>NC_138998.1:48717348-49941413 GCF_964374135.1 Grampus griseus
CTTAGCAGGAACTCCCCACTCCCCCGCCCCAAATATACTGAACTCCCTAGAAGTACATTTTCATCCACAACTTCTTGGAGCCATCTCCAAAAATTACAGCACATAAAACTAGACATTCAATAGGTTCTTACAAGTCTCTTAATTTTTTTTCTGGTTGGGGAATCACTGATAATACCTACTATGAAACTTTTCCAGGCTAAAATCATTGTTGCCTTGATCTATGGAATAGATCAAGGGGTCTTTTTGTCCCTTTGCCTTCTACTGGTGTTCCTAAAGAATGATTCTTTTAGGACAGTTTTTATCTTCCCCGGTGGGTGCTCCCCCCAGGCCACGGCCAGGTGAAGGCTGTGTGGCTGTACTTTCAAGTATGTTCATTTTAATGGAGGAAATAATCCTGTCCCCTTCAGCTCGTCAAGAGCGTATTATCTTAGCCCTTAACTATTCAAATTGCATTAAAGTTGCGAGAAATAATACACATGGGTGTTCATCACAAAGGCCATGGAGTTGCTCCTTCTTTCCTTTTATTCCTTTAAATGTTCTTTTTGGATTAAGTTTAACCAGTAGAAAGATGTGTACTGCACCAGGGTGCTCTGGCCTCGTAGAAGTGACTTTGATGACCTGTTAGAACATGAATTGCATTTTACAGTATTATGAGAAGAGTGGAAAAAAGCTAAGAAGTGCTGAGTTTATTCATATAAATAACTCAGACATTATTCCTAGCACTATTCAACCATTCCCAGGCGAGTGCACGGGTTTTTTTTGCGGTACGCGGGCCTCTCACTGTTGTGGCCTCTCCCATTGCGGAGCACAGGCTCCGGACGCGCAGGCTCAGCGGCCATGGCTCATGGGCCCAGCTGCTCCGCGGCATGTGGGATCTTCCCGGACCGGGGCACGAACCCGCGTCCCCTGCATCGGCAGGCGGACTCTCAACCACTGCACCACCAGGGAAGCCCAAGTGCACGGGTTTTCAATGATCTCGGAAAGCTTGCCTGAGCAATGGGTCTACTCTAATCCGGACAACGTGAATCTTGACCCACTCAAGTCTGCCTGTTTCCTTAGCTGCTAAGACTTTCAGAGTCAGACGGGGACCCACCTCTGGCACCCAGACACCACGTTGTATAGGCGTTCTATGAACTGACCCTACCCTGGCTTCATCTTGCTTTCTCTTCAACTTTATTGTTCCTTTCTACTTTATTTTTCTTGTTTATTTTATTTTTAGTTTCTGCATTAATCTTTGTAAGGCACCTTAAAGCATCTTTTTGGAATGAAAAAAAGTCATAAAGAAGAGTATACACAGGCAAACAATAGCTTGGCCCTCCATGTCTTTTGAAACCTCAAAATCTCCCTTGGGAAGATCAAAATGGAGATAAACGAGAAACTGTAGACTTGTCATTTGGTTCTTTAAACTCATGAAGATGCCACCTCTGTGTCTGTCAGCTGAGCATGTGGTTAATGTCATTTTCCCAGAAGTGGGGAGCAATTTGCTCTGATGCTACCACACCCTCTTGTTGGAGAAGTGGTTAAACTGAACTACAGTAACATGTCTAGAACTGGCTGGGACCTACAGGGAAACTGAGCCCAATCTCCTATCTAATCTAAAACTCTGTACCATGGGCCAGAGCAAATATGGCTAAGTACAGCTCACCCATCATTCTAAGGATACAGGATCTTTGGAAAAAGCCCAGGGTTGTAATCTGTGTGTATGGTGTTCTTTTTCTGTTTTTTGTTTGTTTGTTTGTTTTTTACCAAAAGAAGTATTTCATTCTATATTATTCTAATTGGAGCCTCACATTAGCCCTGTTGGGTGATGCAAATGTCATTTTCTTTATTTCCCTCATTTAGAGACTTTTAGGAAGGTTCAATTCCTTGTCAGTGGCCACATAACAAGTTGAGGGAAATCGTGGAATGAATACAAGTCATCATAACGGGCACTGTCTATGCGTGCCAGGTATTTGCTGGGCTGGGTGACTTACATGCTTCAGTTCATTAAATTCCACAATGTGACTCTGGAGTTTATTGCTATCATTCCCATTTTACAGATAAGCAGATTGAAGCTCAGAGAAGTATACTGTTTCATGTCACACGGCTGGAAAATGGGGGAGCACTGTGTGCCCTACTATCCCCCCAGTCCCTAGTACCTGGCAGAGTATTCTATCAATTGGAGAGGCATCCAATCCAGATAGGATACTCTGCTGCTTTTTTCGACTTGCTGAATGTTCAGGTTGAATTTGAGTTTGATTCTTACAACATTCTGGTAGATTTGGGGAAAACAAGGCTAGTTGCCTTTGTGTAAAGGTTCTGGGCCCTTCTATCTTTTACCCACATTGTGTTTCCTATTATACAGACTCAAAGGTAACATTCACATTTGAGAATTAATATCCCACAGCTGCAAAGTGACATATCACTGGGGGAGGGGAGTAGGTCTGAGAGGCCGCAGGCCCTGAGGGACAGAACACTGGATCAGAAATAGTAGGACTAGATTCCAGTCCTGCTCTGCCACCGATACAAACACTGCAGACCATACCACACAGTCTCAATAAATATTGGTTTAGTGAATGAGTGAATGTTGTATGACCTTGAATGAGTCACCTTAACCCAAACCTTCAATGAGGGGGAAGATTAGGTGATCTTACAAGTCTGTTCATTCTAAGAGTCTGAGTAAGAATATGCTACATTGCAAAGCAAAAATCGACTAACAATTCAGAATGAGAAGGGAAGCGAAGCAGAATTCTGGCTTGCTCTTGGAGACCTCTGCTTCTTTTCATCCTGGGTGACTTCCTGGAAGTGGTGAGAGGAGACCCCACTGACTGTGGAAGACCAGAGTGGGCCTTCAGAGGATGGCACAGCAGCCAGTGCAGGATTAAGTCAGGCTCCTTGGGAAGTATCTCAAACCTTCCCCTTGACACAGGGGCTCTCTCTGTTCAAAGACATTCAAAATGAAAGGCCCCAGCGTGGTCTCTCGAATCGACCGCACAGCACACATGCCCCCTCACTTAAATAGGACTGTTCTGTATAAGCTTTGCAGGAGCTATACTTGTGACAAGAGGCATTCAAGTACCCCATTTGCCCATTTTAACATCTGTGAACGTTTCAGCTTTGGAAAGACCATTGCATACCGCCCACTGCAGGGCAAGGGTATGTTTCCTTGCAACTAACACTGGGATTCCAAGCCTTTTTTTTTATAGGGAGGACGAGAATGAGAATGATGGTTAAGCAGTCTGGCACCTCTGAATTCACTACAAAGTAATCAGAATCACAAAAATGAATAATAATTATTCCTGATAAGAACAAACAGTTGGGTAGCGCCTACTAAGATGCCAGGCACTGTCCTAAGCCCTTCGCTCATAGTAACTCATTTAGTTCTTATCACAACCCTTTAGGCATGTACTGCCATCATTATCCCTTGACAGATAAGAAACCGAGGCGCACACAGGCCAATATCTCGCCCAAGTTCACTCAGCTGGTAAGTGCAAAGCCAGAACGAGACTCTGCATCTGGCTCTTGCCATGCTGCCTCTATGGATTTGAAAGACATCTATGGTTGAGACGTCTATATATACAAAGAGAAGGATGTTTTATTAATGCTTTTTCAAGTGGCCATTTCCCCCTCCACCTTCACTTTGTTACCTGTCTTTTCCTCACAGAGACAGTAATCAGAGAACCACTGAGAAAACTAGACCAGCTAGATATACCTCATTCTTTTCTTTTTACACGTACTTTACACTAGTAAAGATAAACCATCCAGAGGCAAGAGGGAAGAGATGGGAACATATGTATATGTATACCGATTCACTTCGTTATACAGCAGAAATTAACACACCATTGTAAAGCAATTATACTCCAATAAAGATGTTAAAAAAACAAATGAGCTGGAACTGTAAATAACAAGAAAAAAAAAAAAAAAGATAAACCACCTGTTCAGAGCTTTCCTAGAAAATTAACAGCTTAAATGAGACTCTTCTTTTGAGCTCCCTAGCCAACTTTTGATCACTAGGCAGCCCCAAGGCTAAGCCCTGTCTGGGTACATGCGGGCCAAGCTGGTCTTTATGCAGGTAGTACGGGGAAAGAACGTTGTCAACAGGCTGAGCTGCGAGGAGGCTTCATGAAGAATTCTGGTCCTGCCTCTGCTTTGGGTGCTAGTCAGTGTACTTATGAGCTTATCTCTGAGCTGCAGTTTCCCTGGGGAAAATGGTTGGTTTTCCTGGATATCATATAGAGGAGCAAGATGGCCCAATGGACATCCTGAGCACCTATGACTCTGTAGGTTAGTGTAAAAGTCAAGTGCAGATGTAACTCTCAAACGCCTTCTGCCATCGTTCTGAAGACTTAATATGAGACTTGCACATTGAGTCCTATGAAAACAAGCCCATTATCAACCAGTTTATTAATACAATGTCTACAGCGAGGGCCACTCCCACACATCTGGGATGATGGTGAAGATGCTAAATTACATCATATATAGCAAGGTTGCAGGAACTGGTGACATCTGGGCGAGAACACTATCATTGCCTTCAACCATTTCTGGGGCTTAGGTGGAAGGCATTTTAGTTTTGTTTGGTATAATTTGTATTAATGCAGGGATAGCACAAGGACTTGAATCAATAACAGGATACATTTTCTAACAGTAGGAGTTGTTCAAAAATAGAAGAGGCTGCCTCAAGCCTCTAGAAGCATAAGCAGAGATAATACGTTAAACAGGTTAAATGTCTGTGAGGCGTATTGTCAAAGGGGTTCTTGCTTTGAGAGAAGAACTGGCTTAGACCACTTTTGAGGTCTCTTACGTTCCTCAACCTCTAGGATTCCATGAAGCCGCTCATTGACTGAAGAAAACAAGAGTGAAATAAAAACAATTCGATTTAAATGTCATGCGAAATAGTACTTTCTGTGAAACTATTTTGTTATCGTAGTTCTATGGTTGGGAACAGCTAAGAATAATGATGGTGTAACGTAAGAGATGCAGACTGGTTGTAATAAAAGAGATTCCATGAAGACCCGGACAACTGAAGGCAGTCGTAATGCCCATTCCTCACTGTCACTTAAAAGCAACCCCTGTCATCCACCTAAGCTGCCCTAGATACACCCAGGGCCAGAAACTTCCTAATGCTTATTTTTTTTTTTCTTCCAGTATGAAATGCTATAATATAAAATACTAGTATATCCTTCCCAGTCCTTGAAAGTGTAGAAAGGGGTTTGAGCAAAAGGATTTCAAATATCAGTAGCATTTTAGGCTGCAGTACAGGCATTTCAGCCCAACCTCCTCACCTGGGCAGGAAGCCCCTCCCATCACAGGACCCAGGTGACCAAGCGGACAAAGCCAGACTCCTGCAAGCATGGCAGGTAAGTTAGAACAGGGAACCTTTCTGGGATCCACTGGGAAGCAGGGTTCCATACATCCATGCAAACCACACGACCTCTTGAAGCACGTGTGTGAATTACACGCGTGCCCGATGCGGACCTCGTCAGAGGCCGTGGGCAGGCCCTGCCCTGGACAGTAGAAGCATCCACTTTGCCAGCCTGGCTCCCATCTGTTTCATAATTTCTGTTCAGTTATTGAAATAACAGAGCAAAAGCCCAGCTAGCACAGGGAGATCAGCTCAGTGCTTTGTGACCACCTGGAGGGGTGGGATAGGGAGGGTGGGAGGGAGACGCAAGAGGGAGGGGATATGGGGATATAGGTATACATATAGCTGATTCACTTTGTTATAAAGCTGAAACTAACACACCATTGTAAAGCCATTATACGCCAATAAAGATGTTATTAAAAAAAAAAAAAAAGCCCAGCTAGTAAGCGTTCAATCTTGGTGCCAATGCTAACAGCATCCGGGAAGAAAGAGCTGCTGTGCCCCCGACCAGCGGATGCCGCTCGCAGGACTCATTAGGATGCCTACAGTTAATGATTAAGTGAATTAAAGGCCGCTTCTCAGCAGTGCCAGCGAATTAACACTCCAGGCCCTGAAATGGGAGAGTTATTCTTGTGCACGGTGTTTTCTTCCAGCTGAGCGCCTGGGAGTGTGGCCTGTGCGTGGGAACGCAGCATTCCCGTCTCCTGCCTGCTCAGGCCGCAGTCAGCTGTGAGCCCTCACCCGGAAAAGAAAGGACTAAGGGCAGCCACAGCGGGCGGATGATGGGAAAGAAAGCTGTTCCTCTTATGGGCAACTCTTTTCTTGATTATTCAGGTACTTGGCGCCAGCTACGGTTCTAAGTGCTTTGTTTGTAGAAACATTTAATCCTGGAAACTGTTACTCTCCCATTTTATACATGAGCAAACGGAGGCATAGAGAAGTCATGTCTTGCCCAAGATCACAAAGGCAGTACGTGGCAGAGCCGGGATTCAAACCTAGGCAATCTCTTACTATCCCCTGACTGTCTTGTTTCTACCTTCCTGGAGAAAGGGTCACTCCCAAGGTGCTGTGTCCCAGGTGCCCAGAAGCTTACTCTTCAGGCATCACAAGAGCTCTACCTTCTTAGGGGTTTTGTTTAGATGCTGGTAGGAGGTGAGACTCGACGCAGCCACTGGTGGCGACGATGAGATCATGATTACACAGCGTGGGAAGTGACAACAAGAAATACTGATGAGAGCATCCGTCCAAAAGCAGAGTTTCCCCAGGGGAGGGTCCTCTGAGGCTTGGCTGGGAGGAGGAGACCTTCCACGGTGGCAGCTGATCCTATAAGACGAGATGCATCCAGAAGGATGAAGAATGGGCCGCCTCCTTGCGCTGGAAGGCCAGGACTGCTAGCTATGTTGACAGCAGATGCAGACCCCAGCAAGACAAGAGCAAGAGGGCTCTCAGAGAAGAGCCCTCAAAAAGGGATGGAAAAGTAAACAGGGAAGGTACCTTAGAGAATGAAGGAAGACAGGCAATGGGAGATGCCATCTATTCAGAAAACCCTTAAAACGAAACAAAAAACCTAACAACGTTGAAACCACCGGTTGCAAAATAACAATAAAATATTCACCCACCAATGTCAGTCTGTTCTTCTGTCAGGCACTGTGCCAAGCCTTCTGTACCTATGACTACGTTTACCCTATAACAATTCTGTCAAGTAAACAGTATCTTGATCGTGTATCTGAGGAAGCTGAGGGTCAGAGAGGGCAAGTAATTTGCTCTAGGTCACGTAGCTAGGATTAAGCCTTGGTCTCCACAGCTTCAAAGGCGGTGTCCTTTGCCCCTACACTAATCTGCTAGCCAGCCACTTAAAAACTGGATATATATTTTTTCTCTTGATGACATAACCAAATCCCTACCAGTATTATAAAAAAATATTCTTCTCAAGGTATGAATAAAAGTTTACCTGTTGGTACATTTATTTTAATAAATTCAAGAAGGTTTTACTGCCGCATGTAAAAGAGTAAACTTTTGGAAATTATACCTCGGACTTCAGCCAAAGGTACCCACGCCAACAATACTAACAACTAATATTTACTGAGTGTGTTCTAAGTGTTGCTGCTGTTCTAAGTCTTTCTATGAATTGACTCATTTAATCCTTACAATAGCCCTGGGAGGTAAATGCTACTGTTATTTCTAGTTTTACAGATGAGGAAACTGAGGCACAGGAAAGTTAAAGAACTTACATCTAATAAGGAAGATAACGTCAGCCAAAACACTACTTTCAGCAGAATTTCCCCAAATGCTCTGTTGCTCACTGACTCTTCTGCAGTTTCCCCTTGATCTCCCTTTTCCCCTTTTTGGTCTGAAAGCTACTGGGAGAAACTACTGAGGTCCCAAAGAGTAACCATACCCACCAGTGGCTTTTCTGCATTTGGGCTCCAGCTGCCACAGCGTCTGTGAAACTGGCCTGGTCACCCTGAGTGAAAGTGAATACTGAGAAGTGATGGGAGCAAAGCTGACCACAGTGGATGAGCATGTAAGTATGAAAAGTTCTCCAAATGGAAGCACAAGTGGTGCCTATTAGTCACATTTAACCTGGATTTGACAAGTCAGTTGAAAGCGAGATCTGTCTAGCTCTTGGCGGTTGACAAAGCCAGGTCTTTTACATCCATTTTCCTGGTTAATCCTCAGAACAACTTTGGTGGTGGGAACAAGCTTTCTTAGAAGCCTCTTCGTAGAGCTTAGGAAGTGGGGCTCTGGGGAGACTTAGGGAGCCGCCCAGGCAGGCAGGTGGTGCACGGTGGCCCTCAGATCTAGACCTTCTGACTTCCCGAGCAGGTTGCTTCCTTCTCTCCAAAGCAGAGACGAAACGGATACATTTCTAGAGATTACTACACTAAAACTACCTTTCAAATGTCTTCTTTGTCACTGAAATGATGGGCTGCTGTTGGCTTACTCCTTTGGGCAGCGTTCTGCAGAGCTGGTCCTGTAACTCCATCGTCCGCTTGAACATGCAGTTTTCTCTGCAACAACATTCAACTCTCCTACATCCTTATTAGTCTTCTCTGCTTGCTTCTCCTCCCCTACTCTAGTTCTCAGAGAGTCTAGTTCCTAGACTCTCCTCCTCTCGATGTCTACTTCCATGACCATAAACCAATAATTCCCATTTTTCTTCCCATTCTCAACCCCTTCTCTGGCTCTAACTATATAATCCAACTGCATCCGTGGCATCACCACTGGCTGCCACATAGGCAACTTTAACTCACTACATTCCAAACTGATCTTATCCGACTGCTCCCAAACCTGGCCCTCCACCTGGACGCTCCAGCCTAACATTGAAGAACCTTCTGTGACCACCTGCGCTCCTTCATGGAAGACATCTGATCAACCACCGCATCCTGCATGTGCTATAGGCTCCATCTCTCTCAAATGTGCCCACTTTCCTCAATCCCCACCCAACCACCATCCACCTAAAGCACCACCCTCTGTGGCCTGGGCTAACTGGTCCCTCCTATCCACTCTTGCTTCCTTCCAACCACTTTCCCTGCAGCCCAAGTTTCATTTCAAAAACGCAGATCTGACAGAAAGACAAATATCATATGATATCGCTTATATGTAGAATCTAAAGAAAAGGGCACAAAGGAACTTATTTACAAAACAAAAATAGAGTCATGGATGTAAAAAACAAACTACGGTTACCAAGGGATGGGGGGGAAGGATAAAATGGGAGATTGGGATTGACATATACACACTACTGTATATAAAATAGACAACTAATAAGAACCTGCTGTATAGCACAGGGAACTCTATTCAATACTCTGTAATGGCCTATATGGGAAAAGAATCTAAAAAAAAAAAGAGTGGAAATGTGTATATGTATAACTGATTCACTTTGCTGTACACCTGAAACTAACACAACATTGTAAATCAACTATACTCCAATACAGAGTAAGAAAAAAAGGATCACATTAAAAAAACAAAAAACAACAACAAAAAAACCAGCAGATCTGATCATATCCCCTTGGTTGAAACATATCAATGCCTTCCCACTATTCTTAGAACAAAATATGAAATTCCTTAACCAGGCTTACGAAGACCAGCCTTGGCTTCCCTGCCTAGCACCCCCGCGTGCCCCTCACTGCCTTCAGGTGAACGCTGACCAACAGGCCTCCACACCCGCCTAGGCTCCCACCCCCGTGGTCTGCTCCCCTAGTGCGCCACTCTTTTCCACCACAGTAGTCTGGCAATGATGGTGAAAATGGTTATTTGGGTGATTATTTGCTGAATGCCTGTCTCCCTCACAGATCTCATCTTCACAAGGGCAGACCATTCCCAGGGTCCAGCATGGCTGTCCGCAGAGTGGAGCTATGCATGCACTAAATTTGTCAAGTGACTGCCAGTAGGAATAGGACAAAAGTTTTAATTCTACCATACACTTAAACAAACACTTGATCCCAATGTCCTTAAAAGCCCCAGTCACTCACAATAAAAAGCTAGAGGCTTATAGGGAATTTTAGACTCCAGGCTCTCATTTTGTACATCCGTGCTCAACTATGACTGGCCAGTAATATACTGGTGGTATTTAACTTTTTTTTTTTTCTGGTGATTGAACCAAAGCGGTATAATATCTTTCAGCTAGAGCTGGTTGTTTTTACAACTGGATGATGTTATGATCGCCTTGAGGCACCAAATGAGATCTCAGTGGCTTAAAGAACTGAATACAATTCTCCGAAGAGTAACACTTGCTACCATGGAGCAGGTTCGTACTCCTGGGGTCAATGCGATTCATTTCTGTGACTCAAAGATACACTCCCCACAATGAAGGTATAGAAAGAAGGCTCTCAGCTAGTTGAAAAATATATATAGTAATTACTAACATCATTTCAAAACTCTTGAGCAGAATCAAGCATCACCACCAATCTTCTGCCCAAGGTTGGTCTGAAAAGATGACCAGAGTAGGTGCCCCAGCACCTCAGGGTCCTGATTCCTGGACCCTAACTCTGTGATGGAGAGTAAAACAAGTTGTGCATTGACTAGGCCAAGTGCCAGAAACTTCTACTGAACTGAATAAAAATAGAAGAAGCCCTCTATGTACTTCTTCTCACTATTGATGGACTTATTCATCTTAGCTGGGTTTAATCCGATTCTTGGAACTTAGTTATAAATTGTACTTTATCATTGGTCAAAAGCGGTGTCGTGTACCTACCATTTAATTGGCCTGAAGCCACGTCCTTTTCATGAAACTGGTAAATGACTACATTCAGTGTACAAAGTCCTAAGAATATACAGATCCTGGTTTAGAACCTAGCCAAAACCACGTGGTTGCCTATAAATAGCAAAGGGCAGACAGGGATTCCTTAGAAACTCTGGTCGGGGGTGACATCTGAGATCACTGAGGAAGTCAGAGGCTACAACCTACACAGCCTTGGGTCACCAAAGGGGTGTCTGAAGGGCCTTTATTTGGAAAAGGGAATGTATTTCCCAGGATGCCTACACAAGGCCACCTGGCTCACAATGAAGTGAAGTTCACAAGCCTAACTACCGGCTTTAACTGTTTCTATGTGACAATGTAGTGCAAGTTCCTACTCAGTATCAGAAACAGAAGTGGTCACCACAGGCCAGGGCAGCAGACGTGGATGGGATCCAGCAGGACCGGAGGCGGGAGAGGAATGCCGGGCGGCGGGGACAGTCATTACTTAGGGGTTCAGAACTTACAGTCATCTGAGTATTCAGTATTTCTTTTTTTCTGTATTGCGCAATAGAAGCAAGATAAAGGATCAAAAGATAAAGTGGATAAAATCTCTTGATGCCCTGTGGTCACAAGCATTCCTGCTTCTGGTGAGAAGCTAGGGCGCATGCACATGGATGCCTAGAGCAAAGTGTCTCCATGCACGCCTTCTGTGCCCGTGGGCTGGGGACATAGAGGGTGTGCCCCACTAGATGCCTGTGCCCCACTGAGCCTGAAAACATCCCAGATAGAGGCTCCAGAAAGTGCAGCCAAAGAACAGACACGAGGAGGCCTTGGCAGGAGCTCTGACTGGGAGCCTGAGAGCCAGAATCCAGCTCAAAGATGAGCCCCCCCTGAGTGCCGCTTCTTTGACCTTGCTCAGAAATCCTTAAATTCTCAGTGTAAAAGACCACAGAAGCAGAGGCCAGGTGAAGACTATGGAAAAGCACACTGACTCTGGCTTGCCGGGGGAGGGGCAGGACAGATGCAGCGACAGTGGCTGGGCTCTGGAGTCCAACCTGCTGGGTTTGAACCCTCGTTTTGTCTCAAGCTGCGTGACCGTTAGCAAGTTGTTAACCTCTCTGAGACTCAGCTGCTTTATCTTTAGACTGGGGGTTCTTGTGAGGATTAAATGAGACAATTCACATGAAGTACTGAACAGAGTACCTGTCTTATGGTTAAGTGCTTCCTAACTGTTAGAAATTGTTAGTCAAGCAACTTGATGAAAAAAAAACATATAATGTTTAAATAGATCAAACCAGGTACAAGAGGAAGAAAATCTAAAAAAAGAAAACCAAAACAATACAATGTATCCTCTGAAAAGACTGTACCAACTGAGGATCTAGGTTCAAAGGCCAAGAGTTCTTGTGTTAAAATTAAAAAAAAAAAAAAAAGAAAGAAAAAATAGAAGGAAATTCATATAAGAGTGTGCTTGTGTGTCTGTGTACACGTGTTTGCATTCTCTGGTATGTTAAACATTTTATGGGATGACAAGGGGATTTTCTAGGGTTACTCGGTAAATGCTTTTTTTTTTTTGTGGTACGCGGGTCTCTCACTGTTGTGGCCTCTCCCGTTGAGGAGCACAGGCTCCGGATGTGCAGGCTCAGCGGCCATGGCTCACGGGCCCAGCCGCTCTGCGGCATGTGGGATCTTCCCGGACCGGGGCACAAACCCGTGTCCCCTGCATCGGCAGGCGGACTCTCAACCACTGCGCCACCAGGGAAGCCCTCGGTAAATGCTTTTAGCCTGAAACTAAGTGTAGCAAATCACCAGGCAAGGAGCTCATTAGCCAGACAGGGGAAAGGCAAATGGTCCAGATTTCCAGGGCATGATGCTCCAGTGAGGCGAGGGCCTCGGGAAATGCTCTTGGAAGGAATAAACCACAAATCAGGAAAGCTGCAGGAAAGGCAGGGTTGGGGGGCAGAGCCTGTGAGGGTCCTGGCTGCGGAGAGAGGCTTGATCAGAAGTTAAAAGGAGTAAGCCTTGGATCCAGACAGCAGAGGCCATGGTCCTCAGGAGACCCGAGAGACTGAAGGAAATGGTGCAGCGCTGGGCTGGGGGTCCGGTCCAAGAGGCTGCAGCCGGCCTGGGTGGGCGGGAGGAAACGACACCGAGGCACAGCTGCAAGGACCTGTCTGAGAATCTCAATTCGTGCCCAGGAGAGTAACCGGAGGTGAGGCAGGCACCTCCACTCCTACACTTTGTACTTTACTTCTGAGAGCTGGCTAATTACCACCCACCTCCCTTCACCCTGCCTTTGCCTGAGCCTTTGAAGGCTTCTGCCCCCTCAGCACTACAATGCCTCCGTCTACTATAGTGTAATTCTGAGAATACAGGATGGTAGGTGACCTTCAAACCTTTTATGGGCTGAGCATTCGTCCCTCCGACAACATCCTAGACTGACTTACTTAGATTGGAAAGTCCTTCATTTGCCTACTGCTGTTTGCAGACGCTTATAAGGTTCAGTTCTGAGGATCACAGTTCACGGCTCTGATTACATATCTACCCTTAGTGCATCAGGGCCCACACGGCCCCTTGGGAGAAGGGAGACCTGGGTGTGAATACTGGCTTTGTACGTACTGGCTCTGTGACGTGGGACCAATTTCTTCCCCTCTCTGAACCTCAGTTTCCTCTTTGTTAAATGGAGATATGCACACTTTGCGCGAGAGATCATGGATATACACAACTCCACGATAGCGGTGACATCCTGGGTGTAAGCAAAGCACCTCACCCGGTATTTGGCACACAGAAGTCACTCAGGAATTGTAACTGCTGGGTATGACTGCTGCCGGTCTGCATACTAATACTCTAGGGACATAATGAGGTTGATGGGATTTATTGCAAACTGGAACGGAAGCCCTCACTGATCCAGGAAGGCTGGACCTGGATGTACGACTTAAAAAGCAAGCCGCTCCTGGAGTCTGCAATTCACCACCCTCTAACTGCAGTGGCCACCTGACAGAGCAAATGAATTGCTGTAAACCGTTAATGAGGGGCAAGATGGTGTTTGGGAGAACTGTAAAATTATTCCCCCATTACCATGCCGTTAGTGAAGCTTTCATCTGCCATCCAACTTCCCCAACAGCTATGGTCTCTCAGTTTCCTAATTGTCTAGAGGTTTTGATTTATCTGGCAGAGGAAGGAGGCCCTGGACCAAAGTTCTGGGAAAGAGGCTTTAATAAACGTCCGTAAGACCACACGGGTGAGAGCCTGGCCCAGGGTAAGCCATGCAGGAAAGTGTGGCTGGCACTATGGGTTCCCACACAGAGGACAGCACACCTATTGGTGAAGGCAAGTCTTGCCCACTAGCTACGGGACAGGCCCTGGGTACCAAGGCGTGTGTGGAAGGAGTCGGGAAATGCTTTCTTCAGTGTTCAGAGGAGTAACAAAGGAGGAGCAATAGGCAGGCCCTGCTTTTCCACATTTGACGTCTCGCTTCTCTGCCTACTCACTGTGGTCTAGTCAACACCTATACTTCACCTCTTGGTCACTGACTCATTCACTTGTATATTATTAGTTCATTCATTCCACAAATATTTAGGAGGTGCCTACTGTGTGATGGTCACTGTTTTAGACACTAATGTCTAGATACACGATGTAGAGATACATAGGGATAAAAGAATCTTCCATCCTCGGGGAGCTTACATTCTAGTGCGGAGAGACAGATATACGAAAGTACATGAAGTACACACGTGTGAAGGTGATAAGAGCTATATAAAAACAATTAAGCAGGGAAGAGCGACAGGACATGATGTAGAGAGGGGCTGTGATTTTAAGTGAGGGGGTCAAGGAAGCCTCACTAAGAAGGTGATACCTGAGCAAGACTTGAAGGGGCTGCAGCCTTCACCTGCTTTCCTGATGTGACCACGCCAAGGTCACACCACCCCCAGCAAGGGAAGTCCCCCGCCTGTAAGAGCGCCTGGCTGCAGCCTCCTTTGCAGTTCAGCTGTGTGCGCTCCAAGCAGGCTATGGCCTCGACCTCACGGGCCACGGCGGACACCCAGGAAGGGGACCGCAGCCACAAGGGGCGGGTCGCAGAGGCGGCCGAGCGGGTCCTCACCTCCTCCAGCCGCCGGCGCTGCTCTTTCTGCTCCTCGATGCGCTTCTGGCGCTCCGCCAGCAGCTGCCGCTTGTGCTCCTCGTTCTCCCGCTGCTGCTGCTCCAGCTGCTGCCGCCGCAGGGCCTCAGACCGCTCCTTGTTGGCCAGCTGGAGCCTCAGAAAGTCCCGCCGCAGCGTCGACTCGCCGGGCAGGTTCAGAATGGAGCTGCGCGGCAGGAGAGACAGATCAGGCTCCCGCTCAGGGCGGGGCCCTCGCTACCGGGGGTCCCGGCGGAGGCGAGCCAGGCGGGTACCTCACCCACCTGCGGGGAAAGAGGCCACATGCTCAAGCACGGGCTCTCAGACCCTCCGTTAATTCCACTGCTCACCCCGCAAAAGAAACAGAGTCCACGTAACAGACGCGCGTCCAGCCTCGCCTTCAGTGTGACTACTGCATGCCTATGCCGCTCGATCGCCGCAGAGATGTCACATGCCTGAAGCCATCACCTCTCTCCCGGACCGTCCACACCACTCCCTCGCCCTCTATTTCTAAAGGCTGTAGTGAGTACGCAAGCCCTGAGCCCCAGGCCAGCTTATTTTCACTTTTAAGAAAGGCAAGAGCTAAGCCAGCGAATAAAAATGAATAATCTGGAGCGGTGAGCGAGCTTGCTCTGTCTACTTGGATGGGTACATCGTCTTCACCCGCATCACCTCCTTGAACAGCACAAAGCTACAGACTCCTTGGTTCTGCAGCCCAGCAAGGAGGAGGGACATGGTTCCTACTTACTCATACAGACCTAGCCCTTTTAATCTTTCTGGCAGCTTCCCCTTGAAATAAATCCATTAAATAATTACTGAGTACCTACTATGCGGCAGGCACTATAATAGGCTCTAGTGGATACAGCAGTAGCTAAACAAGTTCTCCCTCTAGTTATTTTCTTGTGGGGAAGAGAGACAGGCAAATAATTAGACAGGCAGACAAAGTATTACAAATAACATAATTTCAGATATTAATAGGCTCTATAGAAGACAAAAAAGTGTAAGCGTTTAAAACGGACAGTGGAAAGGCACTGGGGCTAGGATGAGGGTTCTGCTTGAGATGGGGTGATCGGGGAAGACCTCTCCCAGAAGCTGATAGTGGAGATAGGCCCCAAATGATGCAGAGTCCGTCACACGAGGAGGTAGGGGAAGAACCTTTCAGGCAGAAGGAAAAGCAAGTTTAGAGGCTTGTCGTGGCAACAGGGGTGGCCTCTTTGAGGGTCTGAAGCCCAGGCAGTCTTCCCAGAGCAGAGCAAATGAGAGGGAGAGGGGTACAAGAGGAAGTCAGAGACAGAGCAGAGGGTAAAAGCATGAGGCTGGGGAAGCCACACGTGGAAAGCTTATTAACAGGAGAGTAACACGATCAGCTTTGTTTAGCAGCTGAATAAATGATGTTCTGCAGTGGGTACAAGGGCAAGCAGGGTCACCAGCTGGGCTGCTACTACAGTGGCTCTGGGATAGAGACTAACCAGGTCGGGGAGGTGGCGATGGAGGAGGCATCTGGGGAGAGAGTCAATGAAACCTGTTGATGGATCTAATGTGTGGAGTGAGGGATGACTTGCAGGTTTTTTCTTGGCGTCTGGGCTGTGGCGGTGACGCAAACCGGGAAGGGGAATGAAAGGGGAGGAGCAGGTTTGGTGGTTGACAAGGGGATCATTCTGTCTTGGAGAGTGGGTAGCGTGCTATGTGAGATACTGCCATAAAATGACATCAAAAGGCGTGGTTCATAGACAGTGCTTGGATTCTACTAATACGCCTCCTTTAAAACCAACAGCCTTTGTGTAGAACCTTAAACAACCCCCCAAAGGAGGGGCTTATCTACTCAGGCCACATGGTCTGTGCAAAGGTGGTGGGGCTTAGGGAACCCAGCTTCCCATGCACATGAGGACGATCCATTAATATTAACTGATGTTGAATCAATGTCAGGTGACCCGAGATGTATTACTGACTGAATCATTAACTCCGTGTGTGAGCCGATTGCTACTGTTGGGCTGCTACCTCATTTCTATAATGAGATAACCACTATCCCTTTCTATTTTACAGGATTTCATGAAAATTAATTAGATGTGTCCAGAAAACAGGACTTGGAACATAATCTTCTATGTGATATAAAGACATGTGACAATTATAGAAATGTGAAGAGATGGCTAGGTCATCCACTCAGTGACTCCAAACATGCGGTTTAGCAAGTGTTAGTTAAGGTGAGGTTCTCAGCTCCGTGGAGAGTGATCAGAAGGGCTGACATGTCTGTCTGGGTGAGCTTTGGAAAAATAGCGTACGACTCTGAAAACAAGGCATTTGGTCCTTTGCTTTACAAGAATGTTCATTTTCCACATCACTACTTGGCAGTCACCATATTTATGCAGCTAAATGAGGGGAAGAAAACATATTAAGTGTCCAGATAGAAGGAAAGACTTCTCTTTCAGTCTTTGACCTTGAAAATTCCCGTAACAGGTGAAGAGAGAAAAACTGATGGCCCTGTAACCTCAATCCCATCCTCTTCCAGTAGTTTTAGCAATAATCCAGCTTGGCAGGTCTGAAATAGCTCAGAAAAAGGAGTGCACTAGCTTGTTCTAGCAGCAGTGGCTGAACTGGCCCCTTCCCTGGTTCAGAAGCTCTGCCTCAGTCGTACAAGAACTGCTCCTTATTGAGTACTGGGTCCCTTCCTTGGATGGCTAGAGGATGGGGACCCATATACCCCAGTGATCCTTCTGCTTTGTGCATTTCCCCCAGCAATCTCACTTCACATGTACAGTGCATCCGCCCTGGTGTGCATGCCCACGCCCCTTGTTCACCAAACTGCCATGAGCTGAATTCTCTTACAAAAGAGAAATCCTGGCAGTGTGAGCACACTGGCATTAATTACTTATGAACACAGACTAGAAGAAAGTCAGAATCAAAGTCAAGTGAAATTCAACACATAGGGATGACGCTAGTAAAGCAGCACTTGATTCTGGGGGCCAACGTATGACAACAGGAATGGGAGTGGACGTTTCTATTTAGGGTTCACCTCTAGAGTGTAATCTGATTTCCTGGAAACTGTTTCCTCTTGGATTAGGCTGTGTTGAAAACACACGCCATGTGACGAGGACAGTGGCCACCTAAATGTCTCAAAGGTATGAAGTAATGGACTGGATAACTCAAGTCCAAAAATACCACTTTGGTCTCCAGAGAGTTGCAGTTTTAGGCACTTTTAGACCTGTATTACCCAGATAATTGCCTCCTACCCATTCTACATGTTACACAGGTGAGGAAACAAGGAAATAAATCTTGAAAGACAAGATAAAGAATATCCTGATTTCCATGTTCTTGTAAGAGTCTGCCTAGGGAAATTTTCCCAAATTAATGAGTACATTTGTGGGCAATAAATTAAATAAGACCACCCTGCTGGATTCTTAAAAATGAACCTATAAATCAAAAGGACGTGAATTTCACACAACCACAGTGCAAAATGTGAAACTGAGAAGATAGCTCTTGCTCGCCTACCTGGGCTCTCCTGAGTCATTCTCCTCCTCTTCTTCCTCACTCCCGCTGTACTCATACTCCGTC
Source organism: Grampus griseus (assembly GCF_964374135.1). Lineage (NCBI taxonomy): Eukaryota > Metazoa > Chordata > Mammalia > Artiodactyla > Delphinidae > Grampus > Grampus griseus. The sequence goes on from NC_138998.1 coordinate 48,735,532, forward strand.
TCATCTAAAGAGAGACCCACAGAATATTAGTGTGCAAAAAGATGCTACAGCTCAGTAAAGCTCATGCCCTCATTTTATGTATAAGTAAACTGAGGCCCAAAGAGTTGTCCTTAATGCTGACCTGGGACAGGCTCCAGGCCTCCTGACTTGTGATCCAACAGTGCCCACCAGCTAGATTTAAGCACGTGGAATTAACATCCAAGACTGCCCCAGCCGACTCTAGATTCTCTCCCTAATGCCTGGCATTCACATAAAAGTGAAGACAAGGAGCTGAAACATAACTTTTCAGTTTGTGTTAACTCCCCTTATAGGACCACCTAACCCAATCTTTTATTGGGCCACTGTTAACTTACTGACAAGGAGTAATCATTTTTTACATAGGAATTTTATTATGACTTACATAGACTCACAAATTGCCTTTAGATATCTTAATACCAGACAGAAACTTTTGACAACGTGTGCTATTAAAAATATAGTTAAATGTGTTTTGATTGACCCACTGGGGACATTCATTTAATTCCCTAATATATTAAGCAAGTTAACATGCCATAACGAACAAGATCGAGTCTTTGCTTCGGAGGAGATTAGAATCTAATGGTCAAGATAGATAAGTAAATAATCAGAATCTCCATGATTATGAAGAAAGAGAACTAATTTTTATTGGGTATTGCCCATGCTGGTCACTATGCTAGATAATTATGTTCTCTCATGTACTTCTCATAACAATCCTTTAACATAATACCCGTTTTGCAAGCAAAGATTATAAGCAGTTTAGTAATATGACTAATAAATCTGAGATTTGGATTCAGAATTCAATCCAGAATTTTTCCAACTTTATAATTAGCATTCTTTCCAACACATTATATACTAAATAGAATTACATAAAAAAAGCAATGAGATATCAGACAAAAAAGCAGCTAAGTCCATGGGTCATAATGGGGGAAGGGAACAGTGAAGTCTTTGAGGAAGAAATGAGCTGGACCTTGGAAGATCAGTAGCCCTTTTTTAGGCAGATGGCAGCTGAAAGTGCTGGGAAAGGGGCATTCTAAGCAACATAACCACCTGAGTAAGGCTAACAGTATTATAGTGCATGAATGTTCAGGAAATACTGAGTTGTGAGTGGCTGGTGTGAGAAAGCAGATGGAGTGAGAAAGCCCAGCAGGTCTGATATAGCTTAATGATCTTTATATATACCATGCTGAGGACTTTTCCGTAGGCAATGGGGAGACTTTGGAGGAGCTTTTCATTTTAAGCAGGGAGGTTGTCACAGGGCTATCATCCCTTGATAGCTATGTGTTAGTAATTACAACTTTTAAGACATTTGTACACCCCCGAAAAGAAACTGAAATTGCAATTTGGTTATGTTACCACCAGGAGGCAGCAGTCACATGATGAGAACTATGAAATTTGATCATAAACACATTTTGCTTTCCATACTATTTAGCCATTAAAGGGATGATGAAAGGAAGCCATAGCACGATGACTTCAAGAGTATTTTTAAAAACCATGTAAAAATTAGCTTCACATGTTTAGATAAGTATGAAGTTTTCAGGCTACTTTTTAAAAAGTATTATTTTATGAAAATGTAAAGAACCTTCATAAAGTGTTTCAGTATTCCACATTGCAAGTTTAACATTCCAAACTTTCCTTAAATGAATCAACAGAGTTCAAAGTAAAATGCAGAAATTTTATCTAGTAAAGTAAATTATAGCAAGGAAAAGAAGCACACAATTAATCTAATTATTTCTCCTCTCTAGGGTAAAAATTTCATTTGTCAATCTCCTCAACTATAACACTTCACCAGGATCCAGCGTGATTGCTTTTATATTAGTGGCTTAAATTAGCAATGTATCAACATATCTGAAGGAAAAAATAATATCAGGTTAAAAAAATCACAAAGCAATGCACATTAAAAATTTTTGATTCTACCAGAAGCTGGTCTTAGAGCTACTAAGAGAATGAAAAAATATTAGAAGGAGCAAGTTAAGTCATTTAATCAAACCGAGCAACTGGAATGAAGTCTCATTTTGAGCAACACTCCTTCTTGGGGAGCAGACAAAAAAGAAGGTTGCTGGTGGCTCGAAGCCTAAACAGAATGAGGTTCCTTAAATCATCATGCAACTGTCGAGTAAGCCTACTCCCAAGGATCTTACTCTTTACCCTGCAGAGAGGGAACACATTAAAAATAGTCTGTTTTCATGGGGTGGTGAGTTCTAAGTCACATTCTAGAGTTTGTGCCCCCCAAATGTGAAAACAATCCAAGGCACAAGCTTTACCCACTCTTACTCACAGGTCAGAGGCAGAGGTCACATGATCTCAGAAAGTAACCCTGAACGGTACTGAAAAACTGTAGGTCAATAAGAATTGTCTAAATAAGGATAGCTTACATTTATTCAGTACATCTATGTGCCAGGCAGTTTACATGTATCATCTCATTTAATCTTTGTAAAAATGCCAGACAATACTAATTATTATTATACCCCCATTCCTATTTTAAAGATGAGAAAACTGGGGTGAAGTTCACATAACCATTAAGGGGTAGAAGTAGAATTTGAACTCAGAATTTGAGTCTGAAAAGAAGAGTCCGAGTACTTAACCTATTCTATACACCTACAGGAAAATAAATTTTCTTTTTAGAAAAGTTGGCCTTTAATGGGCTGCATGTCTGACACACTGCCCTAAACTATTCCCTTTATCTTTATTTTTTAAATTTTTTATTTTTTAAACTTTTTATTTCATATTGGAGTATAGTGGATTAACACTACACTCTTCCCTTTAAAAGTCTGACTTCATGGAGGGGCCCAAGACCACTATTAATAAGTAGCAGTTGAAAAATCAGTTCTGGCACTTTTTGACCAGACTCATCTATTTCTCTCCAGCTTAGTTCCTCCAGCTTGGGCTGCCCTCCCAACTCCTTGGGCCCTGATTGATACGTCATCCGTCTCCAGCCGCTAACGACTGAAGATGAGCCTCCTTTTTGGATTAGCTTCATAACCTCCCGTTCCTGAGTCTAACCTGATCACACATTTTCCTGCGTCCCTGAGGCCGGCTGCAAAGAAGGAACTCTTCCCTTGAAGCTTCACCGAGGATTTCTCCTCCCTTAGCTTCTGCTGAGCTTACCTCTGCCCAGTCCTGACCCCTACAGGGCTCACCACCCCACCCCTAGGACCCTGCTCATACCTTGCCACCTGAAGATATTAACTGCAGAGGCAAAGAAGAGGCGAAGTTCAAATAAAAGGAGTGCACCCTCTCTTCTGTGCTGCCCACCACCCTCCCCGTTCCGTCTGGATCGTGAAGAAAAGAGGAGAAAGATGGAGAGTACAGAAGTGGAGCCAAGCACATCACCATGTACCTCCCACCCTCGGTCCCTGGCCTCCCCCTCTGCTCTCTACCTGCCCGGCCCCCGCATGCTCAGTGCTCACCTGGCCAGCCCTCTATCGCCCCCTCACTGTCAGCCTGGCCAGCTGCCCCCTCCTCCTCCCACCAGGGAGCTCTCACCTTGTCTGTTCTCTGCATCCCCCCCTTTCCTTCCCATCCTCAACCTCCCCTACCTTCCTACCCAGCTAAGTCATAAAACCTGCCCCAGACCACATGAGTTTTCACCTTGGTCAGGATGCTAGTTAAGGAATTTTGCGTCTCTATTCAAACAACTTTGGCACAGTCCCAGGGCCCCAAGTTTTGACTCATGTCTTTTCCAGTGATGCAGTGAAAAGGTAGTAGAGTCTAACAGCTAGAGTCATAAGAGAAAAGAGTTTTTGAATCTATAAAGAAGAAAATGTGACGTTCCATATAGCAGCTTGGCAACTTCTTTTATATCGCTTTGACTGTAATAAAAGTCATTCTGACTTCCAAATAACTAAATTAGAAATGAGTCTCAGAGCACGAAAACTTAAATGGTGAAGAGTGCCAGTACCGAAAAATGTCAACTAGATGGGTTTATTTTTTTAAGGTTGCTTGTCTTCTGTAGATGTTGAGTCTTCGAAACATGAATATTCATTTGAATTAAGAAAATCACTTGTCGTATTAAACCACTTCATAGTATCACTCAACATGACTTTTTGTTCAGTGCCTGGAAAAGGTAATATTTCCCGAGGTTCTATTCTTTCACGAAAGATTCCATTTCAGCAGCCTCCCCCCTAGTGTTGCCCGCAGGCTGTGATCTCAGAGGCAGCCCTTCACACTAAAGAACAATGCAGGCCTATTTGAAATCCCCACCGACCTTCCAATACCTCAAGAGCCCATGACTCACTCGGTCTTTTGTTTCCCTCGCTGAAATACAAACGTGTGTCTCACCTTTCTCTCCTCGCTTCTTCTTTGTTCTGTCAATATGGTCCTTGAGCTGAATGCGGACCTGTCTTTCGTTAGGTTGGTCTCGTATAAATGGATGCTTCATCAGTTGTTCTGTTGCTGGTCGCTGGCTGTGATTCTTTACCAAACAGCTCTCAATAAAGGACTGGAATTTTTTTGACCTGCCGAACAGAAGAGATGAACCCATAGATTAAAAGATAATCCAAAGAAAAGCAAACTTTAGGGATCAACCAATCACAAAGTCGGTCTAGCTATTTATTAGGCACAAAGGGGTTCAAAGGCATCACTGCCATCAACACACAACTCAGGCAGTGTATGGTAGTCATAGCACGAAAGCATTTTTGCACAGTTTGTACATACAGAAGACCACAGGCACCAGAGAAGAGAAAGACCCCGATAAGAATCACACCTGGAAGGTCTATTGGAATGAGGGAACCAGAGCTGGGCCTTAAAGAATTAGGAGAAAAATCACTCTTGGGAAAGGATAGTTCAGGGAAGTAGAAAATCAGAGAAAAACTAAGGCTGGGATTGAGCATACTATATGTCAGGGGACACTGAGGTGAGTTCTCTAAATGTGGCAGAAAACGCAAGCTGGGAAAAGTAAAACCAGGGTTGGACAGGTAAGGGGGAGTACATTATGTAGGAATGAGCAGGATTCTTATATGGTAAAATGAACATTAGGCAAATTTTTTAACTGGCAGTTTTGAATCACTTTTGAACTTTGTTTTCCAATGAATAAGAACAGGATGTATGTGTATGTTTGCTATCAATCCACAGACTTGGAAACTTAACTTATAGGGATTAAGTTCATACCCAGAAGCAAATTTATCTCTTTCTAGAAAGGCACCATTTCCTCAGAGATAAACCCTGTTCCAGAGACGCACAGGGGCAGGGGAAAGCTGTGAGAGATACCCGCGAATAGGGCACAAGTCCATAGCGTGGTAGATACTAATGATGACTTGAGCTATGATTCATGAGTTGGGCATGCATGTTCTGTCTGAAAGTTCCAAGAAATTGTCCAGCATCATAAATAATTAAGCTCATGACTCTACAGCATGCCTTTCCGAGGTGCCCCACTGTCAGCAGGGCACATCACCCTTGGAGACCTTGGAGGAACCCTGCTCACCCTCCTCGTGGCCCAACCCTGCTCAGGAATGAATCCATTTTGCGCACTCTGTTGCCCTCCTGTGGAGCACTGGGGAGTTACAGGAGCAGATCCCCGAAGCAAGCTTCCGCAAGCTTCCCCAAACTTCCCAGTGGGCTCTGTATATATATATCCTTCAGGCCTGAAAGGTGTCCTCACCACACAGAACACAATGGTGAGCGTGTTCTTCAAGATTCAAATGGGAGAGGGCACTGCTATACGTACCACTCTCCATTTCTGCCCCGGTCAAAGCAGTTTTTCACCTTACTCCATGTTTTTAAAGTAGTACTGAACTACTGGTATTTTTTCCTCCTTAAATTTCCAGGCTATGTTCAAGCTTTTAAATTATTTTACATAGAAGTAAAGGTCACCTGAAGGTCAGCTCAGGATGAATCAGGATTGGAAACACTGAGGACTAGACATAGGAACAGTAGGATGGACATTCTAAGCATCTCCCTCTAAGTCCTTCAGCTTGTAGCCCTGCCTCCCTGACACTGGAATTCTCCCCAGAGTTGGGAGCTGCCTGAGTCACCTTCCTATCACGAGCACACTACGTGTTTGACAAACAGATGAATGCGTGGATGGTTATCGGGTGAGAATTCTGGACGAGAGCTGTAACGTGGCTTCAAATGTGTGCTTCTGAGGGACAGAGATGAAGGCTTAGAGAGAAGATATCACTTCATACACTTTCTTTCTATCCATTGGATTAATCTGTGGAAGCACTAATGTGATATCATCTAAGGAGGGACTTTGCAAAAAAAAATAAACAAAAAAACACAAAAAACCATAATGAAATAATGGACTGTCCTAAGGAATAAAATGAAAAGAATAAGGTTAACCTGCATAAAGAAATAGACAAACTCCACACAGTACTCTTCTAGGTAGAAAATCAGCATTAAAAAGGTGAAAACAAAAACAAATGAAGACAGAAAGCTATTAAATATTCACGAGGAATGCAAATGGAAGTTCTTTTTTTCTGCTTGCAACTTGGAAGAAAAAGTTTGTTCTTTATAGAGGGCAACTATTCATTAGGGGATGATAAATAAAAGAAATCATAACCAATTTAAAAAGAGATCCAGACTTAATAGACTGTACATTCCCTTCCCCGATACTGACACCTCACAAAAGGCAGAGACATCTCCGGGATGAGAGAGTGTTCAGGGAGTTTAATGGGAACAGCTATAGCAGAGGTTTTCTTTGTTTTGTTTTGTTTTTTTGCAGTACTTGGGCCTCTCCCTGTTGTGGCCTCTCCCGTTGCGGAGCACAGGCTCCGGACGCGCAGGCTCAGCGGCCATGGCTCACGGGCCCAGCCGCTCCGCGGCATGTGGGATCCTCCCGGACCGGGGCACGAACCCGTGTCCCTGCATCGGCAGGCAGACTCTCAACCACTGCGCCACTAGGAAGCCCTATAGCAGAGTCTTTTTTCCATTATCTCTCCTGGTGAGAAGGAACCTCAAGAAATATTCAAGAGAATATTTTGGGGCCCAAAGGATGGGCCAAGACGTGTACAACTACAAAGCTGGCAGTCCATCCCATGTCATCTGCAAATGGTTCTCAGTGAAGAGGAAATAATGCTACTTAAAACAAATCTTCAAAGAAAGATTCATTGTCTCCATTTAAGTTAGTGTGACCAAAGAATCAATATGCTTAATTGCATGCTTAATTAAAAGTAAAAATACTTCACCTACATTAAGCATCACCTGACTCTTTGCCGAGAGGCCTAACGAGTTTAAAGTACATTTCTATAACTTTATTGTTTCAGTCTTGGCGGCTGGTAATTTAGTTCTGTCACTTTAAGAAAAAAAGCTCAAGATCAGTAATACTAATTTCCCAAGGGTTGGCACCGAGAGATAAATGTTAGGGACTGGTACTTACAGTCTGAGATACTAGTTCTTCTAATACCAGTGTCACTGAACACTTTATCTTCCCAGATTTTTCCTGTTTATGTATTAAACTGTGTTAGAGGAATTAAAAATGCCTGAACGATGATGACATTAATCACTATAATGTTTTAGTGAGCTGGGCTCAAAGTTTTTGGTAATCTCCAGGCTCCCTACGTGCAATTTGATCTTTAAAATTTGCACTTGCCTGGAACTACTCTCTTTCTCTCTTTCAGTTTCCATCATTTACTAACTGTGCGATTTTAGGCAGATCCCTTAACTTTTCTGTGCCTCAGTTTCCCTGGCTGCAAATGGGGATACTGTTAGTACTTATCTCAAAAGACTGTCGTGATGATTAAATGAGTTAGAACCGGGCCTGTTACATCATAAATGCTGTATGTGTGTTTGCTATGATTGTTATTATTATTACTATTACTATGATGACAATGTCCCAGCATCTCTGACCACTACCAGGCTTAAAGAACAGGAGGATCTGCCTTGAGGGCTACGAGCAGAAATTTGAAGGTGATTTTCCCCACTTGGGTTGAACCAAATAGTATAGAGTTCTTTAAGGGAATTATTTTACATACACTAGGATTAGACGCGTTAGCCCACCAGGATCATTATTATCTCTAAGGAGACTGCCAAAAAAGGTTAATTTAAAAAAAGTTTGTGTAATAACTTTTGTTTTGATTTCAATAAAGTCCAAAGTCACACTGCTAGTAGTAAATTCAGTCTATATGAAGTATTTTCTGATATTTCCTTTCTATTATCATGATTTTATTTACAGTCCCCTCCCCACCTAAGACCACTGTCATTTCGAAAACAAAAGTGCTTGATAACGCAGCAAGAATCAGAACTGGTGTTTCATAAAATAACAGAAATGGTTGTAAGCTCTGGAGTAAAAGCAGAAGGCTGGGGTTCCAGGCTGCCATGAACCGGGGACTCAGGATAAGCCAGTTAACCACACCAGGCCTCCAGTCTCCATCTGGAGCACGAGTGGCTCGGACCGGGAATCTTATACCTCTTTCCAGTGATAAGCAGTTAGGACTTTTCTGATGAGTTCAGTGGAGTGCTGCCTGTGTGGAACCTTCACATTTAAAGGGCATGTGAAAAGGACAAGACTGACCATCTTTCACAGGAACAGAGTCATTTCCATCCTTCTCCAGAGACCCCTGGAGGGAAGCTACGGCATGGAGTATATGTGTGAGGGCAGGGGAGCCGGGGTGAGCACGGTGGGAAGAGAAGGGAGAGGAAATCTTTTGAAGGGGATGGTTACCTATGTGGGTTGAATCCAACCACACACAGAGCAGGAGTAGAGACAGGAGGGGAACATGGGAATCCCACCGCACTGTGTCATTTGTTGACGTGGAGACAGATGGTGAGAGCATCCTTCTTCTCCTCTGATTCAACTCAGGTTGTAACCCTCCTGGAGGCCTAATCAAAGGTCTGAGCCACGTGAACACTGACTGGAGCCCTGACCACAGGACTTCCTTAGCCCGAGGCCTCTTCTCACTACGCTGATGGGGAAGGAAGGGCCCGGCTCTTGCTGCAGGGATGCTCTCCTTTCCTCCCATAACAAAAGGGGAACACAGTGTGACTGCCTTTGTTTCCCTAATGTTAAGGCTCAAGGAACAAGTGCTCACACTTAGGGACGAGTACAGCTCCTTCTCTACCACTTTAACCTTGAACTTTAAGAGGTCAAATGGTACAGTAGAAAGAATACGGGTTACAAACTTGGCAAACGGAGACTGTACAGCCTAGTGCAAGGAGGATAACCTACCCAAGCCTCAGACTCTCACCCATAAAATGAGGACTCAGAGCATCTGTCTGGCAGGGCTGTGGTTAAGAAAAAAAAGGGTTATTATGGGACTATACAAAATCATGTGTGTGAAACTTTTGAAAATCGTAAAGCACTACAGAATTTAAAGTCTCCTTCATTCAATAAAAAATATATAAAAAAGATTAAATATATACTTTACATATATAGTTTAAATTTTTATATATATCTTAAATACACATACATACATATAAGTTGCTGAGTCTACAACATACATATGCCTTGTATGTTGTAGACTCAGTCAAGTTCCTTGGAAATGACCCTCAGCTGAATGAATGCTTATAATGAAGAGTTCACTGCCGTCTCTGCCACAATGGCGTCCCCTTTGGTCATATGCTGGAATATACACTAGGAACAGTATACTTCATCCGATAACTCATTTAAGTAGAGAAGAGCTGGATATAAAAGAACATTTCAGAGTTTGGTTTCTTTTGATGGGGGAGGAGGGAAAGAAGGAAAAGGAAAACAGACAGAAATATTTCACTTCCTCTCAAACCCGATTCTATTTTAAATCACTTTGGACCTGGTCGTTCAAGACAAGTACTCTGAGGTGCCTAAGTATTTTCACTTAAACACTGGAATTCTATTGCAGAGAAATTCGAGCCACACCAAGTGTCCTGTGGCCCGAGGCTGCACAGCTATCTTTATAAAGGCTGGGTTCTGAGAGGAAAAGGGTATTTTCCCAGGGCTTTTGTTTTTCCCACTTGCTCTCCAACAGTCAAGTCATTCTCCCATCCCCTGCCTAGCAGTGTGGGGCTCCTGCTTGTAACTGGCTTAGGCTGGCGAGATGAAGGTGGCCCGGTCTCCTTCCTTCCTGGTCTCACTGTCCCTGGACGGATCCAGCTCCCTACAGCATTATCACAATTAGCTCTCATTGCCAAAGGTTTACAGCAGAGAAGTTAGCCTGTATTTCTCCCCAGGTCTGTATTTCTCAGACAAGGTCAGTGCAGGGTTTGCCCTTTTTGGAGCAAGGTCAATGAATGCAGAAACTGTAGTGCCGGGGCCAGTCACTCACTCTTCTGGGGGCCAGACGGGTCACACAAAGGACGGTGCAGACCAGGGGTAAGAAGGAAACAGGACAAGTGGGGTGACCAACAGGTACCAGCTTCTGGGTTGGGAGAGGCAGTGACTGGGGCAGAAGCACAAGCTCTCCCCTTAAAAGGGAGCAGGAACCATTGGGCAGGACAGTGTTGCTGCACCTTTGTCAAAAAAGGTCAGAAATCTCCATGGACTGCTCCACCATCAGATTTTTTAAAGTTGGCAATCAACACAAATACTTCTGGAATGAGGTGTGTGGCCACACCGTGCCAGACAAACAGCAGACGTGTGGACGGTCCTTTTGTCCAGCAGCAGTGAGGGCAGAGGGGGAAGGGAGGGCACAGGGCACGTGAAGCCCACTGGACTCAGCAGCCCTCCCACCCCACTTCCCGGGAGGCGTGGCATGAAGCACAAGCAGGAAGCTAGTGGAGGGCTGCACAGTGCCACTGACACTCCCAAGGAACAGGACCGAGCCAACTCCTCCCCAGGAGTCTGTTCCAGAGAGAAGGGAGGAAGCAGTGCCTCTGGGCGCCTGCGGATCACGTGCTGCGTGGTGCCCAATGGAAGGCTGTTGCTGGGGAGAGAGTGATTGTCTCACACCACAGTGACCCTCTGGAGAGGGGAGGAGGGATGCTCTGCCTCCTCGTTACCAATAGCAACTCTCACTCTCTTCCTGTGCAGCCCTCGGCAACCAACTCCGAGGCTGTCGTCTCTTCTGGCTGTTTCCTTTCCCTCTCTCTGTGCAGTACGCCTTTCTCTTGTTCAACCAGGGTCGCTATGTCATTCCTGGATGATGGTATTAATTAAGATTGCTCTCGTATAGTGGAGGGTGAAACTGTGGGTGGGTGCGTGAGAAACATGAGGGCCTCGGTCAAGGACCTGATCACGAAGTGGTATGAAAAGGGGCAGAAGAGGGGCTTCCCTGGTGGTGCAGTGGTTAGGAATCCACCTGCCAATGCAGGGGTCAGGGGTTTGAGCCCTGGTCCGGGAGGATCCCACATGCCGTGGAGCAACTAAGCCCGTGCGCCACAACTACTGAGCCTGTGCTCTAGTGCCCGAGAACCACAACTACTGAGCCCGCATGCTACAACTACTGAAGCCCGCGCTCCACAACAAGAGAAGCCACCACAATGAGAAGCCCACACACAGCAACGAAGAGTAGCCCCCGCTCGCCACAACTAGAGGAAGCCCACACACAGCAACGAAGATCCAACGCAGCCAAAAATAAAAATAAATAAATTTATTTTAAAAAAAAGAAAAAGAAAAAAGAAAAGGGGCAAAAGAGTCTTGTCCCTTCAGGCTCAAGCTGCCTAGCATATGTCTCTAGAAAAGGGTAGGAGGTCATAAATGGTCCAGGAATTGTGCCCAGGGCAAAGGGAATCAGAACTGAGAATGTACCAAGAAGGATATACCATATCCACAGGGGGAAGGGGAGGAGCAATGAATTTTTTGTCACAGAATGACAAGATACAAAGACCCTGATGTAAGTGCACAAAATAGTCAAAAGTCCAGCTCCTGGCCTAACCTGTAGAACTCTGTTCCCAAACTCTAGTCAATCACACGCTACCAACACAATTTTTACCCTACACTTCACCACCCATACAAGTATTCACTTAGCATTTTTCTTTAAATTAAGTCACTTTTTATGTGAATTAGTTTATTAGATGGAAAGTTATATCACTGCCCCAAGTAAGAAGCCAGTATCACCTGCCATAAAGAGAAAGCAATAGCAAAAATAAAAATTATAGATGCTCATGCACAGAGCAGTAAAATCATCTCGCATGCTACCAAGTGTGTAGACACATTTAGGGAGTTAATGTCTTCAGGAACAGAAGAACGTCAGCCAACCTAATGGGCTGACTCCAAACTATCACCCTTTCTGATGAGATGTTCTGCGCTACCAGGAAAGATATTACTCGGAGTAATACATCAAAGCGCTTCCATGTTATTACTTGGGTTCTGCTACCCATTTTAGCTAATACCTCCTTACCTTGAAGGTGTGAAGATAAGGTCTTACTGTGCAAATAGCAGGTCCTCAATATGTACTTTAAGATGAATAACATCATAATCGCTCACCGAGTCTTAGTACATATCAGTCTAATCTTGTCAGCAGGACCTAAGGATTTGAGCTCATCCAAAAGAGAATCACAGGAAACCCTGCTCTTAGACCTGTAAAACACTGAAGACCAAACTCACCACTTCTTAGACTTCAGCCGAGGCGCTGGGTTCCGGGGGATGAGAAAGAGGGCTCTCATGGGGTGCATGTCACACAGAGCTGCAAGAGACCAAAACAAGGGCCAGCTCGGGTTAGGGGGCCAAACCCAGGCCAAGCCCGTCCTAGCTGTGCTGCTAAATGGCTCCCTGAGTCCAGGCATGACCAGTGAGTGGCGTCAGAGGATCATAAAGCTTCCGTTTGGTGAGCAGCTACATGAGCTGATTAGAGGAGTCTCATATAATCCAGCACGTTTCAATTAGACATTGTTAACATGTCTACTTTTCACTTCATTTTTAAGGGCAACAAGTTAGAGGCTCAACAACCTTTGCTTTACTATAAATAACCATCTAAGACTCCAAGTAAACAACATCAAGATAACAATTACAATGGAGATAGTAAGTCATTTTGAGTTAGTAAAATCCCAAATCATAAAATAAAAGATATTTGATAATCCGCTCTCTACGTCTTAGATGCTGGCAATGCAATGTTACCTTCATGGATTTTTGGAGTATAAAGCACTAGACCAGGGCAACTTTCTATCTGTTTCCAAACACCCTGAGTGGCTTTTCATGATGGGTTTTTTGGGGGTTTTGTTTTGTTCAATGGCCCCAGGAAGACCAGAGGATTAAAGCAAAGGAAGTCTGGCAGAAGAGATAAAAATATCTCAAATTGTGAAGATGACATTTAGTGAAAACACTCATACATTCTTATCTTAATCAGAATATTTCACTAGTTTACTTTTCATCTGGGAGTATCTTTTCCTTTGTGCCTAGAATAAGAACATATTCTCCCCGAAAGCTAAAGGATTTGGTGGGTGGAAATTTATTTTTAGCCCTCTCTATTACTCATTAAGAATGACGATATGGTTTCAAGACTGCCAGTATTATTTTCCTGATTCATAAATGCCTATCAGCATTGTGGATGAGGGGATTTTGTCAATAAACACTCCAGTCATGCTACAGATGAATTCTACCAACTCTGGAATGAGAAATAAGAAAACTATGATAACGTGACGGTAAAAGGTCCTATGAGCACAATGACCCATCATACAAACAGGGGGCCTGCTTTGGTCCGCGTCCTCTGGAAAGCAGACACCAAGGTGGTATTAAACATGAGAGGATATTACTGGGGGAAATTCTTGTCTGAACAGAGAAGGAGTGAGGGAAGGCTGGGAGAGTTGTCAGATTGCTACGAAGTATGCTGGGAGGGAGAAAAAGTAGGTGGAGTGTGCTAGGCTGTCCCACACTCTAAGGAAACCAAGGAGGGAAACTAAGGAGTGAAAGCTGCCTTCTAAGGAATCCCTGTCTTCCAGGAAAGGGTCTGCCTTATATCCCTGCCACGCTCGGTCACTGGTGCGGAGTGGCCCTCGGGAGGTGCAGCCCCGGTGTCACGGCAACAGCTGCCCCTGGTCAGTTGCACTTCCTGCGTGGAGTCTCTGAGATGCATGCTCGTGGTGACCACAGGGCTGGGGAGATTCTCTGTGGGGTCTGTGCTCAAGATCTCCAGGAATTGGAGAGGTTCTCCAGGTAGGCAGAGCCCTGGCCACTCTGCCTCCAATAAGCAGGGAAATCTAAAACTCTAAACAGCGGTATTCTAATGGGAGTGAGAGAAACGGAGTGCAGGTGTTCACATAACCCATGCACTGAAAATCGGCTGTGAATTTTTGTTACGTTGGCGTTTACAGCCTTTGTGCCTTGGTCGCAGTTTTACCACAGGCGAAGAGTAGCTCAAGAATAAACCACACACCAGATCTGGAAACAGATTAGACTCTCAAAGTTTGCTTCCCTTTGCATTCTTGTTCCCCCTCATAAACACAAGATCCTCACACCCCTCTGAAATGAATGGATTCCTGGTGGATTTAAGATGACTCTGCTTTCTCAATATGCCAGCTTGAGTCCATGCAGGGCTTGGTGTAGCAGAAATAAAGCCACTGCAGCTCCTGGCAAGGAACCGTCAGTACCTGCAGGGCAGACCAGTAACAGATTTCACCCAGAGGAAGGTACTTACGGGGAGCACCTTCTGCCATCTCGATGGCGGTGATTCCCAAAGACCACAAGTCACTCTGAAAAAGAAGGAAGGCACGGACACATGCGTAAATGCAGTCAACAGAGGATAACTTGGTTAAACCTGGTAATTGCTTCAGAACTGCCTGGGGGAAAGCTGTCCAGCTGTCTCTTTACAAACTGATTTTGCCCGCTAAGCTTAAAAGCAGGAACAGCCTCATTCGCTTTCCATCGATAATAACTTTCACGGTGCCTGACACATGGTGAGTTTTTTCAATCCAGGTATGAAAAATGAATATAAGGTTTCAAACATGAATTTAGCACTAACATTTATCTATTGATTGAAACATATGAAATTGCTGCTGTTCCACTGTTTTTAACACCTTCATTGAGGTATAACCGTCATGTAATTAACTGGGCATATTCAAAGTGTACTATTTGAAAGTGTCTGATGTGTGTATACACCTGTGAAACCATCACCACAGTCAAGACAGCAAACACATCTGTCACCCCAAAAGGTCCCACTTGCCCCTTTGCAGTCTCTCCCTCCTGCCCTTCCTGTCCCCAACCCCAGTTCCTGTTCCAAGGCAACCAATGATCTGCTTCCTGTTACTACGGATTGGTTTGCATCTTCTAACGTGTTGTATAAAATGAAATCCTCTGGTTTCTTTCACTTAGCACAATGTATTTAAGGTCCATCCATATTGCCGCGTGTATCAGTCCTTCAGTCCTTCTCACTGCCGAGAAGTGTTCCATCACAATTTGTTTATCCATTCACTTGATGGACATTTGGGTTGCTTCCAGTCAAGCCCATTAAAAATAAATCTGCTACAAATACTCACATACAAGTCTCTGTTTGGATGCATGCTCTTACTTCTTTTGAGTAAAAACCTAGGAGTGGAATGGCTGGATCATAGAGTAAATGCTAGATCATATTGTATTTATAATCAATTGTTTTTAACCTACAGAAACAGCAATTTCATATCATGTAACCAGGCAAGATGTCGACAGGGAAGCTTTTGGATGGTGGTGTTTACTGCTGTATCTCAGTGCTTAGAATAGAGCCGGCCACAGTAGTAGTAGGTGTTTGATATATTTGTTGAATGAATGAACAATATCTTTTATCTTGTAAGTAGACAAAAATGTAAAATAGAAATCCTATACCCTTATCGTCTTTCTTATTCTCAGACTGACTTTTATGGTCTTATCAGAATTTTCTAGGCTAATGTCTCCACCTCAACCTGTGCAATCTCCATCTCTAGCACTATGCTTCTCCCCTACTCTGTGTCCACGGCTCAGTAGTTTCTAACAAGTGCATAGGAGGGAAACAAATCAAAAGATGGGAAAACCATTAGAAAACACATGTAAAATTCAGTTCAATGGCCCACAGTCCTGAGGAAGACTTTCACCCTCCTTTCATTTTAAATGTATCCTGCATTTTGTACATAATTCCCAACTCTCACCGGCAACCTCACTCAGATTTCAGAGATCAAAATTAAGTTCCCTTGCTATTCCCATCAAACAAATGTAAAGGTCACACAGAAAAGATATGTAACTGGAAGAGAACTATGAAATCCACCCTGAGCCATTCCCTAGGACCAAACTTCTCAATATCCAGTGGGTGATACCCAGCCTTGTTCAGTATTTGGACTGTGGCCCATACAACCTAGAGGGGGCTTTCTATGGGGTCTAGACTCTTGCCTAAAGTGTGATCTACCTTAGAGCAGGCGGCTGGGGCACACGCTAACCCCACACTAGGACCAAGGGGGGATTCTTTAATTCACAAGCCATCAACCTGTCCACATAAATATTACAGTTCATAGAGGTTCTCAGTCCAAATGGGGATAACAACGCATCTGTGCAAAACCACTGTCCACAGATTCTAAGTAACTTCTCTGCATAGAACGCAACTCAAGGAGTCAACTGTTGTCCTTTCTCTTTCTTCCATTTCAAATGTATTCAAAGTTGTCACTGAACACACACACACACACACACACACACACACACAGAGTCAGCACAGCCCAGCAAATGGCTGAGTCTTCCCGCAGGCTGCTGGCCTTTCTCACTGCGGTTCCTTCTGCAGCTAATGGGGAAAGCCCAGGCCGCCCATCACAGGCTGGCTCAGAAGCAGTCACCGGTAAAGGTGACCACACAGCTCTCTTGTACCTGGAACGTTATGGTTGACTGACACAGACAATCATTGGGGAACATGATGAAAACCCTGAGTCACTAGTGTGCAGGAAGCATTCAACAAGAAATGCAGCAAGAACAGTCTGGAACTGGTGGGTTGGGCTGTTTTGATAAGACTCCAGGCCTTCGTAGTTCTCCCACCACCTTCCCAACATCTCGAGGAACCGAGTGTTTCTGCAGTGTGAACCGAGGTACAAATTATGAAGGTGGTGGCCAGGCTCTATGCACCTACTTGCCACAGCAAAGTCAAATTTAAATGGCCTTTAAGTCTAGGAAGCTTGAGCTGGTTTGAAAGCCAACACAGCTGAAAGGAAATGATGGAACTGGGATGAGAAAGGCTCCAGGCCAGTCCTCAGACAGGGGAAGGAAATGCTCAGGAAACTCGGGCAAACTCCTGGTACTTGCTCTGCCTGCGGGACCAAAGCCCAATTATGAGCTGGCTGACTGCCTCCCCTCCATAAAGTCTTTGCTCAAATGCTGTGTTCTCAGTGAGGACCACCGAACCTCTCTCCCAGCACTGCCAGATCCCTTCCCCTTTCCCACTTTTGTTCCCCAGAGAACGGGTCATCTTCTGAAAACTGTGTAACTGACTTGTCACTAATTTATTACGTTTTTTGTTCATTGTTTGTGTCTCTGTCCCCAACACACACACACACTAGAACATGAAGTCCACAAGGGCAGGGATCTTTGCTTTGTTGACTGGTCCACAGTACCAGAACAGTGCCTGGCACAGAGTAGGCACTTAATAAATACTTGTTGAAATAACGAACACATGAAAGATGCATGAGAGAAAGGAGCAAAACCTAAGTGTCTTAAGGCTGATAGACCTTTTGTAGATCATCTAGTCCAACCTTCCATTTCCCAGATGAGAAAAAAATGACTTACCCAAGATCACTGAGCAAGTCAGCACCAAGTTTTAATCAGAGCTTGGTCTCCTGCCTCCCAGGCTAGTTCTTTTTTTAACTATCATCACACTGTAAGGACCTGAGAATTCACTTAAAAAAACTTTTGGGGCCCATAAAATAATTGCTTCAGATTCCTACTTTGTCTACAGGTAACTGAAGGTGTGGCCACTCAAATGAAGGTGCTGAGATTCCATGAGGCACACCCCAAACCAGTGCTCAGCTTCTCCTAGAGGGAGCATGAATAGGCTTTCAAGTCAGACAGACCTGGATTCAAGTCCAGGTTCCCAACTGAACCGCATCCAGAAGACTGCTCAGAGCTTAGCTTTCAACTGTGGCATGTATGCATGTAGGTATGCCGCCTAGCACAAAACCTGGCATAGAGTGGGCTCAAGAATATTAATCATTTTCTTCTCCTCTACTGTGAGGTGAGACTGCCTTTGCCTGCCCAGTTTAGTCCTCTTCGATTTCCCTCTACTTGGCTGTGGCCAGTACTGTTTGTTGGCTAACCCAACAGGCATTTCAGCCCTCATTGCCCTTGTTGCCTCCATTTCAGAGTATAGGAAAGCTAAACTTGTTTATCCAGATTTCCCTGCAGCTAAGGATGGCAGTTAAGGATGTGACCTCATGAGACTCAGGCAAACATCTTCTAGGAGCTTCTAGGAGCTTCTGTAAGAGCTTTTGCTTTTCCTGAAATAAGTGACAAATATAGCTGGTGTCTTGACACCTCTTCCCTACTTCTTAGTGCCTTGAATAAAAACATGCTACAGCAACCATCTTGCAACCATGAAGCAATAAGTCAACAAATTAATGATGACAGGGCAGAAAGGTAGGAGCCTGGGTTTTGAAGACATCAGCGAGCCACCACACCAACCCTGGACTGCCTGCCTCCAGAATTCCGGTGACATAAGAAACATAAGTACAGCTAAAAGCATTTCTTAGTGGTAATATGTATAGAGCAATAATTTGAGAAAGCGTATTTCAACAGTAAGGAAAAAGAGAGGTCCCAGTCGTTAGGTGGTCCTGGATTTATCCCACAGGAAGAGGGAAGGGTTAGTGAAGAGAGATGTTTCCTTTATTCAGTACACAGCATCTCAGATCCTCTCTTAGGCTGCTTTCCCCAAACCTCCCAAACAACCCCTTCAAACCAAAGGTCACAGCATCCCAACTCCTATGCATCCTTTGTCACGTGACCAAGACAGAAATTACTTCTTCTTTAAGCCTTCATTTGATATCATCATTAAGATCATTTTCCCCCCCTGGGATTCTCTTGTTTTCCAAAAGGAACATTTATATTCCTGGCCCTATATACCCAGAGCTGCTTGTAAGCTACGCTTAACTGCCCATGCTAGAAAGCAATAAACGTCCTTGACGGGCCTTGTTTAAGCCTTTGGATACATTAGCAAGTCCCAGAGACACTTCAGAACTTAAATATGGGAGAAAATGTTCCAATTACAACTGTCAAGACAGATCACAGGAGATGAGAGAGGGAAGTGGGAGGAACAAGATGAGGAGAGAGTCAGGGAGAGATAAGTTTCCTTCGTGGCTGTGGTGGGACTCATTTTGGCAGGAGCTGGGTAATTCATTATTCTAGAGGTGCTGTGCAGCCTGGCCTGTGGCATGATTAATAGCCCAGTCCTGTGTGCATTACAAACAGAACAGAGACAAATTCTAGTGCCTCCGAGAAGGCAGAGGCAAGCACGCAACTTCTGCCTGGTGAGGGGCCAGATGGCACGAAGGCAACTTGAACGTAATGATAGAGCATTCCGCTTGGGGCTAGGCTGCTCAACAAGTGAAGAAAAGAACACTTCACTTTTTGAAGAAAATAACACTTCCTTGTGCTCAGCCATACAAGGAAGGAGAGGCAAGGGCAGGAGCAGAGCCCCAGCGTGCGCCAAGAGGCAGAAAGAACACATGCTGCGCAGCCAGCAGAGCTGGGGCGAGCCCCTCGACTCCTCTGAACCCATCTCCTCACCTGTAGCCCAAAGAGAACACCTATCTTGCAGGGTTCATCGAGAATTCAGTAAGATAATATCTGCAAAGTTCATAACACAACGCAGTGTCTATAGTGGGTATTTAACAAATAGTGGCACAGACAGATCCTGAGGTCCAGTTATCACTGACTGGCAGTTCAACCAGCAAACTTGAGTCAGGTAAGCTGACAAGGAGCCCTGGTACTCAAAGAAGTTGCTGGGAGGATGCAGGAGCAAACAGGAAGTTCAGGGGAAGCAAACAGGAAAGGGCGTGTCCTTCCTTCTCCAGCCTTGCAGTCTACCCAGAGGGACAAGCAGAAATGGGGTTAGCTGAATCCTGGCCCCATCATCCCACAGCAGAGGGTAGCAAGGTGGTCTAGAGTTGACAGACAATAGCTTCATACCAGGCATAACCGGTGCAGTGGATTCTACCAAGTTTTAATTTACCAAGACCAAGAGATCAGCCATTTTACCAAGACCAGAAATTAGTCTTTTGTCATGTAATTTATTCTTTATTCACTTTTTGGAAATGTTCCAGCTGGAAAAAGGAAATTGAATTTATTGTATGGGTCCCTAAGGGCAGCACCTTAATCTAGAGATAGAAGTTACAGAGAAACAGATTCTGGCTCAATGTAAGCAGACAATTAGAGGTGTATAATGCAAACAGGCAGTTCAAATCCTATGATATTGCTGGGGTTTTTTTTAGGTCAAAATGGCTCCAAATGGCAGTACCTTCACATGACACATAAACACAAATATTAACTATCGTATACTGAGTACTTACCAAATAGGCATTGAATTAATTCCTTTACATATGTTAGCTCCCTTTATTCTAATCTAACGTTGTAATATACAATCGTCATTCCCACAGAGACTCAGAAAGGTTAAATAACTTCCCTGAAGGAATAGAGTGCAAGGAGAGGAAGTCTACATTTTAAACCAGTCCTGTTCAACTTCAAAACGCGGACTTATTCCCTAGGCCGTACACTTATATACTACATTATATATAAACAGAACCAGGGTGGTGAGTTCAGGGTGACTGAGGATAATCAGGCACGAGTAGTTATTCATAATCCCATTTCCCACCGAGTCCCTTGTTCAACTACATTTGTTATCTGACCAGAGGGAAAATACTGGAAGAATAGCTTATTCTCTTCACGTGGGGATCAGCCTGGAGCCCAGAAGAGGTGGTGATATGTCTGACTAAGGAATGCTGTGTACGTGGGTGTGAACATGGAGCATGAGAAATCTGTTTAATAGAAGTTTGTTTCCGCTCATAATAATAACGGTGTGTGTATCATCCTTCTTTCTTACCGCGTGGGCATGAGACCTTTGTTGAAATTTCAGTAGACAGAGGCCAGGTCTCATTTGAGAGGTAGACCTCGTTCTGCGATGTGAGTATCATGCTCTTACGTGACACCCCACATACATCTTGGTGATGCCCCCCTGACTAGTCAAGTTGCTCACGTTATCTCCAGCCGAGCCTCTTACCTACAGGGGCTCTTTTCATTCTGCATGAGTAAAGCCGATTACCCATAACACTGGAGAATGAGTATTTGCTCTACAGCCAGAGCACAATACTGACTCAAACCCTGCAGGAGACACCTATGACTTTAAATGGTCCATCGCACCTGTGTGCACAGTCTCATAAACAGAGTTTAGGTGAATAACAAATGATATTAGCACAGATCAGGCCAGAGGATGGGTGGTGGGGTTGAGGGGATATGCCATGTCACTGTACTTCCTTTACTTGACTAAACCACTATGAAAGCATGACCATTTATGGTGTAAAAAATTAGAACAGGACAGAAAATAAAAAGTTTAAGTTCTCCATCCACATGCCATTTATCCATGGGGTAGGGGAGAATAAGAGTCTATTATGTGTACTATACTGTAAGTTGCTTTGTGTACCTAACACTGTATCTTGGGATCTGCCCAACTTCAACATATACACTACCTCATTGTTCAAATGGCTGCGTAATATTCCAGTGGACAGATGTGCCAGTCTTTATTCAGCCAGTTCCCTATGAATGGGCTTTTGGTCACGGAGAACTTTCTTTAGTGAGTGGTTCTGTTAAAGCAATAAATACACAGGACTACAAAATACTTGGCAAATCCCATCCAACTGAAATGAAATTCAAGTTTAAAAAAATAACAATTTTAACAGCCTAGGAATTTTGAACAGTTTTATTAATTTCAAGTCTTTTGAATGCTTATTATGAAATGAGAAAGCTTTCATTATTGCCCCACGTACTTATCAGGAGAATGAAACCTTTCCTTTTGCTTGAAGTGTTTTGGCAGATTTTCTGAAAACAAGAAAGGAAGGGCCTCTACGGGAAAGTGAACACACCAGGCAAATGAGATTCCGGCACTCCTCCTTAGGATAGGGGTTATTTTCAGTCAGTTACTTACTGTGCCCAGTAGATTATCAGACAAAACCAGATTGCAAAAAAAAGCATGAGCTCTTCAGACTACTTTCCACAGAGGCTCTTATTTTATTGAATTTCTCCAGTTTTTTTAAAAAAATTATAGCAGTTTCTAAAGACATTGTAGACAAATAAAATAATAAATAATTAAGAAATAATCAAATATTTGTAATAAAACCAAACTATACTCTTTTGCATTTTGTCTTTATTTTAAAGAAAGGGCTTTTGTGATAGAAAACCTAACAAAGCCCAGTGGCCTTCGAGTCATCTTTTATTCTAAACGTGCCCTCTAGGCTGAAAGTATCTACAGCACGTGAGAGCCCAAAACGCTGACATCAGTTTCTGAGGCTGGGATACACTCTGGCTCAAATGGACAACCAAACACACAGTAGCAAACCATTTAACTTTGACGGGGTCGCAAATGGACTTTCTAGATGAAAACTGCACATACAGATAGAGCTTGGCTAATTCCTTTTGCATAGTGGGCATTCAATAAATATACGCTGAGTGAATGAATAAAGGGTTTTGAAAGTCAGTATATTGTCAAGCTGTCTCCCGGTGACAGGCTACATTCCTAAGAATAGTGAACAGAAAAAAGTATAGGATCTGATGCCAAAGAAGAAGTAGAAAGATGAAAGTATAGCTTCTTCTCTGATCCACAGTAAAACTACAAAGTAGTTAAAATGAATCTTCAAAGAACCCCCAAATCTTCCTTTCTGCTTGGCCTTCCTAACCTACCCTTTTGTCATGCTCCCAGGACAAGTGATCAGTGAAGCTCATATTTTTGCCATGACTTCTTCCTCTTGTACAACCTGCATTTATGACAATCCTAAAAAACTAATTCGTACTAAGGTGGAAAATGGCTGATAGACTTGAATCTGTTCTCTCATCAGGATTCTTTATTTTTTAATAAAAGGCACAGAAATTAATTTTCAACTTATTAATGTCTCAGGATACTTTCCTAATCACAAGGGCTTCCAGCACCTCTGAAATCACCCTGTGCAGCATGATGCCCCCTGTGGTTATTCACACATCAGGCTTTGTCCACACCTAGGGTTATGCGTTAGTATCAAAAATTTTTTCACTGACCCCAAACTGTATTTCTTAGTCCTAATCTGAACAAAGAGGTTTAAGATACCACTTTAATTCCAAGCTTTGGCTTCACCAGAGGAAGTCCTCTTCTAGTTACTCTACTGAAAACAACTACATCACAGGGATCTATTTATATATATATATATATTTTATATTTTTGGCCGTGCCGCGTGGCATGTGAGATCTTAGTTCCCCAACCAGGGATCGAATTCACACCCCCTGCATTTGAAGTGCAGAGTCTTAACCACTGGACTGCCAGGGAAGTCCCACAGGGATCAATTTTATGCCACAGAACAAAAGTCCCCTATATACTAGAGCCAGCCAAAATACTTAAAAGGCTAAGCTAAGGTTGAAAGTTTGAAACACTCTGATTCTCCGTGGTATGTTATAAAGCAGTCTAAAATATCTGTGGCCCAGATGTAGACTAGTTAGCACTTGTTAGGTATAACTGTTGTTTGAAGAATTGCTTATAGCCAATTACGATACACGTATTTGGTCTGGGACATATATTTTGTAGTGGCTCCTCTGAAGGGATTTGCAAATCAAATTATGCTTATCATTCAAATGTGCTTCAAATGTGCTTATCATTAGCAGTTTAAATAAATGACATTTACTTTGGCAGGAGATTAATTTTTAACTTGGCAGCTGTTTTCAGACAGATTGGTGTCAGGTTATTACAGTGACTAACTCTGAAAGAAGGAGGAAATTTACAGGAGATTATTTTGTTTTTAGACCTTCAAGCTTGCATTTCTCCAAAGAAGCAAATAATTTTGTCAATGCCCTGAGACACTGGGTCCCAAAGACATTGCAATGTCTGCATCTTTGTGACCTGATTTCCATAATAACCCCACATGTGGAGAACTAAAAATGTTCTTTAATAGAGGAATTCTCCAAATATACTCTTCAGAGGCTGTTTTGTTGGTAAATTGGATATTTATATAGGATTGCATCAGAGAGAGGCAGGGTAATATATTGGAAAGAGCTCTCAACAGAGAGTGGGAGATGTGGGATCAAGTCTCTGAGAAGATCACTAACGAGGTGTGCACTTGCAAAGGTCTTGGACCTCAGTTTCCACAGCTGTAAGATGAGGGTGTTTCAAGGTGATCATTAAAGTACTTTGGTGAAAAGTCCATGCACCTACAGAGAAAAGTAAGTCAGAAAGAGGAAAACAAATACCGTATGCTAACACATATATATGGAATCTTAAGAAAAAAAAAAAAGGGTCATGAAGAACCTAGGGGCAAGACGGGAATAAAGACACAGACCTACTAGAGAATGGACTTGAAGACACAGGGAGGGGAAAGGGTAAGCTGGGATGAAGTGAGAGAGTGGCATGGACTTACATATACTACCAAATGTAAAATAGATAGCTAGTGGGAAGCAGCCACATAGCACAGGGAGATTAGCTTGGTGCTCTGTGACCACCTAGAGGGGTGGGATAGGGAGGGTGGGAGGGAGACGCAAGAAGGAGGACATATGGGGATATATGTATATGTATAACTGATGCACTTCGTTATAAAGCAGAAATTAACACACGATTGTAAAGCAATTATACTCCAATAAAAACGTTTTAAAAAAAAAAGAAAGAAAACTCCATTCGCCTATGTTCTTGAAAAGATAAAACTGACAAACCTTTAGCTAGATTCACGAAGAAAATAAGAGAGAAGGCTCAAATAAATAAAACCAGAAATGAAAGAGAAGTTCATTTCTCTTACAACAGATACCACAGAAATACAAAGAATCATGAGACTACTATGAACAGCTATACGCCAACAAATTGGACAGTCTAGAAGAAATAGATAAATTCTTAGAAGCATACACCCTTCCAAGACTGAATCACGAAGAAATAAAAAATTTGAGTAGACCAATCACTAGCAAAGAGATTGAAACAGTAATCAAAAACATCTCCCCAAACAAAAGTTCAGGACCACGAGGCTTCACTGATGAAGCATTCAAAGATGTCATACCTAAACTTCTCAAACTCTTCCAAAAAACTGAAGAGGCTAGAACACTTCCTAATTCATTTGACGAGGGCAACATTACCCTGATACCAAAACCAGACAAAATAAGAAAACTACAGGCCAATATCTCTGATGAACATAGATGCAAGAATCCTCAACAAAGTATTAACAAACCAAAACAACAACACATTAAAAGGATCAAGTGGGATTTATTCCAGGGATGCAAGGAAGGGTCAACATCTGGAATCAATGTGATACACCATATCAACAAACTGAAGGATAAAAATCATATGATCATCTTAATAGATGAAAGGAAAATATCTGACAAGATTCAACATCCATTTGTGTTAAAAAAAAAAAAAACTCAATAACATGGATATAGAAGGAACGTACCTCAACATAACAAAGACCATCTATGACAAATCCACAGCTAATATACTCAGTGATCAAGACCTGAAAGCTAGCCCTCTAAAATCAGGAACAAGACAAGGATGCCCACTCACCACTCTTACACTCTTAGTCAGCGCAGTATTGGAAGTCCTAGCCAGAGCAGATAGGCAAGAAAAAGAAATAAAATGCATCCAAATTGGAAAGGAAGAAGTAAAACTATCACTATTTGCAGATGACATTGGTTTTCTATTGATTTTACACATAGAAAATCCTAAAGACACTACTAAAGGAACTGTTAGAAATAATAAACGAACACAGTGAAGTTGCAAAATAAATATACAAAAATCTATTGTGTTTTGATACACCAATAAACTAGCAGAAAGAGAAATTAAGAAAATCTCATTTACAATTGCAACAAAAAGAATAAAATATCCAGGAATAAATTTAACCAAGGAGGTGAAAACTGTTACTGAAAACCATAAGACATTGTTTCAAGAAATTGAAGAAGACACAAAGAAATAGAAAATGATTCTGTGCTCATGGATTGGAGGTATTAACATTGTTAAAATGTCCATATACCTAAAGTAATCTACAGATTCAATATAATCCTTGTCAAAATCCCAGTGACATTTTTTACAGAAACAGAATAAAAAATTCTAAAATTTGTATGGAACCACAAAAGATCCTGAAAAGCAATCCTGAGGAAAAAAGAACAAAGCTGGGGTTATCATATTCCCTGATTTTAAATTATACTACAAAGCTATAGTGATCAAAACTGCAGAGTATTGGCATAAAAACAGACACACAGATCAATGGAACAGAACGGAGAGCCCTCCACACATACAGACAACTAATTAAGACAAAGGAGCCAAGAACATACAATGGATAAAGGAAAGTTTCATCAATAAATGTGGTGGGAAAACTGGACAGCCACATGCAAAAGAATGAAACTAGACTGCCATTTTACATAGTACAGAAAAATTAACTTAAAATGGATTAAAGATTTGAATATAAGACCTGAAACCATAAAACTCCTAGAAGAAAACATAGGTGGTACACTCTTTGACATCAGCCTTAGCAATATCTTTTTGAATATGTCTCCTCAGGCAAGGGCAACAAAAGCAAAAATAAACAAGTGGGACCACATCACACTAAAAAGCTTCTGCACAGCAAAGGAAACCATCAATAAATCAAAAAGGCAACCTACTGAATAGAAGAAGATATTTGTAAGTCATATATCCTACAAAAGGTTAATATCCAAAATATTAAAAACTCATACAACTGGGGCTTCCCTGGTGGCACAGTGGTTGAGAGTCTGCCTGCCGATGCAGGGGACACGGGTTCATGCCCCGGTCCACGAAGATCCCACATGCTGTGGAGTGGCTGACCCCGTGAGCCATGGCCGCTGAGCCTGCGCGTCCGGAGCCTGTGCTCCGCAACGGGAGAGGCCACAACAGTGAGAGGCCCGCATACCGCAAAAAAACAACAACAAAAACCTCATACAACTCAACAACCAAAAACCCCCAAACAATCTAATTGAAAAAATGGGCAGAGGAGATGATAGATATTTTTTCCAAGGAAGACATACAGATGACCAACAGACACATGAAAAGATGTTCAACATCACTAATTATTAGGGAATTGCAAATCAAAACCACAATGAGATATCACCTCACACTTGTTAGAACAACTATTATCAAAAACAAGAAATAACAAAGAGTTGGAGAGTATGAGGAGAAAAGGGAACCCTTGTAGACTGTTGGTGAGAATGTAAACTGGTGCAGTAACTATGGAAAACGGTAGGGAGATCCTTAGAAGATTAAGACTAGAAATACCATATGATCCAGCTATTCCGCTTCTGAGTATCTAGCCAAAGAATATGAAAACACTAATTTGAAAAGATATATGCACTGCAGTAATATTTACAATAGCCAAGGTATGGAAATAACCTAGTGCCCATCAATGGATAAATGGATAAAGAAGATGTGATATATATATATGTGATATAAAGAAGATGTGATATATATATATGTGATATAAAGAAGATGTGATATATATATATGTGATATAAAGAAGATGTGATATATATATATGTGATATAAAGAAGATGTGATATATATATATATATATACATATATACACACACACACACACACACACACACACACATAATGGAATACTACTCAGCCATTAAAAGATGAACTCTTCCCATTTGTGACAACATGGATGGACCTTGAGGCTATTATGGTAAGTGAAATAAGTCAAATGGAGAAAGACAAATACTGTATGATTTCACTCATATGTGGAATATAAGAAATAAATGAACATAAACATATATCCCATATCTCCTCCCTCTCGTGTCTCCCTCCCACCCTCCCTATTCCACCCTCTAGGTGGGCACAAGGCATGGAGCTGATCTCCCTGTGCTGTGTGGCTGCTTCCCACTAGCTATCTATTTTACATTTGGTAGTGTATATATGTCCATGACACTCTCTCACTTCGTCCCAGCTTCTGATTCACTTTGTTATACAGCAGAAACTAACACACCATTGTAAAACAATTATACTCCAATAAAGATGTTAAAAACTAAAAAGATACATGTACCCCTATATTGATAGCAGCACTGTTCACAATAGCAAAAACATGGAAACAACCTAAATGTCCACCAATAGATGAATGGATAAAGATGTGGTACATATATACAATGGAATACTACTCAATCATAAAAAAGAACAAAATAAGGCCATTTGTAGCAACATGGATGCAACATGAGATTATCATACTAAGTGAAGTAAGTCAGAAAGAGAAAGACAAATATCATATGATATCACTTATATGTGGAACCTAAAATAAGGCACAAATGCACCTATCTACAAAACAGAAGCAGACTCCTAGACATAGAGAACAGACTTGTGGTTGCCAAGGCTGGGGGAGAGGGGAGGGAGAGGGATGGACTGGGAGTTTGGGGGTGGTAGATGCAAACTATTACATTTAGAATGGATAAACACTAAGGTCCTACTGTATAGCACAGGGAACTATATTCCATTACCTGTGATAAACCATAATGGAAAAGAATATAAAAAAGAATGTGTATGTATGTATAACTGAGTCTCTTTGCTGCACAGTAGAGATTGACAGCATTGTAAATCAACTATACCTCAATAAAAAAAATTTAAGAAAAAAAGAAAGAAATGAACAAACAAAACAAAAATGAACACATAGTTACAGAGAACAGATTGGTGGTTACCAGGGCGGAAAGGGGGCACAAAATGGGGAAAAGGGATCAATTGTATGGTGATGGAGGGAAACAAGACTTCTGGTGGTGAGCATGCTGTAGAGTATACAGAAGTTGAATTATAATGTATACATGAAACTTATGTTATAAACCAATGTTACCTCAAATAATAGAAAAAAAGGTCCATTCACCTATGAAATGACCATCAGGTTTTCCCCAAGGTTGTCCTGTGATCTACACAGAGACCACAGGGTGTCTCTCTGTCTACTGGATAATCTGAACACCCACAGTTCCTACATCTCATTTACCTCCAACCTTAAGGTCTCAACTTTCAGCTGTAATTCACAACAACAATGTCACCTGACATTGCAGCTATCGATGGGATAGTAAACACAAATTATGTTTGATTATTGCCTAACAGAATGGAAAAGAGGAGGGCTTCTTGGAGAAGGGGACAACTTCCACCTCTCTACTTAAACACTGTTTTGAATTTATTAGCAAATTTCTAGTTTATGGTACAAAGTATCAAGCCATAAGTCAGATTTCTATGAAACACTGCAACAGGCTACAGAAACACCATATAGTAGCTACCAACATCCCATTTGGTTCTCTCTCATTGAAAAGAAACTCTAATAATTAAACTTTGAGCAATGTAGAAATGAGTAAATATGATTATTCTTAATCAGAAAAAGATGATCCCCAAAAACAAACTCATATCTTGGTTTCTTTTAACATGAAAAGCTCTCAGAATATATATACTTTGCCAAAAATCTAAACTATAACCAAAATAGAAATGTTTTCTAATAAGAAGCAAGAGAAGTTCAAAAGAATACAGAAAATGGTTTAAACATTTTTTACCAACAGGCAATCAGATATGATGGATGAGTTCATTACAAAGATTCTCACTTGGATGTCTTCTAATTTTAAACTCAAGTAATGTTTTTTAGTTCTCCCTTTGGATTATACAAATCACAAGCCCAAAGCCATGAAAGAATTCTCTACCAGTCTTAGGGTAAGGTGTTAGGCATGCTTCGAAACGTAATGAAGAAGTAAGAAGTCATACCTTGAAATCATATGTGGCATCTGGGTTTTCGTCACAGGCAATAACTTCCGGAGCCATCCAGTAGGGCGTCCCGATGAAGGTATTCCTCCTGCCCACTGTTCGATCGAGCTGGGCACTGACTCCAAAGTCCACTAGTTATGGGAAGACAAACGAATAAAGTCTATCATCTAAGGTCTTACACAGTGATAAAATGAATGTGTATTTTTTTTTACTGTGGTAAAATATACATAACATAAAATTTACTATTTTAACAACTTTCTAGTGGACCGTTTTGTGGTATTAAGTACATTTACATTGTTGTGCAACTATAACCACCATCCAACTCCAGAACTTTTTCATCTTCCTCAATTGAAACTCTGTAGCCATTAAACATTAACTTCTCTTTCTCCTCCCCTCCCCACCCCGCCGGGCCCCTGGCCCCCCGAAAGCACCATTCTACTTTATGTCTCTATGGATCTGACTACTACAGATACATCATATAAGTGGAATCATACAGTATTAGTCTTTTGGAGACTAGATTATTTCACCTAACATAATATCCTCAAGGTTAATGCATGTTGCAGCACGCATCAGAATCTCCTTCTGAATTTTTTTTTTTTTTTTTTTGCGGTACACGGGCCTCTCACTGCTGTGGCCTCTCCCGTTGCGGAGCACAGGCTCCGGACGCGCAGGCCCAGCGGCCATGGCTCACGGGCCCAGCCGCTCCGCGGCATGCGGGATCCTCCCGGACCGGGGCACGAACCCGTGTCTCCTGCACCGGCAGGCAGACTCCCAACCACTGCAACACCAGGGAAGCCCCTCCTTCTGAATTTTTGAAGACCAAATAATAGTCTATTGTATGTAGGTGCCACATTTTGTTTATCCATTCATCTGTTGGACACTCAGGTTGCTTCTTCCTTTTCACTATTGTGAATGTATATTTTTTAAAAAGTTTTTATTTTATATTGGAGTATAGTTGATTTACAGTGTTGTGTTAGTTTCAGGTGTACAGCAAAGTGATTCAGTTATACATATATCTATCCTTTTTCAGATTCTTTTCCCATATAGATTATTACAGAGTATTGAATAGAGTTCCTTGTGCTATACAGTAGGTCCTTGCTGATTATCTATTTTATATGTAGTAGTGTGTATATGTTAATCCCAACCTCTTAATTTATCTGTTCCCCCAACCCTTCCCCTTTGATAACCATAAATTTTTTTCTATGTCTGTGAGTCTGTTTCTGTTTTGTAAATAAGTTCATTTGTATCATGTTTTTAGATCCCACATATAAGTGATATCATACGATATTTGTCCTTCTCTGTCTGACTTACTTCAGTTAGTATGATAATCTCTAGTGAATGTATACTTTTAATCTTCATGTATAAATGGATAAAGCGTACCAGTGAGAAAAGCACGGGGGTTATATCTGGTTACATCAGTGCTACATGGGGGGCCAAAAAGAGGTGTTAAATAAAAGTCAAGCTTGGGCCATAAAGGATAGTATTTAGAGGATGCAAAGAAAGTAGTTAACAGCTAAGTTTCTGGAGTCAGACTGCCTAAATTTGCATCTCATTTCTGACACTTACTAGTGATGCAACCTAGGGCTACTAGATCAACCTCTTTCAGCTTCATTTTCCAAATCCATGAAATGAGGATGATGAGATTCACATGGTGTCACTCTGATGTTTAAGTGAAATCATCTACCTAAAAGCATTTTGTACAGGACCTGGCATATAATATTCTCTCAACAAGTAACTGTTAATTAGTGATGAGTGAATATTCTGAGGATAGCTTATGTAGTCAGTACATATATAACTGCTTTCCCTACCTAATGTATGCTTTTGTTTTAAAAGGGAATATTCATGAGATGAAAGTTTGGCCCCAAATTCTAACTAAGAAAAAAATGGAAATTGTATATTTTAACAAAAAGGCAAGAGCACGTGTTTGGGATATAACCATAGGAGACATTTAAATCTCTTTGAAAATGAACAATCATATGGACAGTGATTCTTTGGTAGGAAACAAATTGTATATCCTACAGAGTATTTGTCAATCTATGCTCTTACTCATATACATCAAGTAGTCAAATGCGTGTGGGGATTCTGTACCTTATCTGGATAATCCCAGACTTATTGTGGGAAGGGCTCTAATAGATCAGAGAAAAGGGTTCCCTCACTGATAACTCTGCAGATGAAAGTGGGATAATTAGTATGCACGTGAAGTAGAATATTGAGCATCCACTTTGTACAGGTGCCCTAGATAATAATGAAATCGATGTAAATATAACTTAAAACATATGGGAATATAGCAGGAATTCATTTTTCTAAATAATGAATGTCTAACTGTGGATATTTTTAATTAAAAAAATTTCATCATTGTTATAGCAGCAACAATATAAACAAACTGTAAGATAGGGGAAACCATTCCAAGGTCAGTCACTTCTAATCTAAAGGGTCTTTGCTTAAAAAACAAACTCAATTGTTTCTACACATCGATTAAGCACATGGATCTGCTTACCATATTGTATACCAATTCACTCCTCAAAGAGCTTTTAGAAAATGTTTTTCTTTTTCTTTTTTTTTTTTTTTGCGGTACGCGGGACTCGCACTGTCGCGGCCTCTCCCGCCGCGGAGCACAGGCTCCGGAAGCGCAGGCTCAGCGGCCATGGCTCACGGGCCCAGCGGCTCCGCGGCATGTGGGATCCTCCCGGACCGGGGCACGAACCCGCGTCCCCTGCATCGGCAGGTGGACCCTCAACCACTGCGCCACCAGGGAAGCCCTAGAAAATGTTTTTTTTTTTTAAATAGCCAAAGAAACATTTTCCTTTCTATTCTAGGTACAATGACCTCCAAATCCACAGCGACAAATTTACATTATTAAAAAAAAAAAAAACAGCTGAAACAATCCTATCATTTTCTGCAATTCCTAGGCTCACTGGATTCTGTTCTTACCTAGTTTAACTTCTGCATTTTCAGTCAGCAAGACATTTTGCCCTTTAATATCTCGATGAATCACTTTATGCTGGTGCAGGTGACTCAGCCCCTGGAATGAAGGAGAGTTGAGAAGCGTTGATAGGAATATAAATCCAGATGTAAAAAATCATTTTGGATGTTAATGATCCGAAAAATTTAAACTCACCCAGAGATACTTTCATTATTTTATTTATATCTTTCATGTGGTCATAATTCTAAATGGAACACAATGTTTGTTTGTTCTAAACTTCAGGCAATGATCAATATAAACTGAAATATACAGGTGGTCGTTGCAACGCCTGGTACGGTGTTAAATGAAACGCTTGCATATCAGCTTTTATCTCGGGTAACAAGGAACCACACAGGCCATGACACAGTTTCAACATGCACAGGTTTCAGCTAACAGTACTGTGAATAGTGAGGACCACCTGTATTTGCCAGTTGGTAACAGCAATATCTACAGAGTCTGTACAGAAATCTGATTTAACTGAGGCCTCCACTCTTTTTGTGCAGTTTTTGAATTTAAAAGTTATTATACAATTTGAATTAAGCACAATAAAATATTACTCAGACCAGCCAAGAAATTTCCCATTGGCTTTAGCCAATGTCTCACATTAAAAAAGGAAAACAGCAACTTCTATTTCCTTTGTTAATGTTCATCACTGTCATTTTTAGTTCTTTATATTTGTGACTCTGTGCTCATTATATGAAATAATTATTCAGTGACATCTCAACCTGATTGTGTTCCATTTCTCCATGAATTTCTCTGATTTGGCGTTTTTTTTGTGTGTGTGTGGTGTGGGTTCAAAAACCTACAGACTTGTTCTAAGGTGGTCTCATGTTTCTCAGATAAACTGTAATCTAAAAGAATCTAAAAATGGAGTACTGAAGTAAATCATGTTATGCTAACACTTGTTAATTCAAGGTATTGGATACCCAAGTGTTGTTGTTTTTTCTTTATGATTTTCTGTAGTTTTAATTTTTTCTCCACAATAACAAAACCATGGTATGAAAGATGAAGTTGAAACAAAGAGAAAAAAAAGAACTAGATATCTGAATCCCCTTTTGTTGAGAAAATTCAGTATGAGAATATGAATGCCCCAAAAGATCCATGTTTGTGTTTAGGAATATCAGGAAACATAAACCACGAGACAGGACAGTTTGAGGCACTAGTTTGGGTCTTATAAAATTACCTTTTTATCTAGTCGATTTGGCTTGAGGTAGGCATCAAATAGATTAAAATGTATAGTTTTCACAGCATATTACCACTCCATGAATCCTTAAAAGAGGGACTGAAGATCCATTTCCTTCTTTTACCATCAAAGTGGTTGGAAGCAGATACCACAGCACATAAGTGAGCCAAAGGTTGTATTTTTTTTTTTTTCCGCGGTATGCGGGCCTCTCACTGCTGTGGCCTCTCCCGCTGCGGAGCACAGGCTTCGGATGCGCAGGCCCAGCCACTCTGCGGCATGTGGGATCCTCCCGGACTGGGGCATGAACCCGTGTCCCCTGCATCAGCAGGCGGACTCCCAACCACTGCGCCACCAGGGAAGCCCCAAAGGTTGTATTTAATGAGATCATAAAATGCATGGAGGGTCTTCTCTGAAACATCTTGTGGCTAGGGACCTTTGGGTGATCAAATGTCCCTTCCAATGAGTCACTATATCTCAAATACCAGTATTATCATTTGGGAGAACATATTGGAAGAAGGAAGAAAACATGTTTTCACACATTTTAAAACCAGCTATTGAGAAATACTCATGGGGTGAAACATCCTTGCTGCTTTTTGAACCCTGGAGATCACATGACTGATCCCAGTAGGGTTACCCAGGAGCGCAGAAAGCCAGAGTGGGCAGAACCAGCCAGGAGACTCAGTAGATTCTTGGCACCCATGGGGTGGTCTGGATAACTAAATAATCTGTCATGCTTTCCTGAATGAGTAAAATTCTACATCAGAAATCCAAATTAACTTCACACAATGGCACGTCAATACTTGGAGATACATGTCAGACTTGAAGGAGTTCAGCAAGCATACCTCATTGTTTTTCCCTCAAATTTTGTTCTGTGCTCTGAGAAATCTTTTTGCCTTCTCCAAACCATGGAGGTATTATCCTATATTTTCTCTTAAGAGCTTTATTTTTTTTATATCTTTTGTAGTTATAACCATAATCCACCTGGAATTAATTTTTAAATATGATATAAAGCAGGTATAAACTTCATGTTTTTATATGGATATTCAACTGATCAAGCACTATCTACTGATTAAAAGACCCTTTCCCTTGTGTTGCAGCACTGCTTTTGTCATAAATCAGGTGTCCGTATGAGTGGGTCTGTTCATGGACTCTCCATTCTGTTTCATTGGCCATTGTCTATTCTTGTGACAATACCACTCTGTTTAAATCACTTAGCAGCTTTATAATAAGTCCTGGTAACTGGCAGCATAAATACTTCAGCTTTGTTCCTCAAAATTGCCTTGGCTATTCTTGGCCTTTTGTATTTCCATACAATGTTTTAAAAATCAGCTTGTCAAGATCGACAAATGTACCTAGAAGGATTTTGATAGGCAGTTTAATGATAGCAAGGATCAGATTAGGGAGAAATAACATCATTATAATATTGAGCGTTCTAATTCATGAAATAGTATATACACCTCTATTTATTAATGTCTTCTTTAATTTGTCTGTAATATTTTGTAGTTTCCAGTGTAGAAATCACTCACATGTTTCTGTACATTTATTTTTAAGTATTTGAATTTTTATGCTAATACAAGTGTTATCATTTTAAAATTTCATTTTCTATTTGGTTTTTTTTCCTAATGTGGGTTGAATTAAAGGGATACACATAGTTTTTTAATGCCTTCCTCCCTCCCTCCTTTCCTTTCTTCCCCAGCACATAATCTGTCTCTCAAAGGCATATCTTGGACACATCATGCAAACCGTTTTACCTTTTGTTCCCTTATACTAAGAAGGCAGAGTAAATAAATAAGTAAATAAATAGCTTCCAAGCAGACCTAGTAAGAATGCTCAGTGGA
Source organism: Grampus griseus (assembly GCF_964374135.1). NCBI lineage: Eukaryota > Metazoa > Chordata > Mammalia > Artiodactyla > Delphinidae > Grampus > Grampus griseus. The sequence continues at coordinate 48,771,175 of NC_138998.1, forward strand.
CATATAATAGCCTCCTTATTAGTAGCAAGAGATAATTAAACTAATCTGAACAAACTAAAATATGACCAATTACCTCCTTCTCCCTGAAGTGAACTCAGCAAATACATGACACTATTGTCTAGATTGTCTGATTGTGGGATTTGTGGGCAAAACTGGGCAAATGGGCACATTCTTGTCCACTGTCTTGACTGGTTTTAGATATTGTCTCAGAGAATTTTTTTAAGGTAAAATCAATTAAACTAGGTTATATGTACTAAAATGGCTAAAGTCACACAAGCCTTAAATTAGTTATAAACTTTCACAAGTGGAAAACTCAAATGAGTGATCAAAATATCCCTAAACAATCCATTTCCTAAGTGGGACACTATCTCTGTGATCCAAAATCAGATTTCCAATTGGAAACCCCATAGGAAATGAATCCCAGGTTAAGAGAAATCACCCAATTAACCCTCCAAATGAGAGTGCACACGCCTATGCAGAATGGCTCTCACTTCCATTACAGCAGACCACAACACACTACCACTGCCACCATCACTGTCAGAATAAAGCTCTAAGGAGGTTTCCAACACGTTTACAAATTAGTGGAAGGTCAGTGCAAAGTTCAACACCTCCCAAGGTCTCCCGTGTTGTCACTTACTCGTAAGATCTCCCTGCAGATGTACGCAATCCACTCTTCCTTCAACGTGTTACCTTTCGTGTTCTTGATCAGGTCAGTGACAGAGCCAGCACCACAAAACTCCATCACCAACTGGCAAAGGAAGCAAACATGCCATTATTATCATTACACTTCACGGCTTCCAATGAGTTAAGAAAGCATAAGGTGTCCCACCTGGCTGCTTTGGAATGCCCTTCCTGCAAAGAAAAAGTGACCATAAAACGATATATAAAACATAAATTTTTATCTTAATTTTTTCCCAAAATGAAAGAAAGGAAAGATTATTTTTAATGTTCCAACCTGAAAATTATAGCTGGAAAACTAGGAAAATCTTCATATTCTAAGTATTTGTTTTAAATGAGGGCAGTTAGGTGGCACAGATGTAGTTGAGAATATCCCTGTGTTTTTATCCAATGGTCAAACTCAACTTTCCTATAAAAGTAGCATCATTCCCCTGCCTGAAAGAGCTGTGGTTGTCTAGGCAATCCCAAGTCAGAACAATTCAAGTGCACACTGTTTATGTTATTGGCTTGTAAGTGGCACTGTAAGCTGTCAGAGTGAGGACTATCTGCTTTTAATTAACTTCAGCAAATGTTCCCAGGAGGCTGGACATATCAAATAAATTCAATAAACAATAAGCCCTAATTTAGCACTTTTCATCCCCAAAGCTCCAAGTTCTCTATAAATATAAACTCATTCCAGTACTCAGCAACTTTATAAAATAGGCAGAAAATGAACATCTCCCTTAGTTAATGGAGGAGTAGAGACTAGAAGAGGAAAAGCTATCCATTTGCTTTTACATTCATTTTCTAGGTTTAGAGAAACACATCCATTTCCATACATTTCTCCCTCTTCTTCAAAAAGTCTGCCACAAAAGTCATCTTTTTGTGACAATAATTTAGATGACTAGCAATCAATCTCTGATTTGACACTAGAAACAGAACTTAAATGGGCCCATAATGAAATCACATTCGTGGTTTTGGCTTTGTCCAAATGTACGTTCCTAACCTCAGCACCATGTCACCAGGTCCTAAAAGATACCCCACCAGGCTGTAAGATCTTTGGGCAGAAATAATGTTCCCTTTTTTTTCTGCATGTCTGGTTGAAACAATAAAAACTCATGAAATGAGTTTCCTCAATGAGTTTCTAATGTCTGTTCTGATTTATCTTCTTATGATTTTTTTTTTTTTTTTTTTTTTTTTTTTTTTTTTTTTGCGGTACGCGGGCCTCTCACTGTTGTGTCCTCTCCCGTTATGGAGCACAGGCTCCAGACGCGCAGGCTCAGCCGCCATGGCTCACGGGCCCAGCCGCTCCGCGGCACGTGGGATCTTCCCGGACTGGGGCACGAACCCGCATCCCCTGCATCGGCAGGCGGACTCTCAACCACTGCACCACCAGGGAAGCCCCTCTTCTTATGATTTTACAAAGGGTAATGAAACCCTCCAATCTTCTCCAGAGTACCGGTGGAGACTGATCAGGAGCTTTTGTAAGGAAATTTGAAAATGCCACAATAGACCTCGTTCCAACCCAGTAAGAGTTGTAAAATTACCATATATGAGAGCCAGGAAGCTATCAAAGACCAATATCATGTTAGAAAGGACTGAGGAATCAACTTTAAGAGGTCTCACTGGCCAAAGATGGGATAATTTGAGCATCGGTAAGAATAAGAACTGCAATATCTTGAAACACATTAAATATGCTGAACTAAATGCATTAATAAAGACACCCCTTAAAAAGAATATAATTGGGGGGTTTCCCTGGTGGCGCAGTGGTTGAGAGTCCCACGGGTTCGTGCCCCCATCCGGGAGGATCCCACATGCCGCGGAGCGGCTGGGCCCATGTGCCATGGCCGCTGAGCCTGCGCTCCGCAACGGGAGAGGCCACAGCAGTGAGAGGACCACGTACCGCAAAAAAAAAAAAAAAAAAAAAAGAATATAATTGGCACTGTTTGAAGAAAATGAGGAACCAACTTCTTATATTGAGACTGGTAGATAAAGGGAAAGAATGAAGAATTTACACTTCCTTTCTTGTACAAGTTTTACCACAGTGATTAAATAATAAAAGAGGTAAAACTTCTCTTCACGAGAAAAAAATATTCCATCTAATAAGTGAAGAAGACATAATAGAATTAGAATATCATTATTTCACAACCTCTAATAAACTAGTGGATTTAGGCACTGATGATCAGTGACTGCTAACATTAAAAAAAAAAAAAAAGAAAGAACCAGTTATGATTTGCTTCTTGATTAGAATAACACAACATCACCTCAGGAGTAGTCTTGCCAAAAACAAAAAAACTAAACAAAACAAAAACCCAAAACTAAATCTGATCAAGCCTCTACTTCCAGTTACCAATTTACAGGAAATTCAGAGGACTGAGGAACATGTTACATCATGGGGATATAATCAACAAAACCTAGAATAAAACACTCCACAGGGTAAATGGCCCATTTGCTTCAACAAATACATATCAAGAAGGATAAAGAGAGATGCAGGGGAAATCTGTAGATTTTAAAACATTTAAAAAGATATACCAACAAATTGCAATGGATGCAACTTATCTGGTAGTGATTTTTTTTTTAAATGCTGCTAAAATTTTTGAGACAGTCTACAGTCTAGATATTTGCTGACATTAAGGAAATGTGGTTGACATTTTTTAAGTGTGATAATAGTACTGTGGATATCTGAAAAAATGGTCCTATATTTTAGAGAAACATACTGGAGTACTATGGATAAAATGATATGATGATAGTTTCTTCTACAAATAGTACAGGGTCAACTGGATAGCCACATGTGAAAGAATGATGTTGAACCCTTACCTCATGCCACATACAAAAAGTATCTCAAAATGGATCAAAGACCTAACCATAAGAGCAACAACTGTAAAACTCTTAGGAGAGAACATGGGGTAAATTTCCATGACCTTGGACTTGGCAATGGTTTCTTAACTAAGACAGCAAAAGCACAAACAACAAAAGAAAGAGATAAATTGGATTTCATCAACATTAAAAATTTTGTGCATTGAAGGATACTATCAAGAGAGTGAAATAACAACCCATAGAAAAGTATATGCAAATCACGTATCTAATAAGGGTCTAGTATCCAGATTGTATAAAGAACTCTTACAACTCAACAACAAAAATAAAAACAACACAATTTAAAAACAGGCAAAACACTTGAATAGACATTTCTCCGAAGAATATATACAAATAGCTAACAATGTTCCACATCAATAGTCGTTAGGAAAACGTGAGTCAAAAGCAGAATGACATATCACTCCACACCTTCTAGGATGACTATAATTAAAAAAAAAAAAAAGCAGAAAATAATATGTTGGCAAAATGTGGAGAAACTGGAACCCTCCTACATTGCTGGAGGGAATGTAAACTGAGACAAACTGTTTGATGGTTCCTCAATAAGTTAAAACATAGAAATACCACATGACCTAGCAATTCCACTTCTAGGTATATACCCCCCAAAATGGAAAACAGGTGTTCAGACAAAAACTTGCATATGAATGTTCAAAGCAGCACTGTTCACAATAGACAAAAGGTGGAATTAACCACTGTCCATCATCAGATGAATAAAATGTGGTATAGGCATACAACAGAGTATTATGAATGAAGTACTGACGCATGATACAACATTGGATGAAATCTTGAAAACATTATGCTTACTGAAATAAGCCAGAGGAAAAATGCTAAATATTGTATGAATCCATTTATATGAAATATCCAGAAAAGGCAAATACACAGAGACAGAAAGCAGATTAGTGGTTTCCAGGCACTAAGTGGAGGGAAGAATGGGAGTTCCAGCTTAATGGGTACAGAGTTTCCTTTTGGGGTGATGAAAAAGTTCTAGAACTAGACAGAGGTGATGTTTGCACAACACTGTGTACTTAATCCCACTGAATTATACACCTTAAAATTATTAAAATGGTAAATTTCAAGCTGTGTGTATTTTACCCGAATTTTTTTTTTTTAAAGATGATGAGATTTGTTTCAAAATAATAGAAGGGAGGAAGTAGATGGCTGTGTAGATGGGGCAGGATTGACTACTGGTTTGATGACTGTTGGGGCTAGTTTTGGGCACATTATACTGTTCTGTCTACTTTTGTGTATTTTGGGGATTCTCTATAAATACAAAGTTAAAGAAAATCTCAGTTATGTAAATTGTGGTTTAACAGCAGCAGGATGGACCAAAGAAACATCTTTGGGTAGAAAGAAAAGAACATTTTCTCAAGTGCGCAAAACATGTTTGTGCCCCTTCTCCAAATCCTACCTTGAAAAACACAGTGACCAGACCTCCTACAAATGCATCCATTGCTCCTGTATCAGCTGGAGAAAATGTCCCACCATTGAGTTCTATTAGCCACATAACTATAATTCCCAAGGAAAGCAGTGGAAGCCCAGTGACTCCGGTCTTTCAAAATTAGATTGGACAAAATACTTTCAAATATTCAGTAGGAAACAATCCTGCTCTAGCCAGGCACTAATGTCAGTGGTTTCTATAATTTGCTTCTCCATTCAGCTCCAGCTGAAGGCTGCTAAGTTCTTTTCATCTCACTACGGAACAAAATGATTGTTAAATTATGTAATGGGATTTTTTTTTAAAGAAAAAGAAAGAAAGAAACCAGCCTTTGCTAGCAATCGGTTCCTGCAGCCTCACAGCAACACTGATAATTACTGCCACCACACAGCGGGGACACTCCCTCACCACAAGTAACCTCATCACATTAATAAACAGAAACAGGGCTCAACATGCCAAGCCCAGCAGTGATAAGTCAATAACTTCACATCTCACAGGCAAGAAATAATGCATCATTAATATTCTTTCTGAAAGAAAGTCCTCAAAGAGTTGACACTGGGGCAACAATGCTTGCTAACATTTACTGAGAAGTTACCATGTGCCAGACACTGGGCTGAGTGATTTGCACTTATTGTTTCATTAATTCTCCTTCTCCTCAATTCCCTTTTCTTTATTTATTTGGAAATGCAGGTTAGTTAGTTATGGTCTGCAGCCTTATCCATGGTATGTATACTCGTTAAGTAACTAGGGCAGGGTTGAAAGCATCATGCTTTCTCGAGTACTAACTGTATGAACTTGGGCATGTTCCCTAACTCCGCTGGGCTCAGCACCCCGCCACCATCACTATTAAAACAAAATAAAAGCATCAGCCTTATATATGTGATGTGAACACTGTGTTCTACAGAATGGAAAGCTTCTGGTAGCCAGAAATCTCAAACTCTATTACTTATCCATTCTTTGGTCTGTTTGCATTTATTAAAAAAAAAGTTTCCAGCTTGGAAGATAGCATTAATAGCTCCCCAAGGTCCACTTCACTTGGATGGCGAGGAAATGGCTGAAAGAGCACCTATAAAGGGCACGGTGCACATGTGTTTCTAAAACTTCTGTTAATGAAAGAGTACCAAGGACACATGTCTTTTTTTCAAGCTTGTATCACACAGCAAGGAGACACAGCAGTGCATCCTAAAACACTGGATCTTTTTATTTGGAGAGTTGGAAGAAGGTGTAAGAGGTTTAAAGAGAATCTTATATTTGAAATTCTCATTCAATATCACCTACACAACTGGGTCAGAAAATGAAAATACACATGCATGTCACTTGGGAAGAAAGAATGAAGGTTAAGTTAAAGTGAGGACAGAACTGCGCTCAGGCACGATGGGGGCTGGGCCTGGGCTGGACCTGGAACCTTGTCAAGGTGGAAATATTTAAAAAGCAGCACAGTGTGTAGTGCAACCCAACTGTTAGGGAAAAGCTTGCCTGGATTGTTGAATGTGGGTAGTTATTTCTATCTAAATTTAAATGGTTAATTTTTAAAAACAAAGGCTTCTAACATATTTCACAATTTGCATGGTTGTTTATCACATACTTTTGTCTGATGAGAAGGATGTTTTCTCTTAGAGGTTGTGGGGTAAGGGGCTACTTATTATGCCCTCCTGTGCTTTCCCCCTCCTTCAGGACGGTATTTAAGAAAAGGGTCTTTGATTGGTAAACTGGAATTGACACATATACACTACTATGTATAAAAGAGATAACTAATGAGAACCTACTGTATAGCACAGGGAACTCTACTCAGTGCTCTGTGGTGACCTACATGGGAAGGAAATCCAAAAAAAGAGGGGATCTATGTTTATGTATACGTGATTCACTTTGCTGCACAAGAGAAACCAACACAACATTGTAAAGCAACTATACTCAAATAAAAATTAATAAAAAAAAAGAAAAGAAAAGAAAAGAGCCTTTGGCCTCAGCTGATCCCAGAAGGAGTCCCAGAAGCACTATGTGAGCCTTCCCTGAGGTCACCCCCTAACCGGGAGGGGCATGGGTTTGGAATCAGCAGATGCGGTCACTTCTAACTTGCTTTCTCCAACGCAAGTCACCTCTGAAAGAATTTAAAAAGGTTTATTCGCAGAGCCAGCCTAAGAGGCTTAGGATGATTTCTGGGGTCCCTATAGCATTCACTCACGTGCTAGTTAATTGGTTTTAAGTTCCTATAACAAGCAAGAAAGCTTTAAGGTATTTTAAAACTGCAGGACTAGCCTAGAATATCTTGACAAGAACATATTCCCCCCAAATGTCACTAGTCAGTCACCCACAGGAAAAATGACTACTAACAGATTCCTTCTCTTTTATAGTAAAAGGAGGGGTGGGAGACAGGGGTGAGGGAGAGGAGGGAGAGGGAGGATGAAGGTCGACCTAAGATGAAAGAAGTCTGCACCAAGCAATTGCAGGGGCAATCTAAGAAAAGGAGAGGAAAGATAAACTTCCAAGAATTCACAAGTCTGCAAAGGATCAGCCTATTGACCTTGAAGGTCCAGAAACATCAGCAAGGCACAGGATATTTTTATCATGTGTAGCTGGGAATAGCCAAAGATCCCATCTGCATGATTTATGAAGGTGTTAACAAAACCCAAACTCAGTACTTTGTTACAGAATGCTGCTTCATTTGCCAAAGGTAGTTTAAGTTGCACAATACAAAATGTGTGCATGGAAGTACAAAAATTGGTGGGTATACATTTATCATTTCAGTTAACTGATGCAAAGGTAAAGCAAAACTGTGGGGAATTTCAAATTTGGAAAAGCAACCTATACTGGCTTTTGCATTCATTTTTATTAATTTTTAAAAATTTTATTTATTTGTTTATTTTTATTTATTTATTTTTGGCTGCGTTAGGTCTTTGTTGCTGCACGCGGGCTTTCTCTAGTTGTGGTGAGCAGGGGCTACTCTTCCTTGCCGGGTGCGGGCTTCTCAATGCAGTGGCTTCTCTTGTTGCAGAGCACAGGCTCTCGGTGCACGGGTTTCAGTAGTTGTGGCACTTGGGCTCAGTAGTTGTGGCTCGTGGGCTCTAAAGTGCAGGCTCAGTATTTGTTGCACACGGGCTTAGTTGCTCCACGGCATGTGGGATCTTCCGAGCCCAGGGATCGAACCCGTGTCCCCTGCATTGGTAGGCTGATTCTTAACCACTGCGCCACCAGGCAAGTCCCTTGCATTCATTTTTAAACTAGCATGTATTTGGGGAAACAAAAACTCCTTTGGCTTCTGAATTATATTCTTGGACTTGAAAACAGAATGCTTACAACCACAAATTCTAAGTCTTCCAAACATAAAAAGATGAGCCCCAAGGATGTGAAGTCTCAGGTTTTGTCAATAAAGTTTCTGGATATGAACAACTTTGTATGTTGAGAATGACAATCACAGTTTGAATCTCCTAAGCCAGCTGGTATTCTTAGCAAGAAGCCTGCTCAAAGGACAACTAGAAATGCTCAGTAGTCGCCCATGTCTAAGGAGAGAGCCATCTTAGAATCAGCATGACAGCATTCAAAGAAAGAGAAGTTAGCTACGTCTTGGATTTGGTACCTGGTGCTCCAATTTCTCAGTATGCATGCAAGACCTTCTGGAGGGTATTTCCTGTTAGGGATAAATCACCACATGTCCACTTGAGTCATGGACTCAATCATAGAAACTAACCTTAAAGGCTAGTTTTAGAAGAATTTGGGGTGGGGATAGGGGAGCAAGTTTTCAGGAAAGTTAAAAATAGGAAAAGTAAAAGCAACACTGGCTTTAGAGGACTTAGGACTAAGAAACTCGGTAGATGAGAATTTTGAGTAGTGCAACACAAACAGGAATATTGACTTTGGCTCAAAATTAATCTAGAATAGGAACCAGAGGGTTGTAGAGACCATTAGCAGAGTAACTGTAAGCATATATAAAGTCTTCCTTTTGCTAAGGTGAAAAGCAGTTTAAGCACAGTTCAAATGAAATTCATTGGGATAAAAGAAGAAATCATTTTCACATTCTTGTCCTGTGACAAGAATTAATCACCCATTAATTCATAAAAATGATTCCATTAAAGCTGAACTCAAGCCCAGTTGCAAAGTAGTAAATCAGGTGTAGCTTTGGGGCAGCTACACATGCAATGGGGCAGCTCCAAGACTGGGAGACTGTTTACAATCCCTCCTCCTACTATTTCAGGCACGCTTCTATATTCACCAAATTCAGCCTTACAAATTTCTACTCACAAATAGTAAGAATCAATCACTTCTCCAGACAAGTGACCTAGGCTGTATATATGAAGGAAGAGACTTCTTTAGTAATAAAATTATAAAACACTAATTAACCCCCTCTGTCCTATGAAAGCCTCATTTCTGATGCATAGAACTAAGAAAAGAGTAAATTTCAATGAACTGTTCAGGAGACTCAGCTACAGGTGGTTGGGTTTTTAATGGTACTATCTGCAGCACTTTACATTTCAATCTTAAGACAACCAAAAATGTTAGTAGGCATGCTTTTTGCCAAACCAAGATGCTACAGCAATGTAAATCCAAACTATAAGAAACTTGGATTTCGGGGGCTGTGGCCAACATCACTGCAGATTCTAGAAAGGATCCCCCATTGGTGATTGAAAGACATCTTGGTTCATCCCAGGATCTCATTTCCAGATGATCTTACATGGGGCGTGGACAAGCAATGTCAGTGCATGAAGTGGAGCGTGCATGGAAGACAGCAGGCAGTGACGGGCCTCTTGTGCAATTGGAGTGGGCGCGTGCCCTCTAGGCAGCCGAGCTACTGCTCTAACATGCTGCTGATATTCAGGACTTCAGGCCCAAGAGTTCCAGATCATCTGATTTTTCAAAACCTTTCAAGGAATCCAGACTTTTGTGTGGAACTGCTGTACTTTTTTTTTTTTTTTTTTTTTTTGCGGTACGCGGGCCTCTCACTGTTGTGGCCTCTCCCGTTGCGGAGCACAGGCTCCGGACACACAGGCTCAGTGGCCATGGCTCACGGGCCCAGGCGCTCCGCGGCATGTGGGATCTTCCTAGACCAGGGCACGAACCCATGTCCCCTGCATCGGCAGGTGGACTCTCAACCACTGCGCCACCAGGGAAGCCCTGCTGTACTTTCTTCTAACGTTGGCATCATTAAAGCACCACCACCTTATGTGGGCCAAACTAAACCCATTTACCTGGGTAGCAATTAGTCTCGGGGCCGCCAGTTTGAAAACTCAGACCTTGTCCAAATTTATCATTTTTATAAGAAAGAAACCAATGACAGTGATGCTGCCTCTGCTCAAGGTGAGACTCCAGGTCTCTGGACTCCAGGCCAGGTCTCAGGCAGCTGCTAGCATGTTTCCCCTAAATGCACACAACATAATTTCTTAATGCTTAGCTCTACAAGTCTTCAAGGATACAGTCTAATAAATGGCTTATTGAGTCATCTCAGTATAATAATCTGCTATGTCACTTGAACAACCTACATTTTGGAAGCTAATCAGAAATGTTTTTCCTTTTATAAGGTAGTCTAGAGCCGTGATTGTTGAGGTGGTATCAAAAAAAGGTAGCAAAACATGTGTGATTTCGCTTTCTAACTTTAGGAAATTAACCCATTTAATAGACAGGCCTTCTCACTCCCGGTGTCTGAATGGCGCAGCAAAGTGGAGAGCCTCTCTTTGCTGAGATGCAGCAGAATGAGATGGCCATGTTGTGTGTCAGGGTTCGCCTTGTTTCGGAGAGATCGGAATCTTTATTGAAAGAGCTCCCTTTTTTGATTTCCGGATCAGGCCCTGAGCAGTTGATAAGGGAGAATTACTTGGCCATTATCAGAAGTAGTTGTATTTCCACAAAGAGCTGGTACTAAACAACAGTTTATCTCTATGACAAGACTGATAGAATTCACACAGATTATAATTCAATCAGACACCTGAAACAGCACATATATTGGTTGGTGGCCTATGTGCAAACCTCTGTCCTCCAGCCACAGCAAAAGAAATACCTGGGGAATAGTTCCTGTCACCTGAAAACTGGGAATAAATGTTAGAGAGTGCTGCGCTTGGTTGCTACAGGCTCTGTCTCTACACAATCCATAATAATATTTTTATATAAATGTAATCCTAACAGAATGCCATTAGCCCAAAGAGTCAACTCTCTGTGACCTTTGCAACTATTTGCTAAAACACTCCCAAAAGGTTTAATGTGCTTTTCAAAGTATATTTCTTAGACTTAAGAAATACTGTCTTCCTAGCAGCTAGCATGTCTTGCTGTCCTCTTTGAAAGCTGGGGAAACTGACAAATGAAGATGAACGGTGAACTCAAAATAGATTTGTGTAAAGGCAAAGCTTCAGTCCTATTTGGAACACCAACCTCTGAAACTATTTTCCCAACTATTGGAACTATTTTTCACAACAAAAAGGAGAAGAATGTAGGGTTCAGGGGCTTGATTCTAGCATGAGGCACCTTGGGGTTAGCTAATACACTGGCTTCATCACTCACTAGTTGTGAATCCTTAAGCAAACTTCTTAACTGCTCTGAGGCTAATTTCCTCATCTGTAAAGTGGGGATAATGAGAATATCTAATTTGTAGAGGGATTGTGAAGACCTAATGAAATAATATGACAATGCAAACAAATACAGGACTTGGCACATGGTAGGTAGGTGCTAAATATTACTTGCCATTGTTATTAACACAGAATGGCCCAAATTTAGTGAGTCAGAGGTCTTGGAACAAGTACACACTAATATATTCTATAACCAAGTTCCCATCAATATTGTGATCTGGTGTTAATTTGCTAACTATTATGTTTCTGTTCTGCCTTTAATTTTCTAAGTTCCTCCTTAGTTTGCCATCAAATAGAAGAAGAACAACTAGAAAAAGAAATGATGCTCTTGCACCCATGAGGCATTTCATAGCTTTGTATTTTTATCCCCAGTGACATGAAGCTAATGGACCATTTCTAGTGGGGACAGTCAGAAGAGTCCTCTGCATGGGCACACATCTGACAAGAGGGATGCTCTCTGTCTACCAAGCAGAATGTGGGGCATAAAATTGCTGCATTCTGCCACCAGCATTTGACTGCAGGTGGGGAAAATGGAATGTGAAGGCAGAGTTCCTCCCCCCGTGGCACAGGTTTGGAAGTGATCACTACTTGTAGATGCCCCTTTGTGAACTTCAGGAAGGGGATCAGCTTGCTGAAACAGTCTCCTCATTGGCCTTCCTGCTCCCCCTCTGGCCCCCATCTGGTCTAGTCTCAACCCAGCAACCAGAGGGACCCCTTCACTCTATGGGTCAGATTCCATCCCTTCATCTTCAAAACCCTCCAGTGGCCCCCAGCTCACTCAGAGTAAAAGCCGACATCCTGCCAATGTCCTGTAAGGCCCTGCCTGATCTGGCCCCAGGTCTCATTCCCACATCTTCCAGTCACACTGGCCTCACTGTTATTCCCGGAAAACACTGGGCCTGGAATGCCCTTCCTCCAGGTATCTACAATGGGGCTTCCCCTGGCCACTGCAGCACCTACCCGCAATCCTCATTAGTCATTCCCTGCTCTTCCAGGCATTTATCCTCCTCCAGCATGCTGAGTAGCTTTCTGACTTATTATGTTCATTGTTTGTGGTCTGTAGCAAGAATGTAAGCTGCATGCAGGTAGGGGCTTTTATCACTTTTGTTCACTGATATATCATAAGTGTCCGTAAGAGTGCCTTGCGTCTCGCAAGTGCTTGATATGTATTTGTCGGATGGATGAATGAATGGATGAATAAATGAACACATACTCATGCAGGCTCCTAGCTCCCAGCAACCACAGCCATCTCCACGGGAAGAGCCACTGGCCAGGGTGCGAAATGGTGGGCAGTGACTTGTTTCCAGAGCATAAAAGCTCCTGTTTGTGCCGTGCAGATGCAAACAGGCTTGCTTCTTTCTTCCAGTGCCAGTCTGAAAATGGACTGCAGATTTTGCTCATTAAAAAAAAAAAAAAATTAAAAAACCCCAAAACTTCCAGTGCCTTTTGCAGAACTTCAGGCCAAGCTAAACTGTCACATTTCAAGACATCTGCATTCTTGTCATGTGTCCATCCATTAATGAGCTCGGAGGCTCTGAGAAAGACAATTAGCTTCACTGTAAAATAAATGACAACTAATTTTCTTTCCAGCTTAAAAAAATCTCAGCATTAGGAAAAAGGTGAAAAAAAGTCAAGCCCTGCTTGACCACTCCTCTCCTTCCTCAGCCAATGATTTGTAATATATATACCTAAATTTTAATAGTTCAGCCTAATAAGAAAACTATCCTGTCTGGCCCATCTCAGAAAAGGAATGATATTAATAGTTATGTGTGACTCATCTGGAAATGGTTGTACTACCTCAAGTGATAAGCCAGAGGTGATTCCAAAGCTGTATTAATGCTTTCTTTTAATCTGGAGCCATAGCTCTGACCAAACCAGAAAATGCTTCTGCAGACAGTATCAAAATAGCTATCATTCTCCTCTTGTCATCTGCTGCAGCTTGAAGTAAGGCAGGGGTCATTGCTAAAATGTTAGATTCCTGGCAGTATAAAAGTCCTTTGGGAACACAGAGATATTTAAACTGGTGCCATCTCATCGTATCCTGCTGAACATGCAGGCCACAGGGAAACTGAACTCTCACAAGTATCTGTAGCAATTATTGGTTTGAACCAGTAATAGTAGTAGTAATAATCATAATCATAGCAACCAAGTTTGTACCAATAATATCACTTTCATTCATAAAACAACTATTTTGTCAGCATCACATGCCCAGCCCCTTCCTAGTGTTGAGGAAGACACTGAGATGCAAAAGACACATTCCTTGTCCTCAGAGCCTGTCTATATGAGGAGCAAAGATAGCCCAATGAGAAGCAATTAAGAAAGACATGAAAAAAAGTTTCCAAAATTAAATTACTGAAATTACTACCCAGAAACAAATATCTTCAACATTATTGGCGTACATTATTCTAGACACCCCCGTCATGTTAATATATGTATATATATATATATTTTTCCTTTTTCTTTCTTTTTTTGACACAAAAAAAGAAAATGTACTATATCTAATCATAGCCTCTAAAAAAGCTTTTAAAAATGCTTACTATAATCGTTCACGTTCATCCATTTGTAAACATAGATCTACATCATTTTAACTGGCTGAATATTGTCCCTTAATGGATTTACTTAAGTGATTCCCTATTAGTTAGCATCTACATATATTTTTATGTACTTACCCAAATATTCATTTAGGATACATTCCTGTGTGTGAAAATACTGGGTCAAAAGTAAGGCATTTTCTTTGGGAGATTAAATATAGATATAGATACAGATATAGATATCTCTGTGTGTGTGTGTGTGTGTGTCTGTGTGTGTGTGTGTGTGTGTTCCAACTGTCCTTGTGTAAAGTTGTACCAACATTCATTTCAAGCAGGGGGCGTGAATGTCCATTCTGAGTATATCATTAAAAAAAACCTTTGCCAGTCTCCTGGGTAAGAAGTGGTATCTAATTCTTGTTTTCTTTTGCATTTATATTGTCAGTAAGATTACACTTTATTGGTAATTGATATTTATTACTTTGTTAATTGCTGCCTTGTCTTAACTCAATCTTTCTATTAATCATTTCACATATTTTCTTATTGATTTATAAAAACTCTTCATCTCTAAAGGCTACTAAATTCCTTCTCATCATATATTTCTTAAATTAGCTATTTGCATTTTTTACTTTGATTATTGCATTTTCTGTATTTTTTATATTGTAAAGAACTTACATTCAATATTAGATCCTGAATCTTTAATGACGGACATCAAAAAAGTCTTTAAAATATACCTGAATTCAATACCAGCTTTCTCTAAAATATACCTGAATACAACTATAACCATAGATCTACACACATTTTTAAACATATTCAAATATTTTTTGAACTTTCATTTTTCACAGTAAAATCTTTTAAAAATTGTTATTAGTTTTTCATGTTTCCTTTTGTCCTTTATTTTATATTCATTATTTTATCTTTTACAGCAAAACTGTCTATGGACAATGAGTTTTGTGGCGAAACTGCTTGTGGCGAAACTGCGTGCAGCAAAGATGTTTAAGCCAAGATACAGGACATGAGTTTACTTCTCTGTAAACCTTAGTTTTGTCATACAAAAAAATGAAGCTAATAATAATGTCTACCTCAAAGAGTTGGAATAAATGATGAGATTCATTAAAAGCAAACAGCATGGTACCTAAAGTATAATAAAAACTCAATAAAGGTAGTCATTAGTGGGAAAAAAAACAGAGAACCTAACAACTAGCTTTAGGGACGGTCCACATTAAGGGATAGGAGATAGAGAGTTATTCAAGGAAATGGGAGAAAACGTCGAAAACACAATTTATGGATATCATGGAGTAAAGGATTTCAAAGAACAACTGAACCTAGTAATGAGGATAGAGAAATGCATTTCAGTAATGAGGATAGAGAAATGCATATTCAGTCCTGGGTGTTTTCTATGTAAGAAAAGCAAATTTGGGCAGCACTACATACCCAAAGTTGGTCATCCATGCCTGGTGGGTTCTTTTTGATAAAAGCACCATAGTATGTAGCAATATTCCGGTGATGAGAATATTTCTTCAACATGTTAATTTCTTGTTTGATTTCTTCCTCTTCATCCTATTTTAGAACAATAAATATTGTCATGAAAATCCAGTGTCTTTAGTAGGATTCTGTTTTTCATCACCATCTATATCAACTATGCAATAATTTCTTTCTTAAGTTTTTTCTTCTGTGGTAACAAACAAGCATAATTACCATATAACTTGACTTTCTTCCTTGACTACAAAGAAAAAATTTACAAGATAACACATTGGCAGTCCAAGGGGGTCTTCTGTTTGTACAGCAAACCAATATAGCAGGCAACCTGCTAGGAAAAAAAAAAATTCCTCATCCTTTCACCTGGAAGAGATTCAGGTAGACAAGTTATTAAGATAAAACTCACTCTAGGCCTCTGGGTACTATGTCCATCAAGTACCTATCACTGATCATACCTGGTATAGGGAAGATTAAGAAAAGTGAAAAGAAAAAAAATACAGCCTCTTCGATTTAAAATTTGTTAGGTTCATTTTCTTTGAAGTCACCTTTTATTGAAGTCCCTGATGGAAGATGATGAAAGTCAGATGGGAAAGGGAGCAGGGGTAAGTTCCCTCCATCTGAGGATGTTCACAAAGCAGGAGTACCCATCTCACCTTCAGGAAAGTACACATGAAAAGAAAGGGGACAGGTGGTAGTGCCACGAATGTGAAAAGAAAGAACCCTCCTACAGAGTAAGTTTCCTAATTCAGATTTCACTCATTCCCATTTTCAATTTGGAGTCCACTAACTTGGGCCTGTTTAAGAGAACCTGATATCACTGGTGAAGAGTGTGTGTGTCCTCCCATAATTTTTTTTAAGAATATTTATGTATTTATTTGGCTGCGCCGGGCCTTAGTTGCAGCACGCAGGATCTAGTTCCCTGATTAGGGATTGAACCCAGGTGCCCTGCACTGGGAGTGTGGAGTCTTAACCACTGGACCACCAGGGAAGTCCCTCATAATTTTACTTTGAAATGTACACATCAATTGGACTTTTACATAGTATTTTATTCTTGAGGTTGGTGGAAAAAGTTTCTAGCCCAGGAAAACTGTTTTAGATGCAGCAGTAAGAATCTCTGCATGTAAGATGTTACACGGCCATTACCTGAAAGACCATTCATGGCGTGTCCCTGTCTGTACCCTCACCTCCTCCAGCTACTTGGTCTCTACGTTGCTGGGCCCTTCTGTGGGCTCCCATGATTGTCTTCTTTCCCCTTCCTCTTCTTCACATAATTTCTACTCATCCTTCCTGACTGAGTTTAATGGACACTCTTGAGGGATGTTTTCCCTAATTCTCTCAGGTAATGTCAAGTCTCCCCACTATATCCTGTCCACCCCCAAACCTGCACACACATTTGTTGGTACTAGAACAGAGGTATGGGTCATACTGTGTCATAACTGCCCTTTTACTTGACTCCCTTCTCCATGGCTTGTAAGCTCTCTTCTGCCTTCAGATCTCAGTTCCAGGATCCCTTCCCCAGCAAAGTTCTCTGATCTGCCTGCCTGTGGTTCTAGCCCCAGGGAGCTTCACGTGTCTCTTCCTTTGCAGCGCCTACCAGAA
Organism: Grampus griseus; assembly: GCF_964374135.1. Taxonomy (NCBI): domain Eukaryota; kingdom Metazoa; phylum Chordata; class Mammalia; order Artiodactyla; family Delphinidae; genus Grampus; species Grampus griseus. Next base: position 48,788,292 of record NC_138998.1, read on the forward strand.
CGGCAATCCACGCTTATCTATCTAAACATTTGATTGAAGCCTCTCTTCCCTGTCAATCCATAAAAACTATCAACACAGGGATCCTGCCTGCTTTTGCTCTTTATAAATAACATCCTAGCATCAAGCAAACTGCCTGTGAATAAATATGAATAAAAGAATGAATACCTAATAAAGTTCCAACCACTTACAGCAGCATTCCTTACAGCTTGAAAGGAACTGGTAAAAATAAGAGGAGGAGAGTGGTGAGACGCTGACATTTACTGACCACCCAAAAATAAGTTTTAGTAAAAAGCAATGGAGGTTTGCAAACCTAGGAGAACGCAGTATGTTACATATGACGTGGCTTAACTAAGTCAAAGACTAGGTAGTCTCAAAATAGAATGTATGCTTGGGATGCTGAGCTAAGAAGCAGCACGTGGCCTTAACAAAGGAGGGGAGGAAAGGAGTGAGGGGCTGGGATGGGGGCAGGGGATGGCACATGCTGACCAAAGAAATCTTCCCTGCGGCTACCAGAAACTGCCTAGGCCTTCACTGAAAGCCTAAGGAGAGACTGACCTTCACAGCCCTTCAACTTGTTGCAGGGTCCTGCAGCAGGCCTCCAAAATGTCTGACGATTGTGCATGTTAGCTATTTTAAACCCACCACGCGGGGCCTGATAATCGTGGATGAATATAGGATGTGAGCAGATGTACTTTAGGGAAGTCTAGATAAAAGGGGAGAAAACAAACCTGAGGGTTTCTGGGGCAGTCTGGCATCTGCTTTCGATTAAAGAGGCAAGCACATGAGACAGTAAAACACCCGTCATTTTCCAGCGGCCGCCGGACAGACTCAGCTTGGGTCATTCTTAGTGAGAAGCGGGGCTGGTTCTACAAGTATTTGCTGCCTGCCTCAGGTTCCCAACGGGATGGTGGCTGATGCCAGGAGAAAGAGAGGAGGAAAAAGTGCCTAAAAAAGCTCACCATATCATTAAGGAAACAAGAACTTATGAAACAGTTAAATAACAGTGTGATTCAGTATATAATTAAATCCAAAATAAACAGTACTGGAGACCAGAATGAAGTCAGCATGTTCTCCATGGCTTTGCAAAGGTAAACTGAGGCAACGTGGTAATGAAGAAAGCATATGCTTTAAGTCAGGAAAATGAGGGGTGGCAGGTGGGGTGCACGTTCAGCTTGAGCTCCACTCCTTTCTGGCCACATGATCTCAGGAAAGCAGCCTACCTTTTGGAGCCTAATTTTTCTCATCTATAAGGAGATACAGATTTTATAATAGTATCCATATTATTCTATGTCCCAATCTTCTGTGAAAATTAAATGAAGTATGTGAAAGTTATAAAATATAATACAAAATAAACATTATTATTAATCTTCTCAACCAATAAATAAATAACAAAGGTAGGAGAGGGCAGGAATGTAAGTAACTTGAGTTTTAGGTTTAAATTGTTTAAATTCCAAACACAGTTATGGAACCACTGTGGATCATGGTTACGTAGCTCTAATATATAACCTTGATCTTGATCTTATATGGCCTTGTAAGTGAGCGTGAAATTTATCAGGCCTTCAGGGCTACTGTTCATCCAGATTTCAAGACTAGTGCAAGGATGGCCTTAAGTTACTCAGTGAAACTGAAAGGGAGGCACTTATTATGACCATGAGAACACATTTAACCCCTTCATAAGCAGTCCAACCTCTTACAATACGGCTCATTGAAGGAGATGGGTTACGATGCTTTCAAAAGGACAAAACAACAACTGAGGCTAGAATTAGATTACAAAGTTATAAGAAGCTTATCTTCTGTTTTGTAAATGGATTATTCTTATGTCTTGAGAATTGAGCACAGGGATCAAGCTCACTGGGAAACTAATGACCACTGGGTCATAGTGAAAAACAAAGTAATGGTACCAAATTGTCACAAATGTTAAAGGGGAGTAATTTTAATAAGCTAAGTCCAATACTCTAGGAAGAACCATGATCTCAATCAGAAGACTTCAAAATCTTGTCCAAGCTGACTTAGTATGTCAAGTCAGGCACGGCCATTTAAACTCTCCGAATGCCAGTTATTTTCACCTGTAAATGGGAAAAAGGATACCTATCAAAGTCACCTCCTAAGGCTTAGAAATGATTAAGTGCTTAGGTAAGCACAGCTTTATTATCAACAGAAAGAAGACTGTCTTTTCTCAAGATGACGAGAATCTATTTATTGCTTACTATTTGTGGTAGACTAAAAGGAAAAACGGGCCGATATGTGGCAGCCTCCCACCTGAAGAGGTGGAGTTCATTTCCTCTGCTTGTCTCTGGGCTTGGCCATGTGATCTGCTTTGGCCAATGGGACATTAGGAAATGCGACGCAGCAGAGACTTGAAAAGTATTTACGTGTAGGGATGGACTTCTCTTACTGCTTGCAGAGAACACTTTTATGTGAAAAACGAGAACCAGCCTCCTGGAAGATGATAAAACAGGTGAAGAGACAGTGCTTTTCAAATGCAAGGAAACGGATGATCCCAGACAATGCTTTCAAGCCACCGGCTGCCTCTGATGACTATACGATGATCACAACCGTGGTCATAAAATATAGCCAAAGCCAACCTCACGTAACGTTTTGTCCCAGAGGTTGTATGTGTATCATCTCATTTAATATTCAAAACAGCTCTATGAAGTACATGTTTTTAACGATCCCTTTGAACAAATAAGGAAAACGAGTTTCAGAGAGTTCATTCCTATTTTAAATGTTACAGCTAAGATCCAAAGCAAGATTCGTCTGACTTCAAAGCCAGTCCTCTTAATTCTAAACTGAAAACTCCTAGACAGAAGAAAGGCAATCACCTTTGGTCATAAAACCAAAGCTTCTAAATCATGAAAGAAGAGTTTAGGAGCACCTTAAGCCAGGGCTGAAGAGAAACCTGCCTTTGGTCCTCCAATTAAAGGAGCTTGTTAGCACACACTAATATTTGCTTATGAATGATTCCAGGGGATAAAGGAGGGATTTTAAGTTGCATATTTATTACACAGGGGAATATACTTTAAGCACCTACAATATAGTAGGATTCAAAAACGGCATTAACGAGACACTTCCTATTAGTGTGCTCTATAACAAAGGGTTTTGCCCAACGTTCAGCTCTCAACCCATGGAAGAGGAATAAACCTGTGTAATTCTTACAACAAGCCAAGGGACTGGTCAGTTTGAACTCTCAAGGAAGTATGAGGTGTAGAGACTCATAAATGTGACTACACCCTGAGGTTCGGACACTGGCTAGAACCACTTCTGTTCCTGCTCACCTGTCCTGCTCTCCACAGTGGTTGCTGGCGTTAGGCAGGTTTTTGTGTTAACATGTCTACCATTTTCACCTTTGTCGCTGACTGAATGTGATAAAAAAATTGAAGACGAGTTATTGTTAAAGAATCATAGACGATTAGAATTTGTAGGGATTACTAACATCTTCTAAAATGTGATTTAAAAAAGAAACTTAATAATTTGTAGCACTAAAATCCCTTTCTCCAACAGAAATTTTATTCAGGATGCCAATATACAGCCTCAATAAAAACTAGACTTTTAAAATCAGTAAACATTTATTTTTATAAATTAAACTATTATATGTAGTACACACAGCTATATTTAAAATGGATAACCAACAAGGACCTACTGTAGGGCACAGGGAACTCTACTCAATATTATGTAACAACCTAAACGGGAAAAGAATTTGAATAGAAAAGAAAAGAAAAGAATAGACACTTGTATATTTATAACTGTATCATTTTGCTGTACACTCAAAACTAACACAACATTGTTTATCAACTATACTCCAATATAAAATAAATAGTTTAAAAAAAAGAAACAGGGCTGCCCTGGTGGCGCAGTGGTTGGGAGTCCGCCCGCCGATGCAGGGGATGCGGGTTCGCGACCCGGTCTGGGAAGATCCCACATGACGCGGAGCGGCTGGGCCCGTGAGCCATGGCCGCTGAGCCTGTGTGTCCAGAGCCCGTGCTCCGCAACGGGAGAGGCCACAACAGTGAGAGGCCCGTGTACCGCAAAAAAAATAAAGAAACAAAGGATGACTAAACTCTTAAAAAAATTAAACTATGTAATATTTAGATATAAAGTTAATCAATGACAACAAAGGGGCTATTTTAGTGAAGACAAATTTAGAATTTTTGAAAGAAAAAGTCACATATCAGCTTCAATATCTTATGAATTTTCTGTTTTGTTTTGGTTCCAAAGGATAGAGGAAATCTACATTTCCTCAGATAGGTAATTGTAAGTGGTAATAATTACTCTTAAAAAGCATGCCTTAAAATTTCAGTGGAAAATTCATACTGAATGACATTCTGCACATGAATGGAGTAACCCAGATTACAAATTGAAAAGTTGCTGTTTTCTTTTATTTTTAATTAATTAATTTTTTTTTCACATCTCTATTGGAGTATAATTGCTTTACAATGGTGTGTTAGTTTCTGCTTTACAACAAAATGAATCAGTTATATATATACATATGTTCCCATATCTCTTGCATCTCCCTCCCTCCCACCCTCCCTATCCCACCCCTCCAGGCGATCACAAAGCACCAAGCTGATCTCCCTGTGCTATGCGGCTGCTTCCCACTAGCCATCTACCTTACGTTTGGTAGTGTATATATGTCCATGCCTCTCTCTCACTTTGTCACAGCTTTAATTTATTTTATTGAAGTACAGTTGACTGTAATGTTGTGTTAATTTCTGCTGTACAGCAAAGTGATTCAGTTATACATATATGTACATATTCTTTTCATATTCTTCTCCATTATGGTTTATCACTGGATATTGAATAGAGTTCCCTGTGCTATACAGTAGGACCTTGTTGTTTATCCTTCCTATATATAATAGTTTGCATCTGCTAATCCCAAACTCCCAGTCCATCCCTCCCCCACCCTCACTCCCCCTTGAGAAGTTGCAATTTTCTAGTGTGTTCAAAGTTGGTATATAACATTGAGTTTGAGGGTTTTTTAAAAAAATCAGTTTATTAAATATTAAAATATATGAAACATTAAATGAGATTTAAGCATGTATGGATCCTCTAAAATTATCTCAAGGTGGGTAAGCACCTGCAAACTATATATTTACAGATCTAAGGAAGCAGGTCTAGCATGATTCAACGAGTTGCCCAAGCTCGTATTTCTTCATTGCAGCACTGATAGAACTTGGGTCTTTGCCACAGCATACTGCAAGCAGCACTTGGATTTGTTGTGTATGTTAACCCTAAACTAAATGGATTCATTCAATAAATATTTATCTGCTACTCTATCCCAGGCACAATGCTAAATAATAATAATAATAAAATACAGTCGTCCCTCAGTATCCATAGGGGATTGGTTCCAGGATCCTCCATGGATACCAAAATCCACAGATGTTTAAGTCCCTTATGTAAAGTAGCAGAGCACAGCCGGCCTGCCATATCCGTGGGTTACACATCCTCAGATTCAACTAACACTGCGAATACAGAGGGCCGAGTGTAATACAACAATGGACATAAAACATTCAAGCTCTTCCACAATGAAACTTACTATAGTCTCGTGGGGAACACAAATGGAAATCAAAGACTGATACAGATACATGCAAAATTACTAGCTTGAGAGGTATGGGTAGCTGATGTAATTAGGGGCATGAGGGGAGAGAGCTGATAAATCCAAGTGTGAGCTGAATTTTAAAAGCCATGCGGGAGGTTACCCAGTTAGGGGAAAGAAAAAGTATAATGTGATGTGACTGAGGAGGGACTGGTTTCCTGGCAGAGAAACAGCGATTACCAAGGCCCTGTAGCTGGACAGGGTAGGGCATATTGTCTCCTATGGGAATCGTTGGTGCCATGGAGAGAAAATGAAAAATGTCTACAAGAGATGTCGTAATAGTAACAATGTGCACTAAACACTGTGTTCTACATATTGCTCTCAAATGCTTTATTTTATTATTTATTTATTTATGGCTGTGTTGGGTCTTCATTGATGCCGGCGGGCTTTTCTCTAGTCGCAGCGAGCGGGGGCTACTCTTTGTTGCGGTGCGCGGGCTTCTCATTGCGGTGGCTTCTCTTGTTGCAAAGCTCGGGCTCTAGGCGCACGGGCTTCCGTAGCTGTGGTGTGCAGGCTTAGTAGCTGTGCCTTGAGGGCTCTAGAGGCGCAGGCTCAGTAACTGTGGAGTACAGGCTTAGTTGCTCCGCAGCATGTGGGATATTCCCGGACCAGGGGTGGAACCCAAGTCCCCTGCATTGGCAGGAGAATTCTGAACCACTGCGCCACCAGGGAAGTCCCTCAAATGCTTTATAAATAACTATATTTCCTTCTCACACTAAACGTATGAGAGAAGTAATATTACCCATATTTATACATGTGGAATAAGGGGAGGTTAAGCAACATGCCCGGGGTAAGAGAAACAGGAAGTGTCAAAAGTAGGGTAAACCCAGATGAGTGACAGTTTGCAGTGCTCTTCTTTACCACTAGGCTAACCTGCTCTCTCTTTAGTAGGAAGTAGTATCCGTTAGAGAAGCAGACAACACGAGGGTGACATGCATCCTTCCACACCCAAGCCTGCATTGATGTATGACTCCCAAGATGACTATGAATTTTAAAAATAGGTTTTAACCCTAGGAATGTTGTCATTCATTTAAAATCTATGATAAATGAGATAGCTTTTGCAGCAACATGGACGGACCTAGAGATTATCATACTAAGTGAAGTCAGAAAGAGAAAGACAAATATTGCTTATATGTGGAATCTAAAATATGATACAAATGAACCTATCTAAGAAACAGAGACAATCACAGACATAGAGAACAGACCTGTGGTTGCTAGGGTTGGGGGGCATGGGGGAGGGTTGGGAGTGTGGGGAGTCTGGAATTAGCAGATGCAAACTATTATATAGAGGATGAATAAACAACAAGGTCCTACGTGTCCTACTTGCACAAGGAACTGTATTCAATATCCTGTGATAAACCAAAATGGAAAAGAACATGAAAAAATATATAATATGTATATATATATATATATATATATATATATATAAAACTGAATCACTTTCCAGAACAACAGAAATTAACACAATATTTTAAATCAACTGTACTTCAATAAAATTAAAATAAATAAATAAATGAGATGGCTTACATCCTCAAGAATCCTCCACCTACAATTCAGGTAACAGCCCACAGGAATCGGAATGGGTCTTCTTTTCTGACGGTATTAACAGTGTAAATGATAATGTCTTCCCTTTTTTCTTTGGTTACCGGAAAAAAATAACTATCAAATTCCCTGTGCCTTGTAATTTGGATCTGTTTTTTCTTCACCTGGCTTTCTAGTCTTTATATTTTCTCTGGTCTCTTGTTTTTACAAATATAATATCATTTTGTATAGTATCTACTATGTGCCAGGTCCTAGGTCAGCAGGCTCTGCAGGAGGTACCAAGATGGATAATGCACAGTTCCTGTTCTGGGCTCATTAAAGTCCGCAGGCTTTAAACGAGAAAGAGAGGACTCTTCATAAAAGGAAAACTAAAGGTGAGCTTCCCGTCATTCAGAAAGCCAATGTGTTGATGAGGAGGTCAAGCCTCAAAAGAACTCAACAAGAGGGAACCAAGTAAAGTCAAAAGAGGGACCTAAATGTGAGATGAGAAAGATGTGCTGGCAGGCAAAGGGGAGCACGGATCTACGAAAGGAGACCCCACTGTCCACGGTTGAGGAACTTGGTAACAAATCTGGATTTGAATGGCCTGCTTAATGATTCCAGGCACCCCAACCTCTGTGGGCCAATCTCCTTACCTTCATGCATCTCAATTCCACTAGGGGGATAAAAGAACAAATTGTAGTTTTGATCAAATGCTTTGAGGTACACAAATGAAAGGCACTACTAAAAACAAACCATCACAATGGAAAAACACTTCTAACAACGAGTGCACCTAAGTGTTCACCTTCATCAGTGTGGGGTATAGACAGGAGTCTCCAGGTCCATTTTTTGCTCTTAAGCAATCTCTGGAGCATGCACGCATACACATACTACAAGGCCACCCATTCATCATGCATGCACACGTGCAGAGACCCAGATACGCATAAGCCACCGAAAGGGGCGTAATCAGTACGTAAGGAGAAATGCTGAAGTGTGCATGGAGTAAGCAGCTCAGCGTGTCCATTTTTAGAACTTAGAAGCTTTCCAAGTTCTACGTGCTGTACAACACACAGAATTGAGACACTGGAAATAGCCCCAAAGGTGGAGGGTATTATGGAGACAAAAAAAAAATCTGTTTATCTTTTCTCTGTTAAAAGTTCTCAGGGCTTCCCGGGTGGCGCAGTGGTTGAGAGTCCGCCTGCCGATGCAGGGGACGCGGGTTCGTGCCCTGGTCCAGGAAGATCCCACATGCCGCGGAGCGGCTGGGCCCATGAGCCATGGCCGCTGAGTCTGCACGTCCGGAGCCTGTGCTCCACAACGGGAGAGGCCACAACGGTGAGAGGCCAGCGTATCGCAGAAAAAAAAAAAAAAAGTTCTCATCATGTGCTTTATCTGACCGGTCCTTCTGCTAACTTTATCTACTTGAAAAGTCCCAAAGAGGTGTCTAGAAGGGTCTCTGCAGCGGAAGAGCCTGGGGTGGGGATTCCCAGGCTTTGCTGAGAGTTAAGCTTCCACAGCTGGGAATGCCCCGCTCGGGCCCTACCAACCTCACCAATATCTACCCATCCTCTGATCTCATGTAGTTGTTACTTAATCAGGAAACGAACGTACTGGCCACCTAGATAGGTCAGTTTCCTTCTTAAATTCTCCCTTAATACTCTCTGTACAGTCCTTGAAAGTTAATCAGAACTGTCAAATAACTGTTCAACTGTTTGTTAAATGTCTTTCATTGACACTGGAATGTAAGATTCCAGAAGATAGCACCTGTGTCTGTCTTATTCACCGCTATCACCCCAGAGCATAGCACATTCATTCATTCTTAAGTGAATGAATAAATGAATTATTGTGATTTCAGTCTTCAGCTTCTGGAGTCCAGCCCCACTTTCTCTCCTGGATCTTGCTCTACACTAAGTCATTTTGACAGTTACCTGTTGTTCAGGGTAAGACTAATAACATTGTAACTGAGGTAAGGAAGACAGGGCTGAGTCAAACTATTTACATATATTGACGATGAACTAACACACATATGGCATGTACGGCATGTGGTTCATAGCACAGGCTACCATCCCCAGCTATAGAAGTCCAATGCACATTATAACATCCTCTCCTCATTCCTATTGCCTGCCCCATGCAGGCATTCACTGTCTCTTACCAGGACTAATATTTAGTGAGGAACTGTTATGTACCAAGCACTAGACATTATATAATTTTAGTCTCAAAAAAGTTTGCAATGTTTGTATTCCCATCTAACAGATAAGAAAAATGAGATTCCGAAAACTTAAAAAATTTGCCCAAGGGCAGTAAGGAGAGGACTGGGTGTGAACCCAGCTCTATCTGAATCTGATGGCCATGATCTGGTGATGCCCCCCAACTCCCAACTCCTGTCTCTCATTCTTATAACAGGGCCGTGGGGAAGGTGGGCACACCCTGACTGGCTGGATTCGAATTTCAACTCTGCCATTTACCGTCTGTGGCGCTTGGGCAAGTTATTCAGGATTTTTTGCTTTCAATTAATTCCTCATTTGTAAAATGGATATTGTTAGCACTGCTCCTCTAATGGGAATTGTTTCAAGGGTTAAATGAGTTCGTGTATATTGTATTAAGTACTAAGAACAATGCTTGGCACATTAAGCAATCAATGATAGCCATCTTTATTTTTGTCTCTGACTGTTGTTGTTGTTGTTATTACTGTTACTAATATTACCTTCTATGCTACCAATCATTCCACTGAATTGCCCTCCCTTTGGGAAGGAGGCATCAAATGTGCATGGAGCAGCATGTCCCCTGATTTCTCCCAGTAACCGAAGATGAAAAGATTTTTTTTTCCTTTGGTCCAATTTCAGCAAACATTCCATGAGCCCGTTAACTCTGGGCAAAGCACTCTACCAGAAACTACTGGGAGAAGGCTGCTTCCTTACTCGTCAAAGAGGGATGGAGACTGGCTGAAAGCTTCACCTACAGGAATTCAGTAAGTGAGACAGAAATAGAAACTCAATCAAGCAGGGCTTAAGATGGATCCTTCTAGTAGGCAAATCCCATCCTGTTACTTTGCTATTTAACTTCCGGCTTCCACCCTGGCTCTAGCAGTGGTGTGAGGACGGGGCCAGGACTGACAGCCTCCCGCTCCTTGTAAAAAAACAACCCGCCTTGTATCTTTTCTATCTAATGGGTTTTTGCTTAAGACTCTTTGCTCTCAGGGTTCTACTGGGAAAATTTAAAAGTTTGAAAACCTTATAATATCCTTGCCACAGCATTCAATTTGCTCATGACCTGACCCTAACTTGTCCAGATTCCCCTTGTATCACTCTCTCCTCAGCACATTTTTTATACTAAAACTAAACTATGTGATAGTTTCCATAACATGTTCCACCTCTCTCAGCCTCCATGCCTTGGCACAGATGGTGTTCTTGGCCAGGAACGTTCTCATCTGATTTTCCTCCTGGGCTTAATTACTACCCCTCACTGTCACATCAAACTTTATATGTAACATTATTTATGACTTGTACGACTTTATTATAAAATGGATTAGCTTTACTTACAAATATTTAGAGCAAGGTTGTATTATTGTCAGCTCCCCTTCAGGCAAAGAACCACTTTGTCATTTTTGAATTTCAAGTGTCTGTCATAAAGTAGGTGTTTAGTAAATGTTTATCAAATAAATATTAAATTAAACACTAAATATCCTTCTATGTTAAATGAAGACCTATGGCAGTGTGAGAAACAGTGGACTTAAAGAGTAGAGTTAAAATACTCAGGTCGAAATATTCACTCCACCATTTACATGTTACATTCAGCAAGATACTGAGTATGCGTGGTTTACTCATCTCTATAATGGAACTAATAATGGAGTCTGGTGGTTGTTAAGGGCATTCAGTGAATCAATATACAGAAAGTATTGTAAAGAGTTCTGGCACATAATAATCACTCCATCAATGTTACCTACCATTATTATTATTTCAGGCTGAAATATAAAAAATGTAACTACAGAGGCACTTTACTTAAGGACTAAGTCTGTTTTAAATACATCTACTAAAATGATTTGATCTTACAGTAATACACTGAATTCTCCTGTTTTTCCCTGCCCAGCATCTATCCTACCCTTTCCTTTAACAGTTCTTAGTTTTTTATTTGAGGAATCCTTTCCAACTCTCTGTCCCTGTGGTAGGTTCCAGGGCCAGGCACCCAACCCAGATGTGGCTGGAGAGAAACAGGGTTTGGTTGTCGGATAGTGAGGTGACCCAAGCTGGGCCACTGATGTTCACACTGGCACTCTTGCTGGGACTAAGGGTAATGAAGTAATTAGAACATGAGCCTGGAGCTGCTGGTAGAAAGAAAGCAGAGCCCAGAGATGGAGAGATACAAAATTCCTAATCAGTCATGTGACTTCCTAGATCTTGCTGAGCCTTTTCTTTTTTTTTAAATATACACAAGACAATAAATTCTGTTTTCAGCTTCATCTAGTCTGAGTGGGGCTTTGGTACTACAACCCAAAGTGTCCTGAGTAATGATCACAACCAGTCACTGTAAAGATGAGAAAGCCTATGACAGTAAGTTATTATCTTATTAAGTCCTACATGGGCTTCAAGGTATCATTGTAAAGGGACTAGTTTACATCAGGAATTTTGGTTCAAATGAAGATGGGTATTATTTGCAGGATTATCAAAGAATCATGGTCTCTTCATACTTGGTAGCCAGAAAGCAGTAAATACAAATCCCTAGAAAATTGTTCCTCTGACTTTGGTGTGCGTGAAGCTCCTTGAGGAGCTTGGAGAAAAGGCAGGTTCTTCCACCCAGAAATTCTGCAGCAAGCCCAGGAATCTGCCTTTCTGAGGAACACCCCAAGGGGTGCAGACAGTCCGCAAATGCTGGCTGTCCACCTTGAGGAACACTACCTGAGAGGGCCCAATTTTGTTTAGATGATTAAAGTACACAAATCCAGCTGGGAAGAAATCCCCAGAAAGCGACAAAATGCAGAAATTCTCATAATTATTTCAGAAACTAAAAGAACTTCAAAGACTGAGTCTGAGTTTAAGCCCTAATTCTGAAGCAAATATTAGCAAATTTGGAAGTGTCCCAGCTGTAAAACAGAAGAACATAAGCATTATATCCAGTTTTCTCTATGGTTATTTTCTTCTAAAAAAGGCAATGGTATAGAAAGAAAACAATAATTTAAAAATTGATTTCAAGCTTATAGTTTTATCAAATTCATTACGATAAACTGTAGTAACTTCACAGTAGATCACTGCAAACAATTAACAAAGATGACCTTTGAGAATTCATCTCAGAGCAGCTATAATGAGCACAATTATAATAATTGGTAAGAAGCTTTTTCAGCGTTCCATAATACACAAAAGACAACATGACAAAATGAAATAGATTGTTTTCTGAGGACACCACATGAGTTTCACAAAGGAAATTTTATGTTGACTGTGATGTGTAAGGGGGTGATACAAAAGTCATTTGATGCTGGATCATACACCATGGGAAATAAGAAAACCATTTCCTGATGTGTAGCCATGTTTGCCTTTGTCAGGGGTCAGTGGTTACATAATGGCCAATGATGTGCCTAAATCAAGGAACTATCCAGCCCTTTCAACAGAGGTTCCCCTGAGAGAATTAAGCCTAAATACTATAAAGCGTCCATTGTAAGCAATGGACTGACTCTCCTATACATTGAAAATGGTGCTAGCTCTGTACCATGCTGGGGAGAATTGAGAAAATAGACTCTAAATCATTTTCTGTAGGTCTCAGTTGCCTTGTGAAACCCAGTTTAGAGAGGCTAACTGACACTGTTTAAACTGAAACTACATACTCTGGGATAAATTGCTGTGTAACTTTTTTGATTCCAAGCAAGGTGGTCTAGAAATAGTAAATGATTCTTTGAACAATTTAAAATCTCACAAACAGAACCAGAAAAAGTGATACTCAAGGCTCTCAAGTCATACTTTGTGCATCAATATACAGCTTTGTACACTGAGATTAATGACGTCAATGGAACTCAGCTGTAGTCTGCAGACCCACACAACAGAACTTTACAGAATTAATGTCTTGGGCTGCATCCACATCCATTAGTTGTTCAACTGCCAAGTGCATCACATTATGTGGAGATCCTATTCAATTCAAGGAAAATACAGTAGTATGACTTTAGCAGAATTGCAAAATAAATTCTGATCTGTTTTGTGCTGGGAGCTTTGTAAAAGATTTACACATTTCTAATGGGTTTCTATGTAGAGACTGATAGTATCTGATCTTGATTTTTGTGTCAGACCCTGCTAACTAACAATACAAGTATCCATCCCCTCTTCATTCCTGACTAATAATAGAACCCAAATTAACTGGACAGGTTGGTAGAATGAAAGACAACATTTCCCAGCTTCCTTGCAGCTAGGTAGCCAATGACTGCAGAAGTAAAGAGAAACGTATGCAAGTAGAAAAAATTTCACTGGAAGGGGCTGTCTTCTGTACCCTCTGCTCCCAGCCCCTCCCCCCCCATTCCCCGCACTGCCTTTTTTTTGCCTGCCAAAGAATGTGATCAATGGAAATCCAACAGTTACCTTAAATCAGAGAACTGACCTTAAGTGTGGAAGCCATGTGTCAGAACAATGGAGCAGAAAGATAAAAACACCCGCCTACTCTATCACATTGCTGTTACACATCCCTGGACTGTCGCCCCTAGACTCCTTTAACATGAGAGAGCATAACACTTCCATCATACTTAAGCCTCTGTTATTTTGAGTTTTCTCTTGCAAGTGGCAGAACGTAAACCTTATTAATATAATCTACATGTATTACTCAAAGGCCAGGTGAATTAATAAACTAATTGGGATGAAATATTTGAACTGGTTTGCAAGCTCTGAAATTTGAATAATGCATTTAGGACAAATAAAAGGAAGAATTACTTTATCTAAGTTCTTCTAAACATATGGGAACAAAATTTTTTCTTGTTAAAAATGCATACAATTTTTAAAATGCATAGAACTTAAAAAGGAATTCAGATAAGTAAGGAAAGGAAGACAGTACAATGTGTGGTATAAATGAAAATTAGTTAGATTAGTATCATGGTTAATAGTGTAGCATATAATGTATACTTATCAAAGGTAGCAAACTGGACCAGAGAAGGTACGGACCGAAGTCTGACCTACGGACATACTGTGTGTTTTTCTTATTTGTATACTGGTTCTTGATACCTTTGTGTGACCCATTCATTCTACATCTCTTTACATTAAATAATCCACTTCTGGGCCAGACGGAAGACTTTGGTCTTTTAGCTTTTGTGTACAGCTGACACATCTTAGAAAAATCCCTGGGGACAATCGAAAATCATTAACATGCTTTTGATTTCCAATAAGTCCTTTCAAGTCTGATTTTTGCTCTGTACTCTAGAAAAGGCATTAAAATATTTTAAATAGACCTAGCAAAAAGGATTGAAAGCATAAGATTGTATTTAAAATAAAGTCTATTCCCTAGATTGCTTTTGATCATCCAGGCCAGAAATTTTGTTTCAGTGTCGCTCTATAATAATAAGTATTTGTAGTTATTGTGATTATTTGGTCTATAACATTTTGGGGAGGAAAATATCCATGTTACACATCCTACTAGGATTTTAGAGTTATCCAAACTCTTGTCTACTCCAGTGTTAGGTGGACTTTGGGGAAAACTGTTAAGACCCACCTCTTCTGTGTAATCTCAGTATTATTCTCTTAATACCTTCAAATCCTTGTTCTGTCTTCATCTGCAAATGTCCTTGGCTGTGTTTATGTAAATTATTGGCACACATGTTCTTCACTCTGACTACATAAGGCAGTGTGTAGGTATCTAATTTAATTAGAGTGATTTACCCATGGTCATCTCGGTCAGCTGCTGAATACTCTTTTTTTTTTTTTTTTTTAAACTTTTTCTTTTTTTAATTTTATTATTTTATTTTATTTTATTTTATTTTTATTTTTGCGGTACACAGGCCTCTCACTGTTGTGGCCTCTCCCGTTGCAGAGCACAGGCTCCGGACGCGCAGGCTCAGCGGCCATGGCTCACGGGCCCAGCCGCTCTGCTGCATGTGGCATCCTCCCGGACCGGGGCACAAACCCGTGTCCCCTGCATCGGCAGGCGGACTCTCAACCACTGCGCCACCAGGGAAGCCCCTGCTGAATACTCTTAATGTTTATGTTAAGCACAAGTGGGGAAAGGTCTTGGATGTCTAAAAAAATTCTATTTCCAAAAAGTGATTTTTCTCTATCACTAACTTCTCTATGACACATATATAAGTTTGAGACGGCAAGATAATGATACATTACCCCTGTGACATCCATAACCTTGATGGCTGCAAGTTGGCCCGTTTTGACATGACGACCCTGTAAAAAAAATTTTAAAAATTATTCAGTTCTGATGAGTAATATTAGCGTTAGATTTCAACTGTAAAGAACAATTACATAAATCAATGTTACAGAGTGCCAATGGGGAAGACAGACAGACAGACAGACACACAGAAATCTTAAATGCTTTGAAGATCAATCTCTATTTAATGTTTATTTTGTAAAACATCTCCATCACTTGGTCTGTTGGGTTTGTTTTCACAGTGGTTGTCAAGGTAAATCAAAGAGACAATGTCGAATAATTTGGTTTACCTCCTCTTCAAGGTGTCAGATAAGGGGTTGAGTGAGAGGGGGATTTACATGGAAGGGGAGCTAGATCTGGGTGGAGGAGACATAAGCATCTCCTCGGCTGGAAAACACTTGGTATGTGCAGAAACTTTAGTTTCCTCGATTAGTAAAATATCTTGTAACAGTCTCAAATGGATATGATTCTGCTTCTCTTCACTTCAGACTATTAATTTATCTTCATCTTAAAAGGGGGCCTAAAACAAAACAGATAGCAATCAATCCGAATTTGTGATCAAAGAGACAGTATTGAGCATAAGGAACTGCTTCCCCAGAGGAGGTATCCCTGGTCTTTGCAACCACGGTGAAGCAGCAACCACAAGGAACTGAAAGAGAACAGGGTGTGGTGAGGGGGCAATCCCAAAGAGGAGCTTTCTCTGCACTTGCTCCTTGAGAAACATAAAGTCTACATCTGACTCTCAGACAGTAGTAAAGATGGTCAATATCCATTACTTCTTTTTTTTTTTTCGCGGTACGCGGGCCTCTCACTGCTGTGGCCTCTCCCGCTGCGGAGCACAGGCTCCGGACGCGCAGGCTCAGCGGCCATGGCTCACGGGCCCAGCCGCTCCGCGGCATGTGGGATCTTCCCGAACCGGGGCACGAACCCGTGTCCCCTGCATCGGCAGGCGGACTCTCAACCACTGCGCCACCAGGGAAGCCCTATCCATTACTTCTAAATGCATTTTCTATGTGGCTTCTACAATACATTTTACCTACCATTGCTATTATGCAGTATAATATACCTTCCAAGATCAGCTGGATTCAAATCCCAGCCGCACGACCTTAGGCAAATCCCTTAACTTTCTAGGCCTCAGTTTCCACGTCTGAAAAATGGAAATAATGATAGTACCTAACTCATAGTATTGCAAGGAGGATTGAATGAGATAATGTATATAGAGTGCTTGACAGTACCTGGCACAGAAGAGCTGTCAGCAGATGCTGGCTATAATTATTTATAGTCCTGTCTTGTGATTAATTTTAAGTGTTGTCTTCCTCTTAAGTTATATGTTTCATGAAGGAAGGGACTGTGTCTCATCATTGTATTTCCAGTGGCTGGAATAGTGGGTGCCTAGCCCGTCGATGGGGTGGCATGTTTATGGATGAACGACAACAGCAGGTAGTGGAGTCACGTCCACCTGAAGCTGGAGGAGATAGCTTTGGTGCTGCCTGCCCCTTTCCTTCTCATATATCTCAGCTTTGTGTATGGACCTACCTGATTCTAATAGTGCTTCCTTCACCTTTCAACCTCCATTCTGCTCCCTCCCTTTCCTCCTCACTCAGAAAAGAGCACAAAGAAGAAGACATTAAATCAGTAACCTAATAGGGTCACAGGCGTACTTCAACTTTCAAGAAATTGAGGGAGGGGGCTGAAGCATTACCACACCAAGAGCCCTGGACCGGAATTCCAGACGCCTGGTTCTGCCCAGGACCAGCTGGTTCACTGGGAGCAAGTTATGTAACCCATCTGGACCCTGGTTTCCTCATCTGCAAAACGTGGGGAGCCTGGGCTCAGTGGTCGGAGGTGGGGGGGAGTAGGTGTCACTGTTAACACCCCCCCTTTCTACCCCAAGGAAATTTAGGAAAAGTAGTTGGAAATTTAGTTTTCACAATGACTGAGTGGGGAGAGTAGTATTACTGCCACTTAGTACCCAGGGGCCAGCAATACTAACTTCCTGCAGAGCCTGGGTCAACCTCCCACAAAGGTGAAGTAGCAACAGTGCCCTCTGTTGATAAGACACTGAATGACCTCCAGGGTTGTCCAGGTCCCAGTTAAGTCTGCGATGCTGTAATGGTGACCTTAACAAAGGAGTCATTAGCTTCTCTTCGAGAATAGAAAGTCTTTAAAGTAAGGGCCACAAATCATACCTTAAACAATGGTTATTTCTCTACTAAAGCACTAAAGGAGTGTAGGGGACTGCAGACAAATACAGAGGGTCTGGCTGATGTCACACAGCTGATTCACCTTGAAATTCTTTTAATGGTACCATGCAGCCAGGAAAGGGGAACACCTGGGTATGTCTTGCAGGGACCTCTAAGAACTGACCCCCTGTCTGCCACGCCACCTTGGTGGGCTCCCACCTGCTCTTATGCTGTGGTCCCCGACACTAAACTGCGTTCTCTAAAGGTATTGCATTGTTTCTTGTTTCCCTGATGGTGTGTTTTCTTGTCTCCCTGATGGTGTGTTTTCTTGGCCTGGAATGCCCTTCACTCCCAGCTCCCCAGTAAGCTTACTCACTTTGTAGATTCACCCCTGGCCTCTGTGCTAGTAATGAACATTCCATGTTTCTACTACAGCACTGAGCCCAAAGGACCATTAATCCCCCCCCCACCACCTCGCTGGTCTCCTTCCCTCTCTCCTGTGCTTCCCCTCTGGTTCCATTTGCAGCAGAACCTTTTCCCACCAAAAATCTTGAAAGGCATCCAACCTCCTTGTTCAAGCAGGGGTTTGAGCAGTCTCCTAACTGCCCCGGGGAGCTCCTGAAGTCACTTCAGCCAACACAGTTTGAGAAATGTTACACTCTATTTTTAACTCCTTAAGTGACACGGAATCTTCTTCAAGCGAATAATTTGTTACAAGGACATGTCAACACCTAGTTCTTTCCATCAGCAGCCAGGGAGGGAATGGACAGGATACAATCCGCTTTACATTTCAAATGTAAATGGCATTGGGCACTGAGCAGCTCTTGGTTTGAAATAAATAAATTAAATAGCTATGACGTTTTTGAACTTAAGACACAGGGTCGTTTTTGTTTTTGTTTTAGCAACTGCTTATAACATAACACTAGAAAAGAAAACAACCTACTTCTCCATTTTACATTTCCCTTCCAAGCTGAAATAACCATTCTCGATGGGTCTGACAGATGACTGAATAATACACCTTTGGGATGGCAGTTTGGGCTTAAATGAGATCCTGGAGGTGGAACAATTAGCAGCCTCAGCTCAGTCCCAAGCAAAGGCGTCCTGTGCTCTGGAACAGGAAGGCTGCTGAGCTGTCAACCTTCGATGGGGGAGCCGCAAAGGAGGCTGCCCAGCGTGAGTTGCCTTTTCCGTCACTAAAGAATGCCAAACCAAATTAGGATCCAGATGAAGGCAGACTTTGAGGGAATGGCTAGGAATCAGCTGACCTAAAGATCACTAGAAACCCGAGGCATATCATTGTCCAGACAGTGTTTAAAGCGACAACTTCATAAAGTCACAAATAAATTGAGTAGAGTAGCCCCTAAGGTGCCTAATCTAATCCTTCTTTTAGAGATGAGGCCAATATCTCACAACTAATGGGGACCTAAACCCAGGACACTTTCTCACCTGTTCCAGTTCTACCTTCCAGCTCCTGAATTAGAAATTCTTATTTTATTTTATTTTATTTATATTTTTATATAGCAGGTTCTTATTAGTCATCAATTTTATACACATCAGTGTATACATGTCAATCCCAATCGCCCATGAATTAGAAATTCTTATCACTAAAATTTAAACAATTTTTTTCAACAAACCTTTTCATACTTCACTTAACTTGAATTAAACATGAACCATTCATCTCTGTTTCATGTAGGATTTAATTTTTTTTTAAATTTGAGGGCAATGGGGAGGATGTTATTATTACAAGAGAATTTTGAGGTGAAAATTCAATACTACTCCTAATTTTAACTTATTTCTACTTAAAGAGAAATTAAAAACATAATCATAGACCCTAGTTTGAATCTAAACTACATAGTCAACCAAGGAGTAAAAATGAAATTCTGGGGGAAAAGAAACTTTAAAGGAGACAAAGTGTTAAAATTTTTTATCCACGAAAATTATGGAAAAATGTCCCATCACATTGCAATTGCTGAGTCATTTCTTAATAAAAGAATGAAGTAAGATTTTGTTTTCTACTGAAATAACCAACAATAACAAAAATAACAGACTAAATCTAGAAAAACAAAATTGGTATTCCAGTGGGACCCAAAGCCTCAATCATGACTTCAAGCATAAAAAGGCCCTCTGAAAGAAAGAAAGAAAAAAACCCGTCAAACCAAACCAGGGAAAGCAGAGGCTGTGGGGTCACTCGGCTGGCGTGAAGTTGAGTGTCGCTAAACCAGAGTTCCTCTGCCGAGGTTATGATTAAGCTCTCTATCCAAAACTTTATTCCCTTTCTAGTTTTACACCTGTTCCCCTCAAGACTGAGGAGTATCAAAGAAAAGAGGGGATTGAAACTAAGCAGGACCCTGTGGGGCCCTCCTGGGTACAAAAGCCCCTTTGTGTCTCCCGTTTCTTGTTTGTAGAAAAAGGCTTTGTCCTCCCAGGCCTTCCCTGAGTTCCAAAGAGCAGGGTCAAGAAGTTAATGATGAGGACAATAGAGTCATGGGACACCTAGTTCCTCCCAAAGGAGGATAGATAATAATCTGATGCATACCTTTGAGTAGTTCTCTGGAAACGAAGACCCCCACCCAAGTGGAGGATGGTGACTACATGCTGACCACAAGCATGCAGACCCCAGACTGGTTGGAACCAGAAGGTTAAGTTTCAGAAACACCACCCTGTAACCTCACCAGGAACTCATCAGAAGAAGGTCCACAAGCTGGTCACATATCCTATGACCCTCTCCTCTAACACTGTCTTTACAAACACTTGCCTGAAAGCCATCGGGGAGTTTGGGTCTTTTGAACACGAACCACCCATTCTCCTTGTTGGGCCCCTGCAGTAAACCCTTCTCTGCTCGAACTCTTGACATTTTGATCTGTTTGGTCTCACTGTGCATCAGGCACATGAGCTGGGGCTGGACAACAGGCGGGCGCACTCCATTCCAGTGCTTAGACAGATTTACACACACACTCTGTTCCCCTTCTTTTTTTTCTTCTACCTCACATTTCAGGATTAGAGTACCTTCAAGGATTATAGTACCTTTAGCCCTCTGTATCCACAGGTTCCACATTCATACATTCAACCCAACTCAGACAGAAAATACTCAGGGAAAAAAATTCTGGAAAGTTCCCAAAAGCAAATCCTTTGCATGCCAGCAGCTATTTACATAGCATTTACATTGTATGAGGTATTATAAGTAATCTAGAGATGATTTAAACTATATGGGAGAATGTGTATAGCTTATATGCAAATAACTATGCTATTTTATATAAAGGACTTGAGCATCCACAGATTTTGGTATCCAAGTGGGGTCCCGGAACCAATACCCAGCCCTGACCCCCACTTCACCACAGATACCAAGAGACTATGTTGCCCCTTCACCTACTCCCTAAAATAAGTACAAGAGAAAAACAATGGTTTTGTCTGAAATAGCCATGCAAGCCTGGGCTCTGCTATTGCTGTTATTTTCTAAGGAACAGCGAGATGGCTTTAGAACTGCTAGCTTGAGGCAAGTCTGGAAGAGAGAGTCCTTTCATTTCTAGGTCACCGAAATACATCTGTTCCCAGCGGAGCACATGAGCAAACCAGGGTTGTGGAAAATGCAGACACTCCACCCACCGTCTCCATTCCTCCTTATCCAAGGACTCACACAGGTAGAGTGTTTCTAGCTCTTCGTGCTTAGCTTAGATTTGATCTCACCTTTATTGAGGAAGAGTTCTTCAATTTCCTGATTGCAAGCAAATGCCCTTACCTGTGTGTTTTCACAGCATCCTACACTATCCTACTGATCGTAATCCAATATTGTGATTTTCAAAATGTGCACCATAAGAACCATGAAAATAAATCAAATGAAATAGAAAAAAAAAATCACAGTGTAGAACATGTAATAATGGCAGCTGTTGTTTCACGGATCAACTGTTACGGTTACATCAATCACCTATCTATCATTGATACTGCAGAGTACCACCCGATTCTCCTTTCAAGACTGAAGTATCTGAGAGGTTTCAACCAAGGCCCTTTCTGGGAATTGCCCTCAGCCCAAGGTCATGTTCCGTCCTGGAGACAGCCAAATCCAATTTCTGGTTGATACAGAAGTATAAAGGCTCAGGCCTTTAGTCTTAGAGTTGGGCAATTCTGAAGAGCCCACTTAGCTCCTGACCTCTCCTTGGGATGGGTGAGGTCTTTGTTGGGACTGTATTACAGTTAAACTTCTTCCTCTGCACAATGCTACTTTCTTCAGAGGTGTAGATCCTACACTCCCCGGTAAAATTCGTACATATAAATTATCTCAGGATCTGTTCCAGGGGAAACTCCATCTAAGACAATTGGTACCAGGAATGGCCTGAGGAGACAGGCTCTCAGAGTAGCTGTCAATAAGACTCCCATCACTGGTGGCAGGTGGCTCACTGATAGCCCCTGGCATGCTGTAGCAGTGTCACTGTCAACACGTTCACTAGCGGGGAACTGAAGTAGGATACAGGTGCCAGGGAACACACTGGTGAGTCCAATATTTCAGACTTTTGCGATGTCCTGAGGAAACAGTAGTTTAAAAAGGTAGAATCAGATGGCTTTTGCTGAGACTACTAGCGAAAGACAGTGGAAAGCTACAGTGATTGATCAGCTGAATGCAATGTGTGAAAATCATAAGGGAGATCAGGTTAAATTCCAAGGTCTGTGCAGTATCTTCAATCAAGATGGGAACATCGGGACTTCCCTGGTGGTCCAGTGGTTAAGACTCTGTGCTCCCAATGCAGGGGGCACAGGTTCAATCCCTGGTCAGGGAACTAAGATCCTGCATGCCTCACGGCATGACCAAAAGAAAAAAAAAGGATGGGAACATCACTTCTGTAGATGCAGAGGATTCCAGGGATGAGAGGTTTCAAGCTTTTAAGCGCATCAACTTGGACGTCTCCATTCCAAGTTTCAGAGATCATTCCTTCCCAATCACGCTTGAATTGAGGATTGAACTTTTGCTTTACCCTAATAATTAATGCCTGGATCTGGTCCTCAGCTTTTTCTACCCTCAGGCTGCAGAAGATAAGAGTCTTTTTATATTCTACCCATTTTTTTTTTTTTTTTTTGGTAAATGGACAACAGCAGCAGTCAAGACTGAGAAAGGCGTGTTGAGCAGAAGCTTGGACTTCTCAGGAATAAATATGTGCGTCACCCCAACAAGATTGCCATATAGACCAGTGAAGATGCTAAACAAGGTGGGGGAGATTAAAGTGGGTAGCAGAGGAGGGATATGATGAGCAACAGGTACAACCATTAGACAATATGTAATGGTGGGGGCTTTCTTCCCACAACTTGGCCTGGGAAAAGAGACCAGCCAGAATCCCAGAGGAAGTGTTTCCAGAACTTATTATGCAAAGCAGATGGATCCAAGCATCATAAGGAACTGACTGCAGTGGATGCTGTGGTGTGCTCCCCAGCTCCCTCCTTCAGGACTGGGCTACTCTGAGTCCTTCTTCAGGAAATACCCTTAGTCAAAGAGAGCAGTTGGACCCAAGGTCATGCTCCTTGCCTAAGGTAATACCCCTGACCCGGAGGCAGCAAACACTCAGTGATTGGTTGATGTAGGAATACAAAAGCCTACATCATTTATGTCAAAGTGGAAAACTTTGAAGGGCCATCCCAGCTCCAGAGCTCCTTTTTGGGGGGATTGCCTGGGGCTTTGAAACTGCCGTCAACTCCTTCCTCTGCCCAAATCTGTCTTCACTCTCTTATTGGTGTTGATCCTGAGAGTACCTCCCAAAACACTTCCTACAAACACATCTCTGCCCTGAGAATCTGTTACCTAGGGAACTCAATCAAAGACTCATCCATCTATTTATCTATCATCCTTATATCTTCCTACCTACCTACCTACCTATCTGTATTCTCAGTGTTAATGTAAAATAGTATTTCTTACTATGGCGTGGAAGTTTTTAGAAAAGCTCTGACTTAAAGGATGAATAGAAAAAACTAGGTCAAGCTTTGGGAAATATATTCCAGATAAAGGGAACAGCATGTTCAAAAGTCCTGTGGTGTAGTTGCTTGAGCATTTGAGTAACTGAAAGCAGGCCAGTATGGCTGGAGTAGACAGTACATGTCTAGTGAGTCCATGCAGGGCCTCACAGGCCACTCTGAGGAGTTCTATCTTTACCTTAAGACCAATGGGCAGCCACTGAAGGGTTTGAAGAAAGAATGTAGGGTCATCAAGTTTTCATTTTGAAAAAATCACTTTGGATGCAGGACAGGGAATAGAGGAAACTAGACAAGATAATGGAAGAATAACACAGTACTGCTTGGTAATTCATTTGAGAGCTAATGGCAACTTGGACTAGGATGGAAGTAATGGAGAAGGTGAGAGGTAGAGAGAGTCCAGAGATATTCAGGAGGTCGAATCAACAAGACTTGGGGATGGATGGGATATATATTTACCCCCATGTTTTCCAGAGTGCTTGACACAGCAGGGATTCAATAAACATCTGCGAAATAACGGACTGAGTGAAGTAGTGACCTTTGAGGGTCGTATTCAGGTTCTTGGTCAATACCATCCATATGTCCACATCAGTTTCTTCCATTCCCCTCCTCTCCCCCCGCCAACACACACACACACACACACACACACACACACACACACACACATTTTTATCCAGCCACAAAGTGTACAGGAGCAGATGAGGTGGGGTTGTAAGGAGGGATTACAATCATTTCACTCTTAAATAAATTTGAAGATGATTTTAGTGGATGAAGTTCCCTTAAACTCTACAGAGAGGCCAATTTACTTCCCCTCTGCAGAGACCACAGAGAAACTAGAAATTGGTCTTAGCTTTCCCTCTGAGAGTGAAGATGAACTCTGATTTTCCACTCACAGTTAAGATTAAAGCATAGTTAAGATATCTATCTGAACATCTTCAGGAATGCTACCATTCTTTGGTACAACATGTGTTGAGGCAAAGAGGCAGACAAGACAACTTTATGAAAAGACTTTGTAAATCCGTATGATCAAGGAACAAGAACGTTCACAGAATATGCTTCGCACGGCGTCTGCTTCAAGAGTCTCCCCAGGTTAACGGGGCCTCTATTTTTCCTTGGCCTGCATGTGCCATTCATGTGAGGCTTAAAAAATCCTCCTGCCCACGCAGATAGAGCTGTGATCCAGCCCTCACTGCTCCCAGACTGTGGCAAAGATGAAGCAAGGTAGCGATACAGGACAGTTCCCAAGCAACAGCTCTCCATCTCCACACCACTCACTGTGAATTCCTCTGCTTGGCACCTCTGAGAAGCAGAAAATGGATTGTTTTCAAGATTGTTCGGGGCTGGGCCAACTGAGAATTGAGCCTTGCTCACAGACACAGGGCAGGGAAGAAAAGACTGTGTCTCATTTTTCTTTGTTAGAAACTAGCATTCCTCTGTCTTCATGGCTGCCAGTTTGGCTCAGTTTATAAAAATCAAAATGGATGATTAAAAGAAAAGAATCAAACAGTCACAATTTTTAGCAGACAATAGTTAATGTATGCAGATTCCGTGGCAGGGAGCCTGATGCCTGTACCGAGGAAAGGCGTACACAGCTGAAGTGACAGCAGTGACGAGCAGACAGGGTGTGGGGTGATGAGAGCTCAAAAAAGTAGCAGAACCAGTCTCTTGGCTATGGCCATAAGCCAAGAACACATTGCCCAATAACCTCCTCTCTCAACCCCCCAAAGGAGCACAACACGGAAGATCTTACTGGCTCTCATCTAATTTATGCCACAGAATTACCACAATCATTTGTGGCTTTTGTACATTAACTTCTGGGAGGATAAAGTCCCCTAGATATGAGGGCTCAAAGGCTGGGGATAGAATATTCGCATGCGGCCAGCTCCCTGGCCTCTCCAATATTCTACCTCTTCCCACCCAGCATGACAGCCTTCCCTGTCCCCCAAGTCCAGGTGACACGTGGGGATATGCATGGCATTTAAACGCCTTGGTTCCTGGACACCAGTCTAGGAAGAAGTCTTTACCCAACTTCAGTAAAAGGAGAAAAATAAGAAGCTCATGACAAAGTTTTCCAGAAAGCTGCAAGTATTCAACTTAAGCAGGCTTCTTAGTATTTGGGGGCATTAAAATGTCCATTAATTACATGTTCTCAATTTTTTAAAAGTAAAAGTAAACAACCCTATGTTGGTTCCCAGTAGTTATTTTTGTTTTTCATTGGGGTGGCAGGGTGAGATGTTAGTGCTCTATGAAATCTGAGAGTCAGGCACAGGTGTTTTAGAACACATGGGTACAGTATGGTAGAAACACTAGGAATCCCCTTAAGATACAAAGATGGGCTGCTCTTGATGCTGTCCGTAAAAGGTTAAATGTAACAATGTATACAGTGCTCAACAGCTTTCAATAAATAACCCATGTGAATGCTATGGGGACCAATTTCTCTTTCCTCCTTAGTCTCTAAGGCCATTGGACCTTAAGTCCATCAGGCATGGCTTCTACACGCTAGAATCGAAAGTGAAAGCTCCTCAGAGCACTCTGCCTTGTGTCTGTTTAATCCTCTGACATCGTCAAGGACTGCATCTCACAAAGAGTAGGTGCTAAATCACACTGGGAAACATGAAGTTTCTACGACTAGTGGACCCTGTAAGCTGCCTCCAACCACAGAGAAGAGAGACTCCAGTGACCCATCGCGGCTTAATCTGGGAGAAGCTTGATAGAACTGGGGGAAATGCCTACTTAAGAGGGGCAGGAAGAGAGACCGTGAGAATGGCTCGCGGTATGGGGACTGGAGGAAGAAGCCACTTGGTCCGATGTGAGTATTTTGCTCAAGAAGTTTTCGCTTTTGTTCTTTCCCAAGTGTGGACACCCACACCGGCCCGTGGAGTAATCCTGGAGACCTGAGGAGACCTTAGCATTCTGCATTTCAGAATCTCACAGTTTACCTGAGGAAGAGAAAGGTATGACAGGAGAGAAGCAAGGCCCAGATGCTGCCCTGCTACAGTTCCTCCATCTCTGCCCCCACTTTTCCTGAAAGAGTACTAGCCCTAGGCAGGACAGATCCAACCTCTTGGGGAAGGGCAGCTCATTTTTTTAGATTTCCAATCAATAGCTCCCTCTCTACGGACTATTTTACGAGGCAACTCTGTCTTTCCCTGAGGACCTCTGGTAGATCCCACCTCCCAGCAGCAGATTAAGGAGATATATGATGTCTTCCTTCCAGGCCTTGCATAGGTTTGTCAATTACAGCCCCCGCCCCTGTGGTCAGATTTACAACCACGGGGTCGGGAGTGGGCGGGGTTGGCGTTGCACCACGAGGCACCAACAGGCACGGGGGCAGAGATAAATAATAATAATAAAAAGACAGTACTGCATTTCATTTCACCTAATTTATGGCTTTAGTATGAAACCAGTCCACCCACAGCGCCATCTGGGTCACTTAGAACGTCTGTACAGCAGCAAGAGCGGGTCTGGAAGCTCAGAGCTGTGCGGAAAGAGAAAGGACCGCACCGAGGTGGAGAGAAAAACAAAGGCAAAGGCCCACAGCGTTCCCAGACATCATTCTTGGGGCGGCAGGAACACAAATAGGGACCCATTTGACTCTTCATCAGGGCTGTTGATGCATAAACCCTCTTCCACAGTGTCCTCAAACCTCCAGAAGTTTTAATTAAAACAAAAGAAGTGTCAGCAGAAGAAGCACTGGAATATAATTAGGGCCCACCAAATCTAAAGTAATATGGGGAAAAAAGACTAGTAATGAGAGGGAAGCTTTCATGTTCTTACTGAATCCCTGCTCTGCTGCTGACACAAAAATCAATTTCAATAGGCTTTAGTTGTATCTGAACAGGAACGCAGGCGACAGATGAAATTTAGTGAGCAATTTACTGGAGTCATAATGATTTCCATGAAAGAAAGGCTGCAATGAGTGCTCTCAACCAAATGCCTCCTCTGTAAGAACTCTGCAAGAATATGCGTGTGTGTGTGTGTGTGTGTGTGTGTGTGTGCGTGCGTGCGCATGTGTATGTAGATATAGATGGGGGGCGAGGGTGGGGATTTTGAATAGTTATCTACGCTTTAGCCTTTTAAAGAAAAGAAAACCTCTTTACCTCACACCTTTTAAGGGCCAATTTTAGCTCCACCCCAGGTGATACGTGTGGATGCCTGGAGACATTTTTTGATGGTCACCAGTGTTCAGTGCTGCTACTGATATCTAGTGGGTAGAGGCCAGAGATGGTAACCTTCTACAATGTACAGGACATTTCCCACCCCCAACAAAGAATTATTGGGCTCCCATTGTCAACCCGGCCAAGACTGACAAACCCCGATTTAAAAGAATTTGACTTTTTTTTTCATCTTTATTGGAGTATAATTGCTTTACAATGGTGTGTTAGTTTCTGCTTTGTAACAAAGTGAATCAGTTATACATATACATATGTTCCCATATCTCTTCCCTCTTGCATCTAGGTGCTCAATGAATGCTGAATTCTGGTAAATGTCATAGTCCCCAGAGGCACTAAGGTTACAAAGATCAAAAGATAAGGCCCTGCCCTCTGGGATCTCCAGTGGAGGTGGGTAAGAGTGGAGGTGTCATCGTTCTTTCTTTGCTTAGCAGTACTTACAAATGAGGGGCATATTTCTCAAATTCCAACATCCATGGCCTTTTAGAACACAGGTAATACCCAATAGCCTGTGAAGCCACTCTCCATCCGGCTTTTGTGTGTGTTAGGAGGCCAATTCTAAAATCTTCACTGTCTCCCAATGAAGCAGCATTTTCTAAATTTCAAAAAACAACTGATAAAGTAATATTGGGGCTAAATAAAATTTGGTTTATATTTAAAATTTGGACATAGAAGTATAATTTTTGCTACTTACATTAATTTTGGAAAGAATATCCTATTTTCATTTCTCAAAAACTGTTAGACCTTCTCAACCACTGTTAGATCTTCTCAACCCTCCATAGTGTGTGTGTGTTCTTTCCCCCTTCTCCAATGTTCAGTTATAGTTTTCAACTATCGGCAGCTCAATTCAGGAATACATTATTTTGTTTGATTAAAACAGAATTCATGATGAAACTTTATGCTTAAATATAAAGGTCAACTATATAAGAATAAAGATATTTGCCTTCATCCAACATAGGTTCTTCAAATGAAGGGATGTAGGGATCTTGCAGTTTTAAGTGATCTGTTTCCAATAAATAAGGAAAGCAGATTTCTTTTTTTTAAAAGAAAGAATAAGAGGAGCAATATTATTCTCTATTAATGACACCATTCTCCCATTTTAGGCAATTGAGGATTAAAGAGCTGAAGTTTCTTGAAAGTGGCCAAAGGAAAACATCGCAAACAGGGATCCAGCACAGTGTATGAAATGATTATGTCATTGTCATGGTTCCACACGCATCTCTGCAAAGGCTAAAACCTCTCTCCTGCCAACAGAGGTCTTCTGTGTCGGCAACACAGATCGCACTAGCAACTATGCTTTCCCAGCGAAGGCAAATCATTTTTTAGGTAGGAGGACAAGAGGACAAAAATGACATCTGAAAACTGAAAGCCTTGTATAAAGGCAGGAAGGCTCTTACATACTTATAATCTTTCAAAGTGGTGGTCAACACGGACTACAGCCATTTGTCAGCAAACACATCCCTCCCTGGGACGCAAGCTGCTGGGAGGAACTGCTCATGTGCCTCTCAGAAGCCTCCACCCTCCCACCAGAACAATAATGCTGGGCGAAAGGTGATGACACCTGAGAAAGAAAGAGGGCTCTGAAGTAAATATGATGTGCCCCAGGATCTGGGCAGGTCACTGACTAGTTAATAAGTGCATTGATTTGCAGCTAAATTTAGCTGTGATCTAACGGTGACCTGTCAGGTAGCTTCCTCTCAAGGAGGGTGAGGTTCCCCTGACTCCAATGAAATTCTTCTCTCCCACCACAGTTTCATGCTTCCAGCCTAGACTGACTGATCAGGGATTCTGTGAAGGACAAGGAGAGCACCTGGCTGACTTTTCGACCAATCTTCTCATCTCAAGCAGGGATTTCAACTAGTCTCAGAGAAAATCAGCAAACTGAGCAGAAGCTTTGGAGCACCTGAGAGATGAGTATGGAAATTAAGAGGAAAAGCTTTGGAGGAGGTGTGAGGAGCCCTTGTACGACTTCCTGGGTCTAGAATTACTTTTGGTGGATAGTTTCCTTATCTGTGAATTGGATATAAAATTATTCGCTCGCTAGCTTGTTGTGAGGATTCAATTAATATATATATACACTCGTGGTATAGTGCCTGGGTAAATGATGATGATATTTCAGTGTTTTCAGTGTTACTTAAAAGGTTCTGCTCTGCCCTCCTGCTGTCCGCCTCCCCCCGACCCCCGACCCCCGACCCAGCCCTGGAACTTTACATTCCTTCTTGCTCTGCTTGCTTCAGATTTTGATTCAAAAATCACCTTTCCTCAGGAGTCCTTCCCTGGCCATCCTATCTGAAAATTCAGCTCCACCCTAGCTCTTACTATATCCTCCTCCCCTGCTTTATTGTCATCGAACAAATGATAAGTCTTATTATTTATTTTGTACATTGGGCAGCTCTCACTCTAGAATGGAGGTGTCTTGAGGGCAGACACTTCTCTTTGTCTTGTTCACTCTCTGTCTTCAGTGGCAGATCAGTGCCTGCACTCAATCAATACGGGCTGTAAGAATGAATCCCCAACCCTGGTGGCAACACTTGTCCAGGTCCCTCTGTTCTCATAAAAAAAAATCACAGCATCTCTTATTCGGAGGCATAACAACTGATAGAACAAGTACCGTCATCAAATGAGAAAACTGAGGCTCAGAGAAGCAGACTTTTTGCAGGTCATATTTTCCATTCAGATTGGCCTTGCATAAAAGTAAACCAAGCAAAAATGTATTACTCCTTTTTAATTCTATTTAAAATTCTCCCTAACGCTAAAGGGTAAAGAATAGAGCTATAAAATAAAATGCCTGACAATCAGCGTATATTTTGTCTAGGAAGATTTATTTGTGTAAACATATATAATTGTTCTATTTAAATGTTAGCAACATGGATTGAAAAGTTATATAAGAGTATGGAAACATTGCAAAGTATTTAACTGGAGGTGACTGCATCTCCAAATTATATTCCTGCTAGCAGCAGCCAACAGATCAACCTTACAGGTAGAAATTAAGGATGAGGTTGTTTGTGCCTTTTGAACCAAAGAGGACACTGGATAAACTTTCCTTGACACAACTGTGGAAAGATGGAGCTAGTACATTCAACCTAAACCTGTAAGACCTCAATCAGCTAAGGTCACCTGCACAAAAGAATGAAGAATTGCCTTTCCTTCCTCCTCTTCCTCATTTCCAGTTGTGGAATAGGTGTAGGCATATGGCCAAAGATTCAAATATCAAATCTAATTTAAACCTAGTCACCAGGACCCGATTTCTGTCACCTTGGGCCTTAGGTACTTGCTTATTAGCCAAAATATCAGTATACATCTGCATTTCTTTGGTATTTAGCCCAGCAGTCTTGCATTTGCAACATTAATGATTTATTTCATCCATAATGGATGGATGTCTTCAGTAAGGATGGTAAGAAAATCTTCAGTCTTCAGTAAGGATGGTAAGAAAATCAAAATGGTGCTCATTTAAGCAAATAACTGAACTGATAGTTTTCATTATTAAAGTGTGACTTATGACATCTCAAGATCTCCTAACCAGAAAAATCTGTCTTAGATTTAGCAAACCATTAAATGATAGTATTTTAATGCCAGTAATAATACAATGTATTAATTTATTAATCATTGATGGACATTCAACAATGTACAGATGCGACCATTGAAAACTACATAAGAACTGTACATACTATGCTTAAAAGGCTTGAATTACACTTTTTAAAACATTATATTTGTTTCTATATGTTTTAATATTTACTTTTTCTCTTTGAGAAACATACCTTTTAGAAAACAAACTCAAAATCGACGAAAAATCCTCGGAAGATAGTAAATGCAGTGGAGCTGAAGGGTAACAGTACATACATTCTATTCAGAATTTGATCAGTTTCCAATTTTTCAATAAGGCTCTAGGCAAATCTCTTTTAACTTTTCATGCATTTTATAAAGAAGGGAAAGAGAAATACTTGCTACGCCTGTTTTATAGGACAAAAATGCAAACAAGAGCAACCACATAGAGTGAGTTCTTATGACTCAACTGACTGAGTCAACATTTCATTGTGTTGTTCATGATAACGTCCAATAGAGTTGTCTAATCTTGACAATTTCTTTTCAGGGGTTCACGACGTATCACAAATACAATCAGTACAAGATTCCCTTATTAAGCAAAATAAGACCATAAAAAACTTTCCAAAAAACCTCATTTCTATAAATGGAAATGGATTTCAGCACACACTGGAATGTGGTCAAGTTTTTACAAAGAAAGGTCTTATAAAGGAAATCTAATTTCACATAAAATGGGCATAATAATTATAATAAGTTAAAAAAAAAAACCTTCTTACCCTAGTCACAAGCCACATTGTTACACAACTCCAAGAAACACCAATCCCATTCTTTTCTATATAAATGGAAATTTCCTGGAGTTGAACAACATGGCAGCCTGTAATTAAAATTTAAATTCACAGACTACTTACTGAGCACCTGTTATATATGTAAAGTGCTGTGTCAGTCTCTGAGTCATAATAATCATAATTATTAAAATTTCTTGCACTAACTTAAGTTCATTTTAATAGAGTTTACTCCTAAAAGAAGATTTATAAAAATATGTTTTTTTTTCCTGTTTGTTTCACTTTCAGAGGCTTCCTCAAGTCATGGCATCTTATTTTGGTGAAGACACCATTAAAAAGAAAATCTCTAATATATGTGGTCCTTACAAGACACAATAATTACCTTAAAGAAAAATAGCAAGAAAGAAATCCACCTTATCTCATTGAGACAGAACTGTTTTTATTAGATCCAGAATATTCTTTTCTAATTTATTTTGCAAGGTCCTCCAAGGACAACCCTACTGCAGAAAAAAATTGAAGAGGATTGAGATTTTAGAGAGGCTGTCCTTTTTTTTGGCTGAGTTGGGTCTTTGTTGCTGCATGCGGGCTTCTCACTGAGGTGACTTCTCTTGTTGCGAAGCATAGGCTCTAGGCGCGTGGGCTTCAGTAGTTGCAGCACGCGGGCTCAGTAGTTGTGACACACGGGGGCCCACTTGCTCTGCGGCATGTGGGATCTTCCCAGACCAGGGCTCAAACCCGTGTCCCCTGCATTGGCAGGCAGACTATTAACCACTGTGCCACCAGGGAAGCACAAGAGAGGCTGTCTTTTAAAGGCCATGATACAATTTTAACTTTGTGCTTAGTGCTATACTATTCTCATCAAAGATTGTTTTTACTCAAATACTCAACATTATAATACATTCTCAAATATATTCACTTTTCCTGAAAAAACAAAACTTTTCTCAAACAGTTTGATAAATGACAGCAAGGAATTTCCTGCATTTCAGTTTATATTTGCCAGTACAGAATCACTCTCCAGTCTGGTCACATATTATTTCTGCCACAGTTTTAGGGGAAGATGCTATTAAGAAAATACCATGTTTTTCAATTTGAAATTTAATCTACCAGCCTATGTGTTACAAAGGTCAGATGGAAATGAACTTTATGATTGTATTTTATTAATCGACACACCTCTATTTGATATATTCCAATCAAATTGAAATTTGATTAATTACTTGAAAAATTAATTCAATGGCAGTAAGATAACAACAACTTACTGGTTCTCTCTATATATATCATAGGAACTTGACTATACTTCAACAAGAGACCTGAAAGTACTATGAGATTATGAAAAAAGAGCAAGGAAGCTACTTAGAAAGATTTGTATAAGTTTGTTAACTATTTTGCACTTAACTGCACCATTAATTATTTACGAAAAATTTCTTTCTGGATTACCAATATTCTCAGATACTCTTAGGAAATACAGTATTAAAGCAAATGATTTGGAAAAAAGAAGTTGGAATAAGAGGACACAGGAATTCAGATCTGTTGAAACGTCAACCTCCATCGTGTACAAAGGAGCCAGCAGTGCAGGGATTTGGGTTCTATAAAACAAAGACCTTAGGGGCTTCCCTGGTGGCGCAGTGGTTGACAGTCCACCTGCCGATGCAGGGGACGCGGGTTCGTGCCCTGGTCCGGGAAGATCCCACATGCCGCGGAGCGGCTGGGCCCGTGAGCCGTGGCCGCTGAGCCTGCGCGTCCGGAGCCTGTGCTCCGCAACGGGAGAGGCCACAACAGTGAGAGGCCCGCGTATCGCAAAACAAAAAAAAACAAAACAAAGACCTTAGACCTTTACTCTTCAACACTGCACTTAGGTAAATATGTAATTAATACTAACTCCACAACCTAAATTGAAGTTAGAGAAGTTAGAAGGTCCTGTGAGAGTGATCTGAATGATTTGGAGGAAGGTGTCAACACATTCATGATATCACAGGCTAAGGAACAGGCTGAGAAAAATACATAGTAACAGGCATCAACTATATGAATGTCACTAGAACAGTGGATCACCTTTTATATGAAAAATAAAAGAAACAATAAATTTAACTCATAATTTAAAATTTTAAATTTTCTTATAAAGTAGACTTGATGAAAGGGTCAGAGTTACCTAGGGAGGTTGGGACATCTTTTTAAGATACTTTTACAAAAACAGAATTAGATCCTGAGGATTTTCCTATGATGAAGGTGTTATAGTACTCCATAATGGAAAAGGGAAAACCCAGATTAGGGGTTAAAAATCTGTACCGTGATTTGTTTTTTACAATTTATACATTTCTTTCCCATAGATCATCTCATTTGCTATTGATAACTTTCCTCTGAATACCTACTAATACAAATATGAATAAAACGCTGTTTCTTGCCCTCATGGAATTTAAAGTCACAGCTTTCCTATATTATACGTTTTTAATATTGTGAATATTTTAATTTAAGGAAACGAACATCAAGTCCTGTGGGAAATGGTAAGAAAAAGAGAATTGGAGGTGGGGAGTAGAAAAGAAGCAGAAGTAGGTGTTTGTATAGGGCTGTCTTGAAACCATAAAGGAAGTAAAGGCAAGGGAGACGGGAGAGTGGAACTTCAGGCAGATGGCAAAGAGTGTGAATGAGAGAGAGAAGGCGAGGGAAAGGGAGAGGGAGGGAGGCAGGGAAAGAGAGAGAATGTTGCAGAAGAGGGTAATGAACCCAGATCAGCCTATTCTGCCACATTCTGGATGTCACGGGACAAAGCAAATCCTGAGCCCTGAGGGAGTTGAGAAATGCATACTAGGATACTCTGAGCTGGACTTGCTTAGATAAACATCACCCAAACTCTTCCCAAGTCAGATAAAAAGGTACTTGTTTGAGACAACAGTGGAAACTAAGATGACTCCACAACTGTGAGTAATAAATTAGATGCCACTGAACACTTGGATTGGAGAAGCAGTCAAAGAAAATGTGTCTTCCCTAAATGTAAGACCAGACACTATAAAACTCTTAGAGGAAAACGTAAGAAGAACACTCTTTGACATAAATCACAGAAAGATCTTTTTTGACCCACCTCCTAGAGTAATGGAAATAAAAACAAAAACAAACAAATGGGACCTAATGAAACTTAAAAGCTTTTGCACAGCAAAGGAAACTATAAACAAGACGAAAAGACAACCCACAGAAGGGGAGAAAATATTGCAAACCAATCAACGGACAAAGGATTCATCTCCAAAATATATAAACAGCTCATGCAGCTCAATATTAAAAAAACAAACAACCCAATCAAAAAATGCGCAGAAGACCTAAATAGACATTTCTCCAAAGAAGACGTACAGATGGCCAAGAGGCACATGAAAAGCTGCTCAACATCACTAATTATTAGAGAAATGCAAATCAAAACTACAATGAGGTATCACCTCACACCAGTTAGAATGGGCATCATCAGAAAATCAACAAACAACAAATGCTGGAGAGGGTGTGGAGAAAAGGGAACCCTCTTGCACTGTTGGTGGGAATGTAAATTGATACAGCCACTATGGAGGACAGTATGGGCGTTCCTTAAAAATCTAGAAATAGAATTACCATATGATCCAGCAATCCCACTACTGGGCATATATCCAGAAAAAAAACCATAATTCAAAAAGACACATGCACCCCAATATTCGTTGCAGCACTATTTACAATAGCCAGGTCATGGAAGCAACCTAAATGCCCATCGACAGACGAATGGATAAAGAAGACGTGGTACATATATACAATGGAATATTACTCAGCCATTAAAAAGGAACGAAATTGGGTCATTTGTGGAGACATGGATGGACCTAGAGACTGTCATACAGAGTGAAGTAAGTCAGAAAGAGAAAAACAAATAGCGTATATTAACACATATATGTGGAATCAAGAAAAATGGTACAGATGAATCGGTTTGCAAGGCGGAAATAGAGACACAGATGTAGAGAACAAACGTATGGACACCAAGGGGGAAAGAGCGGAGGGGTGGGGGTGGGGTGGGATGAATTGGGAGATTGGGATTGACATATAGACACTAATATGTATAAAATAGATAACTAATAAGAACCTGCTGTATAAAAAATAAATAAATTAAATTTAAAAAAAGCAAAACAACAAAAAAGAAAATGTGTCTTCATATTCACACTTCAAAACAAGACAGATTCTAATTACATCAGTAAAAATACAGGGGCTGGAAATAATAAACAGTATGTGGTCATCATAGATGGTAAGTGAAAAGTATCATTCATAGCTAATACCTACTTAGTGCTTACTATGTCAGGCACTGTTTTAAGCCTTTTACATATCTTAACTCATCATGACCCACTATGAGGTAGGTATTAGTATTATCCTCATTTTACAGACGAGGAAACTAAGATACAAACCAGTTACACACCTTGTCCAAAATATCTGTTATTTAAGATATGTAGCTTCTCATTGATGGTCATTTCACTTACTCCATTTTCTTTATTGCTTCATTTGATAACCAAAAAATATTTCACAGGGCTTTCAGGAGTTTACTTGCAACCTTAGTCTTTCTAGCACTAGTTACTCTCTCAAGATTTGGGGTTTTCAGCTATGATTTCTCAAAATGGAGTTTTCAGAAACTCTCAGCTTGAGAAACTGATATTATGATGGACAGATGCCCAAATATTTCACAGAATCGGAGCTAGGGCAGCCAACACAGATTGGGCTGGACAGGAATGGTAGCAAAGTTAAGACTTTAATTCAGTCCTAAACGATCAAAGGGACTAGATCAGGAGAAAGACAGGGAAGGACATTTAAGGCACTGAACACAGGTATTGGTCAAAGTATTAGGAAGAGCCAGAATCTGTGTATGGCTGTGACAACATATGTGTATGGAAAACAGCAGGAAATACGGTTGGAGAAATAGACAGGGTCCCAGTCAAGAAGAACTTCCCATGCCATACTAAAGACTATGACATTAAAGGGTTTATGCTGGGAGTCACAGGATCAGATTGGATTCCAGAAAGGACACACTGTCAGTGTCTTCCACACCCCGTCCTCACCTCCTCACTCACCACCATCAGCTCCAGCACTCAGTTCATCCATCCTCTACCATGATTTGGAGACTATTAAACCAGTCGGGATCTGAAACAAAGTCTGTGGCAGAGAGAAGAGAATGGATCCAAGGGATAAATAAGAAGGAGAATCAACAGGACTTTTATACAGGAAGGAGCTGACATTTCTGGCGTGTGAATCTGGATGGGTCAGGGTACCACTCCCTGAGACAGAAGACTCACAGGAAAACATGAAGAGGGGAGGCCGTGACTTCAGTCTGAAACATACAAGGTTTCAGGGGCCTGATGAACACCAGACTCGTGTGCCCACTAGGCAGCCAAAGAGGAGGCTAAGCTTCAGGGGGTTGAGCTGAACTCACAAAAGGACACTAAGAAAAAATAACCAGAGGCTGAGAAAAGAGAAAGGTGCAATGTCAAAGGAAGTTAAGGAACGAGAAAATTTCAGAAAGGAGGGTGTGGTGAGTTTCTAAAAGGAGGGTATAGTCAGAACTGGATGCTACAGGAGACCGTGTGAAATAAGGACTGAAAAGGGCTCATTCAATCTGGCAATGATGAGGCCTCTGGGGTAAAAGCAGGAGTTATAAGGCAGAGACAGAAGCCAGATTAAACGTAGGGAAGGGAAAAAATGGGAGGTGACCAAGGGGAGACAAAGAAGGTAGAAAAATGTTGGCTCAGTTTGGAAAGAGATAGACACTGATACTGAGGTCTCACTGAAGAAGTCTGTGCTGAGAGGAGCAAGGCCCCAGAAACAGGAGAAGGGAGCCTACACCCATGCAGGAGGACCAGTCTTGAACAGAAGAAGGGAAAGGTCTTGCACCAAGACAGGATGGAAGAAGGTAAGAATGTAGGTGGGCAAAGATGAGCTGGTAGAGGGAGAGAGAAGCATTGTGGGATACCTGTCCACTGGCTCTACTTTCTCCAAGAGGCAGGCAGGAAGGGCACCTG
This sequence comes from Grampus griseus, assembly GCF_964374135.1. NCBI lineage: Eukaryota > Metazoa > Chordata > Mammalia > Artiodactyla > Delphinidae > Grampus > Grampus griseus. The sequence continues at coordinate 48,826,359 of NC_138998.1, forward strand.
CAGAGAGTACTGAAGCCAGGGGCAGTAGAAGGGAGGAGAGGAAAAGTTTTGGAGTAATTCTTCCAGGAACAGGAGAAGGAACTGAGTAGGTAAGTACCATAGACGATTAAGTAGTACCGAGTGCCACTGGGGTTGGGTTTTGTGCTTTTCCCTGAGTTGTGTCGTGCAGCCCAAATGCAGAAAAAGGAAGCAAATGGTTGGACTGATCTAAGGTAAGGTGTCTGTAAGGTGGATATTCGGGAAGACAAAGGGCACAGGAGATAGCACATATTGGCTTACAATGATTAAAATAAGGAATCATGGGGCCCAAGGCTGGATAGACAAGTTATTAAAGTTTCAAGACTGACAGAAGGGACCAGAAGGTTTATTCATAAAGAGCAGGTGTGCAGGGTGTGAGGGACTATAAACAGGAGAGTCAAAGACTGTGTTCTGAGATTGGGATGCTGCATATTTAAGATTTTAAAAGCAGAACAGACCTGGGTCATGGTAAGTCCAGGCTGTGAGTCGCAAGAGCGGGGCACTGTTACAGGTCATAGTAATACAATTATAGTATCAATATTATCCCATTTCGCTAATGAGCCAAAGATTAGGTGACTTATTCAAAGTCACAGCTAATTAACGGCAAGGCCAAGGTTTTAATCCAGACCTTTGCTGCCAAATCCTGTGATCTTTTCATACAAAATCATTTCACTTGGTACTCTTTTCTTCCAACCTTTGAATAAGAAATAATAAGATGGTGATTTTGCTTTCGGTCTAGAACCAAGTTATAAATAAAAGAAAGATATAAATCTGATTTAAAATGCAAGTGAAAGTGACAGTATTATTTTCAGTATTCTGGTTATTACCTCTAGTGCAGAAGCTTATGAAATTCTGTTAAAATGTACCTTTTTACACAGTGTTTTCTTATTATAAAAGCATTCAATATAAATAGCTATCTAACATGGCAACAAAAATAGTTAAGAACCATTTTAGCTTATGAAACATAAATCCAGCCTGAAGTGGCAGGTCGGCCATTATGTCACTGCACTATACCCCACTAGCTATCAAGTACCAGGCTGCTTTAGGATGATTTAGGAAGATGAGGAGACATAACAACACATATTTCCAACCCAAGTATATTTAGGTATATACCCCAAAGTGAACACCTGATTTGTTCAAATGTAAATGGGGCTGCCATTTTCTTTTAGAAGAATCACTCGAGCCCAGAAAATCCAAGGAAGCTAAGGATGCTGGCGGCGGGCATAAATGGCAAATTAGAGCCCTACTGCAGTTAGTTACTGCTAACCCCATCCTGGGCAGCCCTTAGGATATTATACATTAACAGGCATATTCAGATGGAACGATGGTGGTAAACATAACTCAATCTGGAATAATTCATTACAAAAGGCAAATGAAAAAATGTCAAATTTGCTACCTATGACGTCAGCTATTACTGCCCTTTACTATCTATTAAAGGGAGGAGCCTGCAGGAAAACATATTCTTCACACATTCTCACATACGGTTATACCATAGCTATTTATTTCACCCACTCTTGAAGCAGCAGGGTTTTCCTCTGTCAGCCAAGGCCCATCCAACCCAGCTTATCAAGATTCTCCAACTGTTCCTGGGATTCCTATTCTCCCTATTAGTAGCTACTAGCTTGCTTTTCCTGAGTAACTACTTGCCAGGTTAGGACTTTACCTGGACTGCTATTTAATCCACACATCAGCCACGTGAAGTAGGTACAGTTACCATCCCCCATCCCCATTCTACAGATGAGGAGAGTGGGGCACAGTCACAAGATCACACAGATGGTAAGGCCTGGCTCTAGCCACTCCCACATACCCTCTCCATGCCTCAGCCTTTACGACCTCCCCATCCAGATTTCACCCAACTTCTGCTCTACATCTCAGAGGTCACGTGTTCGGGAAAGCTCCCCACTTACTTGTATCCACACTGATCACTCCCTTTCTCAGAGGAAGCTTCTTCATGCCCAGATAGAAGCCTTGCTTTGTGCCAGCATCAGCACCCTCTAACATTCATGGGGAGGACCTTGGGGAGACCAACTGGGCCTGTCTGCCGGGAAACTGGTGTTGACAGATGAGACAGTGTCTTCACAGAAATGAGGTTGGGTTAAATAGCATCAGCACTTTAAAAATTCTAAGATGTAATCCAAGCCCTGCTTCCTCAAGGTGTTCAGGAATAGGGATTCCTGCAAATCTGAATTACGTCTTTTCTTTAATCTCATGTGCTCAAACCTGGTAGACTTGAAAGACTAGCAAAAATGAATGTTAGAGCTGTTAGAGACATTTGTGCGTAATGATGTTAACCCCTTCCAGCCTACTCCTCCAAGGCCACGCAGGCAACTTAGAGAACAGCAAGGACTCCAACTCCTTCAGCTGTGGGAGGAAGGAAGAACACTGCCCCCGTGTTCGGAGAATCTTAGGTCTGCACCAGGCGCTGTCACCTACCAGCTGCGTGACCACCAGCAAATCACTACGATCTCTCTGGGCCTCAGTTTCCACCAGTAAAACAAGAGTAATGATACCTAAGGCTGTTGTAAGAACTAAACGAGCTGGCAGATGAAAGTTTGTAAAATGTATGATGCTCTGAAAATGCTACAATTTTCCATTATTACTTTACATTTGGGATATCAGACGCTTGTGTTGGAAACTTTTTCTTTTCCTTACAATTCTCTGTTGCAGCAATCATCCACCGATGGCGTCCAAGATCACTGTCAAATACAGTGTATCTTATTCAAAGGCACCAACTAGCAAAAGACCACAAGCATAATGTGTTCTGATGCATCTGAAAATGTTTGTTTGACCAAGGAACGGCTGAAGCTCACCTAAACTGCAGCGGGAAAACCAGTAAACCCCACAAAAGGTATCACCTATATACATCGACTGCCAGACAACTTAAAGGTGGGTAACGGGGTATTGAAGATAAACCAGAGCACATGTTGTAACCTTCATGGTTTTCCTGGGCACACCTGGACAAATAGTAGAGGCCAGGACACAGATGTAAGGACTTACTGTAGGAGGGAGAAGTGATCATTTCTTGACACCTTTAAAAGATGATGATTTCAAGAGTGTCGACTGCTTTGGTCCGTTCCAGCATGAGGCTCGTCACTCTTGCTGCTGGAGGTCTGAGATGATGTCTGAACGTGTTTGGGTCATGATTTTGATGATCTGTACTGATAGCCGGGCCCAGAAGTGAAGAGTAGGAAATGCCATAGTAGTTACCAACCTTCCTTCCACTGTTCTGGGGTAATTTCCTCTGGCCAAGGCAGGTTAGCAACTAGGGTTGGGGTGGAAGCAGGGTGCAAGGGCACTGCATGGTACTCCTTACTATGAGATGTTTCATCTAACTCAGATCCACAGAATATATGTGCTTAGTTGGGGCCTAAGTTACCAAGAACTTTAATTTCCTATTAGACTATTTGATATTTAATACAAATATTGTGTCCAATTTTATTTAACAAAACTACTGGGACTTGCACTGAAAATGGATTTTGTCTCTAGGCATTAATACCATTGATGTTGAAATCATTTTAAAACTGCCTTCACCACATTCCTCTGAATATTGAAAAAGAATTACGACCCATCTATACTTGTTACAGAGCATATTTGATTTTTTTAAAAGAGTTTGATATCTTTCCAAACAGGTAAAGAAGGAGAAGGATCATGTTGAATAAAAGCACTGTAGGGTTTCCCTGGTGGCGCAGTGGTTGGGAGTCTGCCTGCCGATGTGGGTTCGTGCCCCGGTCCGGGAGGGTCCCACATGCCGCGGAGTGGCTGGGCCCGTGAGCCATGGCCGCTGGGCCTGCGCGTCTGGAGCCTGTGCTCCGCAACGGGACAGGCCGCAGCGGTGAGAGGCCCGCATACCCACCCCCCCCCCCAAAAAAAGCACTGTAAAGCTAAAATGATAAGTGACCAAAAAGCTACTTGGTAGTTTGTGCACCTCATCTCCAAAAGAAGGTAGCCCTCAAATACATAAGGCAATTGCATTATTTCTGAAAGAAAAAGGTATAGTCTTCTACTCTGAAGGAAGGACATCGATTTGCACAGTTAAATTTTGGGGTCTGCATGTCTTCTCTTTACTTAATTGGTCACCTGTAAAACCTTTTGTGTTACTCTCTAGTTTGTGTGTGTGTTTGTTTACATAAATTTCTTCACTGGAAGCAGTATATGGAGAGAGAATGCCTCTATACCTTTCCTGTGCTCGCCACCTGGCTCCAGCCTAGTGCCGGGCATATGGTAGGTATTGAATAAATGACTGAATAGGCTTCAAATTTTAACTCTACATAAATACTCTGAACATAAGAACTAGAAAACCAAAGGGATTTGTGCAGCTGGTAGAAAATTTACGCATTCATTTATATGAACAGATGATATTAAACATTGGGGGTGGGGGAAGAGGAGAAGACGGAAACAAACTCATGAAAAGAACCAGCATCTTGTACCACATCGTCCCTGAAAGTGTCATAAATTTCCATTTGTCTTCTGATAATTCAAGGTAGGTAGCCTGCATATTAAAATATAATGGTGGTAGCACTGCACTGCTCTCCCCACTTAGAAGGGAAAGTACTAAAGCCAGCATGTGGCCTGCCAGCGTGAATTCAATCAGAGCAATATTGTCTATCATTGCGTAGAATTGGTTCTTAGACATTCATAATGTAACTCTGATGTAAGAAAGCAGTTTGGTTAGTTTATCTCTTTAGGAGAGAGAAAACAAATCTGGGTTTTGTAAGAAAGTGAAAAAGGGATAAGCGTGGTGGGTTGGGTGGAACACGAGGTCCAAGTGACACCATCCAGTTCCCTTAGAACATGAAAATCAACAGCTGGGATTTTATCAAGTCAGAGAGAGAAAATGGGCATTTAAAGAAAATTTAAATGGAAGGAGGGGGTAGTGAAGCATTTCATATTTTAGAATGCATGGTTTTACCAGGGCAGAAGTAAGCCACTCTCCTTCACTTTTTGAGTTAACAAAAGTATCTGGGAATATCAAGCCAGGACTTCAGAGCAGCCCTTCTGGCAGCCTGTGGGAGGCTGCGAAGGCCTCTCATTCCAGGCCCCTCACTCAGGCTCCACTCTTCCACCTTCGGATTTGGTTTGTCTGGTAAATCAAGCTAAAAACAAAACCTGCCATGAAGCCTCGGGATGCTTCTCTGTTACCCCAACCCTGAGCTCGAGCTTGGGACCATATGGGTGTTTCAACCCTCCTTCTTTTAGATCTGATTTCAAGAATATAAGATACCAAAGGGCAGTTATTTTTTGTAATTCTCTCAAATGTCACAACTAGGAAGAAATGTAGGCTGGCAGGGCCACCAAGACCCTAGAGTAAAGGCGAGGGACAAACCTTCTCCACCATCCTCCCTACAGGGAAATCTGATCAATGAATCCAGCCACCTTCTCCCTTAAAGAACAAAATCCATAAAATTAAGTTTAAAACTAGTTACCGAAGATTGGAAAATGACAGGAAATGTCTTTATTCTACTAATAAGTACTTCCGGAGAATTCAACAGAACAAAAGATGTAACCAGCGGGCCTTCCATTGTTTAAATAACCTCTTTTTAAAAACACACAACTGGGGACTTCCCTGGTGGTGCAGTGGTTAAGAATCCATCTGCCAACGCAGGGGACACAGGTTTGATCCCTGGTCTGGGAAGATCCCACATGCCGCGGAGCAACTAAGCCCATGCACCACAACTACTGAGCCTGTGCTCTAGAGCCCGCGAGCCACAACAACTGAGCCTGTGTGTCACAACTACTGAAGCCCGCACACCCTAGTGCCTGTGCACTGCAACTACTGAGCCCACATGCTGCAACTACTGAAGCCCGTGTGCTCTAGGGCCCGTGTGCTGCAACTACTGAGCCCGCATGCTGCAACTACTGAAGCCCGCACACCTAGAGCCCGTGCTCAGCAACAGGACAAGCCACCGCAATGAGAAGCCTGCGTGCACATCGCAACGAAGAGTAGCCCCTGCTCGCCGCAACTACAGAAAGCCCGCGCACAGCAATGAAGACCCAACACAGCCAAAATAATAATAATAATTTTAAAAATTAAAAAAAAATAAAAACACACAACTGGCAAAATTATGAAATGTTTCATAACTTTCAGGATCTGGACATGGCTCAGACGACCAGCCATCTCAATCTCTCTTTATATTTCACTTTTTCAAAAAAAAAATCCGCTCTTAAATCCTCAATTCACACCAAAATACAAATGACTAGTAACTACATTAAGTATCCTCTTTCATAAGTATCTTCTTTCATATCCTTGTTCATTTTAGCAAGAAATGATAGTAACTTGTAGCACTTGTATAACAACACAACAAAGACATTCTGTAGCTCATTAACACTGATCTTCTTAACGTAGGCTATCCATTATTAAAGGCATTTTATAGAATAAAATCCCCAAATAGTCTTTGAAAGATGAATTGACTTTCTTAAAGTCCATTCTCCAATTCTTCTGACCCCTAAAACCACCCACACTCTTCCCCTATCAGGCTGCCGCAAGATGAAGGGGTGATTAATCAATTTACAGAATTTCAGGCTTTACCCAGACTACCGGAGAACTCAATTCTTAGGGTTTTAACATTTGCTCACAACTTCCTCTTATAAACCCAGACTCCCTGCAACTGTAAGTTCAGTTTCTGGATATATAGTACCAAAATAAATTAAGTTAGATACAAGCATCACCCAGAAGCTTCACACTGTGTTGATATTAATAAAGCCACAAGCCTCTCTTTTTGGTGGAAAACAAACAATATTATTATGAATGAAATTTCTATTACTGGATGAAGACTCTATCCATTCCTTTCCAACTAAGATTTAAGGGCTAAATGAAAATCTCAGTTTTATAACATTAATCCATCATTTTGTGATAAAGTTTGTGGGCAGATAACACACCAAAGAGACCCATTGTTTTAATTCTATTTCAGAATCAGAATGTGATATGCAAAATATAAGCACAGAAATGTTATTTATGGAAAATATTTATGATTCTTCACTGTTTTCAAATAAGCAACATAAGTACTTTCTCGTTTGGAGTATGGTAATGGCTTTAACAATTGTGTTCTAAGAAGCAAAATGAAAAGGGATTTAGTATGTAGATTAATGATATGGCTTTTCCAAAGATTCAAAATGAGAAAGCCATTTTAATGTATCTAGAGATCACTTTGAATTTGCAGCACCCGTCCCACCTCAGCCTCATCCCCTAATGTTGGTTCTAACTACATCTTATTCTGCCGGGCTGGAGCTGATTTTGAAGTTGCAATGTGTTTTATTTGATGCCAATTCAATTTAGAAAATAAAGGAGTGAAGTTCTTGAAAGAAACATCTTGCCAACAACACGTGTGATACTGATGGAGATGCTATTAATCACTCCTTTGGTTTATGGAAAATCCCAGGTTCAAATAAACCTAAAAGATCCCTCAACTTCTATCCCCTAACTGCCCACGAAGAAACAGTAGATTTTTCTAAAGCAATCCGGGTGACAAATGCTGTCTGGTGATAGGCAAAGCTCCCTGCCTTAGGTAGAGCCAAAGCAGTTTCAGAGACAAGCTACAAATCATTTTGAAAGTTCCCTGTTTTGCAAGCTCCAGATACAAGCTTTAGCTATTTTTCTATTCACTACCTAGACATCACCTGCTCATCAACAGATTGTAAAATGTCTCGCAGTGGCAAATTTCCAAAGAAGGTGTTCTCGGGTAGCCTAACCACTTACCCACTCGACTGACTCTTCAAAAGCAGCAGAGAGGAAATACAAAGTTGTCTGGTAAGTCAGACGATGAGATGAATTCAAGCTGAGGAGCCTGAATACGGGCAAAGGAATAGTTTGTGTCACAGGCCCAAAGGAACAAAGCTGATTTTGTTGTATATCCTTAGGTGTCATGGCTCACATCCCCGGGTACCTTTAGACACCACAGGTGGGGCTGCGGCTTAGTGCTTCAGAAATGTCCTTCTGTTAAAAGGACACTGAAAAGTCATAAACACCACAAGAGTCTGCTCTGTCCTTTCTAAGCCCTCGATGGTTTGAAATCTGTCACATCTCCTTGGGTTCATATTTAGAGTGGATACAGGGTTATCTAGGTCCCCAGGTGGGACAAGAAGGAAGGCGGTTCTGTACAACCACAGAAAGGAGTAGACAACAAAAGTATTCTGAGCAGCCCGTAAGACAGATATTTACTACATTGCCATGCAGGGAGAAAAGAAGAAAAACATAAACCCCACAAGGCAGAAAGGAAAAGTGTCCACAGCCTCACCGCCTTGCCTGTTTGAAGCATGGTTGTTGTTTCAGGATGTTTCCAAGTCTTGTTTCCTTCCTCAGTTATTTTCTCTACTTCACCACGCATGAGAACCAAAAGCCGACTATTAGAAATTCTCACACTGCCAGAAATTCAACAAATGACTACAATTCCCAAGGCCCAGGGCCTAGAGATATACCAGCTGAGAATTAAAATACGGAGAAGAAAAAAAACCTATAAAGAGGTTGATTAGCTTATGTGCTACAGTCCAGGGAGGCGGAGCATTTTGCTGGGAAACAGCCAGGGTGTCCCCCTGGGGAGACTCTAGTTTCTTAACCAAGTGAGATGCTGGGGAGCTCCTCTCTGAGATACTTCACAAACACTCAGAAACCAAAGCCACAGAGGGGAAGGACAAAGGGCTCTTGGGGAGCTAGTCCACGAAACCTCAGGAAATACTATATTCACCTCTAGCTGATTTCCTCTAAGCTTCAAGGTCAGATACCACTTTAAAGAGGGTGAATAGCTGAAGGGCCATCTGATTTACTTCCTACTGATACAAAAGAGAAGCCATTTATTTCTACTAGTGGGGATGGATGGATTCAGAACCCATCCCATTTTGATGCCTGGGCTTCTGTATGACACCAGAAGGGCATTTGGAAGAAGCCTAGCGGGGATGAAGACTGGAGTTTGAGGCCAAGGATCAAAATTAACTAAATGCTTATGCAGGACAGTACAATAACTTTGGCCTCCTTCCTGCAGAGAGAGTCCTCGGCACTGCACCAAGGAATGGGTGTGTGACCGTGCATGTTTCCAGTTTGGTGTGAAAAATCAGGAAAAAAATAACTCTACCGGGCTTCCCTGGTGGCGCAGTGGTTGAGAGTCTGCTTGCCGATGCAGGGGACACGGGTTCGCGCCCCGGTCCGGGAGGATCCAACATGCCGCGGAGCGGCTGGGCCCGTGAGCCATGGCCGCTGAGCCTGCGCGTCCGGGGCCTGCGCTCCGCAACGGGAGAGGCCACAACAGTGAGAGGCCCGCGTACCGCAAAACAATAGAAAGTAAAAAAATAACTCTACCGCTAAGAGATACTTCCACTTCCCCAGGTCTGAACATCCTTTCCATGTTTCTTTAAACTTGAACAGCACCCACGAGGAACTATTTATTCTAGCTCTAAAGTGGGGAGGACATAATGAACGGCTGCCTTGAAATGGTCAGGAGGAGAATGAAGCCATGAAAGAGGCAGCGCTAGACCTGTTCCGTCTCAAAGGAAGATGCTGCTCGCCGCTGTGTGGCACTCTGTGGAGGTCTGGAGCGTTTGAAGAATCAGGGGATTGTGTGTGGGGAGGACCAGGGCACATGCTGCTGTAGGACTGGCAGTTCACCTTCCACACGCTCAAAAACAAAGGAATTTAAGCCATTACATATACCTGTCCACATTAGGGCAGCAAGTGAATTTATTGAGCATTGCAGGCATGCAAATCCCAGTTCTCCCTCTCCCAGTCATGTGACCCTCGGTCTCTCCTCTTCTCAGAATAATAGCATCTCCCATCTCAGATAGGCACTTGGAGATGGTCCATGTAAAACACAAAGCAGATCCTCAAGATATGATGACAATTGTGATTACCATAGACCTAATTTAATTGTATGTATGCTCGTCACAGCACCCTGTCCTTGTGATCTGGCTTCTCAGAATGGAAAACAACACTTTGATGACAATGAAAGCAAGCTGGGCATCTCAGGTACTTGAGAACCCATGCCGCCTGTAAAGCCCAGCCTGGGTTCTCACGGGTACCTGAGAGAGCCAGGGAGGCCATCTGCCCAGAGCCTCTTCTCTGGGAACATTAACACCCCCCATTCATCTTTGCCATAAACTAAGCCGCACTTCATGTGATGCTCTGGAGGGCAGGCATCTCTACTCTTTCATCACAGCCCAGACTCTGTGATCGCACTACACTGCCCGTGGGGATTGAATTCTACATATGCTGACAGCAGCACAGCTTCTCCAAACGCCTCTGCAATACCAACTGCTGGTCAGGGTTCTGGTTTCATCGCTGATGAATCTCATTCCAGAGGTACAGGTCAGAGCCTTTTTTGGTTTTTGCATTCGGAGATTGTCCCTTACCAATGCAGATAAACACATCATCCGTGCTTACGGACCAGTGCTTTTTTTCCCTAGTCTTCATTTTTCCACCACAGAGATGACTGATGCCCCCAAGATCTCATGAAGAATAATGGCAGCAAAATGAAAAGCGTATGTGTCATCTCAGGGAAGACACGTGGGCAGTAAAATATAGCTGTACCAAGGCTTCGTGGCCATAACTCTTAATATCTCTGTGTAACTGGAAATGATAAAAAAAAAAACTTTATGGTTAATATTTTATCTAGAACTCCCATCACTATGGAGGAACAGAACAGAGGAAAGGCGCATTCCAAAGAGCCCTTGGCATCGATAAATATGGAACCCTTGAAGAGCTACACTATGCTGCTCGTGATTTCCCAGCTGACCCAAATCAACTTTCGGAGAGAAAATGCAAATAATAAAGGCCTAGGAGAGGGGAAGATGACTCATTTATTTCTCCCTCTAGCTGTTTTCTAATTCCCCTCACCTATTTCCAGGGCCCCCTGTCAGTCAAAGGAAGGAGAGCCAACGGGGAGCCAGGGCTCAAAACAACTGCCTGCAGCCTCGGCACCAGCTGCCCATGGCGCCGGGAAAGGAAAGCTCGGCTCAGGCTCCTCTCAGTGAAGGTCAGCCAAGTTCCAGCTTACAACAGATGAAAGGGAAGTTCTTTCACACCAAGCCCCATTTAGGACTTCTCTCCATTTCTTCCAGGGACACCATGCCTTGTCCTGCCCCTTTTCTGCCCTTTCAGCCTAGTTCCCAGGATTTTTACTTTCTGTTCACCTGGTCCTCTCAGAAACGGTGGGAGTGGTGTTTATCTGCCCTGTGAAGTATAAGCAGAGACAATTTCTTTGACGGTGATCTCATTACAAATGCAGTAACCAATGATCCTTGCCTACTCCTTGGACTGCTCAGTTCACCTTCTCTCTCTCACACACACACCACTGAAGTTTGATTTCTCCCTACAAATGTCCACGAGTCTGTCAGCCTTGGAATGACCTGTGTTTGTGATTTCCACGAGTACAGCTTATGTCTTGCAAATGACTATGTGCTTTAAGTGTGTATGTGTGTACCTGGCACACAGTGCGGGTGCTTAAGAAATATTTAGGGAATACATTTTAGACAAGGCCTAACATTCAGGCACAGTGCTGACACCTTTAAGCAGGACTCAGTCATGTTGCTCTTGTAGGGGCCACCATTAGGGACTTATCTCATGGATGATGGAAGAAGCCTTAGGTTTTCGGATGAAGAAAGAATTGGTAGTTGTCAGCTGGTAGTTGATAACCACCTCTGAAAGCTATGCCCTGTGGCCTAGAAGCTGACCTTAAAAGGGGTCTAGCCATGACCACCGAAGATGTGATGAGTCTCTAACACTGAGCCCCAGAAGAAAGACGGTTGAAATAATTCTTGCGCTTTGCAGTTTGCTTCCCTCAAGTGCTGGGAAGACCCAAGTACCCATAAATATAAAGGAAGAAGCCAGTAGATTACTGTATAGAAAGAGTGGAAAGAAAACAAACCACCTGTCTAACCAAATGGCTAAAGGCCAAGAATTTGCAGAAATTGAGTCAAACACTGAAAAGTGGCAGCCACAACTGAATAGCACTCACTCCTTGTACTTTTTAGCCAGGCACTCTTTATCATATCATGGAATCATCGTTCTGAACTCTGTCATTGCCTGTTTCATTGCCCTCGTGCTTCACCCAATGCTCTTTCCAAGAGGGGAAGGATGTGTTGATTTGGAAGGGATGGGGTAGAGAGGGTGACTAGGGTACAGAGGCTCCCAGAATTAATAGTATCTTTGTCCTGTGAGTTCTGTGCAGCTAAATTGACATGCACTTCAGAAAACAAGAGAGTTGAGCTTGGCTCACAATGGCAGCTGCACCATCTGGTTCCCAATGAGTTGTTTTTAGCTAAATGTTCAGCTAGTTTCATTAAAATCTAAGACACTTCAGGGTTTAGTTTAAACAAATGGGCTCACACAGCATTTAAAAAACTCAGTAGAACTTTCCTTTCCTTTAATGGCTAAAATGCTTTACAAAATCCCTTTGGGTCAATTGAGGTGTTTTTCCAAAACCAACTGCTTTAAGTATAACTAGGGTTACTCCTGAAATATTGCAGATTCTTACTTTTAAATCTTTTCCTAGACTAAGGGTTTATTTTACATTAAGTGTTTAATAAAAATCTAGGACCACTAATACTAGATTATTTTAAAGCATATGAATCATATTTTATAGAGATTTTGTCTGCTTTCCTTTCTTCCACCATCAAAGGCCTACTGTGCACAAGACACGATGGTAAGTGCTGGAGACTCACCAGCTACAAAGACACAGTCAGTCCACTTTAGTGTTGTGGAGTGGAGAGGCAAGCAGAGCCCTGGACCTCAGAGCCTCTGTCTAAGGTCTGCTCTGCCCCCAGTGCATGTCCTTGAGCAGCCTGCTTAATTTTTGCAAACCGAAGGTAAACCTAGCCACTTTTAGTTTTTGTGAGATTTAAATAAGGATCGATGCAAAACCCCATTCTCTAGTGTGGGTGGGACAGGTAATGGTAGGAGTAAGAATATCAGTAGTGGGACTTCCCTGGTGGCACAGTGGTTAAGAATCCACCTGCCAACGCAGGGGACATGGCTTTCAGCCCCAGTCCGGGAAGATCCCACATGCCGCGGAGCAACTAAGCCCGGGTGTTACAACTACTGAGCCCGCATGCCACAACTACTGAAGCCCATGCGCCTAGAACCCGTGCTCTGCAACAAGAGAAGCCACTGCAGTGAGAAGCCCGCGCACCGCAAGAAAGAGTAGCCCCCGCTCGCCGCAACTAGAGAAAGCCCGTGTGCAGCAACGAAGACCCAACCCAGCCAAAAATAAATTAATTAATTATTTAAAATAATAATAATAATATCAGTAGTATTTATCACTATTTTCCTTAACACTGCCAGTTTGAATGAAACTGCTTGGAGATGACCGGCCTGCCTTTTAACTTCCCATATTTCATAAAGGAATAGACCAGCCTGCCTTTTAACTTAACATATTTCATAAAGGAATAGACCAGCCTGCCCTTTAACCTACTATATTTCATAAAGGGATAGGGAGGGGACTGATGGATTTAAATCAAAACGCCTTTATAATACAGTTTCACAGAAGAATATATGATATACAAGAAACTGCCTTCTACACAATGCTGAAGAGAAGCAAAGGTGGCAATAAGCTTGGGAAGTCAGCATATATCATTTTAACTTTCACCTAACATCCCACGGCTACTGATACTTACAACTTTCTGCCAATCTGTCCATCCACACATAAACCCATCCATGTGCCTGTCATCTATCTATCTATTAATCTTTTTATCTCTTTGAAAGGGTGCTAATGCAAAGGATAGCTAGACACACAACGGAAAATACTCTGGACTATAATTCTGCTGACTGTTTTCACTAACACTGTATACCTCAAGAGTTTCCAGTAGGTCCAGGTGCAGCCTTGGTCATCCCAGTTGCATCCCTAAAGCTTTCCTGATTGCACTGGAAAAGACAAAGGCTCTGAAGTTCCTGGTCTGCTAGGCACTAAGCCCTGTGACTCTGGGAAAATACTCCACTTCCATGAGCATCAGACCCTCACCTGTACTTATTTCTTAGGGCTTCTATGTTCATGAAATGAGTAGCACATAGAAAGGACCCAGAATAGTGACAGGTACATTTTAAGGAGATGTTAAAGAAGTTAACTTACTTATTCTTGTGTACCAATTCCACCAATGGTCATATATTTGTTTTTATTGTGGTATTTTCATTTTAAAGTTTTAGGTGTGATGAGGGGAGCATAGTTATTCCAAGCAAACATGAAAATATATTATTTACATGGCCCAACTACTTTAAAGTAAATGAATTCTTCTTTTTTTCTAAGTCATCACATGCAAATAATCCTACCCATGTTGGAGGGATTCAACATTTCTGTACTGCATAAATGCAGCTCTTCTCAAGGAAATACTCAAAACTAACCAAGATTTTCATATAATCTCTTGCATACAATATAGGACTTGATATATCTCCAACATACAATCTTATCTCTGTAGCAAATGCTAATAAGATCTGACACCATAAATAATATTTCCTTCATCACCGTTTCCAATTTATATAGAGACTGAGAATTAGGACTATGTTCCCTATATTCCAAAGTAAACATACAAAGGAAACTTAGTTCATTAAATCCAGCAGAGCTGAGGTATTTGGGATTACATCCCAACCATGGCATGAGGGATCTTTTACGACATAGCCCCCAAATTTGTCCACTCTCCTCTTCTCTTACTTCCTTCATTCAGCAGGCACACCGAAACACACTTACATACATCCAACAAACACCAAGAGACGTGGGGCACCTTAACACCAGGGAATGATTCTTACCAGTCTCCACAGCAGAACACCTGACACATAGCAGACACTCGGTGCCTTTCTACTGGCTTGCTAAGTCATCCTAACTCTCTTCCAAGCCCTCTCACACATGACAGTCTTTCAAACATTTCAGAGATTGATCTCATGTTTCAGATGAGATTTTCCCCCAAATAATGATCCCTAGTTTCTGTCACTATTATTATATATCATATGAATCCCAGACTCTTCACCATTTTGGCTGTTTTCCTCCACTGGAAGTACCCCTCAATGGTCAATATCCCTGCTAAGATTTGGAGACCCAAACACAACCTTAGTGCTGGGCAGAGACAAGCAGGGCTCTTCATTCTCCTGAGATGAAGGACACCCAGGCAGTTATAAGAAGATTTAGTTGTAAGGCTGCCCCTTCTCCTTCTCCTGAGTTGCTCAGTTTTATTTCAGGGTGTTACATTTGGCCCTATACAATGTCACCTTGCTTCACAGTACCTCCCCCCAATTAGATCATTTTGGTTTTATCAACCCCTAGTTTAGCGATCCTCACCACCTTTGTCTTATCTATAAATTCCATATTTAGGCCTCCAATGTCTTTATTAAAGGCACTGATTTTAAAAAGGAAAGGAAAGGAGCAAAGAGAGGAGGGGAAGGGAGGGGAGGGGAGGGGAGAAGAGGAGAGGAGAGGATGGCTGCCATTAGAAACCTCCTACCAGATAGATGATGGCCCATAAATCAGCACAGGACTGTGTGAGAAGTCATAAATCAAGCCAGCTCTACTCTTATCTAACCAGTATATTTTCATAAATGATGTCTCAAGACACAACACTGATAAGTACATTGCATAGTTTAAAATTTGATAGCTCTTCGTATTCTATTCTTATATATTTTACAGATTAGAGTCAAAATCCTTAGTGTAATATCAAAGCTATCCCCACAGGGCCTTTGTCTAGCTCTCAAATCTCAGCTTTGGCACCATGTCCTCTCTCCCCAACCTTCACACTTGCAAGGCTCCTCTCTGGCCATTTAGGGCTATAGCATTTCTCCCATCCTTCCAGGCCATGCCACCTTAGCTCGTGCTGATTTCCCTGCCAGGATTGCTCTCCCTACTTTTGTTTGGTAAACAGTCCTATATATTTCATGATCCAGCCCAAGTATTATTTTTGGTGTCTTCCTGACACTTCTTCCCAGGGACAATCGTTTCCTCCTTTCCTTGTATATAATTTTAATCATGATATCTTCACATTTACATGTAAATGTCTGTCTTCCCTACTAAATGTCAGTCTACTTTCGAACAAGGGTCCCAGCACCAATGATAGTTCCCGGTTAGTAGTCAAGAAATGTTTGTTAGGTGGATGGGTAAACGAATATCATTTTTGCAAAAATCAAGGCAAATGGCCATGTTATAATACCAAAGGTAAGGAAATCCATCTTAATTTCCTGTCTTCATTGGATAAAGTATGACCTCCTTGTACAAAGCATGACTCATCTATTCAACAACTGAGCACTTATCCTGTGGGTCATTGTTCCAGGAGCAGCAGGTGAGACAGACAAGGTCCTCGTTCTAATGAAGTTACACAAGTAAATACATAAATGAAGATCATTCCAGATCAACATACGTGGTATTCAGAAAATAAAATTGGAGTCGAAACACAGAGGCAAGATGGTTTGGAGGGAGGGGACACACAACTTTAGATTGGTTTGGGTACAAAAAGTCTCTCTGAAGAGGTAACATCTGAGCTGATTCCTGGGTAACACAGTATGAATAACTGGGATAAAACATGAGTATTCCTGTTTGTAAACTTTTTGATCCTAATGCAGCAGTGGGGTCAGTGGTAGACCATACTGGAGTCAGCGGGAGCATGGCCTAACTCTGCTCACCATAGACCTCCTGAAGGGATGTGTCACCACGCTGCTGATTAACCGTCCTAGAACAAGAGCAAACCTGACCCAGAGGCTTCCATTTCCTTAGTTCTGCTTGTAAGAACTGTCTGCTCTGTTTGATTTCACTGACCTTTTAATAAAACAAGCAGGTTCAGCTTCTGCCTGTCTTCCTCATGTACCCCCCCCATCA
Source organism: Grampus griseus (assembly GCF_964374135.1). Lineage (NCBI taxonomy): Eukaryota > Metazoa > Chordata > Mammalia > Artiodactyla > Delphinidae > Grampus > Grampus griseus. The sequence continues at coordinate 48,843,143 of NC_138998.1, forward strand.
CACCCCACCCCACCTCACTCCACCTCCTGTCTGCGATGAGCCTGAATGCCATTCTTCATCACATGCATCTGGACACTGACAGAAAGAACAAAAGCTGGCATTCCACATCTCAATTTATCTGCTTGCCCCCCCAGAGCCCGTAAGGAAAACAAAAAATTCTAACACAACTCTTAAAAATACTCCGGAAGATGAAAGATCAATGTCTGGAGGCAGCTTCTCTCGAGCTCCAGGCAGAATTGACAAGTGAGAATGGAAGTCACCCATTCCTAACCTTGAAGTTATTCTACCCGGCATTCCAAGGGGAGTAGCATTTGCCAAGCCCTGTGGTCGAAGCACTGTGGAAAGCAGTTATACTAATACATCTATGGAGAATTACAAAGGAATTCAAGTTCCAGGTCTGCTGCTAAGCAGTCGCTTGTCTACCAAAACCAAATTATTCTCCCTTACTTTCTGGATAAGGGAACCCCAATTTTGTTCTAGTATATCTACCCCTCCATGAAACGGCACTATTCCAAGTAAAGGTATGAATCCTGACCTATCTTGATAATCCTAGCCCTCTTGCAACTGGCTGGCTTAGGAGTGGGTGTGACCGCTTCTGGCCAATGAGAAAGGAGGCAAAATCTACTGAAGGTTTTCTGGGAAAAGATGCCTTGCTGATGAAACACCCATAGAAAGAAACAGCCCCTCTCAGGTGGTGGACGTCATCACACCTACATGTGACACACTGAACTTCAACAGCCACGCTGAGCCTCCAAGTAAATCAGCCTACAGACAAGCTGAAAGCCTTCCAATTCATAAGCTCTGTCACCCTGCAAAGTCACCATGCTACTCCCAGACTTAAAAACAAGTGAGTTGTGTCACATAAGTCTTAAAGTCCTTTCTAGCTCAAAAAAGTGTGGGATTCTCAGGAAGGCACAGGTAGCACTGTTTTAGGTAGTAGAGCCATGATATATGTGATGCTCCCTACAAAAACTCTGCCAGGGGCCACAGAGGTTTTTGTTCGTAGGGGGATGCACACTGAGATACGTATGCCTGAAAGCTTTCAAAATCTGCTCTTTGGAATGAATCAAAAACTAGAGGGTTTAAGAAAGGGCCTTAGTTAGGACAAATACAAGTACTGACTGTGCCAGATTGCGTTTCTGTTAATCGAGCAAAACACTTTTGAGGAGAAAATAAAGAGCATGGCTTTCATATTTCAATGACTTAAAAATAATTTCAGAAACAATTTCAAAAATGTTAATTTTTTTAAAAGCTCCACTTATTCATTTACCTGTTCAACAAACACGTATGGAGCACCTAGTGTTTGGCAGGCATTGCCTATATGCAATGATGTAATAAAGCACAATTCTTCTCCTCAGGGAGCAAACAGTACAGTGACGGTCACAGAGAAGTAAAAAGATATTACAACATTTCTGACGAGCCATTATTAGGAGGAAGCCCGAAGGATTAAGAGAGGGCAGATAAGGGGCTGTTACCCTGGCCTGGAGCGAGTGGTACAGGGAGGGCTTCCTGATGGAAGCAACCCTGAAGCTGAGACTTGAAGTAGAAGGGCCCGATGTGAGGGGTGAGAGGAGGCCTGGTGCATGTGGGAACACGGTGTTTAAGTGAGGCTGGATGTTGGGTGTGAGGCAGAGAGCTGTGAAGGTGGAGGTGAAAGCTAGGGCCAGATCACATGAGACATGTTAAGGAGCGTGGGAGCTCTTATTAGCACTCGGGAGGACTGTGAAACAAAAGGCAGTTTGTCTGCAATAGTGTTCTCCCTCCCCTACGCCCAAGCCCCCCATCCCCCATTCCTTATGCAAATCTCACCTCAGGAGGCTCTCAAATTGGAAGGAGATCCCAAAAACTAGCTTACACTGTGCAATAAATGAATGAGCACAGCTTAAAGTACAATTGCACACACAGAGGAATGAAGCTACATTTTAGAGATTAAGGAGATCTTAGAGGTAAGTTTAGGTCAGCTCAAGTTACAGGTGAGGAAACAGAGGGGCAGAAATGCTGTGGAATGGTCCCCAGGCTCACCCACAGCATTCAGAGCTCTGCCATGAGAGAGCGGAGATGCTTTTAGGGGGGTGGGGGTGGGGTTCCCTTCAGAGGCTGTGGACTGAGGCCCTAGGGGCTGCCAACTACTGAGAACACCTGGGCCACAAGCTCCGTGAAGCCAGGAACCTTGTCAGTGCCTAGTATGGCAGGGCGCACAAAACACGTGCCCGTTAAACATTTACTAGAGGAAGGGAGGCCCCTGCTGCTGTTCCTCATGGAACGTGAGAACGTGCGAGTGAACCCCGGTTCTCCCGAAATGCGGGCACCAAGAAGCAGAATATGGTGCACGCAGCGTAGTTTTGAAACACGAAGCTGGCAGATGACAGAATCCAAGGAAACTGGACGGCTGCTTGCCACCTGAAGAATCAAATACTGAAAATATTTCAAATAATAAAAGAAAATCTGGAGGAAGTGTGACTTAGGACCAACGTGGATAGGATTTTTAAGCAGTGAACGTTCAGATGTGTGCATGCTCATTTTCAAAACCTACACTGACTTCTTTTCAGAAAAGCCACAGGCCAGAAGAGCTTCCTTAGTCGAACGCGATGCTTTTGTTTTTAATGACACAACAGGTATTTCCGGGAACTGTGTGGTCTCAGATCTGCATTCGTCCTGGTAGAAACACAGATTTCAAAACTGTCTTGTGAAAAAAAAAAAAAAAAATTGGAAGAGTGCCACTCTTCAAGTGTTTAATTTCTTTGCATTTTCAATTCCAGCAGATGCTCCCAACCAACACATATGCAAGAATGGCTAAAGGTTACAGGAAAATGGTAATTAAAAGCATCCTCATAAGGTGATTCATTTGTGAAGATGCTACCACTGACTCAACAAGCCAATGTTAATTTAATCAAGGTTAACTAGAAAACAGGAGGAAAGGGGGACTTTAAAAAAGAGACTGGGCAGTGGTTGAGTCCTACGAAAGACTGGCCTGAATCACTAGGTGTTTGTTGTAAAGAAGCCCTTTTCCTTTGTAAAGTCTGGAAAAGGGCAAGAACTATCAGATAAGGAGCTACAGTTGCCTGTTCAGTAACCCTGCAACTCCTGGGGGCCTCCAGAGGCAGCCAGCTTGTCTTGGCAGCTTGAATTTAACATACTTCCTGGTTTAGCATACCTCCAAATGCAGTCTAGAATCAAGAGGGGGCAGGTGCAAATGGGACAGGATCCCAGAGAGCTATCAGAGTTGAGAGAGAAAAAGAAAGCGAGGAAGGCAAGAAGGGGGAAGGAGAGCAGGAAGGAGGAAGAAAGGATGGAGAGAGGATAAGAGAACGGAGAAAAGGAAAGGGGAAGGAAGGAAGGAGGCAAAGAAGGGGGTTCCTAGCCCACACATCTGATCGTTGTTGACAAAGGACCATGGACATGAATCTTACCAAGTGAACACAAAAATAATGTAAGCGGCTGAAGTTTCTAGGAATTGTCATTTCACCACCCTTCTCAGGGCATACTGGCTCAGGAGGTAAAGAATTCATAAATATTTTGAAATTCTATTAAAGCCTACATTAGGGTCTAATACTTGGGAACATTAAAGAACAACAACCACTACCAAGCTTCTGGGAGCATCTCCCCCTCTCGTTTCCTTCCATCTTCCCCCACAGAAAGGAGGAATGAGTTTTGCTAAGGTCACCCCCAAAGCCGTCACCATGGCACACAGAACAAGGGCTGGACTCCTCTTTATCTGAAATCCCTGCTTGGGGTTCTCAGCGTTCATTATTCTGTCCTCCTGCTAATTTAGAATGCAGCCCTGCTCTACCACACTTTGAGATTTGCCAAGAGTCTAATCCAACCGAGTTGTGAAATCTGGATGGTTACATGGGAAAATCTGGATCTTAGCTGGAAAAGGGTACATTTTACACAAAGGGAACTGAATAGAAATTTGGAAAAAACCTGAAAAAAATTAGAGAATGCCTTGAAAACACTTCCTTCCCCTGGCCTTTGAGAAACCAGAAGCCACTGTCTTCCAAGTTGAAAACTCAGTTGCAGCTTAAGTGAAACGGGCTTCATCCAAAGCAGAGGATTGTCATATTTGACTATTCTCCCTCAGAGTCTGTTCAGAACAGCCTGGCCAGTGCAAAATCCAAAAACATTTCACTCTCAGATTGCTGTTTAACATGCCTCTCTTAGAATGGCAAGCCTATAGACACGGCAAACGGCATTTTCAGCTTTACTAGACTTTTTCTAGTGATAAGAAGCTGGCACAGATAAATCCATGTTATATTTCTTGGGATGCAACTTCATTTTATTATCTTTCATTTTTAAGAGTTAATAGGGGAAAATATTATTCAGGGCGTATATTAAAGGAGAGTTTGGGATCAATCCATCTTGGTGTTACAGTGGTATTCACTCTCTGCGGCAGGGATGAGTCACCATGTGAGAGTCGGTAAATACAGAATTGACATCTTGGTTGGAGGAGCCAGAAGGTTCTCAGAAAGGCAGCCAAGGCTGCCGGGGTGGGGCACTCTCTTCACCTGGCTTGGTTCAATACAGTACCACAGGATTCCTAGCTCAGCAGATTCCATCAGAAGATGAGGGGCCAAGCTCTTCCGAAGTGAAATAAGATCTAGTAAAAGGAGTACACTTAATTTAGAAAAGAAGTGTGGCGGGGCAGACAGGAGCCTGAAATCAGTCAGATATTCCCAGGTCTAATTTATCCCTTCTCCGCTGGCTAAATGTTTACAGCCTGAATGTTCCGGTCATGGGAGATGGTCATGAGTTCAAAAAATCTTCCTCTCAAGGCAGCTCTCTGGGCTACAATAAATTAATATGACAGTAAAATGCTTTGTCTTCATCCTTCTGATTCCAGAGACTAAATACATGACAATCAACCTATCTCCTCGTATGCAGGAATTACATACAGTGCCACCCATGAGAAAGGTACTGACAATTATCTAGTGACCATAACCTTTGGAGAGGGCAGGAAAAAATAAGGGTAATTTTTCATAGAACTGAAATGTGTAAGAGAACAGAGCAAGGTTTTCCAATCTCTCTATGTGCCAGTTTCCTGCCCTGTGAGATTAATTCATTTAACAAACTTACTGAGCTCTCCCTGTTTGTCCCTGGGGGCTGAGGATTCCACAACATGCAAGATAGACATAGACTGCACAGCCAGTGTCTGCCAGTTCCAAACCTTGACAATGACCCTGAACCCTCATCTCCCCTTTCCCTCTTCATCAGAAGAAGCGAACAACTCTCCCACTGCACGGCATCACAGTCAGGACTGCACTCGGAAGAGTCCTCTCAGAAGACTGTCTCAAACTTGAGCCTGACGTCGAGTTGATTTGCTCCTCATTTAATATACAACCCCTCTTTTAAGAATAATATGCTTACCAGTGACAACGAGTATCTCCTTGACTAAAGTTTAGTCCAGCTCTTCAGTATCCTTTTTCCAACTAGGTCTCAACTTTTGGACTTTCATGTCCCTCTTTGCCCAGTTTTAGCAAGAATTCTGTCAGTGGTTTAGCCAAAATCCCCTACCCTTGATATATGATCACCTGCCTCACCCACCACCGTCCCCCAGCTAATAACGACCCTGAACTGCCGTCTGCAAGAATCCTGTTAGGTCAGTTAGCGAGAATCACCCTACCCTTTGAGTAACTTTCCATCCAAAGACCCACTACTTTGCACCTCGACTATAAATCGCCACTTATTTTTGTGGTACTTGGAGGGGAGCCCAGTTCTATACTGAGGGCTCTTTTCCCTGACTGCCGTAGTCCTGAATATAATCTGTTTTTACTGCTTTCACTACGGTCCAGTTCTGGTTTTCTCTGACACCAGTCACCCAAACCTGAACATAAATTATTTCAATCACCCCCTGAGATATAAGCTTAGGCAGAGACCAGCTGTGGCAAAGAACTGGAGTTTCCTTTTGGGCGAAGGTGAGGGGGAAGGTAATTGCAGTGAGAAGACCTGGGTGGTGTGTCACAAGAGGAGGAACTGGACAGGCTGAAGATCAGAGCTCCAGAGAGCTGGAGAGAGGACTGGAAGAGGAAAGCAGGGAGGGGACCAAATGCACTGTGCCAGTGACGAGAGCTGGCAGCTCTCAGGAATGCTTCCGTGGCCAGAACGACAGCTGCTACAAGGAGCACTGCAAATACAAAGGCACGCCTATGTCACAGACATTTCCACTTTCCAGCATATTAACCCCATGCATAAAAAACTTTTCTATTTTTTCAGACTAATTCAACTCATCTGATATAGCTCACTCAAGGTACCGAAGATTTCGTATTGACAACTCGATACAAAACGTTTCAGGATTACTCAATGCTTATTTGAAAAGCTTCAAAAAATTGTAATGAAAAGTACAAAATGGCTCGTGTGGCTTCTTGAAAAAAATCAAACTATAATTTTTCTTACAATGAAAGTAATACTGTCTGTAATTTATTTAGAGAGTATCTAGTGTAATGCAGACATGCATATTAAACACTATTTCATTTCATCTGACTAAGTGAATAAATACATTACCCCATCCAGACACACAGTTGAAACATTTCCCCAAGTATTCTTTAAACACAATGTGCAAGATTGCAATGGCATCATGACTGATAAAAATGACAAAGGCGCTGTGAATCAAGTGAATAAAAAGCAACAGCATGAATTATTTATGCCAGTAATATTTGTAACCATACAAATTATATATTGATGTTATATTGGAGTGTTTAGTATTTTAGCTAACATACATCACACAATGCCCCCTCTCCGCCTCGATACTTAATTTTCTTGGAGAGCTTTAATTCAGTGGTACCACTTAGAACCATGGGTACAATGGCAACTTTTTTTTTTTTTTTTTGGTTGTCTCAAAATATGATTTCTCTCTTATTAGGGGATCGTCACTCCACAAACCACAGCCATGGCTGGCTGGTGTTCTTTTATTACTTCCTACATGAAGACCACTGAATGACCTATGCTGGAGAGACTGGAGTTCCACTTTCTTTCGTCTTCAGCAAGAAGGTGGTATGTATGACAATCACCGCTGAAATGGTTTTTTCTCACTCCTGTATTAAGATCAGAGTGAAAACATTTTAAAGGAGGGGCAGATAAAGCAACTGTTCTAAGACAGGGGCCACAAAGAGTTCCATGTGTTTTGTATGTTTCAGAGAACTTCGAAAATAATGAACATCTAGAAGGATCTTCACTTCTTCACCTATGAGATCAATCATCTATGCTGATTCCTATATTTCAATAGAAAATATACTCACAACCACACACACAGGCACACACTCACATTCACACTCATTTTAAGCAGTTCAATTCTGGCCTGGAAACTGAGAAGATAAGGGTTTTTTTCTTAGTTAACCCTACCTTTCCAAGTTTGGAAGGAGCTACTCAGGTACTGCCACAATTGGGCTGGACACCCACCAAATTGTGAGTTCCTCAAGGGTTGGGGGCAAGTGGGTCATGGTAGCACTCCCACAGCATCCACTGTTATTGAAAATACTGTGCAATTATTAAATTGGAGTGGATTCTCAATGAACAATGGAACCCCTTAGGAAAGAGCTAGCGGGTGTACTACATCTTCCTCCTTGAGACCTACTTCCCTGCTCACATAGAGATGAAACATATATGGAATGCACTAGAGAACGTCTGCCAACACGGACAGGAGAGAGGCCAAAGGGAAGACGCCTGGTAACTTCTCCAAAAACACCCATCTCCTTAGTGAGACATCCCATCTAAATATCACAGCGGCAGTCAAAAGGTGCCCCAAATAAAACTCATCTCTAATCTTCAACCTCAACCTTGAACTCTCGCTATGCCTTTTCACATGTTAATTTCCCTTCCTGAAATACCCTTCCCCAACTTTGCTGGCTCCTCTTACAGCTGCCCACCACACAAACTCCTGACAGGGTGCAGTGGTTACACCTGGGCTTGAATCCTGCTTCTTGGGTTTGAACCCAAGAGCATGGAGTTGGGTTTGAACCCTGTCTCTAGTTGGATGATCCCGGGGAAGTTTTTTCACGCTCAGTGCCTCAGTTTCTTCATCTACATAATAGAGGTAATAAAAGTTCCTGCTTCATAGGGTTATCAGGAAGGTTAATTGAGTTAATAGGTATAAAATGATTTCAATAGACAATGGCACATTCATAGGTGGATTTGGAATGATGGTCCTCATTCTTCCGTTATTTCATTCCACAGCTGGACCCTGTAAATGTTCTTAATATAACACTCATTCGTTCACCTTTCTGCCTCCTCTACTAAGATGAATTCAGAGACTATTTGTCACTTCCCCTGCATCCTCTGAGCATGGCTCGTGATACAAGATCAAGACACACTACATGTAGCGGGGACGGGTTGGGTTCTAGCTTCCCCTAAGGACAATCTTATCCTCACTGTGTCTGGTTTCAAAGCCTGTCTTCAAGTCCTGTAATGACTCTGCTTCTAAATGTGTCCCCTTCCCACTGTGTTGCCTACCTAATAGTTTTGGCATTTACACATCACTTGCATGTCTGCATTATTCTTATCATTTGCCTTCTTCATCCTCTTACCCTGTCATCTGACTAATCTTTGTAAAAGCCAATCTGATTATTATTTTAAAAAAGAAAATGGTTACTGGCTTCATTCAGATCATGAACATCAAGTTTAAGTTCCCTTACCTGGCACTAAGACTCCTTTACAATAAGACCCTGACTTAGCTTTTCAAGGTCATTTCCCACGACCTGCCCTATACACAACCCCTAACTCACCTTCCATTTCCTGTCTCCAAGCCTGAGCTCAAACTCGACCTTCATTCTGGAAACACTCGTGTCCATCTGTTAAAATATTATTCTTCACGATCAAAACCAAATAACATTTCCTCCATAAAAATTCTTTCCAGAATTAATCTCTACTTCCCATATAGTTTCAAAGCACTCTTTACAGAAAGGCTGTTTTTATTAAAGTACTTGTGACTGTTTTGACTTTAGTTATTTATGTATATATTAAGTTCTTAGAAAACAGAGACCATGTCTTAATCATGTCTATATCCAGGAATGTGCCTAGAACAGTGTTCCACAACCTACTGTATATAGTTTTTAAATTGAATTAAAAAGGAAAAAATGTAATTGATGCCTGGGATGCTAATACTCACATCTGCTTACAAGCAAATTTAAATTTTTTAATTAAGTTCCAATTACGTTTCATTCTCAGAATTACCCTTGAGTGTTAGATACTTGCCTGAACCCCACTATTCAATTATAAGACTCAAAGTCTCCTTTGTATGCTCTGAAGCATCTCGTACACAACTGGCACTCAAAACATGTGTTGAATTTAATTGTTGAATTGTTTCTCCCTGGAAAATTCAGGCAAACGTGTCAAAAGGAGGAGTCCACAAGATTACAGGCGCCATCTAGTTATGGTAAGGGTGCTGCGTGAGGACATCAAGAGGAAAGAAAAGACAAACTAGCTCCCTTTGCTGGTCCCTGGTTGCCATGCAAGCACATGCACGACTTACAGAACTGACCATTACTTTCCCTCATTCCACCCTACTGGAGCCATGACTAGTGCTGGGATTGCCAAAGTCCTCCTACTGAGGGTCTGTAGGCAAGATGTGAGCACCAAGGGCTTCACTGACAGAGAAGGTAATTGTAGTGTCAACCTCTGAGGAAGTCCAGGACCCAGAAGCCAGGCCTTTAGCAAATGCGAGAAGGATTTCCACATCTCAATCATGGGTTAGAGTTCTTTAGCTGTGAGTCGCTAAGGGGCCTCCCCTAAGATGGTACCCTACATATGGAGACAGCTGGGGAGCCAAGAAGAAACAGTTCTTGAAGAGGCTGCTCTCAGGCTGAGGAGGGAGAAGCCAGACAATTGTCTTGCTTTTACCTTGAGTTTACCTAATTTGTTTAATCTTGTGTTGATCGATGCTCCCTTCCAGTCTTCAGCAAAGTGTCCTTGAGCCATTCCAGCCGTCTTAAAGCATGAACAGTGGTGTGATGGTAAACGTTTACAACCAGCTCTCTAGGGGAAACACCCCTAGCGCTTGCCAATTTCTGTGGTGTAAATGCTATTGCCATGGCCAATTTCAAACTACCAATGTGCTGTCAATAAACTCAGAGTTGGGAGGAGACACACACCATCAGCTCCAGGCAGTACCACCTGGCTAGAACACTCTTCACCTCTTCCCCACAGCAGTATCAAAGTCAGTGAAGGACCTATATCATCAAAAGATTCTCCTTCAGCACAAACTTTGCTGGTACGAAGTTCTATTTTTATTATGGAGGGCAGTAGACCTTTACCACACATACTCACATTCCAAGGGAAGAGGAAATTTGAGTTAAGAGCCAGCTGTGAATTAATACCAAAGCCTTCAGAGCCATCCACTTTTGTGTACACAGCCTGAAAACACACAAAACTTGGTGAGACAGAGATTGGTTAGGTGTTCCAAACTCGGAAGCATAGCTGGCTACGATACCCTGTGTCCTTGCTGTCAAGCCTAGACACATATTTCTAGCCAATCAAATGTGAACAAAAGCGATGTACAATCTTTCCAGGTTTGGCTGTAATATCCTACCAATATAGTCTCTTTCTCCCCAACCAAGTATTTTCTCTTCCACTGGCTTGAAGCAGACAAACACTGCAAGATATATTTTTTAAGTGGCAGAATCACAAAATGGAAGGAGTCTGGGTCCCTGAATCACCTTTGGAAAAATAGCTGCTCTTCTTCCAAGGAGCACCTGTTTTGGACCTTTCTTAAGCAAGAAATAAGCTTCTATTATATATGAGCCATCTAAGGGTTTGTTTGTTTAGCAGCTAATATTAACCAGTACATGTGGCAATACCTGCCACGATCCTGTGTCCCTCTTGGGGATCATGAATACTCTGGGGAAAAAAAATTTCCAGGCACAGATAAAGAAGAATTTAAAAGAGTCCAAGGCTCTTGATTCACAAAATGCACTCTGTTCATTTTGACTTGGCTACAATTTGAGCCCTTGCTGAGAGATTTTTATTGTTGATATTTTGTTTGTTTCTTTTAAAGACTGACTTTCACACTAACTACGCTACATGAGGATAGGAAGAAGAAATCAGAAAAGATTTTGAGAAGGTCAAGTGAATCAGAGCAATGTTCCATGCCTCGCTGATTACACTGTACCTTCTCTACAATTTGTTTGCATTTAAACACATGCACATATGCTCAGATAATAAGTGATAGTTAAAAGTGAATAAAACAACAACATATTTTAAACTATGCCTATGTCATTTTCACAAGCTGGAAATGTCTATTAAAGATTTTTGAAAGTTGTATTTTGAATGCTGCCAAACCTTATCCAAAAATCAGTTTATATTTGTTTACATAATTATGAGAAAGCAGTGGTAACACATGAGTCTACTCACCCAATTTAAATGTGTCCCCTTTTGCACTAAATTAAAGTTATTATATATTTAGAGTATATTACGTATTTTATTATATTTTCATAGGGGTTGGTCTGACAACCTTAATATAAAATCATAATATAATAAATACTATAATATACTTAACATATACCATATTATATTCGAATATATTATATTTGCACTTTAAATCTATTTAGTTATTTTCAAAAGCTGCCTTGCTGTCAGCCCTAGCTCGTCAGTGCCCTGATGGGCAGGGACTGTGACCCATATCTAAGCTACCCACTGCATCTCACACAGTGCCGTTCTATGGTGGGCACAACAGTGTGGGATGAATGAGTAAATACACAGGAAAAGTAATTTTCCAGGGACTCATTTGGATTTTCATCAGCAGTAATCCCTTTTTAAACGTCTGATGAGTCCCTCTTCCCTTTTAAATCCACACAAGTGGTCCAGAATGCACACAATTGGGACCTGCTAAGGCCAGGGCTGTCATAGGAAGCCACCTCCAAGAGGAGTCCCCAGCATCTATTTACGGAGGTCAAATTTGAGCGCTAGATCATGGGACCAGAGTAGCCTGTAGTCAACAGAATTATGCGTATTTCGACTTGATAGCCTCTGCCTCCCTTTTAACCATTCCCCAAGGTTAAAACCATGTAGTTCACCCACGCAGTTCTCATTACATTTTGGTTTAATATACACAGTAGCCTACTTTGTGCTCAAAGAGATTCTCCCATTTCAGACAGAAGTGTTCTGTCCAGAGGGATGGACTGGAAAGACCATCACAGTCTGGACATGGGTCACCCCTTAGATGCTTTCCCATAACAGCAAATATGTTCCAGGTTTCTAAAGATGAGTCTGGACAAGCTTCCTGGAAAATCCACAAGCACTTAGAAGGGGATGATGTGCAGTGCCCACATGGACACTTATCCAAATAAAGGATGTGGATGTAGCGAAGTATGAAGAGCCCACACTCACACAGGGAGTAAAGGGTTCAAGTGGAATTAGATGGGGCCTCAAATTCCATGTGACAGGCCACCACCAGGACTACATCTGAGAAGCCTCATGGGAACCTTGGGTCTGACAATTTCTGAGTTTGTAAAAAGTCTTAGAAAAATACCTTCAGTTAAAAAAGCAAAAGTCTACAGCTTTTTAATAACTTTTTTTAACCTGGAAGCTCAAAATTTACCACTTGGGTATGTGTTACTTAAAAAAACAAACAACCAAAAACTTCTTATTTAATGTGATTTGATGCAATAAAAAATGTGACTAGAGCCTAAAGAAATTGGCATGGGAATGATAGAGACCTTCTAACAACTGACAATGAACCACGGAAACTATTTGTAATGTTTAGTTTTCTCAGGAGGGTAACTGGAGTAAGAAAATCTGTGAATTAACAGCTTGATTTACTTTAAACTTTCATGAAGAAGCCTGGAACATCAATAAGACATAAGTCTTCCTAAGGAGCTGAGCACCGACACCCCAGACCCCCGATTTCTCTCCGTCCTCTTGCAAAACATAGACGTGTATATTCATAACGGCAGGATAGAAAATGGGAGAGAGGAAGTGAGTTAGCAGGCTCTGTATCAGCAATGCCTCACTCTGTGTTTAAGGTGAAATAAGCAGCCCAAAGTCCTATATCCCACAGGGAGACCAGCCAGCGAACATTCTTTAGCATGCAGGGAAAAGCCTTAGCAGAGGGAAAAGCACAGAAGACACATGAACATCCTCATTCTCATTTTCTGTACTTCTCCAGTTAATTTGGGATGTTTGGAATTTTCAGGACCAAAAAGCAAGACACAATCATGTGTAGGCCACCCTAACGTATCAAAATACAATTTATTATCAAAGCCATGGATAAACCCATTCTCTCTCTCAGCTTGTGTGTAGGGATAGGGGCCAAGGAAGGAGTAGAAATCATCTCAGAAGCGACCGACAGCTCTTGGCTGACTAATGAATAAGGAGCGACCTCCTCCAGCCCCCTGAGTTTCTGCCAAGCATCACACAAGATAAGAGGAGGGATTAAGAAGAGGGAAGTAGAAGGGGGAATGTTATAATGTAGTCTAGAAATATGGTCCTAGAATCCTGAGTTCCAATTAATTCTCACACGGATGAAGGCCAAGTTGGCAGGCCAATCCGTATACAGATATTAAATGGACAGTGAATAAAATATTGTCTAAAAGCAATTCAAACTACAGGTGTAGAAAACAATATCGTGACTTCTGACTGACCACACAAGTTGGTTGTCTCTCAATCAACCCCACTAAAATGAGAGTTAAAAGATTAAAAATCACATAAATCCACAACATTTTTTTAAATGCAAAGGGCCCTGCGAAGGTAAGAGATCCAAACAAGTCTAGAAGTCAGAAAAAAGATGGAAGAGTGATAATGAAATACGGCAGAATAGTCCACAATGAGGAAATCCGTGGAAAGGACCCAACTGACCTTGCAGAACTTGGCAACACCTGAGATTCCTTGTAGGACAAAGGATGAGAGTGAGATGAGGGGCAGGAAAAAGGAATTATTTGAAATTATTTGAAAGCCTGTATATGCAACAACCAATCACTTACCCCAACCATGTGGCCCCTCCATCCTGCCAGCTAACGTCCTCTTTCCCTCATGCCACCCCATCCCCACCCAAAAAAGAAATTTATAGCAATCTTCAATGAAGAAACTGGAATGCCTCAGAGAAAAAGACTCCACATGAAGCTCACATAGAGAATCACAAAGCCGCTGGATAGTGGCGTCACTCTTCAATATGAATGGATAAACATGAAAAATGAGGCAAACCTCCAACACGGAAGAACACAAACAAGATAAATAAATGGGAGAAAAACGGTCTTAAAGAAAATACAAATAAAACAGGCAATAGAAAAGAACCTCAAATATCCCAATGAGAGTCAAGAAAATATATCCATAAAACAAGAAAAGAATGCTATAGAAAAAGGAGAATGAGCAAGCAAGAAAAAATCCTCTTAATTAAAAATTACTTTTTAAATTAAAAACTAAATAGAGGATGAATCAGAAAATATTCTCATTTCTCATAAAATCATGATGTAATTTCAGAATTTGAAGTCATCACAAAATGTGCCTTCATATAAAAAGAAGGAAAGAGGAAAACTGGTCCTCTAAGGGGAATAGAAATCACAGAGGAGTAAGAATTAGACTTTTCGGGAGGCTGGAAGACTGAAGAAAAATCACATTCCCACTGAAAAGTCACTCTTTCCCTCTACCCCATTCTTACCAGTCACCCTCCCAATCCCTAAGAATGGAGCCAAAGGAAAATGACATTCATCTTAGAATTCTATATTCATCCTGATAATCAATCCAATATAAGAATAGAATAAAAACATCTTCGAACACTCAAACACAAAGTTAGGCCCTAGACACCTTTTTGTAGAAAGGTAAGTGACGACATGTACAACCAGAATGAAGGAGTGGCCATTGAATGAAGACAGGATGATTTTGTTGAACCAGTAGATCTGAAGCAGGAAACGCCCAAAGGACAGGTGAGCAGCAGGCCTAAAGAGCAGAGGGACGAAGGACCCTGGGGAGGAGGACCTGGGGAAAAAGGGCACAGTTTACTTTACACAGAAGTAAACTCTGTTGTGGGAATCACAGAATTGAAGTTGTGATTAAAGGGCGAAAGGGCAGGAGAAAAAACTGCATTTGGAAATTCCATGAAAATAGAAAGCTACAGAAAGGAAATTCTATGAGCTTTGTTCCACAAAAGTAAAAAGAGGTGGGGAATGCAGGAGAGTTAAGGTCCTAATTTTACAAAATAGGGAATCTAAAAGATTCTGTTAGTGAAAAGTCATCAAGCTGTGTACTTAAGAAGTGAACTTCTTGGTATGAATATTTATTTCAGTAACAAGTAGAGAAACAAAAAATAACAATTACATTGTGTGTATGGAAGAATGGGCACATGAGAATATCAGTGAACTAAATTCTCACCTATCTTAGCAGAAAGCCAATGGATGTCTAAAACTAATAAATTAGGAAACAACAATAAAAGCCTTGACGTTGAGATTTGAAGGCAATATGCAGAAAAAATATCTAAAGGAGAAATAAGCAGTTATATTAGGGTACAAGTCTAGGAAGTAGTAAGTAGAAGTTTGTTGCTTTTAGATGCATACTGGCATTTTTTCAGGTATAAATGACATAAAACATTATATTAGTTTCAGGTATACAACATAATGATTTGACATTTGTATATATTGTGAAATGATCACCACAATAAGTCTAGTTAACATTCATCACCATACATAATTACAGAATTTTTTTCTTGTGATGAGAATTTTAAGATCTACTTTTTTAGCAACTTTCAACTATCCAATACAGTATTATTAACTACAGTTGCCATGTTGTACATTACATCCCCATGACATATTTATTTTATAACTAAAGTTTGTACCTTTAGACCCCTTTCACCCATTTTGCCTACCCAAGCCCCATATCCTTGGCAACTACTGGTCTTTCTCTGTACCTATGATCTTGGGTTTTTTTCTTTTTTTTTTTTTTCAGATTCCACATATAAGTGTGATCATATGGTATTTGTCTTTCTCTGTCTGACTTATTTCACTTAGTATAATGCCCTCTAGGTCCATCCATGTTGATGGATGGCAATTTTCTTTTTTTTTTTTTTTTTTTGTGACTAAATAGTATTCCATTGTATACGTGTACAACATCTTTATCCATTCATCCATTGATGGCCACTTAGGTTGTTTCCATATCTTGGCAATTGTAAATAATGCTACAATGTACATGGAGGTGCATATATCTTTTTGAGTTAGTGGTTTCCTTATCTTTGGATTAATATTCAGAAGTGGAAATATTGGATCATATGGTAGTTCTATTTTTCATTTTTTAAAGAGCTTCCATACTGTTTTCTATGGTGGTTGCACCAATTTATCAATACACTCCCCTCAACAGTGCACAGGGTTCCCTTTTTGCCACATCCTCAGCAACACTGGTTATTTCTTGTATTTTTGATATTAGCTATTTTAACAGTTGTGAGGTGATATGTCATTGTGGTTTTGATTTTTATTTACCTGATGATTAGCAATTTTGAGCATCTTTTCATGTACCTAATTGGCCATCTGAACATCTTCTTAGGAAAAATGTCAATTCAGATCCTCTGCCCATTTTTAAATGGGGTAGTTTGGTTTTTTTGTTGTTGAGTTATATGAGATATTTATATATTTTGGATATTAACCCCTTACCAGATATATGATTTACAAATATTTTCTCCCATTCAGCAAGTTGTCTTTTCATTTTGTTGATGGTTTCCTTTACTGTGCAGAAGCTTTTTAGCTTGATGTAGTTCCAGTTGCTTACTTTTGCTTTCCTTGCCTTTCCTCTTGGGGTCAAATCCAAAAAATCAAAACCAAGAATGATGTCAAGGAGCTTACTGTCTATGCTTTCTTCTAGAAGTTTTGTACTTTCAGGTCTTATATTCAAGCCTTTAATCCATTTTAAGTTAATTGTTGTGTATGGTGTAAGATAGTGGTCCAGTTTCATTCTTTTGCATGTGGCAAGACTGGGCATAAAAGTGGTGAGAGTGGCCATCCTTGTCTTGTTCCAGATCTTAGAGGAAAAGCTTTCAGCTTTTCACCATTGAGTGGGCTTGTCATATAAGGCCTTTATTATGTTAAGGTCCAGTTTTTCCATCATCATTTATTGAAGAGACTGTCTTTCCCCATTGTATATTCTTGGCTCCTTTGTCATAAATTAATTGACTATATGTATGGATTTATTTCTGGGCTCTCTGTTCTGTTCCTCTGATCTATGTGTCTGGTTTTATGTCAATACTATGCTGTCTTGATTACTATAGGTTTGTAATATATTTTGACATCAGGGAGCATAATGCCTCCAGCTTTGTTCTTTTTATTCAAGATTGCTTTGGCTATTCAAGGTCTTTTGTGGTTCCACGCAAATTTTAAAATTACTTGTTCTACGTCTGTGAAAAGTTCCATTGGAATTTTCATAGGGATTGCATTGAATCTGTAGATTGTTCTGTGTCATATGGACATTTTAACAATATTAATTCTTCCAATCCATAAGCAGAGAATATCTTTTCATTTATTTATGTCTTCTTCAATTTCTTTCATCAGTGTCTCATAGTTTTCAGTGTACAAGTCTTTCACCTCCTTGGTTAATTTATTCCTTGGTATTTCATTCTTTTTCATGCAATTGTAAATGGGATTATTTTCTTAATTTCTGTTTCTGATAGTTCAGTATTAGTGTATAGAAACACAACAGGTTTCCACATACTGATTTTGTGCCCTACAACTTTACTGAATTCATTTATTAGTTCTAATAGATTTTTAGTGAAGTCTTTAGGGTTTTCTATATATAAAATCAATGTCATCCACAAATAGTGACTGTTTCCCTTCCTTTCCAACTTGGATGCCTTTTATTTATTTTTCTGGTTAGGACTTCCAATACTATGATGAAAACAAGTGGCAGGATAGGGAATCTGTTTTGTTCCTGATCTTAGAGGGTTAGCTTTTAGCTTTTCACCATTGAGTATGAATGATGTCAACTGTGGGCTTGTCATATATTGCCTTTATTATGTTATAATGTCATATATCGCCTTTATTATGTTACGTTATGTTCCCTCTACACCCACTTTGTTGAGACTTTTAATCTCAAATGGATGTTGAATTTTGTCAGAAGTGTGTTCTGCATCTATTTAGATGATCATATGATTTTAATCCGTCATTTTTTTAATGTAAGTATCACATTAATTGATTTGCAGATGTTGAACCATCCTTGCATCCCTGGAATAAATCACTCTTGATCATTGTGTCTGATAGTGCTGAATTCGATTGGCTAATATTTTGTTGAAGATTTTTGCATCTCTGTTCATCACAAATACTGGCTTGTAATTTTCCTTTCTTGTGCTGTCCTTGTCTGCTTTTGGTTCCAGGGTAATGCTGGCCTCGTAAAATGAGTTTGGAAGTATTCCCTCCTCTTTAATTTTTGGGAAGAGTTTGAGAAGGATTAGTATCAATTCTTCTTTAAATATTTGGTAGAATTCACCAGTAAAGCCATCTGGTCCTGAACTATTGTTTGTTGTGAGTGTACTAGCATTATTATAAGTAAAAAATAAATTTAAAAAAATAGTATTGTTGTATATGTACAATGTATCGACAACTTACAAGATAAATAAATTTCTGTGATCTGGTCTGGGAAATGAATGGTCATTGATAACAAGTGTTGACAAACTAAATCTGGTTCATTGCCTGTGTTTATAAAAAAAGTTTTACTGGAACACAGTCACACACCCATTTATTTACACATTGTCTAGAGCTGCTTTCTGCTACAACAGCAGAGGTAAGTAGTTGCAACAGAGACTGCATAGCCCACAAAACCTAAACTATTTACAATCTGGCCCTTTACAGAAAACTTTCACTGATCCCTGATTTGTAACACTGATATTCCGGGAAAATGTTATCTACAGTCAACTCAATTTTTAGAGAAGAGTCAGTTTCTGAGTTGGGGGCTGCCTCTCTTATGAGCATAGCTCACCTAATAGAAACAGACATGTCCCAAGACTTGATGTCCAATGTTTTCTCGTTTGGGGCATGTTAAAGATCCCTGTCTCCATTATACAGCAATGGGAAGAGTCTGTCATCACATTGTAATTCTCCTGACCTTTCAGATAACAGTAAGAACCTGGCTCTTGCATTTTTATTGCTACATGCTGGACATTACCTGTCAAAAAAACAGCAACCTTTACATGCACACATAAAAATGAATTTCTGCCTGTATCTCAAAGTAGATATTAGAATGAAGCCTATCAACTAACACAAGCAGTCAGCATTCTAGGTCAAAGACGCAGCAGCTGGGCATCAAAACACATACTATAGATTTTTTTTTTAAAGATACAGTGGTCTGAATGCCATGTCCTTGGAATTTTTCATCATAGTTCTTTAAGTTGCCATACTGCATGGAAATAAATCCAAATTATCGGAAGAGAAAATAGGAAATAAAGTAATGGTCTGCTAATAAAAATATTTTTTAAACATAGCAGTATTCCTTCTAAATGACAAGGGCTGACTTTACCTAAATTGTGTATTTAAAATGAACATCAAACAGTCATACCTCTTCAGTATTATAGGAGGTCTTTCTGCATAGAACTCATTTGACCTTCAAAAGAACTTACGTTTGTGACAAAAATCTTTATTCCATATCAGCGATTCTCAATGGATGTGCGATGACAGAATATGTAGGATTCATTCCCTTAGAATTGCATCAAAATTTCAGGGTAGGAGGAGTCTTTTAAAAGTGCACTTTCCCAAGTTAGTGAGAAATATTACTGTATTGATTAGAACCTGCAGCATTCCTCAGGAATGTCGATGAAAAAGATAGTACTACATAATTCTCCTCCACAGGAGAAAAAAAGACTCATTAAAAAAAAAGCAGGATCTCATCATTCTTAGTATTTGGATGAAAAGTTTATATGTAGACATTTATGGACAAAACTGTGTATAACTAGCAAAAAAAAAAAGGGTAAGCCAATTCTGAGAATAAGATGTTAACTTATTACCTCTGGATTTAAATAAACTAGAAAACAAACTCATTTGGAGGTATCTACTAAGACATATGTTTTTAATAGGAGACTCCTATATATAGTATTTGTACCTTGCTTTTCTTCGCTTTATTATTATTACATCTTTCCATGTCCATAAACATAAATCTCTATCTTTAATATCTTCAATTAACATCCTTGTACCCAGCTTAGACACATGTCAAATTATTTCTAGAAGCAAAACTAGGTTGAAGGGCTTGCGCCTTTTTAGAACCTCTGATAACAGATCTCCTGACTTCCCAAGAATTGTATCAATTTGCCCTCCCACTACCAGTATACGACTGTGCCAGACAGTCACCCTTTTGCCAACTCTAGCTACTGGCATTCATCTCCATAACTGCTGTTTTCATGACTCTCAAAATGGTTCATAATTTGGTCAGGGCTTTGTCTGAGCTGCTTTACCCAAGCACTTAACATCTTTCTCATCAGCAACAATGATGATGGTGGTGGTGGTGATAACAGCCACTGACATTTAGAACAATAGCTTTGTTCTAAGCATTTCACATATGTTATGTAATTTAATTGATACAACAAACAACTTTACAATGGGATACTATTATTATCCTCTCCATTTTACAGATGAGGAAACTAAGGCACAGAGAGATGATGTAAATTGCCCAAGCCCACAAAGCTAATAAGAGGTAGAATTTGGATTCATGCCCATGCAGTCTGGTGCTAGAGTCCTTGAGAATCAACCTTGCCTTTCCAGGTATTAATACATACCTGCTTATAACCCATCCACCACATGGAAAAAGATTCACGAAACTAGAGAGATCACCATCCATTCCTATCTTTGGGAAAACAGTTACAGTTTCTACAGTTTTACAGATGTGAGCTTACTTAAATACAACTAGCCAAGGACCTTCCCATCTGGATTCTCTTCCCTTTTAAATCAGAACCTATGGCCTGCCTGTTCCCGCCTGGATACAGGACACTCACGAATAGAAAGGCACTAACTCTCCGTATCGTTCGCACCAGTGGGTCACATCCCTCAGCCTTGCACCTCTTGGATGGTCTTGCCCCTGCCCAATATCCAGATAATCACAGGAAGCATCAACTGAGCCTCAACAGCCCTTACAACTGCTGTGGTTCTATCTGATCACTGCAGATGAGACTTTTGTACAGGGTAACAGACTCTTGGGTTTTAAGAAGCAATTGAGCATCATGTGCAAGGTCCCAGCTTCCAGGGTCCACCACTTAGAAGCTGTGTGCCCTTGTGCCCTTGGACCAGATGCTTAATCTCTGAACGTCAGTTTTCTGTACGTAAGGATAAAAATAATTATAGCTCATAGAGTTTATATGAAAAAAGGTTTATAAAATGTTTAGCACTATGCCTGACACACTGTAAATTCTTGATAAATAGCAATTATTGTTATTTCCAGACATTTCAAATGTTAGCTCCTTTTTGTTATTCCTTTTGATCCCACCTTGAGAATTATCATGATGTTATATAGTCCAAACTGTCTCTAAATTAAAAGTGCCTCCAAAAGAACAATTCTTCAGAGATGTATCAAAAGATGAAATAAAAGCATTCTTCACCTTAAAAGAAATCAATATTAATGCATAATATTATATAAAATTTTCTTATATATAGATATAAGATATATAGATATCAGGTATCTATAAAGTTCAGCTTAAATGCTGTTACTATAAATTAGGGCTAATATTTTAATACTTGTTACCCAATAAATATGAAGTATCAACATTAATACACTATGTATTAATATTAATGCAGTCAACTAATTATAATAATTAATATTAATGTAATCACATACAATAATTACTGTCAAAACAATAGAGAGATAGATATTTCATGTTACTATAATGCTGACTACGGCTCTACAGAAATACCTGATGACATCTAGAACAGTCAGTAAAACAGATGGTGCTGGGAACCTACTGAATACACAGTCTCAACCACACTTCCACGAAGTATCCCTATGAAGAAGCAAGGGATTAATAATACCCCATAGAATGCATAGCATTACATACAAATAGTTCCTATCTATTATTGGGAAATACAATATTCTGGTTAAACTGAGAAGGATGAGATCTAGTCCCCCAATTTTGCTTGGATGGGAGCTACTTTCTATTTCTCTTGTGCCTTAAAAAAATAAAAGTACTCTGAAGGTGAAACACTAGAACAGAGGGGAAGAAAGGCAGGCAGCGGCCTCCCACGCCCTTTCTCATATGAAAAATTCAAAGCTGGGGAGGAAGAGGAATGGCATTACACAGTCAACAAGCGTTGATCATGTTAGACCACAAACAGAAATTTCCTCAGGGTAGCAAAGTGCAGAAGAATTTGCTTTCAAGCCCGATAGATACGGGTTCAAATTCTGATGTTGCTATTTACCCTCTGTGAAATAATGGAAAAGTTCTTTATCTTCTTTCAGTCTCAGTTTCTTAATCTGCAAATGGGGATAGTAACAGAATCTACCTCATAGGGCTGCTGTGAGGATTAAATAAGTTAATACACATAAAGTGCTTAACACAGTGCCTAGTCCAAATGAGCAAACAATTCATTTTAAATATCATGAATATTTCTGATATCTCAACAGTTAACTCTAAAACTGTACAAACTATACATTACTTTGCTCTCTGACACATACATACACACATTTGTATACATCTCAGACAGCCCTCTGGATCTTCCATACCTGAAGGCCAGTAAGGGCAATGTTCACCGCCACTGTACAGTACAACTTAAAAACTGTGATTCTGTGAACTTGCATCTTGTGCCCCACTCACAGCACAGGCTTGAGACGTGATCTAGACAATGAGTGTCTGGGCTACAAGAAATCACCCAGGCCACAATCGGTGTCTTCAATTCCGGTACATATTACAATCTTTGGTTATCGTCAAAATAACATTTTGCTCACAGCATCAGGCCAACATCTCCATCCCAGTGAGTCACAAAGAAGAGAAAGAAGAGCCAGCGGGAGTATTTATAGGTCACTGACTTGAGGCAGGGCCAAAAGTATTTTTTTAACCACCACCTCTGCCAAAGGGACTATCTGTGGATTCTCCTAATGGTATCTTGACGCTTTTTAAAATAACAAATGAAACTGAAAAGAAAAATAGAGATATCAAAACAGCTATACTGAACTATTCTCTGAAGCTCATGACAAATGATGTAAAAATCTCAGGAAAGAGACAAACTACTTTCTTTCTGTAAGATTCAAAGCAGACACTTAGAATGTCAAACTCCATGAAAGAGAGGGAAGAGGAGAGACAGCACCTGGAGGTGAATAGAACCCTCACCTTCAAACAGACTTGGACAAATGCTGTTCTTAATTATTCCAGGGGAATGGTGTAGGTGGGCTCCTCAGACACTGGGACCCAGCTTATGTCAGCTACACAATGAGAGTGGGACCCTAGCACACACAGGTCCCCTTCCACACTACCTTCTTATGGAAACTCTTATGAATAAGAAAATAGAGGCCTTTATAGAAGAATAATTTTATCTGAACTGTGTAAACTGGAAGTTTTTTAGTGTCTTGTGGAGGAGTGGAGGGAAGCTAAATTTTTTACTTTTTAAAAATCTCATGTAATGTTAGCAACTGACCAAATTCTCCTTGAATTTCATATGTACCAGGAAAAGGAGCTAAGAAAACAGTCTTCTGAAATGTTTCCTGGATCCTTTCCTCTTTTTCCACAAAAATAGAACTACCCTTTTTTCTTTTTTGATGGGAGATGAGGATTATATATGAGATTTGGCAACCTCAATGCACATATGAGAAAGCCAATTGTATAACTACAGGAAGTAGATCCCCCAAAATTATTCACTTCGGAGAATGTCAAACTTTGGTGCTAATGCTTCAAAATAATAACCATCACCATCACTGAATGCTCCCTCTGTCTTGCTGACTACCAATTAAGGACTCTTAATAAAGAGTGGCTTTTGGCAACCAGACAAAGCTGGCCATTCAGGAGAAACCATAACTCCTGTCCTCTGTAAACCAAGGAGAGGAGGAAGTAGAATTCTGTGTAGCCGGGAAGAAACTTCATAGATACAGGGCCATGGGGACGGCAGCTGAGGAACAGGAATTCCCACCACCCAAATAGGGCTCTGGAAGCCTTGGTAAACTGCCAGGCGCTGCAACACCAGTAATTGGTTCCCAGAAGTTCCTCAAATTACAGGGACTAGAGGAAGCCAGGCAGATATGGCGCTGCATGGGGATGCAAGGAGACCCATCTCCCCAGAATTAACGTGGGGACTGCCTCTCCGCCATCTTCGGGTCTCCCACCACCCCCAAAGGTTCCTTCAGGTGGACATAATTTGGGTTACTTGCAGGACAGAGTTGTGGCACAACTTCATTCAACTGAATGGTATCAACATCTCATCTCTCAGACCCAAACTTTCGGGGTTTCACTAATATTTGCTCATTATCCAATCAGAAGTATCAGCATCACCTGGGAACTCGTTCATGAATGCAAAGTCTTGGCCCCACACCAGACCTATGATTGAGACTTTCTGGAAGCGGCCCAGCCATTTCTGTACTAACAAGTTCTCCAAGAGATTCCGATGCACGCTGAAGTTTCAGAACCCCTGAGCATCCTAGAGCATCACAAAACTTAGCTTTGAAAACAACATCTGGATGGATGGTGGGCAATAGATAGGTACATGAAAAGAAGAAACCCTCTCTGTCCACAGCTGGTTTCCACTCCCGAATCATTTTACTTAATTGTTCCCCTTTGCCAAAAATGTCCCCTCTCATGCAGCCTTTTATAATGAGCAATCGATTGCCAATAGCCAGTCTTTTAAAAATTCCCCTATCTTTGCAGTTTCTCTCAAAATTGCACATTATTTAAGAGGCCTGTCTTTTACACATTTTTTATAACCCATAGAGTCATACAAATCTTCCACAAACTCTAGCTAATATGAACTAATACAATAATAAGTACTTTGGGGAGCAAACACTCAAATTAGTAAGGTCTGGTTTCCTATAGATTACCAAAGGGTGAGGAGGTGAAAGGGGGAGAATTCAGATAAAATACGCGTTGACTAAGAGGCAGAAAGGAAGCAGAAAAGTTATTCGGAATAGATGCCAAGATTTTGTCACACGCTTACAGTAAGAAAAATGTAGAGTAGGGAAAAGTATTTTTAAAACCTTCTTTCCTTGAGAACTAAGTTAATAATAGCCCGGCTTTAAGATATTAGGTAAACACTTTTTCATTGAAAAATGTTAGGCAAACACAGAATATTAGCGTGAAATATGCCTTAAATTATTTAAAGGATACAGACTATTTATCTTCTATAGACAGGAATTACCTGTTTTCAATGATAAAATTCAAGCAGATAAATTTTTGATAAAACTGTTATCTTTATAAGCTGTTAATAATGTATCATTTATACCCAAGGCTGAGACAAACACATCAGCCATTGAAATTCCTCAGCAATTTTCAGGCTGCTGAATTTGTTAGCAGTAGCTAATATACTAGCCTGCTTGATTTTTTTTTTTTAATAAATTTATTTATTTTGGCTGCGTTGGGTCCTCGTTGCTGCACGCGGGCTTTCTCTAGTTGTGGCGAGCAGGGGCTACTCGTCGTTGCAGCGCCCGGGCTTCTCACTGCGGTGACTTCTCTTGTTGCGGAGCACGGGCTCTAGGCACGTGGGCTCAGTAGTTGTGGCAGCAGGCTCTAGAGTGCAGGCTCAGTAGTTGTGGTGCACGGGCTTAGTTGCTCCGTGGCATGTGGGATCTTCCCGGACCAGGACTCGAACCTATGTGCCCTGCACTGGCAGGCAGATTCTTAACCACTGCGCCACCAGGGAAGTCCTAGCCTGCCTAATTTTAACTGCATTTACTCAAAGAAAAAAGTTGATGAGAAAGCAAGAGTGCAGAGATAATGTAATAGAGCAGGTGATGAATAAATAATAATAATTATTAAGAAGCACCCATTTTCATTTTCAATCTATTTGTCAGATGTTAATAAAATTAATCCTTATTCTTCCATTTGGCAGATAAGAAGGCATATCGCAGCAGTTCTCAGCCCTGGCTGTACATTAGATTCTCCTGGAGAG
This sequence comes from Grampus griseus, assembly GCF_964374135.1. NCBI lineage: Eukaryota > Metazoa > Chordata > Mammalia > Artiodactyla > Delphinidae > Grampus > Grampus griseus. The sequence goes on from NC_138998.1 coordinate 48,869,095, forward strand.
CTTTAAAAAAAACCCTGCCATCCCCACCACAGAACAACTGGACCACAATGTCCGGGGATGAGGCCTGGGCACTGGTGGCTCTGGTGCTTTATGAGGCTTGACAAACACTGCTCTAGGAGAATTCTTTACGAAAATCAGTTTGAGACAAATTGGCTATTTGGGGACTTGGTCATTGAGTGGACTGGTCCACTCCATTCCCAAAGAATCAGGAATAGGACACAGTCTTATTCGCCTTAGGTTTCCTGGGAGATGTCAAATATACCCTATGGTTATGAAGGAGAAAAAAATACTTAATTCAATATTTCCTGGTTACCCTTTGGTGGGAGGAGAGGGGAATACGCTGACGGTGAGCCATTGAAATAGCGCATTTGGATTAACTAAGATGGTAAAGGGAAAGTCAGAGATCCGAGTTATCTGTTATTCTCAGAAATGTTCTTCCTTCTCCTTCATCATCACCATCATCGTCACCATAACCGATACCTAAGGAGGCCCTCCTGTAGTAAGTACTTAGAACACAAACTGAGAGTAAGAGGTAACTCACGAGTGCCTTGACTCATTACCTGGAAATCAAAGAGAGGTGGGGAACCTATTCTGACATCTCTGGAAGAAGCCTATGTCTTCCAGAAAGTCTATGTCATTCTTTCATAATCATATGTAATTCTTTCATAATCTTTCATATCAAAAGTATACATCGTATGGGCTTCCCTGGTGGCGCAGTGGTTGAGAGTCCACCTGCCGATGCAGGGGACACGGGTTCGTGCTCCGGTCCGGGAAGATCCCACATGCCGCGGAGCGGCTGGGCCCGTGAGCCATGGCCGCTGAGCCTGCGCGTCCGCAGCCTGTGCTCCGCAACGGGAGAGGCCACAACAGTGACAGGCCCGCGTACCGCAAAAAAAAAAAAAAAGTATACATTGTAAATTGAGACATAAAATTTTAAAGGCAAAAACATCACCTTGGAAAGCAAACATGTTTTAATACGTGTTCTGACTCAAGTAACATTACCTGATACCAAATACAAGCCACAGCCATGCAAAGTACTTCCATTTACACAATCTCACTTATGACACAGTGTTGTCGTTTGTAGGCTGTGTACCACTTTCTAGTACCGGGAGATCTCTTGTAATAGTCAATTACTGTAGAAGCTTTATGACACTAGCGTTGTACTCTATATTTCATATCTGTTTTTATAGCTTATTGTTGGTAAGATGGTTTATACGATGCCAAGTCTTTATTCAGAAAAGCTGTTCCTCTTCATAATATTGTTCTTACAGAAAAACATATCTGCTTTAGGATAAATCACTCAGTGCTATTGTTTCCAGGAATATGTTAAGGCAGATGTAGGGGCGTCCTCTATGGTCCTCAAGCCAAATCAGGGTAGTCCCGGGTATTATATGCTGTTGCAAATCTTCCTTTTTTCCTAGCAAAAACTAGATAAAAATTCTCATTTTAACTGTTGAGAAAGTTTTCAACTCTATTACCTTAGCATATAATGTCAAATCCTATTTTTATCATTGATGTTTTTCAAATTCAATACAGCTAAACTTTAAATTCATTATATCTAAAAAATAGCCTTAGTATATCTAATCAATTCGTTTTATGAATTTTCCTTTGGTTTTAATGCAAACTCTAAGAAGGTCACCCCAGTTGTACAGAACCTGAATCTAACAGGATTATGTGCCTATTGGCTTTAACGATTGGCTTGGTGACAACCATCTCTTCTAAAAATTTCCACTTAAGTGAAAATGATGTATTTTGGAAAGTTACTAGAAATTTTACTATATTTCACAGTGATATGGCTTTAAAAGATTACAAGTTTTGATTCTAATCAAATCTAAGGCAACAGCAGGTCAAATAAGGTCTTAAACGTTGTCGAGTGTTTCATTCAAGGTTAGTGTTGCCAGTACTGATAAAAACATTCAAGATTACCAAAGTCAGTGAACTTCCTCCTTTACAGTTCTTCCCCTCTTTAAACTTACGAATCTCCTTCAAATGATAACTTGTTCCAAGGTGTGTTAAAAAATTTAAGTTGTAACATGTACATTTTCATTATAAGTGCCCTTTCAGAGGTAGTTCAAGAAGAATAAAGGGAAACCTCTCGAAGAGCTCATTACTTCAAGAATGGTTAAGGGGAAGTGGAAATAAAATGTGGTTAGGACTGCCCTAAATTGGGAGTTAGGACATCTGAATGGTAGCTCTGGTTCTAGGATGACTAATTGTCCCTCCCTCTGAAGTGGACATTAAACCTCTCGTGGTCTTGAAAGCACCTGTACAAAGAGAGTATGAGAATGGCTTTCTGTAAGATTACTTCACACCTTTAAAAGGCTAGACTTCTAAGTAAACTTGGAATTTGGTTTTAGTAAGGTCTTAAAAACTCTTCGTCTTTCCAATTAAAAATGTGCCATCTCCTATAAATGTCACTACCGGTCTGATATCCTGCCATGACAGTCCAGACATGAGACAGGAGAAAATGTGACAGGCTTATATAAATGCTATTCCCATCCTCTCACTACCCTGACTTTGCCAGGAGCCAGCTCAATCCTGGAACACTTCAAAAAACATGTCCTTACCGCTGAAGTTCTAGAATAGGGATTCAAAATTAAAGTGTAAGAGAAGGCTTCAGTTCAGATTTGAGCCCAGATATATGATTTCACACCTAGCTCTTACATTACCATTCATTTGGGCCTCAGTTTATTCCTCTGTAGAGTAGAAAATAACAAGTCACTTTACAAATGCTATGAGATTTAAGTAGGCTTTAAGATAGAAGTAGAGGAATATGGGAAAAAGAGCTTCTAGCATCTTGGGCTCTTGGGAAGGCACGTACCATCTACCATCACCACTGGATCATGTCACTTGTTGCAACTTGTTATTCTCAAGTCCTCAAAAATATCTGTGGATGAATGATGATGACAAAGCAGATGTCAACATTTAAATTTGAAAACGTCAAATGGGAGGAAATGCGATGTGTGTGAAGGGTAAGTTTAAATCCCAGCCAATCATCATTAACTACATGGTCTAAGACAACTTACTTGACTCCCTACATCTATTCCCCCATCTGTAAAATAGTGCAATTATAATTCTTCTCATTGGCATTATTTTGAACGTTAAATGATATACGACAGGTAAAAAGTCCCGTATAGTACCTGGCACATAACCGGTACGTGATAAATGGCAGTGATTATTATGTAACAAAATCTGACTAGAAAACTCAAATATTCTGGACATCAGATCCACTACTAATAATATTATGAGCTACCTCTCAGCCCCCCATAGGAATCTTTGGCTTGTAACTTGCCAGCAAGTTATCTTTAAGAGAGGACAATCTGTATTCTACAGAAGACACGTGTTAAATATTTTTCTTCATCTGAAACTTTCTAACCCTCATCACCTTACGTGTTGAAGGAACCGCAGTGTAACTCTGAAGCTCACACATTAATAGGGAAACACGGTGACAAAGTGCAGTACCTCTATGGGAAGAGTTAATTCAATGAAAGCAGCCAGAGAAGCAGAAGGAAGGAATGGTAAATCAAATATGATGATTCTATGACAAGCCCACAGAACAAAAAAAGACCTGCCCTCTAACTATGTTAGCCTATCCACAAAACAAACACCTCAATTAATTTTTTGAATTCCTTTTTAATATACCCATTGGGGTTTTTTAAGCTATGTTCTCTGCACTATTTTTTTTCAGTGTTGCTCTAGAGAATATAATCCTTAACCTTTCACCATCTATTTAGGGTTAATACAGTACCAATTTCACAGAAAATACAGAAACCCTGCAACCATATATTCCATTTAAAGTCCCCTCCCCCAATGCACTGTACTTCATGCTACGGTTGTCAAATGTATTACATCTACATATATTAAAAGGCCCACAAGATAATGATATAATTTTTGCTGTAAATAGTCTTAAGTATTTTAATCAAATTGAGAAGAAACATAGTCTTTTTTATTTATACAGGTATCTACCATTTCTGATGTTTTACATTACTTCCTGTAAAATTCAAGTTTCCTTCTCATAATATTGCTCTACAGATTAAAGAACTTTCTTCAGCATTTCTTATAATACAGATCTGCTGGCAACGAAGTCTCTTACATTTCTGTTTATTTAAAAATATCTTGGCCTCTATTCTCAAAGAATATTTTCACTAGACGTAGATTGCTGGTTTGACAGGGTTTTTTCCCCTCTCTAGAACTTTACACTGTTCCACTCTCTTCCAGCCTTCACAGCTTTGGGCGGGAAGTCCACAGTCATTTGAATCAGTTAACCTGTATGTAGTGTGCCATTTTCCTCTGACTGACCTCAAGATTTTCTTCTTATCTTTAGTTTTCAGCAACTTGACTATAGTGTGCTTTGGTGTATTTTTTTTTTTTTTTGTATTTATCTTGTTTGGGTTTCACTGAGCTTTTTGAATCTATAAATTTATGTCTTCCATGAAATTTGAAAAAAATTTGGCTATTATCTCTTCAACCTTTGTTTGGCCCCATTCTCCTTCTCCTTTCCTTCTGGGATATTAAACATATTTTAGACTTTAATATTGTCCCTTAGAGTTCTGTTCACTTGTTAATCCCTTTTTTCTTTTTTTCTTCAGGGATAGTTTCTACTGATTTATCTTTACGTTTACTGAATCTTTCCCCTCTTACTTCCATTCTGCTATTAATTAAGTCCATATGGAGGATATTTTTGTTTCAGATATTGTATTTTTTAGTTCTGAAATTTCCCATTTGTGCTTTTCTATGTTTCCTACTTTCTTGCTGACATTCCCTATACTTCCATTCATTTGTTACAAGAATATTTTCCTTTATCTCAATTAAAATAGTTGTTTTAAAATCACTGTCTGATAATTCCAACAACCAGATCATCTCAGGGTTGGCTTCTGACCATTTTCTCTTGAGAATGGGTCATAGTTTCCTGCTTCTTTGTGGGCCAACTAATTTTGGATTGTATACTGAACACTGTGAATACTACTTTGTGAAGACGCTTCCTTTTGTTATATTCCCGTGAACAGTATTGATGTTTATGTTAATGGTAATTAACTTTGTTAAACTGCAAACTTTGTCTTGCCTGCTGTAGGTAACAGATCAAATCTCAGTTAAGTTCTTTTACTTTCACTGTGCTGCTTTGAGTCTGTCCAATGCTTGTCAACCAGAGACTTGGGCAAAGTTTACACATACAACTGGGGCTTTCCTTGTCTGACTCTCTTCTTTCTGGTACCCCACCCCCCACCCCTTACTTTCAGGTAGCTATGGTCACTCCAGCCTCCGTCCTTTTGTAACCCAGGCAAGAAAGATAGCAGGTTTCATCAGAGCTTCAGCTGTTCTGGGCCTGACAACAACTGAAGAATGCTTTGAAGTCAAAGCTACAAAAACAGACAACTCAGATGCCCTTCTTTCAGATGCCCCACTGCTCTACAAAACCTGCTTGCCTTTTTTCACTCTCAAGAACTTTCAGGTAGCTACTTTTTAATATTTTGTCCTGAGTCATAGTTGTTATCTGTGGAAAGTTAGTGTGTTCAAAGCTCATTCTATCATACAAGGAGTGGAAACCACAAATATCTCAATTTTTTAAAAATCTCAAAAAATATATATGTATATAATCAAACATTAAATGGTGAACCACAGGCTGTCAAGTCTTTCTTTACCCACTTTAATCTCATTTTACCCAACCCTTTACAAGAGTCACATCGTGTTGGGTCTACTTGTGATGGCCAATGAGCATCTTCTATTGTGCATTTTAGCTCACCCTCAAGCCTTCATTTATATCTGATCTCTGCTTAGTAGGTCTTTGTTTCCTAAGAGCAGGGTGTGCATTGCTGGTAAACCAGATGACATGAGGTGGCCGAGACACAACATTAGATAGCACTGAATCACAACTCTTCTGATTCTGTCAAGGAATAAATCTGTTTGGTGCTAATATGCCTTTAACACCTCTAATAGTGGCTAATTTCCCCCTTTTCAAACATAGACACAGCAGGTCTCATGTGAAGAACCTTCTCCAGGCAATAGCATCTAGCTAGAAATGAATAACATTATTTTGTTTACACTTGCTGTATTTTTAGAGTTACCTTCTATTTGTAGTGATAACTGTTTTCCATTTGTGATAATCATATGAAGTTTAATTTAAAAGTCAAATTCACAAAAAGTGAATTGATTATAAAATAATAAATGACAGTATTGGTCATATACAGATAAGAATAGGAAAAAGACTTGTAGTAGATTGGATAATTCTAGTTGCTATAACAGATATCCCCCCATTTCCCAAACCTCTGTAGCTCAACACAACAGAACTTAATTCTTGCTCATGAAAATTCCAACTGGATGTTCTGATCTATCGTAGTTGTCCACGTGTTCATTCAGAGACTAGGAATGACAAAGTCTCTACCAAGTTCAACACATGAATTCTAAGATCACTTTGAGCATGTCTGGCCAGCAGTCAGGGAAGAGAGAACACGCATGTCATAGAGTATGGCAGGTTTTTATTGGCCAGGCTTAGAAAAAAATGTAGATGCATCTGCCCACATTACACGGGCTAGAACTCAGTCTACGACCACACTTAACTCTCAGAAGCCAGGAAATGGGTCGAATTCTATGCCCAGGAGAAAGAGAGTCTGGGGTTTTGGTGAGCATCAAATTCGGGAAACTGCACTAAAATCTGGGAAGCTCTGTACTAGGTTATGTTCCTTCAAAGCAGAGGGGAGGAAGGAGCCGTCCTGTCTCAGAAACCTCCCTTTTGTAAGGATGACCCTGGATATTAGTGTCTCTGCTTCCTGTTCACCTTCTAGCCCCCAGTATTAGGCTTCTACCCAAGAAATGCAGAGACAGACAGGCCATCCTCAGAACTGTTCTCTCCACTTCAGCAGACTTCTCCCCACACAGGAACCTGGGGTGCTCACTCTAGCTCCACAGTGCTCAAGGCTCACGTCCCCCCATTTCCTTCCTAGCAGTTTGGTAATCACCATTTACCAATCCTGCCTCTCACCCTCTCCACAAAGTCTTTGCTATTGGAGAGTCCAATTAGCTAACCTGAGAAAGTAACCAGTGTTCAGGGTAATTGAAAGCTCTTCCTCCCTTCCCTCCTGGGAAATTAAGAACATTTTACACAGTGGCTTCCTGGAGCTCAGGATGTTGTTTCCATTGTGGCCTAGTAAGATGCTACAACTGTGGCTCCTGCCTGGACCACCTCGGACCGCGGAGGGAGGGAGACTGACAGGGAGGGTGGGACCTTCCTGATAGGATGGCTGTCGCTACACCAACCCCTCTTCTTGGGTATCTGGCCTGTTCTGATTTGGCTACTCCCTCATTCAAGAAAGGGTGCCAGCTTTTTAAAAGCAGGACATGCCCCTCTCCAGGATTTTTCTTTGACCTCCACAGATCACAGAGGACTTAATTCAGGGTCTGACTTCTCTGCTTGGGCTCAGTAAATGTAACTGAATCCAATTCAAATTACTGATTCATCATCACTGAGACATTAGCAGTGATTTAAATTGTGTCCTACATCTTCCTTAAAAACAGTATTTTTTTTTTTTTTTTTTTTTTTTTTGCGGTACGCGGGCCTCTCACTGTTGTGGCCTCTCCCGTTGCGGAGCACAGGCTCCGGACGCGCAGACTCAGCGGCCATGGCTCACGGGCCCAGCCGCTCCATGGCATGTGGGATCTTCCCGGACCGGGGCACGAACCCGTGTCCCCTGCATCGGCAGGCGGACTCTCAACCACTGCGCCACCAGGGAAGCCCCTAAAAACAGTATATTCAAGAATAATAAGTGTGAAAACTTTGTTCATTCCCAAAATGCTGTAATTAAACAGTCAACTCCTCACACTTGTCAGAGCACAGCGGAAGGCACCCACGGATGCTGGCCTTCACTCGCATGTGACCGATGCTTGACACCCGCTATTTTAAATTCGCTAACTGTTGGCAGAGTGCATCAGCAGGCATTCATTTCTATAAATATGTTTCAGAAGAGAAGCAGCCCCTGCAATAAACAAGTCTTTCACGAGTGTACCGATAAAATGCTATCCAGTGGAGAAGCCTTCTGACACTGAATCTTAAATCCACACTCCACACACTCACACCCTTTTAAGAAAATATGTGGAGCACCTAGATTCAGAGACAGTTTGGAGCTTCCCCACAACGTTTTGTTTGTTCATTTGTTTGCTACACTGATTTTAAGAACAACACCATCTAACTGGTCTTCTCAGCTGCCTTGTCTATTCCTGCAGAGTATGAGGTGCTGGAGCCAGAGGTTTGAGTCCTGGATTCACCACTTTCTAGCTATGAAATTTGGAGTAAGTCACTTTACATAATTTTTAGAATTTGCTTTAAAATTCTCTACCCAAAAAATAAAAGGGAGGCAGGGGTGGTGACACAGTAGGTGAAGCAGGATGGCCAAAATATTGATGATTTATTGAAGATGGTTAAGATATAAGTAATTCATTCTATCTACTTTCATATTTGTTTGAAATTTTTATAACTAATTTTCAAAGGACACTTTTTATTATCTAGAGCATAAATAATTTTCCAAGTCCTTTTACAGAACAATTTTCTCTTCTATTCCACAGATAAATGGTAGAGGACACATTGGGAAGTCTATCCTTATTTTGCAGCACAATTCTTTTCGGCTTCGCTGTTCTCAGATGTTAGTAATATAACAAGAAGAACTTTACCTTTTTTCCCTTCTACCATTCAGCTGTTCAGACCTAGGAAGAAATCAAATTCCCTGACGTGTATTTCACTGCAGTCCTTGCCTCTTACAGGCCAGCCGAGATCCTAGGTGTCTGTACATAGCTATAATTTGGTGTCATTCTCAGTGTTTGCTCTGAGATGTCAGCCCCTCGATACCTCCTCTTTCCAAAAGGGGAGCGACTGGAGGTGGGAGGAGGAGAGGACATGGGAAGGGATGTACCGCATTCCATTTCAAGCGCCAACACACAGTTGTGTTTTTCTCCCGTTGACTCTTCAACGTCTGGAGTGATCAAAACACAGATGCCACACCCACAGAGAGAGGAGACTAGGAAGCTGATGTGTTGGTTCAGTATATACTTTTCTTTTTCATCCTCACCTCAACTTTCACACGTAAGTAATGCACTGAGAGAAAAAGATGGTTTCCCACTGGAGCTCCAATAGCGCCAACATAAACTGCTGGTTCCCCCCGAGTTATATTAATATAACTGACTCACGGGTGATCTCTGTCAAGGCTGAATATGATAATGTCAAAACTGTGTATACCAGGGAAAGGCTATTTGAAACACTTTCTCCAAATTATCATTTTTACTTGTATCCCAACAAAATCTGGACACCTCTTTTATTACTGACAGATCATATAAAATTCAGACTGTTTTCCATCATGTCTTTGAGAAAAAATGAACTCTGAATATAATTTTATTACTTGCTTCATATGTCTTCATCAGCTAAATTAACCTGGATCTGTTCTTTTAAATTATTTTAAGTGTAAAATCATGAAATCAGTTTGAATTTTATGTTAAAAATTTAATAATGATCACTGAAGTAAAGGTTAAAAATACATTTAGGGCTTCCCTGGTGGCACAGTGGTTGAGAGTCCGCCTGCCTATGCAGGGGACCCGGGTTCGTGCCCCGGTCCGGGAAGATCCCACATGCCACGGAACGGCTGGGCCCATGAGCCATGGCCGCTGAGCCTGCACGTCCGGAGCCTGTGCTCCGCAACGGGAGAGGCCACAGCAGTGAGAGGCCCGCGTACCGCAAAAAAAATAAAATAATACATTTAAACCAGCTAATATCAGCATCAGAAGAAGAGAAAGTATATAATGACAGTTCTAATTATTACATTCTCTTGTTCTGCACTTCTGAAGAGCAGCAATTAAATCTCTGCTTAGACTTATGTGGAGAGGAAAATGTTCTGCACCTGCCATACAGATACCATTTCATTTCCTTCCCCTACAGAGAGAGGTTTACCTCCTTACACTTTAGACCAGGGTCAGCCTGGTGAATGCAAACTGTTTCAAGAGTAGCAGTGTCTCTGATGATTCAGGATGGTGTCCATCTACCTCTTAATTTCCATTCAATATGAACAAGTACAGAATTATCTTCCTAGCCTCTACCAAAATCAGTACAGGCTAAAGCGTGTGTTGGTTTCCATCCAAGCAGTACGCATGGACCAAGGGTATTTTCCGAGGGCAGGAACACCATCGTTTGCTGTCCGGGTGTTGGGCAAGCCCCTTTCTCTGAATCTCTGATTCTTTGCCTCTTTCTCTGGGCATTTATTGTGAAAACACTTTGTAAAATGTAAAGCGTTCACTCACGGAACTTTTATGGGTCAATATCTACCTGTGAAAGCGCTAAGCCAGGCTGGCGGGTTGCCTCTGGGGAGATGGGTGCCTGTGGTAAAGACAGTGTGCTCACCAAATACTCCATCTGTCTGTCCCCACGCTTCCCAGCCTCTTTGCGGTTAGGTTGGGCCATGTGATACTTCTGACCTATAAGCTGTGGGCAGAAGTGACTTGTGTCACTTTTAGGCCAAAGCGTAGAAGAGCTGGTACGAGATCTTCTGACTGTACCTTTTTCTTGTTGTGGGGACTGAAGGTTTGAGACACTAGAGCTACAAGGTGGTAAAGCTGCTGCCACCAGCAACGACCCCTGAATAACTGTATGGGGTACGACACCACCGCCAGCTCTTGTTGGATGTGTAAAGTGAACAAAAACCAAATCTTTGTGTGTTAAGCCACGGGAAGATGGGATTATTTGTTCCTGCAGCACATCTCTCCTATCCTGAATAAAATAACGTTTCAAGTCCAAAAACCTTAAAATGTTCACCTAACCAGCTTCACAGAACTCCAGATGCTTCACTTCTGCAACTTCCTCCCACACTGAGAGATGAGAAGGAGGGCAATGTGCAGGGAACGGCTCCATCACGGCACCCTGGCAACCGAGCACGTCTCCAACCGTCCACGGGGGGCAAAGCTTATCTGCTGTCTGACCCAAGCCTTGGTAGGATGCCCTGCAATTCCTGCTGAAACGAAGGGAGATAAGCAGGCTTGTGGGGGGCTGTCACACGGCAGGTCCTCATCCACCTCCCAATCGGGTGGGAGCCTGCCACAAGGCCGTTTCCCAGCCCTCTCCCTCATTTCAGTTGAATACAGGACTTTCCACCTCATGCCCCTACCCTGCAGGGAGGGCACAGCTGCAGGTTTCCGCATCTGTAACACTACTTGGCTGTAATTTAGAGATGGCTCCTCTACGACAGAACGACCCACTGCCAGTGCCACCTGTCATCTGGCCCCTCCAGTTCGGTGTCATCCTGTGTATGGGACCAGGGAGGCAGGGCACTGACGTCACGCTGATCTCACTTTCACTGTCTAAGGGATACATGTCTGAAGCCATTTGAGCTCCTTTTGTCCTTAGGAGCCAAATCTATGGAAGTGTGGTGATCCAGTGCAGTAACTGCTCTACTAGCCGCGACACTGCTGCTTGGGGACTGCTTGACCACTTAACACATTTAACGGTAGCTTTTATGATAACTAGTTGCTGCTCAGATTCAGACAGTTGTGTGCTGGGGGACATCTCTCTCCTGTTTGAAAGAATGAAATGGGGCTCCATGCAGAACTATAAAACAGCTTTCCAATTTGAAGTTGGAGAACAAATGAGCCAGGCTGATTTCCCATCACTTTAGCCTCTTCAACATTTTTAAAAAGTTAGCAGAAGATTTACAAAAGTTAGGAAGCTCCAACAACCCAGGTCCAGCTTCAGATGTTTGGTGGCAACACAAGGTGACAGAGTCTGAAGTGTGCTGAGTGGTGGCCACAGACTTCGGTGAAAAGTCCATAAAAGAAAGTCAGTACACTACCTCACAGGCAAGGGGACAATTTGTGGCGTTTCATATTTTTGCCATTCTGATGAGCCAGAAACATATATCACAAGGATGAATCATTCTTTTCAAATTAAACAATCAGATAACGCTAAATTTCCTGAATATTAATAACCTGAATAGAACACAAATTCTCTTATTAACTACTAGGCATCAGGAACTGTGTGAGAAAGAGGGTGTACAAAGACAAACAGGATTCCATCTTTAGATGTAAACCAAAAGGTCTACAAGACAGGCAATATTTCTGACTTGGCACTGAGATCCAGAAACACACCCTGGCTTGAGCCCTTGGATATGAGGAGACTTATAGTAACTTTGCGACTGGTAAACCTACTGTACTTATTAAAATGGTGCAACCACGCACAGCATTCTCTGTTGGCAATGACACGGTATAGCCATGCCCTGTGGTACCACAGAAAATGGTAGTACAGTTTTGCTCCTCTCAAGTTTACAAATATCCTATTGGGAGTAAAAATCAACATGACATATTTTGATGGTTGTAAGGGAGAGATTTTCTCAGGAAGAGAAAGGGGGAAAACACCTCACATTATTTCTGGAAGAGACACATTATTTCCTTATAGGACTTGGAAATACGTTGCTTTAAAGATGATCCTGGGAGAAGAATGGTGAGGAGAAATCTGTACTTTTAGTGAAAATGATGGTGGTGGAAGAAATGCTGCAGGCTGGTAAAAACCACAGAGCACATTGATAAAGCACTCAAATACCCATGTTTTTCTGAAAGAAATAACTAGTGTTCTAAGCAGAAAATGTTATATTTAATTAAAAAGACATAGTAAGGGCTCTTATTATTCTCTCAACCACGAAGGTTCAGCTAGGTCTCTCTCCGTGCCATGCATGATGCTAGGCAGAAAGGGTATGAGGACGAATAGGTACACGTTTGGTCAATCAATGCCTTGGCGCTTTTAATGCCTTAAAGCTCTATTTCCTTGGAGCTTCCTTGGTTCTTACAGTAACCAGGAGTGCTTAGTTAAAAGGTTCTGGACTTCAGCAACCATTGAAATAATCATTGATTCAGGCAAGGATTCTTAATGGATGTCAAAACCATTGGGTCAAAGTTTGGAAGGGATCAAGTGAGTCTCACGGTTCTCGAAGTATTACCCCACAGGTTACTTATTAATTACAAAAAGGAAAAGGAGAAATCTCTGCAATGGGGAAATCTAGTGGGTACCACTTTAACCAAGGGATCGAACTCAGCACCACCAGTAATGGGACAAGCATTATGTGGCTCCTGATATGAGGCAACAGGAAGGACAAAATACTGTCTACATGGTACCCTCACAAAATTAATTAACTTGAATCTAATCATAAGGAAGAAAGCAGATAAATCCAGATTGTGGGACATTGCACCAAACAACTGGTGAGAACTTTTTCAACACTGCACTGCAGTGTTATAAAAGACAAAAAAAGTGGAGAACTATTCCAGATTAAAGAAGATGAAAGCAAGAGAACGACAGGCAATGCACGATCCTTGAGCAAAGCAAACAGTTGTACAGATAATTATTTGAACCACTTGGGAGATCTAAATAAGGACTGTGTATTAAATGGCTATATTGGTGTCAGATGCCTTGGCACTTGATGGTTTCGTGATTACACAGGGATAGGTCCTTGTTCTTCGACGATAATGCTGAAGTACTGAGGGGGTAAAGGAGCATGGTGTCTGCAACTTAGTTTCAAATGGTTCAGGGAAAAACAAAGTGTGAATATACATAATTACATGTGAGAAGAGACACAAAGCAAAATTGATAAGATGAAAAGTATGTGGGTGTGCATTGTACTATGTTCACAATTCTTCTGCTTAATTTGAAAGTTTCCATTAAAAATAAAGTAGGGGACTTCCCTGGTAGCACAGTGGTTAAGAATCTGCCTGCCAATGCAGGGGACATGGGTTTGAGCCCTAGTTCGGGAAGATCCCATGTGCCGCAGAGCAACTAAGCCCGAGCACTACAACTATTGAGCCTGCTCTCTAGAGCCCGTGCGCCACAACTACTGAGCCTGCGTGCCACAACTACTGAAGCCCGCGCACCTAGAGCCCGTGCTCCGCAGCAAGAGAAGCCACCACAATGAGAAGCTCACGCACAGCAACAAAAACCCAACGCAGCCAAAAATAAAGATAAGTAAATAAATAAGTATGTATTTAAAAATAAATAAAGTAGGAGAAAAATGTAAGAAACAGCAGCTTGCTGAGCTTGGGTTACAGTTGTGGGTCACAGAAATCAGAAAGGCTAAGGGGCCAATTGGATGAAGCCTGTGCTCTTGGCCTCACAAGCTCCTCTGTGACACGGTGGGCCTCATCTGAATGATGGGATAGTCCCCAGGTGCATTCCTACTTTGAAAGATGCTTCAAGTGCCGTACCTGAAGAGAGTCATCTGTTTTACTGTACCTACAGACCTAAAACAAGTATGCTTCAGAAAAGGGACAACTTCTCACTTATCTAGGCCAATGAAAAGTTGCACAAATGCCACAACCAAATAGTGTGAAATGTTCAGTAACCCACTTCGAGGACAGTGTTGGTTGAGCTTTGGGACAATGTGGATGAGGGTGCCTATGCCCTCAAACATGCTCCCAACCAAGCCCTGGCTGAGGTAGGAACCTAAATATTAGACTTTAAAATTTTCTTTTCAATTATGAATTCTCTGCTGAATAGTCAATAAGAAATGCCTTAGGGCTTCCCTGGTGGCTCAGTGGTTGAGAGTCCACCTGTTGATGCAGGAGACACGGGTTCGTGCCCCGGTCCGGGAAGATCCCACATGCCGCGGAGCGGCTGGGCCCGTGAACCATGGCCGCTGGGCCTGCGCGTCCGGAGCCTGTGCTCTGCAACGGGAGAGGCCACAACAGTGAGAGGCTCGCGTACCGCAATAAAAAAACGAAATGCCTTAAAATGCCGGCAGAAGTCCACATAGGAATGAATACACTATATGTTTCATAGGAAAGTCATGAATTCTTTGTAAATAATCTTTCGGTACCTAAAGAGAAAAATCGAAAGATGTGATGTGTACATAAAGAATGACCTTCCTCCTGGGGCTTCCCCAACTAAAACGTGAGTCCATATTGCTTGACTCTTCCAGGTCCTCTGCATAAATCCAGTCTACCCTCTCCATTATCCTGCAAGTCCTGGTGCCTTGGGAAGGTCCCACCTTCCACCGTTTCTCTGCCCTTTCATAAAGCCCTTCACCCTTTACACCTGCAGAAGACACCGAGATATTTCTACCCTACGGTCTCCATCTTCTCCACCAACTGCTCCACATCAGGCCCAAATCTCTCTTGCTCAGGTCATCTGGTTTCCTTCTCATTATCAACCAGTCTTTCCAGTTGCAGCTACATGATGCAAAGTCAGATTCAGCTTATGAAGTGATTGTTTTTCTTTACAGATTGTCTAATACTCACATTATAAAAAATGCCTTTACAACAAAGGCAGTGGAGCTAACACCAATCAACACCAAATTCATAAAGTCAAAGTTTCTGTTTATTACACAGCTCAAAAGGAATATTCCTATTAAAATTGAGCATGATCATAATGACCCTTCCCTCATCTTTTATTGTCCAATAATAAAAAGGTAGTTCCTACTGGGAAAACATTTGAAACTGGAGACAGTCAGCCCTCCTCCTTCATTTTTCCACACCAAATTTCCAGACTCTATTTGGCCTAATGTATGGCTTTAGCATTTTTGAAATGAATAATCTGTGGTGTTTTACTTAACATTATGAAACACATTTCAGGTATCAAAGTATCTGATATCACTGTAGGACTAGAACGTATCCTTTCAATCAACATAAGGAAAAGTATTTTGTCAACAGCCCAACACATGTCCTTACTTTTCTAAATAGATAAATACATTATATATATATATATATGTAAATAGAATATGTTTCTATATAGAATATAGAACATTTCAAAACATTCAGATTACAGGACTAAATGCTTGTCTTTCCATCAAAAATTTGGGGCTTTATATGGCACAAACTTCATACTAAAAGCTTAGAACTAGGCACCCCAAGGTCCAACTCACACATTTTTCCTTTGCTGTCTCCTGTCTGTCAAACATGTGTATGGAACTATTCTTCTAAGACCAACTCTTCAAAAGCTAGCATGTGTGAGTAAACACCCTAGGCGTGGCTTCCTGGCTCCCCCTGAGTCTGGTAAAGGAGAATGTCATTGCTAGCCTGTGGTCTCGTCCCCAGGAGGAAGGCACCAGGACTTGCAGGATGACGTAGAGGGTAGACTGGATTTATGCAGAGGACCTGGAAGAGTCAAGCAATATGGACTCACGTTTTCGTTGAGGAAGCCCCAGGAGGAAGTGGAGCCTACGCTGGACCTTGCAGGAGGGAAATCCAGAGGGGCATCGAGGTGAGAGGAATTATGTAAAAGGTGAGACAGAAAGAATACAGCGTGGATGTCCGCAGGGAGGAGGCAAGCCCAGTTGGATGAGCACGCAGGAGTGGGAGAAAAATCCTTGCTCCATATGAGAGCCCTACTGGGAAAGCAAAGGCGTTTGCACGACAGTGGGGCTAAGAAGGATGGGACCGTGGGCAAGCTTAAGTAAGAAAGGGGCTTGGAACAACGTGAACAAACACTTAACAGCGTCTTAACTTAGGTTAAGACAACTTAGGTTAACGGCGGTCTTAGAGAGCTAAATGTGACCTTGCTTTAGTGTGGCCATTATACAGCACATATGGTGTTCTTGTTTTCCTTCTTTCTGTTCAACCAGACCACGAAGAAAAGGGCCACACTGAGTGGAAATTTGGAAATTCATCTGGAACTCTTTCAATAGCTTTGCATCACAGATCTGATAGTGTGGAGTAGAAAGCAACTGTTAAATTAAGAAGACAGGTTATAGATGCCAGCCGTGCCCCTCAGGGCGTGCTAAATGACTTGTTATCAGATTCAAAGCAGAAAAAATAAGCAGATGAAATTTTTAAAATCTTTCCATTTCAGTGATCAATGGTGGGACTGTTAGACATTTGGACTCAATTTGAACCAAAAAAAAAAAAATTTATTTTTGGATGCCAAGTGTCTCGCTCAAGTGGATTTTCATGAAACAGTGAAATGACAGGGCCTAAATGTAAATACCACCAAAGCCCAGGAAACTAGAAAGAAAAACAACCAGTAGGGAAAATTTGCTCTCGGTGGTTAGACCCAGCAGCAGTGATTCCCAGCAATTCCATGCTCAGCTTTTCTTGAAATAACAAACTCTTTAAAGAGGGAAGGCATGTGTGCTCTCCTGTCGTGGTGATGGGGAAATCTCGGCCAGCAGCAATGGGAACTGACTGGGCAGATTTAGCAGACACAGGCCCTAAGAACAAAGTCAACAGTGTGTTTCACGTTTTAGGGAGATTCATCTGTGCATCTTCAGAAGAAAGACTGACAGTGGGAATCAGGGCCACAGTCAGAGGTCGACTAGAAAAAAGGCAGCTAGTGTCAAAAACATCTGCCTTGGGGTGGGATAGGGAGGGTGGGAGGGAGACGCAAGAGGGAGGAGATATGGGGATATATGTATATGTATAGCTGATTCACTTTGTTATACAGCAGAAACGAACACACCATTGTAAAGCAATTATACTCCAATAAAGATGTTAAAATAAAATTAAAAAGATCTGCCCTAATGCCAAACCCTCCTTTGCATAAACTTCCAAACCACGTTTCCTAATTCATTCTTTTGGCCTTTGAACTCTTCAGACACAGAAGTCTATGCGTGGTGCCGGAGCGAGGGCGCAGTGGGGACAGACTTGCTATTCCGCGCTATCTCTCTGGGGAGAACCCGGAAAGCTGGAAGAGCTTGGCAGGCCACGGTGATCAATCCAAACCCTGCCTCCAGGCTCATCCACATAAACCAGGACTTGGAGGGAAGGCCTCTTCTTAAATGCTCCCCAGTCTGGCGACCACACACACATTCCATGTTCACTTACTCCCAGGGTCAAGAAGTTGCTTATGATATATGACGAAAATACATTCTCTCCACTCAATTGACTTATAAATCTAATTTAACATGTTTAAAAACAATTGAAAAGTTAGAAACCATGGAACTGTTTTCCTTTGTTATTGTTGTTATTGTTGAGTTTTCTTTCTTTTTTTACTACCAGCAGTTCCAATGCCGGACCACAAAGCAATTTGTGAAATTCAGCCTTCTTTATTTTTAACCCTTCATACAAAGTTATTCATTTTGGAAAAAGAAGTGAATGATAGTTTACTGAATTAGTACAATCACCTCAAATTGAGTGTAAATGGCTATTATGTCGATGGTGTAGAGCGGTTCTCAAAGTGGTTTGGGGACCTGTGAGGGTCTCTGAGACCCCTTCCTTTCTGGGGTGGAGGGGCAGGGGGGAAGGAGAGTCCATGAAGTCAAACTATCTATGGTGTAACTTGCCTTTTTCACTCTCATCTTCCATGATTGTACAATGGAGTTTTTCAGAGGCTACATCCCTCCAGATGATACCATCACTCTATAATAAATAATCAATAATAAGTAATGATTCATTATTTAAAAAAAGTTTTTGAAGTACAGTTGGTTTACAATGATGTGCCAATCTCTGCTGTGCAGCAAAGAGACTCAGTTATACACATATAGACATTCTTTTTTTTAATATTCTTTTCCATTACGGTTTATCACAGGATATTGAATATAGTTCCCTGTGCTATACGGGACCTTGTTGTTTGAAATGGCTGCCTGCATATTCTTGTACTTTAAAACTCCTCATTGTATTTTATAAATTCCCATTTTTTGATAATACAATAAACATTGACAGGTATAACCCACATAAACAAAAGCTTTTCGGAGTCCTCAATAACTTTTAAGAATGTAAAGGGATTCTGAAACCAAATTTTATAAGGGTTTTAAAGTCTTATTAAGAGAGCCCTTTCATTCAGAATCTAAGTAATAACTTTGTAACATGGTGTCACACAAGCAGCTGGGTGTTTAAAAATTAAAAACGTAAACATCCTTGAACTTTTGTCCTTTAAGTGGTAGAATTCCAGCGATCTCTAGCTCTTACCACTATTTGGCTTTTTCCTTGCCTGGCACTGCTTTTTCTCCTCTTGGGGAGAAGGCATTCATCTAACTCACCGTCCACTGTTCCTCCATTCTGTTCTTACAAATAAATCCTTTTCTGAAATGCTATCTCCAGGGTCATTCACTGAAGCTGGTAGTCACATACCTCCTTGCCTATTACTTAACTTGTCCCCATTGTAATGATCACCTTTACTTCTTTACTCATTTTTCATGATTATTTACAATTTATCTGCTCTTTTTAAAATGCTAAGTGATCTATCACAAAAGATACAAATTACTGCCTCTCCTATAATGTCTTTCCCATAGCTCTCTGCCTGGCAAACTAAAAGGTTCCCCTGTGCAGCCCTGTGTTAGGTCTGGTATGCTTCTTCTCCCTCGACAGATGGTGGGTCAGGGC
The DNA here is from genome assembly GCF_964374135.1 of Grampus griseus. Lineage (NCBI taxonomy): Eukaryota > Metazoa > Chordata > Mammalia > Artiodactyla > Delphinidae > Grampus > Grampus griseus. The sequence continues at coordinate 48,888,352 of NC_138998.1, forward strand.
TTGATGGAATACAGACTCTGTTGAACTTAGTTTTTGTTTACATACAGGGTTTCAGCCCACCATGATTTTGAGATTTACAGGTCTTTTTCTTTCCCTTATAATTAGCACAGAAAATACGTTTGATGACTGAATCAGTTAATGAATATAGGACTGTAAATTTAGAAATTAAAAATCTGAGAGACAGAAAAGGGGAAGCAAATGAGCAAAATAATAAAGTTACAATTACTACTTATACTGCATTAAATCTGGTTCTGACCTTCCTGAAGGCTAAGAGAGAAAAGAAAATAGGGGTTTGACTTTATCTGTTCCACTCCCCCATCTAGTAGGATAGGCGTTTAATAATTACTCCTCGTAAACTGATGCCTCTTCTCAAGGGACAAAATTTGAATTTTCTGTTCAATGATATATTGGGTATCACTACAGATGCTCCGCAGGGCAGGTGGGACTTCTGAAGGGACCTCTGTCACCCATTTCTAAAGATGGAATCGAACTTTGGACTTTCTGTATTACAACCTCTGTCTTTCCCTTCAGGATGAGTTTAATGATAAAAATAAAGTTACTTCACCAAGGGAAATGAGACATAATTAAGTTTATTGAGAAGAAATGCATCGAGCTTAGAAAAGTGAGGTAAATAGCTAGGATGGAAAATAAGGAATTTTGCTTAATTTCTTTTTTTTTTTGAGAAATTTTCTCAATTCCTTTTCCTGTTATACACTATTATTAAGCAATCTCAGGTTACATATTACTATTTATTACTTAAATAAAGCTTTTCTTTTCAAGCATTATGATAAAAATCTACGAGTCCCTCATCTTTTTTGTTGTTGTTGTTTATGAGCATGACTTGCCATTTTATTGTAAGTAATTGTTAAGTACCCACTTTTTATTTTTAACATCTTTATTGGAGTATAATTGCTTTACAATGGTGTGTTAGTTTCTGCTGTATAACGAAGTGAATCAGCTATACATATACATATATCCCCATATCTCCTCCCTCTTGCGTCTCCCTCCCACCCTCCCTATCCCACTCCTCTAGGTCGGTCACAAAGCACCGAGCTGATCTCCCTGTGCTATGCGGCTGCTTCCCACTAGCTATCTATTTTACGTTTGGTAGTGTGTATACGTTCATGCCACTCTCTCACTTGGTCCCAGCTTACCCTTCCCCCTCCCCGTATCCTCAAGTCCATTCTCTAGTAGGTCTGTGTCTTTATTCCCGTCTTGTCCCTAGGTTCTTCATGACCTTTTTTTTTTTTTAAGATTCCATATATATGTGTGAACATACAATATTTGTTTGTCTCTTTCTGACTTACTTCACTCTGTATGACTGACTCTAGGTCCATCCACCTCACTACAAATAACTCAATTTCGTTTCTTTTTATGGCTGAGTAATATTCCATTGTGTATATGTGCCACATCTTCTTTATCCATTCATCTGTTGATGGACACTTAGGTTGCTTCCATGTCCTGGCTATTGTAAATAGAGCTGCAATGAACATTGTGGACATGACTCTTCTGGAATTATGGTTTTCTCAGGGTATATGCCCAGTAGTGGGATTGCTGCGTCCTATGGTAGTCCCTCATCTTATATGTTGATAAGCAGAGGGAAAAAAGGCTGATGCTGCTCTTTGGAACGGTTGTTACAAGCACGAAGCAAAAATATTTACCTTTTTATTTCCTTCCAGGAATATATCAAGCTCTCATGAAACACGTGTTCTACCCATATCATCCAACTATCATGATGTTTCCCCAAATGTGTATATCTTTCTACCTAAAGTGACCCCCCAAATCCCAACATCCACTCACCATTCCCACTCATGAAAATTTTGGAAGGGTGGTAGTGGTGAGAATGTAATAGAAAGGTACACTGCAAGCTTTATTCACAAATATAAAAGCACGTTCTGACAGCAGAGAAAAACATTTTTCAATTCAGTGAATTTTTCACCCAAATCTTTGTAATATGAGAAAAAGAAAACTCATATCATATGATGAGAACCTTTCTGCTGATTAATATTTTGTGCAAGGTGTTTATGTGGCATTTTATTATCATCATTCACTGCCTCAAAGATGAATTGTATTCCTTCTGCACACTTCTCAGAAACCTCCAGGGAAAACAGGAGAAACAAGTTCCCTAAGTAAGTACCTACTATGTGCCAGGAATTCCACACATATTGTCATTTCCGCTCCCTAACCATCTGGGAAGTATGCCTCACCATCTGCGGTCCATAGATGAAGAAAATGAAGGTCACAAGAGTTAGATAACACGCTCAAGATCATACAGAGAAGTAAAGGGAAACCAGCATTCAATTCCAGGTCTATCTGATTCCAAGACTCGTGCTGGTTCCTCCATACTAGGCTGCTTCCTGGGAGCAACCTCTTAATATCAAGAACCTTCCCGGTCCTAACTAACAATTGTCACTGGCCATCTGGTTCTACAAGAATAAAGTCACTAGCCACTGTAGTCGCTGACCTTCAACACACTCTGAAAGGAGTTCAGGGTGGAGATCAGGAATGAGGCACTTTGCACTCTGGGAAAAACTTGCAGAAGAGGCCTTCAGATAGATAGATATTTTCAGGAGAAGATTTTATGAGCCGAATTTCTTGCATCTTCTCATATCTAGAAAAGCACTAAAATCATTAACGGAGACATCTGCTCCTCGTGACTAGAGCAAGCTTCTGCCAAAATATGTGCCTTCACTAAATATCCCCTTCACTAAAATCACATATATACTGACCTCCCACACTATCTCTTTGTAGCAGTTCCTCAGAGCTATCTGAGAGGCTGTCTCCCAGGCTATAGTCCTCATTTTGCCCCAAATAAAACTTAATTCATAACTATCACGTTGGGCGTTTTTTTTTTTCAGTCGACACCAACAACCAAACGTGTCACTTGACACCAGCTGACCCAGAAATAGTGATTGTAAAGGTTCTCCAAGCATTTTCCCCTTGGCTTTCCCTGTGATTTTAACAAGTTCTGTTAAGTGGAACAATACATCAAATAATACCTTTACTTTACAAAGGAATTTAGAGAACAAAACCCATCATTTATATTGTGCTCTTTCCTCATCATCTTTGCTGCAATTTAGATAAGCAAAAGCTTAGCCACCTGGATTTTTATAGCTGGGTTGGAAGGGGCAGGAAAAATTTCAGGAACTAACGTACATGCAAGTCCAGAAAGTGCCACAGCCCCCAAGAGTACCTGTGATTTCCCCCAGAGGATGGAGAGGGAAGGTGCCCGCACACGGTGGGCAGGGTGTCTCTGAGAGTGCAGCCCTTCCTCAGGAAGCTACCTGCCCACACACCACCCGCTGGGCTGAAGGGAAAGGAAGAGGGAGGGGAGACATTTTGTGGCACTGATCTGCATGCCCTCAGCTGTCCCTAGAGGCCACTCCTGATCAAAAAAGGCCAGGTAATGCTTGGCATATATGATTTTTAAAATGTGTGCACAATTGTATATTTGCTATGTTTAAAGTATGGGTTAAAAAAAAAAGACTAGAAGGAAATACATCAAAAGGTTAACAAAAGGTTATACCAGGATATTGGGATTACCAATGGTGAGTTCCTTCTGTATTTTTCTTCTTCTTCCAAAATTATCAGAAAATGTTATTTTTATAACAAGGAACATCTATGTAACTATATGTGGTATAGCATTTTAAATATTTCCATTTTCAAATTTTAAAAAACGCTGGAACTAGAAGGTGGTAGCTTAACTATCTAGAACAGCTGCTCTGTGATGGGTCCCAGAAAACGGAAGTCAATCAGAGGATTTAACTGCTACAGACACAAACCACCTAGGATGGGTTTGCCCAAACTGCCCTTTTCTTGGTGGGTACCCAATAGGTCAGAAGATCTTCTTAACTGAATGCTTTCAACCTTTTGTCCCAGGACTCTTCCTTTACTGGAGGTCTCCTTTCTGTTTCATTGTCAATTTTCACATTTCTAAAATATATCCAGTAAACTTACCAGTTTCCTTCATCTATGGTATTGAAACTTAATAAACTGCCCCACTTTTTTCCAGCAGGAATGGCGCAATGCCCAGTTCATTCATTCTGCAGCATCACCGATGTGTCTCTGACAATACTAACTCCTTTGGCTTTCAAAAGATGCATATTCCTGAATTCTGGTTTGTGGCCCAAATCCAGCAGCTCCCATGTGGGTCACTTCCTTGAGTATCCATGGCTATTACTAATGCGTAAAGATGAGGGTATTGGACCAGAGTGTCATTAAATGTACTTCTGACCTTCAAGATCTTATGTGCTTAACTTCTCCGAGTGGATCCTGAATGCTCCCAGCATGCTACACAGAATAAGAGATTACATTCCAGGAAACACGCTTTGCAATCATGGAGACAGTGTTTTGAAAATGAAGGAAGTAAGAATACAACTGTTTAGAAACTACTCAAGAGATTTTTACCAGCAGGTAGTTTATAAATTCAAAACCAGGAATATTGCCTCTAAGGATTTCAGCTTGTCCAATTTTGAAAAATTTATCTTTGTCATTATTTGTGGTGCTGTTTACCAACTTTTAGCTTCCCCCTCCCAAAAAAACAAGAAAAGAAAAAGGCTAGAATTACATATAGCTAAAACGTCACAGAACAGTAGAGCTGGAAGGGAATTCAGAGACCCTCAACTTCAACCAGCTCGTTTTAAAGATTAGGAAAATTGTGGATTAAAAAATGTGGAGAGTTAGGTGATTTGATGAAGGACACACAGACTGAGTGGCAGAGAGGGTCCCAGAAACAGCTTACTGCTGCTTTCCTTATCTACCAATCCTAGAAAGTAAAATCTATACTTGCTCCTTTTGTCATTGGAGGGATATGCCATAAGAGAGTACTCTTGCACTTAAAAATAATTCCAACAGCATGATGTTCACTAATAATAATAAAAGATTAGTGTATTGTGGGGCTTCCCTGGTGGCGCAGTGGTTGAGAGTCCGCCTGCCGATGCAGGGGACACGGGTTCGCGCCCCGGTCTGGGAAGATCCCACATGCCACAGAGCGGCTGGGCCCGTGAGCCACGGCCGCTGAGCCTGCGCGTCCGGAGCCTGTGCTCTGCAACGGGAGAGGCCACAACAGTGAGAGGCCCGCGTACCGAAAAAAAAAAAAAAAAATTAGCGTATTGTGAAATAATAAAAATGTAGCCATGCTTCCTCAAAGCAGGGTTCTGGCTTCAGGGAGAAGTGGGAGAGAAAGGGTACCAACATTTAAACAATGAGGAAAAACACACATACACAAAGAGCAGATCCATCCCCGAGAGCTGCAATCCCACCACCCGAATCTTGAGAATAAACGTGATAGAAATTCTCTCTTGAAAATGTATTCCCTCTGATAAATTATTTATTGTACGAAATTAACTGCTCAAGGACCATTCCTTTCTGCTGGTGCTGTACCGTGGTCCCGAGAACTGGTCTTCATTTGATATGTGTACTATCATCTGACATGTGGGAGGCTGCATAGGAGGTGCTGGGGTGGGAGTGGGGTACGTGGAGGCAGACCCTGGCTGCAAGTTAACTTAAACATCCTATCCTGAATGTTTTAGGTGCTCAATAAATGCTGAACGCTTGGTGTCATTTCACGGTATTTTCATCATCTTGCAGATGTGCAGATGAGAAGTAAAGAACATAAGGAAAATGAGTCGCACTCTGCAGAGTAAGGGACCACTGCGTTCTCTGTTGCTTGAGTCACCTGACAGCCCTACCCCTTGATGCAGCCTGTAAGCTCCAGGCGTCAGGGATTTCCAGATTAGGAGACTCGACTTCAGCCTTATCCCTCTGTTCGAAGAACCACAACGGTGACCAGTCTTGCCCCATCTGGATACGACCCTGCGACCTTCGGCTGGCACCTCTGAGCAATGGTCTCAAGAGAAGAGCCTATGAAAATATCTGACTCGATTCTTCATGGACAACAAGACTAGGAGATCCATGTAGAGCTAAAGGCTGACCTGGAAGTTCTCCAGGCTGGCACTGCCATCCTGTTCCTGCCCCTTGTAACTTGCATGGGGACTCACTGCAGAGTTCCATGGTTATGGTCCTAGATATATAAAAAGGGAAGTGGCTGCTAAAAGTCAGGGGATTCCTGGCCTAACTCAGGAATTTCTAGGAATTTCACTCATTCATTGACTCATTTATCTGATCACTCATGAAAGAGATGGTTCCTGCATGCCCGCTGGGAGAGTTTGGTTACCTGTCCTCCCAGGACTCAAAATCTACTTGGGAAAACACACACAGACAAAATTTCATATAATAAAGTGAAATGGAGGGACTTCCCTGGTGGCGCAGTGGTTAGAATCTGCCTGCCAACGCAGAGGACACGGGTTCGATCCCTGGTCGGGGAAGATCCGACATGCCACAGAGCAACTAAGCCCGTGCACCACAACTACTGAGCCTGTGCTCTAGAGCCCACAAGCCACAACTACTGAGCCCACATGCCACAACTACTGAAGCCCGTGCTCCTAGAGCCCATGCTTCACATCAAGAGAAGCCACTGCAATGAGAGCCCGTGCTCCATAATGAAGAGTAGCCCCCGCTCGCCGCAACTAGAGAAAGCCCGTGCGCAGCAATGAAGACCCAATGCAGCCAAAATTAAAAATAAATAAATAAATAAAGTGAAATGGAGATGTGTAAGACTTGAGAAGGTCATGGAAGCTTTAAACACTTGGCATTGTGATGGATCAAGAGTTAGAAGGATTCAGGAGGCAGAAGGAGTTGAAGGGCCTCCAGGCAGAAGAAGGTGGGATAGCACTTCAGATTAATGAACATCTGATTAGTATAGCTTTCAATTGTCACTGAACATCTTGGTCCTTTCATTGTTCTTCCTTCACAAACAAAACAAAATTAAAATATCATAAATTCCTGAGGACTATGGAATTCAAACAACAACTGTAAAATGCTGTGAAAATATAAAATGAAACACAAATTCTAACAACTCATTAATAATAACCAAAAAAAAAAAAGTGTAATTGCTGCTTTATCTTAAAGTGAGCCATTCAACTGGAGGGACAAACACAAATTGTCTGAGGAAGCAGGGGATGGAGACATAAGGACTAAGATTCTACTTTGGAGGGAGAAGGGGTAGAGTTACTATTTCAACATATAATGATTTTAGCTTTATATATTCCCTCACTAGGGACTTCTCTCGTGGTGCAGTGGTTAAGATTCCACACTCCCAACGCAGGGGGCCCAGGTTCGATCCCTGGTGAGGGAACTAGATCCCACATGCACACCACAACTAAGAGTTTGCATGCCACAACTAAGGAGCCCACATGCCACAACTAAGGAACATGCCTGCTGCAACTAAGGAGCACACGTGCCACAACTAAGGAGCATGCCTGCCACAACCAAGACCCAGAACAACCAAATAAATAAAATAAGTAAATAAAATAAATATTAAAAATAAATAAATAAATAAGTAAAACTGTTCTGAATAATAAAGTTTACTAAAAAAATAAAATAAAATAAATAAGTTCCTTCACTAGCCACAGTGACAAAACACACTTTATTTCTAAAGACAGAGCCCTGTGGGCAATTAAGTAATTCAGTTCAGCCTCCTCAACTGATGATGATGTTGTTAACTATGAATTCACATTTTTTACTCCTAAAAGAGAAGTGGAACAGAAGAAATATCCTGAACTCACCCTGGTCTTTCAGCATTGAACACAGCAAACACAATACTCTATTCATTCATCCAATCATTCATCCAAATTCATTCGTTTACCCAATTACTGCGTTGGGCCCTAGTTCATATGAACTTCCCTCTATGAGAGCACATTCATTTTCTTGGGCTGCCATAACAACTTAACACAAACTGTGTGGCCTAAAACAACAGAAATTTATCCTCTCGCAGTTCTAGAGGCTAGAAGTCCAAAATCTAGGTGTCACCAGAACTGGTTCCTGCTGGAGCTTCTGAAGGAGAATCTGTTCCCTGCCTCTCTTGCAGCTTCAGGTGGCTGCCACCACTCCTTGGCATTCCTTGGCTTGTAAACTCATCACTCCAATCTCTGCCTCTGTCTTCACATGGTATTCTCCTCTGCATCTGTGTCTTTCCTCCTCTTCTTATTGGACACCAATCATATTGGATTATGGCCCAACCTTATCAGGTATGACCTCAACTTAGCTTGATTACATCTGCAAAGACCCTATTTCCTAATAAAGTCATATTCGTAGGTACTGTGGGATAGAACGTCCACACGTCTTTTGGGGAGACACAATTCAACCACAACAGAGAGCGTGTACCCCACTACAGGGTCATAGCTGGCTTATCTTATTGCCTTCTCTACCAAGCAAGAGGCTGTCACTGATGTTAAGGAGATTACAGTCTAGAGAGACAGAGATATACAAATCTCTCTATCTCCCTTGCTCTTATCACAGGTGCAGTTTTAGCTCTGTGAGTTTCGTTGTGTCCTTACTGCTCATCTCTGCCTTAACACCGTAAGCTCCCAGAGCACAGGCACCACGTCTATTTTCTGCTCTCCATTACATTCCCATCTCCTTGCACAGTTCCAGTAAGCATTCAGGAAATAATTATTGAATGAACGGATGGATGGGTGAATGAATTAATTAAATACAAGCAGGAATGACAGAAGCCTATACAGGTAGTAGTGATACACACAATAGGCCCACAATGAGGAACAGAAAGGAAGAAATAATTGATTCTGATTAGTAGGACTGTGGAAGGTTTCATGAAAGAGAAGGCATTTAAACTCAGTCTTGTGGGAATCTCATAAATGGATAAGGAGTAAAATTTATTCTCTACTGACCAAACAGTATGAGCAAAGGCCTCGAGATATAAAGCATGGTCTTCAGGGGAACAGCTAACAGACCAGATAAGCTGAAGCAAGGGGTACCTAAAGGATGTGAAAGTACTTGGGATGAAAAGCAGATGAAAGGCAGCTCATAGAGGCCTCTGAGCACAGGCTGTTCTGAGTGCAATAAGGTGCCACTGATCTTTGTTAAAAAGGAAATGATGCAATCCTACCTGTGCTTCAAAAGGAAAAAATATATAGATATGATTCATGCTTATATTCTCTCTTTATCTTCCTGCCTAAGTGATAGTTCTTATATTACTACAAGTAGTATTTTATATTTAACTGTGAATCTACTATGTATTTATTTGCCTAAAGAACTAAGAGTTATACATAAGTGATTACATTTTATAGTTATTAATTACTTATATCACTTATATTGTTTTATTATATAAACTATACAATTATATATCTTTTATAATTAAAAGATCATATCTGAGAAGTACTTGAATAGGGTGATGTCACAGATCCTAAACCTCTTCTCTCAGGACAATAACCTGGAATTGAAAGCCCAGGTGAAGATGGATTTTTCTATCAAAGCAGTAAGAAGACCTTTCACCTGTAGCAAAGCATTCCAACTTCTGAATCAAGGCTGATTTTTTTCCTTTGGTTTGCATTTGAGCTTGGCAAGCCCACAGACCAATAACATTCACATTTGAGACAGAGTGGGGCTGCCATCTGTTGTTCTCTCCACGAAGCACCAGGGACCCCACATCTTACCACTGACATCTGGAGAGCAGCCAAGCGCCATTACAGTGGGACCTGAAGGAGACACCCCAGTTACCCATGGAGATCTGTTCAGCGGCTGAAACTCTGCCAAATGAAGAGATATTTATTTATGGTCTTGCTGCCTCCAAAGGTCTTTGGTAATAATGCAGACATTCTTAGATAGAAGTATTCAACCATTCACCTATAAAGGAGTTCATGATATGGAACTGTTAACCGAGAGAAACAGCTACCCACAGAGAATCTGCCCCAGCCAGCAAGTTCTGCTTAAGCAAATGGGGCATTGGGTGCGTGCAGAGGGGCTCGTAAGCAGGATGGAGACGGCATGAAGGAGAAAGACAACTCATTTCATCCTCAAACCCTACAAGGCAGGCACCAGAATTTCTAATTTACAGTCATCTCTCTGTTATTTAGGCTCCAAGACAGGGTCAGAACTGTGTTTATCTGTCTCATGCTGGTGTTTAAGTCTTAGCACTATGCTAGCACCTAGTTAGATGTTCAATAAATGCGAGCTGTCAGGCAGGAGGGTGCCAACTCCATGGTACCCTGAGCACATTTCTCTGACCTTGCGCATACCCACTACATACATTAAAATTATGCCTATGATTCTACCTCTCCCACTGGACAGTAACCTCCCAAAGAACAGTAACCTCCCAAAGAAAAGAAAAAGTGCTTGCTTATTCCTAGTATAGTGCCTGACATTTAGAAAGTGTATAATTCTTGAGCTTCAGTGGGCTTAGATAACTTGCATGAAGTTAAATAGCTAATTAACAAGAGGCTTAGGTTTGAGCTAGGTCTGTCTCCACCTAAAACCTATGTTTTTTCCTACTACATTGTTTGGCCTAAACCTGGCCATGTGAAAGGATTAAGATATCTTTGGAAACAGGTTAGCCATTGTACTCCAACCTGGTAAGACAATCTGTATAATTATCTACTATGAGTGTTTCAATTATTTAATGTCTAGTCAAAATACAAGCATAGCACAATTTAAACATATGCAAAAACAAATACATCCCAAACACTGAGTCCAAGAAATCATTTTCCAAAATATAGATTTTTAGGTACTAATGTTCCTAAATTTCTGTTTAAGAAGGATAAGTTTAGGGAATTCCCTGGCGGTCCAGTGGTTAGGACTCTGTGCTTCCACTGAAGGGGGCGCAGATTCAATCCCTGGTCGGAGAACTAAGATCTTGCAAGCCACATGGCGTGGCCAAAAAAAAAAAAAAACCCACATAAGGTTAGGTGGACATAGAAAGTTTTAGAGAAATTCAAAGCGAAAAAAGTTTTTTAATTTAGTTATTTATTTATATTTTTGCCTGCATTGGGTCTTCGTTGCTGTGTGCGGGCTTTCCCTAGTTGCGGCAAGTGGGGCTACTCTACTCTTCGTTGCAGCGTGCGGGCTTCTCATTGCGGTGGCTCCTGTTGTTGCGGAGCACGGGCTTTAGGCATGCAGGCTTCAGTAGTTGTGTCATGCAGGCTCAGTAGTTGTGGCTTGTGGGCTCTAGAGCGCAAGCTCAGTAGTTGTGGCCCACAGGCTTACCTGTTCCACAGCATGTGGGATCTTCCCGGACCAGGGCTCGAACCCGTGTCCCCTGCATTGGCAGGCAGATTCTTAACCACTGCTCCACCAGGGAAGCCCCAAAGCAAAAAATCTTTAAAATCAATTCCTATTTTATGTATAATCTAGTTCTTATTAGGAAATATTGTAAATTTCCTCTTCTAACCCATTCTCCTAAAACTCCCAGCCATGTTCTCACTCAAACAAAGACAGATTAGAATAACTCTTCAAAGCTAATTATTTTTAAACTGCAGTTTCTCCCATGGCCTATGAACTTTATCCTTTTGCCAAAAGAGCAAAATAATTTTTAACTGAAAAAAGCAACTTCTAAAATGCACTAGACTTCTTTTATAAACTCTCAAATTAAGACACCTTAGTTTAGACACTTATGCAATATATTTCATTCTAGTGGACTCCAAAAATTAACATTGTACCTACAAATATCCCAATAATATGAGTGTAAAAGAAAATTTATACTAGACCCATAATGTTAAAAATTACATGTAAAAAACATCAGGAAATAAATTCTGTCTTGAGGAATGCTTTATACTTTTTACTTTAGAGTTTTACAGAATAGGCAACATTCTATAATTTTTAAGAAAATGTTATCTCACTATTGGGCAAGAATTCTCCCCAGTTTATCTCTAACCACAGTCTGGAAAAAATTAAGCATGAAGACATGTTAAAATGACAGTTAGCGTTGTTTTTCCCACTATTGATAAATTAACAAGTCTAATTGTTACGGTTTATAGAACACACATTTATCATCTTTTCTTGGAATTGTTGAAAAGATTTGGGAAGGTTTTAGAAAAGAGTTCCAAGGCAAGATATTCAGTGAGCTTGGTTGGTTGGCTGGTTGACTAGGTAATTGGCTGGTTGGATAAACAAATTTTAAGCATCCATCTTGGATTCCTGAACCAATAAAATGGAATTCTGAACAGTTGATTAGAGAATCAAGTTTCTCAAAACTCCTTTATAGCTTCAGTTTCTCAAGGCATTCAGTGAAATGCACTGGGACCTTCTTAAGGTACCAGAAGTTAACAAGGAAAATGCCCTAAAAAGATCATTAAGAAATCCTCCAGGGACTTCCCCGGTGGTCCAGTGGTAAAGAATCCGCCTTACAATGCAGGGGACGCGGGTTCAATCCCTGGTCAGGGAACTAAGATCCCACATGCCGCAGGGCAACTCAGCCCGCATGCCACAACTACTGAGCTTGCGCCTCAACTAGAGAGAGAAAACCCACACGCCACAACTAGAGAGAAGCCCGTGCACCACAACGATGATCCCGCATGCCGCAACTAAGACCCGACGCAACCAAAAATAAATTAAATAAATAAATAATAAACCTTTAAAAAAAAAAGAAAAGAAATTCTCCAGAAGGTCATAACCACCTTGCTGTATATATATGCCAACTACCCTAATAGATATTCTGATACTGCCTTCCAGAAGCATCAATTTGAGAAGACAAGGTGTCAAGTATCTCCTTACAAGGACAATCAGTATTCTAAACACTGAAATTTCAAACAGCTATTCTTACCAAAATTTGTAGGGATTCTGAGAAGTTTAAGAATAAAATGACTCTGAAAGCATCGGAAAGGACAGTCAATCCTGTGGCTACTCACTAAGTATTTGACACCCAGTGCCTGCAAAAGAACCTCATTCCCAGAGGAAGTTGACTTCCCTGGTATATTTGCTCTCTTACTACTGATCAAGCCAGAGAAAAGGGGGCCTTCCATGAGCCCCCTGGCTTCTTCCACATTGACCTGTTACACCTGAGCAGCTTACCTGTTCTTTAATTAGCAGGCAGAGTTAATAGAACAAAGATGTTTTGATTTAAATTTGCTAGCTAAATATCCATGATGACATTCTAATATGTCTTGTCTTCTGTCTATAGAGTGACTAATAAAATTATATAAACTGCTATTAGGGACTTCACTGTAATGGTCCACAAATAAAAGGTTAAATCTACAAGATTATTAAAAAAAAACAAAACTCAGTAAAATTATCTATGAAGGGAAACAAAGAAATTGATTTATCTATGTCACTGTCAGTTTCCTTAGGTTGAAAAGGTAATGTGGAAAGAGATGTGATTGAGTTTTATGACACTTAGAGGGAAAAAGTATTTCTGGTCTCAGTACTATCTGAAAGCATAAAGACACTAATTCTTTGGGGCTCAAAAGTAAGAGTTTCTCATCATTAAGATTTCCTTCTCAAATATATGATTCATGAAAAATGAAGCAAAAATATTTAATGCATATCTATTGGTTTTGATTCAAACAACAACTACAACAACAAACTTGCTAATGGTCTTCTAATGAAATAATATTAATCCCAAGTGGGCATACCTCATGCAGAGTAATTTTACCTCGTCCTCATATTTTTTTCTAAAGCTGTTGTCACCTTTGTAAATGACTTTCCAAAAGAGAGGGCAAACAAATGGCATTCTAAAGAGGCTGTGTCAGAGAGAAAAAAACATATTTGGTTATTAATATTCCCACTCCTGCTGGCTTGCCTAAACAGGACTGGCTGTATGTCCTTATCCAACATGGAGGACCAAGGGGACCCTGTAAATCACATGTGTCTGACTTCATAGACACCTTCATTAGGAAGCAGGGTGTCAGATGCAAGACCAGATACCCAGAGGCTGTGACACCTATAAGTAGGATCATTCCAATTAAAAGTAGAAAAGAAGACAAAATAATAATAATTTTTAAAATTGTATCTTAGTGAACTAGAAGGAGAGGGGAGAACAACCATTTCTTTAACAACAGCTGTGCAGACTAATTTTTTTTTTAATCATTCATATACTTTCAAAAGCACTCATTCCCAACTGCTGCCTTCATACTGGCAAATCCAAGAAATTCAAGACATGTAAACAAGAATAGATTTGCCCTTAAATCCCAAGGTCAAAGGCAGCATCTGTTGCTTCAGAGAACAAGAAAGCCTTTCTTTTTGCTGGTTAGTTTGTTGTGTTTTTTTTTTTTAACAGAAAAAAAAGTAAACTCAAATTTTCTAAATGTTTCCTCCTCACCTTAGGTGTTGCAAAATAGAAAAACCTGCATAAAAGAGAATAAACATCCAGTGTTTTGATATTTGAGTTGCATGGATGAAAGGCTGGCCATGCTGTGATTTTTAAAGCTGACAGAAAAATTCATTTTCATACCAAGTCCCCTTCATTCCATTTGGCTATTAAATTATTCAGGGAATTTCTCTGCTTATAAAGATTAATAACATCAACCCAAGACGTTTCTGAAAAGTACTTTCACCTCCTGTAGGAGACAGATGGACCACAGGAAAACAGCCTATCACGTTACAAGCAGACAAAAAGATTTCAGATTACCAGATTAACACACCAGGCAGGGAAAGGATGGTAGAAGTAGCAAGATAGGAAATAACTGACAAATGGAACCAAATATTCTTGAGAGCCATCATTTTGAAAATAAACATAATTTGGAGCCCGCTGTAATTCAATTTTACCTGTTTTGAGCTCCCAAACCCAGCTAATTAGCATAAATGTCAGTTCCAATTTGACCAAAGACTTTGAAAGTCTAGAGGAAGCTTATTAAAACACATTGGTATCAGGGGACAAAGACACCACCTGCTTTAAAGGCCTTTTGTGTGTTAGTAAGAAATGCGTTCTGAAACTCTGAGTATACGCACTGGATCCACAGTATAGTAGATTGTGGGATTTTACTGTACTTTCATGTCATTTTAATTATCAGCATCCCTTGAGAAGACAGTCTTGCTCCTACGAAATCTAAACACTTCTATTTATCAATTCTCTCCTAGATGAAGGGACTTCCGAAAAGTTGTATCTCAAGAAGGATCAATATGAGAAGACTACAGTGTCACAGAAGCAGGCAGCATTTACTTTTTCATGAATATATATTTTAAATTAAACACCTAATTTTAATTCCACAAACAATGCAAGGATCCTTTTTATTTTCAAGTAAACAATTCAGAAAAAGGTCAAGCACTGCCCCTTGACCAATCCTGCTCTCAATTCTCACAGGTAACCACTGTTACCATTTAGTAAATACCTTCCAGAACTTTTTACAAGCATATATAAAATACATCACTTTTTGCACAATGTGCTTTTAAAACAAAACTGTGATCATACTGTATTTTCCACAATTCCCTTTCACCATCCCAAATGGCTCAGGAAATATATTGAATGCAATATAAAACTTGGTCTTTCTACCACACACATATGTGGGCACAGAGGCAAGCATGCATGCGTGCATACTTGAACAAAAAGTGGTACAAAAATAAGGACAGGAGGAAAAAGCTCCTTTGTGTCTCATTTCAGCGATTAGCTATGTAGGAAAGCTATACAGCAGATAAAGTAAAAATGTCCCTTTTTCCCAACAAAGCTGCAACTTTGGTACTGTTTGTTTTTAGTGCAGGGGTCGCCGAACTCTGGCCAGCAGGCCATATCCAATCTACCACCTGTTTTTTGTAATAGCCAGTGAGTTCAAAATGATTTCACATTGTTAAATGTTTGGGGAAAATTTTTCTTAAAGAATAACATTCCATGACATGTGAAAGTTATACGAAATTCACGTTTCAGTGTCCATAGATGCAGTCTGACTGGAACGCAGCCATGCTCATTCCTCTGCCTATTGTCTACGGCTGCTCTCATGTAACAAGGGCAGTAACTGAGTAGGTTTGACAAAAACCCTATTTCCACAAAGCCTGAAATATTGACTATTTGGCTATTTACAAAAACAGCTTGCCAATCTGTCTTTTAGTATGTGAGATTTATATTTCCAATATCTTACTTATGAAAGATTTTTTTTATATAAGTCATGTGGACCCTCTTTCAGTGGGTAAAGATGACCAGAAGTTGGAAGGGAGGCAGGAGTAGAAAATGGTCTCTTAACCAGCAAATAGGTAATTCCCATGTGGACCAAGTTCCAGCTTCTCTTTTGTGACATTCTAAAACTTGATTAGTCCTAAAACACTGCGTATTACAATCTGCTATTGAAGTCAGGGTGACATGGATTACACTGCTCTAAAGTCTAAGTCATTCGTCTTTCTGTTGAGCATCTGTGATCCCGGTCAGTGCTGGGTAATAATGATTCCAAAGTCAACAGGTAGACATCAACTCTGCCCTCAGGGATTCCCAGTCCAAGATATTCGTTACAACTGTAAGAAATTACAAAAGTATAGATTGGAGGACTAAACACGGTCTGAGGGGTAGGGTGGGATTAGAAAAGATTTGAAATAATTTCAGTATCATCATGTTGAAAACTCTTAAAAGAGTGTGCAGTTGCTGCCCACCCCCAAAATCAAGTAGCAATGAGAAAAACTGCCACGACCTCACTATCTCTGTGTTCTCACACTCTGTTCTTTATAAGCTGTGATTTAGAGCAAAGGGAGCATTTGAGCCTCTGATGAGATCTCGATCCAGTTTATGACTAATGTCAAAGTGTGAGTGCTGTGCACCATCAACAGATTGTGAGTGCAAATTTCTCTTTTCTTAGTGTATCTAATCTAATTTGGTTTTAGCGTAACCAAAACCAAGACTGTTCCATGGAAAACAGAGACTACTACCCATCTAGTAACCATACAATGGCATTTAAAACTAAAAGCAAAACGCCACCCTGCCTAATTCCACAAGGCAATCCTAGCAGCCATTGGCAGTGACAGCTGGTCACTCCCAAGCAGAACTCCACCCAGATAGCAAAGACTCCGTGTCCAAATAAAATAAATCCACATTATGGTTTTTATACGCTTGAAATTCCCATACACACAAAGTGAAAGGGAAGGAGAGGAACAGGAAAAAGATGATTTCAGCAGTATTCTGCAATCCCTGTGTTGGGATGACTTTGGGTGAAGCTCTAGTGACTTCAAGGTTCTGTGCCTTTAAGGCTTGAATTCTTTTGAGTAACTGAACTACGGGGACATTCAAATTGGGTCAGAGTCTCTCACTCTTCCAGGCTTCCTCAGTGTCCTATGTTCCTGTTGACTTGATAGAGAACTAAGCAAGCCTAAAAAGTCTCTAGAGAGAAGCAGCAACTGAAATCTAGGACAGAAAGAACAAAATGACTTTACATGGCTGCTGCTAGGTCTCTGTTTTCACTCAGAAGGCTGACAGTCCCATTCAGCGATTTGTATCTGACACTGTCTACACTGGTTCTCTCATTAGGACCTGAGCTGGTGGGGGTCAGGTGTTCTATTCATCTAATTGATGGTAATTAGATGGCCACCTTCACCTACACAAAGACTCGGTTTGAGAGTTAAGAGAGCTTCTGTGATTTACCAAAGATAAAAATCATACCAAAGAACTGGAGTTAGCTAAGCTTTCAGAAACACCAGGCTTTTTGACCCACAACTATCCAGATAGTACCTAGCTCCAAAATGGAAAGGTTAACCTAATCTTCAGGGCGAGACTAGTTGGTTGAAGGGAAGAACTCAGATTGGCTGGTGCTGTTTCTAAGAGGTCAGCCTTTCTCTGCAAACAAGGCAGAGACCAGGAAGTTGAACACTAAGAGAGGAGAAAGGAGAGCTTGCCCAAAACCACAGTGGCAGTGATAAAGTAACAATGGCTTCATAAACAAAGAGTCCAAAGGCCAAATGCCTTTGCTGACTTGGGGCTCTGTCTAGGGATTGGTGAGAAGCCCTGGACATCTTAGTGGCCTCCAAGTATTTCTTTGCCATGGGTTGTGGCTAATAAAAAATATTTAACAAGTAATGCTTCTGGGTAGATTTAAATTTCAGATAAATTAATTCCTTAGTATAAGTATGTCCCATAACTAAGCATGCAATGTGGAATATACTTAAGACTAGAAAATAACTCGTTGTTTACCTAAAATTCAAATGTTCACACATTCTATATTCAAGTAGTCAACATTCAAATATTTCATACTTACTATTATGAGACATACTTACACTAAAATGTTATTTTTGTTTACCTGAAGTTTAAATTTAACTGAGTGTCCTGTAATTTATTTGGCAGCTTTAGTTGTGGCCCACAAAAACAGCCAAGGTCAGTGGCATTTTAAGGATCCAGGGAAGCAGACAACAGTTCTCTAACATGCCAGAAGACCACTTTGGAAGGGGCTTATTTTGAGTTTTGATTCATTCATTAGTTGATGTTTGCAGAAGGGTCAGGAGGTCAGGCATTTTTATTTTAAATCTGCTTCCACCACTTGTATGAAAAAGAAGCAAACCTTGCTGACATCAGGGACTTGTGCCAGAAAGCAATTCCCAGAGCAATTCCCAGAGCCCTGCAGGGTTGGGTCCACTCTGTTCCCAAGCTTCATCTCCTCCATCCTCCAGACATCACAATGACTGAGGTCCATAATCGCGTCCTAGGGTCCCCCTGGGACTGTTCATCTAGGATGGCATGTTATGGGGCAGGAGAGGAGGAGAGTTGGAAATGCTTCCAATAAATAGGATTACACATTTCAGGGCCCTAAAAAGTCATCATGACCAGAGTTTTGGATCGACAAAGAGAAGAGTGGCCAAAAGTAATCAGTAAAAGCAAGAGGAAAACTAAGGTTGGCCAGAAAGTTCCTTCAGTTTTTAAAGTAAAAAGACACATTTTTCATTATCACCAAGAACCTTATTGAACAACGCATTCACCGTTTTGTTCCACTACTTCTGTCATTTTTCAGGCAATAATTCCATCTTCCCAAAATGTTTTATCTTTTTGAGCAAAGAACTTTTCCAGGTGCCTTTTACAGTCTTCCTGGGAACTGAAATTTTTTCCATTAAGAGAATTTTGTAAAGACCAAAATAAATGGAAACCTGAAGGCGCAATATCTGGTGAATACGGCGGATGAATCAGAACTTCCCAGACAAACTGTAACAGTTTTTGCCTGGTCATCAAAGAAACATGCAGTCTTGCATTATCCTGATGGAAGGTTATGCGTTTTCTGTTGACTAATTCTGGACGCTTTTCGTCGAGTGCTGCTTTCAGTTGGTCTAATTGGGAGCAGTACTTGTTGGAATTGATTGTTTGGTTTTCCAGAGAATGCTCATAATAGGGGACTCCCTTCCAATCCCACCATATACACAACATCCCCTTCTTTGGATGAAGACTGGCCTTTGGTGTGGTTGGTGGTGGTTCATTTCGCTTGCCCCACGATCTCTTCCATTGCACTTTATTGTACAGTGTCCACTTTTCATCACCTGTCACAATTTGTTTTACGTTTTCATTACATTTAAGTAGAGAATCGCATATGGAAATACGGTCCAGAAGGGTTTTTTTTCCACTTAACTTATGGGGAACTCAAACACCAAAGCGATTAACATGACCAAGGTGGTGCAAATGATTTTCAATACTTGATTTGAATATTTTGAGTATGTCAGCTATCTCCCACGTGCTATAACGTTGATAGTTCTCAGTTAATGTCTCGATTTGATCGCTATCAACTTCAACTGGTCTACCTGACCGTGGAGCATCGTCCAGCAAGAAATCTCCAGCACGAAACTTTGCAAACCACTTTTGACAAGTTCGATCAGTCACAGCACCTCCTCCACACACTGCACAAATCTTCTTTTTGTGTTTTTACCTTTCTTGAAATAATAAAACATAATATGCCGAAAATGTTGCTTTTTTTCTTCCATCTTCAATATTAAAATGGCTACACAAAAATTCACCAGTTGATAAGTTTTTCTTAAAAAATGCACACTGATATGACAGCTCTCCCAATACAATCTAACAAAATTGTTTCAGATGAAGTTAAAGACAACTAAGAGCTACTGGAGCCATCCTACGGAAAAAACCAAACGAACTTTTCGGCCAACCCAATACAAAGGCGTTTTGAATCAGTTTTGCTTCTAAAATGTTTTTAAAATTTGTTATCCTGTTTTTTCTGCTTGATTATGTAGTACACGTAAAAAACAATGGATAATCTTAGGCACTTGAACTGCCTCAAGCTAGCTTTCTAGATATTGATTCTCACTACAGAGTATTGTAGGCAGACATACAAAAGAAGCAGGCATCTAATCTAAAAGAGTAGCAGTTTCTCTAACAAGTGCCTTAAAAGGCTTATGTCCATCTCTTTCTCCCACAGGAAAAGAAATCCCATTCAGACTCCTTAATTACTACTAAGATTTAGATAATACTGCAATCAACAGGTAAAATCTATGCCAGTGATTCGCAAACACTGATGTGCATCAAAATCACCTGGAGGGCTGTCAAAACACAGGTTGCTGCCCTCTGTGCCCAGAATGTCTAATTCTGTGGGTCTGGGATAGGGCCTAAGAATGTGCATTTCTTAAAAGTTCCTAGGTGATGCTGATGCTTCCGGTTCAAACCATCCTTTGAGAAACCTAAATCTGTGGAATCATAGGTAATGATATCGTTTAATTCATTAGTTCATATTGAGTATTTATGCTTTGTCATACCGTAGAGGCAAACCATCTCTGCCCTTGAATGAGCCCTTCCTAGGAGTCATATCTCATCTGCTTATATTTTTAGACTGTCTAGAAAGTCCTCAACTCACAAACACCATACTTAGAGTCATCCACTCCTACAGTATGTCTGCTCTGGACCGTAAACATCCCTGCCGCCAAAAACACAAGAAGCATTGTAAAAATGATGAATTTTTAGAGAATCTTTGGTAAAGAAAGGAAAGAACCTGTGCTATCCCTGGGATGAGACTCCTACTTCAAGGCAGAAATGATGTCTGGAATGGTTGGGGTTGGGAGAGGGAAGTTCTGTTATGCAATTATATCTCAGTGGGATTTGTTTGAACCAGGGTGGGTTCTTCCTCATGCTACATCAAACTAGGGTTGAGGGCGGAGAGGTCAATAATCCAGATAATGGATTGGAGTATCCAGCAGACCTGGGTGGAAAAACACTGGGAACCTGTAGCAAATTGCATCAGGGAGAGGACTATAGATTGTGGCTGCGGACCCAATGCTATGTGTGTTGCCATGGCCAACATCAACTATTTCTCTTGACTACTGAGCACATAAGCTACCTTTCCTGGCCCCTTTCATCTAGGAGGGCTCAAGTTCTGCTTAATAGAATATGAACAGAAGGGCTAGACAGTTCCAGGCCTGGTCCCTAAAATGACCCAGAAGGATGGACACTCTCCTTCCTCAGCTGTCTCTGCAGGAGTCTCTGAGGAGGCCCTAAGGGACAGTGTGACTGGATCAAAGTCAGCAGTGTGCACTGCTTGGAAGAGAGTCACCCATCAGAACAATGACCCTGGACTTTGCAAGATCAAGAAATAGACTTTAGGGCTTCCCTGGTGGTGCAGTTGTTGAGAGTCTGCCTGCCGATGCAGGGGACATGGGTTTGTGCCCCGGTCCGGGAAGATTCCACATGCCGCGGAGTGGCTAGGCCTATGAGCCATGGCCGCTGAGCCTGCACGTCCGGAGCCTGTGCTCCGCAACGGGAGAGGTCACAACAGTGAGAGGCCCGCGTACCGGAAAAAAAAAAAAAAAAGAAATAGACTTTAGAGCATTAAGCCACTGAGATTTGGGGGTTATTTGTTACTGCGGCATAGCTGAGCCTTCCCTAACTAATACAGCTACATAAAAGAAGTTGCAATGATTGTCCTTTCCTCATCTGAGCCAGACCAGATTGATGGCCCACAGTGTTCTTCTGTACAACATAGAATCCATATTCTCTTTATCCCAGATCAGTGGCTCTCAAACTTGGCTCATTAAGAAAATCACTTGTTTGGAAAAAGAATCCTGTGCCCTTTCCAGACTCACTGAATCAGAGTCTCTAAGACTGAGGCCAGACCACACCTCAGACTTGCCTTCCTGGGGCTAAAATGAAAGGTCCTTTCACAGGGCCATTTGGCTCCTATCCAGAAACTGGGTACTGTTACTCCAGGTGCATAGTTTAGGACATTTTGATAGGGTTAGTAAACTTTACCAAATTACTTTGAAGTGAAGATTTTAAATTATGTATTGGCAAGAATCAGATATTCAAGTGTAATGGGTTTAATTAATTTAAAAGCTTCTCTTTTAAGATGATGCAATAATTGGCATAAAGCCTGAAATGCTTGAAATACCTACCAGTGAGAAAGATTTAAATGCTCAATTAAAACGATATGCATTTTATGGGTTGTGAAGGGAGTATTTAAATATGGAAATGGTTGGCTTCCCACCCTCTCCAGCTTGGGTATAGCTTCTGTTTGCCTTTCCCCAACCCCTTTAAAGGAGTTATTTTGCCCCTTAAGAATAGAGGCATTCATAGGGTGGACTTGGGCTGTCACAGGAAGTCACTGAGGAAGCCCAGCCTGAGGATTCTCTCTCAGTCAGGCCAGAAGAGCCCCATCTGAGTTGTCTGACACTGCCACTTCCCTGTTGATTCTGAATACAATACCACCACTCTACCTCAGAGCCTTTGCACTTACTATTTCTACCACGGCCTTTCTCAAGATAGCCTGAAGTCTTGCTCCTTCACATCCCTTATGTATATGCTCAAATGTTACACTATTCTTGAGGCCTTCAATGAAGCAAGAACCCCTTACTACACACACACAACACTCCTTGTGCCCTATTTAATTTTTCTCTATAGCAGCTTCACCATCTGACTTGTTAAATATTACTTGTTTATTTGCATATTGTCTACTTATCTCACTCATATGAAATCCATGTATCCCTAGGGTTTAGAACCGACACATAAG
Source organism: Grampus griseus (assembly GCF_964374135.1). NCBI lineage: Eukaryota > Metazoa > Chordata > Mammalia > Artiodactyla > Delphinidae > Grampus > Grampus griseus. The sequence continues at coordinate 48,911,031 of NC_138998.1, forward strand.
TGGGTGCTAAATAAATATTTTGAATCGGGCTTCCCTGGTGGCGCAGTGGTTGGGAGTCCACCTGCTGATGCAGGGGACACGGGTTCGTGCCCCGGTCCAGGAAGATTCCACATGACGCGGAGCGGCTAGGCCTGTGAGTCATGGCCGCTGAGCCTGCGCGTCCACAGCCACTGCTCCACAACGGGAGAGGCCACAACAGTGAGACGTCCGCGTACCACAAAAAATATATATATATATATATTTTTTGAATGAATAAATGACCAATCCCATCTTCTCAAAGATTAGTGAATTTAAATAACCTGAGTATTTGGGGGGCCTTACATAAAAGATGGGTATGGACTGGGCCCTGATATCTTGGTTACACAAATAAGAGAGGGTTTTCTTAGGATTGGACAGTTTTTATTTCATACTGCTTGGTGTTTTGCTTCATTCTGGGTGAATCTGCCACCAAAGTAAAGATGCAGTAAAAGAGTTGCCCTGAAAATGTTTAATTTCTCATGTTCAGAAAAATATACTTGAACTGAATACTTTGTTTTTTACTTGCAAATTTATAGACTAAAATACCATATATATAGGAAGCCTGGAGCTTGCATAGGAGCTGTGTTCTAAAAACATGTAACTCAGGGCCTGCTTCCCCTCAAAGGGACGTTATAAAGTGGTATGGTGGCCAGTTCACACCAGCGGGGTGCCTAGAGAAGCAACCCCTCCCCACCACCAAATCACGAGCACGTGACATGGGAATGCATGTCCTAAGCCGGAGGAGAAGGTTGAGAGAGTCACCTTTCCCCTATTAGCTCAGTGCAGGACTGGCCGTAAGCAGAGAAAGTCTACTTTTGCCTTCAGTGTTTTACCAGGATCTTTCTAATCTCTTCTGAGGCCACAGTCTCAACCCCTGCAGGGAACTTAGTCCCCACTCTGCAAGAGCCCAACTTCATCCTCAACCAGTCTTTCAGAGGGAGAAAGGGTAACCCTTCAAGACCACTTTAAAATTTGTTCACAGTAAGAGGGTTAAAAGAAAAACACATTCTGTGATGACGTGCCCATGAAAATTATTGATACTTAAGCCCCCAAATATTATTTTTCTATGATAAAATATTATAAGGACATGAACTCACAAGACTAATATTTCATTTCATTTCCATTTATACTGACCACTTTTTATGTTAAACTCAAGTTGCTGGAGTGAGATAAAGCCCTTGGACTATGAAGACAGTGATGCTGAGCGGGGCCCTGTGGGGCTCCCGGGCATGGAGGCTTTTTGTCCCCCATTTCTCGTAGGCAAGACTCCAGCCTCCATGACTGCCCCTGAGTTCCAAAGGGCAGATTCAAACAGTTGCTTTCTTTTCTTTTCTGAATTCTATTTATTTATTTTTTCTATATCAGGTTCTTATTAGTTATCTATTTTATACATATTAGTGTATATATGAACAGGTGCTTTCAAGGGAGGAGCAGTCAGGAAACCACCTGAGGCGAGATTAAAGGGATCAGGGAAGCTCATCAAGATTAGGAGACTTATAAAAATGAAAAAAAAATAAAACGATTAGGAGACTCCGACCACCTGAGACCCTGCACACACCCTAATCTTGTCAGCAACCCCACCCCTTTGAAACCTTGCAGAAGAAAGGAGAATGCAAGACTGTTACTGCCTTAATCCTTATCACATACCTCTGACCGTGAGTCCTGACTATATAAACCTCTCCCTGTTCCCCAGGGAGGGGGGCACAGTTCTTGAGGCACTAGCCTACTGTGTTCCCTCTTTGCCTGGCAAAGAAATAAAGCCGCTCTTTCTTTCTCCTCCATAACTCTGCCTCCGTATTTCTGTTTGGCATTGGTACACAGAGAGACAGGATTTTGGCAACAACAGCAGGGTTTGAGTCTCGGCTCTGCCATTTACTGACTTTGTGACCTTGGACAAGCATCTTAACTTTTTTGAGACTCATCAGTAAAATGGCAAGAAAATGGAACCCAATCTCTGGATCACTGTGAAAGTTAAACAGTGCCTGGACCAAACTAAGGCTCAATTCAAATAAATGTTCTGTTATTGTCATTTTCAAAAATTATTTAATATTACGGTAAATATTTTTCATTGTTTTATGAGGCATTAAGATTGGCAATTTTATTTCAGTTTATTTCTCACTAATAAATATCTAATATAAAAAATTTTTCAATAAAGAGAATGTAGTTGAAAACATCAGGGCTTCTGGACAAAGAAATGTGTCCAGTTTTCAGATCTTTTACTAATGAGCTGTGTCCTTGGGCCATTTACCTTGAACTCTATGAGTTTCAGTTCCCTCATAGATAAAATGAGGATAAAAATTCCAACTTTCAGGGTTGTCGTGAGCATGAGAAACAAAATAAGTAAAAACCCCTAGCACATAGCGGGCTCCACTGATACTCTGAAGGAGTAGATGGCAAAATAAAGAAAATAAGAGACTCAATCCGTTTTTATTTGGGTCAGTCATTAGCTAACAATCAGCCACTGTGAATGAAAAAAAGTCTAGTAAAGTCAATAAAATGTGAAGCGAAGCCTAATTCATTTTTACAATATGACCTACTTTCAGCTATTTTTGATTCACGTGAACCACGGAAGTTACAAGGAGCTGATTCTGCAAAGACTGTTCATTAAAAGCATTTTCTTTTCTTTTCTTTATGGCTCTCAGCTTTGAGGGATAAGAAAACAGATTTTCAGTTACAAGCATCCTTTGAAAGACCCCTGACACTAATCTTACAGTGTTACTTTCAAAATCTATGCAGTGTCAAAGGTTGTTGCAGACGGGGGAGGGATGCGGAGGCTGGAAGCAAAGTGGTTTTTAATTCCCCTCAAGTATGCAGCTTCCATTGGGCAGCTCTGAGTGCCCCAAATAGACGATTCAGATCTTAGCAATTGAAGGTTTGCAAAAATAAAACACTGAATGATCTTCTTTTCCTAAGAAGTACCAGTAGATACACCTAGGTTTATGCTCTGTGGAGAAGGCCTAGTTGCGCTGGTTTTTCATTTGGGACAAAAATATGCTTATTAGATACTGACCCCAAATCACTTAAGGGCCATTTAATCTTAGACAGCAGCTGAAGGAAAAAATATTTTCAGCTGCTTTGGAGTATCTTTGTAAAGTGCCACTGTCTTTTCTTTCACAGGCTGCAGTATTCTTAACCAATTTAATCTACCCGCTAACAAAGATGGAAGAAGAAAAGCTTATTTTCCCACAGGGCTAAACAAGGATTAATGATAACCAACCAAATTGTTTCTTAATTTTCTATTTTTCTCCCTCTCCAGCTGGCCTTCTAGAGATAGAATGTATAGATTTTCCATTAGTTAAGAATGTTAACGGAGAAGGCACCAGTATTCTAAAAACAAAGAGTGGGTTTTTGGTTTTGTTTTTGACATGCCAGGGATTCTGCCTTATAAAATGGAGGAGCGATGGGGACATTTCATAATTGGGGTATTTTTAACCTGCAGGTGGAGAACGTGGGGGACAAAATCTTCTTGGGAGAATCTGATAAATGATATTGCCATTATATTCTCCAAACCTAACCCAAAGGAGAACCTTCACTGCTCTGTCCTTCAGACCTACCATCCCAATTATGATGACAACGAACCGATTCATCACAACACCCTCTTCCTACCTGAACAGACCCCTGAGTTAAAACACCCACAAGTCTCCTACCCAAAGAAGAGTAAATGGCAGGTGAATAGGTGGGATGGGTCTGTTTGGCCTCACTTCAAAATATAGGGACAAAAGACATAGACGATCATCCCATAAAATAACAGAAAAATTCAAGCTATGCAGGTCCCAGTTGTGACAAAATTCTTGAATTGAATAATATAAGCTTTTGAAACTGTGACATGAAAACAAGATTTTGTGATCTTCTGAAACTGCAGTACATGTTCTAGTGCCTGACTGAGAGCAAAGCACTAGGGATCGTTAACTAGTTCCCAAACCCTTGAGTGAACCAGCTCCTCTCCTTTCTGAGTGAAGAAAGGGGCTGCCCCAGATCTAGGGCCTCTCCCAGCCCTTTCCTAAAGAGCTTCCATTCAGGAACAACATAGCAAAGAAAACCTACTCAATACCAACTGCTGTCATTTCTTAATGTTTTCTCTGATGACTTGCTAAAATGACAGGGTTTATAATTTTTAGCTTTCAGCTTTGGTGAGTTGATCAGTCAAAACAAAGTATGAAAATAGTACCCACTTGGTAAATTCAATTTCAGATGACTGGATCTTAAACTCATATCCATTACAGACCCATACAAAACTGTTATAGGACTAAGGAAGTTTAAGAAGAAATAATAAATACTTAAAGAGGCAGGATGAATAACTTCTTTTGTCTTAAATACAAGTCTATTTTGGAATCAAATCCAAAAGTAAGTCAATGATAAACAACAGATTCTTTTAAATCACTTCAGGACAGATAGCAAAGTTAAAGAGGGTCTCTGAATGTTCTAACATTCCACCCAGTGCCTGTGAAACGCTTGAGATCTCAGTTAAATGTAGCATTATAAATAATTGCTGGTCCCACATGCCTTTTAATGAAGAACATTAATTTTTTTTCCTTAAAAACCTCCTTTAAAGTAAATAATTACGTGGCTTGTGATACTATAAGCCACAGAAAGCTCTTTTTTATCATTTAAAAAATAACTTTTATTCTAATCCTATAGAGTATAGGGGAAAATGGGTAAGGTATACTGGAACTCTATACTATCTTTTCTTTGAAAAAGAAAAGCTATTCTAAAAAAGTTTATATTTTTAAAAAGGAATAGTTTAGAAGTTTTTTAAAACTGTGGAATATTAGGGAAAATACAAAAAATTATAGAAAAGAAAAACAGCTATGAAAATAGTATACGTATATCTAAATTTGTGTGTATATGTAGTTTCATATCCTGTTTTCTTTGGATTAATATGGCATTTTCTCGTGTCATTAAAAATTCCTCATAAACACTGTTTAAAAGGGCTCCTTATCATATGGCTAAACCCAAATTTTTTAAATCATTTTCCTACTGGGAATCATTTAATTTGTTTACTATTTTTAGCTATCGGAATTAGTTTTACAAGCAGTATAATTGTGCATATTTCTGATCATTTCTTCAGAGATGGATGCACATTTTTAGACACGGCCAAACTGCTTTCCAAAAAATTAACTTACTCTTGAAGAGCAAGCATCACCCAACCTCAGCTCCAAGCGCTGCCGCCACATATGACAACCTTCCACAGTGGCTGGAACCCTGCCAGTTTCACATGCTATGGCTCTTCCTGGAAAGCGCCTCAGGACTGAATATCTACTGTGAGTCAGGGCTGCTAGAGCCAAAGAAAGGTGTGAGATGCCCAAATGTCTCCGGGTAATCCTCCTGCCCGCCAAACCACCTCCTGATTCAGCTAAACCAAAAGCCAGGTGCATCTATTCAAACAAAACCCACTGAAATTGGAGTAATACGGGCAAGATGGCTGAGACAAAGAAAGAGTTTACCAAGAGTTTGGCCCAAGACTATTCCCAGCAAAAGAAACACAGACAGAGATAGCCGGATATTGTCTATGATGATACTGGAAAAACCTCAGCTGGGTTTTTTGTTTCCCTAGGAGTTATGTGCAAAGGAAAGCAATATTGGATGGGAGGGGATGTAGTGCTGGTAATCTGTGATATGCAGGTGAGTTCCATAGAAATAAGAATCGTTCGGCAGTGACATTCTTGAAGACATTTTGTTTGACAAGAGGGAGGGTAGGGAGGAAGATGGAGTCTCTTTCTAATGTAATTTAATTTAACTTTTAATTTATTTTTACTTTATGTTGGAGTATAGTCAATCTACAATGTTGTGTTAATTTCAGGTGTACAACAAAGTGATTCAGTTATACATATATCCATTCTTTTTCAGATTCTTTTCCCATATAGGTTATTACAGAATATTGAGTAGAGTTCCCTGTACTTTTCAATTTTAAATCCAAATTTAATCATTTGGAAACTTAACATGAAATCTGGCTTCTCTCAAAAAATTCGTAAGATCTGACAACACTGTGCTGAAATTCCCACAGCAATAACTAGTGGGAAATGAGTAGCCAAGCCCCCTTTGACTGAGAAGACTGACAAGTTTTACTTATTAGAATTACCTGCCTGGCAAGCCCATCCTTTTTTTTTTTTTTTTTTTTCCCCAAGCCCCATCCTCCTGCAAGGTCTTTCAAAGGTTTCCTCAATTCTTTAGACTGGGGAAATTCTACAAAGGCCCCATGTAGTGCCCTTCCCCCTTGCACCCATGCTCAGTTACAAGAGAGATATGACACAGGGGACTTCTCCTGCCAAAGGTAATTTTTACCCTGGGGCAGTGTGTTTGTCTTTTAATTGCCATCCCCTTTCCTTCCCTGGCTGACTGAGCCGGACAACCTAGAAGTCCTCCTGGAGCCTGAGAGCAAGTCTTCCAGTGCCATGGTCTTGTTTCTTCCCCCACACCATCTCCACCAGTACAACCATCATCACTCCCTGGACCACTCAAGCATCAGTGCCTCCTCCACAAAGAATCCCGCTCCACCTCCACAAACTAGAGAGGAACTTCACGAGGTCCATCAGAAGCTCCAAACCCAAAAGCCTTACCCCAGCACAGGGCCAAGACAAAAGAAGGCATATATAGCATTAAACACTCTGCCAAAGAAGTAGATCCTGACAGATCCACAACCTCTGGTCCAGACTCAGCTTTTACCTCTCTTTTGGCTTTGGCCTTGTCACCTAGGCCCTCTAAGTCCTAGTTTGCCTATCTGTAAAATGGGGATAACAAGACATCCTTCACAAGCTTACCAGGAGGTTGTCATGAGATCTGGAATGTGAAAATGTCCTTCATGGGTCCTGGCATGCAGCACAAGCTTGGTAAATGTTAGACGAAGGTGAAGTTAGTTAATAATATGATTTTGCTTCCTCTGCACCCAGGGTAACATGTCCCTGTCTGGACAGCTGCACCTGGGAAAATAAAGTATCAGTTGTCTTATCTGTCCCTGGGTACAGGGTATTATTAGCTCCTTCCTGTAACTTCTGACGTCACATGGGTTCATTTCCTTTATCACTGTTTATTCAGTGATGTCTTGAACAAAATGACAACTTCAAGAAAATCAAAGAATAGTGACAAAAGCATATAAGCACACCATTAGCGCTGAGTCTAATAAATCCTATATCAGAGATACACAGCGGAGCTCGGGGGAGGGAAGGTGACTGACTACCTCCTCAGGAAAGAGGCCCAAGAGGTCAGGGAAGAAGAGGAGAGGTTTAAGTTTCACCTCAAGGCCGACTGGAAATTCATCTACAAGACAAAAAGAAGAGATGCAGGGCTTCCCTGGTGGCGCAGTGGTTGAGAGTCCGCCTGCCGAAGCAGGGGACGCGGGTTCGTGCCCCGGTCCGGGAGGATCCCATATGCCGCGGAGCGGCTGGGCCCGTGAGCCATGGCCGCTGAGCCTGCGCGTCCGGAGCCTGTGCTCCGCAGCGGGAGGGGCCACAACGGTGAGAGGCCCGCGTACAGCAAAAAAAAAAAAAAAAAAAGATGCATTTCAGACAGAAGGCCCCCCATGCAAACAAAGAGACAGTGTCAAGGTGCTTTTGAGAAGATACAAGTCGTTTAGCATAACTAATGCAGCAGGTGCTAGTGAGGAAGAGGAACAGGGGTTGAACTCGAGGACCCACAGCAGGGCTTGGAGTTCCAAAATGAGAAGGGTTTTAAGAACTGGAAGGATGGTGTCAGAGTTGCCTTTTAGAAAGATCACCCAAGCAGCCTGCCGCCTGTTTGCTGTTTTAGCGGGTCTGTCTTTCTCTCCACACACATAACCCCTCCACTGTGACTGTTTGGAACGGAGGGTCCCTCTCTGAGGAGATGGGGTGAGTGGAGTAGAATACTGGCAGAGGTGCACGGGGAGGTAAAGGAGGATGATGGAGAACAGAAGGTGCACAGAACGCAGTTCAATTCCATTAGGACCTGTGGGCACCAGAGATTTTTCAGACCAAAGGGCTGATGCATGGTTACACTAGGGCATCCGGAAAAAGCCTTGCCCTGCAAGGATCTCAAAAATATGACGTTCAAGTGCAGTGTGGAAGAGCCTTCTAAATACAGTCTAGCATCGAGCCACGTTCCGGCCATTCCTTCTTCTTTCTTTTACAGAAAGAAAGATTAACTAAGGCTGCCAAAAAAGAGAGGGGTGGTGGGGATGGGGGGGGGACAGAGCCATGAAAGCCTGAGCAGGTGCTGCTGTTTACTCACCAAGTCTAACAGCCCCATATTGTTACTGGGCCTCTAACATGCCAAAAATTTCCTTAGGAAGAAGCAAAGTATGATGGGGAACATAGCTTGTATTAAATTTTAAAACCTGTGTCGTGAAGAGTTGATCTATTCAGTTGAATACCTGATACCTGATGTTTTACCATACACTGTCACACCCCCTCTGACGACGAATTATTCTACTTACTGCTCACCACAGATCACTATCATTTGAGGTGACTTTCTGAGTCTAATTTTTAGAGACAGAGATGACATGTCCCTTCAAAAATGTTCTCCTTCCAAAAGCCAGTCCCAATGAACCTATTTACAAAACAGAAATTGAGTCACAGATGTAGAAAACAAACATGGTTACCAAGGGGGAAAGAGAGGTGGGATAAATCGGGAGATTGGGATTGACATATACACACTACTATATATAAAAAAATAACGAATAAGAACCTACTGTATAGTACAGGAAACTCTATTCAATACTCTGTAATGACCTATATGGGAAAAGAATCTAAAAAAAAGTGGATATAGGTATATGTATGACGGACTCACTTTGCTGTACAGTAGAAACTAAACAACATTTTAAATCAACTATACTCCAATAAAAAATTAATTTAAAAAAATAAAGTAAAACAGATGCAAGATAAATAAATAAAAGCCAGTCCCTAGCAACCTTATATAAACTTGGGTTATACTGGGGAATCTCCCTAATGCAAAAAGGGTCTCTGGAACTCAGGCAAAAGTAGCCAGGGCAGGGTCACATTTTATTGAGATTTTTATCCCTAGGGGCAAGCACGGCACCTGGCCAACATTGGCATGAAATAAAATTTTGTTAAAAATCTAGACAAATATAAGAACATATGTAGATTTTCTATTGATTTAGTAATTCAGTTTCCAAAATTTTTGACTTTTAAAAATTGTCATATAATTTATATATGTATGATAAACTCACTTTTTTGAAGTGTACAGTTTGATGAGTTTTGACCAATGTACACATTGAGTTGCCAAAAAGTTCGTTCGGGTCTTTCAGTAAGATGGTACCAAAAACCCGAATGACCTTTCTGGCCAGCCCAAATAGTTATGTAGCCGCCATGACAATCGGCCCCCCAGAATTCCTCATGATCCTTTGTAGTCAAATCCTCTCCCGTAATCCTAGTCCAGTGATCTCTTCTCCATCTCTATAGTTTTGCCTTTTCTAGAATGTCATAGAAATGAAATCACAGGGTATATAGCCTTGGAGACTGGTTTCTTTCACTTAGCATGAAGATTTTGAGATTCATCTATGTTGCTGTATCAATACGTATCCGTTTGTTTATTTTCATTGCTGAGAAGTATTCTGCTGCTTAGATGTACCACAGATCGTTTTTCCATTCGCCAACTGATAGATATTGGGATCATTTCCAGCTTTTGGCTATTATGACTAAAGCCGCTATGAACATTCATATACAGATCTTTCTGTTAGCATGGGTTGTGTTTCTCCTGGGTAATACCTACAAGTAGACTTGCCTAATCATATGGTAAGTGTATGAATAAGTTTATAAGAAACTGCCAAAGTGTTTTGGAAAGCGGCTGTATCGTTCTACATACTTCCCAGCCATGTATAAGAGTTCCAGTGGCTACATATCCTTGTCAACATTTGATATTGTCAGTCTTTTTCATCTTAGTCATACGCATGGTGCAGAGTATACCTCACTGCAATTTGAATTTGAATTTGCCTGATGACTGATGTTGAGTATCTTTACATGTGCTTACGGGTTGCATGTGCCTTCTTTGGGGAACCAAGTATTTTTAGTGAAAAGTAAAGCTACATTACTCATTTAGATTTCTCCAATACATTTTGATTAATATTCAAAACTGACAGAATAGGATTTTGTTTTCCTCTGTTTTTCATGGAATATTTCTAAGATGAATTAAACACTTCTTCGACTCCTTAGAGTTCTTAACCATTTTCTTGCGGAAAAACTGAGTCGTGTTGCCCGTACCATTCAACTACATGTTTTTCTTTAAAAATTAGGTCTGTATTTCATCTTCACAGTTTTTCTATCTATCTTCCTCCTTCTCAGGGATGTTACAGTTGTCTCTCTGTTCCCCTCAAATGGCCCACCACGCCAGCCCTTGTAATCTGCTGTTTAACCAGCTACAAGCGTCTGTAATTACTTAAAAAATAAGTATATGGGGGCTTCCCTGGTGGCGCAGTGGTTGAGAGTCCGCCTGCCGATGCAGGGGACACGGGTTCGTGCCCCGGTCCGGGAAGATCCCACATGCCGCGCAGCGGCTGGGCCCGTGACCCATGGCCGCTGAGCCTGTGCGTCCGGAGCCTGTGCTCCGCAACGGGAGAGGCCACAACAGTGAGAGGCCCGCGTACCGCGCAAAAAAATAAAAAAATAATAAAAAATAAGCATATGGCTCTGAGTACAGGCCTGAGAGACTCTCCAAGAATCAAGCCTGTAGGCTTCTCCAAGGGACCTGATGACATACATTTTATGATTTATTTTCAGGTCAGGGCTCTGCGTTAGAGATAGGCAGAGTCAGTTAATAAATGTCCCTGGGATTTCCAGACACACAGAAAGTTTGAGGGAACTTACCAACCAACTCTGATGCATCGCTGAGTCAAATTTTCTAGTTCTACAGCCATAAACAATACCAAAACACAAGCATACCTCAGAGATGTTGTGGGTTTGGTTCCAGACCACCACAATAAAGCAAATAACAAAATAAAGTGAATCACATGAATTTTTTGGTTTCTCAGTGCATATAAAAGTTATATTTACACTATACTTTAGTCGATTAAGTATGTAATAGTTTTATGTCTAAAAAAAGTACATACCTTAATTAAAAAATACTTCATTGCTTAAAAATGCTAACCATCAACTCACTGGGGCTTCAGTGAGTCGTAATCTTTTTGCAATAGTAACATCAAAGATCACTGATCACAGATCATCATAATATAACAATAATGAAAAAGTTTGAAATATTGAGACAATTTCCAAAATATGACACAGAGACACGAAGTGAGCAAGTGCTGTTGGGAAGATGGTGCTCAGTGCAGGGTTGTCACAAACCTTCAATTTGTAAAATACGCAATGTCTGAGAAGTGCAATAAAATGAGGTGTGCCTGAACATATTATCATGTTTAAGGACAGCAAATTGGGGCAGGAATAGAGATTGTGCTCCAGGGCAGTATATCAAAATAAGTCCCCAGAATTCCTTTTTGTTGATTCTAATGGCCTTGTGCTCCCTGAAACCCTCACAGGGATGAGAAGCATGGGCCCCCTCCCTGCCTGGGAGAGCCTCCGGTTCTAAAGCAGCCCCATCCCTTCCAGCAGTCGGGACCTCACTGCTCTAAGACAGTTTCCTGTTCTGTAAAATGGGAATAATATAAAGTGCGTACTGCCCACCTCAGAGCACTTTGCGTCAGTCAAACGGGAAGGAGAATGTGCCAGCGCTGCCTAAAGGTTAATATGACTACAGGAGACCAGTGTTATTACAGCTCCAGGGGGAGCATGACTTATCAGGAGTCCATCCACGACAATCTCATGCCAAGGCAGAAGGCTCCTAAGAAGAAAAACAAAGACACAAATACCCCTTCAACTGGATCGAGAGAAGGATGACAGCCTCATGGTGAGAACAGAGGGACACACCATGCTGCCTACATGGAGGAAGTCCTAGGAAGGGGGAGAAACAGAAACAGGTTTTGAGCTGGGAGGCGGCACGAGACCGCCGATACGCAAGCGTGAGGAAGGGACACGGAGTCCAAAGGATGAATGAAGACACAGCCACACCGGGCACAGGGGCATACATGTATGTACAAACAGTTTAAATCTGGGCATCCTGTTGGTGCAGAGACAGTTACAATGCCATATTTCTTGTTTTCTTTTAAATTGAAGTATAGGTGCTTACAATGTCAGGTTAGTTTCAGGCGAATAGCACAGTGATTCAGTTATATAAATACACACACACACACACACACACATATATGTGTGTATATATATATTCTTTTTCAGATTCTTTTCCCTTATGGTTTATTACAAAATATTGAGTATAGTTCCCCGTGCTATACAGTGGGTCCTTGTTGGTTACCTATTTTATATATAGTAGTGTGTACATGCTAATCCCAGACTCCTAATTTATCTCTCCCCACCCCACTATCCCCTTTGGTAACCATAACTTTGTTTTCTATGTCTATGAGTCTATTTGTTTCGTAAATAAGTTCATTGTATCTTTTTTTTTCAGATTCCACATATAAGCGATATTTGTCTTTCTCTGTCTTGCTTACTTCACTTAGTATGATAATCTCTAGGTCCATCCACGTTGCTGTGAATGGTACAACGTATATGTCAATCTGGAGTTTGGAGTGGGCAAAACTTTCTGTGAAACTTCAGCTCCCTATTCCCACCTAAGTGTTCCCTACCCATAAAAACAGATGCCGACTACATATACCTCTCACCCTGCCTTACTGCATCTTCTGTGATAGCATCGTTCCTAACAGAATTCTTATCCAGGCCCAAGTTCCTCCGTAGTCAAAGGTAGAAGATCACCTGCTCAAAGGAAATGCCTGGCCATTTGATTCACTTCTAGAAATACTTTCTCAAGATATTCTGTGCCAACAAAGATTCCTAGACTCTTCCCAATGTGAGAACTTAAAAATGCCCTCGGGATCAACACTGTTTCAACGAGCGGAATCCAACCCAAAATCCAACATTAATAAATAGTGACCCTAGCTCTGGGTCGTTTTTTCTTTCATACCATCCTAGCCTGATCAGAAGGGAGAGATGTTGTTCCCACAAGAGAGGACAATAAAGGCATTTAGCAGCTTAATCCGCCTCCTCAACCAGGTTCTCCTATAGGGACCATTTTTCTGTAATTATTATCATAATGTGATTGAAGGAAGATACATGTATCATGTGGCTTCCCCCTCCAAGTCTTTTATGTTCAATCAACCAACAATGAATTTTTGAATAATATCACACATGCTAATCCTTCTACTTTTCCTTGCCTCATCTCTAAGCTGGGAGAAGCCCTCATTTCAGTAGGAATAACAGGTGATGTACAGAGGTGTGTGTGTATCAAATTCCATCATAGTTCATCTTCTCTACAGAAACAATAACGTTTCTCCATCTTCTAAGGTCAGGATACTGATCAAAAAGAAAGTTGGGGGCTTCCCTGGTGGTGCAGTGGTTGAGAGTCCGCCTGCCGATGCAGGGGACGCCGGTTCGTGCCCCGGTCCGGGATGATCCCACATGCCGCGGAGCGGCTGGGCCCGTGAGCCATGGCCGCTGAGCCTGCGCTCCGCAAAGGGAGAGGCCACAACAGTGAGAGGCCCGCATACCACAAAAAAAAAAAAAGGAAGTTGGACCTCACCACAGAATGTGTATTATATTTATAATATCCCCTCAAAAAACATTCATTTAAAAAATTATTACTGTTGTTTTTAGTAGCTAACATTTATTGAATACTTACTGTGAGCCCAGAAACATGCTTGGCTCTTTATAAGAACTGTCTCACAACCCTAAAGTGTGTTTAGTATTACTATTACTAGCCCAACTGACAGATGAGGCAACTGAGACTCAGACTTGAACACAGTTCTGAATTCTCCACTTTAGTCATTGGCACTAACTTTCATCTCCCATAACCAGCTATTGGCATCCAGATGCCAGCACTGGACCCCCATTCGCAGGCTGAGGCAGGTGCTCATTGTTTAGTCCAATGTGACCTCAGACCAGAAAGGTGCACTTTCAGGCGTCTCTTCTGTGACTCAATGATAAGTCACCCTTGCTGTGAGTTCGGCTGCGCACTCTGATAATCAGCTCTGTTCCTTCCCCGTACTTGAGACTTCCTTGGAATACACTCAATATTCTGGTTCCTCAAGAACCAGAGTTCCACCTTGCTTTTGTCAGTGCCTGTCCAAGGAAGATTTTCCTCACTAGAATGTAAGTTTCATGAAGGCAGAGATTGGTGTCTGTCTGTTCACTGAGGTCTCCCAAGCTCCCAGCACAGTGCCTGGTACACAGTAGGCCCTGAATAATGTTTGTGGGTTGATGAGACTGAGGTCCTTCAGCTGAAGCCCAGGCTGACTGATGGCCACGTTGCTTCCCACTTGACCTCCTGATACCTACTCCCTCTTGCCCAGTCTTAAGACCATCTAAGAGGACTTGGGATGGTCTGCAAGCTTTCTGGATCCCCTAATGCCAGGTGACAACCAGAATCAGGTCTGTTGTAATTTTCAGATTGTCTGCCTTGACCACCAGACTTAAGCTTCCTGGCAGCACCTGCAAGGTGTGTTTGTTGGCACACACCAGCTCATGGGATGAATTCCAGACCCTCCCAGCTTGCCGTGCTTGGCAGTATTAATTGGTCTTTGCCTAGTTTTATCTAGAAATATTTTTATATAATTATATACAAAAATCATGTAAAATTCATAGAGATGTATGTTCAAAGATGTGACAGCAAGAAATTGGAATGAATAATAAAAGTGTGAAAGTATGGCAGATACACACAATGGGCTTGTATTCTGCCATCAAAATACTATAAAGAATACTGACGGCATAAGAAAATGCTTATAATATTTACAGAGTTATAAGATTTACACACAGTATGAGCCTAACTATGGGAAAACACATTTTTTAAAAAATACCAGCAATAACAGTTGAATTATGAATGATTAAGGTTTTTCATGAACATTTTTCTGCATATTTCTAAATTTCTAACATATCACCAACAAGCACATATTACTTTTATAATATGAAAACTCAGTAAATTTCTTGCTGCAAACACATACTAAAGCAGATACAACTGCATCTTGACAGCACTTGGCTCAAGTTTTTCAGCCACTGGGGTCTGAATTACTAGCCTGTGGTTACCAGTAAGCCTAATTTAATAAAACAAGATGAATACTATTCGAATTTTAATTTACTCCCATCTTATTTCAAGCTAGTGAACAGAGTACAGCCTGATCACACGGCACACAGCTCAAGTCTTCTGGAATGCCTGACATTATGCTCTGTTAATTATACTTACTTGCAGATTCTACTCCTTTCTCCCAAAAGGCTATCAGCTCCCTAAGGACAGTCCTGGAGTGCCTGTGAAGAGCCTACATGTAACTGGTGTACCAAAGATGCCTATGGAGCAAATTAATTTTCAGAATGTGCCAAACCGTTCCAAAGCAGTCAACTTCTTCCAAAGGTATCATGGAAGAAATAACCAGGCAGAGTCCAATGGAAACAATCTCTTCTTCGGTCCAAAAGTCCCTCCCCTGTCCCTCTCATCACAATGGCATAAAGACCTGTGGTCTTTTAAAATAAAAAACAACTACAAATTCAGAAACAAAAGTTGTCCTCCTCTTCTAAGGCAGAACAAAAGTTGGATGAAGAAGGATAGATGGATGAATGAAGAAAGCTGTTTAAGAGGCGGATGGAAGTACGTGAGGTATCTCCAGTCCAGTGTATCAAACATGTTGTGTCATTGAGACAACAGACTCAGACATTTCTCTGATGATTCAGGCTATGCCAAGGGGATTGCAGGAGCCCAATCTGCCATGACGCCACACGGCGCTCAAACGTTCCCCATCCACTAACCGGTGCTTGAAGTTTCACACTGCAGTAGATAATCCTTTCTCTGCAATGCTACTCAAAATAGCTTAGGTGAGTGAGCACTTTGGGTAATATTAAGATTAATATTTCTCTTTTAATAAATATGCATTGATTTTAATGTTGACTAGAAAATACATAAGATTACAAAACCACAAGTTCATGGCTATTGATATAGTTGTAAATCGAATAAAATTGTCAACTTCAAGAAAATTAGTACACTATAGATGAATCTGTCAAACCTCATTAAAGTGTACACTGAAGAACTGTATATTTCATTGTATGTAAATTCTCCCTCAATTCTTAAAAAACTTAATAGAACAGTACAGGTGGTGTGCAGATGAGGTAGGAATCCTAAGGTATAATGTGGAAACAAAAGACTGAAAAATAATGTGACTATTCCACAAACATTCAATGAGTTCATCCATGTATAGACCAGGCATTGTTCTAGGCACTAGTGATTGCTACAACCCAGACAAAGTCTTTATCCTTATGGTGCTTAAAATCTAGTGGAGGAGAGGCCCAACACAAAAATAATCCCAGATATTCATTCTGGTTCACCAAGCACTGTTGAATCCACCATCTTATTTGACCCTAATCAGGAGGAATTCCTGAAGTTAACAGAGCTGCTTCTGAGGTCTATAAAATGGACACAGTGCCCAGCAAGCCCTGGTATCCCATCTCTAAGAAATATTCCTTCACATCAGCATATTTT
Organism: Grampus griseus; assembly: GCF_964374135.1. Taxonomy (NCBI): domain Eukaryota; kingdom Metazoa; phylum Chordata; class Mammalia; order Artiodactyla; family Delphinidae; genus Grampus; species Grampus griseus. The sequence continues at coordinate 48,927,558 of NC_138998.1, forward strand.
CAAGATTTCTTGCATCTTCCATATGAAGAAAACCAACCACCTTGGTTTAGAGTAGCTTTTGAAGGTTTGCTTTGGAACAACATACAATAATCTAAGACAACCAAAAGATTCACTGAGTTTGTGTCTTTTATGTTGCCATTCACAAAATTCATGTAGTCTGGATCAGAGGTTCCTGAACTTCAGAGTGCATCAGAATACACTGGAGGGTTTGTGAAACACAGACTGTTGAGTCCCCATCTGTTTCTGTTCATTATAGCAAGGGGTGAACCAGAGAATATGCATATCTAACAAGTTCCCAACTGATACTGATGCTGCTGGACCCAGAAATACCTGCGTGTTTGAGAACCACTGATCTACATTACACTTTGAAACAAACAACTCTAGAATCTCATTAGCTTGATAGAGTTTTGTTTTCTTAATGAGAATACATGGGTTTTTTTACAGGTTGACAGAAAGGCTTTGCATACTGCAGTCGCTCTGAAGTATCTTGCAGTGCCAGAAAGAAAGGAAATGCTCCCCTCCTAAAAAATGGTGTCTTGTGCCAAAGAGACACAGCAGACTACTGAGAGCTTCCAATGGCCAAAGCTGGAACAATCTGAGCAACAGAATAGATAAGGTTGTATTTGCGTATAACTCAAAATATAAAAATACCCGTGTGTCCATGCTGAGCTAAATAAATGAACAAATACATAACTGTCAGGGGGAAAGGCAAATCCCCTGTGCAGAATAATTCTAAGTAATGTAGGCAGATACTCTGTGCTCAAGGATGAGTATACGTCCCCATTTCTTAAATGCGGGCTGGGCATTGTGATGTCCTTCTAAAAAGGACAACATGGAAACAAAGGGAGTAAATGTACATTGGAGGAACCTCAACCAGGTGATGTCAACAGCAACAGGGACAAGTCATTCTGATTGTGTAGCCCTTCAGATGATGTGATGAGTACTTTACTTCCGTGATCTTCCCACCCCAAACCCAATCTAATCACGGAAAAAACATCAGACCATTGAGGGGCATCTTATGAACTGCTTAACCAGCACTCCTCAAAGCTGTCCAGGGCATCAAAAACAAGGAGACTCTGAGACGCTGTCACAGTCAAGAGGAGCCTAAGGAGACATAACATCTGAACGTAATGTGGTATCCTGTCTGGGATCCTGGAACAGAAAATGGACATTAGGGGAAAACTAATGAAAACCGAATAAAATACCAACTTCATTTAATTAAAAAACAAAACACTGAGGCTCACTGAGCATCCACCATCTCTAAGGTTGTTGGTCATCTTGACCGAGGGAAAGAGAAGTCTGAAGGCACTGAGACCAGTAATTAAATGCTCCACTCCATCACTTTTGCCCACAACTCATTAGTTATTAACTAGTCACATAGCCCCACCCACCGACAAAGTGATGAGGACATGTGGGAACCAACCGCATACCCAGAATGGGGGGATGAACAGTAGTAATGACTATCACCACACCTGCTTTCCACCCTTTTGAAACAAAGCCTTGTTTCACTTAAGCCTTGTTCTGCAGATTCTTTGGAGCCAACCTGTAGACTGATGGGCACCGTGACTGCATGCCGCATGGTTTCCATTAGAGATCATTTATACTGCACCCATTTTCTCCTGCTTCTCCAAGGGTCGCCTAGAGTTATGTATCATAATCGGGATTTCTAGTCTTTTTCTTCAATGATTATTCTGATTGTATCTCAGACCCAGTATCTCATCACAACCAAGTCAGCTATTTAAGAATTGTTTGGTGGTTTACTCAAAAGGCACAAATGAGCTTAAATGCCTCACTCGTTTCAGTAAAATGAAAAGGGCAGCCCCTTTGTCACATGAATCTGCCCAGCCAATTTTCAGACCAAGCTTTCAACATGCCTGGTCTGAGCAGAAATCAACATTTCAAACTAAGTGTGTTTCTTCCTTCCTCTTCCATTACTCAATTCAGTTCTCAGTCTCTGCCTCTTCCTAGAAATAGTACTATTTCATTTCTCAACTCCTCCAAGCCCCCAATGCAAAAAAAGGACCCTCAAACCAAACAATTCTCCTTTAACGCCTGAAACTTGACCGTTTGCATTTCTCTCTGCATGACTACAGCACAATTTTAATTTTCAGTTTGCATTCACATGTCAGGGAAGTTAAACATATGACCCTTCAGCGGGCAGTTTTCATAAACTCCTCCCAAAGGGCTTGACCTTGAGATCGCCTGCAGACTCCAAAAGTAGCTTCCTCTTTGAATAAAGAAGTATTCTTTATATTCTTTGTAGGTTATGAAACAGCCACAAGAAGGTGTAGCGGTTTTGTGGTGATAGTGGTGGTGGTGGTGGTGGTGGTGGTGGTGGTGGTGTGTGTGTGTCTGTGTGTGTGTGTGTTTTCATTTTCCTTGTTTTCTAATGCAACAGTTTTATATTATGGCCAATCAGTACTAAAAACTGTGTAAATCACAGCCAAGAAAGGAATTACTGATGGCCTCATTTCAGGCAAGTACTAGATGACCAGACCTTCCTTTGTATTTTGCACAGCTCAGAATTATAAAAGCCAACGCCGGAGCTTTGCGAACATGGCCCCCAAATAGAATCACAACAAAATTCCACTACTTAACCCACTAAATATATTTTTCTTAATCATCTCTTTCCACATCAACATTAAGAAATTCTCATTTTTCTTAACTGACTCCTACTTGAAACTATCCCCATTTTATTACAACAAATTTGCTAAGATGGTTTAGGATTATTAGCCTTACCAAAATTATGGATACTATTTTATGTAAGAATATTTAACTCTGTATATTTACAACATAGTCGCCATAAGGATCCAACCAATATAGAAGCTGCTGAGATTAATAACTCATTTGTACAGAGATCATGTACTAGGGCCCCAGCTCTGACACCATCAACACTTTTCCTAAATTGGACTTCCCAATCCCTTTATTAGAGATAATGAATTCGTCTCATGGCCAGGAGCAGATAATGATTTCCATGGTCTCCACTGATATGAATCAACCCCCTTGGGGTTCGGAATATGTCTTCATTGTATCCTTGTTCTTGAACAAAAGTACTGCTTCCGTCCGATTTTTTCCCTTCTTAACTTACCCAAATGATTTTCATTCTTACCTCACTCAACAACTTGTCAATTCGAGAACAGGAGCTATTTCCTTTCTTTGTTTGGGATTCTGGCTGCAACCCAGGCACCATTTTCCAAGTAATTAATGAACCCTGCAATGTCCTGGCTTGTGACCACCAGCCTCCTCCTTTGTTGTATTTCTTGCGGGGAGAAGGACTGAATACAGGAGCAGGCAGTAGGCTGCCGCTTAATGAAGAGCAAGCTGCTATTTTTTAGGTGAAAATATCCCGAGTTCTTTTACTTTATCCACAAGGCAAAAGTGTGTGTTTATAGTTGTAGCTGAGGCTCATGAAGAAATCTGAGAAACAGAAGTCTTTAAGAGTTAGAGATTTCTAACAGACTGTCAGGAGATGAAATGGGGCACACAATCTAGTGGGGGCGGGGGGGGAACTCGACCTTTGCGCCCACCTGAAAACCCAGAGTTGCTTTTCCTGCATCAGCAAAGAGAAAACCCGAGAAGACGCAGCTTTTTGTGAAGGGCATAAAGAGATCAAAAATGAAAGTGGACTTTTTTTTCCTTCCCTATTCCTTAGAAACAAAGGAATAAAATTTTGAGGTTTTCTTTACCATGATCATTCATGTATTCAAAAAATACGCTTTCGGGGCTTCCCTGGTGGCGCAGTGGTTGGGAGTCCGCCTGCCGATGCAGGGGACGCAGGTTCGTGCACCGGTCGGGGGGTGTCCCGCATGCCGCGGAGCGGCTGGGCCCGTGAGCCATGGCCGCTGAGCCTGTGCGTCCGGAGCCTGTGCTCCACAACGGGAGAGGCCACGGCAGTGGGAGGCCCGCGTACCGCAAAAAAAAAAATGCTTTCGATGTCTTCTAGGTATCTAGCATTGATCTAGATGCTAAGATAGAGTACTCATTAAACAGAGTCCTTATCCTCAAGGAAGAGTTTAGTGGACAGAGACTGAAATGAATGAATGAATGAATGGCAGATTAATGATGATTGCTATGGAAGAAAAAATTAAACACAGTAAGGAGAACAACGAATAGGAGGTCCAGGGTGTGAGGTGTTACTTTCTAAGAGGTGGTCTGGAAGGCCCCTAATAAAATGACATTTGAGCAGAGACCTGGAGGAAGTGAAGGAGCAAGCAGCAGGGGTATCTGGAGGAGAAGATTCCAGGCAGATGGGACAGCAGGAACAAAGGCACTGCAGTCAGCCCACGCTTGACATGGTTGATCACTAATTCCTCTAAAAGCTTAACAATCTCTGCGGAATCGAGCCACTGAAGATAAATAACCACTCTTTTAAGCCCCAAAACATTGATTTTTACCATTTATGAAGTAAAATCATTGAAACTATGTTATATAACCCTCTGCCCTGTAAGAGATATGGTCCATAATTATATCTTTTCAGATGACTCCAATATATGTGTCACACTTTATTCATGGACATACAAAGCACATAATCTATGCACTACATTCTACTTATTCTTTTATTGATTAAACATCTAGTCTTTACGAGGTACTGCACTAGTTACTGGGAATAATATGATGAGCAAAGTAGGTAAGTCCCTGTCCTCACAGAGCTTGCAGTCAGATAAAGGAGAAAGGCATCATTCCACTATACATGCCACGTAATCTGAGTGTAGTGCCCTGATTTGGGGGGTGGGGTATGAGAACCGAAAACAGGGACTGGGGTCTTCTGGAGGATGAGGAAAGGTTTTTGTGAGGAAGTGACATGAAGGAGTTAATAAGAGGAGAAGGAGCATTCCAGGAAGAAGGAACAGCATATGCAAAGGCCTTGAGATGGGCAGGAACAAACTGGGTTAGCTGTATTAAAAGAAAGCAATGAGGGACGTCCCTGGTGGTGCAGTGGTTAGGAATCCGCCCGCCAATGCAGGGGACATGGGTTCAAGCCCTGGTCCGGGAAGATCCCACGTGCCACGGAGCAACTAAGCCCGTGCGCCACAACTACTGAGCCTGCACTCTAGAGCCCATGAGCCACAACTACTGAGTCTGTGAGCCACAACTACTGAAGCCCACGCGCCTAGAGCCCGTGCTCCGCAACAAGAGAAGCCACCGCAATGAGAAGCCCGTGCACCGCAAGGAAGACCCAATGCAGCCAAAACTTAATTAATCAAAGCAATGAAAACTGAGTTTGGAGAAGAAGCTGTAGTCACATCATGCTGGGCCTTGTAGGCTAAGTTTGGTCTTGATCAAATGGGAAACCATTTGAAGGCTTTTAGGTGGAGAGAGACAGAGTCAAGTAAACATTTCGTATGACCTCTCTGGCTGCACAGTGGGAATGCAGGGCTGCAGGGATAACTCCAGGGGAGAATTCACTGCAGGCACTCGGATGAGTGGATATGCATTGCCTGGACCTGGAGAGGGGTGGCAGAGACAGAAAACAGAAGAGGGAACTGAGAAGAAATAAGAAAGTACAGTCAGCCGAGCTTGGTGATGAAATCAAATTCAGGAGATTAAGATGTTATGGGCGACTCATAGTTGGTTTTTGGAGTCATAATAATGCCCTTCATTCATTGGTTCTTGCTGGAGAAAAAAGAAAGAAAAAAGAACAAGACATCCTATCTCAGGCACCAATCACACAGAGCACAGTATGTCTCTTCTCTTTGGCAGTCAGGCTGGTTCTAAGTAGTATCTAGATCCCTGGTATTCAAGTCCTCAGTGGCCCCAAAGCTGGCCTTTGGCTGAGAAGGGGCTATCACAAAAAAAATGAGAAGAGAAGCCTGTAGGCTACGTTAGACTCGGGACACATGAGCTCCTGATCCAGATGACTCTGTTTCAACTCCATTATCGTGGCACTTAGCTGGTCACACCTACAGAGAAATCAGCAAATTGGGTGACCCCTTAGGATTTTCTTTCCAGAGAGCAAAGTACCTAAATAAAGACCCTTGCGTTTAGCATAGAACACAAAGACATCTGAGCAGCAGCAATTTGAGAGAACTTCAAGTGTGGCATTTAGGTTTGAGAGAGGAAGTTAGAAATCAGAGAACTGATCTCACAAACAAAAAGCTTTTATAATAGCCTGCCCTGGATAAGACAGTAATGAGAGGACAAAGAGAAAAACCGTCCTCCTCTAAATACCAAGGAAACCTAGGGAAATGACTTCTTAAAAAGGAGCAGGTGAAAAGAAGAATTTTAGTGTCATCAGGAGTGACTGTTCTTCCTCTTTGCCAGAAATAGCTAAGAGTCTAAATCACTCATGTGGTCCTAAGAAAGGAGGTGCTTACAAATGAGCGTGAAGCCTAACAGTGCTTTATAGATTCTTCTAGGCTCGTGGAAGAATCCTAATGGACTTCATTCACCTTAAGATCACCTGATTATGGTCACAACAGATTAGGATAATACCTGTAGTTTACTTGTTTTTGACATAAATCCATCATAAACCCAATTCCTACCCTTGACCATAGGTTTGTTTTGTTTTGTTTTGTTTAAAAAAGGCTTTCTAAGCCTTAAATGCCTGATGCCTGGGTTTCCAAACCAGAGACAATGTACTCCTGGGGGGCACATCATCCTATAGAAACTGATGAGGGTAGTCATCAGTCAGCCATTAATAAATAATAAACTGTAATCTGCCTTCGCTGATCAAACTTGCCTTAATTGCTCTTACAAAAACGTGCAAGTCCTTCAAGCATCACATAGCCTAAACAATAAAACGTTTGCCCAAGTTGTTTTTCAGAAATTTGGAGTCAACTGTGTCCAGTTTGAGCTCAGGCCATTTGGTTAAGACTGGTTAGGACCATTGTCCCTCTAACTGGGCAAGCACCAGTATCCACTAGGTAACTTTTTGAGGTCAGAGGGCCAAAAACTCTACCCTTAGAGCGTGCTAAGGCCACCATATTCTGAACATGCGTCCCACGAAGAAGCCAGTAGCTAGCTTAGTTGTGCCTGCGCAGAACGACGATTACCTCACTTTTTTCTGATCTCCAGTCACCTTTCCCCATGCTCCCCACACCTCAGGCCACCCTGCTTCTTTATCTCATAAATATCCGGAGCCTTTCACCTTCTGGGAGGCGGACCTGGGACTTGTCTCCTCACTTGGTTGCCTCGTGAATAAACCCTTTCTCTGCTGCAAACCGCAGCATCTCTGCATTTGGCTTGCTGCACGTTGCGCAAATGAACCTGGTTTGGTAACGCTATGCCCAGCAGGGGTGGGAGACTACAAAACTCTTTTTTAAATTTACCTTTCTGTAAGAATTAAGTTCAGATAATTTGAAGTTGAAGCAAAAATAACTATTCCAATGTATAAAAGGCAAAATCCACCCGAATTTTCAAGTTAAAACACAAGATTTCGAATATATTTCATTTTTGTGGTTTCCCCACCACCACCTTGAAGGAAGCCCCAAGACCACTTGATATCAGGAGATGCATAGTTACAGGCCGACTCCTCCATGGGGCACTGTGGGTACAGCGCCTGGGACCCACGATGCTTTTTGCAGCTGACAAAAATGTCCTACGAATTTTAAAATCAGAAGAAAACAATTAACTCTTTGGTCAAAGTAAATGTTTTAATATATAATATTAATATATTTGTCTTTATGCCAAGGAAATTGTAAAATCTAACTTAAAATGTTTTTTATGGAGTCAGGAGACCACAAAGGCAAGAGTAAGAGCCTAGGTCCATGAGAATCACACTGTGACCCTGGGTAGTTGGTATTGTTGTGCTGGTAAACCTCAAAACACAGGTGACAATAATATTTCTTAAAGTATGGTGGTCCAAATAACACCATGATGTGATGGGACAATGGTTAACATTTTTAATTTGAAAAGTATGTATTACCTATTAAAGTGTAATTAAAAATAATGGATCTCCCATTCATGGTAGCAATAAAGTTTCCTTTTTGGAAAATTAGAAATTTGGATAATGGTCTGATTGCTTAATTCCATTTTAAATCATATATCATAATTGTTTTTCAGAATTAGTAGGTCACCATGTTGAGAGCAAGAAATATTTGTTGGTTGGAACAAAGCACCTCCTTTTACTGGCACATGAAATGGTCCTACGTAAGTCTTGCATTGTACGGACAGAAGCAGATAAGGGATAAAGATTCCTCACAAGAATAAGACATTCATGTAACAATGAGATCAGCAAGTCCAGTCCATCCAGCCGGGATCATTTTACAAGGGTCAGACAGCCTTGGGGCATAAACTAATCATTCCAGGGTCTGGAGGAAGCCACCTCCTGATTCCCAAGAGGCAGCATCACATGATTAGATTGTTTACCTTTGCTCAACACAAATTTGACACATTTTCCCAAAACTACCTGTCTGGGGCCCTGTCAAAAATACAATGATGGAAAGTCAGAATAATGTTCTGGCCCAGTATGTCTAACATTCCAAAAATCCATTCCATTTCAGTCATGTTTTGGAGGTAGGGAAGGATATTTTCCCCACTAGTACTTGAAATCAATCCATTCTTGCATGCTTTAGCTGCCCAGAGCATAGACTCATTGCTGAATTCGAAGCAGCCAGTGGCATCCAGGACCTTCGAAAAGTAGTATTCTAGCGCTTCTTTTTTCTCTTGTATGTCTTCGAGCTGTTAACTTAGAGGGAAGGGACTTACCTACTCTCAAAGCAAGAAGGCCTTATGTTGTTTTTAATGGCCGATGAAATTTTTCCCAGGAATCTGCAAGAAGGGCTGCCCAAAGAAAATTCTATATATTTCTCATGAACATTTACAGAACCGCAAAGCAAATAAGACATAGAACACAACACTACTGCAAACATTTTTGAGGAGAGTAAACAAGATTCTCAGTTGTTTCATTCAGCTCTGCCAATATTAGCTCTACCATCATCCTCACCTAGTATTTGGACAAAAATATTGTAGCTGGTAATAAGCAGAATCAGGATTTGAACTCAGGTCTGCTTAGACCCAAAGTCATGTTCTTAACCCCTGGAACAAAGCTGGTAGTCAGTACGTATTTTTGAATCTGAATCTAGATAAGGGAACCGGTCTTTTTGACCCCGGATGCTGAAGTATTTTCTGGAGCTACTGTACAGCTAATCTCAACTCCCAGAATGAAGGAGTTCCGCAAAACATCTGAAGAGATTAAATAATACCAGATTCAAGTATCCTTTCTAAGGAACGGTTTCCCAGACAAGACGACAGGGATGCAGAGATTCTAGCCACTCCTCGGAACAGATCCTACTGGAATAACAACACAGAATTCACCCTGGGCCCCTTAATGAGACAGGGAGAGAGCTGTGTGACCCCACTAGGTAGGGTGTACGAGCCCCATACCAGTCTAAAGAAGCTACAGAAGACAGGCCTCCACCCTTCTTCCACCCAATAAAGATTTCTTGGGGTTCATGTCTCTCAAGGGGGATTTGAGGCAGGAGATACATGGGCCCCAGGCCGAGCAGCTGGAGTTCGTCCCCTGTGGATAGATACTCCAAAATAGCAAGGAGGGAGGAGAAGCTGAGCCCTGCCCAGGAAAGAGATAAAAAAGACCATATATTCCTCATTCTCGAAGTCAAGGAGACCTTCCCAACTACACACACACAGAAAGGCTCCTTGAAGGTCAAAAAGGGAGGGGGTGCCACCCCATAATAGGTGATGTCAACCTACCCATAGGCCTCTTCACTAGAATCCATTGTGGCTAAGAGATGCACGTGCACTCATGGGAGGAGCCTGAGATGAACCAAATATGGACTCAGAACCAGACAAAGCAAGACGATTGGCCAAAGGAAGCCCAGAAGAAATGCCCCATATAAGTGATTCAAACTACCACGAGGGTACGGCTCTCTCTGAGTTCACCCATGTGTCTATCCACACGTACTACTTTTCCTCCAAATAAACACTTTACGTGCTTCACTGCTTTCCGTCTTTGTGGGAATTTTTTTCTGCAAAGCCGAAGGGCCAGGGCCTTGTCACTAGCCACTGGTCCTGGTGGTCTAGTGGCTAGCATTCAGCGCTCTCACTGCCGCGGCCCAACCTCAATCTCTGGCCAGCAACGGAAACCCTGCTTCAAGCCACTGCAGGCCGAGGCCACCCAAGATCATATTTGATTTTATTCCTTGTTGAAATCCAACTGGGATGAGAAAAATTAACTATTACAATTAAATAAGCAGGAGAAAGTGAAAGATTTCCATGTAAAAAGCTTAAAGTTCTGTTCCTTTAAAAAAAAAAAATGTCTAAAGAAACTCAATCCTTTAACTGGGACTCCAGATAACAGACTGTACTGTATATAGAAAGTAGCTAACACTTTTTTTTTTTTTGAGTACTCATTTTATTTTTAAATTCTTCTAAATGCATTTCATGTATCATCTCATTTAATCTTTATGAACTCTATGAACTTTATGAATAATAGGTACTATTATTATTCCTATTTTTCAGCAGATGAAACCAAGGTACAGAAAGGTTAAGCAATGAGCTCTAGGTCGAACAGCCAGTAAGTGGCAGAGTCAAGATTCTAGACTCAAGGGATCTAATGCCAAAGCCTATGCTCTTAACCACTTTGCTCTGCTGCTTCTTATAATAATAATTACCACTTACTGGATACTTTATTACGTGCCGTATATGCCTTATGTACATTATCTCATTTACTATTCCCAACAACCACAGGAAGAGTGTTTGTATGTACATTGTATATATGCATGCAGATATAGAAGTAGGTGTGTGTATATGTGCGTGTGTATATGTGCGTGTGAATGATTCTAGCTTCTATCCCATCACCCTAAAACATGTGACAAATCTCTCAACTCTTGAAAGAAAGCCATCTTAGATACTCTGTGATTAATCATATGAAGTGTTCACACAAAAACTGCATTGTGCATCACCTTCTCATATTTCCAGTAGGTGATTTGATTGAATCTTTATTTTGAGAAGAATAGAATTCATTTACTCTCATGTTCTTGTTCTTTTTATTTCATTTTAATATGAAATATAACAGCACCAGAGAAAGTTCTGCAATATCTTAAAGGACAGAGTTTTAGGACTATCACTGGATTTATAAAAGTTCCAAGTAAAAACCTCCAAGGCATAGTGGCAGTCAAATGCCTCTGTACAGACGCAGCCAATCTGTATGTACTTGGCACTTGAAGATTGGAAGGCTCCATCATCACGGTTATCGCCAGAGCTAAGAAGATCTGCCTTCTCCCCTTCACTGAGCCAAGTGTGTGACTTATCTCTGTGGACGTGACAAGTCAGCCACCAGTGGGCATCAAGGCCTTGCCTTCGCCTTCTCACTTCCCGGAGGAAGAGTTCAACACAGAGGCTAGATGGCCCATTCAGGCACCCAGTCTATTCTGAATCTGGATTTATGCCTTCTCTTTATCTAGAAAAGGTGTTTTCACCTAATCAAGTGGTCTCCAGTTCTCAGGGCCAATGAAGTGGCCTAATTTCATGCTTCCCAAATTTAAATGTGCCTACAAATTATCTGAGGAATCTCATTAAAAAGCAGATTCTGGGGACTTCCCTGGAGGTCCAGTGGTTAAGACTCCACCCTTTCACTGCAGGGGGCGAGGGTTTGATCCCTGGTCAGGGAACTAAGTTCCTGCATGCCACATGGTGAGGCACACAAAAAAAGCGGGGGGGGGGGGGGGGGGGGGGGAGGGATATTTGTTTGAATTTTTGAAAGGCCCACCTAGGGTTCAAATCCATAATGATCTAAAAAAATTTCCATTATAGTCATGTGGCATTAAAAACTCTAGAGAGTCCTTAGAAATATCCATTCACTTTTTAAGCTTTCGGACTGCACAAGGATGTCTCACTCCGGATAGGGAGAGAGACCATTATTCCACACGTGAAGCTAAAGGCATCCCTTCCGTCACTGAACCACCTGTTCTCTAGTGCCCAGTGATCCACAGAGTAAGCAACTAATAATTTCAGATTCTCCAAAATGGTGAATCCTTGACCTAAATGTGTTTAATACTCAGTAAGCCTCTCTAACTCAGACTACTTTGGATGCGAGAGTTGGTACCACTATGTAAATAAGGAACTATTTTACTGTATAGTTAAATGAAACAAATACATGCAGTACAAATTCTCTGGAGGAAATGCTCTAATATTGAAGAACAACTTGTGATTAGCATATCAATAGGAATACATAAACAGCAGTTTTTAAATACCTGAGGGCACTTAAGGACAGGTTTTTTAACAAACTTCTTAAACTTCTGTTTATAGTCTGAAACTACTTGGAAAACTCATTCTTGTAAGACACTTTAAAAGGTCAAGTTCAGCCCACATCTCCTCTTTGAAAATTAATAAGTTTTTAATGTACTCAGAGATGCAGAAATGATGTCAAGCTTACTTGATTGACCAAACCAAAGAACCTTCTAGAATAGCAACATGTTTTGGCTGGGTTTCTACCATTAAGTCACTTGTCCTCTTAAGTGGGATATTATAAAGTACACTTATTTTGACATATTAGCAGAATTACTAGGTCACTTGTAAGCAGCAAAATAATTCTCTTTAACCTTTTTAAAATGGTCAAAGAGGAGAAATAAAGTATATAAACAATGCTGAGGAATAATGGCTTGCTAGTGTTACCTCTCCATTTTAAAAGGGACCCTACTGCCGATGCAGGGGACACGGGTTCGTGTCCCGGTCCGGGAAGATCCCACATGTCGCGGAGCGGCTGGGCCCGTGAGCCATGGCCGCTGAGCCTGCGGGTCCGGAGCCTGTGCTCCACAATGGGAGAGGCCACAACAGTGAGAGGCCGGCGTACAGCAAAAAAAAAAAAAGGGACCCTAAGAACTGGGGACCATAGATCTCTGTTAAGCCAGAAATTTTTAAATTAAAGGTTAAATCACTGAATGCTTGAGTTCAGCCCCACCTTGCTTTCATTCTTCCAATGAATTATATCTGCTTAAGTCTTTGGTGTCAAAAGGTTGTAGGTGGGTTCAACTTCCAGTTGTTGGAGTGACCTAGGGCAAGTCAAGCTTTCTAAGGCCAGACTCTTCATCTGAAGAGCAGGGATCATAAGTATTAAGTTATCTACCTCAAGACGCTGTGGAATGGAGCCTTTCCTATAATGGGCATGAGTACTATATATATACACTATACATATATATTTACATACCAGTACTGCTTGTATTGTTAGCAGAACAAAGTCAGTCCTTGAGCTTTAAAGAGACACATGAACCACAAGAAAAGTCAAGAACTTCCACTTAAAACCACAATGAGATACCATTGCACAGCTGTCAGAATGGCTATCATCAAACAGACAACAAATAACAAGTGTTGGTGAGGTGTGCACTGTTGTTGGGACGGCACATTGGTGAAGCCACCATGGAAAACAATATAGAGGCTCCTCAAAAAGTTAAAAATAGAACTGCTATGAGATCCAGCAATTTCACTTCTGAGTATTTACTCAAAGAAAACAAAAACACTAATTCAAAAAGATATATGCATTCCAATGTTCATTGAGGCATTATTTATAATAGCTAAGATATGGAAGCAACCTAAGTGTCCATGGATAGACAAATGGATAAAGATATGGTACATACATATATATAATTCAATATCACTCAGCCATAAAAAAGAATGAAATCTTGCCATTTGCAACAACATGGATGGACTTAGAGGATATTAAGTGAAATAAGTCACACAGAGAAAGACAAACACCAGAGGATCTCACTTACATGTGGAATCTTAAAAACAAACCAAACAAACAGAACAAAAACAGACTCATAGATACAGAGAATAAACGGGTGGTTGCCAGAGAGAGGGAGAGGGGACATAGGTGAAGGGGATAAAGAGGTCCAAACCTCCACTTATATAATAAATAAGTCACAGGGATACAGCATAAGGAATATGGTCAATAATAATGTAATAACTTTGCATGGAACAATTGGTTACTAGACTTATGGTGGTGATCATTTCATGATATATGCAAATGTCAAACGATTATGTAGTATACCTGAAACTAACATAACATTGTACACCAACTATATTTCAATTAAAAAAAAAAATACTGGGCTTCCCTGGTGGCGCAGTGGTTGAGAGTCCGCCTGCCGATGCGGGGGACGCGGGTTCGTGCCCCGGTCCGGGAGGATCCCACATGCCGCGCCATGGCCGCTGGGCCTGCGCGTCCGGGGCCTGTGCTCCGCAGCGGGAGAGGCCGCAGCAGTGAGAGGCCCGCGTACCGCAAAAAAAAATACTGCCACCTAAAGCACACGTTAAATCTATGAAACTTCTATAACCACAAGAGAGGACCCAAGGGCAACAACCATAAGGACACTGTTCTTTAACAAACTACCAAGAGTTCTGAATGCATCCTAACCTCTAAGGTTCAAATCTAGAAAGATAGAAACATTCTTCCTCAATGTGACCTTCCACGGCACACAGGTCACTGGGCTGTGTCTTTACCTGTAAGTCAGTTCTCAGGCTTTGAGCATTTCATCGAGATGCTCCAGTCCTACATCCAAGCAAAGCTGATATTGGTTAGTTCTTACAACTTTTATTCTGGAGAATGTTCTGTAAATATCCTCCAAGCTCCAAATCCCCCCCAAAGTGTATGTTAGTATGAAGAGCCATTATCCTAACAAAATCAGCTTTTCTGGCCACATACATATCATAGGGTGACACTGCACCACCAGGAACTGTCCTCAACTGCTACCTCTTCTTAGGGAGCAATCCAATTCCAATAAAGCATAGAGCCCTGTCAACACCAACACCAAATAGATATACATACCCTTGTACATCTACTCATTTTTTTAAACTAATATTCAACACTAGGCACTTAACTGCTTCTATTTTAACCCAAAACACAAACTGTGAAGAGGGGATTTTCTCCCCCATATTTACTCTGGAAGAGACACCAGCCACAGAGAAGTCAGTTAAACCTCATGTGCCCACAGATCTGAGGTGGTTAGCTCCCTGAGCTGTGTTCCTCAAGGAAATCTGGAAAGAAAACCTCTGGGCTTTGACCAGGACCTCAGAGAGCAGAGAGGAGGGCTCCTTAGGAGAGCTCTGTGGGCTCCTGAGCTCTGTGGGTCACACCCTTCCTGAGAGGCAAGATCCTGAGTAAGATGTTGAAACCTCTGGATGTTCATGGTCTCCGTCAGCAAATGGGTATCATAACCCCACACAATCTCTGGATTCAAGTGTTAGAACAACAACATGAGGACCATAGACTTGGAAATGCCGAGACACTCCCTGGAGACCAATGCATGGAGTAAAGAGTCTCTTCAACACTGATCACGCAGACGGCAGAATGCTGGGGGTGATGGAAGTTGTGACTGGAGTGCGATGGGAAGCACGGTCAGTACCTGCCTTACTTTCACACGTTCACAAATATACGGATTTGAAGGAGAACTAACACCACGATACATAGTATTTAGGACAAACTTCAAAGACCACAACTGACCATGGTATTACTCATCAGCTGAACCAGTATTCATAAATCTCCTTTGCTTCTGGACTGGAAAGGAATGGTCAAACAACGAGCTTTTTGTCTGGACGCCACTATTTTTGTTTTGGGTTTTGTTGGCAGCCTTGTTGTTGTTTTTGCCTCCCTATTTTGTGTTTTTCCTTATCCCCTACCAACACTCCAACACTGGTTTCTTGGACATACCTTAAATTTAGAACATATTCACTCAGATGATTAACTGTAGTCATTAGTCTTGTTCAAGCAAGTCTTGTCCTGAGCAACGGGTAAGCTGGAGACCCAAGGAAGAGGGCAGCCTCCGCTCTTCATCAGGCATCTGCTCATCCCACCCCATCCCCAACCTGCTGCAGACCATTCAGGCTGGTGCCCAGCACCTCCTCCTTTCAGCACTCACAGACGGGCAGATCCGTATGGGGAGGGGAGCAGCCTGGGTGCTTAGCTTCCGTGATAGGTTTCTTCAGGGAATGAAAGGTTTTGAAAGTTCTGAAGGATCTCTCAACGTGGGTAAGTGGGTACAAAATTGTAGAACCAAAAGTACTAAACATTTAGGTGACAAAACATTCCTCTTCTGCTCAAATCATCAGAAGGGTTAGCTGGGGGAAATCAGAATCTGCTTAATTTGAAACTCCATTTAAGAGAATATACAATCAACTCTGCCTCCATCCAAACAAAAAGACTCATTGTCTTTGGTTTTCACTAACTTTCACTCTTTTGACACATAAAGAGAAAGAATGAGGTGAATACAGGTCAAACTTCTCATTGAAGCAGCTGACAATAGCCTTTAGAGGCATTGCTGGAGTTCTTGGGTCATGGGTGCTACCTACTTAAAATCTGCAGAAAAGAAAAAAAAAAAAAAAAAAAAACAGTGACCAGTGTGATCCTTAATAGAAACAGAAATCGAGAGTCTCTACAGAGAGATTCCCAACCTGCATTCACGATAAATGATTCAACAAATAGTTTGTATCTTGATACTGTTGCCAGATCACTCTCTACTACATTACCCAGAAATTCTGTCCTTTTATCCTCTGTTTCCCTGTCTCTCCCCATCCTCAAGCCCAAACACACAAACCTAGGCCCCTACAAGGGGGGAAAACACAAAGGTAAAGAGTAAGCGATCTACCACAATGCCACACCAGGCTACAGCTAACCGGAGAGAAAAGCACAGATTATGCACTGGCAAATATTTGCATGGTCTCCAGAGCAGTAAGTTTCATCCATTTGCTCACAAAAGTACACGACTGCAGCTGAGAGAATAAATCAATTCCATTCAACAAACATTTATCAAGCTCCGGTCTGATTGCAGAGTCTTTTGGAGGAAAAATCACGCACCTGGATATTGGAGCTGATTTTTGAAGACGTCTAGAAATATGCTATTCCTGCCCCCTCCCACCAAAAACAAGTCATGAGAAAGAAGCAACCACCTCCCTCAGATGACCAGCACAGCAGCATTTTACATTGTAAAATGTAACAAGCCCAAGTTCCTCTTTGTAGATGGAAAAGAATTCCCTTCTTATCTTTCTGGGGAAATAGCAATTTTGCTTGTTGTATAAAAACATAGTGTAAGAAACCCAGTGATTAATTACCCAACCGTCAATCACCTTTCAGTATTTTGGATATAAAGATTAGACCAACTATATAGTGAAACAAGTTATGTCATCACTGCTTTATATTATATATTCAGACTTATCAGGGATCCACTTGAAATGAATTCTAAACATGCAATGCAAGAGCAGGGCAAAACCAATCCCTGCCAAACACCTAGGGGGATTCTCTATCCCCTGCTCCCGCCCCAGATTTCCTTCTGGGGAACTTGTGTGTGGAGCTGAGAGAATTTAGGCTATGTGACCACGAGTCAGGCTCTATAGCCTACTTGTTGACCTCAGGAAAGTCATTTATAAACCGAGACCTAACTTCTTCAACTTTAAAACACGGATAATCATATCCCTTCTATCTCACTTGTGAGGATACTGTGAAGGTCAAATAGAATAATGAAATGAAGGTTTTATAAAAATTGTTATAATCATCAATATTGATGTTCAATTCCACAGTCCTGGAGACAGGAGAGCAAAAGAAAAACCTAAGAAAACCCACCTCTGTTCCCAGAAGTGTGTAACAGGGTCTTTACAAGTTTAAACAGCCTGTAGCCATTTAGCCACAGGGACAGTTTTCGATCATGTCCATGAAACCAGTGTCAAAAAGAAGGCAAAACAGTTTTTTTCTTATCCTATTTTTTTTCTGTTATAATGCATGGTAGGTGGACACTGTTTTGATGTAACTTATCAGTATTTAGCAGCTGTTGGCTAGTATTAAATATTATATTGAGGGTCAGTCTCCTTGATGTATATGTTTCAACAGTTGAGATTAAGCAAAAATGACACATATTCCACTGAGATAGGGCATTCCAAGCTCAGCGAAACATGAAAGTGGTAGCCTTTTTTTTAAAGTTGATACTTTTAACCATCTACTCTGTATCGGCGCTAGAGAAAAAGTAATGTTCCGGAACTCAAGGAGCTCTGAGTTTAGAGTGGAAACAGCCAGACAGAACATTACAAAACAGTGAGGGCAGGATGATGAGGAGAGGTCAGCAAGTGTCCCAGGGTGCAGAGAAGGAGGGCTGCCGCTGAGCCAAGGGTTAAGGCTGTCGGGTAGGTGGCACGGATAAACAGAAACTGCTAGCACTGTGATAGCACTGCGCAGGCGTGAGTCAGGATCCGCCCAACACAAGGCTGGACGGGGAGATAGAGGTCGCGTCCTGAGGAATCTGGGCCTGGGGACCTCATCTGCTCTGTGGACGGATGCAGGAGGGGTGTTCAGGGGAGTGGCGCACTGGAGAAAGGACAGCTGCACCGGGGACACCCTGACCACCTCCTTCCAGAACATTCTGCTGTCGTATGAAATACTGGAGTTTCATATGGAAGAAAACAAAATTTACTTACTAAAAGAGAAAACAGGTGCTACATTTAAAGGTAAAGGGGAATCTCATTATAAAAGTGTGATAAAAATAATCACAGCCCAGTTTAATAGAGAAAACATTAACAACACGGTGTGAGGATTCATAGAAGATGTTGGCACATTGATTGACCTCTACCTCTACTTCTACCTCCACCTGAGAAGGATCATTTTATTTAGACACAAACAGGCTAAAAAAGTCAAGGGCTTCAGCCGGTTTCAGCTTCCTGGAACAAGATGCTGCTCTGCAGGTGCTGGGCAGTCAGTCACCTGGAGGATAAAGCAGCCAGTGAGTCATCCTGAGGAACACAGACACACGGACACGCAGAGGTGCAGGACCCTTCCGGCCTTGTTGGAGAGGAGGTGTTACAAGAAACTCTCCAGGAAACCATCACTTCTACAATTAAGTTTACTGGGAATACTTTTTAAAAGGAAGACCAGAGGCTGGGGGAAAGAGGGGGAGTGGGCAGTAGGGAATTACTGTTTACTGAGTACAGAGTTTCAGTTTGGGATGGTGAAAAAGTTCTAGATTTGAATAGTGGCGATGGTTGCACAACAATGTGAATGTACTTAATGCTACTGAACAATATTTTATGGCATGGATATTTTAGCACAATAAGAGAGGGTGGGGGAAGGAGAGAGGGAGAGAGAAGGAATGAGGCAAAACTAAAAAGTACTAAGATTTCTAGCAAATTCAACTGAGAGCCTCCTACTGCGTTCCTGAACGTGATGCACAGGACAAAACTGAATTTCTCAAGAAATACTCTGAAGAAAAGCATCATCTGGAACATGCTAGTGGCCTGCCAAAGACTATATGTCCCAACCGGCTATATTATGTAATCATGGGCAAGTTTTCTAAAACAATAGAGCACCTTCCCCCTAAAGGAGACTGAGCTCTTCACATAATTTAGTTCATAACTCTTCTCTGCAGTCTAGAAAGATGATCTCGTTATTATCATTATTATTATGGTAGCTATTTTGCATTTATTAAGAGTTCTTGGTGAGCCAGCTGCTATCCTCTCTTCCTTTGTCGTACATGGGAACAAAACACACAGCAGTTCTGTGCATGGCCTGGGAAAGTAAGCAACAGGACCAAAATCAGAAGCAATGCCCAAGGCCACAGCACTCGACAGAAGAGGCTGTAGTCTGCCCGATTTGGAGGCCCGGGCAAGGCTTCCCTCCCCCATTCCAGATTCTCACCACCGAGCAGGGCTCCTACTTAATAGAGAACGCATACTTGCTTGCCAAAGAGTAGATACTTATTTTTGCATTTGCAAAATATCCAAGTGGACTTAATAAAATTATATTTGAGGTTAAACCACAAAGATAAGAAATTTAATCCAGGGCCCCAATTAATTATTCTTTTTAAGAGAGTCTCAAATGTTTCCCATGTCTAAAAGAGTTACAACTGTGCATGGCCCTAAATTCTGTGCCCGTAATCCTGACCGAGTTTCATTTCACAGGTTACCAAAAAAGCCCAAATAATAATTACATAGTAACTATTGATTGTTTAATTACTTGAGACTGCCTTATAATCACCAAATCATGAAGGGTGTTACGAGATCTATAAACGACACATCACCAGGGTGCTGTGCACCAAGTTATTTGGTAATTCACTGATATGAGATGGAAGGGAAGAATTTTGAACTAAAGTAATCTAAACACTTCTAAGGAAAGGTGGCACACATGTGCCAAGCTGATAATAGATGTTTATTCTAAAGGCTGATGTTGAATAAATGAACAAACAAGGTAAACAAAACCCCAGGATAGAGATAAGAGTGGAAGAGACTCCTCCCCAAAGGCAAAGACACCAAAAAGATCCTGTAAGCTACCTGAGAGGCAATACTTTAGCCCAGTGGATCTCAATTCTGGCTTTGCATTAGAAGCATCTGGGAAGTGCTGGAAACTAGCTTTACACAGTCCTACACCAGACCTACTAGAACCAGATCTCTAGAGAAGGGTCCAGATATGTTTAGTTTTTCAAAGCTATCCAGATGATTTCCATAAACAGTGAGGGCTGAGAAACACTAGTAGCAAAAAGAAATCCTACAAAGTCCCCTGTGGCAAGTTTTAGTAGCAACTCCGGAGGTCTGGCCACCCAGCGGAGAAAGTGACCTTCCTTTTGAATATGGCACACAGGCTCACAAAGGTCTTCCCTCTGTGCTTACAAGGCAGCCATCTAATTCATTACACCCAACGGTCACAGCATGAGGTGACATCGTCTTGAGCCAAAGTAGATGCAAAGAACATGGGGATTTATGAAAAGCTCATCAAGCCAAACCATTTCAAGGGTAAATGATTCTACTTATGGGGCAGGAGTAAAATTGTTACCTATAATTCTGGCCAACTGCAATGAAAGTACCTTCTGAGACTAAATAATAATAACTAAATAATCCTAAAGTCTTAGCTACAGTCAAATGAACCTATGACTAAGAACAATGCTTTGCATGTGCTACAGCATCTTAGAGACATGTCTATTTGATGTCAAAAATCACAATTTCTGTGCTCCTAGAAAAATAGTGCTTGGGTATTTTTGGCAGGTACAACTTTTTTTAATTGAATGAAACCAACTAGTACCCTTGGGCTATATCAATTTTAGTAGATAATCTGTTACTATAAACAGTATGAAAATTATTTTTAAAGGTGATCGACATACTAGACCTGGCCCAAGAGCCTGGTTTATAGGGAAACAGGAAAGATAGACCTGCAGCCATGTTTTATGTAAAATGCCCCTGATGCAAAGGATGATACAGAGGCTGCAGCAATGGGGAGATGGACACTCAGCTACGGTACCTGGACATAAGCCATCCTGATTTTCTGTGTTCTATGGAATAGTTCCAAGAGGCATTAAAAGCAGTTACTTGCGTAGGGAGAGGAGAGGGGAGATTCCACATTTAAATAAATTGGGAAAATATTGGGTAGAACAAAGTACTATAAATGCTAATATTCAAGAGTAAGGGATGGTTAGGAGCACTATGAAACCTCTTTAGTCACTCTGTTCTTTTTTCACAGAGCTGATCTTGGGGTTCCACTGAACACACTTTGAGAAATGTGACTGTCTAGCTAACAAATGTCAGTGAGGCAAAGGCAAAGCCAGAGAGACCTCCACTCAATCCAATGACCCTGTTTGCCCGAAGATCACAAAACAGAAGGGGTGCAAGAATGAATCTGTAGCTGGGGTCAGGCCACCCAGAGGGGACTTTCATGTACTTGGTAACACACAGTTTAATGGGCACAAGGAGGAAGAGAGAAAGGTCGACTCAGGATTAAGCTTCCCTAGTCCCTGTATACAGGACTCTGCCACCTACCTTGTAATAAAATAAAAGACAATAGCAATAATCAAACCTTAAGTGGACATGGCAGTTTAAATTTAACAAAGTACTTTCACAGTCCTTAATTCATTTCAATCTCACAGTAACCTGATGGGATATATCAGGAAAGGTTTTTTTTGTTTTGTTTTGTTTTGTTTTGCGGTACACAGGCCTCTCACTGCTGTGGTCTCTCGCGTAGCGGAGCACAGGCTCCGGACGTGCAGGCTCAGCGGCCATGGCTCACGGGCCCAGCCACTCCACGGCATGTGGGATCTTCCCGGACCAGGGCACGAACCCGTGTCCCCTGCATCGGCAGGCGGACTCTCAACCACTGCGCCACCAGGGAAGCCCAGGAAAGGCATTTTTATCCTCATTTTACAGATGAGAAAACCTGAAGCTCTAAATGGTGATATGGCAAGCTCAAAGCTACGGCAAGTTAGAGGTGGAGCCAAACCCATAAAGACAGAACCTCAGTTCCTAAGTGAGGTCCTTACTACCCCACTCTCCTTACGAATCTCATAAAAAGGGCTCTCTACTTAGATCTTGCACAATCTTAAGGGGAAGAACTGTCGATTCTCCCCCCAGATTTGTAAAATATATAATTATTTAAAAATCACTCTCACCTCAGTAAAATCCCAGAGTGCTACACCCAATTCTTCTTACGTCCTCTAATAATCTACTTCTTCTTACAAATTATTGAGAAATTGGCTTTCTTTAAACAAAGACCAACTATAGTATCTGAATGGCAATTATATCATCCAATGCCATAAAGAAGAATTAAGAATTGGATTTAATATAAATAATGCAATTCTGAACATACCTAAAAAAACCAAGAACTCAAAGGTAGAACGTGAAGCACAAAGATGTGTGTGTTTCTGACCTCATCTTCTATGAATGCTTCTTGCACATCAGAAACTCTTCTGCAAAACCAAGACCAAGGAAAGAGCTGGTAAGCTAGGCTCCCCCTGGCGCATGTGTTTGGGAAGAAGAAAAGGTTGCTGAGTGCCTACTATGTGTCAGGCACTGGGCTGAGGGATTCCACACACATTACACTTTAGTTTTCATAACAACCCTACACTGTACTATTACTAACAGTACTGTCACTCAGAGAGCAAGTTGGCCATCTTCACAAAACTAGAATGAGGCAGAAACAGACCGGACACCAGCTCAGTCCTGCTCCTAAGTCCTTTCCATTACACTCCTTTCCACTTATGAAAATGTTAAATTATACCCCAACATATGCACGTGCCGAGGCCTCTAAGCTTTTTCCAAATCCCCTTCCCACAATTCATTCAGGTCCCCACTCTGACTCATATTGCTCTGTATTCTACGCTCCCACTGTCTCTGTTTGCACATCAATTTTAAGAGTTTTTGCTATTTTCTCTTACGCTTAGAGAAGTGGTCCTCAGCTGCAGAGAACTTTGCCCCTCAGGAGACAGCTGGCAATGTCTGGAGACATTTCTGATTGTCAGGACTTTGGGGTGCACTGGCATCTCATGGGTGGAGGCCAAGGACGCTGCTAAACATCCTACAGTGCACAGGACAGCACCTCCACAACAAAGAGCTATCTGACCCCAATGTTTCTCAACCCAGTGCCAAGGCTGAGAAACCCCGCCTTGAAGGGATAATGTGGTTTAATAAATGTGCTTTAGTTTCCTCCCCTATAAAATCATGAGGAGTAACTAAGACACCATATAGGAGAAGCTTTAGCACACAGTAAGCATTGTAACTAAACATTAAGTAATTAGTTAATCTGACTGCACACTTTTTAGAGTAGGAACGACCTTGGTTGGCTCTGTCTTCTTCCCACACAAAGCACAGGGCTTTTGTCACGGGCACTCAACAAATGTGAAATAATGTATTCTTTATATTTGAATTTTTGTTTAAAAAACAAATGCCACTATTATTTAAGAAACACAACATTCTCCCATACTCACTCCTTACCAAACAAGAAGTGAATGGTATAATTCATGATTCATTAGAACAGAATATGAAAAGCTACATTGCATCCTGAGTATGTCATAGAATCACCTCCATAACAAGACTATCAATAAACCTACTATTAAAATGTTTTGTCTCACTTCAACAGAAAATTTATTAAGAGATCACAATATATAGATTTAAGGAAATCTCATGCAACAGGCTCAGATTCTTCTGTCTATGCCAGGTCAGTTTTTGACCGTATCAATTGTCAGGTCTTGAGTTGAATTACTCAGAAACCACCTTAAACTGTAATCACGAGCATGTCAAATAAAAACAGCAAAAGTCAAATCTCAGAATGAGTATGTCAGAACTGGCTGGCATCACATCTCAGGTCCAGATCTTTGCGCGTTTTTACTTTTCTCAGTTTATGCGTGTTAGAGTCGGCACAAAAACTCTACAGTAAATGATTACAAAAAACATTAGGATTAACATTCACTCAAGTGGCCCTACAACAGGATAATCTACAATCATTTTTGCAGAGTTTCTGGAGGTGTGGCCCCAGGGCCCTGAACATCAGAAGAAACCCATACACTTATTAGAAGTGCAGATTCCTGGACCCCAGCCAGACCTACTGAATCAAAATTTGAGAGGTTAGGCCTGGAAATCTACATTTTTCATCATTTCTCAAATATCTGTTTTGCATAGTAAACTCTGAGAACCTCTTCCAGGAGGGTGAACCCCAGAAAATTGATTTGCCTCATTTGTAAATTTCCAGCATGGATCTTTCTTCTACAGACTATCAATAATTAATTTAACATAAAATCCACACCCCTACCCTAAAAAACAGGGAGAGAATTCTGTTGATGACTTTTGTCCAAATATGCACATCTGAAGTCAGCAGACTGACATTTTATGGGAAATGCTGAAAAAACTGGGAATGAATATAAATAGAATTATCAAGGAACACAGAGCTCAATTCTGGGCCACACACAGGTCACCATCTACTATGTACCAGATGGAGGATACAGTGATGGCTAGACGGACTAGGTCCCTACCCTTATTTTTTCCTTATTATGCATTTAAATTGTTTAATATATACATAAACAAAGAAGTAAACAATTTCGGAGAGTGGCAATGCCATGAAGACAAAAAAACAAGTTGACAGAGAAAGTCATTGGGAGGAGGGAGGCAGTGGCAGTGGCTGGCTCTATTAGATACAAGGATGAAAAGTGGTTTCCTTGAGCAGGTAACATTTGAGCTGGGACCTGAAGGAGAGAAAGCTAGTCATGAGAGGGTTGAGGGGCAAGTGCTCTAGACAGAAGAAACTATTACTAGAAAGACCCTGAGGTGAGAAAAAGGTTCACATGAAATTATTATTGAAATTAAATCAGAAATCAGATAATACACACAAAATGTTTCATGACATAGAAAACTATTTTAAAGTATAAAGGATTATTTTAATTAATATGTTAGAATCGTTTCAGGGCAGAAGCCAGGATAATGAAGGACCTCAAGTCTAAGTCATACGAAGAATTAATTCAGCAACTGTGGCTACATTGCCTGGAGATGAGGAGACACAAGTATGTGTTTGGGGGAAGAAGGGAGAAGTCTTCTTCAAATATCTGAAGGACTATGTTCTTATGGAAGAAGATCACATTTATTTTTTTAAATAGCTCTGAGGGAGTGAAAGGAGCTTGAACTGGTAAACATTTTAGGAAGGGAGAATCTTGGCTCAACATGATAATGAACATTCAAAGGGAACTGCAGGCAAATGGAATGACTGGGAGGTAATGAATCCCACACAGGTGGAGGTGATCAAGGATGGGCTGAACAGACGCTGGCAGAGGCATGATTGGGCTAGATGATCTATAAGGACCTATGAAACCCTTTGAAAACACACACACACACAACACACTCAGTCACAGTGTTCTCTCTCAACAAGTACTATAACCACCAACATGGCCTCTTTACTTCATACTTTACAACTTAGAGGAGGTTTTAAGAGAAACCTGAGAGATACTGAAGAATCCACCATATTCCCAATTCACGTTGTCACCCCAGAACAAAGTACATTTCCATCTCTGCAATAACCAATATACAGTTCCAAAGGGCAAATTAAGAAACAGGATGGACTAACATTCATTCTTGAAATCTGTGGCTAAGATTTAATGGTGTTTTAGCAATAAACATTAAACAATTATTTGGACCTATTAAAATAATTACTCTATTTTAACAAAAATGTGTCTGGATTCCATTAGGTCCCAATAAGTGGCATGCCAATGCATAGCCAAAGCCTTTAGCAAACGGGTATGTGGCCTTTGGTTGGTTCATTTTTTTCATGGGAGCCATAGGCCCAAGAAGATGATTTCCTCATAAAAACCCTGACAGAGCCTCTTTACTCTTCATTATTTATGCAATCTGTCTAGAAAATAAAGCAAAAAACAGATACTGAACTACCACTTGACTACCTGGGACCAAAATGATAAACAAATCTAACCTCCCAAGGAGAGACAGACCAAGCTAGACTTGGGAGTAAGGCTAGAAGCAACTTTGAAAAGCTAAATGTTGTTAATGACCTTTATATAAAATATGTTTCCACATCTAGATTTAAGTGGCTTATGTGAAGATATACTTCAAGAAATACTCTCTTAATATCTACATATACTTTTTGTGTATTGAATTAAGTCTACTTCTTAAAAACTACTTGTAAATAAAATTATATTATGACTCTCTTAGGACAGCTTATTAAAAGAAACTTATAAGAATCTTTCCAGAAAAGAAAGGCTACATCTGTATAATTGTACATAAAATTATACCTCATTTTATGAAATCCAGGAACAACAAAAGCCAGGGTTACAAAAAATTAAAATCAAAGATTTAATATTTAATGTAAAGAAAGTATTTATCACAGGCTTTTTTGGTATAGAAATCTGTTCCTAGGGCTTAAAAATTTATATTTATGTTTACACTATTTTAGAAATATACCTATTCCATAAAAGTTAAATATAACCTATAATGTGGACAATCACTTCCTAAATTATTTCTCTTTCGGTTCACGTGTATTTGAGTTCAGGTTTTGCAGTTTATTAAGCTTTAATCCTTCAGGGCTCAGAGTAACAGCAGGACTGGATTAGTGACCCAGAAAACCCAGGTGTCTCTGTTCTTGAGGGGGTGCCACCTAATATCATCTGGGTCGTCTAGAAACCAAACCCTTAACTGGGCACGGAGGATTCATCCTTCAGGTAAATCATTCCAAGTCCCCAAAACATTTATAGCAAACACTCTCACTTGACTAATGCGCAGAAAAGCTGCTGTACCACAAAACAATACATAGGGCTGGTAAAAGAAACCAAGCCTCCTGTCCCAAAGTCCAATGTTATCACCATGGCCATCTTTGCAGTCTCCCCTCAGCTTGAGAGAAGCCAAATTTCTGTATCAACCTCTAAGAGAAGGGCACCCTTTAGAACAATAGTGTTAACAACGTAGTTGGTGAATTTCTTTCCTCTCTGAAGATCTGAGACCTCCTGCGACTTGTTTCCTTTTCTTTTTTTTTTTCAAGTAACAAGAAATTAGGGCTAATTTTGGATTTTCCAAACATTCTCATCCTTAATTGAGAATCCTTATCTCTTTGTTATCCTCCCTTGCAAGAGTGTATACAGTCCACCTCTTGGATTAGTGGACAAGGCTGTGAATCATCTCCCAGATGTGTATTCTACAGGTGGGAAGCACAGGACAATGGAATGGCACTATAAAACCAACAGCATTATACAGAGTTGCTTCTCCAAATTGACAGCGAATCAGAAGTAATTCTCTACCTAAATCAGGGCTTAATTCATAAGCTCACATTAATTCACAAGTTCAATCCAACTTCTCAAAATGCAATAGCACAATCTTCCAACCTGATTATCTTCACTGAAAGTATTTAAAAGCATTTGCTGAGACACCTTTCTTTCTTGTGTCAGACAGGATCAGTGTCAAGTGAACAGCTGGAGTAGACTACATTCTGTCTAATTGCAGGGGGTTGACATTTTAGGAAATATCATTTCTTGCAAGAGAGAAATTTCCCCCTGGAGTGGACACCAAAGGGTACCTCCTGGTAAATAAAGGCTTAAGTATTTATATATATATATATACACACACACATATACTTTTGACATTCTGTAGAATCGGAAATATTACAATCTGGATGACTTCTACAATAATTTTAATCAACTAAGAGAAGTTTAGGACTCAAAGAAGTAATTTTTTAAAAATAGAACAACAAGAGAGAATTTGTAGTGAAAATGCCATCCCATATCACTACCACGCTGGAAAGTGACGGATATTTCCCTTGAAATAATCATGCGGAAACAGTTGGTTTGTTTTGAAGGCATTTATTTCAATAGCTCATTCACTAAAACCCCCTGAGCTTTAGTCCAAAAAGTTAATTTCCATTTTCTTTTGATAATCAGGAGAATCAACCCACTTTTCTAAACAATCACTTTTTCAGATCATTTTCTGGGAGAAAATATGTTTTAAAAGCATGTTTGGAGTGAATTTGTAAGTAAAAATTTAGTAAAAAGGAGAGAAGAACTTTTCATTCCTCAGCTCAATCTCAGCTCAAGTTTAACTTTTAAGTATTTCCTATCTTGTAAGAGTCGTTGCTGCCATTAGGCCTTTCTTTGTGAGGTGGCCAGTTTTCTCCTAGCATTGTTCACTAAATTCATTTAACTCATGCCCTAGGCCAGTAACAAATCTACTTTTCCAGCTGTGATACTTTAATAGCTTAAATTTCTAAAGTAAATAGCATCCTTCGCGCCTTTGAAAACCAGTTCTGGCAGTGATTAATGTAAAGAAACGAAACATTTAAAGAGCTTCATATATGCACCATCAGAATGCATGTGTCAGCTATAAGCTCTATAATATATAATGAAGGAAATGCCCAAATCCCAGAATCCGGTTTAGGCAGTGGGACTACAGATACATTTAAAAAGATGGAGAGTCAATTAACAAGTATATTATCTCATTTTAAATCTGTTATGAGACATGTATGAGTGAGAACAGACAGCACTGCTATTCAGTATTCATGAACCGAAATCACACATAAGCCATGTTCAAGCTCAAGGAACTTACCTTATACACTTGTCCGTAGGTTCCATTGCCAACAAGTTCCACCAATTCAAAGATCCCTGCAGGGTCCTGAAAGAAAATAAACAATAAAAAGTCAAAACGATATTCTAGCCGTTGTCTTCATCAAAAGCAAATACGCATTTAAAATAAGCAAATAAATAACAACTTTAGCTTTGGGGGGGGGCTCTCATATGTTAATATTAAACAGCATTAAAATTTAATTCAGCTGTGGCTATGAGATGAGTCAAAATCTATTTGTTTCTATTTTACATTTCTATGAGATGTGTTTAAATCAGACAAAAGGAAACAAGACTTCGTTGAAACAATTTTAAAAAAGAATTAATGCATTTCTCACTGTCAAATGGAAATACACTTGTAGGTACCTTGGGCTAAACTGAAAGGCTCACCAAAGATTCTTCTGTTTGACATTTCTGAGCTGCTCATTGTGTTGAACACTGGCAGTTCAGAAAGGAGTGCTCCCGTGTTGTGGGGCAATCTTCCCTGCAGAAGTCAACAGTTTCCAAGAGAAAATGGAATCAACCTAACTTCCTCTCTCAGAAAGTATTTCTCTGGATTCATCTCCCCTCTCGACAATGCTGCCTCTGCTAAATACACTTTTGCGGCCTGGCCTCCAGTTCCTGCAGGACCTGGAGAGTCCCGGGCAGGATCTAGAGTGCAAACGAAACTGGAGAACTATCCAAGTTCTTAGCACCGAACAGGTGTCTGCTAACCCTCAGAGTCAGCTGTGTTAGAGCGCTCAATAAATAGCCAATAATCGTGGATATTATTACCGAATTACCATCCCCAAAAGTCGAAAAGAAAAATCAAAGCCTATAAGATTCAACTCAGAGACAGAAAGTGCCTTTGGCCTCCTCTGATTCCTAACTGGACAGAAATGATTTCTTTAAAGGCCTAGCTCACGAATTACAAACATCCATGTCCACAGAGGCCGGGCAAGTAACGGAAAAGAGTGAGGGGGCCGCAGGGGCCTGTGACAAACTGAGGAAGTCACGTCCCCTTTGGGGGGCAGGGGGGCCAGCTGGAACCAATCGTTGTCATGTCAACCTATGAGCACAGTCTTGCCAGGTCTGAAGATTTTTTTGAAGAAAAACTGAACATTTTGTTTCATGTGAGATCTCGTTTTTAAATGTTAGGCACGAACTCACTTTAAAAAAAACTCTGGGGGACAAATGAAAAAAACGTCAGCCTCTGGCCTAAAAAGCATTTCCCCTCTCCAGTCAACAGGTTTACAGAGCACTGCCATATGGTGTGACGGTGACTGAGAAGCAGGCGGGGGAAAGCCTTGATTTTAGCTTCAGACAGGCCTGGCCTGGGCCGAGCCCCAGCTCTGCCTTGTCTGGCGGCGTGATCCCAGATCTCTCCCCTGGGAGAGCTACTCAGTCTCCACGCAGATAAAACGGGGAGGACATCTACCCAGCAGAGCTCTGGGGAAGATTAAGTGAGGGCCTAGCACCACACCTGCACGTAGTCAGCAAACCTAATATCTGACAGGAATCATTTTTAAGCTGAGGAATCCCACACCTCTAGTAGCATTTAAAGGGAGAGGGGCTGCTATTCACAGGGAAGGGGACAAATGAGTTGGAGGTGACAAGTTAGAGCTCTTTAAAGTGACAGTCTTCAGCAAATCAGGCCCAAGAATAGCCCTTTGTGTTGTGTCTTCAAAGATCTCACATAGAAAACAAATTAAAAAAGAAAAAAATAGGACAAAACAGCAACAGCTGAAGCACTTAGTCACTCACAAAGACTGCAATTAGCATTATCCATTGTTATAAAGACAGGAAGGCAAGAAACCCCACTCCAGACTCATGTCCCGACAGATGGAGAAGTCCAGAAGTTCCAGCTATGCCCCACCTGGTCAGGGAGCTGTGGACATCG
Organism: Grampus griseus; assembly: GCF_964374135.1. Lineage (NCBI taxonomy): Eukaryota > Metazoa > Chordata > Mammalia > Artiodactyla > Delphinidae > Grampus > Grampus griseus. Next base: position 48,958,161 of record NC_138998.1, read on the forward strand.
TCCCAGATGGAACCATGAGACAGGAAAACATGGGAAAAGGACCTAGAGCTCTGCAGACGGAGACCCCAGAGCTAAAAGTCACTGCCAAGGCCACCTGGGAGGTGCCTCAAGATGGGAAAGAAAAATCGTGTTTGTTAAACTACTAGGCCATTAGAGCAGCAGGTTTTATTATGAATGGGATTAGAAGGAAATGAGGAAAAGGGGGAGAAGTGGCCCACAAATGGTAGCAGCTGCTGTTTGTTTCTAAGCTGTGCTTCCCAGTAGTTTGTTTGCGCAGTGGTGTTTCTGCAACAAATTTCAAGAGAGGTCCTACATTTGCTTGAAATATCTCAATTGTGTGTTGTTTTCTTTTTTTTAAATATTTATTTATTTATCTTTGGCTGCATTGGGTTTCGTTGCTGCTCTTGTTTGTAATGGTCTGTTCTCAGTTTGTCCTGGTTGTTCCCTCTCAGGCACTGACACTGCTGAGCATCGCCACTCTTGGTGAAATCCACCCCCTCCTTTCTCTTCCGTCATCCAGTCTCTCAGAGAGATTTTTCTTTCTCCTGCCCATACCTTTAAGGTTGGCTGAGCCCAAGGTTCCATGCTCCTGTTGTCCACTAAGTGCTAAGGATTTTATCTCCAGAAGTCCACCATATCCGTCTACTCAACCCTCTTCATACAACAGCCCTCACCATCTCTTGCTGGGACTGTTTATTTCAATCAATTCTCTCGTCCTTTCAAGCTATCCTTCACACAAATCTTTCTAAAATAGACATTTCTAAACACAACACACCACGCTTTAAAATCCTACACAAGGTGGTTCAAATTGAAAGTCAAGGTCCTGTCATTCTTAGGCCCAGCTTTCATTCCCAGCTTCGTGTTCCATCATTTTGTGCTACATCCAACCACTTCAAACCTCAGTTCCCTGACACATCACACTTAGCCATGTCTCTCTGCCTCGGTTCATACTGTCTGCCTGCCACGATTATTCCTTCTACTATTCTCTATGAGGCAAAGCCCATCCTTGAAGGTCCACTGTGACACCTCCTCTGTGAAGCCTGTCTCAAACTAGTGCCTCCGCCTCTCTGCCCCCATAGCACGTTGTGCGTGGCTCCATGATAACCGCTCTCACACAGTGAGGTCCCCTCTTCCATTTCTCTCTCTTGATGAATTGCAAATGTCCTGAGAGCAAGCACGGAGCATAGTTATCTTAGTGTTTCCAGCACTTAGCATGGTGTCCAACACACAACTGCTAGACATAACTATTTACTCAATAAGGTTGATGTCCCACAATGCTCCACAATATAAGTAGAGGAAGTCGCAACAAAGGGGATCAGAATGTAGAGCCACAGGTCTAACAAGCTTACGTCATTTCTTTTCCATCTAGACAGAGCTGTCCCAGCCACCGCCCCTTCCTCACTCCCCTGACCCGGCCCCCAACTGCACAAAACGGTCACATGCATAAGCTCCTATGGTCTTCCCAGCTCTAAAGAAAATTCCTAAGGGCCATTGTTGTAAGCTGTGCCTCCGGTACGTGGAGAAGACAGGCTGTCAGGATGCGGCCACGTGCAATGCAACAAGGAGAAGACACTGTGCCTAATGATCATGTTCCAAAGACAGGAAGGGTAAGAGAAAAGAATCAGCTTAATCCTCCCTCTCATGTTTGCTTAGAGGCTCGTCGTAAAGCCGGGATGGGCAGCATGGAAGAAGGCTACATACACCAAGGAGAAATGAGCAAATCATTGACATTTACCAAAGTCAGGAATCCCTGTTGGCTACACATGCCTTTATTCAGATCTTAACCTTTGCTGAGAGGCTGAAAAGAACATTTAATTCTATGGTAGAGCAGGTTACATTATTTCATAATGAAATATAACGACATATCAAAAGACATGCTGTTGCATGAAAGAAAATGTAACTTTTCAGCAAGTTACTGATGAAGGCAAATTGGATTAGTCATAATAATAAAAATCACAATAATCACTAACATTTCATGAGCACTTATGTGCTAGGTACTATTCTAAGCACTTTCCATGGAGAGATTATTTAATTATCGCAACTCTATCAAGTGGTTGCTGTCCTCGTCTTTGTTTTACAGAGGAGGAAACGGAGGTTCAGAGAAAGTAAGAACCAAGTCGAGGTCACACCAACAATGGGTGGCTGAGCCAGGATGGGTCAGACTGCAAACCCCAGGCCCTTAAGCACTCATCACCCCATCAGCTTCACGGAATCAGAATTCCCGGCCCTTGATTTTCCACTTGCTAGCTCTCCAGCCTTGGGCAAGTTTCAAAACCGCCCTGAGTCTCAGTTTCTCCGTCTCTAAAAAGGGAACAATAGTATGTCCCAGGCAGGGTTACTGTGAAGACTGTGAAAGTGTGTAGACTAGCTCAGGGCCTGATACTTAATAGGACTTCAATAAATATTAACCTCTTTCCTTCCTTTTCTTTTTCCCTTTGAAAAAAGAATTCATTTAATACACAAGGAATATGCTGCAGAAAAATTCAGGGTGTGTTTCAAATATTTTCAACTCATAAAGCCAGTAAAAGAACACCGATTGTTTATTAACCAAGATCGCCACGTGCTTAACACACAGAATCAGATACTTATGGACAAACAAGTGTCTCTTTAGAAATCAGTGAGACATTTGGAAAGACGTGTTAACTTTTCGGGGCTCCTGGGATGCTGGAATAAATTCTCTCGTCTATCAGCTGATGAAATTCAGGTGGCATTGGCAGGCTCAAGTCTGACTTCTCAGCAGGGTGGAGTGATTTAAGATCTAGGAGTTAATATTCCCAGTCACTGAGTTATACTTTAATTCTTCCAGGTCCCCTGAATGACACTGGATTTATCGGAATACTAAATAACATCTCTGGACTAAATCCCAAAGACTGGAAAAGCCAAACCTAAACCTATAACTAGGATGACTACTTCCTTAGCATCATAAACGATGATACATACCCTTCCCAGCCCTTTCCCCCTTCTCTGAAAATGAAATCAAGAGAGAAACTGGGAGCTTGTACAGACTCTAGACAACCCTTCTCCCAAACTCCTCTTCTTCAAGACATGGCCGTTCTGTGTCAGACCTTTCACTTGAGGTCGCCAGTTCTGCGTCAGGGTGAAATAAACCCTCGCAGAATACGGACGGCTGATACGGCTCCCAGAATGACTGCCTACCCCGCAGATTCCCTACTGACATCTGCTAGAAGACTGTGCTTACTCCAAACTCACGGGCCTTAAAAAGACCAAAATGTTATTTCTCTTAGAACCATATTTAGCAGCTGATTTGTTCGGTTTCAGCCCTAACTGACAAGCATATGCTTACAAAAGCAAAACAGGACAAAGAAAACAGGAACAGTAGGAGAACTTTCCATATTTATCTTGAGCCTTCAGGCTTTTCAATACCATCGTTATTCCAAAGCAAGTAGAGCACTGGGAACCATCGTGCTGACTCAACACAACACCCCCAATTCTAGTCCGTGCTGCACTCACAGCCAGGCCAGGTCCCTCGAAGCATTTTTCACTGACCTTCCCTCCTAACGTGAGGGTCTGAGGAGCGAAAGGTCTTGCCTTGCACAATGGGGTATATTCAGTCCCTGGGCGCTACCGGCACCCTCCCACGCACCTACTGTCTGGGGTGGAAGCAGGCGGTACACTGGCCCTGCCTCCTGGTGTTTCCAGGCTGATGAAGGAATAGACATAAGCAGATAACTACACATACACAGTCATTAAATTACAATGACAAGCGACATGCAGGAAAAATTAAAAGTGCTCCAAGGGCTTCCCTGGTGGTGCAGTGGTTGAGAGTCCACCTGCCGATGCAGGGGACACGGGTTCGTGCCCCGGTCCGGGAAGATCCCACATGCCGCAGAGCGGCTGGGCCCGTGAGCCATGGCCGCTGAGCCTGCGCGTCCGGAGCCTGTGCTCCGCAACGGGAGAGGCCACAACAGTGAGAGGTCCGCGTACCGCAAAAAAAAAAAAAAAAAAGTGCTCCGAGAGCATATTCCTGGGAGATCTACAAAACAGCACAGATTTCTCTTCATTAACATACTGCCCAAGCCATGCCTCTCAAATGGGACAGATAATTCAAGTAAAAAATACATACAAAAATAACATAAAGCTAAAACACTGGTTGCTGAATTTTCTCACTTGATCATCTATATACATTAAGCTCTGCAGAGCTATCAGAGGATTGGTGCAAAAATGTTAGATTTCACGTCGGGATTCTGCTCCTTGCTAGTGTGATTTGACCTCTCATATTCTGATTTCCCCATCTGTAAAATGGGAGAGTCCCGCTTGGCCTGCGGTGTTTGCAAGGCTGTATCCCACACAAGCTGGGCACCTCCCCAATGCCACATGTCCTTGGTTGTCCTCTGGGAAGGGCGGTGCTAAGTGCAGGCTGACTCCAGGATGCCCACTGCCCCTTACGGCTGTGCTTGGCTAGACAGTATTGGCATCCTTTTACCGATACTAACTCTGGCAGGTTCTGGACATGGTCCCAGCCAAACCTCAAGGGACACGGCCCTCAATGCTGGTAGCTGCTAGCCCTCGGGTGAGGGGGACCGGAGCCTCCCCGCTTCCTGTTCGGGTCCCAGTTCCACCGGCTACTCATACTCAGCAGCCAGCGGCCGTGGACCAGCTTCCCCATGCCTGCCACGGCTCACCTGCTCCACTCGGGACGCTGCATCTCCCGCCTGTCCTCAAGAAGCAGCCTCTAGAATGAGATCTGAAACCTGGCTCTTCAGATTAATAGGGGTGAGACCTTAAGCTGTAATGATCATTATCACTGTCTCTGGGATAGACAATGGCCTAAATGCTTTATAGACGTTTTCATATTTAATCTTCATAGCGACTGTGGGAAGTAGATATTACTAACCCCAATTTCCAGATGATGAAACAAAAGCTTCAAGGAATTAACGTGCTCAAGGTTAAATAGTATGTGGTAGAAACAGCAGCCAAGGCCAGACTGCAAAGTGAGGAAAAACATATATCCCAGGAGGATTGTTCGCAGGATCAGAAACAACATATATAAAGCATTTAGCTTTATGCACAGTAGTGCTTAACAAAAAAAGCTACTGCTATTATCGCCCTTGCTGCTGGTATCATTAAAAGTTGCCCAAGATGACAGCACTGTCAGTAGTAGAGGCAGAATTCAAATCCAGATTATTTTTAATCCAAGCCCATCACTATTTCTCACTTCCCTACAAATGGCCAATGCTGAAATTAACTTGGGGCTGTGGGGTTGATGAAGGCCTTGCAGTTTAACCATGGAGCCAGAGAAGGGCCAGTAACCTCAAACCAGGCAGACAACCAGGCAAGTGGCTGGGGACCCGGAAGTAAAATGTATCACAGCTGCTCAATGCCCCTCCTTCCCATCAGAGCCTGGAGTCCCAGACACGGAGACCAAGTGGGCGCTGAGATTTCCATCCAAAGCTTCCGTTTCTTTTTTTCTTACTTTGCCATCAGCTAGGATGAACACTGAGTACTTTAAGTTAACCAATCAATTGGCAGTGAGAAGCAGTAAACCATAGTAGTTAAGACCACAGACTACAGCCAGAAAGCCTGACTCTGGTCCCAGCTTTCCCCTTTACTAGCTGTGACCTTGAACAGATTATTTAATCTCTCTGTGCCTCAGTTTCCTCAACTGTAAAAGAGTGATAATAGTAGTACTTACTTCCAAGGATTACTACAACATAATTAATATATAGAAAACATTTAAAGCAATGTCTGGCATAATGTAAGTACTCAAAAGTGTTTGTTTATAATTCCTTATCATAGAATGCAAATTCTAAGAAGGAAAGACATACTGGTTTGGTTCACTGCAGTGCCCCCACTACTTAGATCAGTGACTAGGACATTATAGACCTAATAAATATAGACTTAATATAAATATATAATATAGACCTAATAAATTATAGACTTAATAAATAGCTGCTAGATGAATCATGTCCCCACTGGTGTCACCAGTTCCACCACCAAAAGCCACCTTACGATAAGATCTCTGACATCTGGAGCAGGGATTTCTGAGATTGTATCAGTAAAATCCCTCTCCTCATTTTTTTACAGAAGAACAAAGTGAGGCACAGGCAAGTCCTACATACTCATAAAATCATAGGTTTTTCCAACAAGAAGAGTTTAGGTGGCGTGTCCAAGGTCTCAACTAGTTAGTAGCAGATTAAGTTCAAGACCCCAAGTCCTTTGACTTTTAGTCTTTCTCTGTGTTCAGTAAAATCCTTTGATAAACCAAAGTAATCACTCACTGTCTTTCAAACAGCGGACCTAGAAGGGAAGAGAGCAGGAACTGGCGCTGGGGGGAGGGAGAATGTAGGCACCAGTATTCAGGTGTAAATTCCAGGTACTTGTGTTGAGAAGTGAATTTATTTCACACCCAGAAACGATGTAACAAGATTTATCACACAACGCCAAGTTGATATCATTGAAACAATGAATTTACTAGGTCACAAGTACATATCAGCATAGATGAATGGGATTTTTCAAAATATACTTTTCTCAGTTCACAGACCTTGTATATTCACACTCATATTTAGCTTAGTTCCAAATGACAGTTGTCCCTTGAACGATGCAGGGGTTAGGGGTGCTGAAAATCTTCATATGACTTTACAGTTGGCCCTGTGTAGCCACAGTTCTGCATCCGTGGATTCAACCAGCCACGGATGGTGTAGTAATGTAGTAGGTATTCATTGAAAAGAATCTGCTTATAAGTGGACCTGTACAGTTAAAACCCAGGTTGTTCAAGGATCAACTGATTTCCTTACAAGAGAAAACAACGAATTCTACATAATTGTTGATGGTTGTTTGCTGGCTTATATCAGAAAAATGGGCATGCATAATTAGGAACATAAAATTAAAAAGAGGACTTCCCTGGTGGCACAGTGGTTAAGAATCCGCCTGCCAATGCAGGCGACACGGGTTCGAGCCCTGGTCCGGGAAGATCCCACATACCGCGGAGCAACTCAGCCCATGCGCCACAACTACTGAGCCTGCACTCTAGAGCCCGCGCGCCACAACTACTGAGCCCACGTGCCACAACTACTGAAGCCTGCGTGCCTAGAGGCCGTGCTCCACAACAAGAGAAGCCACCGCAATGAGAAGCCCGCGCACCGCAACAAAGAGTAGCCCCCGCTCACTGCAACTAGAGAAAAGCCCGCACGCAGCAACAAAGACCCAACGCAGCCAAAAATAAATAAATAAATAAATTTTTTTAAAAAATTAAAAAGAGAGCTGAGAAAGGCTTATAATGTAACTTGGAAATTTATTCTGATTTGGGTACTGTAATCCTTTGTCAACTCTTGGGATTCCCAGCCAGCCCGTCTCACCCTTCCTGACCTGGAGTCCCTGAGCTGTGGCCACAAACCTGCCTGTGCACATGCGGAACAAACAGAACCCACCACTCTCTTCAGGGAAAATTTCCAACACAACTGCAGTCAGGGAAAGGCACATAACTTCATGAAGCATCCGGAGAGAATTCTCCAGGATACTAGGTCACATGGCAGATTTTGGACAAGGAAGGGATCTCCACCTTCCAGGACTTGCCTCAACTCTCCCATAGTCTGTTCCAGCTCAAACATTTAAGTTGCTTTAAAGGTCAATATGTACATAAAGGCCTCCCACCCCGGCCCCTTCCTTCCCACCATCAGGTTGTCTCAGAGATTATACAGCTGTTTGGGGAAATGTATCATACAGTTTACAGATATGCAAAGATGGGATCTCTCTAGGCCTGTCAGGACAAGGTAACTTTCCGGCATTTCCAGCAACACGAGGTCGAAATGATGGGAACCAGACTAGCAAAGATTTTGGCATTTTGCCTTTTCAATGATGCTTAGATGAAGAAAAAAGAGAGCAATTGCAGCAGATGGACTTTAAAGACAAGAACTGATTACCTAAATAATTAAGTAAGAAAGATTAGGAAAGCATCCAAGGTTCCATTTTGGAAAAAGGAGCCTTAACCCTTCCCCCGAAGGTACTCATTTACCGCCTGCTTCCAACAGACCAACAGCACACATTTGCTTGAAAGCATTTTCAGCCTTTCTCCCCACACCTATAAGCAACCGTGTAGCGGACAACAGGCCCTCTCTGTGGGATGAGGAGGTTAGTATTGGCTGGCTGGATCCCCTATGACTCTCACTTCCAGAGAGGGGCAGCACGGCTAAGAGCCACGGAGAAACAGCCAAGAGCCCATCAACATCAGCCTGGGGCAGGGGCCTGTCATCTGGAAGACAGCAGTGGGAGCCCATCCCAGTGCATCACTTGGTGTCGCCACTAATGGCACAGATGGCTGGTTAACAACAACCCTTATACAGATTGTTTTTGACAAGGCTTCACTGGCATCTGGTCTATTTTTTTTCTTCAAGGCTTTTGTCCCTATGACTAGGCTAGCACTAAGGATATACAAGTTTGTTTGTTTTACAGGGTGGATACTTTTTTGAATGGGGGCTTTAGACCATCTTTTCAAGGGTCTAAATAGTTTTGCAAATCCAAGAAGCTCAAACTAAACTTCTCTGTGTCCCTCCAGACTTCCAAAGGCGATGAATTTCCATTGTCAAAGAGGTTTGGGAACACCGAGTTTAAAAGGTTAGCAATTTAGCTCTTTCTTTATTGCAGGGCCTCTCAGAGCCTTTAATGTATTAACAGGCCCTGGAAATCTCCAAGAGAGGGCCAAGCTTTCCACATTCCCAAACCTGTCTGGCTGTAGAACACTTTTTAAGGGACCCTTCTGTCTCTCTAAGCACTGGTGTTCTGTGGAGCACAGGTTAGAAAATGATAGGGTACACAGCAATCTTTCCCTTCTCATTCATGCTTAAGCAAAGCTTCCATCTTAAGTTACTAGAGCAGGAAGTGCCCAGTGCCACCCAATGTCCATTCTCCCTTTGGTCCTTAGTAACAAAAAACTCCCAATTTTATTTGGGAGACAAAGCACCCAGTTCAAAAACTACATGCCCTAGCTTCCTTGAAGCTAGGGGTGAATATGTGACTAAGTTCTGGTCAGTGATGAGTAAGCAGAATTATTGTGTGGGACTTTCAGAAGGGTTGCTCAAATGGAGCTGACTTAGCTGAGAGAAGCACTCTTTTGTCCTCCAACCTCCTCCTTCCAGCTCCCTGGAATGTAGATGTGATGGCTGGAGCCCTGCAGCCATTTCTGACCCTGAGGTGAATTTACAAATGGAAGCCTCACGCTAGGTTGTTATGGCAGAACAATAAAATGATTCTAAGTCTCTGATGGCCATGGAACTACCGTACCACCACTGGACTGCCTATATCTGGACTTCTTTAAATTGAGAGAGAAATAAACGTATATCTTCCTAAACTCGCTAATATTTAGGGTTTTCTGTCCAATACAGCTGAATTCTAATTCATTTACTTTGAAGTTTACTGTTCAGATATTTTTATTTATTTGTGTTAAACTAACAGTACTTCTTTAAAGTACTCTTCTTCATCAACCTTTGCTTTGGTAGAGCTTGCAGATATTAGAGTTGTTCAACAGATATTCCTCTTCTCCTTCCACTGGCACACTACAGGATGGCACTTCCTCACCCATCTTTACGTTGGGTGTGGCCACATGATTTGCTTTGGCCAACGCAATGTGAGCGTAAGTGATGTGCCACTTTCAGAGGGAATATCTGATTGTTAGTGTGAGATATTTTGATAACTATGGAAGCATATGTGGACATGACGCCTCCTCTAGTCTGTATCCTTGGGTAGCTGATGAACAGAGTCTCTCCTGACGGGCTCTGGATATGTGGCATGGTCAAGAAATAAACTTTAGTTGTATTAAGTCTCTAAGATTATTTGTTATCACAGCACGTCTTAGCCTGTTCTGACTGACAGAAATGACCCAAATACGGTGATAATAATAATCTCACTGTATAATGTTTTACGATTTCTGAAACAATATCTCAGAAGAATCACTTTTTACTAGGTATCACCTATACCACAGACATTGTACAGAGCATTTTGCAAAAATTATTTTATTTGATCTCTGCATTGATCCTGTAAGGTAGATTGTTCACAAGAGAGAAAACTGAGGCTAAGAGAGTAACCTACATAAGATCAATGTCCAATGCCAAAACGCACATTCTCCCCACTGTCTCCAACCTGCAACATCTGAAGGCAGCCCTGGAAACAATGAAAACCCTTGCAAAGCTGACTGGTGACACAGGAATCCTTGGAACCCTTTGTTACTAAGGAGGGTGGGGGAAACCGAATTGAAAAATGGAGTTTGCGCTCTTGTGGCTGACCACATTCTGTATGGACTAAACCAGGGCATGCTGGGGCTTGCAGTCCTAGTACCACACGGAGAACAGCAGAACTACAAGTCCTCTGATGCTCATTTGAGTGCCTTTAAACTCAAAACCTGCTTTTTGAGCCACTGTCAAGGTAACCTAGCAGCTGAGAATAACTAATTGGGCAACATTCTCTGACTGCTGGCATGAACAGTTATAATCTCAGCATCACCGTGGCAACCTGACTGGTTATTCACACAAAGAAAAACCGGTCTCCATTCAGACCAGGATTGCATTTTTATCTATATTCTACTTTTCCCATTACAAGTTGCTACCAAAGGAACAATGCTTCTTTTAAGAAGAATGTTTATTACTGGTCTGTGGAAAAACAGCATTTTCATAGCCTAGAAAAATTTGGAAAGAGGGGAAAAAGTAATATATCCTTTATTGCCCCCGGCAAAGAGATTTTATTAAATGGCTCTATACAAACAATAGTAAAGGCCACCGTGGAGTAAGTGACCTGTAAGTGGCCACAGAATTCTATGGAGATGTCAACAGCATATTATGGGCAGTGGATTACTAACAACTAGATCACATTAAATTGACCAGGGCCCATCTCCTGAGTACGTACAATGTCCTATTGTAGACCCCTCCCCCAAAACCCAGTGGCTCCCCTGGCCTATTCTATTTCACCATCCAACCCCAGGCTGTATCTTTAAAGCACAGGCAGGCTGTCTCCATGCATCAGCTATAGCCAACTGCTCACCAGGCCCAGAAGATGCTCTTACGTTCTGTGTTCTTGTTCTTGCTGTCAAGAAAGTCCTTGTTCCCATTTCTGTCAAAGTCTTACTAGTCCTTTGAGGTCCAACTCAAGTCATATTTCACACCTAAGACCCTCCCAACATTGCATTAGTGTAAACTCCACATTAAACTGCGTCCCCAAAGCGGCCTGAAATGTGTCTGTCTTACTGCCCTGGAAGGCAACTCTTCAGGGAGCAAGGTCTATGTCTTCATTATCTCTGATCTCCCAAGATGTTTAACAGTGATGCCTGACACATCAGTAGTGTGACATGGGAGCATGAGTAGTAATTTGTGTACCAACCGATCAGGGTTTGAGTGGGGCTTTGCCACTTCCTGGTGTGTAATCTTTGAAAAATTACTTAATCTCTTTCAGCCACAGTTTCTTCACCTAGCGACCAGATGCTACTCAAAGTGTGGTCCATGACCAGCAGGGTCCGCAGCACCTGGGAGGGGTTAGAAATACAGAATCTTGGGCTCTGCCCAGAACTACTGAATCAAAATTAACATTTTAATGAGATCCCAGGTGATTCGAGTGAAGACTGATGTTACAAAAGTACTGATCAAAACCTATTTAGCAGAATTATGGTGAGAATGAGGGAAAGTTTGTGGAAAATACCCAGCAAGAAGCATGATACCTAACAGATCCTCACTAAATGAGGAAACTATTACTAACGATAAGAGTATACTAATGTTTAATAATATACTAATAATTCCCTAATATAAAATGGAATGAAAATTGAGTTGTCTGGTGTTATGGAAGATTCAGATATCATGACATGAGCTTCCTTTAAGGAGCGTGTCTAATTAGTAATAACAGAGGAAAACAAATGCAATATAAATGAAGAGAAATGAAAGGACTGTGGTTTAGAAGATCATAGTTTTGAACCTGACTTCAACATTTACAGTTTTTTCGGACATTGACCAAATCCACTGAAATTCTCTAGTTCTTGGTTTTTTCTCCTATAAAGTAGAAATAAGAATACCATTTCCCTGCCTGCCTTTCAGGGTTGTACTAAAGTTGAAATGAAACACAAGCATGAAAGAATTTTGCCAGGGTGAAGTTGGGTTGTTATCCATTAGCACAAAAATAAAACATGCCCATCACAAATTTTCCACTCCTGAACCCACGCTCAAGGGTGGCCATCCTTGAAGGACAAAACTGCATATTAGGGCCACTACAAAATAATGTTCAGCGTATTCCATTTTATAGGATTTGAGGATGCAGTTTTAATGGAAGGAATGAGGAGAGAGATAAAGGGGGCAGCTGGCTCTGCCTGCTCAGGCAGTGGTCATGGTAAGGTACCTAAGCTGAGGGTACCTACGGCTTGGAAAATGCTGAGGAAGGCATGGGAGGGGCTGCCAGCATGAGCCGTAGGAGAAGAAATTCATAGCAGACCTGGGGCTTTCTCAGCTCCAGAGCTTAGGAAAGAACAGTTAAGGGAGTCCTGAGGATTCCAGTTTGCCGGGCAGGTCTACTGGGGCAGAAGCCTGAGAATGAAGGGTACTGTGGGGTCTGAGGAATAAGGAGGCAGCATTTGCTGGAACCCATTTCTCAAGGACCCGACTCAAGGAGACGCGATGGAGTTTGGCAGAACACAATGGAAATGCCAAGAGAGTTCAGATGCGGGGAGGCTGGGGGGCGGGGGGCGAAGATGGATACAAACAACACAGTCAAGGAAGGCTGAAAAGAAAAGGTGGGCACCAGGCTGGACTAGGAAATACACACAGGATTTGCACAAGCAGGGAGACATTAGCAGAGGGGAGAAATTTCTTTTCTAATGGTATTATTTTTTATTTATTTATTTATTTATTTTTGCTGTGTTGGGTCTTCGTTTCTGCGCGAGGGCTTTCTCTAGTTGCGGCGAGTGGGGGCCACTCTTGATCACGGTGCGCGGGCCTCTCGCTATCGCGGCCTCTCTTGTTGTGGAGCACAGGCTCCAGACGCGCAGGCTCAGTAGTTGTGGCTCACGGGCCCAGTTGCTCCGCGGCATGTGGGATCTTCCCAGACCAGGGCTCAAACCCGTGTCCCCTGCATCGGCAGGCAGATTCTCAACCACTGCACCACCAGGGAAGCCCCCTAATGGTATTATTTTTAAAGGATACACGTTAGTTGCATGTATCACTTCCGTCAGAAATAATCCGAACCTGGAAATGTCACTCATAGGACCGCACCCTCATTCAGCATGATTTAGATTATTTCTAGAAACCTTGGGTCCATAAGCACTTCATGAGGCAAACAGATTTCAAGCACTGGACCCACATAGCTATGACAAAGTGGCAGACACACATGGGATAACAAATAAAAAGCCAGTATTTTTTTTACCAAAATGCCATGTTTGAAGCCTTATTTCTCCCAGGCAACAAAGGAACAAATATATAAGTTACACTGCTGTAGTAATTTGTTTACATTCATCGTCCGTCCACACTCAACTATACTCCCTCTTCCCAAAAAGCAGGGGCCAGGCTCTCTTCCTATTAATATCCTTAGCAACTCGCACAGTATCCAGGCCAGAGGGCACTTAATAAATGTTGGTTAAGTAAATAAATAATTTTACCAAGACTCACAATAAGATAACATATATAAGCTGTTATTTACTTTTTCATTGGTGAAATAAAAAGTAAGGCAGGGCTTCCCTGGTGGCGCAGTGGTTGAGAATCCACCTGCCGATGCAGGGGACACGGGTTCGTGCCCCGGTCTGGGAAGATCCCACATGCCGCGGAGCGGCTGGGCCCGTGAGCCATGGCCGCTGAGCCTGCGTGTCTGGAGCCTGTGCTCCGCAACGGGAGAGGCCACAACAGTGAGAGGCCCGCGTACCGCAAAAGAAAAAAAAAAAAAAGTAAGGCAGACTTTATATATCATGAAGATATGGACATGCATTCCTCAGGAGTACACAGCTAGGGGCCAGAGAATCTGTGAATCCACATTCGAATACGATGTATCTTCCTGGAAAGCCTATTTTCCTTGAGGACTTACATATTTATTTTAATATATTAAATTAGGCATGGATAAGTTTGTGTTCATGTTAAAGATAAAGCAGAAAGCTTCTAATAAATTTCAGGTTTCCAGTGGAGGTACTTCAGTCAGCCCACCAGCATCTCTAGGGGCTCAAATTTATTCTCTTTCACTTACAGGGATGTTTTGGTATGCAGTATTCAGAAGTATACTGTTCACCTATACTACCCATATCCCTAATTTTCTAATAGAGTCAATGTGCTTTATTTCACCTCTATTCATTCAGAACTTGCAATTACTTAAGTTACAGCTGGACAGCAGTTTAATTTTCTATTGCTCATACAGAATAGGGTTTAAGAAAGTAATACATTTAAAAAATAATAAAAGGGGGCTTCCCTGGTGGCACAGTGGTTGAGAGTCCACCTGCCGATGCAGGGGACGCGGGTTCGTGCCCCGGTCCGGGAAGATCCCACATGCCGCAGAGCGGCTGGGCCCGTGAGCCGTGGCCACTGAGCCTGCGCGTCCGGAGCCTGTGCTCCGCAACGGGAGAGGCCACGACAGTGAGAGGCCTGTGTACCGCAAAAAATAATAATACTAGTAATAATAATAAAAGGAATACTTATTTTTAAAAAAACATTGCAGTCAAGTGCCATTCACATCCGATCCCTGGCTAATTACAATCAGACATCTCTACTAAAGCCGGCGCTCCACAACCTGTGTTAACACTGCCATTCTAGTACCTCACAGGTATCATCTAAACTTAAAAGGGATTAAGACTCTTTACAAATTATTATTGTCTTACTTTTCACCAATATAAAAATGCCCCCTGCTCCTCCCAATTCTTTGGATTAGTGAGGTTGTTCTGTCAGGCAAATAGGATGATTCTAGTTCTCAAATAGAAAGATGATCTCACAGGTGTTTATTAAATGAGCTAAACATTTTTGTTCTGTGCAGTTTTCAGTATATATTTCACAATTAAAAGGCTTAAAATAATTTAATCAAGAAGAATGCAGATTTCTATTTTGAAGAATAAGCAGCCATCCAACAATTAAAATACCAGTTCCCTGTCCGAGGAGTGCTTCAGAAATCAGTAAACTAAGGCTTACTTAAAACCCAGTAGGGGGCTTCCCTAGTGGCGCAGTGGTTGGGAGTCCGCCTGCTGATGCAGGGGACGCGGGTTCGTGCCCCGATCCGGGTAGATCCCACATGCCGCAGAGAGGCTGGGCCCGTGAGCCATGGCCGCTGAGCCTGCGCATCCGGAGCCTGTGCTCCGCAACGGGAGAGCCCACAACAGTGAGAGGCCCGCGTACCGCAAGAAAAAAAAAAAACCCAGTAGGTAAGCATCCTTTGTTACGTGCAGAAATTCTCACCCTGATACAGAATTCCACTCAGTAGGTGACCATACCATACAGCACAATGCTAAGCATATAATATTTGTAGACAGAGTATCCACTTCATTGACATACTGTTTGCCAGTGAATGTGTACCTAAAATGAGCCTGTGATAACATCCCCAAAACCTGATATCAGCTCTCTCTCACATCTTCCACACTTGTTCCAAATCTTTCTAGGGATAGTTCTTTCAAACAGCCTTCTCATGTGCCCTTCTCAGCCACTATATTCAAATGCTTATTTGAGACAAGAGACTTGGAGAATACGTGGCTGAAGATACTTTTAGAAAGAAGTAGAATTTTGTGCAGTTGATTATTAAGTCAAACAATGAATTTAAAATGAAAACAACTGAAAAGTCTACATGTTATTAAACTTTCCCTCTTGAGTGGAACCATCTGGCTTGTACCAAAGCCACTGTAGTACTAGGAGATTCTAACCACTAAGAATGAGGCATGTGAAGCTCTAGCTAGAACTGGCAAGAAGACACTAATTCTTGTACTAGTTGCATCTTATAGGTGCAAGTGGAATAATTTTAAGTTCTCCACAGGTGAAATGTACAGTTAACGTGCCTTAGTAGTTCAGAACTTGGACTCCAGGAGAACCAAAGCAATGACTGTACAATCATTATTAATCAATAATGACAGCAGAGGACTGGGGGATGGGGCAGATCATTCCAACGTAGAGAAAGGGTTCCTACCAGAGAACGACGTGGGTATTTAATATGTTTACTTACTTTAACCCTCTCCAGGAATAATATAACATAAATAAACAGCATGTGTGCATTTTTGTGATTTCTATATGCCCTAAAGTACTCAATGGAAATACTGGCCAGGGGCGGAGATGGCAAACCTGCCCTGAGCCTCCATCCCTTAGTACCATCTCATCCCTCCTGACCACAACGCCAGGTCTTCATTTCCTCCTCACAAGGTGGCTGCTTGGCTTGCTGGAGAAGCACAGCAGATCTCACTCACCCAAACAACCACTGCTGAGAGGTCTGGCTTAGAACCTCATCTTTATAACACAGGACTTGCCATTGACACACATTATTAACTAGGGATACTCTCCTCCCACATGCCGCAGAGAGGCTGGGCCCGTGAGCCATGGCCGCTGAGCCTGCGCATCCGGAGCCTGTGCTCCGCAACGGGAGAGCCCACAATGTTGGGGCCCACAATGTTGGGGCTCTAAGAAGTAATATGAAACATACTTAAGAATGTAATTTACATATATTTAGAATGAGGTATAAAAAGGAGGAAGGAGTAGTGGCATTGCACAAATCATTTCAGTTCCAATTTTAGGCCAGGCTACCTGCTACCCATGTGAGTTTCAACGCGCTATTTTATTTTGTGGAGTTTCCTAAATTTCTTGGGAAGAAAGTGTGTCTACCACAGAAGACACTCCTTCCCCTACCACTTCTGCACACACACACACACACACACACACCCTCACACACACCCCACTCCCCTGCTCTACTTTAACCAGCTTCAGTTAGTCTGTTCACAAGCATCTTCCTCACCAGCTGGTTTCCATCCTCAAATCAGATTAAGCATCATGTCCGCCAAGCCCTCCCTAAAACCCACTTCCTTTCCCCAGAAGAGCTTAGGTGCTCCTCCTCTCTGTTCTCACAGTATTTGTTCTAGAAAATGACTACAGCA
Source organism: Grampus griseus (assembly GCF_964374135.1). Classification (NCBI taxonomy): domain Eukaryota; kingdom Metazoa; phylum Chordata; class Mammalia; order Artiodactyla; family Delphinidae; genus Grampus; species Grampus griseus. Next base: position 48,975,178 of record NC_138998.1, read on the forward strand.
CCTGCCATGTATTGTAATTATGTGCTCAAGCGTCTGACTCCCCCTTCTAAACTGTGAGTGAGCTACTTGAAATAGTTCGGAGTCATACTGGTATCTCTAACTTCTAACAGTGTCAAAACTCACAGGAGCTCCTCAGTAAGTGTTGAATGAATGAATGAATGAATGATAGTTTTCATTTCTTGAGCACTTACTATGTGCTAAAAGCACTTACATGTATTATCTGTAATCCTGGCAAGAATTCTACAAGGTGGACCTGAGTATTTCAGTTTTACAGATGAGAAAACTGAAGCCCAAACACAGCAAACAAGTGACTAAAGTCAGGACTGGACTGACCTACAACCTGCCTACAAAGAATCTAGCAGAACACCTAGCACTTTTTAGGGCCTCAGAAAGTGGCATCTTCCTTCCTTTTGCTCAAACAACAAAGAGGATGTGACTGCAGTCATGGAAGGCAGTATCAGAAACTAAGTTCACTTCCGTCGGTCTGCGCTGTAACTTAGGAAATTTGAAACAAAAAGCTCATTTCAACAAATTCTGCATCAGCACTCATGAACAATTTTTTCAATGGCACATTGGAAAAAATCATTCCCCAAATATTTCCCGAGCGCCTGCTCTACGCCAGCTCTGTACTGTGCATTGGGAGAGCCACGGATGAAAAGTCACAATCCCAGTCTTCCAGGAGCAGACACCGGGAGGTGCCGGCTTTTGTAGAGCACCAGCAGTGGGTACTTCTGAGTGTCTCCGAGCACATATTCTTAATGGGCAGATGTTGCACGCCCATTAAGTCTGTCATTAGGGGACCTATGAATCATTTAACGGAACACTGAGCAGCCTGCTCTGTGCCACGTATGTGGCCGCAGAAGATTCTTTTACAAAGATAATGTTCGTGCTACAATTGAAGAGCAGCCCACATGTGGACTCCTACCTCCTGGGGTACTGAAATGAGTCCTTAGAGAGCTGCTCAGGGTTTCCAATGAAACAGCAATATGACTGCCATCCAGCAAAGCAGTGAGCATCAAGACATCAAAGTCATCCATCACTGAGACTTTATCACACATGTTCCGCCAACCCCTCCCTGGAGGAACCTCGTTTCCACCAACGCATTATGTCCATCTTGAGACTGGCAACCTGGTGCACCTCTGCTCACAACCCCAAAAGGCACCATTCACTTGGCGTCCTACGTGAACGGCGCCCCAGCACAACACAACCTAACAGGAATACATCGTGAATGGTGTGCAACAGAAGTGGTCCTCACTACCAAGGGAGTTAAGGTTTCCATGCACCTTCCGTGGCCAAACCATGACTGGCAAATCCAACTTTCAGGCAACATGTGAGAAGTTAACTGTCCCCTTCTGGTACTGACTGACCAAGGTCAAGCAAAGCCTGAAGATCAAGGTGCCTCTCTTCCTGCCCCAAAGTGCACACAATCGGCCACATATAAGAGTAATTATTCTCAGCACTTTAATTAAAACGCCACCCAACTGAATATACTCTTGCCAGATCCCCACTGGGTGTTAACTCCATGTTAATAGTTGCCACACCGCCTTTGAAAGCAACACAAATAGGATTGAAAGTGGATAATAAATAATAATGGAGCAAGATCGCAGCCTCATTTTATGCTTTTTGTCACCGTAACCACATCTGATCTCTTTTCTAGGCCTTCAGTTCTCACCATCATTCCCTCGTGGGCTGAGCAATTATGGTTCACACACCCCTCTGAACAGCCCCTATTTCACAGGGTCTCCCACATAGTCACTCAATTAATAAAACTAAGTGCCTCGGTTAGGTTCGCAGAAGCTGCCAACAAACTGCCGCACTGCACTTGGTCTCTGCTTCCAACGAAGCACTTGATGCTGGGTGATGTTGGTGACCCCAGCATCTTTCAGGTGAAACTCCAAGACCATCAACCCGCTTCCCTGACTAGCTGAGTAGATGCATGTTAACCTAACACCCGCCCTTCATGAGTATGCTAGTTTGTAGCTGCTTCGTGGGGTTCAGAATATGCCACCCCAAAATATGCCACTTTGACATAAGGATTATTTTGAGCTGAAGACAACTGAAGAAGCAGGCACGCACAAACACACACACACTCTCTCTCTCTCTGCCCTCTCCACTCTACCAGGAAGGGCAATGTGATTCTTATTAATCCCCAGAAACAACTCTAGATTCTTTTGGCCCAGAGACGGCACCAGGGGAATCTAACTAACAGACCCTTGACTGCCATTGGCTTGCCCTGTATATTTACCTTCCCAGAGTTTGCAGCTTTTGGAAGCCTAAAACCCATTTTCTTTGTCTTTTTTCTTCTCTACAAATGTACTGCTTTTTTGTTAATAAGCTATATAAACCCAAGTTATAACCACCCCTTTGAGTTACTCATCATTGAGTTCTCCCGAATGTATGCATAATGTACGTGTTTTTTTTTTAAAAATGTTTTTGTCTTGTTAATCTCTCTTGTCAATCTGATCTGTAGGGCCCCACCAACAGACCTAAGATGGGTGGAGGAAACGAATTCTTCCTCCTCTACCCTATAATCTATCAAACAGATCTTAACCTGTGTCCATTAGAGCCTGTGAACCTCCTGGAACCAGAGTCCATGTTTTGTGCACGTGCTTTTTTTTTTTTTTTTTTTTTGCAGTACGCGGGCCTCTCACTGTTGTGGCCTCTCCCGTTGCGGAGCACAGGCTCCGGACGCACAGGCTCAGTGGCCATGGCTCACGGGCCCAGCCACTCCGCAGCATGTGGGATCTTCCCGGACTGGGACACGAACCTGCGTTCCCTGCATCGGCAGGCGGACTCTCAACCACTGTGCCACCAGGGAAGCCCAGCACGTGCATTTTTGAAGGAAGAAAATCCAAACATTTGATCATCTGAAAGGGCTCTAATATCCAGAATCTTGGTTGACCCTTCAATAATCCTTCAACATGAGCTGGGTTAGTGGTACACTCACCCGCATCTCATAAGAGAAGAACAAACTCTGAACTGCCTATGCGCCTGAGTCACCTGAGAAGAGGTTAGGGGGCCCTCCTGCTCGTTAGCCACAACTTTCCACAGGATGCAGCCACAATCTCTAAGACTCATCTCGCACAGATCACCTTGGCTGGGATGACTCACTCTCATCTAGACTCTAAGTCCTAAGGACAGAAACTATTTTTATCTTTTTTATCTGTCTTGTATTATCTATGTGTGTGTATTAGGGGGTGGGGTGTTTGTATATAACAATAACCATGATCAGTCAACTGAAAGAAAGCACCTTCCATTTCATAACTATCTATTTCTGTTTTCTGTCACAAGACGCTTGTAAGACAACTTTTTAATGTCTGTATATAAGGCCATAAGATGTGGGGCGACAAGACTTTGACAAACTTATAGCAGACACCAAGAAAAATCTGCTCGATGACTGAGAGAAAAGAACTTCAAGATCTAAAAGTTCCCAACACTTTATAACTGCTGAAGATAACTGACTAAAATTCTAACAAAGTAACAGCTCAAAATGTCCCTTCAAGTCTGCACAAAGTCAACTAATTCATTCCAAAATATGGTAAGCAACTACCCAGGGTAGTTGTGCTTGGTCTTACAGAAAACACAAAGATCAATCGGGTATGCCTCCTGCCCTCAGTGAGCTTAGGGACTACAGAGGGAGAGGAAACTGAGACACAAGAACAGACGTACCTGCAGACCATCTCCCTCCTTAACAGCTTCCCAGATGCCTCTTTTTTTTTAGAGTAAGTTATTTTTTTAATTTTTATTTTATATTGGAGTATAGTTGATTTACAATGTTGTGTTAGTTTCAGGTGTACAGCAAAGTGATTCAGTTATACATATATCTATTCTTTTTCAGATTCTTTTCCCATACAGGTTTTTACAGAATATTAAGTAGAGTTCCCTGTGCTATACAATATGTCCTTATTGATTATCTATTTTATATATAGTAGTGTGTGTGTATGTTAATCCCAAACTCCTAATTTAACCCTCCTCACACACCTTTCCCCTTTGGTAACCACAAGTTTGTTTTCTATGTCTGTGAGTCTGTTTCTGTTTTGTAATTTTTTTAGATTCCACATATCATAAAAGTGATATCATATGATATATGTCTTTCTCTGTCTGACTTACTTCACTTAGTATGATAATCTCTAGGTCCATCCATGTTGCTGCAAATGGCATTATTTCATTCTTTTTTATGGCTAAGTAATATTCCATTCTGTGTGTGTGTGTGTGTGTGTGTGTGTGTGTGCGTGCACGCATGTGCACACACACACACACACACACACACACACACCCCACATCTTCTTATCCATTCATCTGTCAGTGGACATTTATGTTGCAGCACTATTTACAATAGCCAAGACATGGAAGCAACCTAAATGTCTAGATGCCTCTTGATTTTCAATTCTAAAGCCTCAGAGACTATACACACCTCAGTTAACAATATCTTGGCCAATGCATACATACAAAAAATTTTTTACTGCAAAACTCAAAAGAATATTTTAAACAAAATACAATCTGAGATAAGTATTAACTTATATTTCAAACTCAACTGGTGAAACATCAGAGTGACGTGTAGAAGATTCTGGAAAGTGCCAAACTCAGTCAGCACAAAGAGTGGTCTGGGATGGCTGCTGACTGCATATCTATGCACAAAACAATCCTTGGTGAGGTTTAAGCATTTTATATCCTAACAAAGGAGCTTACTTACAGATATTTCTACTGTGTTTTATTTACACTTTAGGAAATTGGTTGGGGCTTGGAGTTAACATGTAACATATTATCATTTTTCTCATTTTTTTAAAGAAAGGGAAATCTGCCCCAGGTAGTTTTTCAACAGAATGTCTGGCTTCCAGGAAAAATTAATGCCTGTATCCATCATGCAAGGCAGAAACTAATTGAGGAGTACACAAAAAAGTACAAACGAAGCCATGGCAGTTCAGAGCAAGGAGAAATTCCTTCCAATAGGCAACAAGCAAGGAATATTTTGTTGAGGAGCCTGAGTTTGGGCCCAGATGTTGAAAGGCAGCATTTGGACAAAGGTAAATGGTAGGAGTCACCCAGCAGGACTAAAAATTGGGCAGGAAGGTTCAGGGCAGGGGTAGATGAAGGACACATGAAGGGACCTGGTGGAGAGCTGGACATTTAAAGCAAGTTCTAGTCACAATATCCAAACGGGTGGCTGTGAGCAGAGGGAGGAGAGGGCTGGTGTAGGCAAGACCAGATGAAAGGTAGTGACAGAAACGCCCACAAAAGGTCCAAGGGGCTCCACCTAAGGGAAAGGCATATTGACATATTAACGTGCGGCATTTTCAGTGTATGAAAAGAGCACATCCTTGATCTGCCCGAAACAGTCAGCAATTATTCTAACTCCTTGTGAAGAAAATACAGTTGTCATATACAAGGATCTTTTAAAAGCATTCTTTAGTCTCCTAAGAGAGGAAACTTTCAACCCTTTCACTGGGCACAAGAATAACCATCCCAGTCTGTCCCAGAGAAAGAGGTTCCACAACCTTTCTGTCTTCTTTTCCAATAAACAGTGTCCTCGCCACTTCTACACGGTGCGGCATGCCCATATAAGTCACATTTCTAGGAACCATCGTAAAAGGGCCCCCTTATCAGTATATCTAAGGGCGGACAGCATTTCCACCACCTCCCTCACCCCTTCTCTCCAGGCTCAGTGTGCTTTCTCGGGTTGCACAAGTACAAACACATGGAGAATGTGAAGAATGTGTCCAAGTTTGGCAGCCTCGCTGCATTCTGCCTGGAGAAGAGCCCCCAAATGGTGTGAACGGAGCCGAAACAGCAACAGAAGCAAAATGCAATCTCGAGGTCAGTGCAGACCCAGCTGCCCTTGTCTCTTAGACATTCCTGGCTGGAATCCCACTGAGCAAATGTGGGGGAAGAGCAGACACGACTGACCCAAGGATCAGGAAACACCCAGCTGCAGCAAGAGAGAACAATCATCGAAAAACACAAGCTAAGCATACAAACAGCAATTTCCCTCCAGGAGTGCCCCCAAGGGCAGACCTGTAAATTATCCTTGGGTATTTCTTTTTAATCACGCCAGGACCTTATCACTGATTTTTAAACACTACCTCTTGAACCATATGATGGTCCCCTAGGGGGACAGTTGTAGGTCCACAAACACAGCTTCACTATTTGACCTGAAATCTAAATGGAATAATGTCACACACACCCCCCACCAAGAGCACTTCCTCATTCAGCAAATTCTGAAATCTCTTTTCCAAAATATTCTATCAAGAGTGACTGTTACACCCACAAAAGGACAAGTGTGCAAGGAAAAGAATCCGTCATTTCTTTAATAATTTTAATGTGTCAACTCATGTGCCAAATGTACTGTTCATTACTCAGGTATTTTATTTTATTCCAAGTCTACACAGGACACTGATGGGAAAAAAATCATTCAGCCATTCTTTGACAAATATATATTAGGTACTTAAGACTGCCTTTCATCAATTCTAAAATATATTTTTTTGTTTTCACATTGTATCATCTCTGGAACTGAAATACAGCTGAAAATTAAAATACTGGTTTTCTTCTTTTAGGACATAAAATAGCATCTGACAATCAATTATATGCACCACACAGAACTGTTTAACACTTCTCAAGAGTAAAACCATCTTTCCCCTTGAATTTGTCCTTCCTCCCCAAAGCATCCTTGGACACTGCCATCAGAGCAATCTCTCTGGTCATGTGACCCTTCCCCTAATTTAAATGAGCCGATGAATTCCCTTTAGCTGTGGGTAAGGAAGGAGTAAGAGGCCCATGACATGTCCCAGAGCTACTTTCTCGGCATCATCTCCTCTTGCCTCCTGCCAAATTATGAGCATTTTCCTCAATGTACCAAATTTCTCTCAATTCCATATAACTTTCAGGATTCAGCTCAAGTATCGACTACCTAAAATCTCCTTCTCTGATAACTCCCCTTCCCCAGGGCTGAAATAAATGTCCGTCTTCTGATGTCCCACAACCTCCTTGCTTTATTATAGCATTATCATACCATAATTTGGAGTTCTTTCTCTACATCCTCCAATAGACCATGATTTCTGTGAAGGCAAAGGCTGCATCTTGCATGTTTCTGATACAAAGCCCTTGGGACACTTCCCAGTATGGAGTTTAGATCAAAACAAAATTATTGAAAGGATGGATGAACAAACCTCATGACACTGTCTTCCTCAGTTCACAGGGTGACTCACAAGTTCACAAAGTTCATGATTTTCTAGGCCATCAGTAATCAGATAGGATTTCACGTCTTCTTGGTTACTCCTAAAGTCTCAGGTCCCCCTTGTCCAAAAAATGAAAATTTTAGACTGCTATCTCTAAGTTCTCTTACAGTCTACAATTCTGTTATTTACTCTCCAGTGGAAGCTACCTGCTACCCTAATATCTGGCCCTGATCCAGTACTACTTTCCAGTGTGAAAATGGATTCTGAGATTAGCAAAAGAGCCTTGCGCTCAAAACTTTCAAGGTTGTGTGTTGCGGGGAGAGGGTATGTCTAAAAGTCCAGGGGAAATGTGTCGTTTGAAAATGCATATTCAGTATAATTTTATATCTAGAAAACAAATACTCTCCCTTTTTCACTGAACTAAAGAATATAAGATTTGACAAAGGGATCTTGGCAGATGGAGAAAGAAAAAAGATAGTGATTCTCAATGGAAGAGAGGGCATGATATTTTCATAAAGTGGAGCATGGGTTTTAGAAGCTCACAGAACACTGGTATTGTAAAGGCTAACAGGGAATGGTTGTTAAGAGTACAGACTCTGATATTACTTTGAGTTAAAATTCCAAATCTTTCTCCTACTTAACTAGCTCTGTGATTCTGAACACTTTACTTAATCTCTCCCAGCCTTAGTTTTGACATCAGTAAAATAGGGATTAGCATACACATCTCTTAGGGTCATTCTAGGAATTAAATTAAATATTGCATATAAAGCTCCTCTAACAGTGCTTGGCATTTAACAGGCCCCTAATAAATGGTCTCTATTATTACAACCAGCATTATTAATATCTCTTTCTCCAATCACAGAGATCTCATTACACGCTCCATTACATTGCATAGGACACTGGAGATGCACCAGCTACTCAAGAAACTGGAAAACAGTGATGGTGATGACGACAATGATGATGATGGCGGCAGTCAAATGAAGCAGTAAGTATCCATGGAATGACGTTTGATTTTTTTTAATTATATATTGAAAAGAGATCTTTTCTATGAGTTACCAGCTTTTTTGCATCAGAGATTTTTTTATTTATGAAATATAATAGATGCCAGGAGTGCTTATGATACTTGTGTACAGTTTAAATAAAAATTATAGGGCTTCCCTGGTGGCGCAGTGGTTGAGAATCCGCCTGCCGATGCAAGGGACGCGGGTTCGTGCCCCGGTCCGGGAAGATCCCACATGCCGCGGAGCGGCTGGGCCCGTGAGCCATGGTCACTGAGCCTGCGCATCCTGGGCCTGTGCTCCGCAATGGGAGAGGCCACAGCAGTGAGAGGCCCGCGTACCGCAAAAAAAAAAAAAAAAAAATTATAATAAATTGAACACAGTGAACATCCATGTAGCCACTACCCAGCTAAGGAAACAGAACATGACCACTCTTTGAAAGCACCCTCCTTGAGGTATGCTCCTCCCATTGCCCACGGCAACTGCTACCTTGAATTTTATGTTTCTTATCATTTCTTACATTTTTCAAAAAACCGTTTTCTTCAGATATAATTCACAAACCATACAATCACTCGTTTGAAGTGTATAATTCAGGGGGTTTTGGTATATTCACAGATGTGTGCAACCGTCACTATAGTCATTTTTAGAACATTTTCATCACCTCAAAAAGAAACTCCATGCCCTTTGGCTATCACCCCCATCCCCTCATCCTCTCCACCCTCAGCCCTAAGCGACCACTCATCTACTTCCTGCTTCTGTAGATTTTCCTGTCATTTTATATGAATAAAATCATCCACTATGTGACCTCTTGTTACTGGCCATTTTCACTTAGCATGATGTTTTCAAGGTTCATCCACGTGTCCGCTTGTATCCATGCTTCATTCCTTTTTATGGCCAAATAATATTCCATTGCATGAAGATGCCAAATCTTGTTTATCCATTTGTCAGCTCCTGGACATCTGGGTTGCTTCCACTTTTTGGCTGTTAAGGATAACACCACTACGGTCATTCACATACAACTTTTTATGTGGACATATGTTTTCATTTCTCTTGGGAATATAATACCTAGAAGTGGAATTGCTCAGTCACAGGGTAACTCTATTTAACCTTTTGAGGAACTGGGTTCACCAGCTTTTATACTGATTCCCAGGAGACAAAAAGATAAAAGTACATTAATGACTTATGGGGCTAAAGCAACCTATTCAGCCAAAGGTAGATGCTCAATGCCAGTGGCAAGCTTTATCAACCTCATAAGTAGTTACAAATCAAGTATTCACATATATGCAGACACCACGTTCTAAGAACTGAACTTCTCTAGCTGTTCAAGACAGCCAGGATCAAGAAGACAACTGAACTTAACAGAATCAAGGCGTCCCCACTTCCTAACCGTTCTTGGTTCACTCCTTGGACTCCCAAAACATCCTTTTAAAAGCATTTTTCTTTTAGACCCGGTCCACAATTTTTGTAATTTTAATAATGAAACCACTAAAGGTGGAATATAAAAGTGGACCAATATTGTAGACCTACAGAAATCTCAACCCATTAGGCACAGTCTATTTTTTCAGACTTATTTTCCAGCAAGTATGTTTATAAAAATTAAGATAAATCTACTTGCCACCAAGAATCTATATTGCCAGGAATATGCTGACATTGTATGTTGTCATCATATGATGACCAGAAAGTGGGCAGGGGGTGGCAGGAGAGAGATTGAAGTGCAGAAGCTTCATCTCAGAGTCCCTGAAATGTGGCATCTGGGAAATCTATTCACACCCTCAACAATCAGTGTGGGTCTGATGTGTCAGTCTCTAAAGCCTTCGATACAAGAGTGCTAAGGGCACCTGTCTCTGGTTTTCCTACTGAATGCCTGCCTTGTTTTCCACGGTCTACCGCACACCTCTTTTGTGAGTCGTGTCCAGAATGATGGACACAGAGAGGTGACAGACCAAGGAGTACATTACTTACCTCTATGTTATCTATGTTGAGGGGGTTAAGAAGTAGGCCAATACAGAAGTGCCTCTGAATTTTAATGTGGTATTTCTGAGTGTCTCAGACTCACGTCATACCGCTGCTCAGAATGATGTGGGGTCGGTCCCACAAAGCAAGGATTCTAAATACCCCATGGCAAGTGCTATGAAAATACGCTGACTGCTCAGCTACTCATGGGAACTCCCTACTCCCCTAATCTTGAAGTGCAATTAGTTAAGAACAGGAGAAAAAAAATGAAATCCCTCCATGCAGTAACAATTAAACTTGCAAAATGACAACTTACAAAAAGTTATATTTACTTTTTTTTTTTTTTTTTTTTTTTTTTGCGGTACGTGGGCCTCTCACTGTTGTGGCCTCTCCCGTTGAGGAGCACAGGCTCCGGACACGCAGGCTCAGCGGCCATGGCTCATGGGCCCAGCCGCTCTGCGGCATGTGGGATCTTCCCGGACCGGGGCACGAACCCGCGTCCCCTGCATCTGCAGGCGGACCCTCAACCACTGCGCCACCAGAGATGCCTTATATTTACTTTTAAAAACAGAGATATCACTGTCATATATTTGTACCTCAAAGGAAATACATATACAAAGACTTATATAATTTCCTAAAATCCAAATTCATTCCGATGATCCATGTACACCAGACACTAGTGTGTAGAGTTTATCAAACTATTTATTGAAACTATTCTATTACATGACATAAGCACATTTTTTTTCTTTTCTGCTTAGTTCTATGGTCTAGATTCACAATATCTACAAAACAAAAATATAGTAAAGCAAAGGGCTATCTAATATCCCTTTAGGAATATTAACATTTTTTTTTTCTTAACCTCACTGCTGAGGAATTCTTAGACCTCAGATATGAAGTGCGATGTAATGAATAGGAAATGCTGGAAAAAGAAAATACAGCAGTGATATGTGGAGCTTTAATATATGTTGGCCAAAACACAATTTTCCCATTTACTGATTCTTTTCACACCAGTCACAGTAAATAGCACAGAACTTTTGGAGATACCAAAATAACTGGTGTTTTACTATTAGCACTTTTCAAATCATTCCTCCTTAGACTGTCACCTTTTGCCAGCTCAAAACAGACTTCACAACTGCAAATTTCCACCGTGTAGTTCCAACATTGCAATATTTTCCCCAAAGAGGCGTGAAACAGGTCAGTGTGCAGAGCTAATGGCATCAAATTGTTATTTGGGGGAAAGAATGCATATTGTGGAATTGCTAAGATAGCAAAAGAGGATGCCAGCTGTTAAGCGACTTGAGGACCCGTATCTTCTACCTCCACAGTGGCCTGTAATAGACGGACATCCCAAAATAGCTGACAAAGGAATCCAAACTCCTCCTTGCACGGCCCACACAGCCCTTCACAATCTGTTCCCAGCCCAACTTTCTAGCCTATCCCCCACTATCCTTGTACCATGTGCCCAAACCATGTTACCTAAGCTTTTTCACAATGCACAATGATGTGCACTGAGGTAAATGGGTGAACCTGCTCAGGGCCTAGGGGCTCAGCCCTGAGACTGACGGAATCACTGTCTATGCAGACCTGTCGCCTCGTGTGGCACAAAGGTTGGGAAGTTCTGCTTAGACGCCACCTATGGGAATGTACGCACGGTTCCCTTGCCTTGTCACGTCACCAACACAATTCCATGGTTTTGCACATGCCCTTCCCTCCCCTTGGAGCGTCTACCTTCTCTGCAACAAGAAACATTTCTCGTTCATCAAGATTCAGCTCAGACATCACTTTTGCACTCCAGGCCCTTGCTGGCTTTCCTGGCCCTGTTAGCCCCCCCAAATCAGAGACTTTTCTGTGCTCCCACGACGATTCTTACCCACAATAAGCCTTTGCTCTGTCTGTCCCTGCACAGCGAGTAAGCCCCTTAAGGGCTTAGTTACTTTCGTATCCCTGGAGGTAAGCACATTGGCTGACAAACAGTAGATGCTCTACCGCTCTTCTTTGAAATAGCTTAGAACTCACCCAGAGCACGCAAAGAACAGAGAAAATTCAGAACCAGTCTCTAGCAAATAGGAATTTATTCTGAAGCATATGTATTCAATTTCACCTGTGACAAAGTTTACCATTCATGGATTCCTGAAGAAACTGCCATTTATGGATTCCTGAAAAAATTCTTTATTTTGAAATCCAGCACGCAGTCTAGAAGCCCTCAAGCAAATGTGAACAAATTTAAGCAGCAGGCAAATGCCCTCAGCCCCTGAGCCTCCCTCCCTCTTGGAGGCTGGTTTAGCTGGAGGCCAATCAATCGTAAGAGTGCTGGTCCTACCCTGAAACCCAGCAGCATTCAGCATCTAGAAAGGTATCCTAAAGAAATAATCAGCAATGCACGAGCAATTATGTTCAAGGTTATTAAGTGTAGCATTATTTATAAGAGCACAAATTGGAAACAGCCTAAATGTTCAACAGGGGATTACTTAAATGAATTATGAACATCTCAATGCTAGAATACTAGGCAGCCATGAAAAGAATCATGTTGTTGGGGCTTCCCTGGTGGCGCAGTGGTTGAGAGTCCACCTGCCGATGCAGGGGACACAGGTTCGTGCCCCGGTCTGGGAAGATCCCACATGCCGCAGAGCGGCTGGGCCCGTGAGCCATGGCCGCTAAGCCTGCGCGTCCAGAGCCTGTGCTCCGCAACGGGAGAGGCCACAACAGTGAGAGACCCGCGTACCGCAAAAAAAAAAAGAATCATGTTGATAAGAATTTTTCATGACATAATAAAGATCATTACCAAAAAACAGAATAAACAACACTCTATAGAGTTTGATCCAAATTTAATCGATAAAAACATGCATATGAGTAGTTGCATAAGTAAGAATAATGGAAAGAAATATACCAAAATGTTTAGAGGTGTCTATATCTGAGTGATGAAATAATGGGTGATAATAAAATTTATTTTATTCTCCATCCTTTTTTCAATATTTTCTAAGTTTGCTACACGAAGCATGCTTCACTTTTGTGTGGAGGGGAGAGGGAAGGAAAAACAACAACAAAAATCAAAGCATAAGGAAGTGAAGAGTGCTGATTGATGGGTTGTCCTGCTCTGGGCTACACGTAACTGCGCAACAGGTTTCTGTGAAGCAGGTCCACTGACGGGGTCCCAGAACACATATACACACAAGGGTGCCCTAGATCTAACTTCGCTTCCAGTAAACTTACCAGACTCAAAAATGATCTAGGGATTGACTGGTTTTCGTGAATTGTGGAAACCAACCTCTGTACCCACAATTCTCTTGTCATCCTAGGATTAAACCAAAAACCTAAAACTTTAAGTTTTCTGAATTTGATTTAGAGGGGTTTTAAGAAATAATGCCAAATTCATCCCCTGATGTCCTCATTTTCCTCACAAAAAAATACTAGATCCAGACCCCTGCCAGAAAGACTGTTCCTACCCAACAACGCTCTTCCACTACCCCATTCTGTAAATAAAGGAAAATTCTATTTTATTCTTTTTTTTTTTTTGCGGTACGCGGGCCTCTCACTGCTGTGGCCTGTCCCGTTGCGGAGCACAGGCTCTGTATGCGCAGGCTCAGCGGCCATGGCTCACGGGCCCAGCCGCTCCGCGGCATGTGGGATCTTCCCGGACCGGAGCACAAACCCGTGTCCCCTGCATCGGCAGGCGGACTCTCAACCACTGCGCCACCAGGGAAGCCCTCTATTTTATTCTTAATCTTTCTGAAAAAAATATTTCTTTTACAAACACTAAAAACAAGGAAGAGATTGAGCAAGAGAATTAGGAGAACTAGGAGTGGATGGTGTCACAAAAGGCAAAGGAAGAGAGTCTTCTGAGCATCACATGCCCCAAGGAAGCTGCTATGGGACAGATCCCAAAATTGCCCCCTGGATCTGGCTTCTAGTGAGCACTGATGTTCTTTATCAGAATGATTTAGGTTGGACCGAAGTCAGAACCACACAGGGTAAAAAATATAACCTACTCTTTAAGGGCTTATCTGAGAATGGCAGGAGAGACACAGGCCAGTCATCAAAGCGTGAAGAAAAGAATCCAATCTGTGTTTGAAGTTACAGTGAGGGATATAAGGAAAAGGTGGGGGGGGGGGGGTCAACGAAAATCCAAGACAGAAGGGAATAAGAGTGGGGCAGGTCTAGTTCTAGAAGAACAGAAGGAGGGATTAGAAACAAAAACCTGGGTGAGGACCACTGTCAAACAGAAGAGTCACTCCATCATGGGGAGCCCGGCCCACTGATTCTTACCCAGGGAGCACATCACAATCTCCCGAGAAGATATTACAACCACCACACACCTGAACCCCACAAGATCTGTTAAACCATCATCTTTGGGGACACGGGCCAGGCTGAGTTTGTTGGGTTTCTTTTAAGTTCCCAACTGATTCAGGTGCACCGTGCTGGTTAAGAATCACTAGTTAGAAAGGAAGGGATGCTGAGTACAGAAGAAAACACATTCATAGACATAACAGCAGGAAACTGAAGGAGGAAAGAGTTCAAAGTTCTCTTAATTAGGGGATAAGGTCATGCAGAGAGAGAAGGCAAGAGGAGAGGACTTTAGGAGCAGTAAAATCTTAGCGCGGACTCTGGGCGCTGCTCAGAGCAAGGCATCTGAGGGCAAGAGGTGGGGACCACCATTTTATGGAACATCTAGGAACACCAATGTCCACCCTGGAATCGTTTTCCCCCATAGGGCTCAGTAGCGCAGAGACCAATGAGAAGCAGATGGTCAGATGAATATAAATGTAGGAGGTTAAGGAGAAATTGGCATGAAAGAGCAAAGAAGCAATTTAATATCAACCTCATAGGGCAGTTGGAAGAATTAAGTAATGCATTTAAACATAGCCCAGTGTCTCACACAAAACAAGAGCTCAATAAATTAGCTGTTATCGTTGTTGCTGCTACTGCTGTTGTTATTTATTTCTGCAAACAAGTGAAGCGATCCCTGTTTCTTAGGAACTAGTGAAATCTAAATCAGCAGTTAGCGCTCAGTTAAAAGGAAAATTCACAAACTATGTTGGGTGTTGAAGCTCCCAAACAAGAGATGCTAATGACCATATATTTCTATAGGTTTCCATTCATACTTTTGAATAGTTGGTGGTTGAGCGTTCTTGGGATAATGACTAAAGATAACTGGTACCATTTTTACTATAAATATGGCTACTGCCAAAAGACTTAAAATAAAAGAGTGTAAAATAATGCTCCCTTTAGAAAGCCCATGTGAGGCTGTTTTAGGGTAAGACATTCTGAGCCTGTGTGTTCCATTATCGCTGCTCCCACCTCATTTGAAAAGGATTTGTGGAGGTTGGCAAAGACAACAGACCAAAAATAAGAAAGTGAGGCAATCAGTCTAAAGAGAACTAAAGGGTAGGGGAAAATTTATTTGGTGCCCAGTGGAAATGAATGGACATGCAAACAGGTCCCTTTTCTTAATCCTGGTAGCGGGTCTCAAATTTGGCTGTGATCACAGAGCAGTGAATGCAAAGAGTGAAACAGGATCTGCAGAATAACTGATGGTTTCCAAAACTAAGGGGTAATACTGGTATTGCTGTGACTGAAGCATGAACATTTTTTTCCTTCATAAATTGACAGTAATACAATGAACAATGTGTACAATAACATCCTTACAGCAACACTTAATCACCTAATTAAAAGTATCCTTTCATGCTCAAAAAACACCCTTAATTCCTAGTAGGAGAGACAAGGTACTAGAATCAAATGCTAGCTCTCTGAAATTCAGAATTTCTTCTATATTGTTCATTAGTCTTTTTTGTTCCAGGGTAGGCAGAATCACACTGAAATATATCCAGCTCAAATCAATTAATGTTCCCACCTTTTAGAGGAAATAAAGTCACACACTTTCACATGACCTATATATTCACACATCTACAAATAAAGTATGGCTTCCTATTTAGAACTCTTTACCAAGCAAAACTAGCCAGAAAACATGGGAACATGATAAAGACATACTCAGATACGCAGTGTCTGAAATTTTCCACCCTTTCTCTGAAACCTCCTGAAAGATGCTCACCTTGAAAATAAGGGAGTAAACTAAGAAAGAGTAGACATGGAATTCGGGAAAGGAGATCCAACAGAGAGGGCCAAAGGATGAAGGGGAAAGGAAAGCCCAGGACGGCAGGACAACAGGCCATCCGGACTGGAGGTGATTCAAGGCTCCAAAAGAAATGACTCCAGGCCGATGAAGGAGCTAAACACCTGCTGTAGCTAAATATACTGGCAGTTCTCACATGAGTAAGAATAAAGGGATACACAGGGATGAGCACATGAGAAACTAAGGAAACAAACAGATAAGAGCTTTGCATTAGAAAGAGAGGTAAATTTCTATATATTCACATTTGCTCAAGTAAAGAAACAATGGAAGCACAGTAAGAAACTAATAAAAATGGCTTCTTATAGGAGGTGGATGAAAGCAATGGGTGGATTAGGACAAGAATAGGAGTGAGACTTTTTAAAGTATACCTTTTATGTTGCTATCATTTTTGAACCATGGGGGTGTATTACCTACTCAAAAATAAAAGAAAGTAAAAAAAATAAAAAATAAATAAAAGAAAGTAAATTCTAAATATTTTTTAAAAGGTGTTGATAGGCCAGTAGCTTTACTTGGTCTTGTTTTTCACAGCAACAACTGTTGACCTATACCTGGCCTTCATACTGTGCACACCTACAGAGACTCAAAGGTAAAACGTCCCGGGACATGACTACAGCAATGAAAATGAAATCAGTGAGGATGAGAGAAGTGAGAGAAGCATTTCCAATTAATGAAAACATAAAGTGCAGCCACTTGTTTTCTGTAAAGTGGCACTGGCTGGGTACTACTTTAAAAGGTCACATGTAGGACCTATGTAAGGATACAGAAACCAGGTAGGGACTTCCCTGGTGGCGCAGCGGTTAAGAAACCGCCTGACAATGCAGGGGAACAGGTTTGACCCCTGGTCGGGGAAGATCCCACATGCCGCAGAGCAACTAAGCCATGTGCCACAACTACTGAGCCCGTGCGCCACAACTGCTGAAGCCCTCGCACCCTAGATCCTATGCCGCACTACTACTGAGCCCATACACTGCAACTACTGAAGCCTGCACACTCTAGAGCCTGCGTGCAGCAACTACTGAAGCCCGCACGCAGAGAGCCTGTGCTCGGCACAAGGGAAGCTACCTCAATGAGAAACCCGCGCACCGCAACAAAGAGTAGCCCCTGCTCGCCACAACTAGAGAAAGCCTGCACTCAGCAACAAAGACCCAACGCAGCCAAAATAAACAAAGAAAAACAAAAAAATATTTTTTAATTTTTTTAAAAAGTTAAAAAACAATTTTAATTAAAAAAAATATTTTTTTTTAAAGAAATCAGGTAACAAGTTGTTTTTGATGGGGCCACTATTAGAACTTTGAGCAGGGCAATTCTTTGTTAAGCTGGACTGCCCTGCTCATTGCATGGAGGTTAGCATCCCTGGCCACTGCCCATCAAATGCCATTATGATGCCCCATTCATCATGACAACAAAAATTACCCCCTCCCACGTGCCATATTTCCAAAAGCCTCTGAGAACCACTGTTCTCAGGAACAAGGAATAAGCAAAAAGAATAAAAATTAAAACTTGCCAACTTTATTTCCTATCACTGCAACTAATTTTCATCAGTTCATTAATTTAATGAATCTTCATAACACATTCATTAAGAAATCATGAGCAATCTGATCTCACACATGTTTGGCTGTTACTAAAGATAGTTTGAGTCTTGAGTTGTTTTTTTTAAAATGAGCTAAAGAAAATCTGAGGAATCTCGAATTCCTGCCAGCCTTCAGTCAAATCTACTTCACAACTGCAGAGTGCACAGTTTAATTTAAAAAAAGAGTTCCTATATGTTCTCTCATTGATTATGCTAATTAATTCTCTTATGAGTCCTGTAAGCTTGGCAAGGAAAATACTATTTTCCCCATTTGCACAGACAAGGAGTCTAAGGCTCAGAGCAGTGATTTTTCCAAGCACATAATTGACAGAACTTAGGGTGGAGACCAGGACTTTTTGGTTGCCAGGCCGGCAGTTTCTCCACTCAGCTAAGTACTTACTCTAGATAGTATTTCCTCTATGCCAAGCCTATAACATATCAGCTCAATTCAAACCTTTAACACAATTAGAAATGTGAAACCCAGCATCTTCTTTTTAAATCATTAGGTCAGATGTAATGGCCCTCAGAACAGTACAATTAAAAAAAATAATCAATAAAGCTGACTTTATAAGCCCACACGGGTTGGTAGAGGTAGGTAGTCATTATTCCCTTTTACACATGAGGAAACAGAGACAGAGAAAGGGGTAAGCAATGTGTTAAAGGTTACACATTAGTAAGTGTGGGGATTTGAATGCAGGCAGTCTAACTTTGTAGGAAAAACTTATAATCAATTAAATTGAAAGATAAATCATGAAAAAAGAGATAAATCACCCGAAAAACCAGTAGGTGGAATGCTTTAGATAAACAAAGAAATGTTCTCTTTAGCTTTGTAAATGACATATAAGTCAGCATCCCTCATATAACCATTTTGTTGATTTGTAAAAGTGATCTCACAGTATAGAAACAATCCTATAACTAGTCCTTTGCCGAACTAACCGGTACTTTACTTACTCAAGTAAGGGGCATTTAATAAGTTATCAATTTTCTACCCCTTGTTTTCTGTGGAAACAAAGTAACCCTGAAATAATCATATAAGACACTTGACCCTCTTGTTTGGACGGCGTGACGGTCTTAAAATTTTTCTACTCTTAGTTTACCAGTGTATATCTTGAAAAGACTAAAGAAGTAAATGTACAAAGAACTCCCGAATACCAATTTGGTGAAAGATCAGAGCAACACTGATATACAGGCAACCACTGGGTAAAACAGGAATCTGGAGAAAACAGATCCATTTAATTCAAACAACTCAAAATAGAAAATGGAGAAGCTGACGCTACTCTACTCCATGTAGCAGATTACATTGGCCATGACTGATAACCAGTGCAGAAGACTCAGAGATTTTCTCCTCTACAGCTTCCACAGAGCATCCCAAAATTCTATTTTTTTAAAACCAATTTTAATCTCCAGAAGTAAGAGTATGATACCCTGCTAGGAAACACTACTTAAAATAAAAATTCACAGTTGTCAAATAGCACTAGTTTAGTAGAACACCGCAAGAGTCATGCTCATGTTGAAAAAAACAGGCCAAGTTGAGGGTAAGTAAGAATTTAAGGAAAACCCTGAGCTACAGCCAAAGAAATCATTCATCTGACTCCTCAGAAGAATCATAGCTCTACAGAGCTAAGACTATAAAGGGCTGGAGAAAACGCAGCCGTTAGTAAAACTGTGCGGCCTCAACTTTGTGATAATTTATGTTTGATGCTACAACATAGGCTGACTAGTATATTGGGGTATATAATACCAGGATCACAAGCACACAGCCGAGTTAATAATCAGGTATTCAGTGATGGATGACCAAAGAAGAGCTAGAAGAAAACAACACAGCAGTCACTTGTTATTGGTTCGGCGGTGGTCCCTGCTCCCAGCAGACAGTCCTTCATCGCAGAACATTATGGCTATTCCATTACAGTGCCTCCCTAGATGACAGAAATCAGAAGCCAGGGTGAGTACCTGGCAGGGATCTGGAGCAAGATGACCAGAGAGTCGGGGGTTGAACAGAACCCAGAGCTCTGAGGCATGCAGCAGACATTGCACACAGAGCAATCATGGGCCAAAGACTCTCTAGAAAACATCCCACCAATTAACTGGCCAGAGTAAGCGACCACGTCCCCATTTTACAGACGGAAAATGGAAGCATGCAGAAGTGCGATAGTCCTCAATTCACTGAGTCTGTACTGAACACATCAGATAGCACAGTGATTGCTGACAAGGATCATAATAGATAGCAAAAGAGTTTACCGAGAGCAAAGCGGGGGAGAGAGGCAGAATGGGAGTGGAGGAGGCCTCCCAGTCACGCTCAGTGGAGGGGATGGAAGTGGGGAGAAGTAGAAGAGGATAGGGAGAGGCCCCTCCAGGACGGGTCGGGGAGGAAAGGTCAGGAAGGAAAGGTCAGGAAGCCTGACCTCCTGACTGGGGGAAGGGGTTTCCACTGGTGTTTAGTGGGATAAGGAAAAGTAGAAAGAGTCGTTGAGCTGAAGAAAGTGGGCGAAAGAAGTCAAAGAGAACTAGGGTGGCTGTCTACAGTGGCGAGTGATGAAAAGGGGGGAAGGTGGACACAGGGGATGATGACTATCTTGGCAGGAATGTCATAAAAAGAAAGCAAACATCATATTTAAAACAGATAACCAACAACGACCTACAGTATAGCACAGGGAACTCTGCTCAATATTCTGTAACAACCTAACTGGGAAAAGAATTCGAAAAAGAATAGATACATGGAGAAATGTCTATTTAGGTCTATTTAGGTCTTCTGCCCATTTTTGGATTCGGTTGTTTGTTTCTTCGCTATTGAGCTGCATGAGCTGCTTGTAAATTTTGCAGCTTAATCCTTTGTCAGTTGCTTCATTTGCAAATATTTTCTCCCATTCTGAGAGTTGTCTTTTGGTCTTGTTTATGGTTTCCTTTGCTGTGCAAAAGCTTGTAAGTTTCATTAGGTCCCATGTGTTTATTTTTGTTTTTATTTCCATTTCTCTAGGAGGTGGGTCAGAAAGGATCTTGCTGTGATTTAAGTCATAGAGTGTTCTGTTTATGTTTTCCTCTAAGAGTTTTACAGTGTCTGGCCTTACATTTAGGTCTTTAATCCATTTTGAGTTTATTTTTGTGTATGGTGTTAGGGAGTGTGCTAATTTCATTCTCTTACATGTAGCTGTCCCGTATTCCCAACACCACTTATTGAAGAGGCTGTCTTTTCTCCACTGTATATTCTTGCCGCCTTTATCAAAAATAAGGTGACCAGGGCTTCCCTGGTGGCGCAGTGGTTGAGGGTCCGCCTGCCGATGCGGGGGACGCGGGTTCGTGCCCCGGTCCGGGAAGATCCCACATGCTGTGAAGCGGCTGGGCCCGTGAGCCATGGCCGCTGAGCCTGTGCGTCCGGAGCCTGTGCTCCGCGACAGGAGTGGTCACAACAGTGAGAGGCCTGAGTACCCCCAAAAAAATTTAAAAAAATAAGGTGACCGTATGTGTGTGATATATACAGATTGCCAACAAACACATGAAAGGATGCTCAACATCACTAATCATTAGAGAAATGCAAATAAAAACTACAATGGGGTATCACCTCACACCCGTCAGAATGGCCATCATCAAAAAATCTACAAACAATAAATGCTGGAGAGGGTGTGGAGAAAAGGGAACTCTCTTGCACTGTTGGGAATGTAAATTGATACAGCCACTATGGAGAACTGTATGGAGGTTCCTTAAAAAACTAAAAATAGAACTACCATACGACCCAGCAATCCCACTACTGGGCATATATCCTGAGAAAAACATGATTCAAAAAGAGTCATGTACCACAATGTTCATTGCAGCCCTATTTACAATAGCCAGGACATGGAAGCAACCTAAGTGTCCATCGACAGATGAATGGATAAAGAAGATGTGGCACATGTATGCAATGGAATATTAGCCATAAAAAGAAACGAAGTTGAGTTATTTGTAGTGAGGTGGATGGACCTAGAGTCTGTCATACAGAGTGAAGTAAGTCAGAAAGAGAAAAACAAATACCGTATGCTAACACATATATATGGAATCTAAAAAAAAAAAAAAGTTCTGAAGAACCTAGGGGCAGGACAGGAATAAAGACACAGATGTAGAGACTGGACTTGAGACACGGGGAGGGGGAAGGGTAAGCTGGGACGAAGTGAGAGAGTGGCATGTACTTATATATACTACCAAATGTAAAATAGATAGCTAGTAGGAAGCAGCCGCATAGCACAGGGAGATCAGCTTGGTGCTTTGTGTCCACCTAGAGGGGTGGGATAGGGAGGGTGGGAGAGAGAAGCAAGAGGGAGGGGATATGGGGATATATGTATACGTACAGCTGATTAACTTTGTTATAAAGCAGAAACTAACACATCATTGTAAAGCAATTATACTCCAATAAAGAAAAAGAAAGAATAGATACATGTATATGTATAACTAAATCACTTTTTGTATACCTGAAACTAACACAACATTGTTAATCAACTGTACTCCAATATAAAATAAAAAGTTTTAAAAAAAAGCAAGCATCCATCCAGATGACCTTCAATACCACTAAGCCTCTATTAACTTTCCACAGTTCTGTTCCACATTTAGAAACTCTTTTACTTGTAAAATGAAAATTGCCTTGTTGCTTTGGTCCACTTTCCCTCATTTTTAATGCAATGCAGTTAGGGGGACAATTGGCCACCATTATAAATACAGCAATTTTTACTGGGTTCATAGCCTCTTAAACAGGCTGGGAGATAGATACTCCCCCAAACTCTGTTCTCCGTTGGCAGAAGAGAGAAGGCAGGCAGGGAAGCAGCGCCTCCCCTCTGCAAATCAGCACTCAGTAAATGCCTTCAGCAGAAGAGGAGAACTTTTATCTCCATTTTCCAAGGGAACAGAAACATCCAGAGGTTTAATGTTTTTAACTTTACTCTCACAAGTGTTGTGTGGTTCCTGCTGTGGCTCAGCTCCCCTAAGTGTGCATGCTGAGACACCCGCATCTCCCAGTATGGGACACATATGAGCATCCCAGAGCCATGAGCTGCACCCACCCGTCTCATCAGGCCCATGGGAGCGTCCGTCCGCAGTGTCATCTGACCAGTCCGAAAGGAAGCAGTTCAGGTGCCTCACGGCTGCTTCCTGTCTCCAACCCCTTCAGCCACTATGGTTCTGAGTCAGCTTTCACAACCTGCAGTGAAGGACACACCTACTCTGAAGCACTCATTCTGATACAACAATGCCCAGGAACCACTAAAGATGAAAGAGAAAATCCTAACAGTATGATAAGAATCACAACAAGATACAATTTCCATTGAAATAATTTTGGTGGCAGCTTCTTCTAAAAAAAAGGACAAAGTGAACATAACATCTCTCACATTATGTTTTTGCCCTGTACCTGGTATAAATTCTATTTCTTCATTAAACAGAAGGGAGAGAAAAAGTCTACATAGAGAACTAAAATCCTACAGTAGGGGTTTTTCTTCCCCCACTCAATTTGGAAAATTTTGCAAAAGTGGATCATTCATTTAAGGAAGCCCTAATCTTTCTCATATTATTTAATAAGGTAAGCTTTAGCTTCAAGGAAGGAAGAAGACCACAGTGGCTCATTTAGCCATGAAAGGAAGTTTTGACAAGGAGACCAAGGAGACCTCTACAACAAGGGAGCATGGGGAAAGGAGTGTCAGACTCATTCTGCCTCTAAGTGTCCCAAGACAGAGATTCTCTACTCTTGGGACAGAAGACACCAGAAAGCAGGCAGATCTGGATCAAACCCAGGCTCTGGCCCTCATTAGCTGCCTCAGTTGTGTTCATCTACCTGATCCCTAGTTCCTTCGATGGTCAGATGAGAATGGCAATAACAGTACCTACTTCAGCGGGTTGTCGTGATAATTCAATGAAACGACGTGTTAAAGATTCTGGTATGCACCAGACATAGAACACTTATCAGGCCTCTTCCACTCTCTCTTAACTTCCCGTCTGGCTGAGCCCCAGACCGGTAGTATGCCCAGCAAAACATCTCTAAATTTCACTTTTCTTGACTGCAAACTGACGAAGGCTAATGTATGTGAAAGCTTTAAACTGATATACAAATATTAAGAAATATAGTTATTAGTACCAATCAGTACTTCTCCCACACAACTGAATTTCATGGAATAAGGGTAAGAAGCATCTTTCTAACGCACTGTTTACTGTTACATGTTGATATACTTTTACATTAGTATCCCCCAAGGGGAACTAAACCGTGCTTTGTAGCTATTTTCATTTTCATTTTGTGCTGTTAATTAATGCTTTTATTTCTGTGCTCATACTCTGGGGTAAAATTGGGGAAAACCTGAATTTGAAATGCTAAAGACAAATATTAGCTGCAAGCAACTTGATATCTGTTTATCCTTGCACCAACGTTCAAAAGGAGTTAAGATATTTAGAAAACAGACAGTGTAATTAAAAACAAGAGTCAAAAACAAAAGCACTGTGAGTTCCTCTGGAGTGAAACTTGCCTTAGAATCCTCAATACCTAGCAAAGTGCTTGGCTTCTCTATCTGGAGGAAAACAGGATTTCAGTCTACCATCACCTATGAGTGAAAAGAGAAAGCTAAACACTAAATCTGAAAAGCGCTAACATTATTTTACTGATATGTATTTCCACTGACTAACTGATTCATAGAAGGGCCACATATAAACTTTAGATATAATATATAGTCTTCAATTCCAAGCTGTTGAAAATAAACAGACCAAACAAAGGTCTCCACGACCCTCATTACCCATATGGTTGAGAAGATGATGCACTGGATGGACCCACACAAAGCTTAGGATGGGACCTTGTCTTCTGATCCCCTAAACACCATACACGCCACATGGGGTTTCAGAGGAACCAGTCACTTGGAATTGTCTTCTCATTCATGCCAAATGTTAAAAAAAGTCAAAACCAAAACTTCTGGAGTTTTCTCTCTCTCTCTCCATTTTTTAGTACAAGCAGCATTTTCAATGATTTTTACTCTCTCCTTTCTGCCAATTTCTAGGTTCCTCCTACCTGTCCCAGTGTTTCTTCTGGCCAGTGCAACACTACCTTTTCATGGATATCACGCCAGAGGAATGGAAACTTATATTCACCACAACTTTGTACAAACAAGTAAGGTGAAGTTAAATAAAAAGAAATTAGAATCCAGCAATAAGGAGCAGAAATTTATACAGGGTTCTTTGGTCCTCTAGGAAACTCAAAAGAACCCTGATAACATCAATCTAAAGAGGTCCCAGCATCTGACTATAGAAACAGAAATACTCAATTCTAGATCATCAAAAGCATCTTTTCTCCTCTGACAGTAAAGAATAAAACATCCCCCTGTTCTGGTTATCTAATGCTGGATAACTAACCACCCCATAACTTAATGGCTTAAAATAACATTTTTTATTATCTTTCATGGTTCTAGGGGCTCCCACTTCCCAGCTAAAGCTGGAATCATCTGAAGACTTTTCACCCACATGTCTGGCACCTTGCTGAGTTGGTTGATTGGCATCTCTGTTCCACGCAACCTCTGCAAACAAGTGTCCTGAGCTTCCTCACGGCATGGCAGTCTCAGAGTACTCAGACTTCTTAGATGGACCAAGTGTTCCAATACACAGAAAGTGGAGGCTGCATTCTCTTGAAGCCTTTGCCCAGAAAACTGACACAGAGTCACTCCTGCCATATTTTACATGGCAAAGCAGTCATCAAACCCACCCAAATTCAAAGGGAAGGAGGTACAGACCCTACTTCTCAACAGGAGAACTGAAGCCAGCATTAACACACTACACTCAGTCTTGCATGGTCTCCATGACAAACAAAGGGTTGATGGCAGAGTGAGCTCCAGTGGATCAGATTTCTGCACATGTGAATACCCACACCCCCAGGTTATCACAATCTTGTTGCTGGGAAATAAAAAGTATTGGTGAATTATGCGAGTCAGCTATTTACAGTGTTTTCATTTCACTGCCGATCTCCAAGGCTGGGCAAGTTATTAGAAAGAAAGAGAAGTAAAAGCGTTGGCTCTAATCACTGACAATCATCAAATTTACATACCTCTTGCAAGTGTTATCATGTCTTCTGGGCAAAAAAATACCATTAGTATTTTCATGGAGCTGCAATAGGTTTAATTTCAATTTTTTTAAAAGGATTTATTTACTTTTTTATTTATTCTTGGCTGCATTGGGTCTTCGTTGCTGCATGCGGGCTTTCTCTAGTTGCGGCAAGCGGGGGCTACTCTTCAACGCGGTGCAGTGGCTTCTTTTGTTGCAGAGCACGGGCTCCAGGCACATGGGCTTCAGTAGTTGTGGCTCGCGGACTCTAGAGCGCAGGCTCTGTAGTTGTGGCGCACAGACTTAGTTGCTTCGCTGCATGTGGGATCTTCCCAGACCAGGGCTCGAACCAGTGTCCCCTGCATTGGCAGGAGGATTCTTAACCGCTGTGCCACCAGGGAAGCCCTAATTTCAAATTTTGATTGCTGTTAAGATTTCACTGCTCATCTTCTTCTGCTGGTCTCCCAAGTGGAAATGAATGGATAATTAGTACTGGACAGATTTTCAGAACATTAGCAATGCAAACTTGTGTTTGAATTCCTGTTGTGAACAGTCATTGAGATGAGCAGGAATACTTTAGGTTATTTTAAATTAGACCCAGAAATCAATACTACCAGTACTGGAGAATATATACGTATATAAAACTGCTCCTTAAAGTCAGGCGAGAAAGAAGTAACTCCTGGAAAGGCCAACTTAGCAATTACACCAAAGCTTATCCCTACCAGTGACTCATTAATGAATATCTCTGGCGTTCTAGGCCCTAAAGAACACACAAAGGACAAGGAGATGAGTTTTCAGTTTTAGATGACTAGTAAGCCCTGTGGGAATTGGTACTCTCTGAATCTTTTGTCTTCCCCCTCTCCTGATAACTGCTACCAGGTAGGTAGCTTTTTTGCCTGGTTTGGCTGTTTACATAATAGCCAGAAATTTGCTGAGGAACTTCTCTAGAAATCTCAAACCATCCTGAAGGCACTTGAGTTCGTCCTTGCCCTGCAAGGTCCAAATAAGGTAGGACAGCTGGAATAACCCTTTTCACTTTGGGGAGAGGCAGTTCTTCCCTGTTGAGGACAAGGCAAGACTGACAGTGAGGCAACATCAAGTTCCCTCTTGCTTCACCAACTTTAAGTATCCAGAGTCCACCACGGAGCAGCAGCTGACGATCCCTGCGATAGGTACAGAGAAGAGGGTGTGCAGCATCGACATGGAAACTGGGTTAAGAAAATCCCGGGGAAAAAATAGACAGCTAATTAGAGTTTTCAAATTAATATGCACAAACGGGAATGAATTTTCAAAGATGTTCCTTTTTCCTTTGTGCCAGAATTGGAGCCTTTTTCCGAGCACCAGAGAGTTACAGCCAACACAAGGATTTGGTGATAGAAAATAATACTTAAAAATTAATCATGAAAGAGCTATTACTTGAGCCCTTATAACATGCCAGGTAGATACTATGACTATCCTCATTTTACAGATTAGGAAAATGAGGCGCAAATACATTTAATAATCTGCCCTAGAGCACTTAGCAAGCCAGGGGACGGGGATGGTCAACAATTAAGTTCATACTCTTTAACTACCGCAAAGATGGAAGAAGAAACGGGAGTTTTCTGACTACATAAAGCTAGTATCATTCCCAACGCCACCAATTACTGTGCTAGTTATGTGACTTTAGTTTTTAACCTCTCTGAGCCTCAGTTCCTAATCAGCAAAACAGAGAACACTTAATTCTTTCAGTTGCTGTGAATTCTCAGAACATAAGTTTTCAACAAATAATAGCTATTTTTATTATGCAGACCAGAGGGAAAATGATTAGGCTCACACAAATGAACCACAAGAAAGAGGAGGAAACCTAGAATCATCAGGAACACGAACTCCCCTTGCCAAGCCCAGCAGGGAGACTGTACCTTAGGCAGGGCTCCCTCTCTACAGCCTTGACCCCGTTTTAAACATGGACTGAGTATAACTCTGAGAGAGACTGTATAGCCTGTGTTCATAGCGCAAGGAATCAGTACACATTTTCCTTTTCCTTTTCCCTAGAGATACGTAAATATGTAATAACATCATACAAAAATATATTTTTACTCATATCCAAACTTTTCAACTCTCGTAGGTCCTTACATCTGATTCCAAGTGAAGTCCTCTTCAGACACAGCTCTCATTAAATCACTAGCTGGCTTCAGGGCTGTGAAAGGATCTTTAATGTTAATGGAGTAAAACCCAGGCTCCGCTGCCTGGCCACCTCTATACCTCACAGCAGAGATGCAGGCTTCTGTTCTAATCCTATCTCTCCTAATGCCTCATATGGAATTCTCCTTTTAGGAAGGATGGGGCCCCTCAGCCCACTTGCCCCTGGCTGTATATACCTTGCTCCTTCCCACTCCTGTATCTGCACCGGCCCGTTCCCCTGAGCACCAGCTCCTGTTCATTTTCTCCCATTCCAGTCCCCTCAATCTTTTAAGTCTCTGCTAAAGGGCCTCTTCTTCCATCAATCCTCCTGATATGGTCTGAATGGTTGCATCCTTCCCAAAATTCGTATGTTGACATCCTAACTCCTAAGATGATAGTATTAGGAAGTGGGCCTTTGAGAAGTGATTAGGTCAAGACAGTGGGCCTCACGAATGGGATTAGTGTTCTTATAAAAAGAAAGCCCGCTGAGAGAGTGGCATGGACATATACACACTACCAAATGTAAAATAGATGGCTAGTGGGAAGCAGCCGCATAGCACAGGGAGATCAGCTCGGTGCTTTGTGACCACCTAGAGGGGTGGGATAGGGAGGGTAGGAGGGAGACGCTAGAGGGAGGAGATTTGGGGATATATGCATATGTATAGCTGATTCACTTTGTTATACAGCAGAAACTAACACACCATTGTAAAGCCATTATACTCCACTAAAGATGTTAAATAATTAATTAATTAAAAGGGGAAAAAGAAAAAAGAAAGCCCAGAAAGCTCCCTTGTCCCTTTCGCCACCTAAAGATGCTAGAAGTCTGTGACTCGGAAGGGGACCCTCACTCAACCATACTGGTACCCTGATCTCAAAGTAATGAATTTCTGTTGTTTATAAGCTACTCAGCCTGTGGTATTTTGTTATAGCAGCCTGAACAAACTAAGACACCTCCCATGACCAGTTCAGCTCCCAGTAATCTATTCTCTTCTTCCCCTAAAGTCCTACATGTGTGGCCTTCTCCTCTCCACTGCATATATGCATGGTTCAGTATTGTTACGTAACTACCCTTAGAGAAAATTCTTCTCTCCCCAGTGCTACCATATGCAGCTTGAGAGAGCATATATGGTTAAGGGTATAGGTTTATAACGGGCAAATCTGAAGTCAAATCCCAGTTCTCCAATTTTCTAGCTCTATGACCTTGAGCAAGCAAATTAACCTCTCTAAATAGTATTTTCCTCCCCTGTAAAACAGGATAATAATATTAGTTACCTTCTATGGCTTGGGGGAGGATTCATGCAGATACATATAAGTGCTTAATAATGTCTGCTACAATTATTATCAATGTCCATTTCTCACACATTTTTTCTATCCCCCAGAGCATCAACCATCTAATCTATTTCTCTGTCTACCTACCTATTCATCCATCCATCCATCCATCTGTCCATCCATCTATCCATCCATGCATCTATCTATGTTAGACATTCAATGAATGTTTGCCAATTGCCTCAGTTAGATGCACGAATCCTTCTCAAACTTCCATTTCTCCAAGAAGCACAAAGCTGTTTCTAGTGTATTAATCTGGCATTGAAACTCAAGAAGATTCTCCAGATAGGATCTCATACTGAGCATGCTGATTTCCAGGAGGTTGAAAAAGGAGTGAAAAGTGATCATTTCCTTACTTCAGATATGCCAGTTTGAAGAACAGCTGAATAATTCATTATGTCCTTTAAGGTGCACTGATCAGACTCTGCTCTTTGAGAAGCATTTTACCTTGAAGTAACTATTTGTCATTCCCCTCTCAAATGAGAGGTAGATAATAGACTGCTGCTGTTTAGCGAAACTATAACAAAGGTCTAAATGATAATAATACCTTAGACGTGCAGAGTGCACCACAGTTTATAAAGCACATCCAATCCATCATCCCCTTCCATCTTTCCAGCAGCCCCGTCAGACACCCAGAGGGCTTATCTTAGTGTGATAAATGGAAATGCTAGAGAAGGTTCGAGAGCTTTCCCTCATGCCAGTTTGTTGGTTCAAATCTTCCAACTCCTAGTTCAATGCTCCTTTTATGGTACCACAGGATTTAAAACTATTGGCACATCTTTACAAAGAGATGCCCAGCTGGAAGGAGCAGAACCCACTGGTAACTGTATTTTGGCTAAAGTACTTGTACCTTGTACCTTGGAGATAGGAATGAAAAGCAAAATTGTCAAATGCTATTTAATGCAGGTTTATACCACATGGGACTAAGTGGGGGACCTCAGTTAAAGTCTATTTTTACACTAGCCATTTTCAGGGTCTTCCATACTTGTTCTTGCAGTAAGGTAGGTGCATACAGCTCCAGCCTGCAGGAGTTTCCTGTTACCACACTCAGCAGGGACTGCATTGAAATACTCTTCCTACATCCAGTTTTCTACCAGGCTCCCCTCACTCACAGCCCTCCAGCTGCCCAGCCAGTCTCCTGGCTCTCCTCAGACATACAGAGGATGCTCCCTGTGAGTACCTGTTCAGGGACCACCCCACTGTATGGCGTGCTGCCTTACTTCATCCATACCTCTGCATAAATGTCACCTCAAAGAGGCCTTCAGCCCATCTCATCTCATCAGCATCCCCCCACATACTCTGTTAACACTTTCTGTAACGTTTCATCATGGTATTTAACACTATGTGACATTTGACAAATTTTTTCTCTCTGTGTCTATCAGTGGTCTCCCCACTAGAATGTAAGCTCCCATGAGGGCAGATCTCTGTATAGTTCACCAGCACTTAGAATGGTGTCTGACAATAGGAAGCTCCCAATAAAAATGTGTTGAATAAAAGGAAGGCAGCCTATAAACTTCCCTGTTTAAAACCTCTACTTCTTCCAATTTGAAAGGATTCTTATGCATGAAACCAAAAGAACAAAACCCAATCTCACAACTAGGATAAATGCAAAGAACAGTGAGTGCTATGCATGGGACACAGCACAAGGAGGCAGAATCCCTGGTACCAGAACAACCACAATTTCAACTGTTACAAACAGGTTACATCACTGGAGCTAATGCCATTCAGTTGATAAGAACAGATTAATGACTTACACACCTCTCCTACCCCAGCCAACTGGGCTCTCAGAAGTGCCTTAGGCAATATCACATGCCTCAGGCTATCCTTCTGGAAAGAGGGCCAAGTTATTTCTTGGGTTTTGCATGTATGACAGTAAGCTGGCATTCATCAAGTGAGAGGAGAACAACGTGACATCACGAGCTCCAATCTGATGCAATAAGAACTACTCAACATAGGCCATGAAGTGTACTCTTGCTAAAAGTATTTAACCTGAATGGAATTATGAGAAAATCATCACATGTCCAGAATGCGGGACATCCCACAAGACAGCTGGTCAGGAATCCCCAAAAAATTAATGTCAGGAAAATCAAAAAAGACAGGAAGATTCTTCTAGATTAAAAGAAAATGCAAATCAAAGCTACAATGAGGTATCACCTCATACCAGTCAGAATGGCCATCATCAAAAAATCTACACACAGTAAATGCTGGAGAGAGTGTGGAGAAAAGGGAACCCTCTTACACTGTTGGTGGGAATGTAAATTCGTACAGCCACTATGGAGAACAGTTTGGAGGTTCCTTAAAAAACTAAAAATACAGCTACCATATGATCCAGCAATCCCACTCCTGGGCATATATCAGGAGAAAACCATAATTCGAAAAGATACATGCATCCCAATGTTCATTGCAGCACTATTTACAACAGCCAGGACACGGAAGCAACCTAAACATCCATCAACAGAGGAATGGATAAAGATGTGGTACGTATATACAATGGCATATTACTTAGCCATAAAAAAGGACAAAATGTTTGCAGCAACATTTGCAGCAACACGAATAGACCTAGAGATTGTCATACTGAGTGAAGTAAGTCAGGCAGAAAAAGACAAATATCATATGATATCACTTATATGTGGAATATAAAAAAAAGGGTACAAATGAACTTATCTACAAAACAGAAATAGAGTTACAGATTCAGAAAACAAACTTATGGTTACCAGGTGGTAAGGAGGGGAGAGATAAATTGGAAGATTGGGATTGACATATACACACTACTCTATATAAAATAGATAACTAATAAGAACCTACTATATAGTACAGGAAACTCTATTTAATACTCTGTAATGACCTATATGGGAAAAGAATCTAAAAAAGAGTGGATATATGTATACGTATAACTGATTCACTTTGCTGTCCACCTGAAACTGACACAACACTGTAAATCAACTACACTCCAATAAAAATAAAAAATAAAAATACTAGGTTGGATCCTGGATTGGGAAAATATAGCTATAAAACTGAGGAACTGAAAAGTTGAATACGGACTGCAGAGGTTACAAAAGCCTTATCAGGTACACCTATTTGCTTTATTTAAAGTCAAGATACAATTTATCATTAGTCACCCACAAGTAATTATTATGTATTTTCCACATACATCATGTCCTTCTCCAGTTACATACATCTGGTCACAATAAGGTCTATATCCTGAGCTCAACAGGGCTTAGACTCCACAGGGCATCTTTAGTGTTAATTGGAGGAGACAGGGCTTGTAAATCCTTATTTACAAGATGATTATGAAGCATGTATTTCCTAAGCCTGTCTGCCTTTTGTACTTCTATTATTCTTTTCGTGTATTTCTCTCTCTCTCTGTCTCTCTCCCCATTAACATTTAGTATACTTCTCGTTAAATACTACTTCAACCATTAAATTGTAAATTCCTTGAGTAGAAGTGATACCTGATTCATCTTGGCATTCCTTGAGGTTAACACAATGCCTCACGTGGAGTACATAGCTCACAGGTACATAGGTTGTTGAATTTTTTTAACTAATATACTTGAATTTAGACTGTGTAATGACTGTTTATTTGCTTGAATTTTTAAATGACCCTGAATCTCTCTGTGCTACAAAAGGTACCGAGGAACTAATACATCGTTCATATTTTGCAGCGTACATTCAATTGCCAAGCCTCTTATATATTTCATGAAATGTTTAACAATAAAACTATTCTTCACATCTCAAAAAAATGTTTTTTGAAGAAACCGGAAAATCAAAACATTCTTTCCATGTATAAAAAATTCAATAAGTGACTCAGTAAGTCAGTATCACACCTTATTTCAAATTGAGATGGCATTAGGAATATTTAGTATGTTCTTTTGAATACTCTGCTAACAAGGCTTGTTTCACCAAATCATCCTCACATCATGATTTATACACCTTCTGCATTCACATCAACTGCATCTTCACTCACCCTCTTCAATGAGAAATTTTACAGTTGCTTATTTCTTTGTACGTATTGAATTGATTCCGGTATTATGAAAGGTGCTATAACATTTAAAAATCATTTAACCTTCTGCTTTTCAACTCACACCTTGCTTTTTTCATTTCCGTTTCCATTTGTGAATCTTGACATTTGTAAATTTCTTGGATCATCAGGCTCTGAGACATTCACATTCTACCTTACTGAAATCAGACTGCTCACTGAACTTCAGCAATGATATGTCTTTTATACTAACACTCTTTTGTGTCAACCTCCAAGACCACTACCTTTGCTGGGGCCTCATGCACCCCCTTCCTATAATCCAAATGCTTTGCAAGACAAGTTTTCTGCAAGGTCACATAGCATATCCCGAAGAATTACAATGACCTAGTTCTAGAACGTCACTGCAGATAGATTTCAGCCAGTGGCAAACTATATATGAAGCATCTTTCCTTCAGCAACTGAGCCTCATTTCTAAGAACGAATCCCTCTTTGAGAGGCTAACCCAGTGGAAATCAAGCCCTGGGAGAAAAATAGACTGTGTTTGGTCTGGGTCTAGCCAGCTGCACAATCTTGAGAAGTGAGTCTCTGAGCTGAAGCTTCCTCATCTTTATAATAAAGCGATTAGACTAGGTCACCTCTCACTTGCTTTCCAATTCTAAGGTTCCATAATTCCATTGAGTGCTCCTATGTGGGACAGAGAAGGGAACATGATTATCAAACTTTAAAAATACCGCATAAACCTTTGGGTAGCTCTTCCGTATTTTGCTACCTGAATGTATTTTGGGTACTCTGGCAACTTCCAAAATGATCTACACGTAACCATAGAGGTTAAAACGTGGCCCAAACCATATGATCCAGCAATTCCACCCTCAGGTCTATAACCAAGGGAAATGAAAACATATGTCCACCCAAAACTTGCACACAAATATTCATAGCAGCATTATTCATACTAGGCAAAAAGGGACAACAAGACAAATGTCCATCAACTGATGAATGGATACACAAAATGTGGTATACATGTACAATGGTATATTATTCAAAAAGGAATGGAATACTGATATGTGCTACAATAATGAAAGGATATTGAAACTATTATGCTAAAGAAGCCAGTCACAAAGAACCACATATTATATAAATCTTATTTTTATGAAAGGTCCATAATAGGCAAACCTATAGATACAGAAAGTAAATTAGTGGTTGCCTAGGGCCGGAGTGAGGAGGGAGCTGGAGGGAAATGGGGAGTGACTATAATAAGTAAGAGGTTTCTTTTTGGGGTGATGAAAATGTTCTAAAATTGGTGGTGATGATGGCTCTGTGAATATACTAAAATCCACTGAATTACACACTTCAAATGGATAAATTGTATGTTATGTGAATTATATCCCAATAAGACTGTTTTTAAAAAATAAACAATCATGGCCCCAGATTACTACTTAAAGATGAAAGAATAAAGACTTTTTGAAAGCCCTGGGTTTAAATCCCACCACTCTCACTCAATAGCTGTGTGGCCTTGGGCCAGTCTTTTAACCCCCAGTTCCCCTAATCTGTGAAGTGGGGGAAAGCACTGCAGTCATTCTCAGTTGGCATGAGAATTAAATGAGGTGATACACAGTGTCCAACACACACCAAGCACTTAATAAATGATGGCTATTGTGGATTTTATTATGATTTCATCAGTAGAAGACCAGGCTATCTATGTTTTGAAATGAATTTATTTCAAAGCTCGGGCACTAAATGTGACTGTAAGTTTTTAGCAGCTCGTGCATAAGTAGAAACACTCATTTTCCATTGTCTGACAACAGTAATTAGTGCCACTTACCCATAAGCTGACCATCCTATGAGTGCATCTGTGACTCAAGAAGAGGCACATCAGTAAAATCAAAACGACCCTTAGCATAGGTAGTTCCAATGGGGAATAACAACAAATTTCCAGGTGGTCAAAATACTTCAATGATTTATGCCCAGAACTCATTCCCCCATATTTGCTGACTGACTTAATTCATGCCTGACTTGTGAACATTTTTATTTCCACCAGCATTTAATAAGTGTTTGGTAAGACAGGCCCAGTACTGGCCTCTGGGGCAACAAAGAAGGAGGAGAGCAGGTCCCTGCCTTCAGGGAGTTTGTATTCTAGCATTCAGTCCCAAACTAATTTAAAAATTTACTTTCACTTTAATTTTGCCACTATGCCAGCTCTCCATACGAAAAACAGTAAAACTGCTTATTATACAAAGGCAGGTAGCGAAAAGGGCAGCAACACTCAAGGTGGTGCCCATCTTTCCAAGCATAGAGGCCTAGTTCCACTGCGAACCCAGAGGAAAGAACTCCACACCAGGAGGTGAGAGGTCAGAGATCAATCCCCAGCTCCCAGCTCCACCACGGAAGGGCCATGAGGCCAAACCACTTCAGCCTTTGTGCCTGTTTCCCTCACTAAAATACAAAGGGCCTAGCCTAGACAGTAAAGTAAGTATCTCCACCACTTAGGTCAAAAAAATGCTTATACTATTGCACATACATTTTTCCAGCTTTATTGAGATATAATTGATATATAACATTGCACAAGTTTAAGGTGTATAAGTTAAGGTGTTTATTATGAATTGACATGTATATATTGCAAAGTGATTACAGTAAGGTTAGTTAACACGTCCATCGCTAGTTGTACATAAACTGAGCACCAATGACCATTCTGGTTCTCAGTATAAATTAATAAATTGGTACAATATCCTGTACAAGATGCAGAACACTCCACCACACACACACACACACACACACACACACACACACACACACACACACACACACACACACACACACACACACACACACACACACACACACACACCAGAAAACACAAAGTGAGATTCCTGAGCCTGAATGGCAGAAATAACCCATCATGGTAATTTCACCCATGTGAGGCAAGTCCTCTCAGGAGACAGCCTACCAGCCTATCACCTAGAAAACACACACTTCTTTCCATGGCCCTTGCATGGTACTGTGTATAAAGTGATGCTATGGGTTCAACTCTGACACATGTTCTCTGTCAGAGGTCATAGTATTATCAGCCTTTTGGTGGCCATGGTCGTACACCACAAATAGGCACCGCCCCACCCACCATTTGATTGTACACACAAATACATATGTGTTTATATACATGCAATCATATACACACACTGTTTACAGTTGGGCCATCTACTTCTGTGAATTAGTAAATTAGATTATAAACATGAAAACAATATTTATATAGCTTTTAAAAACCAGCTAAATGGTGTCTGCTTTAATTCAATAATTATTCATTGTTTTTCAAAATCTCTACTTTCTCAGAATATCTTCTTCTGTTTTATTACTTTTTTAAAAGCACTGTTGTCAGAAAAAAGGAAAATACCAAGGGGGGAAGGTGAGGGTGGGGGAGTGGTGGTGGGATGAATTGGGAGATTGGGACTGACATATATACACTAATATGTATAAAATAGGTAACTAATAAGAACCTGCTGTGTAAAAAATAAATAAATAAAATAAAATTCAAATTAAAAAAAAGGAAAATCAACTTATTTTTGGTAGTTATCCATTCATCAAATACCTAATATGGACCAGAAACTGTACTGCACACTGAGATACAAAGATGAGTAAGTAATGAGGACCTTAGTTAGCTTTAACCCTTGAAGAGCTCAGTCTGGTGAAACTGTGGTAAAAAAAATTTTTTTCAATTAATAGTATTTTTTCAACTTTATTGAGATATAATTGACATATAACATTGTGCAAGTTTAAGGTGTACAACCTGTTGATTTAATACACTTACATATTGCAAAATGATTACCACTATAACATTAGCCAACACCTCCATCAAGTCACATAATTACCATTTCTTTTTGTGGTGAGAACATTTAAGATCTATTCTGTTAACAACTTTCAAATACATTATTGTATTTCAAATACGATAATGCTGTACATTAGATCCCCAGAACTTAATCATCCTCTAACTGGAACTCTATACCCTTTGACCAACATCTCTTCACTTCTCCCACCACTCAGCCCCAGAAAAAAAAAAAATTTCTTAATGAAACTAATTCTCTTCATTGACATAATAATGAGTTCTTGTTAGTGCTCTAACACTTCCCAAATGGGTTGGCTCTGAGTAGTTGAAATCTTCAGAACTTTGCAATCCTCCTCTGCATAAATGAGAAGGCAGACTAAGAAGCTAATCACATCCCTTCTCCAATGAGAATATGTGATTCTAACTGCCATTTTAAACCAGGCTGAACTTTCCATCTGTTTTCCATGGCTAAAGCTGCAGACGTTTTGGCCAATGTGCAAATCAATCAATGCATGGCATCCTGTCAATATGTGAATAGTTTCTTATTGCACAGCTATATATATAAACCTGTGTACCTGTTACTAAACAGAGGAAATGACTACAATTACGTAAATCCTTTAAAACCAAACTCTTTATATTAAAACATAATCTGAATTCATACAAACTGGTATATTGCATTTATGTGCACTCTCATTCAATTATATATGATTGATTTGTGTGCTTTAGAAGGCAATGAAGTTAATATTTGTTTTTAATGTGCATGTACTAACTTCCATGAAAACCACAATTTAAGCAACCTGCCAAATACCGAAACATGGTTACACAAACTAACAATTTTTCTCAAATAGATGTTCATAATGTTATATATAGTAACACTAATTCACACAAATATAAATGCCAACTTTTTAGCATCTCTTTGGCTAAATATAGATAAGTATGCATAATTTATCACAAATTCTAATTTTAAGAAATTAATATTTAACGCTCATGCTATATTTATTACCCAGACCTACAGAGTAAATATTAACCCTTAATTCTATGCAGAAAACATCTCATTGGTAACTTTTTCCATTTTTAAACAAAAAAGTTTTAATGTGAACAATGGGTTCTACTCATCAAAAAGATAAGAAATGACAGCACCATAAATGTAAAAATGCATATTTTTTAAACATCAAAATCATCTTGGAATACATATAAGCCTATTTTGAACAGGAATGAGTTTTATTCAGTTCTCTCTGGCCTCAAATCTCTCCCCACTTTGACTGGAGCACCATTCTCTCTAGACCCTCCAAATCTTCCTCCCCTCCTTGGTATCTGTCAACCCCTTCTCACAACACCCGACTACTGTCAACCATCCACTGCTTTCCTTATAAGGCCATAGACTATTCAAGTCCAGCCACAGATACCGGTGACTGAGGAGGGGAAAGGTTATGGTCACTGGAGCTGGGCAGGGCAATGAAGAGCAAGATCCAGGTGTCGAATGGTAGTCGACCTGGACAAATAATTACTCAAGAATGATGACAACAGTGGTGGCCACTATGGAAAACAGTATGGAGTTTCCTCAAAAAATTAAAAATAGGACTACCATGTGATCCAACAATTCCATCTCTGAGTATTTATTCAAAGAAAACAAAAACACTAATTTGAAAAGATATCTGCAACCCCTCGTTCATAGCAGCATTATTTGCAATAGCCAAGACATGGCACAACCTAAGTATCCATCAATGGATGAATGGATATACACACAATGGAATATTACTGCACAATAAAAAAGAAACCATGCCATTTGCGATGAAATGGATGGACCTTGAAGGCATTATGCTAAGTGAAATGTCAGAGACAAATACTGTATGATCTCACTTGTATGTGTCATCTTAAAAAACAAACAAACAACAAAGAACAAGTTCACAGATAGAAAGAATAGACTGGGGATTACCAGAGGCAGGGGGTGAAGGGGTGGGTAAAGGTGGTCAAAAGATACAAACTTCCACTTATAAAATAATTGTCATGAGGATGTAATGTACAGCATGGTAGCTATAGTTAATGGTACCGTATTGCATATTTGCAAGTTAAGAGAGTAAATCTTAAAAGTTCTCATCACAAGAAAAAAGAAACTGTAACCATGGTGACAGATGTTAACTAGACTTATTGTGGTGATCATTTTGCATATATACAAATGTTGAATCATTATGTTGTACACCCGAAACTAATATAATGTTATATCAGTTATAACTCAATAAAAATAAAGACTTGATGAAGAT
Organism: Grampus griseus; assembly: GCF_964374135.1. Classification (NCBI taxonomy): domain Eukaryota; kingdom Metazoa; phylum Chordata; class Mammalia; order Artiodactyla; family Delphinidae; genus Grampus; species Grampus griseus. The sequence continues at coordinate 49,014,554 of NC_138998.1, forward strand.
AATAAACAAACCAAAAAAAAAAAAAAGGAAAACTGATTGATGTAAGATCTTCAAAGATGAATGGAAGTGACCATTGGTCTTGGTAGATAGCAGACAAAAGGGATACAGAGTGATAAAGTATAAAATTCGGGAGCTACATTAAATAATTTCAAAGACGCCATTCACTGCTAACATCCTTTTGTTGACTGATTGGTTACTCTAACTGGGCCCTAAATACATCTCAAGAATCCTACTGTTTGATCTCCTGTAGATCCTTCAGCAGACTGCCCAGATAGATCTATTTTTATACCTTCCCTACCCTCCTGAAATCCCCAGTCACCTCCTCTGTATCTCAATAGATAAGCTGGTTTCCTTCTTTACTAAGAAAAATCAAGGTCATCAGAAAAGAGACTGCTCACACACTCTCCTTTCAATCTCAGCTCTTAAATTTCTTCACCTATCTTCTCTACCTTTCTTCCTAATTTGAGAAAAATTCTTCTTGATTTCTAAGACTAAATCCTCTGCCTTTGATTCTCTTTTCTTAGTCAGGTATATTACAATGCCTCCACAATCTAAGAACTTGTACAAGTTTATTAACCTTATGAAAGTTTATTAATCTCGCCAATATTCAGCTTTCTTGGCTTTAAAATGGAACATAATGCCCACTGTGTAAGGCAGTTGTAAAATTTAAATACAGTAACACATCAACAGAGACAGGTGCTTAACAAATAGTAGCTGCTTTCATTACCCTCTAAGGCCTGTCTCCCTCAATTACCACGCTCACGTTCTCTCATATTAATTAAAAATTCACTTAGAGCCAACTTTCGAAGAGGCATTCTAGCCACTGGGAATATAGCAATGAACCATACCAAGGGACAAATCCTTGCCCTCATGGAGTTTACAGCCAGGTAGGCAGAGACAGTCAATAAATAAAACACAGAAGTAAATTACATGAGTTAGAAGATGCTAAGCCCCACAGAGGTGCAATTTATGAAAGCAGGTCCTGGGAGCCCTCACTTAAAAGATGGCATGTGTGTAAGCGAAGACCTCAAAGAGGCGAGATGCCAAGCAGATACTTGGAAAAGAGCATTCCTGGAAGGGTTGAGGGATAGCAAAGACGCCAGTGTGGCTGACACCCGTGACGGGAAGGCAGCAGATGAGAGCAGAACAATGAGGGAGGTGTGTATGGGGACGCGGGGTGGGAGGTGCCAGGGCCCTGTAGGCCGTTGTAAGGAAATCAGCATTTACTCTGATCTAGTAAAAGAGAAGAAACCCCAGGTGAAATCTGTGCAGTGGCATGATCCAACGTAATCGTCATTAGGATCACTCCAGACACTGTGTCTAGGACAGACTCAAGGTCAAGGAAGCGGCTGGGAGATCAGTTAGGAGACTATCTCAGCAATTCAGGAGAAAGACGACAGTGGCTGGTGGTCAGTAGTTATGAGAGGTTGCGATTCTAGATACACTTTTGAAGGGAATGCAGTACCAAAAGAATTTTCTGATCGATCCGATGTGTGGTGTAGGAAAAGGGAAGAGCCAGTGATGACTCCCAAGGAAGGACAGAGTGGCCCTTTACTGAAATGGGCGAGACAGCTGGATCATGCCTTTATCTCTCCCCTACCATTGCTTCCTGGCCCCTGTCATCAACCACCCAAAGGTCTTCCTCACTTTAAGAAGAGGAAAGAAAGCACATTAGCTTTCTGCTGTCCTAATGCTTGACCCTACATTTCCTGCACAATTGAACCGTAACCACTGCCTTCCCTTAAGGACTCTCCCTCCTCTCCCACAAAAGACACCGCCTCTCCCCTTCCTTACAACACTCCTGCAGGGTCACCAGGACATTCCAAGCATCCAGTCCAGCAGCTGCAATCCCCTTACAGCTGCAGCATCTGGCACTGCCTAACCCCCTCCTTCCTCAGATTCTCACCTCGGGAAGATGCTGTATCCTGATTTACTGTGGTGGCTGTGATCTTCCTTCCACACTCTCCCCTTTCTCTCTGACTGTCTCCTTTTATTTCTCTCAGATGTTACAGCCTCTGACTTTTCTCTGTCCCTCTGAAGCCACACTACTGGGACCTTACACGTACAGCTATTCAGACTGTCCCAGTTCCGTGCCTGGAACACTGGTGATTAGACAAATGAATCAATCAATCCATCCATCAATTGTCATATCTCTATATTTAGTTTTCACCTGTCTCCTAAGCTCCAGCGCTGTATCCACAGCCAGGAACTGCACATTCCTGCTAGAAGTCATGCTGCCCCGTCAAATTCCCCAGGCCCAAACCAAACACTCCACCTTATTCTAACTGCCCTGTTCACTTTAAGGATCTAACAATCCCAGCATAAAAACTTTTATTTCCTAAGCCTAGGATTTCTACAAGATCTTCCCTTCTCCCCTCTTCAATTTATTTTACAAGGCCACCATCTTAATTTTCTTAAACGATTTCCTTCATGCTGCTGATCTGATCAATGATATTTACTGGCTCCACATTACTTCAGAAGTTAAGAGGGAAAGAGAAAGGAAGGAAGAAGGAGGGGGGAGCACAAGAGTATATGAGGGAGGCCTGATTTGGGTTATTTTTGCTTTTCTTTTAAAAGAAACTTTCAGACTTCCCTGGTGGCGCAGTGGTTAAGAATCTGCCCGCCAATGGGTTCGAGCTCTGGTCAGGGAAGATCCCACATGCTGCGGAGCAACTAAGCCCGTGCACCACAACTACTGAGCCTGTGCTCTAGAGCCCACGAGCCACAACTACTGAGCCCACGTGCCACAACTACTGAAGCCCGTGTGCCTAGAGCCCGTGCTCTGCAACAAGAGAAGCCACCACAGTAAGAAGCCTGCGCACCGCAAAAGGAAGAGTAGCCCCCGCTCGCCGCAACCAGAGAAAGTCCGAGCACAGCAAGGAAGACCCAACGCAGCCAAAAATAAATAAATAAAATAAACAGGGGCTTCCCTGGTGGCGCAGTGGTTGAGAATCTGCCTGCCGATGCAGGGGACACGGGTTCGAGCCCTGGTCTGGGAAGATCCCACATGCTGTGGAGCAACTAGGCCCGTGAGCCACAACTACTGAGCCTGAGCGTCTGGAGCCTGTGCTCCACAACAAGAGAGGCCACGATAGTGAAAGGCCCACGTACCGCGAAGAAGAGTGGCCCCCACTCACCGCAACTGCAGAAAGCCCTCGCACAGAAACGAAGACCCAACACAGCCAATAAATAAATAAATAAATAAATAAATTTTAAAAAATGAACATCTGCTAAAAAAATAAATAAAATAAAATAAATAAATTTATATTAAAGACTTTTAAAAATCCAGTCTCTACTGAGCTGTCCAATTTTATTCCAATTATTATTATTACTATCATTTTTACAAATGTCCCACAAAAAACACTTTCTCCTTTCAGATGGTCTCTCTACCCCTCAGGCAAACCTTACCCATTCTCACCTCTGCACCACTGCTCACATAGTTCACTCTCTGGTTGTTCTCTCCTCCAGCTTCTCTTCTGTACCCTGTACAATCAACCCTTGGTATCTGAGGGGAGGGATTGGTTCCAGGACACCCCACTCCACCCTTAGACACCAAAATCCATGTATGCTCAAGTCCCTTATATAAAATGGTATAGTACTTACATATAACCTACCCACAATCCTCCAATATACTTTAAATCATCTCTAGGTTACTTATAATACCGAAAACAACATAAATGAGGTGTAAGTAGTTGTACATATAATGCAAATGCTATGTAAATGGTTGCCAGCATGGGGCAAATTCAAGTTTTGCTTTTTGTAACTTTCTGGGATTTCCATCCCCAAGTATTTTCCATCAGAGGTTGGTTGAATCCACAGGTAGGGAACAAGCAGACACAGAGGGTGGACTCTCACATACACCCATCAAGGTCCTGCTCATATCTACCTTATCTTGCCCTAGAACTGCACACACACATCCCAACCAAGAACAGTCTGCAATACTCCTCCCCTAGAATTTACTGACCTTACCACTCCTATGTCACTTATAACACTGGTTCTCAAAGTGTGGCCCTGGCACCAGTAGAATCAGCGTCACCTTGTTAAAATGCAAATTCTTGGGCATCACCCCAGACTTACTGAATCAGAATCTCTAGAGCTAGTGTCCAGCAATCTGCTTTACCAAGCTCTCCAGGTGAGGCTAATGCAGGCTGAAATTTGAGAACCACTGACTTATAAAATACTGCCTTACATTATTTTATTTTACCAACTGAATGCTATGCAAAATACCAAGGACACTATCTAGGGTATAGCCGTCTCTCAAGAAACTTGAGTTTGCAATACTGTTTTAGAAGTATCGTCCCATTAAATATCAGGTGAATTTTGCTCCCATCCCCTAATTTTAGGGAAAAAATTTAGACTAAAAAACCAAAGTGTGCAAGCTTTTAACATGAGCCAAGAAAATAAATTAATGTTGCTTTACTCAAGAGCTTATTTAAATATTTTAAATTTAATATTAAATAGCATGAAAATAAATTATTTTATCTGACACTAAATATTTTAATATTAAGTAAATAAACAGAGAATCTTCTTTTATATATCAACTTTGGAAAAATAGTTCCAAAGGCCTGAGGTTGTACTTTAATGATGAATACAGGAAAAGGTAGCTAAATAAAAACTACCTGCCACAAGATGATCAGACCGTAATTTTAAACAATTTGTATGTTAGATAAGATGAAAAGTAGAACCAAGTCAAACTGAACCAGGTTTAATATGCTTTCAGGGAATTCAGTAATAATGAGTTACACTTATTTGATTGGTCTACCCTACTTGTTTTGGCTATTTAGACAACCATATTTAAGAACAATTAAATTAAAAGGGCCCAGAATGATTTTTTTTTTCTCCTGGAAAAAAAAAAAGAATAACAGTAAAAAATATCTTGCAATATTACAATATGTTCAATTTAATCCCTAAAAAAATACTCTTTTATTCATGTCTACTGTGAACTGTGGTATTAGATCTTAGCATATTTTTGTACATTTAGTCTCTTTGGAGTTTTATTGCCAAAAAGTCCAGGGTTCCATACGAGTACAGTCTTTTTAGTGTATGTATACACAAACACACACACGTATATATATATATATATATACTATATATATATAGTATATATATATATAGTATATATATATAGTATGTATATATATATTATATATATATTTATATATATATAATATATATGTATGTTTTTTAAATGAACAGAAAGACTGGAAAAGGCAATGCCAAAATAGTAAGAGGAGTTACATCTCAGAGAGGATTACACATAATTTTTTCACTCCTTCTTTATTATTTTTGTAACACCCATTTTTTTCAATCTGCATATATTAACTTTAAAATCTAAAAAAACACTTTTAAGGACATATTTTATATTTTATGTAAGCAATAGTACAGTAGCTTATTTCTATAATTAGGATAATTTTTTATTAGTATTTTTATATCTATCATCTCATTTAACCCTCCAAATAGCCCTGAGATCAGTAAAGTCATTATCCCCATTTTACAGATAAGAAAACTGAGTCACAGAGAAAATAAGTATATTGTATACAGGATTCAAGTACATGCAAACTGCCATTCAAATTCACTAAAGTCACACACCGGGAAGCTGTCACTCAGGCTGGCAACTTCCACCTTGCCTTTTGGCAAATCCTGGGACTGGTTCATCACCTCTTTTAGGGAATGTATGAACAGAAAATACAACAGCAATAATAGCTCTGTGACACTGGGACATTAGTCCACTTCTCTTAGTCTGCATTACGTCCTGATGACTTAAAAGAAAACATAAAAACCGTATGACATATAAAAATTTTAGAATGCACCTTCATGGTGTCCCCACAATGTAGAACTGCAAGAGGAGATGGCCTCCTTAAGACTGAAGCAAGCAGCCAAAGGGAAGAAAAGACTGAGATGAGGACAGAAATGAAATAAGAACACAAGGAAGCCTAAAATGCAAATGGAAAAGTGGAGGTAGTACAGACAGAACTAACACTGTGGAAATAACAGCCACGCTGTGAAAGACAAACATGAAACACTACCAGATGCAGTTTTATAAGGCAGATTTAAAAAATGAAGATAGGAAAGGAGACATAAAGGGACCACAGGGGACAGAGATCCAAACAAAGCAAATAGATATTTATTCCACAGGAAGAAATTCAACAGAGAATAATAAAAATGGTAAAGGTAAATATTTATGCATGGACCAAAACCAGCTCCCAGAAGCAAAAATGCACTCAGTTCCAAGCAAAATAACTGAAAACAGACCCCACCTGTGCCCCAAAAAAGTAATTTCAAGTACTTTTTAAAACTCATACAACTAATGAGGCAGAAAATCAGGTTAACTATAAAGTAATATCACCAGCCCCAAACCTCTCTTTCACAATATTTAACACCACAAGCCAATGATCCACCTCCAAAGTTTGGTGAGGAAAGTGTTGTGATAAAATAATTGTATTCCCAAATTACTGTGTATGAAGAAAGGGAAAAGAAAAATTTTAAGCTATGCCAGAACTCATAAAATATCAAACATACATAATATTCCTTAAAAATAAAAGGAAAGTACATTCCAGCTAACTGATAAATCATAATTCGGAACACAAGAATATAATAGAGAAAAAAAACAACCAATTTAGTGTAACCAATCTAATGCAAATCACAAAAAGCATCCTTGAAAAACAATACTTTGTTTTAATATATTCAAATATTAATTTAAAATGTAATCTTTTAAAAATAAGAAGGATATAGTATTAAGTTGAGATCAAAGAAAATCTCAATCTGTAATATCAGGTTGAATTAAACACTGGGAAGTGCAGGAGAAGCATCGGATCAGAGTAGGGGAAATGAGGTTTCACTCTTTATTATGCAACAAGGACATTAAAGGATCTCATTTTACTATTAATTTGCATAATTAGAGAACTACAGGTTTAAGTATGTATTTAAATTGTATGTTTGAAAACAGTTTACACAGAAAAACAAAGCAGACACTAAGGAAGGTGGAATTAAAAACATAACAGAAGATCAAACATATCAATAAAACCAAATGGTTTAACTCTCTTGAAAACTCAAAAAAAAAAAAACCAAAAAGAAACAAAAGAAAACCCTTAGATTAGGTTCAAAAACAAAATGTTACTATATGTTGCCTACAATGAAATAAATCAAGACAAAGTCTAGAAATAAAAAAGGAAGATCAGGGCTTCCCTGGTGGCGCAGTGGTTGAGAGTCCGCCTGCCGATGCGGGGGATGCGGGTTTGTGCCCCGGTCCGGGAAGATCCCACATGCCGCGGAACAGCTGGGCCCGTGAGCCATGGCCGCTGAGCCTGCGCGTCCGGAGCCTGTGCTCCGCAATGGGAGAGGCCACAACAGTTGAGAGGCCGGCGTACCGCAAAAAAAAAAAAAAAAAAAAAAAAAGGAAGATCAAGTACATCAAGCAAAAATACAAAGAAAAAGTCAAGAAACCAAAAATAATTCCTAGAAAAAGTCATTACCTAAGACAGAGTGTTTTTATATTAATAAAAATCTTAATCTACTATGAAGTTATAACTGTTAAAACTTTTATACAGCAAATAATACAATATAGACATTTATAACACACACAAACACAAATGACAGAAACAAGTTTTACCAGGAGGCTTGGAAGCTGTTCTTGTCTGATAATTCTTTCAGATGACATTTAGAATCATTTTGCCAAGTCCTAAAACAAATTCCTGCTTGATATTTTTATTGAAATCCCATATTCACATGAGAAGAATAGATACCTTTACATTACTAAGTCTGCTATCCAGGAACATGGGGGTATCTCTGCATTGACTCAAGTCTTCTGTATACTCCTTGCTGTGATTTAAATTTTCCTTCATATAGGTCCTGCAGAGTTCTTGGTAAATTTATTCCCATATATTTTGCCATTTTTGTTATTAAAGCTATCATTTTTTTCAAATGTATTTTCTAATTGGTTATTTTGTCTGGCTAATAAGAATGCTACTGATTTATGATACTTATTTTGTAACCAACCACACTGAATTATTACTGTTCTAATAATTTTTTTCAGTTGACTCTCCTAAGTTTTAAAGGCACCATTTGTATAAAATGACGATATTGTCCCTATCATCTAATACTAACTCTTGTTTCTTCTATGCCTTGCCTTATTTCAAATGGCTAGAATTTTCAGAACATACTATATATATATATATATATATATATATATATATATATATATATATATATATAAAATTATTGATCCTTATCTTAACCCTAATGTCCTTCTGTGGTCCCTGATTTCAAAAGAAATATATATCAATTAGGATGTTTGCAACTGCAAGTAAAAGAATACACAACTATAAGTGGCTTAAACAATGAGGAAATTGTTAGCTAGTATAATATGACGTCTGGAATCAGGCCAGTTCCAGGGTTGATTAATTCAGCTGTCCAACATGTAGGGACCTGAGTCCGTTTTTCTGTGACTCTCCAAGCTCTCCCCTCATGGTTACCAGATGGCTCCAGCAAATCTAAGCATCACAGTCTTACAGACGATTTCCAAGTCCAGGACAGGGAAAGTCTCGTTTGTACAAACCCATTTGTAAAAGTGAGGAAAGCCTTCCCAGGAGCTCCCAGGAAGGATTCCCCCAGGCCCCTCACTGGCCAGGGTTGTGTCATGTGACTTGCCTAAACTCATCATCAACAACAGAAAAACGGAAGCCAAGGGACTGGCTTAATCTATTCCACCCCCTCTATGCTGGGGCTGGGGAGGGGGTCCACTCCCCTGAGAACATGGGAGGGGTAAAAACCGAAACAAACTCAGAGTTTTGACAGCAAGAAAGGAGATGGGAATGGCTGATAGGCTGGTAATCAACAGCGTCTCCCACACAGAGTTTCTGGTTTTTAACAACTAGATGTGAGGTGGGCTGTTGGTTTCAGACACATTCTCTCTCAAGTTAAGAAGAATCCCCCTATTAATAAGAGTAATAGGGAAAGTAAGAGTTAGTTTAATAAGAGTAGTGTTTTTTGTTTTGTTTTGTCTTTAAATCAAGAATGACTACTAAAGTTTACCCATATCTTTTATGGCAGTTGAAATAATTCCAGAGTTAATATCCTTTGGCCTACTAATATGTTGTATTCACAGATTTCCTGAAACCGAAGCAAGGATATTTTAAAGCTTAGAAGTTTTCAGTTCCAGGGACTTCCCTGGTGGTCCAGAGGTTAAGATTCAGTGCTTCCACTACTGGGGGCACGGGTTCGATCCCTGGGCGGGGAACTAAGATCCCACATGCCACGCAGCACAGCCAAATTAATTAATTATTTTCTTTAAGTTTTCAGTTCCATACTGATTAGCAATTTTTAGACTTTCTCATACAAAGCAGGACACATACACTGCTGCTTACTAATAAACAACGCTTCGTATACGTATGATTTTTTTCATATCCTATAACAGAAAAACTGGAGAAAAAGACTGGAGTCAGAGGGTGGCAAGCAGGAGAGAAAGCTTGTTCTGGGGTGGGGATAGCAAGGCAGAAGAGCACAGGAAAGATGCAAAGGCTACTTCTAAGGAACAACCCATACTTCATCCACATCAATGTTTTGTATCACTGGCACTCCCACCACAGAATCCTTGTGAATTTCTTCAAGGTATTTCAGCTCCCTGGACATCTCAGTGCCCATCTTATTCCACTTCCCCCACATTCCTTGCCTCTACACAACTAACCATCCACCCCAGCGCTCCTAATGAATATATCTATTTTTCTATCTGTCTCTAACTCTCACTTTGGGCTTCTTGAGAGCAGAACCTATACCTTGTGAACCTACCTACATACACCCAGTTGCTTTCTCTGCTCCAGATTCATAGTGGGCTTTCCAATTATTTGAAAAAATGATGCTGGTATTGAATGTGTTGAATACTTTATCATGCATTTATAATATGGCAAGCACTGTCCTAAGTACTTTATATGAAATACAGTTTTTTTAATTTATTTTATTCAAGTATAGTTGATTTACAATGTTGTGTTAACTTCTGCTGTAATGAAATATGTTTTTTAAATTCTTACAATATCCCTAGGTATACTATTATTATCTGCATTTAACAGGTGTGGAGAAAGCCTAGCGAATTTACACAACTTGCCCCAAGTTGCAAAGCTTTTAAGCTGTAGGGCCAGGACTCAAATCCAGAGTCTGATCCCTGATGTAACCTCTAAGCCATTCTGCTTCTTGTGACTCTGAAAACAAATGAGATAAGCCCAAATTATGTCATGGTCACCTCTCATACAGGTTACTCTCCGTGGAACTGCCAAAAATGTTCTGGTTGAATTCACTGCCAAGGTGTCATCTGGAGAATCCTAACCAGATGCCAGGGGCCACCCTCATTCATTGACACTCCCTGATTTTAGAAGGACTGAGAACAAGTTGAAGATTTGACCTTTCCAGCACACATCTGCATCGGAATACGCAGTGGATCCACTTCGCCATCCTTTCCCATCCTCACACAGAGCCCTTGGTGCACCTGCCCCCTTGGGATCACTCGGCCAGGTTCTTAAGAATCTCAACGCACCTCAAAAAGAATGAAATCAAGTGCGGCTGTATACACGCCATTTCCCCTCTCCTTTTTTTTTTTTTTTTAATTAATTAATTTTTTGATACGGACCATTTTTAAAGTCTTTATTGAGTTGGTTACAATATTGCTTCTGTTTTATGTTTTGGCTTTTTGGCCACGAGACATGTGGGATCTTAGCTCCCTGACCAGGGGTCGAACCTGCACCCCCTGCATTGGAAGGCGAAGTCTTAACCACTGGACTGCCAGGGAAGTCCCTCCCCTCTCCTTTTATTACTGCCCCAAAGCCTATAAAAGCTTAGAATCTATTAATTCTATGTTTATAGCAGGAATTTCTACTCATTATTACCCGAGAAAGCAAGAGTCAATTTAATACACTTGATTTCAAAGATTCTATCCAATGATGCCAGGCTCCATTACAGTCATATCGGCTAATTACTGTGAAGTGCAGCAGTCTGCACTTGTAAAACAAAAAAGTATCCAAGCTGAACAGGCAATACCCAGTAGAGAACATGGAGACATGGGGATAGGCTTGTTGCTGAACTGTAATCTGCAGACCTGATGGGAAAAGCTCCCCCTCTAGCTTGCTCTGTTCGCTGAATGCCAGTTAACTGCCATGGGCCTTATCCCCCTACATCTGTAAGAAAGGGACCACAAGATCCAGAAAGCACTCACTAAAGCTAATCAATATTTAGAAGTTGAAAATAAAACAAACAAAATAGACGGATTTCAGCACAGACAAAGGAAAAGAGCTTTTTTCTTATGCCCCCAAGACTTAGTTCTAGGCTAATAATACCTCTCTGCTTCTGGGATGCTCTGGGATTTATAGCTGCATGAGATACCCAAGCACCTTAGCCAACGAAGAATAGCTCAGTCCTTCCTTCTGTCCCAGAGCAGACCAGCCAAGGGCAGAACTCTCTCCCACAGCAGTCAGTCAGTGAGTCTACTGCCAGGGTTGGCCCCATCATTCCCAGCTCTTATTAGGTAACTGAAACCCCTCATCTGCTGACCACACCAAGAGGCAATCCTGGAACTTCATCAGTTGCCCCTGGGTTAGGGAGAGAATCTTTCTCTTTCATACACTTCTCCAAAGTAAGCTTAGAAGGTTTCAGATGACTTCATTCAGCAGATATCCGAGTGCCCACAATGTGCCACAAATGACAGGTGCTGAGGAAATCCAGGGGATGGACACCCAGCTGATTAGGAGCTAGCTATCCAGTACCACGATGTAACACAATGTCCTTTACCCTGCCTTCCTGCTAGTCATTGGTGAAGCTGCCCCACATGCAGTGCCTTTTAAAGTCCATGGAACAAAATAGGGACTATAATTGCTGAACATTCACTGTGACTTGTCACCAATAAAAATTCACTGGTGTCCCATTTACCGGGCCTGTGCTTATAAAGAGGTTTATAGTCTGCTGTGTTAATGAACCACTTTAAAGTCTGAGAGGAGATAGAAAAGCAATAATTAAAGGCCATTTCACCATCTCAAAACCCCTTTCTGCTTCTTCCCACTGAACTTCCTAAGACCCTAGGAGGGTTCAAATAATGGCAACATTAGGTCTCACAGCTGCCTGGCACATGGGTTTTTCAATATCTTTGGAGCCACTGCACTTTCTTAAGGTTTCATTTCCCAATATCACAACTTCTCCTCTTACAGGCTAAAAACACTAAATGCTAAAACAAGTCCCCTATCCATTCGGTGCACAGTGAAGCTGCAGGATCCAAACAGGCTAACCCCAAGAGTGTGCCCATCAATGAATTATGTGATAGGTATAATAAAGGATACAAATGTAAACCAATTAATTAACGTTTTTCAACATCAGACCGACCTGAGTTCAAAACCAGGCTCCATCATTTTCAACAAGTCTTTTAACCTAAGCCTCAGTTTCCACATCTGTAAAATTAGAAGAATAATATAGTACATATCACAAAAAGCATCAATAAGACCAGACTTTTATAATAATTAGCCCATGCCTCATACACGGCAAGTGGTCTAAAAAGGTATTCGATCTTAATATTGGTATCACTATTATTATTATTATTATATAAATCGTGTTCCAGATCAGTGTCAGGTGCATCCACATGTTTGTGTGACTTGGAACTCGGTACCCTGACTACATCACATCTGGGAACTGCAAAGTTGAGGACCAAATCTCTGCCCTAACCAAGGCCAGCATGAGCCACCAGCCTGCGCCACCTGCCTGCCAGCCCCCGGCTCAACACCTGGCACAAGCAGCCACGAAACGCTAAACCTCCGCTCAGTTTCCACTGGTTTCATGGCCATTCCACCCTGTATCCCAGCTGCTCAGAAGGAGAGGTCATACTCTCCCCAACCTCACTGGCGCATACCAGACGGTACAAGCTTGTACGCTTCTCCTTACAGGTTTCCTACGCAGAATATGATTGTGTCCACGGCTCCTCCTCTGAGATCAAGGCCATGCCAGCCTGGGGGATGACCACAGTGATAATTGGCTCTGAGCCCCCTCCCAAATCTTCTATTTCTGGGACATTCCCAAGCCTCTTTCCTTTCCCACATCTCCCAGAGGCTGTTCCATGGCTATAGTGGCTACTGTCATTTCCAGCAACTCATTCCTCTGTGACAAGTGACCCTTTCAGTCCCCCACTGTCACCCCTAGAGCTCAGCTTCTCTGGTCTCACGGATCCCTTTTCTCAAGTGATCACAGCTCCTTTCAGCTTCTCATCTTCCTTGAATCTCTACCCAAATACCAATGTCATTGAACTTTATAAAAAGTAGCAGAAGTCATGTCTAACTCTTCTGAGTTGAAATTTGAAAGACGAATAGCTGTTAATCACAGAGTTAGGGGCTTCCCTGGTGGCGCAGTGGTTAAGAATACACCTGCCAATGCAGGGGACACTGGTTCGAGCCCTGGTCTGGGAAGATCCCACATGCCGCGGAACAACTAAGTCCGTGCATCACAACTACTGAGCCTGCGCTCTAGAGCCCGTGAGCCACAACTACTGAACCTGCATGCCACAACTTCTGAAGCCCGTGGGCCTAGAGCCCGTGCACCGTAACGAAGAGTAGCCCCCGCTCGCCGCAACTAGAGAAAGCCCACGCGCACCAACGAAGACCCAACGCAGCCAATAAATAAATAAATAAATGTATTTTAAAAAAATCACAGAGTTGATGGAGCAAAGATGGGGGTGGGGGGTTCCCAAGAAGAAGAAGCCACAGCCTACATTCTTCCATCTTTCAGCTGGACTGTAGCTCTTGTGTCCCACCACTGTGTCCAGGGCCATGGCATTGCTCCTATCTCCTAGTGGGTGTTTAATAAATGAACAAGAGGTCTAAATCAACTAGCAACTAGCAACCACGGTCTGTTACAGTTTCTTAGAATGCAGACCACACACATCTGAATTATGAGAGGGTCACAGAGGTACAGATCTGTGGGCCCCCGGCTTAACTACTGAACTAGAACCTACAAATGAAAATCCCTCTAATAGGTCTCATGCATTCCTATGGACTGAGCTGGAGCAGTGAACTTCAAACTTCTGGTCCTGGTACCCTGTAAGAAATACATTCTACAATTCTAAGTTGTGACCAAATACACACATATACAATACAGTACATGCACAGTAATATTTGTCTACTCCATTCTAATAAATTCTTTTCCAAAGCTGGCTGTAACCCACTGAAGTGACTCCACAGCTCATTACAGTTTGAAAATCACTGGGTTAGTGTGTAGAGAGGGAGTGGTGACTGCTGATATCGTAAAGAAGTGAGGAATGGTCAGATCATAGAAGGCCTTCCTAAATTAAAGAGTTTGGCCTTGGGTTGTAAGGCATGAGAAATCATTTCATTGAGAACTAGATATGAGAAAAAACAAAACCTAGGTCCTGTCTTTGTAGAGATTACAGTCTCCTCTGGGGGAGGGATGGGAAGACAGATTATCTGTCAACTGTAGAGACTGGAGGAGAAGTCAGGCAGAGGGACCAGCACAGGGACTAGGCGTGGCCTGAAACATTTTGAAAGTCGTTCAGTACGGAACGGTTTCAGACAGGAATACAGTAGTCCCCACTTCTCCACAGTTTCAGTTTCTGTGGTTTCAGTTACCTGCAGTCTACCATGGTCTGAAAATATCAAATGGAACATTCCAGAAATAAACAATTCATAAGTTTTCAATTCTGCACCCTCTGAGTAGCATGATGAAATCTCGCCGTCCTGCTTCATCTTGCTGAGGCCTGAATCATCCCTTTGTCCAGTGTATCTGCCCCTTAGTCACGTGGTAGCCACCTCTTTATCAAATCAACTGTCACATTATCACAGTGTTTGTGTTCAAGTTACCCTTTCTACTTAATAATAGCCCCACAATGCAAGATTAGTCATGGTGGTCATTCACATCTGCCAAAGAGAAGCCATAAAGTGCTTCCTTTAAGTGAGAAGGTGAAAGTCCTCAACTTAATAAGGAAAGAAAGCAAATTGTATGCAGAGGTTGCTAAGATCTATGGTAAGAACAAATCCTCTACCTGTGAAACTGTAAAGAAGGAAAAAGAAATTCATACTAGTTTTGCTGTTGCACCTCAGACTGCAAAAGTTATGGCCACAGTGTGTGATAAGTGCTTAGTTGAGATAGAAAAGGCATTAAATTTCTACAACAAGATATTTTGAGAGAGAGACCGCATTCACATAATTTTTGTTTCAGTATATTGTTAGAATTGTTCTATTTTATTATGATTTTTATGTTTTCTTTCTTTAAATATTTATTTATTTATTTTTAGCTGCGTTGGGTCTTTGTTGTTGCACGCAGGCTTTCTTTAGTTGCAGCGAGCAGGGGCTACTCTTCATAGCGGTGCACGGGTTTCTCATTGAGGTGGCTTCTCTTGTTGCGGAGCATGGGCTCTAGGCTCGTGGGCTTCAGTAGTTGTGGCATGTGGGCTCAGCAGTTGTGGCTCGTGGCCTTAGTTGCTCTGCGGCATGTGGGATCTTCCCAGACCAGGGCTCGAACCCGTGTCCTCTGCATTGGCAAGCAGATTCTTAACCACTGTGTCACCAGGGAAGTCCCCAGGTGCCTTCTTAAAAACGGTTACAACCGCAAGCTACACCTTCAAAACAAACATGTTGTGGCCAACACGAACCCCTGGCAGAGGCCTTCCAGTACCCCTTCTGCAGGTTCAACCCATTATGTTCAAAATATAGATGATTCTTTTTTTTTCTTGAAGTATAGTTAATTAAAGATGTTGTGTTAGTTTCAAGTGTACAGCAAAGTGATTCAGTTACACACACACATATATATGCTTATTTAAAAATTAACGGCAGCAGCTACCTTTTTTTCTTTTTTTTGGAAGATTTTTAATCACAGTTTCAATTTCATTACTTGTGATTGGTCTGTTCATATTTTCTATTTCTTCCTGGTTCAGTCTTGGAAGGTCATACCTTTCTAAGAATTTGTCCATTTCTTCCAGTTTGTCCATTTCATCGGCATAGAGTTGCTTGTAGTAGTCTTTTAGGATGCTTTGTATTTCTGCAGTGTCTGTTGTGACTTCTCCTTTTTCGTTTCTAATTTTATTGATTTAAGTCCTCTCCCTCTTTTTCTTGATGAGTCTGGCTAAAGGTTTATCAATTTTTTATTTTTTTATTTTTTATTTTCTTGCGGTACACGGGCCTCTCACTGTTGTGGCGTCTCCCGTTGCGGAGCACAGGCTCCGGACACGCAGGCTCAGCAGCCATGGCTCACGGCCCAGCCGCCCTGCAGCATGTGGCATCTTCCTGGACCGGGGCACGAACCCATGTCCCCTGCATCGGCAGGCGGACTCTCAACCACTGCACCATCAGGGAAGTCCTATCAATTTTGTTTATCCTCTCAAAGAACCAGCTTTTAGTTTTATTGATCTTTGCTATTGTTTTCTTTGTTTCTATTTCATTTATTTCTGCTCTGATCTTTATGATTTCTTTCCTGCTACTAACTTTGGGTTTTGTTTGTTCTTCTTTCTCTAGTTCTTTTAGGTGTAAGGTTAGATTGTTTATTTGAGATTTTTGTTGTTTCTTGAGGTAGGATTGTATTGCTATAAACTTCCCTCTTAGAACTGATTTTGCTGCATCCCATAACATTTGGATTGTCGTGTTTTCATTGTAATTTGTCTCTAGGTATTTTTGGATTTCCTCTTTGATTTCTTCAGTGATCTCTTGGTTATTTAGTAACGTATTGTTTAGCCTCCATGTGTTTGTGTTTTTTACGGTTTTTTCCCTGTAACTGATTTCTAATCTCATAGCGTTGTGGTTGGAAAAGATGCTTGATATGATTTCAATTTTCTTAAATTTACCGAGGCTTGATTTGTGACCCAAGATGTGATCTGTCCTGGAGAATGTTCCGTGTGCACTTGAGAAGAAAGTGCAATCTGCTGCTTTTGGATGGAATGTTCTATAAATATCAATTAAATCTATCTGGTCTATTGTGTCATTTAAATCTTGTGTTTCCTGATTAATTTTCTGTCTGGATGATCTGTCCATTGGTGTAAGGGAGGTGTTAAAGTTCCCCACTATTATTGTGTTATTGTCGATTTCCTCTTTTATGGCTGTTAGCAGTTGCCTTATGTACTGAGGTGCTCCTATGTTGGGTGCATATATATTTATAATTGTTATATCTTCTTCTTGGACTGATCCCTTGATCATTATGTAGTGTCCTTCCTTGTCTCTTGTAACATTCTTTATTTTAAAGTCTATTTTATCTGCTATGAGTATTGCTATTCCAGCTTTCTTTTGATTTCCATTTGTATGAAATATCTTTTTCCATCCCCTCACTTTCAGTCTGTTTGTGTCCCTAGGTCTGAAGTGCGTCTCTTGTAGACACCATATATATGGGTCTTGTTTTTGTATCCATTCAGCAAACCTGTGTCCTTGGGTTGGAGCATTTAATCCATTCATGGTTAAGGTAATTATCAATATGTATGTTCCTATTACCATTTTCTTAATTGTTATGGGTTTGTTTTTGTAGGTCTTTTTCTTCTCTTGTGTTTCCCACTTAGAAAAGTTCCTTTAGTATTTGTTGTAGAGCTGGTTCGGTGGTGCTGAATTCTCTTAGCTTTTGATTGTCTGTAAAGCTTTTGATTTCTCCATCGAATCTGAATGAGATCCTTGCCGGTAGAGTAATCTTAGTTGTAGGTTCTTCCCTTTCATCATTTTAAATGTATTGTGCCCCTCTCTTCTGGCTTATAGAGTTTCTGCTGAGAAATCAGCTGTTAACCTTATGAGAGTTCCCTTGTATGTTATTTGTCCTTTTTCCCTTGCTGCTTTCAATAATTTTTCTTTGTCTTTAATTTTTGTCACTTTGATTACTATGTGTCTCAGTGTGTTTCTCCTTGGATTTACCCTGCCTGGGACTGTCTGAGCTTCCTGGACTTGGGTGTCTATTTTCTTTCCCATGTTAGGGAACTTTTCAACTATAATCTTTTCAAATATTTTCTTGGGTCCTTTCTCTATCTCTTCTCCTTCTGTGACCCCTATATTGCAAATGCTGTTGCGTTTAATGTCGTCCCAGAGGTCTCTTCGGCTCTCTTCATTTCTTTTCATTCTTTTTTTTTATTCTGTTCTATGGCAGTGAATTCCACCATTCTGTCTTCCAGGTCACTTATCCGTTCTTCTGCCTCAGTTATTCTTCTATTGATTCCGTCCAGTGTATTTTTCATTTCAGTAATTGTATTGTTCATCTCTGTTTGTTTGTTCTTTAATTCTTCTAGGTGTTTGTTCTTTAATTCTTCTAGGTCTTTGTTAAACATTTCTTGCATCTTCTTGATCTTTGCCTCCACTCTTTTTCCAGAATGATGTCCTGGGTCATCTTCACTATCATTATTCTGAATTCTTTTTCTGGAAGGTTGCCTATCTCCACTTCATTTAGTTGTTTTTCTGGGGTCTTATATTGTTCCTTCATCTGGTACAAAGTTCTCTGCCTTTTCATTTTGTCTATCTTTCTGTGAATGTGGTCTTCCTTCCACAGGCTGCGAACTATAGTTTTTCTTGCTTCTGCTATCTGCCCTCTGGTGGATGAGGCTATCTAAGAGGCTTGTGCAAGCTTCCTGATGGGAGGGACTGGTGGTGGGTAGAGCTGGATGTTGCTCTGGTGGGCAGAGCCCAGTAAAACTTTAATCCGCTTGCCTGCTGATGGGTGGGGCTGGGTTCCCTCCCTGTTGGTTGTTTGGCCTGAGGCGACCCAGCAATGGAGCCTACCCGGCTCTTTGGTGGGGCTAACAGTGGGCTCTGGGAGGGCTCACGTCAAGGAGTACTTCCCAGAACTTCTGTTGCCAGTGTCCTTGTCCCCACAGTGAGCCACAGCTGCCCCCCGCCTCTACAGGAGACCCTCCAACACCAGCAGATAAGTCTGGTTCAGTCTCCTATGGGGTCACTGCTCCTTCCCCTGGGTCTCGATGCACACACTACCTTGTGTGTTCCCTCCAAGAGTGGAGTCTGTGTTTCCCCCAGTCCTGTCGAAGTCCTGCAATCAAATCCCACTAGCCTTCAAAGTCTGAGTCTCTAGGAATCCCTCCTTCCATTGCCGGACCCCCAGGTTGGGATGCCTGACATGGATCTCAGAACCTTCACTCCAGTGGGTGGACTTCTGTGGTATAAGTGTTCTCCAGTTTGTGAGTCACCCACCCAGAAGTTATGGGATTTGATTTTATTGTGACTTCGCCCCTCCTACTGTCTCATTGCGGCTTCTCCTTTGTCTTTGGATGTGGGGTATTTTTTTGGTGAGTTCCAGCGTCTTCCCGCCGATGACTGTTCAGCAGTTGGTTGCGATTCCAGTGCTCTCGCAAGAGGGAGTGAGCACACGTCCTTCTACTCCACCATCTTGACCCAATCTCTCACTTTGAGCCTATTATGACTTATTGTAGTTAATCTCTTATATGCCTAATGTATAAATTAAACTTGTCATAGGTAGGTGTGTATAGGCAAAAAGATAGTATACATAGGGTTCGGTACTACCTGCTGTTTCAAGCATCCACTGGGGGTCTTGGAATGTATCCCCCATGGATAAGAAAGAACTACTGTAGTTACCCTAGTCCTGGCTCCAAAGTTCTCCTTTCTTTGGAAGGAGAGATAAGTTATCTCGGCCTCATCCACTTTATCTTGAAGAAAATTATTACAGTAACAATTATAAAGCTCTAGAAGGGATGACATGAAGGTAAGTAGAAAGCAGAAGATAGGACCAGAGTCCCCATCCCTCAAGGTATTGAAGAGAAGGACTTCCTAGAAATACCAGAGTAACCAGACTGGGGAATTTGCCCTCATAGTGTATGGAGCTGGTCCAACTATGAAGTAATGTCTCAGGCATATTACATTTTAACAGCTTTATTGAGGTATAATTCACTCATGTTACCACCATCCAATTTTAGAACATATTCTGTTTCTTCAAAAAGATCCCACATGCCCATTTGCAATCACTCCCCGCTTTCTTCTCCAGCCCTAACCAACCAGTAATCTACTTTTTGTCTCTATAGCTTTACCTTTTCTGGGCATTTCATCTAAATGGAATTATACAGTATATGATCTTTTGTGTCTGGCTTCTTTCACATCTATGTTGTAGCATGAAGCAATACTTCATTCCTTCTTGCTGCTCAAGAGTATTCCATCATCTTCCACCACATTTTGTTTACCTCTTCATCAGTTGCTAGACATTTGGGTCATTCCTACTTTTGGGCTATGATGAATAATGCTGCTATGTACAGTTTTTTTTGCCTGGACATATGTTTTCATTTCTCTTGGGTGGATATTCAGAAGTGGAATTGCTAGGTCATATAATAAATTTATGTTTAACTTTTTCAGGAACAGCCAAACTGTTTTCCAACATGGCTTAACCATTTTACATTCTCACCAGCAACATATGAGCATTCCAGTTTATCCACATTCTCAAGTATATTCTAAAATCCAGATTCACATTTATTACAGCATGAAGCAGAGCCTGAATAAGGTTGGAACTAGCATCTCTGTGAACTGGGGAGTTCCCGTGGCCTTGTAATTTATTCACATTCCAAATTTCACTGAAATTTAGAAAAGAAATGATCAGAGATGTTCTTTTGAAACATGCTTGAAATCATTTAGTATCAAAACACAATACCAAAAAAAATCTATATAGACCTAATCATAGAACATTTGACAAAAATATTTGTCAAAGGGGAGTTATCAAGAACCATGACAAATGAGAATGTGTTTCCCACACTAAACAGAGTTTCCCAGGGGACAAAATCTTAACTGTCAATCCTACAAACTAGCAGAAACTTGCAGAAGGCAGCAATCACAGCCAGGAACCCGAAAGAAAGTCAGGGAACGATTTCTTTAAATCTGATGCAACTTGCATTGTATCAGGTGATGGGCTGCAAAGATGAGACCCTGCTTCCAGCAAAGGAAAGAAACAGACCTGGCCTAAAGGGAACACAGAAGAGTCACAGGAATGCCCCTGCTGCTTTGAAAACCCCAGGTACCTCTTACAAACATACTGTAGTCACAAATTAAAAGAGGGGGTGGGCACCCAGAGGACTGGCAAGAGCTTTGGTTCAGAGACCACAGAGGGACACCAAACACTTTCCACACACACTTTTCCTATCTAGAAAACCACCCCCCCTGTCTGGGGCTTGGATCTCTGTCTCTCTAACATTTTACTTAAAGTGTCATATAAATTTCACTGAATGTGTACGATCTCCTTTCTTCACCTACAGGTTTCCTCCTTTGGAGGCACCCGTTTTGTTCCTAGAGATGAAGACCTAGGAGGACCTATGCTAATTACCCGCTAGCCCTCTTTCTGGTGCAATCAGCTAAGTGGAGGTTTAGGTACCCAGCTGGTCAGGTTCCAGGAGATTTCCCCTGCTAATTTTCAGTCATTCAGGAAAACAAAGGAGTAACTAAGATTGGGTTACCATGATTTTAAAGAAACCCCGTTCCTCCTTCCCTTCCCCCTGCCAAGATGTGTAGACTTCTGTATTTCACACTTTTACATCTGTTCTTCTCCAAAAATAAAAGCTGTTTATATTCAAGAAATGCTGACTACAATACCAGCATGAGTTACATCTTTGAAACACTCACAGAGAGAACATACATATTGTTCCCACCAAAGAGCATGTGCAGTTTCTTCCCAGAGCAGCACCTGGGGATAAAACTGCAGGAGAGCTCAGCAGTGCTTTTATTTATTTGTTTGCATGGAAAGAAAACTGTATTCTCTCTGACGGGTGCTAGAGTTACCAGTTAAAGAAAACAGAAGAGGGGGTGGCCTTTTAGGAACAGCAAACACTTGGCTCTGACCTTATGAAACATAAGACTACCCAGTCTCTGGCCTCTAAGAGAGTCTTAGGGGTTCAAATAGAAAACCACAGCACTCTCAAACTTAAAGGACACTTTCAACCGTGCAAATGGCTGCAAAAAAGCCATTTCAAATTCACAGTTTCCCCAGAACATAAGACACCACCAGTACTAGAAACAAAACTGTCCCAAACTTGGTCCCAGACAGAACACCTTGAAAAATGCAATTAATTCACTCCCCCATCTAAAGAGTAACTAACATTTCTGATTTAAATGCTGTACAATTCCCTGATATTTTAATAATATTAAAACCTCTCCTAAGAAAGTTGGATATGTCCCCCTAATTGTCAATACTGCAAAAAACATAATCATCTTCAACCAGATTTTTTTTTTTTTTTTTTTTTTTTGCGGTACGCGGATCTCTCACTGTTATGGCCTCTCCCGTTGCGGAGCACAGGCTCCGGACGCACAGGCTCAGCGGCCATGGCTCACGGGCCCAGCCGCTCCGCGGCATGTTGGATCCTCCCGGACAGGGGCACGAACCCGTGTCCCCTGCATCGGCCGGCGTACTCTCAACCACTGCGACACCAGGGAAGCCCCAGATATTTTTTATAGCCAGTCTACCGATTATTATCTAACCATATCTTTCTCCTTTAAAAATAGATGTTCCAAGAGGGCTCTTTGAATTCAGTTTTTCAAAAGCATCTTCCCCAGCAGTGAGTATGAAATAAAATGTTGATACATGCTCATTATCAAGTTGTGTACAAAGCTGCCTTAACAACCTTAATCATCATCAACCTTCCCCCCAAAAGAAAGACATGCAATATAAGCAGTGTGTTTATCTAAGACCTGTAGATTAAATAACAACATAGGGCATCTTTGTGGCTAGGTCAGAGATGTTTACGGATTGTTGTTACAAGGAATGTCTGTGGGATTTCTCTGTAAGGAAATCCTCTAACCTGCTGTCTAGATTCCAAACGTCCATTCCATTTTCCAAGCCTCAAGAAATAAACAACCCAAAGATTTCAGACTGCAAACAAAAGAAGGGATGAAAGAGTTTGTGAATACAACTCTTTTTTTCAGCTTCTAGGCAAATGTCAGCACCTTCTGGGGCTTTAAACAGAATCCCTACAGATCCATAGGGAAAAACAGGAAATTAACACCAGAAGGATGCATCTTCTTGATCATGGAGATGGGGCTTTTTCTGGCCCCTGAATAAACTTGCTAATAAAAAAAAAAAATGGCAATGCAAAGAACAGTCCAGGATTATCAGCTGAAATGGTATCAGGTGACACTCGATACCATTTCAAGTATTCCCCTTTCTTACGAACAATTCATACACATAAAATATTAGTGTGAAGTTTTAAAGTCCACATTCTTAAAAGTATGTGCCTTCCACAATTTGAGGCCACAAGCCTTAAGAAAAAGTTGCAGTTACCTTATATAAATGACTATTTCCTACTCTGCAACATTGTCAGGCAATGTGGAAGCTGCTGAAACGAGGATCTCACTTTGAGAACCACTGTTTAGGCAATTAGCCTGTCAAGCAGCTCTTAGAAAATCACAATGCACAGGATCACGTTTACTGAGAATCAACCAGCCGCAGAAGCCTCTTCTATCTACTGGATAAGCCATGCTAGTCCTTGCTCCAAACACTCTCAAAATTGCCAACACAGGACGTACATGCAAGAGGACAATACACAGACACATGCCCAAAACAGCAAGAAATCATTACCATGGTGAGACTAAAGACGTTTCATTTCTCCAGTGCGTTTCTTTATGATGTATCCTACTGCGCAGTTTAATGTATTTTTCTCAGATAGAAATTACTAAACCACAATGCATAGCCGTTCTCCCTCTCACTACCCCACTTCATTTCACTTACTAATGGGAGTTTCATCTGAGGCCAGGGCACAAAATGTGGTGAAGGAGCCCATTTTAAAGCTTATTTATATTATTAATATTTTAGTGTCTGTAAGGACCAAAGCCATGATCAACACTCAGTCCTTAATGGTCAGAAATCAAGCAGAGGCATTGATAAGGTGCAGATATAATCTAAACCTGCCATCAGGCTGAACAAAAGGATGTGCGCAAACAGTCCAACAGACGCCCAAGCTCTAACTCTCCAACTATTGCATAGGTTTTTAAAGCATTAACTTCAAATGCACACTTTTCTCATGACCCTGTTCTGGATTTAAGTGCATTTATATCCAGATTATAATCAGAAAGCGTATTTAATTAGATATTGTTTGCAAGTACTTTGAGATATAAAGTGCTCTACAAATGCTAAATATTATTATTTAAATACAGTTTGCAATTACTGCTTACAACCTATTCCACCCGCCACACTGCTATAATTGGATTACAGGAAGCCCAAAAAAAAAAAAACCACCTAGAAGTAGAAATGATGAAACCATGTGCACGTGAAGCTCAGATTTTTACCCTAGGTATAAATAATTCATAGGCATTTTAAATGAAGGGTTAGGTTGTAAAATCTAGTGAGATCAAGGCAGCTGGCCTCCACAAGACTGAAAACCACAAAGTTATGTTGATTTTATAAGTTTCTTACTTATAAACCAGGTGGAAAGTAGACTGTGGTCAAAAACACAGGGCTCTTTACTCTTCTAGCTGCCAGCTCCGTCTTCCATTTTCTCCATTCTTATCTTTAAATATCTATATCTGTCTGAAAAAAAGCGTAACTCCAGATTTTGATTTTAATAATTATCTGGCAGATAAAAGCTTGAGAATGGCTCCTGTTCTAACATGTCTTCCCATCTTGCTATCTTCTGTGATAATCGCAAACTCAGTGGTCTTCAATTCTTAAAAAATGGAAACCTTTGAGCCTGATTCCACATGCCTTCCAAACACACTTGTTGGATACTTCTCCAAAGAGAAGGGCAGATTAAACATAAACGTACCTTATATACAATGTAAAAGGAAACCACTGCTAATCGCAAAATGGTTCACATTTTATGCTTTCATGTTTTTAGACAAGAAAAAGGACAATTAACATGCTCTAAGCTGATCTTGGTTATTTAAAAAACAAAATCACAAGGGAAGAAATATTTTGGAAATAACACTTAAAACACAACTATGCTCATCAAAGAGATCCTGTGCCCCAAACGAAAGTCTTCTGGGAAATCTGTGAACCCAGCGAGATAATACATCAGATAATTCTGATGTCATGACAAGGTCAAATACTGGCCATGTGAGTTACTATGGGCACTGACTTTAGGGTAGGTCAATCGTAAGTTCGGCCATTTAGAAGTTTCATGACCTTTGGTAGATTAATTGATTTTTCCAAGCCTCATGCATTCATCTGTACACTTACCTCACAGGAAATTGGGAGATAATTTGACAATGTCAAGAACCTTAAAGATCATTTATAACTTTCACTGTAAATTACACTTCTAAGAAGTTATTCAAAGGAAACAGAGATGTATACAAAGACTTATGTATAAGGATAAATAATGTATAATGTATAAAAATAATGTGTACAAAGACTTATATATAAGGATGTTTGATTATCAAAGCACCATCTGCATGAGTTGAAAAGGTGGAAATAGCCAAAAGTTTCATCAGTAGGAATTGGTTAAATATATTATGATGCATTCCCACAGTAAAATGCTAAGTGGTCCTTAAAACATATGATTAGAAATTTGAACACTGACTGAATGAAGAAATTAAAAATTACATTTCTTAGGCATGATTATGGTCTTGCGGTTATGTGATTTTTAAGTTTATCTTTTAGAAATACTGAAATATTTACAAGTGAAAAGATATGATGCTTCACAATAATATGGGAGAGGAAGAGGATGGGGGTGTAGATAAAATAAGATTGGGTACAAGTGGAAAATTGTTCATCTGGGGGCTCATTACACTACTCTACTTTTTAAAATAACTTTATTTAGATTTAATTGACATTCCATAAATTCACCCTTTTGAAGTATACAAGTGATTTTTAGTAAATGCACGGAGTTGAGCGAGCATCACCACGACCAGGACACGAGCAGTCTCTTCCTACACCCCGTCTCCTCCAGCTCCAGCAACCCCTAATCTACTTTCTGTCTCTATGGATTTGCCCATTCTGGACATTTCATATAAATGGAATTATATAACATGGGGCCTTTTGTGTCTGGCTTCTTTCACTTAGCATAATGTTCATCCATGGTATCGCGTGTATCAACACTTCCTTTCGTTACTGAATAATACGCCGTCTTAAGAATATAATGCATTTTGTTCATTCATTCATCAACTCATGGATGTTTAGGTTGTTTCCCCTCTTTGGCTATTATGAATAATGCTACTAAAAATATTGGTGTACAAGTTTTTGTGTGGATGTATGTTTTCAATTCTCTTTGGTATATACCTAGGACTGGAATTGCTGGGGCACATGGTAACACTTTGAGGAGCTGCCGACCTGTTTTCCTAAGTGGCTGCACCATTTTACATTCCCACCAGCAATGTAAGAGCATTCCAGCAATCCATCTACTTTTACGTAAGTTTTAAGCTCCCCATGATAAAGAATTTTTTTAAATTTTGCCATAGAAAAACATTAATAGTATGGAAAATGGCTGATTATTAAGTTTTAAAAAAAAAGGTTGTAGATAATATATACAACATAATTTTTTTAAACTATCCATTTAGCTATGTGTAGAAAAAACTACTAAGCCATATACCAAAATATATATGTGGTTACCATTGGGAATCATGAATTCTTTTTCTTTTTTCTCCATTTTCCAAGTTTTCTGCAATGATCATGCATTGCTTTTATAATGAGAACAACAAAAAGCTTTTTTTAATTTAAACATACTTTTAACAATCCAGCAGTCTTTGCTCCCGTTCCCAACCTACATTTTCCAGACCCTGGAGCCCCAGAGGTCATCCTGGTGGGATTCCTAAGAAAATCAAAAATACGCATTGCCAGGCTTCCCTGGTGGCACAGTGGTTGAGAGTCTGCCTGCCAATGCAGGGGACACAAGTTCGAGCCTTGGTCTGGGAAGATCCCACATGCCGCGGAGCAACTGGGCCCGTGAGCCACAACTACTGAGCCTGCCTGTGCTCCGCAGCAGGAGAGGCCGCAATAGTGAGAGGCCCGCGCACCGCGATGAAGAGTGGCCCCCCGCTCGCCGCAACTAGAGAAAGCCCTCGCACAGAAATGAAGACCCAACACAGCCAAATAAATAAATAAATTTTTTTTTTTTTAAATACACATTGCCTTCATGAAGCTTGCTGTGTAGTAGTAAATATAAGCCAAGACAGAAAGTTCTGAGGTCTAAAAAAAAAGTTATGAGATCAGTTCGGAGAGGATTTACAAGTGAGAGGGCTAATTTCTATCTGAAAGGATCAGGGCAAATTTGGTGGAAAAGGTGGCATTGCAATGCTGAGTGCTGGGGTAGTAGGTACAGAAAAAGAGAATAAGGTAGGTCACCCCCTAAAGAGCATCCATGGGGAGAAGGAAGCTGTTCCCTATGGCAAGTGAGAAGGAATGTCGTTAACTGCAGGGCATGGGGCGGGGCCCAGCTGAATTTTAACTGGTCTTGAAGTAAAGAGTTTAGTCTTTGTTCTGTAGACTGTGGGAGTCGGGGAAGGCCGTGAATTAAAAATACCCAGACTGGGCTTCCCTGGTGGCGCAGTGGTTGAGAATCTGCCTGTCGATGCAGGGGACACGGGTTCGAGCCCTGGACTGGGAAGATCCCACATGCCGCGGAGCAACTGGGCCCGTGAGCCACAACTACTGAGCCTGCCTGTGCTCCGCAGCAGGAGAGGCCACGATAGTGAGAGGCCCGCGCACCGCGATGAAGAGTGGCCCCCGCTTGCCACAGCTAGAGAAAGCCCTCGCAAAGAAACGAAGACCCAACACAGCCAAAAATTAATTAATTAATTTTTTAAAAAATAAAATAAATACCCAGACTGAAACTGTGCTTTAGGAAGACTAACGTGGCTGCAATGCACAAGGGAAACTGGCCAGGAGAAGGCTGGAGGCAAGGGGACCCAGGCAATAGATATTAAGGAAAGATGTTTAAGGTTGGGGTAAAACAAAATGTGTTTTGAGAATTTCCAGGCACCCCCTTGAGATAAGTAGAGGCAGCCTGGGCATGTAAAAAAAGTGGATAGAGAATCAGCTTTCTCTAGAGGGAAATCAGCTTCCAACCAGAATGGAAGAAATTATAAGCAGAATTCATCCAACATTTTCTATTTAAGTCCTCCCTCTCTCTCCGCTAGGAACCTCATATTTCTATGTGCAGAATAACATTTCTTACAAAACTATCACCCAGATTTTCTTGGAATTCTCAGCACGCTGCTAGTTCAGGCCCTCTTCTCACAGAGCTACTCCCCCCCCCACAGAAATGGAAGAACCAACTGAACATGAAATCATCTTTCAGACACAAGTTATCCCAAATTCTATGAGAAACGCAGACTCAGACTGATTCTGCTCAGCTGGTCAGGGCTGCCATGACTTGATCACAGTAGCTCAAAGCTGGGTGGGCTTTAGAACCACTATCACTGAAAGAAGGAATGGCGTAGAACAAGAAGGGCACGGAAGATTAATTCCAGGACAGACAGAGACACAGAAAGAAGAAAGGGCCAACCAGCAAGACTCAAAGTTACGAGATTTCAAAGAGCCTTACTGATAAGGGGGGAAAATATGATATACCCATAAAAGAAAAGTGTTGGGTATTCTTTCATCAACAAAATATTCCATGACCTCCTAAGTCAATAATTTGGCAAACAGCAAACCATGACTTATATTAGCTTTTGTACAAAGATTACTCCAGTTAATAATGAACACTGAAAATGATTACACATATTTCTCTGATGTTCTGATAACTACCACTACACCCTATTTTATTATGAGGCAACGTCATGGCAAAGAAAACACCTGTTTAATATCTCTAAAAAACAGCACATATATCTAATTAAAAAACTTATGCTATTATCATTTTAACATACCGTTATCTTAGCAATTCATGCAACGTTAGTAAATTCTCATTTAAGACCAAATTTAATTAATTGCTCTGGGGTAATGAATTACTAATGTTGCAAGATTGCTTGAAGCCCATGAGACCTCTCACCAGAAGGTTTTAAATACTGGACTAGTAGTGTATCATTTCAGGCATCCACTCCCTGTCCCACCTCACACACACACAAACTTTGAAAAGGCACAGGCACAATATATGTGTTTTTATTTGCATAATGGTTAATCCATAAAGAGGAGAAAAAGTCTTTAAAAAAAGAAAAGAAAAAGTTTTTAATGAATAATGCTGATACTTGATACTGGTTTAGAAATATGCTAATCTCCAAAAAGTTTCTGGGCTGAACTCACCTCGAGCAAAGGTCAACCCAGGCCATCAGAGGGTCAGACAGAGACCATGAAAGGTCAACATAAGGCCATACTGATACATTCAAAGGAAAAAGTACTATTAAAAAGATGCACGACCTTCTGATATCTTTTTCTCAGGATCATTTTCTGTTACACACAATCATTGGGATCAAATGTTGGTGGAATCAAGTTTCCCATAAAATTCTATTTAATCATGGAATAGCATATCTGTGTAGTGCTTTACAGTTTTCAAAGCACTGCCATAAATGCTTATTGATTTTTGAAACCTGTGTATGAGGAAGGCAAGCAGTTGTGATCATTCCCATTTTTGAGTTAATTACGGACAAAGGACTGATCCAAAGTCACAGGATTAATAAGACATGGACACAGAACCCAGGGCTCAGTCCACTCCATTAACTCATTCATTTATTCAACTAACTGGGACCATGGACTCAGAGATGAACGAGACCTAGCCTCTGGCCCCAAGGAGCCCACAGTTTAGTGAGCAAGTAGAAAGAAAACCCCATACCATTTATAATACAAACGTAAAAAGCATAGCAGGAAGAATACATGCAAGTCTTCCAGATGAGGTCAATTCTTAAACCTAGGTTTCAATGGAGAAAAAAAATATCTAGGCCCAGCAGGGAGTGAGGGGTAGAGGGAGAAAGACAAGCAGAGGTCATCCAATTCTGTTCAAACAGAAAAGTGAGTGTGAGTCCTGGCAGAAACTTAAGAGTATGAAGTCAGCAGCGGCCAATCTTGGCCTTGATTGCCTTACTCTGTGGGCCCAGCCACGGTGCTCAGATTCAGATGTATGCTAATCTCCAAAAAGCTTTCTGGGCTGACCTCACCTCCTATGCAATAAAGCATACTGGTGGCACATTTCATTTCTTTTAATACTGTCATATCTTGAAGGAAGCATGACTCAAGCCCTGCATCTGAATGAGTAGATTGTTTTCTATAGCCTATGTATGTACACACACATTTCATACACCCACATGGATAGTTTATATCCGTAAAACTATGTAGAATATAAGTATCCACACAGATTATAGAAAACATACATAGAACTCTATAAACCTTGCATGCAGAGACATCTGAATAACGTGTATGTCTAGACCAACCCCTTGAGATATGTTTAGATGGAAGAGGGTTACAGAGAGAGAGGTTACCATGCAGGACAACCATCTGTCCTAGATGATTCAGACAGTCATTTGCCTGCAGAGGAGGAATTGAAGGGGTTGGACAAGATGAATTCCAAAGATACTTTAAAGCTCCATGGTTTAATGTTTTATGAGATTACCTGCATGAAGCAGTTTCTCTATTTTTGATAAATAGAATTCCATGACCCTGGTGAAATAATTCCTCTCAGCCATTTTTTTTGTGCTCAGGCAGAAAATGTATTACTGATATCTGATTTAGCCACAGACAATGTGACTTAGAGCACTGAATGAGAAGTCAGGAAACCTATATCCTCTCCCCAAACCACCCTTCTCCCCTCCCCTACTCACCCCACCTCCAAGCAGGGAGAGAGGGCTGTGTGACCTTGGGCAATAGACTTGACCTCTCTGGGCTACAGCTTCCCAGGTATTAAATGAAAGGAGTGGCTAAGTGTTCAACAATTCTCTTCCAGCTCTAAATCTATGAAATCATTCCTCTCCCTCAAGACTTAGTTCTCCACAGCTCTAAAAATCAGGACTAATAAAACTGGATTCAGATCACCTCTTTTCTAACCATCCTCTCTTTTCTTACTTTTTAAAACCATCCAAATCTTGCATAATTTAAGTGATCAGTGCTTCCCTGGTTGCTCTGGTTTAAATTATGCATTGTTGCTATTTGGGGAAAATTTAGACTGGGTCCAGTCTGGGATCACTGGCTGAGAACAATAAGCCCCCAAAGTGAGAAAGGATAAAGGCCTCTCCAGACAGGATCTGCTTTTAATGCATTGAGCACAGAGTTTACAAAAAGGGCATTGATTGTGTAAAGAGCCACCAAAACAGCAAGGGACTGGTAAGGCTGCAGTAAATTCTCCTAGATGCCACTGACCTTGGCTGCATTTCAGGGGTCAGGCATTCCCCAGGAAGTTCTCAGCAGGCAGGCTTTCCTGAGGATTTAGGAACAAATGAGACCTCTCATCTACATGAGCCCATCTCTCTTAATCTGGGAAAAAAGAAAAAGATCATCTGCCCTCTGATTTGTGGAGATGACCTCTGTGGCCTTTGGACTCAGCTCCAGGCCTGCACAACTCACCCACCACAAGACTGGTCGCAGACCCCTGACCTCTGGGAGGCAATTGTCCCCACATCTGCACTTAAGTCCTCCTGCTAGCAGTTCCCCATCTCCTGGGCTAGCTGGAAGCTGTATCCCTCCCTCTTTCCACACCTCCTGCAGGCAGAAATACAGTGGCAAAGCACTAAAACCCAAGCCACAAAGAGCAATTTCAGTGAATTGTGCAAAGATATCTTTTCAAAATACTGATCTCCCAAGCGCAGATCTCCCAGGTGTGAATTGAACTCCAGGTCGGCCGAGGAGCCCTTGTGGTTGCTCATAAGCTTGCAAGCTCTGGGTATCTCTGAAAACCTTCCCCAGGAAAAAGCCCACAAGGGACACCTCCAGACCAAGCCCAACTACAATCGTATAAGAGCGCTATCCATTAGAGAAGCAACGTTGAGATTCCGGCTCAGGGAAATCGCAAGACTTGCCCATTGTTCAGACTCCCATCCCCCCGCCCCGTCCTCCTCCCCAGCTTTGCCACTTTTCTCTACCCTGAAGTCTGGGCCATCCATCCACCTGATTAACCCGCTGGCAGAAACTCCCAGCGCAGAAAGTAGGGCAAATGAACACACACAGTCAGTAAAGCAGGAAGCCACAGACTTGGCCAAAGCACCCACCCCGTTACCAACCTCCACCCCCAGCGGCCCAGG
Organism: Grampus griseus; assembly: GCF_964374135.1. NCBI lineage: Eukaryota > Metazoa > Chordata > Mammalia > Artiodactyla > Delphinidae > Grampus > Grampus griseus. The sequence continues at coordinate 49,046,572 of NC_138998.1, forward strand.
GGGCAGCGGGTTCTGAATGTGGCCTTTCGGCGCCAGGGAAATAGCTTACTGTAATAACGCATGAATGAGCTTTTGCTACCCAACTATCAAAAAAAGCCATTTCAAATGGCATCTCTGCTCCTTCTCAGCCCCTTGGCTGTCTCCCAGAAACCTCACCTCTGAGATGGAAGGATTAAGGAGAAGGGGAGGGGGAGTTGAAAAGAGGAGGGTAGGTCAGGAGAGAGAGGATTAACGAGACTAAAGAAAAAGTACCACTTTGACCATAAAGGTAGTTCTTTAAAATAACAGTGAAGAAGGCAATGTCAAGGCAAGTACTGAAGATTCAGGTATACAACCCCAAGATTTAGCATCTAACAATGTATTCTTCAGGAGGGCGTGGGAACTTCCAAGCTTCACCTATCCTGCCTGTCTCTGTGTTGATAGCCACCATCAGTTCGGTCTCACCGACCCTCCCTGCCTCATGTATATACAATCGCTTTTTTTAAAAAATTTATTTTTAGTTCAAGAGAGGAAAAAGCCGTGCTAAGATTGGTAGCCCATCCTTCTCAGACCCCCGCTGCTGCTGCCACCCACACCCCTCCCCCCCTTCCAGGCAGGCAGCATCTAATTAACATCTCAAGAAAGCTCTGCCCCCTTCCCCGAAGGAGTGTGTTGGGCTTGGGGGGTGGGGAGGCGTCGAGGCTGCACTAGGATTCCTGGTATTCCGATCTCAAAACAACAGCAAAATGGATTCTATATCAGTGATGTCTTAGTCAATACAATGAAACGGCGTCTGAGGCAATTCACGTGAGGGTAAATGCAAACCAGGGGGTCTGGAGCGGGGTGGAGGTAGGTGCTTTACAAAGGACTAGCCACAGACACAGAGAACACACACACACACACACACACACACACACACACACACACTCACACTCCCAGGAGTTCCGGTCTGATTGGGGAAAAGCAGAGAACACATCCCTTTCACCTGCTTAAGTTCAGCCATAAAACTGAAATGTCACAGCCACAAAGTCAGAAAGCACAGGCAGGGCTGAGTTAAAACGATAAATAAAGGTGAGCGGCAGACCTGCGTTTACGAGAGCGCTGAGAGGGAGTCGGGGCGCCGACGGCAGAAAAGGGGGGGAAGGGGAGGCAGTTGCCAGCTACAAGACCAGCATAGCAATAACTGCCCCCTTGGAGCGGCAGGTTCGGCGTCGCGGGGACAGCCAGGCTCACAATGTCATCTAGCAGGTAGCTGGAAAACGTGAGGGACCAGTGCCTTTATTCGCGCTGTTGTTATTCTTTTTGCAGAAAGGGACAGTGGGGTCTAGAGCCTTGGCACTAGACGACTGCCCGGGGCTTGTGTACATACACACGCACGCACACACACACGAGCCTTTCATTTTAATGCTCTTACACCGGTCTACGATGAAACTGGCATAAGCTCCACGAGTTCTCAGGGGAGCTTTGGCTGCCACCAAAGGAGGACACGTACCGCACAGCCCCTGCTGTGGGTGCTTAGCCAAGAGCACCTCAGCAACCCCCGAATCTAAACGAGAATCCAGGTTCCCTCGCGTCGCATTCGCCCGCCTCTGCCTACCAGCCCGAGCCCCAGTTCCACGCACCAAGCCCATTCACCCTGACCCAAAACACTGGAAAGAAATCAGAAAACATGTTCCACTCACCCTCAAAGCCGAGAGATCGATTTCATCCAGGCTGCGAGCCGGAGAGTCGCTCGCCATGTCGACTTCTTCGCGGGAGAAATGGACCAAAACCACCCCGAAGATTCCCCGTTGAAAATTCCACCTCGGTCTATTTCACTCGCGTCCTCATGCGGGTGTCGCGCCAGAGGCCCGGGGCCCAGCCTCCCCCGCCCACCCCGGCCCCACAGCGCCTGATCGCGATCCTCAGCGCGTCAGTCCGCCGGCTCCGGGAGCCCAGCCTGCGCGGATCTCCAAGCCCGGAGTCGCGGTGCGTGTGGGCTGTGCGCCCTGAGCAGCTAAGGGCGCTGGGGCTGCGTGGGTGTATTTAAATGGGACATGCTTTGCTTGTGCGTGGATGGCGGCTGCATTGGCTGTTATAATGAGACACATCAACTCCTCCACTCAGCTGGGGGGGTGGGGGTGGAGAACCACACAGAACTGTCTATCACCGCTTCCTGGGAGGAGTAAAGGGGGCGGGGGGGGAAGAGGCGGAGGAGGCGTGGTCTCCTACTGGGGAGAGGCCGCGCTTCCTGACCCGGTCCCTCTGCACCAACGTGGGTGGGGGAGGGGCGCGCAACCTTTCAGCCCAGGTTTTGCGGGCTAATCGGTCTGGATCTAAAGAGCTGTTCCTGAACCCTGCCGTGCTTATCGTAGGGACAAGGGGACTTTATTTTTGTGTGTCCAATTCTTGCGCTGCAGCAAAATGGCCCTTCAGTCGCATTTTGAGGGGTTTTCGGCAGGGTTCAAATGCTCCAACGTTGAAAAAAAATCCGGAGGGAAAAAGAAAAAGAGCGACGCCCTCCCTCCCCCATTAATTATTTGTGGGGCTGGAGTAGCGCGGGCTGCTGCAACCGGTGCATATAAGGACTTGTGTGCAAGGAAGGGGGTCCGCCTCCAGCCGCGGAACGAATGGGGGAGAAGCGCACTCGCGCCGGGCGCCCAGATCCCCGCTTCGGCAATTTGCAGCTGCCGCTGAGTCGGGTCCTCCTGCGGCCCCCGGGACCCCGCCTGGCAGTTATCGAGGGCCGGTCACTCGCCGCCTCCGGGCTGGGAAGGTTTGCGAAAAGCGGGAAAGCTGGGAGCTCTGAGCTCCCTCTTGGCCTCGCCACACCCAGGACCTACCCGTACCGCAATTCCCCCACGGAAACGACCGAACTGAAACGAGGATTGTTCTCTGGGTGCAATGGCTTGAATGCTTCAGGTAATTCGGAAGGCAATACTGGATAAGGCAGCACACGCCGCCTCAAGACACTGCATCGTCCTTTCCGGCAGTGTTTCTGCTGCTGACCTACCCAGATTGATAGAGAAAGTTTGGCTGGCGGATAAGATGCAACCCAGAAGATGTACGGCGTGAGAGCGATTTCACTCCACCCGTATTCTCATTTATAGGCTGTACGTTTACAGTGGTAAACCTGACATTCTGTAATCTGGAGTGTCAAGTCACTTCCCCCAGCCTCCTCGCACAGCCCTTCCTGTCCGGCCTTGGCCACGCGAAATACATAGGATGAAACGCTAAAATTGAACTTTTCTCCCAATACAGCAGTAGCTTCGAAAGCATTATCTGCACCTCTGTTAGGATGAGAATTTTCTTCTGGCCAAGTGTCCTGAGGGTTTTTTAGTCGTGTGATATGAATATCAGCTTCAGAACAATGCTTTTGAATGAATGAACAGAACCCAATGTAGTTAGTTCTTCAGGACTGCAGACGTTAGGGGACTTTCAAACAGCATTCGGTATGCGGTCTGCTGTTTTTGTTAATAATATTCTATTTATTTATATGCATCGAGCATCATGAAACTTGAAAATTGTTCCAACATCTCAGTGGCCATAACAGTTTAGGAGCTTTTGCCATTAAAACGTCAAACGTTTAAATGTGTCATATTCAAAACATTTGATTTGATCTCACATTTACTAATAAAATCATCCAGCTCGAGGTAGTAACTAAGCCACCAAGTAATGTCGAAATGACGTAAAAACCTATCATTTCTCATCGTCCTTATTTTTCCTTTCTCTGTGCCTTTTTTACCCTTAATCTAGATGACAAGTTAATGTATTGTCTCAGTATTGAAAGAAAATAATTAAGATCAGGTATTGATATCTATGAACAGAACTATTTTTAAAACTCCAAACATATGAAAAATGAGGTAAACATTTTTTTCAAGGGGAACCTTCATTTTATACCCCCAATTTTATTTGAAACATCACAAATAGGTCATTTCTTTTAGCGTTAATCAGCTGTTTAGGACGTAAGGGTGTCATGCTACTGGCACTAAATTCTACCCTTGGGTTTAGAATCCGATTAGAAAACCGTATATTCGGTACAGCGCTGTGTACTAAGTGGGGGAGGGCTTCCTAGGAGCCTGAGAGGATGATAAGAGAGTCAGGTGGAGGCAGGGATGCTGGTTGCAGGAAATACCATAAAAGGAGAGATTACAATAGCCAAGGTCCCTCCAGCTGGTAAGGGAAGGAGGAAACTCCAGGCAGTTTGTGCTGGAGGTGAAGTAATTGTGCTGACTGGGCTGAGGAGGAAAGCAGAGGTCAGATCAGGTAGAGCTTTGCATACCCATTTAAGGAACTTGAACTTTATTTTTTAGGTCAAGTGTATATCAAATTTCAGCCATTTCTGTAAAAACTCCTAATGTTTTGCCATATCTGTAAACCTCCTGGACAGTTGTTATTTACTTAACATTTTTCTTTAAATCAACACTTTTCTTTTTTCTCATATTTAACTTAAAAGGAAACATAAGTCACTACTGTGGATGGAAAGCTAGTAACACCTGCTAAAAAATAGAAGGAAATCATTACAATAAATACAATGGAAAATAAAACAATATTATTAAATTATAAGTAACTACCTATCCTGAGTTTTTAATTTGTTAAAAGAGAGATTAGCAAATGCCAGAAAAGGCATTCAAAACTTGACCAAAATGAGATTTTCTTCCTGGTGTAATCTGAAAGGTTGAAAGAATTGTTATCATTTATGTGCAGTTTGAAAGCCTGCAAAACAATATGATACGCTGTTTATGTCTATCTAAATATGTAGGTAACTATAAAAAGCATGGACATAGGAAGGATACAGAAGCATGAACTTCGGGGCAGTGAGAAGGGAAGAAGAGAAAGAGGATGGGAAAGCACAAAGGAGGCTCCAACAATGGCATCTAATTTAATTTTTTTTAAAAGATCTTAGGGCCTCCCTGGTGGCACAGTGGTTAAGAATACACCTGCCAGTGCAGGGGACACGGGTACGAGCCCTGGTCCGGGAAGATCCCACATGCCGCGGAGCAACTAAGCCCGTGTACCACAACTACTGAGCCTGCGCTCTAGAGCCCGTGAGCCACAACTATTAAATCTGCATGCCACAACTACTGAAGCCCGTGGGCCTAGAGCCTGTGCTCCACAACAAGAGCAGTCACCGCAATGAGAAGCCCATGCACCACAAAGAAGAGTAGCCCCTGCTCGCCGCAACTAGAGAAAGCCCGCACGCAGCAAAAAAGACCCAACACAGCCAAAAATAAAATAAATTTATTTTAAAAAAGAGATCTTAAGCAAATATTGCTAAATGTTTGGAATCATTCAGTCTGGATTGTTACTAATGGGTGCTTGGGCCAAGGAAACAAGGTATCACCCCAAGGGACTACCACCAATTTCCAGGAGAAATGAGACCACACACACACACATGCTGAAGGTAAACTATACATACTTACATCGCCCGACCTCCACCATGCCCTGTCCTGCCCCTCTTCCTACTGCAATCAGCAAAGCAAGCACTCAGACTTAGAAGTGGTACCACAGATAGGCAAGTGAGATTTCCAAACACTGAGTATACCAATCACCAATCATTCGTGGAAATCTATTACCATGAAAGACAGGCACTTATTTCTTTCTTTCTTTTTTTTTTTTTTTTTTTGCAGTACTTGGGCCTCTCACTGTTGTGGCCTCTCCCTCTGCGGAGCACAGGCTCCAGATGCGCAGGCTCAGCGGCCAAACCTCACGGGCCCAGCCGCTCCACGGCATGTGGGATCTTCCCAGACAGGGGCACGAACCCGTGTCCCCTGCATCGGCAGACGGACTCTCAAACACTGCGCCACCAGGGAAGCCCTTTTTTTTTTTTTTAATTTATTTATTTTTGGCTGTGTTGGATCTTCATTGCTGCACACAGGCTTTCTCTAGTTGTGGCGAGCGAGGGCTGCTCTTCGTTGGGGTGCGTGAGCTTCTCATTGTGGTGGCTTCTCTTATTGTGGAGCATGGGCTGTAGGCTCATGGGCTTCAGTAGTTATGGCACTGGGCTCAGTAGTTGTGGCACACAGGCTTAGCTGGTCCGTGACGTGGCATCTTCCTGGACCAGGGATCGAACCCGTGTCCCCTGCATTGGCAGGCAGATTCTTAACCACTGTGCCACCAGGGAAGTCCAAGACAGAAACTGATTTCAGTCAATAAACAAATTGAAAGCTCCTAGTTATTTTTAATGGAGCAAAAATAGATTTTATTATATATATATTTTTTACCCTCAGATGTATAATACAGAATCTTACATTCATAAAACAACCAGATTATTATGAAAACAAACTAGAGGACTAATTAAGAATTTATTTATTGAAATTCTTTAATGAGTTGGACAGTAATAACTAATACTGTGTTGCAGATACTCTTATAAGCATTCATGTATTAACATATTTAATCTTTATAATCTTACAAAATAGGCAATATTATTAGAATATTCATTTTACGGATGAGTAAACCGAAAAATAGAAAGGTTAATTAACTTACTGAAGGCAACACAGTAATAAATGGTTGAACCAGAATTTGAACTCAGGCTCTTACTCACCATGCTATACTGACTTAGGCTGAACTGAAGGGTAAATTAGCAAGCTAGAAGATTGGGCTCAGTTTTCTCCTAGATTGCAGGAGAAAGGATAAAGCAATGAGCAAACATTTAAGTAATATGGAGAATAACTCCAGAAGTTTCAACATTTCTCTAACAAGAGAGCTAGAGAATGGATGGAAGGAAATACTCAAAGACATGAGACAAAATGTTCCAATATCTTCAGGTGAAAAGCTCTTGTTTAGTGTATAAGTAAAAAGCATCACACCTGAACACATCATGAAGGAATTTCAGAGCATCAAGGATACAAAGGAAATTCTCACCAGATCACCTACTTCTCATCAGCAACAATGGATGCTAGTAGAAAATGGAACAAAGTATTCTAAGGGAATTGCTTTTAACTCAAAATTCTCTACCCAACTAAACTATCATTTCAGAGAGAATACAAAATAATGACATATTTTCAGATACATAAGGATTCCAATGGTTGATCATCTCTTAAATTATTATTGAAAAGTGTATTCCACCAAAGGGAAAACTGAATCACAAAAGAAAACAATGCAATACAAAAGACAATGGGAAGCAAAAGTAGCAAACTCTGTTTGTCACCCGCTCAAAGTCATTCTCATTCTTCCTTACCGGCAAAATTCTGATCTTGAGAATTTATCCTCCATGTGTTTCAAGAATATGGGCTCTCCCCAGCCCCAGAGAAAGAATGAATGTTACCTAGTCTACACTCATCATAGTTATCTATTCTCTCTCCTAATGCTTGGTTTAGACATGGATATATCATGCAACACTAAGTTAATAAAGGGGGTATAAGAATGGTTTTCCTCTTAAAAAACTGAAAAAAAAAAAGAAGAAGAAGAAAAGAAGGAAGCAAGAGAAGAGAGGAAGACCAAGAAAAGCCTCCTGCCTGTGGCAGCCATCCTCCAAGGTGGCTCCCACTGAGCCTCACCTCCTGGTGTATGCTCTTGTGTCGTTCTGTCCAACATAGAATACAGAGGACTTCCAAAACTGGGTAATAAAAACTGGGTAATAAAAGGCATTTCAGCTTTTACCTTGTTTTCTTGGGTCACTTGCTCTAAGGCAGGGTTTCTCAGCCTCAGCACTACTGACATTTTGGGCCTGATAACTCATGTTGTAGGGGGCTGTCATGTGCAGTGTTGGATGTTTAGAAGCATCCCTGGTCCCTACTTACCAGATGCCAATAACACTTCCCATTTGGGAAAACCAAAAATATCTCCAGACATTGCCGAATGTCCCTTAGAAAGCAAAATCACCCCCAGTTGAGAACCACTGCTCTAGGGGAAGCCAGCTACCGTGTCCTGCAGACATTCATGCAACTTGCCAGCCATGTAAGCTTCCTTGGAGTGGATTCTCCAGCACAGTCAAGCTTTCAGATGACTACAATCCCTGCTGGCCCTAACTGCAACCTCATGAGAGATCCTGAGTTAGATCCATCCAACCAAGCTGCTCCCAAATCCCTGCCTCACAGAAACCGTGATAAATAATAAATGTTATTGTTGTTATAAGCCACTTGATTTGTCATGCAGCAGTAGATAACTAATACAGTAGATAACTAATAGCTGGACCTGTAGCAGCCATCTTCCTAACCATCACCAGGTTAGGATGGGCTTGAGAAAAAAAGCAGAATATGAAAAGCACTTGGATCCTTAATCACATTATTGAGCCACTAAATCCAGAAACAACCTCTGAACTTCTTTTTATGTGACATAAGTTTTTCTCTCTTTATTTAAGCTCTCTTTAGTTGCATATTTTGTTATGTGCAACCAAACACTTCCTGTTACGGAAAATAAAAATTAAAACTTTTAATAAGTTTTATTGCTGATTCATAAAGTAGAAAGAAAAAATGATAATCTAAAACTAAAATAATCTTATCACCATGATAAAGGGAAAGGAGAGAGAGAAAAGCATGTTAAGATTTTTGTCTTATTTGGAGATGTATATATATACTTTCTCTAAACACAGAAAAAATGTAAGTCAGTTATGCAAGATAAATATGTGTCACCATATAGGCAAATATAAATTAGACGTGTAAGTTATAAACTACTTGAATAGAAGAAAAAGGAACAAGGATAACTCGATGAATTCAAGTTAAATAAGAAAAGAAAAAATATAAACCAGAATATGTAGTGTAAAGGACATGCTTGTGGAGTGGTGGGGCCCACTCAGCATCCATTCTGCTTTTGTATCCTGCAGTAGGTAGACTAATGCCCTCCGCCTGCCAAAGATGTTCATGTTCCAATCCCCAGAACCTGTATGTTACCTTACATGGCAAGAAGGTCTTTGCACGTGTGCTTAAATTAAGGAATTTGAGATGGGGAGATTATCCTGAACTAAGCAAAGTGGGCCTAATATAATCACAGAGGTCTTTAACAGTGAAAGAGGGAGGCGGAAGAGGAATCAAAATTAGAGGAAGAGATGAAATGGAAGAAAGACACAGAGAAATGCAACATCGCTGGCTTTGAAAATGAAGGAAGGGGGCCAGAAGCCAAGGAATATGGGCAGAGGCTCTAGAAGCTGGAAAGGCAAAGAAGTGGGTTCCCCTCTAGAGCCATCAGAAAGGAATGTGGCCCTACAGACACCATAATTTTAGCCCAGTAAGACCCCTTTTGACTTCATACCTCCAGACTGTAAGATAATAAATTTGTGCTGTTTAAAGCCACGAAGTTTGTGGTAATTTGCCACAGCTGTGATTTAAAAAAAAAAAAAAAACTAATTCAACTTCCTGTATCCATATTTCCTTTTGAATAATTGTCTCTTTCCCCTTGGTTACAGATATTGGAGTTGTTCCTTGGGTTTTCTGCCTGTTGGTATCCAAAGGGTGATAGGTGTCTGAAATCAGAACAGTAGAAGGCCCCTTCACAGAAACCTGGAAGTTGAGAAGAATGGCAACAGACTGAAAATGGTTAGTGACCATTCATTCCAATTGTGGTGCCCTACCCATAAGGTGTTTACTAGTGTCCTTTCCTCCTTCCTGTTTCTCAGAAGTTGCCTTTTTCCAATCCATTTCCAAGCGTGGCCTCTGTGCTAGTTATCTATTGCTGTGTAACAAACCACCCAAAAACTTAGTGAATAAAACAAGTTCTTCCTTTTGCTCACACATCTGTAATCTGGCAGGGTTTGATGGGAAAGTTTCATTTGCTCCACAGAGCATCAGCTACGGCTGGAGAACCCATTTCTGAAATGGCTCACTCATGTACCTAGCAGATTTGGTCCTGGGCTATGCACTGAGGCCACCGAGGCTGGTGGCTGGAAGATTTGGTTCCTCTCCACGTTGGTCTCTCCGTGGGCTGTTGAGACTTCTTTATGGCATGGTGGCTGAGTTACAAGAACAAGCGTCCCATGAGAACCAGACAGAAGCTCTATCACCTAGCGCCATGACTGCCTAGCGTCAGCAGTCACGTGACTTCATTTCCACCATTGTCACAAATCTACGCAGATTCAAGAGGAAGACACAAACATCCCACCTTTCGATGGGAGGAGTGTCTAAGTCACATTGTAGAAAAGCATGTAGGACAGAAGAAATTGTTGCAGTAATTTTGGAAACTAAAGCCTAGCACATCCTTCCAGCCATACAATCAATTCTCTGACCTCAATATCTTTGCCTTTTGTTCATGTTAACCAGAGTTGGTTTATGCTGTTGCTTTCAACCAGAGAATAATGTATCAGGTGTAAGCACAAACATATCACAATAAGAATAAATACTTAAATTGCCTTATTAGCATCAGAGTGTGTAAAAGCAAAGCAAAACAACACCAATAACCCAAGAATACACAAATCTGCCATAGGAAATTGATAAAATTTGACCAGGCTACAAGGCACAAGGTTTCATAATTTCCAAAAGGCAGCAGTTATGGATACCACATTCTCAGAGCACATTACTAAGAGATATCAATATTCATGTCACAGACTTATCTAAATAGATTCACAATTCTTGGACCTTCTTCACTAGAATCACGCTTATCTCTCCGGGCAGTAAACTTACTCCTAGGAATCCAATCAGAAATTTATCATCATCTTAAACAGCTCTGCCGTAGAGAATAAAACTCCAACTTCCTATTGTCCAACTACACACCCTATCCTTTGAGCTTCCTGGTAGCCTTTGCTAATATTACCACTGTTTTTAGCCTCACAGAAACCCCATATCTTCCCTTTGGTGGCATTCTTTCTTCTTTTCTAGTTGGTTTTCTCTCTTACCCTTTCTTCCTTCCCTTTCCATGATGGACCTCAAAGTGTTTAGGAGGCTGAAATTCCATATACTCTGTTCCATATAGTATGATCTGAGGTGAAAAGCCTGGTCCCTGGAGTTGAACTGCCTGAGATCAAATCCCAAAAGAAAAAAGAAAAATAATACAGTTGTTTTATAGTTCTCATTTCTTGTTCCAGATAGATAGATTTTTTTTTAACCTAGTTACCTCAGAATAATGCCAAGTGACTGTAACTTTTTTGTATTAAATGGGTTCAGAGCAATTTTCCTAATTATCTAGCACCTTTTAATCTAAAAGACAAACACAACACTTGATCTAAAATACCAGTATTATACTTTCCCCAAATACAGAAAACTATTTTTACTAAAAATTTGGCAAGCCCTTTCAAAACAGCATTTTCTGTTTTCATTTTTTGAGAAATTTCTGGCAACAAACATGTATAGAAATTTTAATGCAGCTGTAAGCTTTCAATATTTACTGTAAAAGTTTGTTTATAATTTTTTTGGAAGTGCTTGATCTTCTTAAATCTTAAAGCAGTTTTAAGCTGAATTATATTCTAGCCGAATAATGGAGTTTCCAGCTTGATTTTTCCTTAATATTTTTAGGACCTAACCTAGTGTCTTGCAACAGTTAGCATTCCATACATGTCTGGTCAATGACCAAACATACTTTAATAGAAATGATAAAAGGACATCTATTCTGACCACCAGGGCCTGTCTGGACCATGTCAAAAGCCTGTGGTATGTTGCTTCCTGCTGGCTATCTCAATTAGTTCCCACTTTTTCTACAGAACTTTTCTATAGAACTGTATCCTGTTTAATTTTAGATTCTAAGCCTCCCTTACCCCACCATACACAAAATAATTTTCAGTTTTTTAGTTCATGTCCATATATTTGAATGGCGTAGGCCCACAGGTTTGCCCGGAGCTGGGAGAGGGGAGAAGTAGCCCAGCTGGATCTTTACATGAAGTCATAAGGTAAACGTCCATAAACGTTCCTATCAGAGTTTTAAAGCTGGAAGGAACCTTTGAGATAACGAGTCCAACCCTCTCATTTTATAGATAAGGAAACCAAGGTCCAGAGACAGTATGTGACTTGCTCAATGTCACAGAGCTAACACAGGAAAAAGCTTTGGGAACTAAAGGCTTTGTGTTTAAAAAAAAAAAAAAAAAGGCTGTATTTACTGTTATTGTTTTCCCTGAGATTCCGATCCACTGTTCCTTCTACTATACCTTATTGCACCCCAGATACCATCCACTTGTGCTGTGCTTTTTATCTAAAAGAAACTGTAAAGTACACAACTAATCATATTTCCCTTAATGTGTGGGCTGCCTGAGATCTCCAAGCTAAAGGAGTGGGTGTGCCACGCCTGGTATTGCCTCTAGTGGGGGCAGAAGTGCCAAAAATGGAGCCCAGAAGTTTGCTCAAGTGGGTTCTTTAAGGCAGAGAAACCGGCAGACAAAACAAGGAATGAGGAATTGTTTTGGTCGCTTGGTCAAAGAAGGCAGAGGCCAAACCTCTCTAGAGATTTAACAGAGATTTAATCTAATAGAGATTCTCTAATTTAAAATTTTAATTTCTTCTATCAAAATAGAAATCTCTAATTTAATAGAGATTTGTGCAATTACATGGATGACTTGTGTGATCTATACTGGAATATGTGTTATCTCTCTTATAACGCTTAAGATACTATATTGTGTTTTGTTGGTTTTCTTTTCCACCATTCAGCTGTTGAACACAAGCAACTTTTCTTGTTCAGCTCTATTTCTCTAGTACCTAGCATAATGCCTGCAATAAAGTGGTGCTTATAAGATTAATCAATAAATCAGTGTAAAGTAGTAGCTGATAAAGGTGGACAGAACTGGCCCTTTGAATACAGAAAAATTTGGACAAGTTTTTTGAGCCCTTTAGGTGTCAACATTTTTATATTTGTTAGATTTTACGTGACTAGCTGACTCTGAGAACAAACCAAGAGTACAATGGCTATGACTGTGTCAAAAGCTGATAATAAAAATCAGTTGTGGATCCACCTTTTGCATCTACTCACAAAGAGTATAGATTCATTCACTTAATATATCTATTCATCAAAAACGTGTATTGGGGCTCCCCTGGTGGCGCAGTGGTTGAGAGTCCGCCTGCCGATGCAGGGGACACAGGTTCGTGCCCCGGTCCGGGAAGATCCCACATGCCGTGGAGCGGCTGGGCCCGTGAGCCATGGCCGCTGAGCCTGCACGTCCGGAGCCTGTGCTCTGCAACAGGAGAGGCCACAACAGGGAGAGGCCCGCGTACCGCAAAAAAAAAAAAAAAAAAAAAAAGTGTATTGAATACAGGGATCATCAAAATGGTCCCTGCTTTTATAATTTAGGCATTGTTTCTAAAACCGTGGTCCATGGGCACTTGTATCAAAAAGAGAAGTAGGGCTTAATTAACATGTAGATTCCCAGAATATTGAGGGAGCAAGGCTCAGGAATCTTCACTTTTAAACAAGCACACTCCCAGATGATTTTTTTTCCCATTCCCAAATATTTATTGAACATCTTTGATGGGTAAGGTCTTTGCTTAGACCAAAGGAATAATGAGTATTGATTATACCTCTGTAAGTATCTTAGTCTGTTTGGGCTGCTATAACAAAATACCTTAGATTAGTTGGCTTATAAAAATGGAAATTTCTTTCTGACAGTTTTAGAGTCTGGAAAGTCCAAGATCCAAGTGCTGGCAGAGTCAGGGTCTGCTTCCTCATAGAAAGCCATCTTCTCATTTGTGTCCTCAAATGGCAGAAAGGGCAAGCTAGCTTTCTGGGGTCTCGTCTATAAAAGGCACTAATCTCAATCATGAGAGCTCTGCCTTTATGACTTAAACACCTCCCAAAGATCCCATCACCTTGAAGATTAGGATTTCAGCATAGGAATCTTTGGGGCTGTAAACCCAAACATTCAGTCCATATCAACATGAGACAAAATCCAACTTCAAAATGAACATAATGAAACTTAGGTTAAATGTACAGATGTCAGAAAAGCTGACAGGGGTGGAAGGAATTCAGGACAGACTGCAGTTTATGAAGAAAAGAAATAGTATCCTAAAGCTGGCTGGACAGAGGTTCTAGACATTTATAGATGCTGTTGGTGATCTCTCAGTGAAAACAGCCCAGAAAAGTTGCATAGAATTCTTTGCAACTTCTAGTATATACATCACCAGCTTCTACAATATATCACCATAGTTACTTATCTCTCTGTCCCTCCCCCATGCTTTTTTCTTCTTTGCTAAAATATTTTAAAACAAATCTTTGACATCATTTCATTTCACCTCTAAATATTTCAATATGTATCTCAAAAAAAGGGGGGGGATTTGAGTGTGGGTTGAGCTTAGTGATGTGCTTCCAAAGCATAAAATATGAAAGGGGGCAATAGTAACTTTACAGCAGAGAAATTTAGCAAACAGAAAACACTGCCTTGGCCAAGTAATCAAGGTTAACATGATCAGTGATAAGTCTTATTGATAGAATGCACACCTGACAAGCTATAATGAGAAAGGCACTAGTAAAATTTTAATAAAATGTGTTGTTTAGTTAATAGTAATGTGTGGATATTCGTTCTTTAGTTGTGATAAAGGTATCAGAATAATATAAGATGTTCACAATAGGGGAAACTTGGTATGGGGTATATAGGAACTATGTACCATCTTTACAACTTTTTGGTAAATCTAAAACTGTTGTAAAATTTTAAGTTTATTATAAAAAGGGGGAGGAGTATAACAAATTGAATAACCTAGAAGAAATTGATAAATTCCTAGAAACATACAAGATTAATTCATGAAGAAGAAAATCTGAAGAGATCAATATGAATAAGAAGATTGAGTCCCTAATCAAAAACCTCCCAACAAAGAAAAGTCCAGGGCCCAATTGTTTCACTGGTGAATTCTACCAAACCTTTAAGGAACAATTAATAGCAGTCCTTTTCAAACCCTTCCAAAAAACTGAGGGGAGAACACTCAAACTCATTTTACATCATTACTCTGATTCCAAAGCCAGATAAGGGCACCACAAGAAAAGAAAACTACAGACCAATATTTTTGACATATATAAATGCAAAAGTTCAGTTTGCTGGTATTAGCAAACCAAACTCAACAGCACATTGAAACAATCATACCATCATACCATGATCAAGTGAGATTTACCCCTGGAATGCAAAGATAGTTCAACATACCCAAATCAATAAATGTGATACACAACATTAACAAAATGAAGGATAAAAATCACATGATCATCTCAATAGATGAAGAAAAAGCACTTGACAAAATACAACATTCTTTTTTTTTTTTTTTTTGCGGTACGCAGGCCTCTCACTGTTGTGGCCTCTCCCGTTGTGGAGCACAGGCTCTGGACACGCAGGCTCAGCGGCCATGGCTCACGGGCCCAGCCACTCCGTGGCATGTGGGATCCTCCCAGACTGGGTCACGAACCCGTGTCCCCTGCATCGGCAGACAGACTCTCAACCACTGCGCCACCAGGGAAGCCCCAACATTTTTTATGATAAAAACTCTCAACAAATTAGGTATTGAAGGAACATACCCCAACATAATAAATGCCAAATATGGCAAGTCCACAGTTAACATCATATTCAACAGTGAATATTTGAAAACTTTTCCTCTAAGATCAGGATCAGGACAAGTGTGCCCACTCTTACCACTCCTATTCAACATAGTACAGAGCAATTAGGCAAGAAAAAGAAATAGAAGGCATCCAGATCTAAAAAGGAAGAAGCAAAATTGTCTCTGTTTGAAAATGATATAATCTTATATAGAGAAAATCCTAAGGACTCCACCAAAGGACATGTTAGAACTAATCAACAAATTCAATAAAATTGCAGGATACAAAAATTGTAGGATAAAAAATGAACATACAGAAATCAATTGTGTTTCTAGCACTGATACCTGAAAATATATGAAAAAGAAATAAAATAATCCCATTTATAATAGCATCAAAAACAATAAAATACTTAGAAATAAGTTTAACCAAGGAGATGAAAGATCAGAACACTGAACACTATTGACTTTAATGAAAGAAATTGAAGAAGACACAACTAAATGGACAGATATCCTGTGTTCATGCATCAGAAGAATTAATATTGGTAAAATGTCCATACTACTCAAAGTCATCTATAGGTTCATTGCAACCCCCATCAAAATTCCAATGACATTTTTTATAGAAATTGAAAATAAAATCCTAACATTTAAATGGAACAACAAAAGACCCTGAATAGCCAAAGCAGTCTTGAGAAAGCTGGAGGCATCACACTTCCTGATTTCAAACTATGTTACTAAGCTTTATTAATTAAAACAGTAGGTACTGTCATAAGAACAGGCACACAGACCTATGAAACAGAATCGAGAATGGGAAAATGATAGTCTTTTCAATAAGTGATGCTGGAAAAACTGGATATCACATGCAAAAGAATGAAATTGGATCCTATCCTATACTACTCACAAAAATTAACTCAAAATGAATTAAAGACTTAAACGTAGGCCTGAAATCATAAAACTCCTAGAAAAAAAATATAGAAAAGCTTGGCATTGATCTTGGCAATGATTTTTGGATATAACATCATAAGCACAAGCAAAAAGAGCGAAAATAAATAAGTAGGACTACATCACACTAAAAAGCTTCTGCACAGCAAAGGAAATGATCAACAAAATGAAAAGCAACTTATGGAGTGGGAGAAAATATTTGCAAAATATCTATCTGATAAGGGGTTAATATCCAAAATATTGGGTTGGCCAAAAAGTTCATTTGGGTTTTTCCATGAGATGTTATGGAATGAACGAACTTTTTGGCCAACCCAATATATAAGAAACTCACACAACTCAATAGCAAAAAACAAAACAAAACAAAAAATAACAATGTGATTAAAGGAAATGAAATTTCTGCACTTCTGTGTTCATTGCACAATAACCAAGATACAGAAACAACCTAAGTGTCCATCTTCAGATGAATGGATAAAGAAAAGTGGAGTATCATTCAGCCATAAGAAAGAAGGGAATCCTGTCATTTGTGACAACATGGATGGGCCTTGAGGGCATTATGCTAAGTGAAATATGTCAGATAGAGAAAGACAAACGCTATATGATCTCATGTATGTGTGGAATCTAAAAAAGGCAAACTCACAGAAACAGAGAGTAGAATGATGGTTGCCAGGGTCTATGGGGTGAGGAAATGGGGAGATGCTGGTCAAAGGGTATAAACTTCCAGTTATAAAATGAATAAGTTCTGGGGATCTAATGTACAAAATGGTGACTATAACAATACTGTGTTATATACTTGAAAGTTGTTAATAGAGTAAATCTTAAAGGTTCTCACCACACACACACAAAAAGGTAATTTTAAGAGATGACGGAGGTTTTAACTAACCTTTTGTGGTAGTCATTTCACAATATAAACTTATGCATCAAATCATCACATTGTATACTTTAAACTTACACAATGTTATATATCTATTATATCTCAATAAAGCTGGAAAATAATAAAATAGAAATTAAAAATAAAAAGTAAAATATGTAATTCCAATCTCTTGTGATTTTTCTCATTCTCATTTTAAATGTACAGTAACTTTTGGGAATAAACATCTGTTCCTTTCAATAAATACTTACAAAAATCTTAGTTTAAAAAAAAGGCAGGGGAAGAACAACAATGCCACATCAGAAAGAAAACTGGTCTCAAACCAGGTCAGAGACAGACATATTTGCATAATGTAATTCATAGCCACCTTCTGCAAAAATACTTACATTCATGATAAAATTCTTAAGCACTTTTCTGATGGACTTTAATGAAATTAAAACTTGTTCTGGAAATAGTTACTGACCCATCCAGCTGGCTGCCAGTTAAAGGTCCAATGAACTTTAGATAGTTTTTCTTTTTAATTTGTTCTGTATTGAATATATTATCAATCTCTTTTTCTATAAAATAAGAGTGAATCATTGAATGAACTTGGTAGGACCTTTTTCCTTGAATGGTGGCAACATTTTATGGTAATAAATTATTTGAAAATTAATTCATTAATTGAAAATTAATTAAATTATTTGAAAAGTTTTCTTGAATAGCACCTAACAAAAATAACAGTCTCTAATATCATCTAATACCCAGTCATACTTGTATTATTTTCAGATGATTCTTAATCTCACTAATGTTTGGGAATCACGGGCCCCTGTTTGACAGACTGGAAGAGCTGATAACAACCTCTGGCTTTCTTTGTAAAAGAAACAGCAGAGTCCATGATCAAGGTATGACGCCGGAGTCCACAGGTTCTGAACTTTTCTTACATTTTGGATGCTTTTGATAATTTGAAGCTATGGACCATCTCCCTAGAAAAATGCACATCTGCACACATCTAAAAATTTTCAGGGGAGTTCACACGGCTCTTGAGCTCATCCAAGGGGTCTCAGACCTGGTTAAGAACACATGCTTTAAATGTTGCCTACTGATTTGTCACTCTGCTGCTCTCACTACAACAGGACGTGCACATTACTATGTTTCCTTGCCAGAGGACACTGTGCTACTGTCAAGGCCTCCAACCTCGACTGACAATACAATCTGTAATCACATGATAGAGTAGAAAATGCCATAGATTTGGTAGCAGAAGACCTAGATTCTCCAAGTTGCTCTTTCAATACTTCGAGCGAATCACTTTAGGGAGACAAAGATAGGTCAAGTTTAAGCCTAGGAACTTATAGTGCAAGGAACTCTACAATATTATCATTTCCATTTTACAAATTGGAAGCCGAGAATTAGTTAAATAATGCATCCAAAGAAATATTCAGCTTGTATCTATTTAGTCAGGTTTCAACATGAGGCTTGTCTGAATTTAAAACTCACATTTTTTTCCCAAATTACGCTGGTGGTCTTCAAACTGTGCATGAGAGAACTTCCTGGGTATGGTTGGCCCTAGCAGTGTGGGGTGAGGGATACCTTCGGCCCATTAGTTATATATATATGATTTCTTAATTAGAATTTGCTAGGCTGCCAAAATATTTGGAAACCACTTCATTTCACTCTACTGTTCAATCCCAAAATCCGTAAAAGAGGCATAATGTTAATATCTATTTTACTATGAGGGATAAGTAAGAAGACCATGTGAAGCTGCTGTGTAAACGTCTAGGCATTGTCCAGATGGGAAATATTAGTGCAGTTACTCTACGACAATGAAGTAGAGAGCTTTTCTCCTTAAAAATATTTACTACAATCAACCTGCAACCTTGGTGGCATGTTTCATGCACCTGGAAAGCATGATAGCTTTCAAATGGTTTGGAGGCACTAGCTTAGATTTGAAGTCTGTATGTAAAGGGTGATGTCTCTATACATTTTTGAATGTCTAATTATTAATACACTATTAACTGCATAATGAGATTTTAAACTACCATGAATACATCTTCTCAAATGTCTTTGAACTGACCTACATTCCATTTAAAATCTTTTTTAAAAGGTTATTTAGAATTTCTGAATACTTTCACATATGATTGTGGGTTTATCTTAATTTAAAAATATTATTATAACTTTCATTGGGACTGAATCTTAATATCTGGGATTTCGAGACTGGCCCTATCTGCTACTCATTTACCTGGTGACTTGGTGAAAACACGTCAGACCGCACTGTGATGGCTGTAACAGGAGAATGGCCTCCAGAAGTCTGTTGAAACATTTAAAGCCCAGGCATCCAAAGTCAAAAGAGAAATCTACCACGTTATTGCTGAGCTAACTTGTGGGTAGAAGTCACATCTTCCATAAATGAGATATATATGCTCCCTTTTCCAAAAAACAATTTTTTTTGGACACACGGTGAAAAAAACAACTACAAAAAGAAAATTCCCCTTGTATGTTTTACACTTCAAAACGATTATCACTTTCATAACTGAGTCATCGAAACTTCCTGAGTCTTGCTTTTTTAAGTGAAAAGGCCAATTGCTAACCTATTTTCTTTTCCACTTCACCATCTTCACCAGCAAAATCAACAACTCAGAAACAGTCTTTGGTGAAACTGCAAAGTAGGCAAGGTTCTTTCTTCTATGACTTTCTTCTCCCTTCCTCTCCTTGTCTCCCACCTCGTGGAACTCCCAGCTCCTCCCAGGTATTCTGAGCCTGTGGACTTGTAGGACATTTTGCTCCCCAAGGCTACTCTTCCTTAAAGTATACAGAGCCAAAATTACCCTTTCCTTCCTTTTCTGACAATGCCAACCCCCATCTTTTACTGCTCCTTACCTCAACTGGCTGCTGCAGTCTGCCCTTTCATTTATTTCTAATTCACTCCTGATTACATTCCCCAGCTTCTGGTCCCAGCACTTTCCTGCCTTCCAGCCTCACCACTCACAGTCACCTGGCAGTCTGTGGAGGAGG
The DNA here is from genome assembly GCF_964374135.1 of Grampus griseus. Taxonomy (NCBI): domain Eukaryota; kingdom Metazoa; phylum Chordata; class Mammalia; order Artiodactyla; family Delphinidae; genus Grampus; species Grampus griseus. Next base: position 49,066,684 of record NC_138998.1, read on the forward strand.
CAGCTGGCTTCCACCACTCACAATGTGTTCTATGTAAGTGAAGGCCCTGCACGGGGAACACAGTGTGAACGAAGCCCAGAGGTATGCAAAGTCACTGTCCCGGATGAGGCCATTCAAAGGAAAGCCCACAGCTGAACTCCAGTCCTCCTCAAGATTCACCTTTATCTTCATTTCTGCCTCCTCCTTGGCATTCTCCTTTCCTTGTAAAGCGCACGATGTGGATTTAGATAGACCTGGGTTTGGATGGTGACACCGCCACTTCCTAGCTGTACAACCTTTGGAAAGTTACTTTAAATCTTCTAAGTATTCGTTGTTGGTTTTTTTTAAATTTATTTTATTGAAGTATACATAGAGTATATGTTGTGTTAATTTCTGCTGTACAGCAAAGTGATTCAGTTATACATATGTATACATTCTTTTTCATACTGTTTTCCATAATGGTTTATCACAAGATATTGAGTATAGTTCCCTGTGCTATATGGTAGGACCTTCTTGTTTATCCATTCTCTATATAACCATTTGCATCTGCTCACCCCAAACTCCCAACCCTTCCCTCCCCCACCCCTCTCCCCCTTGGCAACCACAAGTCTGTTCTCTATGTCTGTGAGTCTGTTTCTGTTTCACAGATAAGTTCATTTGTGTCATATTTTAGATTCCACATATAAGTGATATATGGTAATTGTCTTTCTCTTTTTAATTTACCTAAGTATTGATTTTTTGATTTAGAAAAATGGGATAATAATAACACTTACCTCTGGTGTTATCATGTGGACTAAATGAATTAATGTCTGTCTGAGTGCTGGCCCAGGGGCAGGCTTGGTAAAAGTTACTTGTTGATATATGTCTTAAGTATAAGGCCAAAGTTCCACCTGTTAAGTCCAGAACTGTTTAGAAATTATCTTTATATTCCCCTTAGTTCTCCACACTAATTTTAATTTTTCTCCATACTTCTTTGAACACATTTTATCATACTGATAGTTGGAATTCAATTAAAGCAGTCCTTGATACCTTAAATGATCGAATTATTAACACAGATGATCTTGCTCTAAGGTTCTCTGCCCACTCTCTACTGTATTTCAGCCTTTGTATCTCTTATCCTATGCTCTTTTCACCCGGTATTCTTTATCAATAATAATAATAATAATTATCAATTACTAAATTTGTTTCGTGCCAGATACCTTTTTCAGTTGCTCAGTTGAATCTCCACAGGAGTTTGGCATTATTATTTCCTCAGCTGAGGAAACTGAGGGCAAGAGCTTTCAAATAAAATGCCCAAGATTTCAAAACTCGTAGTGTTGGATCCAGGGATGCCTTATTCTAAAACCCATTCCTACCTCTTGCCCCAGGCAACAACTAACCTACTTTTTGTCTCTAGCCACAGAATCTTTGTGCATGATACTGTGAATTTACCTATTCTGGACATTTCATATTAATGGAATCATACAGTATGTAGACCTTTGGTAACTGGCCTCTTTCACTTAGCATCATATTTTCAAGGTCTAGCCTTGTTGTAGCATGTATCAGTACCTCCTTACGTTTATGGCTGAATAATATTCCATTGTATAGATACGCTACATTTTGTTTATCCAATTATCAGATGATGGACATTAAGGTTGTTTCCATTTTGCCTATTATGAATAATGCTGCTGTGAACATTTGTGTAAAAAGCTTTCATGTGAGGATATGTTTTCAGTCCTCTTACTAGAAGTGGAATTGCTGGGTGGCCATGTTGGAAGTGTAAGTTTAAGTTGAGAAACTGCCAACCTCTTTTCTAAAGTGGCTGTATCATTTTGCATTCCCACCAGCAATATATGAGGGTTCCAGTTTGCTCACATTCTTGTCAACACTTGTTATTGTCCATTTCTTTCATTATAGCCACCTTATACGTTCCAAATTTAATATAGCATTTAAAATATTAACTTGCAACTTGATGAAGGAGCCTGATCAGGGTCACACAAATCTGAAATTAAACGCGCTTGGGATTGAAGTCTAAGCGAGACCCCTCTGGACGTCTGGGCTCTTAGCCTAGGGAAGGGTGGCGAAGCTTCTTCCTGACAATCCTGTCGTGTGAAACTGGAGAGTCATTTCCACATGCCATGACAGTTTCTCTGCAAGGTGTCTGTCACTTTTGAAAGTTGCATTACCTCTTCCAGGCCATCAGGACACCACTCAGGGAATAACTTAGGCATCACATAAAACTAAGTGTTGCATATCTGATTCACCCTTGTATCACACGGAATGGAAAAGGGTCAGGCACATAGTAGGTGCTCAGTAAATATTTAGTTATGGAATAAATGGAGAATAGATCCAAAAATAAATAAATAAATAAAATATTAATTTGCTTTTCTACACTAGCTGGAAACAAAAGCTTTGTCCTTATTGTAGGGGTCTGTGTGTCTGTGTGTGGGTGTGTGTGTGTCTGTGTTTGTTTTTGTTTTTCTTTCTTTATTTATTTTAATTTATTTACTTATTTATTTTTGGCTGCGTTGGGTCTTCATTGCTACGCATGGGCTTTTCTCTAGTTGCGGCGAGCGGGGGCTACTCTTTGTTGTGGCGCAGGCTTCTCATTGCGGTGGCTTCTCTTGTTGTGGAGCACGGGCTCTAGGCATGTGGGCTTCAGTAGTTGTGGCACGTGGGCTCAGTAGCTGTGGCTCACAGGCTCTAGAACACAGGCTCAGTAGTTGTGGCTCACAGGCTTAGTTGCTCTGCAGCATGTGGGATCTTCCCTGACGAGGGATCGAACCCATGTCCCATGCATTGGCAGGCAGATTCTAACCACTGTACCACCAGGGAAATCCTGGTTTTGTTTTTAAATGAAGAGATTTAAGTACAAAAGTAATATGTACAGACACTTGTGCTCTCTGAACCACACGCCCTCAGCCCACTCGACTTCAGGGCAACTGAGTTGGCCAGTTCCATGTACGTATTTCCTGTGCCCACCTTGAGTGTACACGCCTTGCAGGATCTGTTTTGAGCCTCAGGGCTTTTTCCACAGCCACAGAAGCTGCTGAGTCAGATCCTAGAGCCCAGAAGTGCAAGGGAGGGAGAGAGTAAGAGGGTGGAACCTTCAGTCCATAGGGCTGGAAGTTGATGGACAAACTCTCCAGCCTCCCGTGCCCTGATGGGACAATTCCAGGGCATGGCCTACTCGGTCCTTAGAAACGCTCAGCAGTAGTGAGCCACAGTTGCTCACAGCAGAAACCAACTCCTTAACAAGCATTTAATTGGCGTTTCTTCTTTCCTGACTCCCACACTTCTGCTTCCCAGGATCACCTCACAAATAAGCTCCTTGCTCACAAGTCCTCATCCCAGTCTCTGGTTTCAGAGAAGCCCAAATTAATCAAAATTATATAAATGAAAAATGGCTAAAAGTCAGCATTAACTGGTTAAAAAGTTAGAAACTATTTGTTTTGAAGAGTCCCTTGTTATTTTTCCACTGTGGATCTAATGTTTTACTTTTTTTTCCTCACACAAAAATTGTACTTATGGGGCTTCCCTGGTGGTGCAGTGGTTGAGAGTCCGCCTGCCCATGCAGGGGACACGGGTTCGTGCCCCGGTCCAGGAAGATCCCACATGCCGCGGAGTGGCTGGGCCCGTGAGCCATGGCCGCTGAGCCTGCGCGTCCGGAGCCTGTGCTCCACAACGGGAGAGGCCACAACAGTGAGAGGCCTGCGTACTACAAAAAAAAAAAAAAAATTGTATTTATGAAGTAATAATAAAAGTTATTGTTTGAAGGTCAAAGACAATCTGCTTTAAATACCAGTTTTTTCCCACCAAGATAACATCATTTGGGCCAAAAAGCAAAGAAGACTGGAATTTTAACTAGCCCACTTGACCTTATTGTGGCTGAATATGTGCGGTGTTAGATTTGTTCAAAACAGTTCCCCAAATAGGATTATTACTACTGTATTCGTGATCAGATTGGCACATAGTACAGGGGTGGACTCCAGATGCTAGGAATTCCATGCTGGCAAGTAGTTCCCGTGGAGGATTTTGCGGACTGGGGAGCAGGGCGCTGCCCATCCTTACATCCTAGCTGCCTTCAGAGCTTGTTGCAGCCCTGTCACTAGCTGCCCTTGCTTTGACTTGTGGTATCCTGGTTTGACTTGCTGGCCATGAGCCTTTCACAACTCCCCTGCCTATGTTATCTCAAGCCTGCACTCTTCCCACTTAACCCAGCCTTGGCAGCTCTGTTCAGCTGTATCTCCACACGTACTTGTTATCCCTTGATACTCCATTCTGTCCAAACTGCCATCTCTGCTAAGCTGAGAAATGACGAGACTGAGACAGGCTAGAACAGTGGCATGCACTTAGAAGCCCTGGGTGCCAGGCCCAGCTCTCCCCTCCCTAGCCCTGAGACACTGGACCACTCAGAATCTCTCTTTGAACTCTATTTCCTTTTTTTTTTTATATATTTAAGATAATTTTTTAGAGCAGTTTTAGGCTTACAGGAAAATTGAGGAGAAAGTAGAGATTTCCTATATACCTTCTACCCTCACACATGCTAGCCTCTCCTATTATCAACATCCCCCATCAGAGTGGTACATTTATTACAACTGATGAATGTCCACTAACACATCATAATCACTCAAAGTCCATAGTTAACATTACAGGTCATCCTTGGTGTTGTCCATCCTATGGATTTGGACACATATATAATAATACATCCATCATTATGGTATCATACAGAGTAGTTTCACTGTCCTAGTATTTCATCTTAAATGTGGCAATAACATGATTGATTCTGAATGCTCGCAGGGTTTGAGAAGATAAAAACTGCTTAACGAACAATAAGGCAAGGAAGTTCAGTGTAGTGTTGTTCTGAGAGTGAAAAATTAGAATTGGGCTTAATCTAAAAATCTAAACACAGGAACCCAGTTAAATAAATTACGGTATAATCAACAGAATATTTGCATTCATTAAAAATTATGTTGCAGAATAGTTAAAGGTATCGGAAAATTAAGTGAAAAAAATTACGAACAATGTGTGCAAGTAGAGGTTACCAAGCGCCAGGGAAAGGGAGGAATGGGAAGTCACTGTTTAATGTGTACAAAGTTTCTGTTTAGGATGATGAAAAGTTCTGGAAATGAACAGTAGTGATGGTTACGCTACATTGTAAATGTACTTAATGGCACTGAATTGTACACTTAGAAGTGGTTAAAATGGTAAATGTTATGTCATGTATATTTTACCACAATAAAAAAAAAATAAGGTAGCTGGAAAGTTGCAGGAAGTTCTTCGAAAGTCAAAAACAATTCTCATGCAAAGCTATGGTGGTTTCTTACAGTTTGCTACTGTTCTAATTATGAGGGGCATATAATTGGATGTTCCGTTAAATTATTTACTAAAATTTTCAGCACAAAGAAAAGTGTTTGGTTTAAAAATATATACATGTACAGGATGACCCTATTCTTTAAATCTATCTTTATCTATGTCTATATATATTTATATCTCTATATATACACACTACATGCATACCTGCGTTTTCTAAATTTTCTGGGATGAGTATACATTGCTCCTACACCAAAACTTTACTTACAAAAAAAGTATGAGGTATTGGGAATTCCCTGGGGGCCCAGTGGTTGGGACTCTGTGCTTTTACTGCCAAGGGCCTGGTTCGATCCCTGGTCGGGGAACTAAGATCCCACAACCTGCATGGAGAGGCCAAAATTTTTTTTTAAAGTATGAGGTATTATATAAACCATAAGGACCTTCTATTATTAATATAAAGGCTTTGGCCTATCATAGTGCAGAGTATGCAATAGTTGCCAACAGTTTCGAGACAGTGGTTGACTTTAATATGTAGGCAGAGAAAATTGTATATGCAAAGTTTGAAAAGTGATAGACCAGATAACTCATTTGAGGCACTTAAATAAAGTCATTATGTTTGCTATACTACAAAGCTACAGTAATCAAGACAGTATGGTAATGGCACAAATACAGAAATACAGATCAATGGAACAGGATAGAAACCCACACACATATGGTCACCTTATCTTTGATAAAGGAGGCAATAGTATACAATGGAGAAAAGACAGCCTCTTCAATAAGTGGTGCTGGGAAAACTGGACAACTACATGTAAAAGAATGAAATTAGAGCACTCCCTAACACTATACACAAAAATAAACTCAAAATGGATTAAAGACCTAAATGTAAGGCCAGACACTATAAAACTCTTAGAGGAAAACATAGGCAGACCACTCTATGACACAAATCACAGCAAGATCCTTTTTGACCCTCCTAGAGAAATGGAAATAAAAACAAAAATAAACAAACGGGACCTAATGAAACTTAAAAGCTTTTGCACAGCAAAGGAAACCATAAACAAGACGAAAAGACAACTCTCAGAATGGGAGAGAATATTTGCAAATGAAGCAACTGACAAAGGATTAATCTCCAAAATATACAGGCAGCTCATGCAGCTCAATATCAAAAAAACAAACAACCCAATCCAAAAATGGGCAGAAGACCTAAATAGACATTTCTCCAAAGAAGATATACAGATTGCCAACAAACACATGAAAGGATGCTCAACATCACTAATCATTAGAGAAATGCAAATCAAAACTACAATGAGGTATCTCCTCACACCAGTTAGAATGGCCATCATCAAAAAATCTAGCAACAATAAATGCTGGAGAGGGTGTGGAGAAAAGGGAACCTTCTTGCACTGTTTGTAGGAATGTAAATTGATACAGCCACTATGGAGAACAGTATGGAAGTTCCTTAAAAAACTAAAAATAGAGCTACCATATTGCTACCAGCAATCCCACTACTGGGCATATACCCTGAGAAAACCATAATTCAAAAAGAGTCATGTACCAAAATGTTCATTGCAGCTCTATTTACAATAGCCCGGAGATGGAAACAACCTAAGTGCCCATCATCGGATGAATGGATAAAGAAGATGTGGCACATATATACAATGGAATATTACTCAGCCATAAAAAGAAACGAAATTGAGCTATTTGTAATGAGGTGGATAGACCTAGAGTCTGTCATACAGAGTGAAGTAAGTCAGAAAGAAAAAGACAAATACCGTATGCTAACACATATATATGGAATTTAAGGGAAAAAATGTCATGAAGAACCTAGGGGTAAAGCAGGAATAAAGACGCAGACCTCCTAGAGAACGGACTTGAGGTTATGGGGAGGGGGAAGGGTGAGCTGTGACAGGGCGAGAGAGAGTCATGGGCATATACACACTAACAAACGTAGTAAGGTAGATAGCTAGTGGGAAGCAGCCGCATGGCACAGGGATATTGGCTCGGTGCTTTGTGACAGCCTGGAGGGGTGGGATAGGGAGGGTGGGAGGGAGGGAGACGCAAGAGGGAAGACATATGGGAACATATGTTTATGTATGACTGATTCACTTTGTTATAAAGCAGAAATTAACACACCATTGTAAAGCAATTATACCCCAATAAAGATGTTAAAAAAAAAAAAAAAGATACATGTACCACAATGTTCATTGCAGCTCTATTTACAATAGCCAGGACATGGAAGCAACCTAAGTGTCCATCAACAGATGAATGGATAAAGAAGATGTGGCACATATATACAATGGAATATTACTCAGCCATAAAAAGAAACGAAGTTGAGTTATTTGTAGTGAGGTGGATGGACCTAGAGACTGTCATACAGAGTGAAGTAAGTCAGAAAAATAAATACCATATGCTAACACATATATATGGAATCTAAAAAAAAGCAAAAATGGTTCTGAAGAACCTAGGGGCAGGACAGGAATAAAGATGCAGACGTAGAGAATGGACTTGAGGACACGGGGAAGGGGAAGGGTAAGCTGGGACGAAGTGAGAGTATCACGGACATATATACACTAGCAAATGTAAAATAGTTAGCTAGTGGGAAGCAGCCACATAGCAAAGGAAGATCAGCTTGGTGCTTTGTGACCACCTAGAGGGGTGGGATAGGGAGGGTGGGAGGGAGACGCAAGAGGGAGGGGATATGGGGATATATGTATATGTATAGCTGATTCACTTTGTTATACAGCAGAAACTAACACACCATTATAAAGCAATTATACTCCAATAAAGATGTTAAAAATAAATAAATAAATAAAGTCATTATGTTTGGAGCACTAAGTCTATGCGTGGGTGGTGTTGAGAGCAAGGGGCTTGAGGTGAGTCTGGAGAGGTAGACAGCTAACAAAGGGACAGGTGACCAAGTTACGGTTTGGACTTTATCCTAAGGATACCAGAAAACCATTAATGGGTTGTAAGCCAGTGATGTCATTAGATCTGCAGATTAGGAGGATTATGGTGATTGCATCCTGTCAAATGGACTAGACAGAAGCAAGAATGGAGACAGAGGTTGATTACAAGGCTGTTGGAGTCACACAGGCATGTGGATGGGGATGGTCACAGTGGGCATCGAGTGTGTGAGCCTGAGACACTTCTAGAAAGTAGAATTCTTGTAACACTTGGTATCAATGGGATACTGAGAGTAAGACTGAGACCTGTTTAGGTTGTCTCCTGGTTTTAGCCTTGGACAATCGAGAGGGGCTTGTGTCAGTCATTGAGATAGGAAGCAAGAAAGAGCTTGTTTGAGAGTGGGGGAAAGTAACAAGTTGACCCTAGGACCTGATGAGACCTCAAGGTGCTTGTGCAATTGGAAATGCAGGAAATGGAAAACTCAGAAGAAGGATCAGAAGTCAGCAGCACATGGAGGGCAACTGAAGCCATAAGAGTAGATAAGATCGCCCAAGGAAAAGAGGTAGAGAAGAGGTTTTCGCTTTCCTTGGAAGTGAAGGAGTGAGAACCTGATGAACTCTATGAATGTTTTTTTCCAGAAATATCTTCAAAGAATTTGGCTGTTAAGAGGATGAAAGTAATCAGGCTGTAGTTGAGGGCTGTCATGGGATCAAGAAAGAGTTCTTTGTCAGCTGAGAGAGACATGGGCATATTCAGATAAAGGCAAAGCAAAGGAGTGATTAAAGAAACAGGAGAGAGGAGGAATAAGGAGGAGACCAAGTCCCTGGAAAGGGACAAAGAGACTCCATAACAGAGCAAAAGGCATGGGTCTTAGACAGAAGTAGAAAGAACTTTCTAAAGGCAGGAAACTAGGAGTAAAGACTAGAATAGAATGCACCTGAATTTGTGGGTTGCATGCCTGGAAGTTGAAGTCTTTCTTTTCAGATAACTTCTCTGGACTCAGTGAGTAAGGGATGATGTCATCTATAATGAGAGTGTGCAGAGGTCTGAGGTCTGTGAAATGGTCACTGCAGAGATTAGGGGAGACATCACAGGATTTCTAGGTTGTGGAAGCCCAGCTGAATATGGGGACCAGGATTTATAGTGGCATCAATCTGGATGATTTTTCTGCAGCAAATCACAGGATCCTTGGTGCAAGTGAGAGGAAGGTAACAGTTTAATTCTTTGAAGGCTATAGATTTGCCAAGAATTGAGAGTAAAGGATTGGGGGGAGGGCAAAGGAAATGAGGAGTCAAATAAGAATTAACCATAGGATGATGTACCAGTTGTCAAAGCTGTATAGAAAAAAAAGTGAGGTCAGGGAGGAAATGATGGAAGGAGAAAATGCAAATATCTAGGGATCGAATGTACCAAAGTGTACAGCCAGCCAATTCCTGTAGTCCGTGGTTCATTTTTTAAAAAGACTTTTATTTTCATTTTTGTTATTTTTTTTTAAATCACCAAGTGTCTTAAAGCAACTGTGCTATAGTTTGATCATGAAAACTTGACCAGAACACTGAAGCTAAGAGAAGCCATTTGAAATCAAATTCCTTGCCCCAACCTAATAGCAAAGACAACTGTATAATCATTCATTTCTCAGATATAGGACCAGAATTAATCAGTAAATTATATTTTCCTTTCCCAAACTCAAATACCAATATTGCTTTGTACAAGTAGTCTGTGGACCGGGTATTAGATAGTATTGGAGCTTTCTAAACATTCTTATAAGTATAATGGTATAATTATGTAGGTCAAGATTCTTAATTTTAGGAGATGCTTGCTAAAGTATATGGAGGTGAACTGCCAGCATATATGCAACTTATTTTCAAAAGGTTTTCAAAAAAATTGTGTAATAAAGCAAATATAGCAAAATGCTGTTTGATCTAAGTGATCCTTAATGGGGGAGGGGGAATGCTTTTACTTCCTAAGAAATAACTTGGCAATGTTTGGAGACATTTCTGGCTGTCACAAGTTAGGGGTAATGGTGCTTACTGGCATCTAGTGAGTGGAAGCCGGGAATCCTGCTAAACAACCTACAATGCACAGGACAGCCTCTGACAACAAAAAATTATCTGTACGCAAATGTCCTAGTCTCGAGTCTGAGAAACCCTTTTCCAGGTAGTAGATATATGCAGCAGTCCCCAACCTTTTTGGCACCAGGGACCGGTTTCGTGGAAGACAATTTTTCCACAGACGGGGGTGGGGTGGGGGTGGGGGTTGGGGGGAGACACGGGGCGGGGGTGAAAGGGGCCGGGGATGGTTCAGGCGGTAATGTGAGCGATGGGGAGCGATGGGGAGGGCAGATGAATCTTCGCTCACTCACCGCCACTCACCTCCTGCTGTGCGGCCTGGTTCCTAACAGACCGCAGACCAGTACTGGTCCAAGACCCGGGGGTTGGGGACCCCTGGATATATGGATTATCATGGTGCAAGTGCTAATCTTTCAAATGTCCAAAATATTTTAGATTTTTCTTTAAAGAAGTTTGCAATGAAAAATAATTGAGAAGAAAGGAAAATTGATCTTTTCTAAGTAGTCAACAATAAATTCTTTTTGATGATGGCAGAGCATAGTTTTGAGTGTGGTGATGTTCTTGGAAACCATGACTTTTAGGTAGATGGCTGGAAACCATTCTTCACCTTTCTTCAGTTAATCAATCAAAATAGAGCATTATCTTTATTCAGTGTTTTGAGTTTTTGCAAAACGTTTTAAAAGAGAAAAAGGAAGCAAAATTGAGAAGAATAGACATTTGTAGGTCACTTACTATGACCCAGGCATCATGCTGACACTTTTGGTACATAATCCTGCCTGGCTTGGAGTCCGCTGACACAGATGCAAGTTGTAGTTGTATCACACAATGACTCATTCATTTAATCATTTATTTCTCCAATCAACTTTGTTAGATACTGACTGTGTTCCAGACACTCTGCTAGGCCCTGGGGATACAGGAGTAAATAAAGTATACTCCTTGATCTCAGAAAACAGTGTGAGGAGAAGGCCAGAGTTGGAGCTTGAGACAGGATTGGAGGGTGTTCCAGGCAGGTGCGACAGCAAGAGGTAAAGCCTAGAGGTAAGAGAGAGAGGGTGGGATGCCTTAGAGGGATTCTCTAACAGTGAGCATGCTTCACCATCGCCTGGAGGGCTTGTTAAAGCGTACATTGCCAGGCTCCACCCTTACAATGTCTAATTCAGTGCATCTGGGTGGGCCCCAAGAGTTTCATTTCTAACAAGTGCCGGAGTGATGCTGCTGGTTCAGGAACTGCACTTTGAGAACCACTGCCTTGGAGAAACTGCAGGTGTTTTGAGTAGAGTTGGAGCTGAAGAAATGATCAGGGGTTAAGAATAGTGACCGTGCTGAGGAGTTTGGATTACATTATGAAGCCAACATGGAACTAGTGAAGAGTTTTAACCACTAGAGCACTTTAGTGCTCAGTCTCTCTTAGCCCATATATTAGAGGTCTTCAGAGAAACAGAACCGATGGAATATATACAAATATATTTATATAAGAGGAGAGCTGTTATAGGAATTGGCTCAGAAAATCGTGGAAGCCAGGAAGTCCTGAGATCTGCTGTCACTTGGAGAACCAGGGAAGCCGGTGGTGTCATTCAGTCTAAGTCTGAAGTCCTGAGAATCGGGGGGCCCATCTGAGTCTGATATAGAGACTCAGATGTCTCAATCTGAGTCTCAGCACCTGAAAACCAGGAATACTGAGTCCAGGGGTAAGAGCAGATGGCTGAGGCATCTCGAGTAAAGAGAAGGAACTCACCCTTCCTCTACCTTGTTCTATTCAGGACCTCAACCGATTGGATGATGCCTCCCTGAATTGGTGAGGACACTCTTTACTCAGTCTTTTCATTCAAATGCTAATCTCTTCTGAAGACAGGCTCATGTATATAACCAGAAATAATGTTGTACCAGCTCTCTGGGCATCCCTTACCTAGTGAGGTTCATGTGCAAAATTAACCATCACAGCCCATATTTCTTCACCTCTAATGTAGGAGACTGATAACTATCACACTATCTATTACTCAGGATTCTTTTGAGAATAAACCGAGCACTATTATGTATACAAATTTAAAACATTGTATAATATCAGGGATAAGTATTATAATGAACTCATTTATATTTGTCAATTATGCCTCAATAAAGCTGAAAACAAAACCCCAACTCATTTAGAGCCAAAAATATTGTCATTTTCCAGATAACAAAACTGAGAGGGCTTCCCTGGTGGCGCAGCGGTTGAGAGTCCGCCTGCCGATGCAGAACTCGGGTTCATGCCCCGGTCCGGGAGGATCCCACATGCCGCGGAGCGGCTGGGCCCGTGAGCCATGGCCGCTGAGCCTGCACGTCCGGAGCCTGTGCTCCGCAACGGGAGAGGCCACAGCAGTGAGAGGCCCGCGCACCGCAAAAAAAACCCCCCAAAACACTGAGGTACAGCAGGCAGAGATTGTACCAGCTGAAGCGGCCCAGGCCTGACTCCTGCACACTCTCCACTGCACCACCCTGCCCCTCCCTGCCACTCCAGTTCAGAGAAAGTGTCTCCCAGGGTCAAAAAATCCCTCCTCTCCCAATCGTCATCCCGACTTCCTCTTGACCACTGAGTGAAGTAGAGGACAAAGCTGATTGTCCCAGTTTGGAATCTTAGAGAATGACTCACTAAGAAACTAAGTATGTAACCTAGTTGAGCAAGGGCAGCTGGTAAAAGTGAGATCAAAGGGTCAGGCTCATGAACTCCTGTTCCGCCTACTAGACCATGCGTGAGTCAGCTTCGGGGATGACTCTGCTGAGGCTGGCGCAGTCAGCAGTGCAAACCAAAGAACGCAGCAGCTTCATTCTGGGGAACTTCTGTTAAGGAAAGTAAAATCATTGGGAGAATTGGCATCTTTTGCATCTGCCTATTGTGAGTGGCAAGAAACTTTGCTTTTTTCACATTTGCATATCACTTTACAGGTTAGATTTGCTTTTACTTTCACCTTCTCATTTAATCCTCATGGGCAGTATTTCTGTCCCATTTTACAAATGAGGTGTTCAATAGCTTACTCAGGATGACACACCCTGTAGGTCCTTAGATTCCAAACCTTCTGCACTGAACTCCACCAAATATTTATGTGAAAAAATTGTTTTCACCAAACATGGGGATTATATATGTAGTATATGTACGTGTGTATGTGTGTGTGTTTTATATGATTTTATTTCCTCATTTTTTCTTGGCAATACTACTTGTTTATTTCATCTTTTTTAAATAATTTGTCTTGATTTGTTTCTATTTAACCACCTATAACCTAATCAAAGAGGTTAGAAAGTATTTTTGGTGGAAATAATCCTTGAAATACTAGGTTTTAGAACAGTGGGAATTTGTGACTTGATGGAATGACTAAAAAATGTAGGTTCAATGGTGAAAACTCTGCTCGGTGAAAAGAACATTCAGTTGGCCACAGGATCTATCTTGATTTTTTTTTTTTTCTTTTTAATCAAGGAAACAAATTTCTGGAGCTTCTTGAAACATTTTTCACAAATAACACACGTAGGGACTTCTGTGAGGGTAGTCACAGTGCTAGAGTAACAGGAGAGGCATGATCAGCTCCCTCTATAGCCACAGTAATTTGCCTCAGTAAACTATAAAGATCTCAAGGTTGGGTAGAGACCAGAGTTCAGATTCAGCAAGCCACAGAAGCAGCAACTGGTGAGACTTATACCAGTGACCAAGGCCAGCAGTGGGAGAGGTCCTTACCTCACTGATGCATTTTGAGCATTTCTTCCTCCCTTTCTGAATAACTTCTGGCACGCATGGAAGACCCCTGATGGTCCTCAATCTTTCCCCCCACAAAGATTATATATATTTGAACTTATGAAAACCTGGGCTTTACAGAGGGTCTGTGTTTTTAAAATCCAGAATCAATTTTTTTTTTTTTTTTGCCAGGGGGCATCATGTAGGATCTTAGTTCCCAGACAGGGGATCAAACCGGCGCCCCCTGCAGTGGATGCATGGAGTCTTAACCACTGGACCATCAGGGAAGTCCCCAGAATCCATTTGTTTCTTAAGAAAAAGATTACTATTCTGCTTGGAACCATAACACTTTGATGCTGTGACAGAGTGTATAGATCACCCAGGTGAAGACTGGATAATTTGCCCAGTCAGCCAGCCAAGTGGGACCCTGGTTTCCTGACTTCCTGATTTGGTGCTCTCACTATGGTTCTGAGAAAAATAAAAAAGACTCAAATAAGAAGAAAGCAAAATATTTAATGGCATGGTGGAAATGCTTACAATATATTGCTGTGTAAAGAAAGCACATACCGTGATATGCGTCATGTGATTCTTTTGAGGGGACAGAGAATGCCTGTGTTCTGGGTACAAAAAGGCTGAGGAGATGCTAGCAGGCCTGACATCTCTAGGTGGGACAATTAGCAGGACTTGCTCCTTTCCTCCTTGAGTTTTTTGTTTGTTTGTTTTTGGTTTGTTTGTACTTTTCAGATTTTTTTTTTTTTTTTTTTTTTTTTTGCTGTACGCGGGCCTCTCACTGTTGTGGCCTCTCCCGTTGCGGAGCACAGGCTCCGGACGCACAGCCTCAGCGGCCATGGCTCACGGGCCCAGCCGCTCCGCGGCATGTGGGATCTTCCCGGACCAGGGCACGAACCCGTGTCCCCTGCATCGGCAGGCGGACTCTCAACCGCTGCGCCACCAGGGAAGCCCCTTTTCAGATTTTTATAATAATAAAATATTACTTTGATAATCAGAAAGAAATTAATGTTATAAATAAAGGATTAAAAGCATCCTAGGAAGGTCAGATAGGCCCATTTCAAGAGTATAGAGACAAATAGCATTAGAACTCTCTTTTCTGAAAGGTAGGGAGTGAGAAGACTGTATCTGTAGAAGTAGGTATTTGACCAGAACCATGCTACAGGATGGCAAGGGCAGATGGACAGGTGGATACCTGTCCCAGTGCATGGGCCACAAGACAAACATTCAGGGTGAACGAAGCAGTGAGAACCTCCCATTACTGGAGAAAGTCAGCTCCCTTCCCACTTTCCATTGCTCTTAACATCTAAAGGATTGGGAAATACTAAGCTATGCACCTCTGAATTCACTTCACTGGAGGCCTGGAATATTCCTCCGGAACTGATTCTTTCTGAAGGAGGCTGATTCTTTACCACAAAATCTCTCATGGCTACTCCATTTCTTGTTTCTAGCTTGACTGTGTAGCTGTTACTCAAATCTAGCAAAGAGCAGGAAAAGGGAACAAAAATAAGTAGATGGATGGATGGATGAACTACCTTCATTGATAGAGCACCTCCTATTTACTTGCCAGATCCTGATTTACGTGCTGTATGACCTCTGAACTTTGGCATTGTTACATTATGGTTAACCTCAAGAGGAAGGAATTATTATTCCATTTCAGAGGTTGTAAAACAGGCTGGGACAGGTTGAGTTATCAAAGACAGCAGGAGTAGAACCCAGGCCTGTCTGACTCTAAGGCCCATGCCCCTTCCAAGGCCACTGCCTCCTTCTCTGTGCCCCGGGATGGTCCAGGCTTTCTCAGTGGACCCAGCAGACATCTATAGAGAAAAGAAGAGCACAGATTAGGAGTCTGTTTCTGGATGCCCGCAGGCATGGACAACTATCTAAATGATCTCCAAATGGCCCATGGCTGACTCTTTCCCATCCTCATGTTGATTGCCCACACAACAGACATTCTTTGCCACAGTTGTTTTGTTTTTTTTTTGCTTTTTAATATGCTGACCCTACTCAACTCATGGAGATAGAAATTCTCCTGCTCGGTTAAGAAAAAATGGAACTCAGAATGAAGTCTGTCTCAGAAACAGGTGTAGGTAGAGGATAAATGATAGGGTGGGTTTTCTGAAAAGTGAACCCAAAATGGCAGTGCCCTGTCTGTTGAACTAGATTTCCTTTTCTCATTTCCTTTCCGTTTCATGTCCCCATTTCACAAATGCTCATCTGTCCTCTGTAAACCGACTAATGTCAGTGACATAGAGAACCTCAAAGAACTTCCTCACAGCTCTTTTAAGGGGACCAACCCAAATGTGGCTCTGTCTAGCTAACTACTGGGCTCTTGTTAAGTAAACAACCCAACTTTGATAACAGAGAATTTGTGGCTGGGCTGGGTGTTGAGGTTACAGGGGAACAGGGCAGGCTTGAGGGAAATTTGAAGCAGGAGGTTTTGCTTCTAAAAAGGAAACGAAGTCTTGCTTCAAAAAAAGTTGTTCTCTGTTCCACCAGTTGGGACCCATCCTCAAACACTCTACATGGACCACAGTGTACACTCTGCTCTCTACACTTGCCCTGCCCTCTGCCCTTGGCCTTAGGTCATAGACCTACAGAGAATGATGTCATAACAATTCATTGCCCTATTTCCTACAGGAAGATCATTGGGAATAGGGCTCCCTAAATCACACAAGAGAAATTCTTCTAAGTTCTCTGTTCAGGGAAAGCTGCCCTTTTACTAGTGACTGGTATGTCTTATCTTATGAATCATGTCGCCGATTTACTTTCTTTGTGTTTGCTGCACAGAAACTCACAGCCAAATTTGGGATTCACTTCTAGTTGAGTGTTCTGGGCCTCATGTCATAGTTGGGAGCACCAGCCTTACCTCTTTGTCATCTGATTCCTCCTACAACTTCTTTTCTTATCCACTAGGTCTCTTCATTCAAATGATGCTTTAAAAAGGTGTTTACATTGCTTTGGTCTTTGTAAGCTAATTTAAATTATTCTGAAACAAGTAGAAACAACTCTATATATTTGCCACATCACATTTTTAGGTATCTGCCCAACCTGCAGTAACCCTCCCCCATTTTCTTTAAGAACTGCCTGGGGGCTTCCCTGGTGGCGCAGTGGTTGAGAGTCCGCCTGCCGATGCAGGGGACCACGGGTTCGTGCCCCGGTCCGGGAAGATCCCACATGCCACGGAGCGGCTGGGCCCGTGAGCCATGGCCGCTGAGCCTGCGCGTCCGGAGCCTGTGCTCCGCAACGGGAGAGCCCACAACAGTGAGAGGCCCGCATAGCACAAAAAAAAAAATAAAATAAAATAAAATAAATAACTGCCTGGACTATCACAAGAATGGGGTCCTTAGAAAACCTGTTTGCACTATGTGTTCCTGCCTGCCTGGCCAACTTCACTGGAATTGAGGTAGCTATCTGACCCAAGCTGAGTTGCACAGATTCTTTCCTCCAAAAATTTGAAATTGGGATTTGACAAATGCCATGAGCTGCTGGGCTGGGTACGTGACCACGTAATGCATCTATGGCATTGAGTCTCAACACTGGCTGCTCCGTAGCGTCACCAGGGGCACTTCTAAAAGATACTGATTCATCCCTGCTTCTCAAGGAAGGTGAAGATACACATACTGTAATACCAATGAATTCTGCTCACAGGTCTATAGGATATACAGCCAAATAGTTCTATTGATTAGATTTATTTAGTGTCATTTCTCTAAAGAGTTTGTGACTGAGAATATAAGACCATAACCCTCTCATTAAAAATTGTTCTATAGGAAGCCTGTGAAACTGAAATACATTCTTTTCACTTGCGTTCCAACCATCTCTGTGTAGACAGACAGAATTTTGAATGAATGGAAGGAAACTTCACTACAATTAGACTTTATTTTCTGATTGCTTGACTCCCCCAAATGGATTTATTTATTTATTTCACATACATTTGTTGAACACATTCTTTGTTTGAGGTCCTCTGCTGGGTGCTATGGGAAAAGGTGGGGCAGGGGAAGAAGGTGGATACCTAGATGGACCTGATCCTGGGGAGGCAGTTGACAGGAATGTGGCAGAGGATCAATGGTCACATTCTCAGGATATAGCAAGCCCCAGAAGCTTGTTCCAAGCAGCATTGGTAGGTTCTGCTTGTCTTGTTTTATGTACAGTATCTATTATTCTTTCCATTTGTGAAAATAATCAAGGGTTGGCTAAAGTGGCATTCAAATGATGCCCATGGGGCTTCCCTGGTGGCACAGTGGTTGAGAGTCCGCCTGCCCATGCAGGGGACACGGGTTCGTGCCCCGGTCCGGGAAGATCCCACGTGCCGCGGAGCGGCTGGGCCCGTGAGCCATGGCCGCTGGGCCTGCGCGTCCGGAGCCTGTGCTCCGCAACGGGAGAGTCCACAACAGTGAGAGGCCCGCGTACTGCAAAAAAAAAAAAAAAAAATTATGCCCATGAAGAGGCTAGATGCAACCAGCCTCCAAGAACTCTCTCATGTGAACCTAGATAAAACCTATCAGATATTCTGCATATTACAACTCCCTTTTGAATTCCTCGCTCAGCACCAATTTTCTCAGCTGGCCTTTCTTGCTCTTTCTTTTTATTGTTTATCTACCTTTGAAAATAACAAAGAAATGGAGTGGGAAATGGAAAATCACTCTGTTGGAAAAAAACTCACCTTCCTAAATGTGAGTTTTCAATGCATTTAGAAATATTCTATAGAATTTCTGAGCACTCCCGGGTATCCCCACCAACTAACATAACTGACAAGGTTTCAAGTTGGAGAGAAAAAAATAACAGTAATATTTAACATGTATTGACTATTTCCATGCCAGACAATTCTCCTGAGAACTTAGGTGTGATATTTAATACTTGGAACAACCTTTCAGTAATTCTATCTTCTCTATGTTGCAGAAAAGAAAACTGTAAATGAGTGTGCCCAAGGTCATGCAGGTCATTAGTGCTGGAAAATGGATCAGTACCCAGGCCGGTCCACTAGAATTTGAGATCTTTGTTTTTGATAGTTGCTTTATCTGTAGCCCTTCAAGCAGCACCAGACAGTTGAGGGACTCAATAGATATATGCTGAATGAATGAATGAATGAATGACTATCTGGCTTACAGAAGTAAACCTCTAGCGGGTGGGTAGAAAGAGTCACAGAGCTAATGGATGAGACCCATAAACCATGGATTCTGGGCTTGAGTTCCATCTGGCACAGAGGTGTCCTCTTTCAGAAATGAGTGGTGGAACAGAAATAGTATCCCATGACCCAGAAGAACTTGCTGGGCGCTAATCATGGCTCTCCTGTTGTGTGATTTCAGGCCCAACATCCCCATGCCTTTCTGAGCTTCAGGTGTCTTTTTTGCAAAACCAGGCCCCTAAGAATACCTCTAAGTTATCTTCCAAATCTGTCATTCACAAGAATTTTACACTAGAGAAATTTATCTTCTGGATGAACCACTCCAAGACAAAACCTCCAATAGTATCAAGAGGTGTGGGAAGAGAAACATTCTCATTTTCCATTCCTTATTTGGTACCACCTCCTATGTCTCCTGAGATTCCCTGCTGGGATGCCATACGTTATGGGGATTTTCTTAAACTCTTTTTTCTTTTTTCCATTTTTCAACTTTTAATTTTGAAATAACTTTTGACTTGCAAAAAAAAAAAAAAAGAAAAATAGCACAAAGAATTCCTGAATGCCCATCACCTAGTTTACCCAAATGTTATCGTTTTTCATGCCACAGTGAAATGATAAAAATCAGAAAGTTAACATCAGCAAAATACTATTATCTGATCCACAGTCCTTCAGTTCATCCGTTGCCCCCATTAATGTTCTTTTTCTGGTCCAGAATCCAGTCCAGGTCCACATGCTGCATGTAGTTGTCTTGTTTTGTCTCCCTTAATATGGAACAGATTTTCAACATCTTTGTCTTCCATGACCTCGACACATTTGAAGAGTACTGCCCAGCTATTTTTTAGAATGTCTCTCAATTTGGGCTTGTCTGACCTTGATTGAATTCAGGGTACGCACTTTTAGCAAGAAAACCATAGAAGTGATTTTATTTCCTTCTGAGCGCGTCTCATTAGGAGCTACATGGTGTCAATTTGTTGTCGCATTATCTGTGAGCTAACTTTGATTATTCTGTGTTTTTTCATGTTCTAGACGTTTTATCTGAAAAAAAAAAGGGTAAAAATAGAACCTGCTTCGCAGGGTTGTTGTAAGGATTAAATAGGGGGAAAATAGCATATAAAGCACTTAACTCCTGGGACATAGTAGGACTTGTAGTAGTAGTAGCAGTAGTACTTCATCATCCTTTTTCTTTTAAAAGCATATCAAACAATTAGGAAATTGTTTAGATAAAAATGGGAATTGCTGATAGAGCTGGGTTTGGGGCATCTGCAGACACATTCTGCCTTTGCATTTGCTGCTGCAGCTGTGCACCCTGAAGTCAGGAGAATTCCAGCAGGCCCAGAGGATCACGGCCCTCAATGTTTCTCTGTATGGGCGGCAAGTGTCACTTGAACGTTTGGTTATTGTACAGTCGGTGGCAGGGGACGTGTCTATTCAGCCCTGGATCTGACCTACAAGATGTCAGGTCACCTTTTCAAGGCCATGAGATTTTAGTAGAATTTGAAGTAAAGTTACTAGATATTCTATTTTTGCCTCTGTAAGGCATACAATTAATGTATAAATCTATATTTACAAGTAACATCTGCATAGTGTTTATTTAACTAACTGCACACTGATTGACATGTAGGCATTCTGCAATATTTTTCTATTAGTCTGTGAATAGGCAGTTTGATGAATTATTTATTGGGCTAACACATCCTGGTGCTTTTTTTTTTTTTTTTGAAGAACATTCTCTATGGGAAGTCCTGGCCTTGCTTAGTCAATTAACCTTCCCCTGTCCAAATCTCCTCCTTGAGGAATAAGTCTTCAAAATCCAAAGCGACACTTTAGTGTGCAGAGGAAGGGTAACACCTGCTGGAGACCGTAATCCCCTACCCTTGTAATCTCCCCGAAGTCACAGGTAGAAACTTATTCCCAAATCAGTTGCAGGGGGTGTGTTACACAAACATTCAGTTGCTATGCTTTTCTAGAAATGAGCTAAAGCCTCTGTAGCAAGGGGAGAGAGAGGTAGCAGACCTCTCTGGCTGCCAGATTCCAGCCTCATTTCCTTGAAGAAAACCAAGAGTGCTAGGGATGGGGCAGGGTGGGGCAGTTGACAGCAAGAGCTCTTAACTCAGAAGGTGTTGCTCTGTTGCCCCTTTTCCCTTTGCCTTTGGCTCTCTCTGGTGCCATTTCCCCCACCGACCCCCTCCAACCCAAATGCTATGGAGGTAGTTCAAGTAAGACATGATGGTAACCTGCGCTGGGGTAGCTGAGGAGGTGATGAGCAGTAGGGTCAGATTCAGAGGATCCTGTGAAGTCAGAGTAGAAAGGATCTGCTAAGAGATTGGTTGAGCGGTGTGAGTGGACGAAAGAGGTCAATGATAACTCCACATTTTTGGCCTGAGCAGCTAGATGGGTACCAGTGCCATTTACTGAAGTAGGGAACCCAGAGAGAGGCGATGGGAGAACTTAAGAGTTGGTTTGGGACATTTTATGTTTGAGATGTCTATTATCTAGCTAAGGAGAGATTTAGATATTCAATTTGGAATTTAGCGGAGAGTATAATGAAAAGGACTTGAGATTTCATGGGGTACATTTGGAATTACAATCATATTATAAGACTTTGACAATACATTTAACCTCTCTGAGCTCTGGTTTCCATATTTGTGGATGGTAAATTATATTACCCATATTTCCATTGCTTATTGCTTTGTAACAAATCACCCCAAAATATAGTGGTTTAAAACAACAATTATTTATTATTATTATTTTTTTTTATTCTGTGGGGTGGGGCTCAGCTGGGTGGTTCTTCTTTTGGTTTTGCTTGAATACCTTATACAGCTGCATTCAGGGAGCTTGGCTAGGGCTAGAATAATCTAAGATGACCTCTCAGGCTCCAGAGCCTCATTGCATGTGGCCTCTCATCATTTAGTAGTTTAGCCTGAGCTTTTTAGGTTGCAACTAGATCTCAAGAGGACAAATCCAATGTTTAAGCACTTATCCAGCCTCTGCTTATATCATGCTTGCCAGTGTCTCATTAGCCAAAGCAAGTCATATGGCCAAGCTCAGAGTCATCACAGAAAGAATAGATAAGGGTGTGAAAACTGGGAGGTGTGGCTAATTGGGGACCATGATGTAAGCGTCTACCACAGCTGATTTGACTGGGTTTTTGTAAAGATTAAATTGTCTGCCACGTGGTAGATACTCAAGAAATATTAGCTGTTGGGCTTCCCTGGTGGCGCAGTGGTTGAGAGTCCGCCTGCCGGTGCAGGGGACACGGGTTCGTGCCCCGGTCCGGGAGGATCCCACATGCCGCGGAGCGGCTGGGCCCGTGAGCCATGGCCGCTGAGCCTGCGCGTCCGGAGCCTGTGCTCCGCAACGGGAGAGGCCACAGCAGTGAGAGGCCCGCGTACCGCAAAAAAAAAAAAAAAAAAAAAATTAGTTGTTATTATTAAGATGTAACGACCTTAAAAATCAATCCCCATGACCATAAGGATTATTCCTATTTTACTTATAAATATACAGGGGAAGAAAATTAACCTGCTTTCTTACCTCTTTGTTACCATCTTCTCTAGCAGATGTAGTTCTGTAGTTCTCTAGCAGAAGTAGTTCTGTAGTTTTTTTTTCCTTTGTGCTCAGTCGTGCTGCTTAATAGATGGTTTGTGATTATTTAAATCCAGCAAAGATGTAGTCTAATATTCTGATTTTGAAAAAGTAAAAATTCTCCTATATTCTCACTAAAAATGGCTTTGAAATCAAAATGTGAAATCTGAATATTAATGATTAAGATTAATCATTAATTAATGATTAACATGAATCATTAACAAAAATCATTAATGATTCTTCCAAACATAAAAATTGTTTGTTGATTTTAACCTAAGTTCATTATAAATCCTTGTTTCCAGCTATAATTCTCCTACTATTTCTTTGCTATTTGATATTTTTTTCCCCTATATCGGTCACATCAAGGTCACTATAAATATTTCAATAGTAAATGAAAAAATCACTCATGCTTTACCAATAGCTCTTCTCAACAAGCAAACAAGCAAACAAACAAAAAACCCACAAAGCAATGCATTGTTTAGCAGGGACAATGGGATGTATAGATGCTGTTTATTTATTGTTTTTCCCATTCTGGGCACCAGAATCTTGACTGTAATAGTCAAGTAAAGAATCCACCAGGCCAGATATCTCTCTATAGCGATGCCCAGAAGAGTTCTGAAACTTGGGACTTTTTAACGATGGCAAAATGATTTTTGAGAATGATCGTACTTAGACTATGAATACATACATATACACACACACACATACACACACACGCACACACACGACATGTTGTGTACAACAACAAAAGATACTATGTAGGAGAGCTTTATCACTTTGTAGGGTGAAAATACTTAGCCAGTGGCATTTGGCATGATTTCTTTTCTTCTTACATTTTATGAGCTCTGTGGATTCTGGCCCTAAATCTCAGGCTTACTTGTACTGTGAGGCCACTTCTTGATACCTATGGCAGAACATTTCTGATCTATCCACTGATATTATTTGCAAGATATTATCTCCTTGCCATTCATGTGAGGCTCTGTTTCCCTGCCACTGGAGCTCTACCTGACCTTCTGCATCCTGTGTGTGTTTCTGCTTGTGTGGCCTTGGGAAAGATCATTTATTATCTTTCCTTTGACAAGAAAAATGACTTCCTGTTTGAGATCCAAAATGCTCCATCCATGGGCAGCAGCATGACTGTTACAACATGCCCTGTGTACCCCCTCTAAACACTTCTCATCAAAGCAGCACGGGGTGCTTTCGTTAAATCACAATGCTCACAATGTTGTCTGGGTAAAATAGTAGAAGGACACGACACAAATTAAATACAGATCATTTCAGAGTCCCAGAGTTGACTTTTCCCTTCCTTACTGAATTTTTGGTGCCATTTCCATAAAAACCCATGGTTTACTTTATTCCTATGAACCAAATAACTTCCTTTCTTCACTCTATTTATAGAAATGCATTCGGAAATTACTTTCAGATTGAAACATCATTGGCCATGAAGACATATGGTTTCCTTTGTTTCATAATCACACAATCCTAGTACCAATTTATGCATTTTCCTAAAGTGGAAGGACACGGATCAAAGTTTCACCTTATCATCATACAAAAATACATGAGACAGGATAATCTCAGTTATGCCGTAGTAACAACTAACCCTGAATTTCAGTGATTTAATAAGATATATTTCTCACTCATGCTACCTCCCAATGTGAGTCGGGTGGGGACCTCTGGTCAACAGGGTCACTCAAGGACCTCGACTGGCAGAGGCGTCATCTTGACTCATGCTTCCATGGTTATCCATGCAGGGAAGAAGGGATGTGGCAAGTTTTGCACTGGCCCTTAAAGCTCCTTGCCAGAAGTGACATGCCACGTCACTCATATTTCACTGGCCAAAGCAAGTCATATGGCCAAAGCAAGCCTATCTTCAAAGGCGGAGAAATGAAAACCTGTCCTGTTTCCAGTGGGAGAAGGACTGGACTGTGTGTGAACAACCCCAGGGACGGCCACAGCACTTAAGAAAAAATCAACCTCACCAGAAATCAAAGAAGTCTAAAATCTCTGAAGAAACAGAGAAAGAAGAAAACACTCAGTGGTGTCAGAGTAGCAGTGATATATGGTCACTCTCTTACACTGATTATACGATAGTTCTGAAAGATTCTAGATAGATACTTTAAAATATCTATCAAAAGCCTCAAAGTCTATTCATAACCTTTGGAACTAAATTATGCTTTCAGAATCTAACTTTACGGGACTTCCCTGGTGACACAGTGGTTAAGAATCTGCCTGCCAATGCAGGGGACACAGGCTCGAGCCCTGGTCTGGGAAGATCTCACATGCCACCGAGCAGCTAAGCCTGTGTGCCACAACTACTGAGCCTGCGCTCTAGAGCCCGCGAGCCACAACTGCTGAGCCCCCGTGCTACAACTACTGAAGCCCGTGTGCCTAGAGCCCGTGCTCCACAACAACAGAAGCCACCACAACGAGAAGACTGTGCACAGCAATGAAGAGTAACCCCTGCTCGCCGCAACTAGAGAAAGCCCTTGCGCAGCACCCAAGGCCCAAAACAGCCAAAAGTAAATAAATTAAAAAAAAGAAAAAAAGGCAGTCTCTCTCTCAAAAAAAAAAAAGAATCTAACTTTAAAGAGTAAAATATGGAAACATCTAATTGTCTAACAAAGGGGAGCTGGTCAGTAAGTCTACTACTGTAGCACACACAACAGACCATTATGTAGCTACACAAATTTATATTTTTGAAGAGTTTTTGAAGAATTTATATTTTGAAGAATTAGATTTTTGAAGAATTTTTTTAAATGCTCAAGATATAATATTAAGTGAAAACTCTCAGGGTATGATATTTTTTTCAATCTTAACTCATTAAAAATTTAATAGTGGTTATGTCTGGTGGGTGGAATCAAGGTTTTTGTTTTTCATTTTTATACCATGCACACTTTCTAAAATAAATATGCAACTCTGAAAAAGAAGAATATAGCTGAACTTAAAAAATACATAACACTTCTGTTCCATAGCTTTATTGAACTGTAACTTATATACCTTAACATTCTCCCACTTGAACTGTGTAGTTATATGAGCTTTAGAAAATTTATAGTCATGTAACCATCACCACAATCAAAATGTAGAATACTTCCAAAGCCCCCAGAAGTTTCCTCATGTCCCCTTATGGTCTATCCCTGCCACCCCCCCCCGACCCCTAGCTCCTCAATCTATTTTCTGCTATTTAGTTTTGCTTTTGCTAGAGATTTCATATGAATGGAAGTATACAGTCTTTTATGTCTGTCTTCTTTCATTTCTTTCTGAGATGCATTCATATAGTTACATGTATCAGTAGTTCATTCCTTTTTATTCCCAAGTAATATTCTACTGCATGGAAACACAGTATTTTGCTTATTCATTCATCAGATGATGAACATTTGAATTGTTTCCAGGCTTTGGCTGTTATGAATAATGCTACTATGAACCTCTACAGGCAAATCTTTGTGTGTACATATACTTTTAGTTTGCTCAGGTAGATACCTAGAAGTGGAATTGCTAGTTCATATATGAAATGTAAGTTTAGTTTTTAAGAAACTACCAACCTGTTTTCTCAAGTGGCTATAACACTTTGCATCCTTATGAGCAATGTAAGAGCGTTCTATTTTCCCCACGTTCTCACCAAAACCTCGTATTGTCAGTCTTTTTAATTTTAGCTACTCTAGTGGGTGAAAAATACATAGCCCTTGGACAATTCACTCACAGGCATTTAGCTAACAGGTAGCATGGTTGTAAGCTCCACTCACACAGTAGCTGAAAGCTGGGGTTTTGAGTTTCCGTAATCACAGACTCTAGAATTCTAATCAAAGGTAAGATAAGTCTTCATCATCTACCAAAAGCTTCATCTCC
Organism: Grampus griseus; assembly: GCF_964374135.1. Taxonomy (NCBI): domain Eukaryota; kingdom Metazoa; phylum Chordata; class Mammalia; order Artiodactyla; family Delphinidae; genus Grampus; species Grampus griseus. Next base: position 49,093,175 of record NC_138998.1, read on the forward strand.
TTGTTACTATAAACTTAGGCTGAATAAGTGTCTTACAATAACACAACATATGCAACTCAACTTACATAAAAACTGACTAGAATAGATTATTTGTGCCTCTTGAAAAATGTGTGATTGGGAGTAGGGGATAGGGTTGGAATTATGCTGTGAAATTTTCTCTTTTGCATTAAAGCTAATTAAGGAACAGTCATACCATTGAATTTTTCTTTTCGTTTCTTTTTTCTTTCTTTTTTTTTTTTTGTTTGACAAAAAGTGTGGGCTGAGTTTATGATGATTTCTTGATAACTACCAGGACAGGAAGGAACTGCTACAATTCTCTGGAACTCTTTGGCCTGAGATGAGCCTAGGGAAATGGGATACATAAGAAAGGTGAAGGAGAAAAATTCAAGGGAGACTCTATGCGTAAGGTTCATGTTATTTATGGGGAGTTGTGTTGTGCTATTGCTGACGAACATCGTGCTACAATAAAATTTTTCTAGGTTCAAATTTAGGTCCTCCACTTATCAGCTGTGTGACCTCAGATGAATCATTTAATATTTCTGGTTTCCTCACCTGTAAAACAAGTATAATAGTATCTGACCAACCTATTGCATGGCAACCTGGAATACAAACAGTGCTTGAGAACCATATTTGTACTGTGCTTTGTATTACTTGTACATAGTAGGTTTGTACTTTCATTTCATCTTTTATCTGATGTGATCACCAAATAACCCAGCAAGTTAGTAAAGAGTAGTTATTATCTCCATTTACAGATGACTAGACTGTGACTTAGGGAGTTTTGAAATCACACAGTGAATTTGTTGCAAAAGAAAGACTTTGGGTTCCCCAGCCAATAAATTATTATTTGGGGTTATAATTCTTATGTTATATGTTGTGCTATAATTCTTAATGTTAATTGATATACAGTCACACTCCTTTATGTATTGTCTGTGGCTGCTTTTGTGCTAAAGGGCAGAGTTGAGTCATTGTAAAGGGACCATATGGCCTGCAAAGCCTGCAGTATTTACTTTGTGACCACCTAGAGGGGTGGGATAGGGAGGGTGGGAGGGAGGGAGATGCAAGAGGGAAGAGATATGGGAACATATGTATATGTATAACTGATTCACTTTGTTATAAAGCAGAAATTAACACACCATTGTAAAGCAATTATACTCCAATAAAGGTGTTAAAAAAAATGTTTGCTAATCCTTGCTTGAAGTGCTTTTTGTATACATTAACTCACTTAATCCTCCTAACAATCCTATGAGGCAGATTGTTTTAGTGATCCCATTTTGCAGTTGAGGAAACTGAGGCATACGAAGGTTGAGTAACTAGATCAAGGTCAAAGAGTGAGTAGAGGGAGCAGATCAGGGAGTCTGGATTCAAAGACAATAATCTTAATCTCTTTTCATTACTGGCCTCTTTTACTCCTGTTGCTGTATTTCATTCACTCAACAAATATTCATTGGGCAACTTTTTCTTTTTCTTTTTTTTTTTTTTTTTGCGGTACGCGGGCCTCTCACTGCTGTGGCCCCTCCCGTTGTGGAGCACAGGCTCCGGATGCGCAGGCTCAGCGGCCATGGCTCATGGGCCCAGCCGCTCCGTGGCATGTGGGATCTTCCTGGACCGGGGCATGAACCCGTGTCCCCTGCAGCGGCAGGCGGACTCTCAACCACTGCGCCACCAGGGAAGCCCTGGGCAGCTATTAAGTGGCAGGCACCATTCTAGGGTTTGGGGAGAGCATACTGTAAGCGCTCACGGGGCACACAGTCCAGAGAGGGAGAAAGACAATGAACAAGTAACAGATAAACCAGCAAGATTGTTTCAGAGAGTGACGAAGCCTATGAAGAAAGTAGGCCAGAGTGACCCGGACAGGGAAGTGCAGGGAGCGGGGCGGAGAGAGAGAAGTGGCCAGAAATTGTCTGCTTATGTTGAACATATTTTGCCTTCAATCTCCCCAAGGCAAGGCCCTCGCTTATTCTCAGTGTCTCCAGCCTGGCACAGAGTAGGCGCTCAGAGCCCCCGTGCGTCCGTGGGAGTGATCATTCCTCCACCCGCCTTCCCACTGGCCTTTGCCTGTCTCTTCGTCCCGCTTCACCTCCAACATGCTCACATGGCTCCTTCGTCCACACAGAATTAGGAGCCTCCAACAGTCATGATCTCTGACTCCCAAGTCCCACACACTTAGTCCAGAGACCTGTGCAGAGGTGGCCCTCAAGAATAATTTTTAAATAAAATTTACCATCAACCGTTGACTTGGAGTCTTTCAAAAGTAGCCGTGTGAGTTGAAACTCTAGTTAACGTTACATGTGGTCCACAGTTTTCTCTCCCTTACTGGAGGTAACTGGGAAGGAGCCATGGTCATTTGTTCCAACAGGCCAGGCACCAGTCCGCTGTGTGTCTCTGTGCAGGGCCGGTGGCACTCCCACGATGCTGCTCCCTTTATCTGGCCCTGAGCCCTGGGGAGTTCAGCCCACTCATGGGGGTTTGGATTCCAATCTTAGGATACAGGAGGTGAGGAGGATGGAATGACCCAAGTCCCTGTAGGTAATATCCATATAAGGGGATACCCTAGTGGCTGCCGAAAGGTCCATTATAGATTGAGACCATAAACTCACAGGAAACACAGCTTTCCAGGAATGATTTAGGTCAAAATTCCACAGGTGTGCCAAACTAACCCTTTGCAAGCGTGAGCAAACCCAGAGCCCCTGTGACGTAGGATGGAAAGAATGATCAAATGCCTGACATGGACATTTCCAGGCCTGGCTTCTGGCCTGACCTTGTGTGACCTTTGCAATTGTCCCAGGCAGGCTGACTTCACGACACCTGTCTTCTGCAGCAACTGTCAAGGCCAGCCCCACCTGGCCCCTCTCAGCGGGAAGCCGGCTCTGGCTGACACTGCCTGCTGTCACCCTGCTTCCGCGCACGTTCCCCTTGATGATTTTCCTTTTGCCTCTCTCTCCTTTGCTGCTACCTCGTGATGACGTGACTCCTTTGTTACCCTTGTTTCCTCCTATGACTACGAATTTCACATGTCTGAAAATGTCCTGTTGCCTGAAAGTATTTTGTTCTGGATATGAAATTTTTTCCAGGAAAGGCTGGGAACAAATCCTGGAGACAAGAATAAAAAGCCATTTGTGTGTGTATTAGTTTGCCAGGACTGCCATAACAAATTGCCACAAATTGGGCAGCTTAAAGCAACAGAAATGTATCTTCTCACAGTTCTGGAGGCTAGACGTCTGAAATTAAGGTTTTGGCTCTAGGCTCTAGGGGAGAATCCTTCCTTGCCTTTTCCAGCTTCTGGTAGTTGCCAGCAATCCTTGGCATTCTTTGGCTTCCAGGTACATCAGTCCAATTTCTATCTCTGCAGTCACATGGACTTCTTCCCTGTGTGTGTCTCTGCGTCCAAATCTCCCTCTCCTTTCCCTTACAAAGACACCAGTCACTGGATTTAGGGCCCATCTCAATCCAGTATGACCTTGTCGTAACTTGATTACATCTGCAAAGACCCCATTTCCAAATAACGTCACATTCTCAGGCGCCAGGGGTTAAGACTTGGATAGATCTTTTGGGGGGTGCATAATGGAACCCCATGCAGTATGTATTAGCTGTACTTAGTAATGGGAGTTCACGCTTGGTCCACAACATGCTGCCATCTGACAAATGGATTGCGCTTTAAAAGCCCACCTCCAGGTGAGGAAGGGAAAATGGCTCCGCTGAGATGGCAGGAACCCAAAAAGCTAGAGTGGTCTCATGACACCTTCCTGCCAGCTGCAGATAAATCGAATTAGTTTGCTCCGTATGTCTCCTTCTGCACATTTTAGAGAGAACTCCACCTTGCCAGAATTTGGGGCTGTCTCTTTCTCCAACTTGCCTTTCTCATCTTTTACTTCTTGAGCATCCGCTATGTCGCTGATCCTAGGTAGGTACTTTCTTCCCTGAAAACTCTGAGGTAGAGCCTCTTAACGCCACTTTACATGTGATAAAGCTGAGGCTTAGGAAGGCTAAGCAAGTAACCTGCCCACGAAAACACAACGGGCAAGTGACACAGGTGAGCGCTGGGTTTGGCTCCAATATTCATTCATATATTCATTTGACTCATAATCATTAAGCACCACTTAAGTGTTAGACCTTAGTGATAAAACAGGGAGCCAGACGGCCAGGGTTCTGAGATCACATTGTCGAAGTGGAACTCTACAGGATGCATAGGAATTAATGACAGCAAAGTGGGGAGAAGAACCTCCCAGGATTCCTCTTAAGAGAGCTAAACTGTCTGAAATGCTGCCCTTTTTAGCATGAGTGATGGGACCTATTCTGTCATCCTGGTACACCTTCAAGACCATTGGAAGGAGTTTATCCTTAGAGGGGAAAGACTTTGTCATTTAAGATGGCTTAGGATTTAAGTCTACTCATGTCCCAGTGACCCAGCATCTACCACTCTGTTGCTAGCCTTTCTTTGGTTGAGTTCCCAACACTGCAGAACAGATAGGGCAAACCCCCAAGTTAGTTCAAGATCTATACAAGGGACGTGTGAAGAATACTTAAAGTTCAAAAGAGAATGTGGTTGGGCTTTGAAAATAACCAATAGGCTCTACCACCAGGTTTAGTACTTATGTCCCACAAATATAAGAGATTGTTACTTGCATTCATTTTATGTCCAAAATACTTCCAAAGGAGAGGAAGGAGTAGTTAAAAATTAGCCTGGGCTGGCAAACATGTTGCATGTTGTTGAGAATGTTGTAATCTTTACTCGTGTGGTAGTCTCAGTAAACTTGGGCTGGCTCCTGGTTTGGCATTTGGAATGGGTCTAGTTGCCACCTTAGAGAGCACTAGGCCAAGGAGAAATGATGGGGAGACCCAGAGGGAGAGCCTGCTGCTCTACGGGCTTTTCTCATAGCTGCAATACACAGCCCACTGCTGAATGATGAGCACCCAGGGCCTAAAATGAGCTCCCCTAACCTCCCACATCGGTTGAGGTCTCTTCTGATGGTGTCATTTCCTACCTCAAAAACTTTCTTTAAATTAATTAATTAATTAATTAATGGCTGCATTGGGTCGTCGCTGCTGCGGGCAGGCTTTCTCCAGTTGCGGCGAGCGGGGGCCACTCTTTGCTGCGGTGCACGGGCTTCTCATTGTGGTGGGCTCTCGTGTTGCGGAGCACGGGCTCTAGGCACGCGGGCTCAGTAGTTGTGGCGCACGGGCTTATTTGCTCTGCGGCATGTGGGATCTTCCTGGACCAGGGCTCAAACCCGTGACCCCTGCATTGGCCGGTGGATTCTTTTTTTTTTTTCTTTTTTTTTTGCGGTACGCGGGCCTCTCACTGCTGTGGCCTCTCCCGTTGCGGAGCACAGGCTCTGGACACGCAGGCTCAGTGGCCATGGCTCACGGGCCCAGTCGCTCCACGGCATGTGGGATCTTCCCAGACCGGGGCACGAACCCGTGTCCCCTGCATCGGCAGGAGGACTCTCAACCACTGCGCCACCAGGGAAGCCCTGGCAGGTGGATTCTTAACCACTGCGCCACCAGGGAAGTCCCTCCCCACAATTTTAAATCAGCAAAGCCTAGGAATATGTGTGGCACAGAAATCTAACTTTCTTAACAAGGAGGAGCTAAAGGGAAAAACATACCACTAGGAAATGATAGCATGTCCTTAATGACAGCAAGGTGGGTGAAACTAGGAACAGTTGTACTTTAACATAGTCTTGTAGACAATTATTCTATCTCCACTTGGTATGATCTGATTTGTCTTTCCAGTCTATGAGGTTATTTTCAGTGGTCCATAACAAAATGAGAAAAATAAACCAGTAAGTTTGTAAAAACAATGATTAAAATGAATTTTAAAAACTGCCTTTTAGTCTAGTATCTGGAGCTGGCCTTTCTTTAATGAAATCATTGTGATAAAAATGTTTTTTTAATGTTCTTATTTGGCAAAATAGAAAGTTGGCAAACATATGTAAGTCCACCATTTAAAAAAATTTTTTTTACTGCTTCATAAAATCCTCAAGTATGGGAATCAAGTTTGTTAAGAGTTAAAAACAAATAAAGGCCTCTGGTTGAGGGAAGAGGAAAAAGAGGAGGAGAGGATAGATATCCTAAACTCTTGCAAAACCTTTCCAAAAGCTGTTCTTACTCTTTGCCCCGTTCCCAATCTGGAGTTCAGGACCCTATGGATTTTCAAAGGTACTCTAATGAGGATACCTTGAGCTACTGGCAACATTTCATAAAGTCTAAAGAAAACTATCATTTGCCCACAATTAGTCTGTATAGGCTAGACAGCAAATTTCTCTGCTTGTGGCTAAACAGGTAAAAGGTCAATATAGTAATAAGGGTTATCTCATGCTGATCAGAAGCACTGATTAATGTCTGTGGGTTCATTAAGAAAACACATGAAAGTTATTGATGAAAATGTTTTATCTGAAACAGTTTGACAGTTTCTTAAAAAGTTAAATATAGTTACCATGTGACCCAGAAATTCTACTCCTAGCCATGTATATACCCAAGAGAACTGTAAAACATACAGCCATAGAAAAACTTGTATATGAATGTTTATAATAGCCCCCAAATGGAAACAACACAATGTCCATCAATTGACAAATGGATAAACAGAATGTGGATACCCATGCCATGGCATATTACCTGGCAATAAAAAAGAACAAAGTACTGATAGAGGCTGCAACATAAATGAACCTTGAAAACATTATGCAAAGTGAAAGAAACCAGACAGAAAGACCACATAGTGTATGATTCCACTTATATACAATGTCCAGAAAAGGCAAATCTATAGATACAGAAAGCAGATTAGTGGTTGCCAGAAACTAGGGAGAGAAGAATGGGGAGTGACCACTAATGGGTTTCATTTTGGTGTGATAAAAATGCTATGGCATTAGATAGTGGTGATGGTTGTAACTTGTGAATATACTAAAAAAACCACTGAACTGGACATGTTAAAAAATAGAAAAAAAAACTTTAAAAAGTTATTTTTGTTTCACGAGTAGTAGTATTTAACACATATGAGAGAAAAAGGATAAACATGAATCGTTGGAGTGATGTTTGGGAAACACTGCTATACACAGATTAATCTATATTAGGAGTCAGCTGTCTGTATCCTGAATTTATTCATATCCGAACAAACAAGGTAACATTCACATTACTTCTTATGGTTCAGAGGTTCACTCCCCCATCCTATGTAACACCCTTAGTGCCCAAACAGCCCTCTCTGTGCCAAACTACAAGGAGTTCCAGGAAGAAAGGAGAAAGTGGTCAAATCCCCTTTGTCTCTCTTTGCCATGCTTGGAGAAAGCGCAAATTGGCCTGTGGAGAAGATCCAGAGAGAGAAGAGATGCCTAGCCAGCCCCCAGATGCTTCAGCTACCCCAGCTAAGGGGACAGACATGAGTGACGAAGCCATCATGATGGCCAGCACAACTGAGTTAGCAGATGTCGCCAGCCCCGGTCACTTCCAAGAGTGACTGCATGAAATCCCAAAAGACAGCCGCTCAGCTGAGCTCCATTATCCCACAGAACCAAGAAGGATAATAAGGAATTATTGTTTCAAGTCACTGACTTTTGGGGTGGTTTGTTAAATAACAATAAGTAGAATGCATGAAGGTGATAACCATACTTACCGCATAGAAACGGTATGAAGATTGTGAGATAATGTATTTAAACGCCTACAGTAAGCAGTCAGTTAACTGCAAATTGTTATTGTCATTGTTACATTTAATTCTAGGCCTCTCTGAGGTCCTTACTTAAGGTAGCTAACTCATACATATGTTCCACAGATGTACATTTTGCAGCTTTGAGAACAGAGAGTAATTTGCCCCATGGAAGGCAAATGTACATCAGCCAAAAGCCCTAAGGAGTTCTAGACTCCCTGCTCTTTGCTATATGTCTTTTTCTCTATTTTTTATATCTGGTTTTGTTGGGCTGGTTTCTGCTCCCTCCAGTTCCAGCCTGTGACTAGGATCTTATCTGCCTACTTTTGGGTATTACTTTGATCCACCAATACAAACCACTTAAGATTAATCACCATACACAGCTGTGCTGGTTGTCTGTTGCATAAACTCTTTCACTCAGTCTTGCTCTCTTTCCAAAGTGGAAAAAAATTAAAAAAAAATACTTTGATGTTACCAAAGATATTTATTAATCAATGTACCAGAAGGTCTTGTTCTGTAGTATTTGAACCCTAATGCAATGTAAGCAGGTGTGCTCCCATGCTTTTAAACTCACGCAAATATATAATCATAAATTTGCCCAGGTTTGGTCTTCCACACTTATCCAATGTGATCAAGGAGTGAAAGGACTCACAAATTGATGGTGATGAGTCTGGGCCTAGATGAACTAATGGAGCATGTATCAATATTTTTTTTAATCCGAAAGAATTTTGTAAGGACCCCAAATGAATCGTCATGTGACCTGGTTTTGATAATCATATCTGATACTTCTGTGGTTGTTTCTCCTTTCAAAGGGCTTTCCCATTTGAGTCTCAAACCTTTCCTCGAAGGAATTAGAACTGGAATTTTCATTCTTATTTCACAGATGAGGAAACTGAGGTTCAGAGAGATTAAACAATCTCCCAGCTCACAGTCTAAGACTGTTTCCATGATAATAAAGTAACTTTTGTTAGGCCAGCAAGGAAGTTCCAACTCAGTAAAAGAGAAATAGAAATTCATGAATGTCAAGATGGAGTAAGACTTTTTCTTAAGTTATTACACAGGGATTATTTTTTTTCTTTTTTTTTTGCGGTATGCGGGCCTCTCACTGTTGCGGCCTCTCCCGTTGCGGAGCACAGGCTCCGGACGCGCAGGCTCAGCAGCCATGGCTCACGGGCCCAGCCGCTCCGCGGCATGGGATCTTCCCGGACTGGGGCACGAACCCGTGTCCCCTGCATCGGCAGGCGGACTCTCAACCACTGCGCCACCAGGGAAGCCCCTACACAGGGATTTTTATTGTGTTTTTGTACTATGGGTGTACGATTCCTTATCTACAATCTCTGGGGTTGTACGTGCTTTGATATTTAGAGTTATTTCAGATACACACACACAGACACATTCAAGGAATACCGTTAATTAAACATATTAATTTTTTGCAGCACAAGGTGTAAATATTCATATTAAAATGAGATAAAGATTATAAATAGCTTTATTCCAGTTCATATCAGTCAGATTTTACCACCAAGTGAGCTTGCTAAAGATTTGTAAACAAAACAAAAACTTGTTTTCCAGAGCTTTTTAGATTTTAGGATTGTGGAAAATGGATTGTGAAATTGTGTACAGACTATGAAGATGATCACTTGCTCGTGCTTTCTGCTGTCGGGAGTGTCACTCGCTGGCCGGGTGGGATGTTCTCAAGCTTTCTGCGGGAAGGCTGACTAGAACAAACAGTTTGCACCTGCTTGTCTGTCTTCTGTAGCTGGCACTCTCTCAAAGGAAGGGCCTCGGCTGAGTTTGAAGTATAGTTCCAGGCTTTGGGGAGACAAGCCAGTGAACTCAGCTAATAAACTCTTTTATCCAAAATCTCTAAGGGTGAGAGGAGAAAGGAAAAAGAAATTAAGATGGAATAGCAGCCGGCTTTCAACTCTATAAGATCTGCTCATGTGATGAAGCCAGAGGCATCTCATCAAGAAAGTCCAAATTTGATGAAGCAATTTTATTCTGGAAGCCTTAGATGAGTCAGACCTGCAAGGAACCCATTATAAAGTCATCAAGATGGTTTGATAGAAGTGGGATCCATGCATTAATATTAATGGCAGTAATAATTATGATACCACTCCTCCTTTCGGTCCCTGCCTATGAAACAAGGCTGGGCCCTTTCCTGCACCAAGAGCGGACAGAGAACCTTTTCCAAGGACATTGCTGCATTTTCACAATTGGCCTCCTTTTCAGCATACTTCCAACGGAGCAGCATTAGTTTTGTTGTCTGGTCATCCCCGGGGCCCTCATTGGTTGAACGGCACTTTGTGTCAAGGTGACACTTCTCACTGGGGTTGGGACGGTGGGGCAGAGGTGGGGGAGTGTGTGGCCCGGGGGTGAGCCCAGAGCCCACAGGCTCCCATGGCCCACACTCTGCCGACATCTCCTGACTCAGTGTATATCAGGATGTCCAAGCAACTACTCAGCCAGCGGCAAAAAGGAAAACGTTCACCTCTGATAAAGGAGAGAGGAAATACATTTTGAACAAAGCTTTTTTTGTGTTTTTTTGTTTTGTTTTGTTTTTTACTCTGCTCACATTTATTTACCTCATACTTCATCTGCAATGATTTTTGAAATTTCATCAGTTATTTGGTATCTTCCTTGTTCTAAAGAAAAGATATGAGGGTCACTAACCTCTGCAGTGTTAGCTTCTTTTGCGGAGTGATTCGCTTATCTCTTGCCGTACCTGACTCAATTCAGTTTGTGAAAAGACTGTGTTTTGAACACTTCCTGTATATGCAGAGCTCTGATGCCACAGATAACGGGTTTGAATTCCAGGCCTACGGCTTATACGAACTGTGAGAATTTGGATGAGTTGCTTAACCATCACGAGATGCAATTTCCTCAGTGGTAAAATGGTAATAATGTATAAGAAGTTTGTTGTGAGACTCAAATGAGGTAATAAGAGGGCTGGTTACATAACAGAAGCTCAAGAAAGGTTTATTATAACTAGATGTTAGGGGAACATAAAGGTGAATAACACACACATACTTCTTTAGTGAAGGGAAAATATGGAATGGATTTTTAAATGGCTTGAGGGCACAAAGAGGAGAGAAATTAATTTTTTTTTTTTTTTTTTTGCAGTCCCCTGCATCGGCAGGCGGACTCTCAACCACTGTGCCACCAGGGAAGCCCGAGAAATTAATTTAAACTGTGAAATGGAGGGTGTGCATTTAATCTGGGACTGGACAGACACATAGAGTACCAACAGGCAGGGGAATGAGAGTGGGGATATTGAGGAAGTTAAAAGTTCTTCTAGGCAGAAAAAACAGTGACACAGAGGCAGGCAAGAGATGGGAAGGAGAAATTATATCATAAGACCTAGACAGTTCCAGTACTGTACAGATTGAAAATATTCTTTACCAATAGCGTCAGATTATTCTTTCATTTGCTTAAGCAAGTGTTCTGAGTTGGGCTTTGAAAAACAGTCACTCTAACATCTATTGCAGCATTGCAAAAAGTATAACAGGGGTGAGATTAGGTAGGAGAGGAGAGTGGGGAGTTAGTTGATTGTGCTTGGAAAGGGCCATGAATGCTACGAAAGAAAATGAGACATCCTTAAAGTGCTGACGAGCCAGCAGTCCTAACAGGCTTTTAGACTGGAGGGGCGGGGGTTTGGGAAAGTTATGCCATCACTGTGCAGGATGAGTTGTAGGCGAGAGAGGCAAGGGCAGGGCAGGGGGAGAAGGTTAATCAGGGAGTAATAAAAGCTAAGGCAGAATAAATAAAAATCATACAATTTGCCAAATACAAAACTAAAAACATAGTTTCACAGCCAGAAGAGCTACTTCAAGAAGCAGGAGTGTGGCTGGAAGACCAGTAAGAAGCCAGGGCAGCTCTGCTCATGTACCAGCCCTGCCACAGGGGCTTGTTCTGTCTGTTCTGGGGCCTCAGGCCCTCACCTCCAGTGACAGGGCTTGACACTGTCAACATATAGCAATACAAAAAATGAGTCACCATGTTTAGCTACTACTAATAAGGTTATTCTCATCACAAAATGCCTCCTTGTGGGAGCGGATCTCACAAGGCCAGAGCATTTGAAGCACAGGTGATGCAATCCAACAAAAGTGGGTACATGCAACCTGGCAAGTGTAGCTAGCCCCAGAGCCACCTGGCAAAGCATTTTATGTGATCGGAGAGGATTTGTAGTTAGTGTAGATGGTGGTTGTCTTTCTTTATGTCTATATGTCTGTCTCATTGCTAGCCTTTTCTCCTTCTTTTCTTAGAAGAGATGAGACCAGCCCAACTGTTTAATTCTATTGGTGATTTCAAAGAAAATATAGGAGACAAGTAACTGGAATATGGTTTGCAATGTGTTACAGTAAGGTGGGAACTCTTAAATACATTAAACAGCCTTCTGAACAACTTTAGGTATGAGAATCTCCTCACTGCACTAACCCCCTCGAATCATAACACAAAGGATTTTCTACTGAACTGACCAAGCCTAGCAAAATGTTTCCAAACCCATACAGCTGGGAACTCCCATAACTTTTTCGCTAGTAAGTTTGAATTGTCCTCTAGGGAAATAATTCTGCTTCTCTCCTCTCTGAAGTCCAGCCCTGAGCGTACAGCAGAAATTGCCTGCAGCTCCCCTGCTATGTCTAGAAGCACCCTCCAGAAAGAAATCAAATGCATACGCGGGCCTCTCACCGCTGCGGCCTCTCCCGTTGCGGAGCACAGGCTCCGGACGCGCAGGCCCAGCGGCCATGGCTCACGGGCCCAGCCGCTCCGCGGCATGAACCCGTGTGCTCTGCATCGGCAGGCGGACTCTCTACCACTGCGCCACCAGGGAAACCCTCACCTATCCTCTTAAATGACACCAATAGGGATGTGAGACAAACTGACAGGAGTTGCTCCAAGCATTTGTTACTCCCTGACTACAAGGCAAACCCTTGGCTGCTGACAGAGGGAGGCGATAGAGCTGGAATCTCAGGGGAAAACTGGAGACTTTTCTGAATTGTTGTAGTCATGGTCATCTGTCCACCTGGGCCTTGGCAGGAGCTGCCTCAGGATTTGTCTTATAGGTCAATTCTTGAAAGCAATTGAATTTGGGAAGAATTTTGTATAGGCTGCTGAGGCATGTGTTCATACAGTTTGCAAACAGAGACGCTCTAACTTTGGCATAGGACTTGCCTACCTGAGAATTCAGTTTCTCTTAAATTCTACCTCTCTTACAATTAATTATTATGCCTGGCATTTAGCTCCTGCTGCCCTCTGGAGAAAGAAATAAGGGTCTCTTTATACGCTGTCCAGGGCTCCCTTTGGCAACCACTCTTTGCTTCATTTATTTATTTTTTTTAATATTTATTTATTTATTTAGGCTGCGCCAGGTCTTAGTTGCAGCATGTGAACTCTTAGTTGTGGCGTGCATGCGGGATCTAGTTCCCCAACCAGGGTCGAACCCGGGCCCCCTGCATTGGGAGCACAGTGTCTTACCCACTGGACCACCAGGGAAGTCCCCTCACCCTTTGCTTTAAATTGGCCACTCAATTCCATAGTCTTTAGAGTTATTTCCCCTCATACTTTTCAAATGTCAGAGACATTTTACAACCTAGTGTGTACCCTTCTCCTTGTATGCCATCCGCATTTTTTACAGGTGAAAGCTTTAACAATTGCTTTGTTACAGCGTTCCAAGAACTATCAATAGCTACCAGTAGTGATGAGGTCATTTTCATCTGGCTGGTGAGTAAGCCAGTTCCAGGATTCCATCATTAGAGCTTGATTCCCAGAACCACTCAAATATATCAAGTTGGCTAATTGTGTGCTTCAAGTCTTCTATGTACTTACTGATTTTTGCCAACTTGTTCTATCAGTTCCCAAGGGAGGCAGATTGAAATTTCCAAATTTAATTGAGTATTTGTCTATTCCTTTTTTCAGTTCTTTTAGGTTTTGTTTCGAGTGTTTTGGAGCTCTATCATTAGGTACATTCAAGTTAAGAATCATTATGACCTCTTAATGAATTAACTTCTTTGTAACTATATAATGTTCGTTTTCATCTTCAGTAATATACCTTGCTCTGAAGTCTACTTTGTTTGAAGTTAATATCATCACTCTAGTGTTCTTTTTATTAGTGTTTGCAAAAGTTATGTTTTGTCATCCTCTTCCTTCAATCTAGCTGTGTTGCTTTATTTAAAGCATGTTTCTTATAGATAATATATAGTTGTTCTTATTTTTCTTTCCAAGCTGACAATCTCTGTTTTTTAGTTGGAATGTTTAGACTATTTATATGCGATGGAATAATTGATATGTTAGGTTTAAATCACCATATTGCTCTTTATCTTCTATTTTCCCCATCTGCTTTTTGTTTCTTTCCTCCTCTTTTACTCATTTATTTTACTTTATGTTTTATGATCCCATTTTAGCTTCATAATTGGTTTATTGTCTGTACTTCCTTAGTTTTTTATTGTTGCTCTTTATTTGTTTGTTTTTAGTGATTGCTCTAGGATTTATATTACACATCTTTAGTTTACCATAGTCAATTTTCAACTTTATGTATGGTATAAAATCTTTCATCCAGTCTTTGATGTCATTCATTTTTCTTGCGGGGGGCAGGGGGAGCTTCGTTGGGTCTTTGTTTCTGCATGCAGGCTCCCTCTAGTTGCAGCCAGCGGGGGCTACTCTTCATTGCGGTGCATGGGCTTCTAATTGTGGTGGCTTCTCTTGTTGCCAAGCACAGGCTCTAGGCACACGGTCTTCAGTAGTTGCAGCATGCAGGTTCAGTAGTTGTGGCATGCAGGCTCTAGAGCGCAGACTCAATAGTTGTGGTACAGGGCTTCCCTGGTGGCGCAGTGGTTGAGAGTTCGCCTGCTGATGCAGGGGACACGGGTTCGTGCCCCAGTCCAGGAAGATCCCACATGCCGCGGAGCGGCTGGGCCTGTGAGCCATGGCCACTGAACCTGTGCGTCCGGAGCCTGTGCTCCGCAACGGGAGAGGCCGCAGCGGTGAGACACCCGCGTAGCGCAAAAAAAAAAAAAAAAAAAAAAATAGCTGTGGTACATGGGCTTAGTTGCTCCACGGCATGCGGGATCTTCCCAGACCAGGGATTGAACATGTGTCCCCTGCACTGGCAGGAGGATTCTTTTTTTTTTTTTTTTTGGCAGGCGGATTCTTAACCACTGTGCCTCCAGGGAAGTCCTGATGTCATTCATTTTAATTCTACATATAGTAGAAACCTCACAATTAAAGAATGAGAAAAATGTTTTTTGTATGACTCATGTATTTCCCATTTCCAATGTTCTTTATTCCTTTGTTATGGCAAATTTCCATCTACTACCACTCTCCTTCTTCCTGAAGAACTTCCTTTAACATTTCTTGTAGTAGAGGTCTGCTGGCTTTTGTCTGTATGAAAAAGTGTGAATTTACCTTTGTTTTTTTTTCTCTTTGCCGTACGCGGGCCTCTCACTGCTGTGGCCTCTCCCACTGTGGAGCACAGGCTCCAGATGCGCAGGCTCAGCGGCCATTGCTCACGGACCCAGCCGCTCTGCAGCATGTGGGGTACCCCCGGACCGGGGCACGAACCCGTATCCTCCGCACCGGCAGGCGGACTCTCAACCACTGCGCCACCACGGAAGCCCTTACCTTTGTTTTTGAAAGACATTTGCAGTGGGTATAACATCCTAGGTTGACATTGTATTTTCTTTCAGTACTTTAAATATTTCTTCTGGCTCATAGTTTCTGACAAGAGACGTGTTCTTATTATATCTTACTTCTTTTCTTTGGATGCTCTTTTCCACTGTTTTTTAGCAAGTTAACTATAACATGTCTATGTCATTTTCTTTCTGTTTATTTTGTTTGTTGAGATTCTTGGATCTATAAATTCACCATTTTTATTAAATTTTGGAGATCTTCAAGCATAATTTCTTCAAATATTTTATGTTTTTACTCTCTCCTCTCCTCTTAGAACTCTATTTACCATATCCTAGGCTGCTTGACATTTTTTCAAAGGTCTCTGTTCAGTTTTTAAAAATCTTTTCTTCTATTTTGGATAATTTCTGTCCTTATGTCTTCATGTTCACTATTTTTGTTGCAGTTTTCATCTCCAGATGTTCCCCCTTGGGGCTTCTTTTTGTCTCTTTTATTCCTCTTCTCATTGTATTCATGTTTTTCTTTATATTCTTGAGCACACGGAGCATACTTCTAACAACTCTTTTATGGTCTTTTTCTTCTAATTCCATCCCTTCAGTCATCTCTGGATTTTATATTGATTTATTGTTATACTGATTTTGGGTCATATTTTCCTGCTTGGTTCATGTCTGGTAATTTTTTCTTAGATAACAGACATTGTAAATTTTGGTTTTGTTTTGTTTTGTTTATGGGTGCTGGATTTCATTGCATTCTTTTAAATAATTGTGGACTTTGTTATGACATGCAGTTAAGTTACTCGGAAACAGCTTGATTCTTTCAAGGTTTTCTTTTAAGCTTTGTTAGGTGGGGTTCAAAGAAGTCTTTGGTTTAGAGCTAATTTAGCCCCTTTAAGAAAGCAAAATACTATATCTCATGCCCTGTGTATTACGTAGTCTTTGTACTCTGGTTGATTAAAAAAAAAAGTGAATATTTCCCAAACCTGTATGAACTCCAAGAATTGTTTAGCTTTCTTCTTTCTTGTTTTCCTTTTTCCAGACTCATGGTTTTCACTCCACATATGCACAGGTCAGTATTCAGCCAAAGATTTCAAGGGGCCTATCAGCACAGCTCCAGAGTTCTCTCTGTGCATTTTCCTCATTTCCAGTACTCTGTCCCAGTGATTCCATTGCCTTGGCTTCCCTGAAATCTAATGTCCATCTCCTCATCTGAATGGGACTGCTGCCCTCTGTTTGGGTTTCCCTTTTCCTGCCCTTTAGTCTGGAAACTGCCTCCAGGCGATAACTGGGGTAATCACAGGGAGGGCTCCTGTCCTGTGTTTCCTTTCTCTTAGCCGTTACTGTCTTCCTTTGCCTGTCCAAAATCTGCAAACAGTTGTTTCATATATTTTGTCTGGTTTTCTAGTTGTGTATATCAAGGGAACAATTCCTTTCACAGTTAATAATTAATGGGTAGAATCAGAAAACTACTTAACATTTTTTGGGCATTTTCTACCACTTCTCATCAAAGTGATTTTTTTTTACTATCCTCAGCATAACTTTCAAAATAACTATATGAGGCAAGTGTGATGTGTGTGTGTGTTCGTGTGTGTGTATACATGTGAGTATGAGACTGTGTCTAATTATCTTCACTATTCATAATCTGTTAGATCATAAATTCAAATGGAGACATTCTTGACAGAGAGTTTGGATGATAAGGGATACCTTGATATCTGGATCAATTTGGTTCTTAACTTTTAGCTGGTGAGTAGCAGAATTGGGAGGAGAGAGGATTCTCAGTCAGGGTCCTATTCAGAAGTAGATGGTACATTTAAAATGTTTAATCTATAAAATTAAAAAAATTAAAATGCATGTATCCTATCTCTAGCAGGAGAAAAGAAAGACACTTTAGAGTTCTGTGGACAAGTTTAAGGGAACCAACAAGAACCCAAGGACTAGCATCAGCAGTTAACATCCCTAGACTTAAAGAAACAAGGAGAAGAAATGGTGTTCCCAGGGCCTCCGTGACAACTGGAGTCCTGGAAGAGGGGCCACACGACAGGATCTGTGGCTATAGAGGGGTTCAGCCACTGCTGAGGTTGTGAATAGATTCTGGAGGAACAGGTAGTGGGGGAGGTCCTTGGTTGAGGTTCTCTAGAAGCAGACCCTGGGGGACATGAACTCCCAGACACTCCCAGCTCTCTACCTGTACTGGATGAAGTAGATCTTATGGCCCAAAGGTGGTTTTCTTTTTTTCTCTTCTTTATTTTTATTTATTTATTTATTTATTTTTGGCTATGTTGGGTCTTCGTTTCTGTGCGTGGGCTTTCTCTAGTTGCGGCAAGCGGGGGGTGGCCACTCTTTTTTTTTTGTTTTCTTTTTGCGGTACGCGGGCCTCTCACTGCTGTGGCCTCTCCCGTTGAGGAGCACAGGCTCCGGACGCGTAGGCTCAGCAGCCGTGGCTCACGGGCCCAGCCGCTCCCCGGCATGTGGGATCCTCCCGGACCAGGGCACGAACCCGTGTGCCCTGCATCGGCAGGCAGACTCTCAACCACTGCGCCACCAGGGAAGCCCCGTGGGGGGCCACTCTTCATTGCGGTGCACGGCCTTTCACTGTCGTGTCCTCTCTTGTTGTAGAGCACAAGCTCCAGACACGCAGGCTCAGTAGTTGTGGCTCATGGGCCTAGTTGCTCCGCAGCATGTGGGATCATTCCCAGACCAGGGCTCGAACCCGTGTCCCCTGCATTGGCAGGCAGATTCTCAACCACTGCGCCACCAAGGAAGCCCCCAAAGGTGGTTTTCTGAAGAAAGTTATAGCTGTCAGCCAACAGAAGCAAAGCACAGAGAAGCAGAAATGGGCACACAGAAACAGGCATCTAGGCATAGCACCAACAGTGTCCACCACAGGGAAGGAGGGAAATAAATACCCCAACCATGCTCGCCATTGATCTCCCATTGACCATACCCACTTAGAAGCTAGAGGGTAAGGGATCCCTGGTGATGCAGGCCTTAGGCATAGAGTAGGAACTGGAGGGTAGAAACCTGATCTGGAGAGCAAAGGGAGAATTACTAGGACAGGAGAGATTTATACATATTCATTTCGTTCTTGAGTTCAAATAGTGATAGGATAGCAAGAGATAACTATATGTGTGTGTGTCTATATACATAGTTAACATTTACCGTACTAGTAACCATAATATAACAGTATGGATTATGCCACTAATGTTATTTCTGTTTCTCTGGGTCTAATTCCCCATCTATAAAATTTGAAAAATAAAAATGCGTGTTTCTTATCTCTAGCAGGAAATAATTGTGACAAATAACATGCCAAGTGATTGGGATGTAAAGAACTGCTTCTGAATTTTGCTTCACACTTGAAAACATCCCATTCTTTTTTTGTGTGTTCAAGTTCCAGGTATTAATGAAATAGAAATTAAAAGGTATCCTCATAGTATCTTTAAGGAGTTTACATCCTAAAAAGGCATTGATGCATGTGATCTTGAAAAGTCCTAAACAAAATCATTGTTGCCTGCTTTTTTGAGCATTTTGCAAGTATTTAATTTCCTCTCTTATATTTGACACTAGCTCTGTGACAAAAAAAACTACTGGTAAAAGCCAAGATTCCAAAGGTCTGTAATGAGCGATATGTTTGCACTGGGAGGAGATGAGTCAGTAATCAAGTTTAGGGTCACGTAATGATCATATCTATGGCACTGGAGTGCAAAGGTTATGTACTGTAAACTCCAGGGGACACCATTCTCAGTATTGATATAACTTGCCCAAGGTTCCTTGTAAGCTCACTAATGGTATATCTAAAATCTGGACCCTTTATAAATGGGTTTCCCTACATGTGCTCATTTAGGCTTATATAGGTGCAATGCAATGTTGTACTTGACAGGATCCTTTTTGTTTGTTTCTTTGGTGCCAGTATGAAAACATAACTCAGATTAGCTTAGGCATAAATGGGGATCTGTTGGCTCTGGAAATATACCGGAAATGGCAGAGGAGCTGCTAGGGCTTGGGTGTGTTTGGACCTGGATTTTTTCTCCATCTATTCCTTCTGCTTCAGTCTTTACATTGGTTTCATTCTCTCTAACAGGCTTTCTCCTATCACAGGGAAGCATAGCCTGGCTCCCACCTCTCTGTTTTATTACTACCGAGGGGGCTAAAACTCACCTTCTCTGGTGCCAAGTAAAAGAAGATCCCAGAGAGAGGCTCCACTGACCTGACTTGAGTCAGGTGTCCATCCCCTCACCAAACAACTATGGCCAAGGAGATAGGCTACTCTGATTGGGCCTTTGGGGGTCATGTGCTCACCCTTTCAACTATCAGTGGGGTCAGGAGTGGGTGCTGTAAGAAAAGAACAACTCCCTTTGAACCTTATGATTAGAGTCAGAGAGAGTAATAAAGAAGAGGCTGATGTTCAGGTACACACGCTGCAAAGTGGATGTGATGACGTTCATTTTAAAGATGAGATAGCCAAGTGTCAGAAGGGTCAAGCGACTCATTGAAGGCTACAGAGGTAATAAGTGGCAAAGCTGTGATTGACAAGAGGCAATATATTATAGGGATTAAGAGGTCAGACCCTAGAACCAGATAGATCCGAGCCCAGATCCCAGCTCTGCTACTTACCAGTGCTGTTTGGGATGAATTACTTTACTTCTCTGCCTCTTATTTCTCAACTTAATTATGGGCATAATTATAGTACTGCCTTCATTAAGGTGATGGTGAAGATTAAATGAGATAATACATGCAAAGTGCTTAGCACAGTGCTAAGCATAATGTAATCATTTGTCATTATTGGTTAGAATTTGAACCTAAGTACGTCTGTTTCAAAGCAGCACCTGTGTGGTTTGTGAGTCTCAAGGGGAATCACTGCCATTGCTTTGTTATGTTCTCAGGCCTGCTGACTTTGGAATTTTTATAAATGGTCCACAAACAAATGAAGTAATGAAGCCAGTCTTCATCACCACTGAGCAGGAAGACCACTACCAGTTACTAAATGGGCTTGAACGATGGACTGAAAATCCAAACCAAGCCTCAGAAATCAGGGATTCCAGCCAGGTCCCGCTACCAGAGGACAGTCTGTCCATTTACCCGAAGAACTAATATAGCCTCCCAACTCAGAGGGCTAACATCATCCGTGCTCCCAAACTGGACTCAGGCAACCACGGCCTGCCTGTCACTCACTTACTCACTCATTCATTCATCAAATGTGTATTGAGCATTTACTATGTGTAGACCCTGAGCTCTGCACGGTGTTTGATATTTATACATCAAAAGAGTCTCTCCTAGTTGGAAAGTCAAAAGGACATTGAGTTCTTAGACAGAGGAGCAGTCGTAGGAGGGAACCTAAACATATATATTATCTGACAAGATTCTCCTTGAAACCAAGCTTGAGGAAATTTGAAAAAGTTTCCCAAGAGTAAGAAATTATAAATGGAAATTAAGTGTAGTATCCATTGTTACTAACTCATGGTGTATAAAAATATCAGTGATATTCTCATCAAAGCACAAAATGTACCTTTTTACATTGAACCAAAACTCCCATGAGCAAATTACAAACAGAATATTTCTGGCAAAGCAAGTGATACTAAAAAGACTCGTGTGAAAGTTGCCTCAGCTTGATAACCTGTGGAGAATGCCCATTATTCTTAATCACAGTTTACTGACAGGTATTCATTAATTATAATAATATTTTGTAGATCCATGTATCCTTTCATCCCTAATTCTCAAAGTGCTTTACAACTAGTAATTAATTTATCCAATATCTTAGGGACATATTTAGAGTTAACTTCCAGCACTGATGCTCAGAATACCTTACTCAGAAGTTTTAGACCCAGACCGTCCTTTTGTTGCCTGAAGCCTTGGAATGAGGAGCAACCAGTTCTCAAATTGTACCCGGAGGGGAACAGAAGGAAACCCAACAGAAGGAAACACTTCATATGCTGTCAAAGGCAGGAATCCCCAGTGTGGGAAAGCCATAACTGATGGTGGCATTTGCAGCTGGTGTGACCTCTTGGGTAAACCAGAATGTGGAGTTACAGGAAAAAGTTCCCTGAGTCTCACTAAAATGCCTGATATCAGCTTTCATAAGAGGAGAGAAGTACACTGTTCAATGATCCAACTCCACCCAAGGTGCAGTCTAGGAGGTGGTGTGGTGAGATGGGGAGAGCCCTGGCACAGAGAGTCCAGGGACGGGGCTGCCAGCACTGGCTCCACCACGACATGGATATGTGACCTGGAGTGAGCCAGGTTCACCTCGCTGAGCCTTTTTTTCTTCATCCACAAAATTCGTTTGGAGCCATATGTCACAAATGAGCAGGCTGCGTGACAATGTTGGCTAGCAGCCCTGTTTTATTTGGCCCACACAGTGTTTTTAAAATGCCTGTATTTCCGGTTTTACTCAGCCCCGACCTTTCCTTCTGACCTATTACCCAGTGTTCCTCACTCATGTTTGTCACTCTCCTGACCTCTGGAGGCATTTGAGGTGGCAATCCCCAGGTGAGATTGTCTCTGATGCTGCTTCCAACCCTGATTACCAGAGAGTCCAGGTCGTAGGAGATAACTAAGCCTCAGCAGTCAGGTAGGAGAAGAATTACAGAACTCTGAAGCTTTGGAGTGCTTTTCCAGACTCTTCCATCTGTGAGCTGATGATATAATCTCCTAGGCCTCTTCCTATAGATCCCTGACAGCCACGCTGTCCATGGCAGTCACAGAATTAGCTTTTTCTGTCTCTCGTACACAGTAAGTGATAGCACACAGCTTAGGTCCCTCATTTATTTTCTAATTTCCTCTCCTTGACTCTTAGAGGCCAGCTAGAGGAAATCACCCCCAGGGCAAAGAAGCTCCTGTCAAGAGCAAGCCTTGAATCGATGATGGAGGAAAGAGAGGTGGGAAAGAAAAGGTAAATGCTGTGGGAGGATTTCCCCCCCAAAATTTAAGCTAGAGAGGGGTCTTAAAGGCAGGCTATTCGTTTCCAGGACTATCTTTTGTAGATCCCCAAACTTCTAGCTCTTACTGCGTGCTTTCCTAGTTGAGTAGGTTTCATTGAGCTCCCCGGGGGGCTCCCTTCCTGCAGGGGAATTTGTTCATGCTGACCCCAGGGCACGCAGCTGCGGTGAGCCTCCAGGACACAGGCTGTCTGTACAATGCAACCCTGTATGGTAGAAACTTCCCCACACAGGTTCGCACACAGGAGTTCTGTCATTAACACAGTGCTGGTCATGGGGTGGAATGCACGAAGGGTGGAAAACAGCTTCTTTCTCAAAAGCTTTCTTTTTATGAGCTTGGCCCCCCTTGACAACTTGGAATTTTCTTTTGTAGCTGAAAAAATATATTTCTCTTCAACAGGACCCTGGCAGTTGCGTAACCTCAAAGATCTGTTGGCCAAACAGCTAAGTGAGACAAGAGTCAAAAAGGACCCAGCTGCAGATGAAAATCAAGCTGGTTCTATGAGCCACATAATAATTGTGACTTAGCATTCAACCTTCCTTTCTTAAACGGTTCATTTTCTTCCCGATCATAAAAGTCAAGCATACTCACTGTTGAAAACAAAGGGAGTGAATAATCACCCCTAACTTCACTACCCAAAGATTTCATTTTGGCACATTTTCTAGAGACTTTTTGCTGTGCACTGTAATATCTTTTTTTACATTGAGGTATAATTGACATTTAACATTATACTAGTTTCAGGCATACAACATAACCATTCAATATTTGTATGTATTGTGAAATGATCACCACAGTAAGTCTAGTTAATATTCGTCACCGTACATAGTTACAAAAATTTTTTTCTTGTGATGAGGACTTTCAATATCTACTCTCTTAGCAGCTTTCAAATACGCACTACAGTATCGTTAACTATCGTCACCACGCTGTAGTACATCCCCATGACTTAATTATTTTACGACTGGAAGTTTGTACCTTTTGACCCCCTTCAAGCATTTTGCCCACTCGCCACCTCTGGCAACCACCAATCTGTTCTCTCTATCCATGAGCTTGTTTTTTTGCTGGTGGTGGTGGGGTTTTTTTTTGTTTTTGTTTTTGTTTTGCGGTACACGGACCTCTCACTGTTGTGGCCTCTCCCGTTGCGGAGCACAGGCTCCGGACGTGCAGGCTCAGTGGCCATGGCTCACGGGCCCAGCCGCTCCACGGCATGTGGGATCTTCCCGGACCGGGGCATGAACCCGCGCCCCCTGCATCGGCAGGCGGACTCTCAACCACTGCGCCACCCGGGAAGCCCATGGTGGTGGGTTTTGTTTTGTTTTGTTTGTTTGTTTTTTTAGATTCCATGTATAAGTGAGATGATATAGTATTTGTCTTTCTCTGACTTTTTCACTTAGCATAATGCCTTCATAATGCCTTCATCCATGTTGTTGCAAAAGGCAAGATTTCATTCTTTTTTGGCTTAATAGTATTCCTTGTATACATCTTTATCCATTTATCATTAAGAGGCATCCATGTCTTGGCTATTGAAAACATGCTGCAATGAACATTGGGTGCATATATCTTTTCTGTTATTTTTCTTTTAAACCCATTTTATTAAGGCGAGTTGCAGCTATTAGGTATGCTTACATGTATTTGTCACATTTAATTTGTCACATTATAAATTTATTTACTTATTTATTTTTGGCTGTGTTGGGTCTTCCTTGCTGCGCACGGGCTTTCTCTAGTTGTGGTGAGCTGGGGCTACTCTTTGTTGTGGCGCAGGCTTCTCATCGCGGTGGCTTCTCTTGTTGCGGAGCACGGGCTCTAGGCATGTGGGCTTCAGTAGTTGTGGCACGCGGGCTTCAGTAGTTGTGGCACGCAGGCTTCAGTAGCTGTGGCTCACGGCCTCTAGAGCGCAGGCTCAGTCATTGTGACACATGGGCTTAGTTGCTCCGCAGCATGTGGGGTCTTCCCAGACCAAGGCTCAGAGGCTCAGACCCATGTCCGCTGCACTGGCAGGTGGATTCTCAACCACTGCACCACCAGGGAAGCCCCAT
Source organism: Grampus griseus (assembly GCF_964374135.1). Classification (NCBI taxonomy): domain Eukaryota; kingdom Metazoa; phylum Chordata; class Mammalia; order Artiodactyla; family Delphinidae; genus Grampus; species Grampus griseus. The sequence continues at coordinate 49,117,390 of NC_138998.1, forward strand.
ATATCTTTTCAAATTAGCGTTTGCATTTTCTTTGGATAAATACCCAGAAGTGGAATTGCTGAGTCATATGGTAGTTCTCGTTTTAATTTTTTGAGGAACCTCCACATTGTTTTTCATAGTGGCTGCACCAGTTTACCTTCCTCCCAACAATGCACAAGGGTTCCCTTTCCCCAACATCCTTGCCAACGTTTATTATTAGTTGTCTTTTTGATAATAGCCATTCTGATAGGTGTGAGGTGATAGCTCATTGAAGTTTTGATTTGTATTTCCCTGATGATTAGTGATGTTGAGCATCTTATATACTTGTTGGTCATCTGTATGTCTTCTTAGGAGAAATCTATTCAGATCCTCTGTCCATTTTAAAATCAGGTTGTTTTATGCAATTCATGAGTTCTTTATATATTTTGGATATTAACCCCTTATCACATATATGACTTGCAAATATTTTCCGCCATTCAGTAGGTTGCCATTTCATTTTGTTGATGGTTTCCTTTGCTGTGCAGAAGCTTTTAGGAATATCTTTTTAAAAGTAGTTGAGATCATACTAGTCTCATCTCTTAAGGTCACATTTTTCTTTCAGGATATTATGAAATCTCTCTCAGGGAGGATAGAAGGCTTATGTCATTTAAATTATTTGTAATAAGATTTTCAGTGGTTTAGGAGAGATGGGAACATTTGTCCAGGACCACAGAGTTTTAGTCATCAGGAGAGGAGATTCAATACTTCTTAAAAAATGCCATGGGTTATAGTTTTATTGGACTTAAGCTGTGGAACCAAAGTCTCAAATTCTTACCCACATACATCTTAGATATGACTTCTAGCCATCTGTTCAGATTCACTATTAATAAAAATACTTGCAAAAATAACTCTATATTTTATTCCTATTATTATTTCCTTACAAACCTCGGAGATTTGACTTAGAACCTCTAGATTTTAAAGCAGCCTTGGGAGCAGTCCCAGTGTATCCCCACATCCCAAGGATTTTGCCCTGGGACTATAAACAAGTAGTCTTTATTGGGGGGAGTACACATAAGGAAAGGAGGAGCTAATAAGTGTTTCTTTTTGTTTTGTTTTGTTTTGTTTTTTGCGGTACGCGGGCCTCTCACTGTTGTGGCCTCTCCCGTTGCGGAGCACAGGCTCCGGACGCGCAGGCTCAGCGGCCATGGCTCACGGGCCCAGCCGCTCCGTGGCACGTGGGATCCTCCTGGACCGGGGCACGAACCCGTGTCCCCTGCATCGGCAGGCGGACTCTCAACCACTGCGCCACCAGGGAAGCCCTAATAAGTGTTCTGGTGTTAAAAATGTTTAAGTTTATGCTCAGTGACGATGTGTTCAGCCTCAAGCTTTAAACAGATTGCGCAGCAGTCTAGAAAACATGAGCTTCAGCAAGAGAGCCAGTACGCCATGAACACATGTCCCTTGGTATGTCCATGTGCACAGTGAAGAGACTGCAAGATGAAGAGTAGCTGAGGAATTACACAAGGTGGAGGAGCAGCAGCGCGATGAATAACAGGTCTCGCGCTGCTCTAGCCTGGCCAGCCCCAGATTCAGGCCGTGGAGACCCCTGATGCTGCCACACAAGGCAGTTCTCAAGGGTGCAATGTGTTCAAGGCTCTTTGCCCCTGATTAAAATGTGCACCAGGACCACGCTGATGATGGCCTTTCCATGTGGTAGTTAACACAGACATGAGCATGGTCGACCGCTTTAGCACGTTAAGGTGGAAACAGGAGGCAGGAAAGGAAATGAAAGGAGCAGGGAGCACAGTTAACGTGAACTTTCCCAAACAGCCCAGGTGAATAGCATCTTTCAAAATTCTAGCACTTAATCTATTCAGATCTTGGAAAACAAGCAATTTGTCTAAAACTGGGTGTTTACTAAATGGGCATAGTACTTAGGGGGCATTAATGCTTAAGAGCTTTGCTGAAATCTGTACAGAACTCACTCTGCACAATAAGGAGAGGGCTGAGAGAAAGTAGGGGACCTCTTGTCAGCTCCTCAGATGCACCCCCCCATTCCTCAGAGTGGGGGCCACAGCTGCCCTGCCCTGTCGTTTCAGTTGCCAAATCTGATTGAGTCAAAAAGCCCACCTGCCAGACTCCGGAGGCTTTCCTGCTGCCTGGATGGCTCCTTTGGTGTCAGCCATGGCTGGAATGGGATGGAACCAGGGTCTTGCCTGCCTCAGCAGTTGAGCTTTGGCAAAGTCCCAGAAGCCCCTGCTCACTTGCCCCATATTGCTAAGATCAGAGCACTGTGCTGTATATCTGAACCCCTGCAGGTACTAATCCAGAGGTCCTCTTGCAAACTTCTTTCCATCAAGGACTTATTTGTTTAGAAAACTGAAATATTTTTTTAAGATTTATTTATTTTGGCTGCACCAGGTCTTAGTGGCACGCAGGACCTTTAGTTGTGGCACATGGACTTTTTAGTTGTAGCATGTGGAATTTTTAGTTGCGGCATGTGGACTTCTTAGTTGTGGCATGCGGACTCTTAGTTGCGGCATGCACGTGGGACCTAGTTCACTGACCTGGGATCGAACTCGGGTCCCCTGCATTGGGAGCGTGAAGTCTTACCCACTGGACCACCAGAGAAGTCCCAGAAAACTGAAAATATTTTTGCTTCTCTTTTCTTATCACCCAAACAAAATCTGTTCATTGTAAAAAATTAGGAAAATAAAGAAAAAAGAAAAATCCGTCCAATTACTAGAGATAACTACTGTTAATACTTAATATCTGTCCTTTTTACACATATTTGTGTGTGAGTATACACGTTACAATGTTCATTACTTTATAACCTGTATTTTATGTTTAACATATGGCGATCGCCTTTCCATATCATTAAACCTTCATTCCTCTACAAGAGCGCTTTTTGACACTGCCGGAAGACTGCCTCACAGTGACACCAACTCCAATGCGGTCAGCCCACCTAGGAATTCATCTTGAGATACAGGGGGGATCATTGAGCATTCTGCTAAAAACAAGTGTCCAGCCACTCAAAACATTCACAGCATAGACTCTCACCAATAGACACGAAATGAATATAGGGCCTAGGAAGTTTGCCTGCTTCTTAGAAGAATCTTCACGCAGGAGAAGACAAAGCAAGAATGGTGGAGGATCTCCCAGAGGCTCATCTCTCAAAGCCACCACACACGATAGAAAAGCCCCAGGGCTGAGACGTCAGCCAAAAAGAGCTGCTCGTGGCTGGGGAGCCATCCTGCTTAGTGAGGTGGAAGCAGAAGGGGCCACTTGCCTTCCAGTGGAACCATGACCGCCAGGCACGACTCCGTGATGTTGTGTCATTTCCTAACTCTTCTTTCTGCCCAAGTGCAGGTTGGAGGGAAAGGGCCCACTGCCTTCTTGAAGTGAGGCTAGAAAGATGGCAAAGTGTTTTCCAAGAAAAGACAATTGTTGAGTCAGAGAGAAGATGCAAGTCAAGTACCACACAGAACTAGAAGCCCAGAGCTGTTGAAAGGAGGGATTGCATCTCTAATGCTTGGATTTTCAGGAAAACTTAAAACCCATCAAAATCATGACTGTCCTTAAAGAACACTAGACACTTCTGCTTCTTCACAGCCACAGGCCCTCCCACTGAACCGTAAAGCCAGGGACCGAGAGTTATGTTTTCTGTTGTGGGTTTTGTTCAGTGCTTAACACACTGTTGCTGGTGCTTCAGGGCTGAGGGCCTGAAAAATTGCCCTTGGTCACCTCTTTCAGCCCACGTAGAGGAAGGTTTTCAATGAGTGGTGTCGTCAAGATGGAGCAGAGTATGCACAACCTACATAACTAATTTTGTCTGAGCAGAAAGTCTCTTTCCCAACTTTGGAATGAAGCCAGGCCAGCAACTCTGGCTGGGGACTTTCGAGGTTCCAGCAATTGCTTCCTTGAGAATCATTTCTGCTTTATTCTTACTTTGCTTAGCAGGAGAACCTGTTGGGGCTTGGCTGTCCATTATGCAGCTCAAGGTGAAGGTTAGCAACAAAATTGTCATTTCGTTCTCCTATATTGTTACTCAAGCCACAGATATTACGGGAACAATCTGTTTCTACCCACACTGTCATCCCTGAAAACTTTGTGCTATGATCTATTCTTTCTAACTGGTCCAATTTTGAAAGGAGGTAAAGTGGACACTGTTAGAAAACAGCAATAATGATATCATTGATTTTGACAGGTATATTTAGAGGAAAGGATGAAAAATCTTTCAGTTTTATTTATGTGGATCCAACATTCACTCATTCATCCGTTCAACAACCATGTATTAAGCTCTGTCACTGTGCTGGTTGCTGTAGGAAGTGCAAAGATGAAAAAAGGCACAACTCTGTCCTCTTCTCACTACCTAGGAGGGAGATAAAATATGCTCACGAGGAGGCATACAGTATAATTCCATCAGCGCCATAAGAGAAGTAAAGATAAAATCTATGAGTTCAAGAAAAGGAAGGAAGATTTTGTCCTGTATAGAAATATCGAATCACTGTGTTGTGCACCTGGAACTAACATAGTGTTGTAGGTCAATTATACTTCAATTTGAAAACTTTAAAAATGCAAAAAGACAAAATTCTAACCTAATTCTATAGGAAACTAAATAAATGACTTCAAATTTATTATTTTTTTTTAAAGAATAGAAAGTTGTTAGAAGGATGAAGACAGACTTCATGGAGGAGATGACATGCTTCCTTGAGAATCATTTGCTTCCTTGAGAATGTGGGGATGAGTGGGAGGCGATTCCAGGCAGAGGGAATAACATAAGCAAAGGCACAGAGGGGAGGACGTTTGAATCTGTAGCAAACAGTGAGTCGTTTTGCACAACTTGGGTTTTGGATGCATAAAGGGAGGGACAAGTAGGAAATAAGATCAAAAAGAAAAGTCTGATGCCTATTTGGAGGATCTTGAATATCAAGCTAAGGAATTTGGATTTTATTCCAGTAGCTGCGTGACATCTCATAGCAGAGAGATAAGAGGGTGACATGGACTAGAAGTAAGTGAGGGATGAGAGGGGAGATTCCTGGGAGGCACTGCCACGGTGCAGGCAGGAGTTAACCGGGCCTGAACTAGGACAAAGCAGACAAGCTAGGAGGCGGAGGCAGCATTCACAGAGCTTAGCAGCTGACTGGATGTGGGGTGCAGTCAAGGATGTATGCTAATCCCATTCTCGAGGTCAGTGGTTCTCAAGCTATAGCACGTCCGAATCACCTGGAGGGCTTGTTAAGATACAGATTGTGGGCCCCACCCTTGGAATTTCTGATTCACACCTGGAGTGGGGTCCCAGAAACTGCCTTCCTAGCAAATTCCCAGGAATTGCGGATGCTGTTCGTCCGAGGACCGCGCTTTGAGAACCGCCGCTCCGGGTCCTCTGTGGCTCACTTTTGTGACTCTGGGGAAGCAATTGCAACGGGACAAGGGAGGCAGGAGAGGCAATAATTAGAGTCAGTACAAGCGAATTGGAGGAGACTTTTCTTGTCCTTTGTTTTATTTTATTTCTTCTAATTTTTAAATTTTTTTCTGGTTGTGTCACGTCTTAGTTGCGGCATGCGGGATCTTCGTTGAGGCACTCAGGATCTTTCGTTGCGGGGCATGGGCTTCTCTCTAGTTGTGGGGTGCGGGTTTTCTCTCTCTAGTTGTGGCGCACGGGCTCCAGAGCGCATGGGCTCTGTAGTTTGCAGCACACGGGCTCTAGTTGAGGCGCGTGAGCTCAGTAGTTGTGGCGTGTGGGCTTAGTTGCCCCATGGCACGTGGGACCTTAGTTCCCTGACCAGGGATCAAACCTGCTTCCCCTGCATTGGAAGGCAGATTCTTTACCACTGGACCACCAGGGAAGCCCCTTTTCTTGTTCTTCGAACCTACAGCGTGCCTGATGTCTGGAGCAAAAGGGCTCAGTTAGGGAAGTTTACAGTGTACAAAGACACTGTATTAACCTATAAGTTGGAGCACAGAAGCACACTAATTTAGGGCTCAAGCATTCTGTTTTTCTTTGAAAGTATACAGGTTCTAATCTTATGGGGAGGCAACATTATGATGTAACATTAGAATCAACAGCCCTGAGTTCAAATCCTGACTGCCCCTTCCGCCAACAACGTCACCTCTTTAAGTCTCGGTTCTTCTAGGTTAAAATTAGATTAACAATGCACAGTGCACAGTGCTGTGAGGAATAAACGTGGAAACCTACGGAAAGCACCTGGTACCATGCCCGGCACACTGGGGGGCTTCCTGAATTTTGGTTTCCCCTACTCCAACCCTTCAGATGTGAGTGAAGGGGGTACAGCCCGTGGTGAAAGCCTTATAAGCGCCTCTTGATCAAACAGCCCCCCGGAGACACCTGAGGTCCCATAGTAACCCAGTCATGTCTTTGGTTTAAGCCCCACTGTAGCTCTCTTTACAACTGCCAGTGTGTTGAATCCCAAAGGATATGGGAAAATTCATTTGTCAGGTACTTTCTGCCTGCTGGGAAGGCACTGGGAAATGGGATCTGAAATGGGATATGGACCCAGAGGGAGGAGTTTCTGGAACAAAGCTGTTTTGTCTTCTTTGGAATTTCATCAGGCCAGGCGGCCTTGACCAGGGCAATGTCACTGAGGGCCTTTGGAAGCTTTGATACTGCTGGTGAGGCTGTGTGAACTTTAGAAGATTTTCAGAGTGCCTGCGGTGGAAAAATGAGCCGGTAAGCACTTTTTCCCCCCTTTAACCAGATAAATCTGATGTCATAACATCCCCAGACAGGCAAGCAGAATGCAGACTTGGCAGTGAATCACAGAGGGAAGAGTGTCTGAGACTGAGCCTGTGTCATGGGAACTCGATGACAAACAAGGCCCTGGGAGAAAGGGTTGGGAAACAGCAACCCCATCATTTCAACAGATGAAGTGGGGATGGAGCTGGGAGGGAGACTGGAGGAGAGCGGAGGGTCACACAGATGGTTCTCCCGGCCTGGCTAATCAAACCAAGTGCACCAGGTCATAGGTTAGTTGGAAGGTTAGGACCTTACTCAAACATTTAGTGGGGATGTGGGGAGAGGGAGAGGAAGGGGTTGCACTAAATGACTTCCATGATCCCCACCCAACTTGCTATTTGATGATTGGGTGATAGGAGTTAACAAGCCCAACATTGCTCAAGCTGCCACCTGATGGAGATTCCATTGACTTAGTCATGAAGAGAAGCGTCAGTCATTCAGGTCCACCAGGTCCCTGGCTGTGAAGTGGCACTCTTCGTTTTTTAAAATTTACTTACTTTCCTTCAATTAGATCCTGTACAGATACAAAGGAGTACTATGCAACTAAAATAAATGCCTTTGCAGAAGACTATGTAATGACAAGGGAAGGAAATGCAGGTCATAAAAACAGTATAACCCTACTATTATTTTTAAAATAGAATGAAAAAAAGACTGGAAAGTTGTCTCAGAGGTTAACTCTGGTGGTCAAACTGTAGATCATTTTTTCTTTTGTCTTATCTGAGTTTTCAAAATTATTTACAAAGAAGCATGTATGACCTTTGAAGTAGGAAAAGACAAAATAATTTAATTAAAAAATGTTCATTCTAGAAAATACGTTCACTAAATATGAGTATAAAGTATACATGATTTTGTTACCTGCATTTAAGTATTTTCCACGTTGTTAAAAACTTCCTAGTAGTTATTATTAATAGCTGCATGGTATTTCATCATATAAATATACCATACTTTTTGGTCTCAATCCACAATTGTTGGTTATTTATATTGTTTACAACTTTTTATTATTACAAATAATGCTGCAATCTATCTTTTTAGCTCATTTAATTTTCCCATAAATTTTATCTTACCCCTAATTGCCTTCGCAAGATTGAATTTCCATATATTCACACACCCACATAAACATATTTTTCTTTCTCACTATATACCAATAAACTCAGTGTTTTTTTTTTTTTTTTATAGGGGCCCTCTCTGACACTAAGACTTTCTTGTAAGAGTACTAGGCATTTGAATTCTCATGACAATTGTCAGTCATAGATTGGAGTCTTAGAGGTCATTCAGTCCTGTGTCCATGTACACGGAGGAAGCTGAGGCCCAGAGAGGGGAAATGACTGGCCAGTGAAATGACTGGCCCAAAGGCACATGGTGAATTAGTGACCAAGCTGGAAAAGCAAATTCATGAATATTTTTCAAGGACTAGGAACTTTGGAGGGTCATCAAACACTAAATGATGTTAGGGAAGAAGATAGAAAGGGAGAATGAAAAAAGACTTAGTGGTAAGAGGGAAAAAGGAGAGAGGGAAAGAAGTTGGATTGGGGGGGGATAAAGAAAACTGAGACCAAGGACAAAAATGTAAAAAGAAAAAGTAAATGAGAAAAGTTAACATATCAAGACTCTTTATAGCAGGGTTTGTTAACTAAGGTACTGTTGGCATTTGGGCCAGATGATTCTTTGTTGTGGAGGTGCTGTCCTGTGCATTGTAGGACGTTTAGCAGCATTCCTGGCCTCCACCCATGAAATCCAGTAGGATCTGGGGCCCCCAGCTGTGACAACCAAAAAATGTGTTCAGACAATGATAAATGTCTCTTGGGTGCAAAATCACCCCAAGGTGAGAACAACAGCTCTCTGGTATTGTTCTCTATGACACCACTGGAGAAATACTTCCCCCATTTCTTATTGCTGGAAAGGAATCTAAAACATCTCCTGGAAGAGGAAACTGGAAACAAAACATTCAAATGCACTTTACAGAATGTCCCCAAATGGCAAGGTTGTACTGCAAGGCAGGGAGAGAAAAGATTAAAGTCCATTTTTCTGGCAAAGAAAATGAGACAGGAAATATACAGTTTGCTTTAGGCACGAGGATGAGTCAGAGAGAAACCAGTATGAAAACATGAACTTAGGTTCTGACCTTTAGAAAGAAGAAAAACACTTTTATCACTAACCCCTCCCCAATTCAATCCTGGATCTTTGTAGGAACAAGGAAGGAAATCTGCACTAGGAAATCTTCCCTCAAAGCTAATGAAACAACAGGAATTGGAAGTAACATGTAGAAATGTGTTTGTTTGTTTGTTTTCCATGAAGGACAAAAGCAGAGGGTGGTAAGAGTTAGATTCACTGATTTAAAAAAAAAAATTGGCCATTGTTCACTAAGTACTGTAAACTGCCTTATATTCACACTATCTCCCCATAGCCTGACATCAGCCCTCTGAATCGGGTCCTATTATTATCCCCACTCGACATATGAGGAGCTGAAGGTCAGAAGTTAGGTAACTTGCCTAAAGTCAGTCAACCATGTGATGAGGCCAAGATTTCAAAACAGGCCTGCTTGATTACCAAGGCAGGGCCATCACTTCTTAGCACCCCTGCCTCTGCCATCGACAGAATTCTTCTATAAGACTGCTACTCTGTTCCATTTTAGGATGTTGTCTAGAAAACCCCACAGTTCACCTCATTACAGTCATGGGCAAGAGTACTGGGCACTCCATGTAACCTGAGTCCAAACTGGAGGCTTACCCCAGGAGTTCACCTGTACCCTAGCTACGCAGGAAGATCTACAGAATTTAGCTCACGAGGTGCTGTCAGAGTCCAGTCTTGGGCTTGTACCCATCCTATTCCCTTCCTCTGGCTGCCTTTCACAGAACACAGAGGCTATCTCCCCTTCCCCAACCACCCAGAGCCACAGCTGCCCTGGCACATCTGCCCTGCCATCGTCCTGGCATGATGCAGTGGTTCCTTTCTTTTACAAACACGATTAGATAGAGAATTGCTTCAGACTTCTTTAAAGATTATTTTTTTAGACATAAAAAAGAATGAAATAAAGTCATTTGCAGCAATGTGGATGGACCTACAGATTATCATACTAAATGAAGGAAGTCAGACAGAGAAAGACAAATACCCTATGATATCACTTATATGTGGAATTTAAAAAAATGATACAAATGAACTTAGTTACAAAACAGAGATAGACGCACAGACATAGAAAACAAACTTCTAGTTACCAAAAGGGAAAGGGGGATCTGTTAATCCCAAATTAGGAGTTTGGGATGAACAGATACACACTACTGTATGTAAGATGGATAAACAACAAGGACCTACTGCACAGCACAGGAAACTCTATTCAACATCTTATAATAACCTATGATGGAAAAGAATTTGAAAAAGAATATATATATATATATATATATATATATATATATATATATAACTGAATCACTTTGCTGTATACCTGAAACTAACACAACATTATAAATCAACTATACTTCAATTTTTAGAAAAGACTATATTTTTACAGAAGTTTTAGGTTCACAGCAAACTTGAGCAGAAGGTACAAAGATTTTCCAGAGACCCCCCTGTCCCCACAAATTATTAATGCTCCCACCAGAGAGGGATATTGGTTATAACTGATGAACCTACATGGACACGTCATAATCACCCAAAGTCTGTAGTTTATATTAGGATTTATTCTTGGTGTTGACTTTTTTAATTTCTTAAAAACGTTTTTGGAATTGTATTAGTATTTTTTAAAAGAGTTTCTACGGTATTGCATTTTAAAAGCAATTCTGTTTCCACCGAGGGAGGGCTTCAGGAGGCAAGAGCTGCTTTTCAAACCTTTCCCCTCAGGCAGAAATATTCTGTGAGTTCTTTGGATACATAGTACAGATGTCACACGCCTCCCATTGCTTCCAGGATGACAAACAGTTATGAAGAGAATAATAATAATGAGAAAGAGAAAGCATAATCTCCTTACTCTGAGCCGTGCGCTCTTACACAGGAGCCATGCACTTTTATACCTGAGGAAATTGAGGGCTAGAGAAGTCAAGTTACTTGTCCAAGGTCACACAATTAAGAAGGGCAAAATCTTAAAAGATAAAGGAGTGGAAATCTTTCAATACGATTTTTTTAAAAAGTTCTGCTTTCAACAACCTGCAAATAGGCAGTTCTGAGAGTGCGGCTTTGCTTCCTTCCACAAATATTTATTGAAACCCTACCATGAGCCATTCAAAGGATGGCAAGATCAGAGTTCCTAGGCTGTGGTTTCAGCACTGGATAGAGGCATGCCATGTCTAAAAGTCCTTGCCATGTGAAAAACATCTCTTTCCTATTTAATGGCAAACTCCTCCCACTTCCCTTCACAGGAGGAGGCCACAGGGCCAACACCTACTGTCTGTTCATCTTTATCCACTCAACCTTTGGCTTCCCCTCCCATGTTGTGAAATGCTCCCCCAGGTGAACCGTGCCCTCCTAAAGGTCCGGCCTCATGGGCGTGGAGAGTCCTTATCTTGCCCATCTTCTCTGTGGCATTTGACACTCTTACCAGCTTTCTCTTCCTTGAAACTTCCCTTTCTTGAAACTCCAGTGACTTCCCAAGACCATCCTTTTCCCATTCGCTTCCCACTCCTCTGATGTTCCCTCTCCGTCTCTTTGATTATAAGTAATTTCCAAACTTGGAAATTTAAAGGTGCTTTGTGCATAATTAACTCACAACGGTTTTGATGAACTAAAAAATCAACATCATGACAAGGGGTGGGGATGGGAAAACTTCACGAGGAAGGCCCATAGCAGACCATGGGTTTGCTCACCGATCCCATGAGAAGCCGGGTTCCCAGCCCCAGCACAGCAATGAGCTTGGCTGTGTCTCTTCCGGGCAGTCACTGTCAACCTTCAAAGCACGAGCAGCTCATTGTTTGCTAGGAACTATATTTAGGAAAGACAAAGCCTCCTAGGTGTGGAAAGACTGCCCGTTTGGGCAGAGGGCCAGGTTTAAAGGCCTAGACCTGTGAACAGCACTTACTTCGTTGGGCATTGATTTTAAATGTGTGTGTTCTAACAATAGGGCCCCAGCTTCTGCTGGCCCTAAAGGGTTACAGATTCTCCCTCCTGGTGACAGATTGTGCAGCTACATCTCAGAAGACATAAAACTCCTTCCAGTCATCCCAGATTTAGGTCCATAGATTTCCAGTTATAGAAGAGAGCCATTCTGGGTAATGCAGCAGATGTAAATTGTGTGCCTGAATTGATTTCACATTAATTTCTCGTAGGCTATTTCCATGCTCCTTAAATACCAATTTTTAAAGCTTTTATGGTATTGTGTTTTCAAAGCTGGTTTGTTTCCACCCAAGAGCAGGCTTCAGGAGGCAAGAGCTGTTTTTCAAACCCTTCCCCTTGCTGGAAAGCATTTTCACCAGCAAAGAATTCTCAATAATGAGCTGTCTGTTTGCACAACTCCTGTGAGAATGTTCTCGTGCTGCTTCTGTATTCTCCCTTTTGCAAGACACATCATGGGGCACAATCTTCGGCTTTCATGCTCTCTTGAAAGACCAGCCCTGGGCGCCCTTTGGAACTGAGTTAAGTGGTCCTGCAGGAGCTTGGGGCCTCAGATAATGGCCCTGAGTGTCCTTGTTGCACAGCGGGGCCCATGTGCCTTGCACCCTGGGCTCTTGGCTCTCCTACTTGAACCAAATGCTTTTAGAAGCCATCAGATGAAGAGCAAAACAATAATCTAAAAACCCTTCTTTTTCTTTTGAAAGCGAGAAAGGGAGATAGGGGGCTGGCCTCAGATCAAAGTCCTGAACGTGAGACAGAAGCTCATCTTACACCTTTCGAAGCATTAATTTTCGTATGTCTAAAGCTACATGGCACACAGCAAAGTAACAGCACATCAGCTGTTCCTTCTACCAACACATGGCGCCAGCAGGAAGGCGCCCTTCTGTGGCGTTTCTTCATGGATGTGGCCACATTTGCTAGGCTTGGGTTTATTTTTGAGACGTTTTACAAATGGTTTGATGAATTGACCATCGTTCCCAATTAAACTAAACACTAAAAGCGATTGAGAGTATTGAAACTGCAACGGAAGAGAAGTATGCAATTATCAATATGTTGGAAACTAAAGTTTCCATGAAGATGGAGAGAAACGGAAGACGAATGTGGTTTAAGCTGAGGGATAATTCCCCAGGACAAAAAGGGGACCATACAATATGGAATGTGCGATTGACAATTTGTGAGAGGCTAGAAGGCTGGCACTGAAGTTGGATGTCTATTATCCTGAGATTAGTTCACGAGAAGGCTCTGGACTGAAGGACAGTTGGACTGTAAACTCCCTTTAGGGATGCAGCGTCATAGGGCAAGGTAATTTTGTATAAAGCAGCTGCTTTTACCAGTGGCATGCTCATTTTTAGATTCTAGCACCACCTAGAGGAGGGAATGAAATAATTTCCATCCACTGCTAAGTCGAAGGAATCTTTATTAACCATTTTTCAGTTTTCAAAGCGCTTTCATTTTAATATCTCATTTGATATTCAGGTAATTATCTTTGAGTTAGAAATTTCTATCTTCATTGTACTGATGAAGAAATTCACCTCTCAGGAGCTTACTGTGCAAAGAGTTTGACCAATTTTTTATAAAACTGCAAATATTCTCCATGAATCGATTATTTTTTAAACAACTTTATTCAAGTATAATTTACATATGGTAAAACTAACTGATTTTAAATATACAATTCATTAATATTTAGTAAATGTACTGAGTTGTGCAGACATCACCATAATGCAGTTTCAGAACATTTTTATCACTACAAGATCCCTTGTACCTCTTTTACATTTAATCCCCCTTCCCACCCCCTAGCCTCAAACAGTCACCAATTTGTTTTCTGTCTCCATAGATTTCCCTTTTCTGCGCATTCCATGTAAATGGAATCATACAACACGTGCTCTTTTGTGGCTGGCTTCTTTCACTTAGTATAATGTTTGTTTTGTTTTGTTTAAGATGTTGCGGGTAGAAGTTAATTAATTAATTAATTTTTGCTGTGTTGGGTCTTCGTTTCTGTGCGAGGGCTTTCTCTAGTTGTGGCAAGCGGGGGCCACTCTTCATCGCGGTGCGCGGGCCTCTCACTATCGCGGCCTCTCTTGTTGCGGAGCACAGGCTCCAGACGCGCAGGCTCAGTAGTTGTGGCACGCGGACTTAGTTGCTCCGCGGCATGTGGGATCCTCCCAGACCAGGGCTCGAACCCGTGTCCCCTGCATCGGCAGGCAGATTCTCAACCACTGCGCCACCAGGGAAGCCCCGAGTATAATGTTTTTGAGGTTTACCCATGGTGTAGCATTTATCAGTATTTCTTGTCTTCTTATTGCTAAGTAGTGTTCCATTGTATTGAAAGACCACATTTTATTTGTCTATTCACCAGCTGATGGACATTTGGGTTGTTTCCAATTTTTTGCTATTATGAATAAGGCTGCTATGAATATTCGCATGAAAGTCATCTTTTTAAGCAAGAAACCTTCATTACTAAACAGCGCAGTGAATAAAACGTGTAGAAGAAGAACAATTATATACATTTTGTGTATTGGGGAGAAAAATTAGGATAAACAACCTGGAGATGCCTAAAGGGAAGGCATCTGAGTCCTGGGTTCAATATGTATATCCAAGAACCGAGGGGGCTCTTGGAACGACATTCTTGCAGAAACACAGAAGAAATACGGGGAAATAATTCAAGATTTGCTTTGACGGATTAGAAGGAATTAAATATAGTTCTTAAAGAATCTCTTCTTCTTGGGTCAATACAATATGTAGCAGATGTAGATTTTGGTAACACATCTGAGGTTGTGGGTCCCATTATAATCCCTCCTCATTGTGAAGAGAGTAGCAAAGGAGCCCTTTTAAAAGTTAAAGATAAGCTATGGAGTCAGATGCATCTGGGTCCAAATGCAGGCTCTGTCAACATATACAAGGACTTGGCTGGTCAATTTGCTCCTCAGTATGCTGAGAGGCAATGGCACCTACCTTACAGGGCCGTCGTGAGGACTCACTAATGTGGTATATGCAAAGCACTTAGCATAGGGCCTGGCACACAGTGAGTTCTGATTTTATTTTTATAGGATTGGATCGTGCCCTAGATACCCAGAAACAGTGACATTGACCTCTGTTGATTCCTGAGACCCTCTTACATTTTTTCATTGGATGTTACTGGCTCGAGATCCTGGCAAACAGAGGTACAAATTTCCTTCCAAGGTGATTTCCTTCCACAGTTTGTGGAAGTGGAACCTCATAAAAAAATATACTGCTTATCACCCAGAATGCCATAGGCTGGTAGGAAGATTTAGTGCAAATTTGAAGGGAGCAGTTAGGACTTCGGGGGGATAGCCATCGGAACAATTAGCATGATAAGTTAGCACTCATTTTGCATATAAAAACGTTGCCTAGGATTCTAGAGTTTTCCCTATTTATGGAAGACAGTCAGAGGTCCTTGGGTTTAATCAAAATTTAATACCCTGTGAGGGGAAGTATGAAGAATACAAATTATCAATAATAGGCAATATGTCAAATGCAGTAACTGCTAGCTTTAAACAGTCCTTCCTGTTGTCCCTCTCCTTGCCAGCCTGTGCACCTGATTTGTAGTCAGGAAAACATGGCGAGAACCATATTAAGTCTCTGGGAAAACAAAGGAATGAAATACATATCCTGACGCAGGAAAATACATCAAAAACTCAACAGAACCACAATCTTTAAAGTGACAAAGCAACATATTCAGAGGTATTTAAATCAGGAAATTTTCCCCCAAGAAAAGTTGGAAGCTCTTATTTTATTTGGGGCCGGGCAGATGAGTCTTCCATGAGCGGTACCCACCTTCATACTCACCCAAGTGATACATTTAAGAGTTGGAAGTGACTGAGTTCCAGAAATCTTACTGTTGAGGAAAGCCGGAATCTGAGGAGCAAAAGACTCCTCAGACTGCACTTTGCAAGACTGCACTTTGTCAGGCAAAGAAAGAAATTCAAATGTGTTCAGAGTGCTATTGGTATTCTTAGGGGAAAACCAGATGGGATTGACTTGGTGAGAGATACTGTAAGCATAGGAAACAGCGTCCTGTTAGATGTTCTGGTGCATTGACTTACTGGCTCTGATTTTTGTAGCCTTGTAGCCACACCCCTTGCCCTGTGACTTTACAGTTGCTCCCACTAGAAGTGTGGGTGTTCTGTTTGAGCGTGTGGCTTGCTGTGGCCAATGGAATGTGGGCAAAGTGACCATGTGCCAGTTCCAGGTTAATCCTTAGTAGGCATTTGTGTTTTCAGTTGTGCTTTCGTCATGCGCTTCTGCCATTGTCATGAGAGGAAAACGGCCAACCCAGTGGTCTGTGGAGGAGGACAGATCCATGATGCAGATGTGGATGTACGCTCAACCTAGACCAGCCCACCCTCAGCAAGCCCACAGGTGTGCAAACAAGAGTAAGTGTTCGCTGCTTAAAGCTCCTGGATTCTGAAGCTGTCATGCAGCATTATTGTGACAATAGGTTACTGATATAGATGACTATTTTATAGGTTTAGGTAAAAGAGAGACTGAGAAAATATTCCTGTACAGACTGTCAGATCTTCATGTGCACAAGTACTCTTGTAAGGATAACAAAAAGTTAAATTTTCTACGGAAACCCGAACACGTCCTATATCTAAAATTGATGGACCATTTGAGAACAAACAAAACAATTTCTGTGTAGATTTATATAGGATGGGGATTGGGGAAGAAGTGAGCTCATATTTTTTTTAGATAATTAATTCTACTTCATGCAGCCCACTCTGAAGGGAGCTTCTTATCTTTTCACACCCTCCCTCTCCAGAGAACTGGGGATAAGAACCCTTGTCAGTTTCCTGTTTTTCCCCTGGAAGTCCTCCCTTTATGAATCTAGCTGGATTTTGTGCAGCATGAATTCTTATTTGTCAGCCTTGTAGAAGAACCCTGGCGAACCCCCAAGAGCTGTCAGAGGCTTTGGCTTAATGTGAAATGGGAGAGGGTGTCGGAGCCATACGGGCAGCCCAGGAAATCCCCAGTTTAGCTGATTGGACACAGAAATTGAGACAAAGCTTGGGGCCAGGTCTAGGTTGGAGCTTCAAACATTCCGAATTGCTTGTGAGGCCAGCATTATGCTATCCCATATGTCTTAACACTCCATCTTGGATAAATGGTGGGTGTAGGGCTCAGAGTCCAGGCTGGCGTTCTGGAAGCCGGGGTTGGGTATGAGGTTCGGGTTGGCTGGTGGACAGCAGAGGAATTAGTAAGGACCAATCCTAAGCACCTATGCAAAAGGACTGGACAGAAAGACGCTAAAACCAATGAGAGGCAATATTGTCAGAACAAGAGTGCAACGGACAGCAGGGAGGACCAGAGCCTGAAGAGATGCTCGGGACCCTTCTGCAAGGCTGGAGGGGTTTTGGTAAGTTCTGCTAGCTTTGCCCAGCTAGGGCTCCAAGCTAGTTTGGAGCCAGGCTCAATGAGAATCAGAAGAGAGAAACTGTCTGGTCTCAGCCTGCCAATCATGAGTAGCAACGAGAGCCCATCTCAGTTCACACTGGCTTTCTTCCTCAAATTCTTATTCTGTTTGAACAAGATGAGTTATGAAGAAAGAAATGGAAAAAAAAAATTACCTAGTTCCAGCTTTTTAGCTGCTTTCAACATGCTAGATAAAGTTCTTTCTTCCACTCCCAGCCAGGAATTTTTGTGCTTCAAAATGCCTGAGCTCGGGCTGCCCTGGTGGCGCAGTGGTTGAGAATCTGCCTGCTAATGCAGGGGACACGGGTTCGAACCCTTGTCTGGGAGGATCCCACATGCCGCGGAGCAACTGGGCCCGTGAGCCACAATTACTGAGCCTGCGAAAAAAAATGCCTGAGCTCCTTACATATAACTCTATTTACGCCACTTCCCACCTCTGTGGGAATAACAGCTTTCTGGCTCAATAAAGGGGATTAAGTCCATGGCTCGCCAAGACTTGAAGATGGAAGCTAAAAAGGAGGTGGGCCACAATCCCTATAGAAAGAGCTATATCTTCCCTTGAGAGGAAAGACATGGGTGGCCAGTCTACACATGATGGTGACCTACCACGTATTAGGGTGTCTAACCATCCTGGTTTGCTTTGGACTGAGGGGTTTCCTGGGACCCAGGACTTCCAGCACTAATACTGGGGCAGTCATTGGATTTATGCACTAGAAGGTGACAGAACTTTCAAAGGGTCAACCTATGGGTACAAAGGGACTGAATACCTGGTAATGAGGCTGTATAGGTTCTATATTGCTGAGTAACAAGCTGTATTAGTTTTCTATTGCTACGTAACAGATTACCACAAATTTAGCGGCTTAAAGCAACACACATTTATTATCTCACAATTTCTTTGGGTCAGTAGTCTGGGTACGGCTTAGCTGGTCCTCTGCTCACGGTAGTACAAGGCTGTAATCAAGGTGTCAGCCGGGCTGTATTTTTACATGGAGGTTTGAATGGGGAAAAGCCTGCTTCCAAATTCATCCAGGTTGTGGCAGAATTCATTGCCTTGCATCTATAGGAATCATGATGACTTGCTTTTTTAAAGCCAATAGAGAAAGAGTCTCTGGTCTCGAGAGGACTCAGTCCCTCTCTTAAGGCCTTTCACTTAATTAAGTCAGGGTCACCCAGGATAACCTCCCTTTTGATTAACTCAAAATCAACTGACCTTAATTACATCTGCAAAATCCCCTCCCCTTTGCCATATTCTACTGGCTAGAAGCAAGTCGAGGGTCCCCTCCACACACAAGGTGGGGGGATTATGCAGGATATAAATGCCGGAGATTGGAATCAGAGGGCCATCTGATAAACCACCTGCCGTACAGACCATCTCAAAAAATAGTGGCTTTAATAAAAACAGTTTTTAAATTTAATTTCCTCATGAATAATCTAGGGGTCAGGAATTTGGGCTGGGTTCAGTCGGGCAGTTCTGTTGGTTGCACCTGAGGTCACTCACGTGACTGCAGACAACTGGCAGGTTGACTGGGAGTACACGAGTCTAGGAGGTGTCGGCTGGGACAGCTTGATTTGGTTCCAGGTCGTCTCATCCTCCAGCGGAATGACCTGGGCTTCTTCACATGGTGGTCCCACAGTAGCAAGAGAGCATAAGCCCCAGGGTGCAAGCACTCTTCAAGCTTGCATCATGTTCCAATGGCCAAAGCAAGTCATATGGCAAAAGCTTGAGTCAACATGGGAGGGAACTCAAGGGCATAGATACAGGGAGATGTGATTCATTAGGGGTCATTACTGTAACAATCCACTGCCATGGCATTGGGAGACACATCAAAAATTCTCTTGCCCAGGTTTGGAAGAAAGGCCAATAGTCACCCATCTCTAGTGGAACAGAAAGGCTGTAAAATGCACATAACATTAGTGGCTACAGAGTCCTTAAGACTAAGGGCCTGTCCCCAAGTTTTCTGGACTGTCTGAGCTTCTTGAGTTTCTTAAGTGACCTTAGATGGAGGGAGGGAATCTTCTTACTAATGACTAATATAGGACCTCTCAGCACATTGGCGAGTCAAGATTTGGAAATGGTTTTAGTTTGATTTAGAAAAATAAAACACAAGAAGGCTGAGCAGTAACCTTATGCCAGTTATGTATTTTTACTGGGATCTCAGAATCTGAATTCATAACACCTTGTTGTTCACATCTTCGCATCATCGTCACCCCTGGAAAAGCCCACTTTAGCCTATTCCTCAATAATAGGTTAGAGGAAAACATATTTTTAAAATCAATGTCGTGTATAACCTTAAGTCAATTTGTCCTTTCATGTACATTAGATTCTGTGGTCGTGGGTATTGGTAGCCTCCCATGATTGAAGGTTTGTGAGAGCTATAGGTCTCCTTTACAACATTCCTACTGGCTAGTATGTTTCAGCTAAAGGAATGTCAGATGGGATTCTCCCACACATAGAAGCATGTGTTAGCAAACAGGCACACAAGAAGTCATGCCTGTTCTTTAAGCTCAGAAAAAAGACCATGGGCTCTTGCATGGTTGATGGCTCCAATGTTCTGACAGTAAGATTTTACTCTGTTTAGCCTGAAGCACACCAGGACAGGGCTTAACCTGGCTAAGATGTCAGCCTGCAAAATGTCTGGAGTCTCATGGAAAAGAAACTGCTACCTGCCTAGTGTTTCCTGATGTGGCCCCAACCAGGTATCCATCTCTTGTTCTTGGACATGCCCTTCCATACATGTAAGCTAAATATATGAATAATTAAATTCCTCTGTAAAGTCAACACAGGCTCAATTATATCTGAATATGTATACGACGCATAGGGAGCTTACACCATACGCAATGTTCCTTTTCTAAAGATCTAGTAAGAATCTTAAGTAAATGTGACTTAGAAAATCATCTCTGTTGAGGGACCAGTTTATTCCTTGTTAAAGAACATTGCCTAGGATACAGATTTATTTCTGTGAGTCTCATGATATCCTTGGCCCAGGCTAATCTGCCTGGGATGTTGTATCTTTGTATCAGGGCCCTTATTAATCATAGACTTTGTATCTCCAGATATTTCAGGTTTATTATTTTTTTTTGATATTTTAAAATTATTTATTTATTTATTATTTGGTTGTGCCAGGTCTTAGTTGTGGCAGGCAGGCTCCTTAGTTGTGGCACATGAGCTCCTTAGTTGTGGCACGCAAACTCTTAGTTGTGGCATGCATGTGGGATCTAGTTCCCTGACCTGGGATCGAACCCAGGCCCCCGGCACTGGGAGCGTGGAGTCGACCAATGAGTCACCAGGGAAGTCCCTCAAGTTTACTTTAGATAGTGTTTTTATAATTTGATTCTAGACTGGTTTTACTTTCTCCAATCTACTCTGTAAAAGTTCCTGCTGTTAAACCACTTGTTACTCCAAAAATGCATTCTCTCTCCTATAAGTACTCTTTGAATATTTTCTTTCTCTGACCATCATTATTCCATGTTTGCTGGCTGTTGTCTCTTCCACTGTCATGCTAATTTTGGTAAAGCTCAGATCAGAATTTTGACATAAAGAGTTATTTCTTTAGGTATCAGACTGAAAAAATAATTTCTCAAACGTGAAACAATTCCAGTAAGAGCTCAAGGGTGTAACTATATCGCTACATCACACCCATATCACATAGGCTTCATGGGCACTGAAAGTTTCTGCTCTTGGGAGAATAGAGATGACTTTGCTGAGAGTAACAGACATAGCTCAGGGTTTACTATCTTGAAGCTTGATAGTAAAATATTTTTTTAAGGTCAGGTTAATGGCACTTATTTTCAAAATGTTTACTTTCTTCTTCAAAGCAACATGATATTTCAGAGTAAAGTTTAAAGCAGAACAACTTCTAGGGACAAAATAGATTATGCTAATTAACTATTATAACCTCCTATGAGCTAAATATTTGCTTTTATATAGACCTAGTTCTCTTTGTTTCTCTTCTAGTCTCTGGATACTCAGATGCCCTTCACAGCAGTAGGCTCATATGCTTCACTCTATGTTTTGGTCACTTTTAAGGTAGGATTGCCAAATAAAAGAGAGAATTATCAGTTAAATTTGAATTTCACATAAACAAGGTATAATTTTTTAGTGTAAGTATGTCCATACTTGAGAATAAATATGCATGAGAAATACTTATTCTAAAGAAGTATTCACTGTTAAATTTAACCAAAGAAGTACAAAACTGAAGCTCTGAAAACTACAACACTGCTGAAAGAAATTAAAGATCATCTAAATAAACAGATTTAGAAGTCCCTTGTTCATGGATTGAAGACATAATATTGTTAAGATGGCAATACTCTCCAAATTGATCTATAGATTCAGTGCAATCTGTATCAGAATACCAGCTGGTTCTTTGCAAGAAATTGACAAGCTGATACTAAAATCCGTATGGAAACATAAGGGACCCTGAATAGCCAATACAATCTTGGAAAACCAGAACAAATTGGAGAATGCACACTTCGCAATTTCAAAACTTGCTACAAAGCAACCGTAATCAAGACTGTGGTATTGACATAAGGATAGACATATATTAACAAAATAAAATTGAAAGCCCATAAATAAACCCATGTATCTATGGTAACTAATTTTCAACATGGGTGTGAAAACCATTCAATGGGGAAAGAATAGTCTTTTCAATAAATGCTGCTGAAACAACAGGATAGTCACATACAAAAGAATGAAGCTGAACTCTTACTTCACACCATATACAAAAATTAACTGTAAATTGATCAAAGACCTAAATGTAAAAGTCAAAATCATAAAACTCTTAGAAAAAACATCAGGGTAAATCTTTGTGACCTTGGATTTAGCAATAGATTCTAAGATATGTCACCAAAACACAAGCAACAAAAAGATAAATTGGACTTCATCAAAATCAAATGTTCTGGGGGTGGAGTCAAGATGGCATACTAGGAGGATGTGGAATTCGCATCTCCTCACAACTAGGGCACCTACCAGGCACTGGTGGGGGACCATGGACACCTAAGGGGACGGGAGGAACCCCCAGCGACCAGGTAGGACGTGGGGCATGGGGGGAGTGAAGGGGGAGGAGAACTGGAGGTGGGATGGGACTGGTGCCCCTGAGGGGCGGCTGGGGGAGGGGAAGGAGTAGCAGTAGCAGGATACAAAATTAATGCACAGAAATCTCCTGCATTCCTATACACTAATGATGAAAAATCTGAAAGAGAAATTAAGGAAACACTCCCATTTACCATTGCAACAAAAAGAATAAAATACCTAGGAATAAACCTACCTAAGGAGACAAAAGACCTGTACATAGAAAACTATAAGACACTGATGAAAGAAATTAAAGATGATACAAACAGATGGAAAGACATACTATGTTCTTGGATTGGAAGAATCAACATTGTGAAAATGACTATACTACCCAAAGCAATCTACAGATTCAGTGCAATCCTTATCAAACTGCCAATGGCATTTTTCACAGAACTAGAACAAAAAATTTCAAAATTTGTATGGAAACACAAAAGACCCTGAATAGCCAAAGCAATCTTGAGAAAGAAAAACGGAACTGGAGGAATCAGGCTCCCAGACTTCAGACTGTACTACAAAGCTACAGTAATCAAGACAGTATCGTACTGACACAAAAACAGAAATATAGATCAATGGAACAGGATAGATAGCCCAGAGATAAACCCACGCAGATATGGTCACCTTTTCTTTGATAAAGGAGGCAAGAGTGTACAGTGGAGAAAAGACAGCCTCTCCAATAATTGGTGCTCGGAAAACTGGACAGCTACATGTTAAAGAATGAAATTAGAACACTTCCTAACACCATACACAAAAAAATAAACTCAAAATGGATTAAAGACCTAAATGTGAGGCCAGACACTATAAAACTCTTAGAGGAAAACATAGGCAGAACACTCTATGACATAAATCACAGCAAGATCCTTTTTTGACCCACCTCCTAGAGAAATGGAAATAAAACAAAAATAAACAAATGGGACCTAATGAAACTTAAAAGCTTTTGCACAGCAAAGGAAACCATAAACAAGACGAAAAGACAACCCTCAGAATGGGAGAAAATATTTGCAAACAAAGCAACTGACAAAGGATTAATTGCCAAAATATACAAGCAGCTCATGCAGCTCAATATCAAAAAAACAAATAACCCAATCCAAAAATGGGCAGAAGACCTAAACAGACATTTCTCCAAAGAAGATATACAGATTGCCAACAAACACATGAAAAGATGCTCAACATCACTAATCATTAGAGAAATGCAAATCAGAACTACAATGAGGTAACACCTCATATCAGTCAGAATGGCCATCATCAAAAAATCTACAAACAATAAATGCTGGAGAGGGTGTGAAGAAAAGGGAACCCTCTTGCACTGTTGGTGTAAATGTACATTGATACAGCCACTATGGAGAACAGTATAGAGGTTCCTTAAAAAACTAAAAATAGAACTACCATATGACCCAGCTATCCCAAAACTGGGCATATACCCTGAGAAAAGCATAATTCAAAAAGAGTCATGTACCATAATGTTCATTGCAGCACTATTTACAATAGCCAGGACATGGAAGCAACCTAAGTGTCCATCAACAGATGAATGGATAAAGAAGATGTGGCAGGTATATACAATGGAATATTACTCAGTCATAAAAGGAAACGAAATTGAATTATTTGTAGTGAGGTGGATGGACCTAGAGACTGTCATACAGAGTGAAGTAAGTCAGAAAAAGGAATACAAATACCGTATGCTAACACATATATATGGAATCTAAAAAAAAATGGTTATGATGAAACTAGGGACAGGACAGGAGTAAAGACACAGACGTAGAGAATGGACTTGAGGACACAGGGAGGGGGAAGGGTAAACTGGGATGAAGTGAGAGAGTGGCACTGACATATATACACTTCCAAATGTAAAATAGCTAGTGGGAAGCAGCTGCATGGCACAGGGAGATCAGCTTGGTGCTTTGTGACCACCTACAGAGGTGGGATAAGGAGGGGAGGAGGGAGATGCAAGAGGGAGGGGTTATGGGGATATACGTATATGTACAGCTGATTCACTTTGTTATACAGCAGAAACTAACACAACACTGTAAAGCAATTATACTCCAATAAAGATGTTAAAAAAAAAGAAAGTTCTGTACTACAAAGGACACTATGAAGAAAATGAAAAGACAAGCCACAGAATAAGAGAAAACACTTGCAAATGATATATCTACCAAGAACTTCTGTATAAAATATGTAGCGAGTTCTTATAACTCAGTAACAAAAAGACAAACCAATAAAAAATGGGCAAAGGATCTGAGTAGACATTTCTCCAAAGAAGATATGCAAATGGCCAAAGAGCATGTGAAAATATTCTTTACATCATTAGCCATCAGGACAATGTAAACGAAAACTCCAATGAGATGCTACTTCATACCCACTAGGATGACTATAATAAAAATATCAGATAATAACAAATGTTGGTGAGGATATTGAACCCTCATACATAGTGATGGGAATGTGAAATGGTGCAGCCACTTTGAAAAACAGTCTGGCAGTTCCCCCAAAAGTGAAAAAGTTACCATATGACCCAGCAATTTCACTTCTAGGTATGAACCTAAGAGAAATGGAAACATGTCCACATCAAAACTTCTAGACAAATGTTTATAGTAGCCTTATTAATAATAACTAAAAGATGTAAACAATCCAAATGTCCATCAACTGATGAATGGATGAACAAAATTTGGTATTTCCATCCAAAGGAATATTATTCAGCCATAAAAACGAATTAAGTTCTGATACATGCTACAACATAATGAACCTTGAAAACATTATGCTAAAACGAATCAGTTATAAAAATCACATATTATATGATTCCCTTTATATGAAATATCCAGAAAAGGCACATCTATCGATATAGAAAATAAACTAGTGGTGCCTACGAGTGAGGTGGGGGTGGGCATGTTTGAGAGGTGATAGCTGAAAGATACAGGTTTTTGTTTTGAGGTGATGGATGTATTCTAAAACTGACCATGGTGATATGCCCTAATTTATGTTTTAACATCTTTATTGGAGTATAATTGCTTTACAATGGTGTGTTAGTTTCTGCTTTATAACAAAGTGAATCAGCTATATATATACATATATCCCCATATATCCTCCCTCTTGTGTCTCCCTCCCACCCTCCCTATCCCACCCCTCTAGGTGGTCACAAAGCACCGAGCTGATCTCCCTGTGCTATGTGGCTGCTTCCCACTAGCTCTATTTCATCACTCTCTACCTGTCATCAATCAATCCTTTAGTCATTCCCACTCAAACAACCTAGATGAGATTTTTCATGTGTTTTTTTACTGTTAACTAAGGTGATCTCATTGTCCAGCTGGGTAGCTCTTCTAACATCCTGACCTCTCAGTATCTTGACCTCTATTCCAATGCTTGTGAAATTCATGTTCACTCCACCTTAGTCACCCCTACTATGACTCATAGATATGGTCTGAGTGATTTTCAGTTTTTTAAACTAAAAAGAAAAAAAGGGTCAAGAATCAAACCGATCATTAAGATTT
Organism: Grampus griseus; assembly: GCF_964374135.1. NCBI lineage: Eukaryota > Metazoa > Chordata > Mammalia > Artiodactyla > Delphinidae > Grampus > Grampus griseus. The sequence goes on from NC_138998.1 coordinate 49,143,116, forward strand.
TTGGAAATGGAATGGAGAAGGTCAGGAAAGGTCAATGAAGCATTTTATCCTGGGTTGCAGTTAATGTTATTAGTAGCCTGATAGCGTGGGAGGGTGAGAGGAAGCACAGAACAGGTATGGGCTGCTTCAGCTGGCTCATTCCCTCAAACTTGTGGGGAGGTGGGGCTTAACTCAGTCAGCTCTAAACACCTTGGGCGGGGGAGAGAGTCTGTTCCTTTCTCTCTACCCATTATTTAGATCTTATCCAGATCACTTAATCTCTCAGTTCTCTTCTCCATAAAATGTGAAAAAATAACAGCTGCTCTGATCTGCCATGAGCAACTATTCTGAGATCCTACTTTGAAATGTTTGAAGCTCTTGGGAGAAGGGTGGACCTTTTAGTGGTCTTATATGGCCCTCTTGAAGGCTTACCTGGTCAATAGCTGGCATGTTCTGATGAAGAAAGGCCCTGAAGTGGTGAATGAAACAGCAGCATAGTCAATGGAGACAATATCCACATATACACCCCATGTCATCTGAGGGTCAAATTTTTTCCTGGCCCTGACTCCTTGCTATCAAGTACAGGAGATACATTTATCAGAAAAAATTTGTTACTTGAGTCTGGTGCATGCTCTCTGGAATTTCCGAGCCCAAAGCACTCATCCTGAAGTAATCCTGAATCTATTTCTGGTCCTAGGTACATGTTTTATATTTATACAGCCCTTTACAATTTTCAGGGCACTTTCACTGACTGACTTATGTATTCTTTACTACAAGTCTTACCTTCAACAGTAAAATTGGAAGCTTGGCCTATGATGGATGTTCAATTGTTATTATCTGTCTTTTATTCCTCTAAATTTCTATCCCTAACTGTACAAATAAATCTCCAGAGAGATGAAGCAAGGCAAAAAAAAATTGATTGGTCTTCCTTGATGTTTACTGGTTTGGGTGCCATTGGGGAAGGGGATAAACTGGTGGTCCCTTGGCTTGTGTCTGTCTCAGGTTAGACACAGGTTGAGCACCCACTTGGGGTTTTTGCAAGCACAGGAAGCTAATGTACATCTTCTAAGTAGCAGAGTTATCACACAAATAATCTCCACCAGAGACAGGTGTCCCATAGGAGGCTGTTAATGGTCCATAACGTGCTTATCATAGCATAGGAATGAAGGGCCAAAAATTACAATAAATTGAAGTAGTTTGCTTCTGTGCTGAGGCTCTCAATCATGGTAACCATATAAACTCAGATACAGTTCAATAATTTATTTCTCTGGTCTATGTGATGGGAAAACTCTCAAGGCTGAGGGACTTTGTTTTCCCCTCAGACTCTCAATGCTCATCTGTATTGCACTTTGGATGGTAATAGCTGCATTTGTGCTGAACAGTATTTTTTCTTCAATAAATAAAAAATGGCAGGGATAAATTCCTCTCTTTCTATTTTTGCTAATGAAACATGAACATTTGGTTCTCCATTGTATTGCTATTATCCATGATCCATAATCTTTTATTTCATGTGTATCCATGTCTTCATGTGTGAAAAACTCGAGGGTCACAGACTAGCAGAAACAGAAAGAATATTTAACATTTAAACGTTTCACGCAGTATAATGTCAGAGTTGTTATAATGGCCATTTTCTGTTTTCAACAAACATTGCATTTGTTATAGCTTTCTCTGACCTATAAAAGCATCAGAGAAGATGCTTCTCCCTCCTATACCTCTTTTGACTTCTAAAAAAGGTTAGATATCTTATTAATGTACATGTTATTTGCAAATACATTTTAAAAAATTATATCAGGTGAAACAGATCCTATACTTACAGCAATAGAAAGAAGAGTTGAGGTTGGCTTAAGTGAACAAAATAATACCGTGGCTTATTTGAGATTCAGGATCCTGACTACGATGGGCTCTTTTTCGGGTGCTGTAAATCTATTATGATTTTCCTTTTTTTAAAAAATTTATTTACTTATTTATTTGTGGCTGTATTGGGTCTTCGTTTCTGTGCGAGGGCTTTCTCTAGTTGTGGCAAGTGGGGGCCACTCTTCATCGCGGTGCGTGGGCCTCTCATTATCGCGGCCTCTCTTGTTGCGGAGCACAGGCTCCAGATGCACAGGCTCAGTAATTGTGGCTCACGGGCCTAGTTGCTCCGCGGCATGTGGGATCTTCCCAGACTAGGGCTCGAACCCGTGTCCCCGGCATTGGCAGGCAGATTCTCAACCACTGCGCCACCAGGGAAGTCCTATGATTTTCCTTTTTATGAACGGCATTTGACAACCATTTGACAATTCTTATAATAGAACCCAGTGTGAATATGAACACAAAAGTCTTTGGGATTCTTGCAAGTGCAGGAAAGTAATGTACATTTTCTAGGTAGCAGAGTTATCACACAAATAATCAACTCATGAAAAGAACAGAGCAAAATGAAATATCTACCTGGGAGAACAAGAAGTCTGAAAAAAAAGTATAATGGCCAATGTCTGTGGTAGGGAGCTTCCATGATGACCCCAATGATCCCGCCTCCTGGTATTTGTGCTGTGTATATAGATGGTTCCTGACTTATTTATGATGGTTTGACTTGAAATTTTTTGACTTTACGATGGTGTGAAGGGATAAACATTTGGTAGAAACCGTACTTCGAATTTCAAATTCTGATCTTTTCCCAGGCTAGGAATATGCAGTATGATACTCTCTGGTGATGCTGGGTAGTGGTGGCATGCCCATAATTCCCAGTCTGCCCTGTGAGCACGAAGGTAAACAACTGGTACAATTATAACCATTGTGTACCCATACAACCATACAGAAGTTTTTCACTTTTGGTACAGTATTCAATAAATTCCATGAGATATTCAACACTTTATTATAAAATGCTCTGTGTTAGTTGATTTTGCCCAACTATAGGCTAATGTAAGTGTTCTGAGCACATTTAAGGAAAGCTAGGCTAAGCTATGATGTTTGGTAGGTTAGATGTATTAAATACATTTTCAACTTAACAATATTTTCAACTTACAATGGGTTGATCGGGGCATAACCCCATCGTAAGTCAAAAAGATCTGTAGTCTTCATCCACACTGAATAGGGCTGACTGGTGTAATCAATAGGATAGTGGTGTAATGATGGTTTGTGACTTCCAAGGCGAGGTCATAAGAGACATGTTTTCGGGACTTCCCTGGTGGCGCAGTGGTTAAGAATCTGCCTGCCAATGCAGGGCACATGGGTTCGAGCCCTGGTCCAGGAAGATCCCACATGCCACAGAGAAATTAAGCCTGTGTGCCACAACTACTGAGCCTGCACTCTAGAGCCTGGGAGCCACAACTACTGAAGTCCATGTGCCACAACTACTGAAGCTCACACACCTAGAGCCCGTGCTCCACAACAAGAGAAGCCACCACAATGAGAAGCCCGCGCACTGCAACAAAGAGTGGCCCCCGCTCGCCGCAACTAGAGAAAGCCCACGCACAGCAACGAAGACACAATGCAGCCAAAAATAAATAAATAAATTTATATATATATATATAAAAAAGGACATATGTTTTCTGCTTTGCTTTCTCTTGGATCACTCACTCTGGGAGAAGCCAGCTGCCATATTGTGAGACCACTCAAGCAGCCCTATGGTATGAGAATTTTCACCGCAGCATGTTTCTGGTAGTGGGAAGCTGGAGGTAGCCCAGGTGTCAGTTTGTGGAAAAGTGATGGGTGAAATGTGATGATTGCATAACAGTAAGCTCCATGATTAAATGCAAGAGGTTGGACCTGCATACATCAACATACGTAGGTATTAAAAATAGTGCTTCCCCAGAAATAATATTATTTATGCAAATAAAAATCCCTCAAACAACAATACACATTTCGCAAGAACACATTCAAGTAAAAACATATACAAAAATACATTAAAATGCAGATCATGGCAAGGAGGAGAAAATGAATGGAATGTGTAGATAAAAATAAATAACAAATGAATTAAACAAGAGAGGGAGTCTTAATGGGCCTTGGACTGAGGAATGTGATTTACTCAATCTTCTGAACTAGAAGTTGAGAACTAGAATTAAAGAAAAAAAACTACTGGAAAAAAATCCAGACTTTCAAAAGGAAGGGCATGTGAAAGAGTGATAGAAAAAGAGGAGGAGCATCCAGTGACACCTCGGACCAGTTTCAAAACAAAAAGACATCTGTGCTCCAGGGCTGGGTTGTTCTGGGCATAAAAGCAGGTAATTAACAGGGTGAGGGGAGGCTGATTTAAGCTGCCAATCAAGGCCAGTTTTGCCTTCTACCTTAGGGTCTTTGTGTCTTTATCCAGGGAATGCACTGTAAAGTAAAATTTCTTATGAATGAAGAACGGTTATGAAAAAGAGGCTCAGAAAATAATGTCTTTATTTTAAAAGACTTTTAAACAATACTGTTCCTGTTTTTTTGTTTGTTTGTTTCTTATAAATCACCAAGTGTTTGTGTACTGAGTTATCTGGTGCAATTCTAAACCTACCTGTTGACCTACTGTCTAGAAAGTGAATAGCCAAGTATCATGAGAAAAGCTATTTAACTTTAATTTTCTTATCCTTTAAATGAGATTTTGACCTGATGTTTAAAGGTTCCACTATCACAGCTTGGACTATATTTCATATTTTAAAAAAGTGGTTGAGACTTTATTAATACTAAAGAACACTTGAAAAATCCACTTCTTACCCCACCACTCTCACATAAAAACAGCTCTCCTTTGGGTTCTCATCCATGCTTTATAGATTGGCCTAATGAATCTCACGTGTCATGAGCAAAGGAAGATTTTCAAGTCACTTTTCACATAACCTGAACAATACGCTATGCACTGTGACAAGCCCAATATGAAGTATGAAGAAAGAAGATCCTCGTCTTCAAATTATATGCTTCTAAAGGGAACCCACCTGCACTGTTGGTGGGAATGTAAATGGATACAGCCACTATGGAGAACTGTATGGAGGTTCATAAAAAAACTACAAATAGAACTACCATATGACCCAGTATCCCACTACTGGGCATATACCCTGAGAAAACCATAATTCAAAAAGAGTCATGTACCACAATGTTCATTGCAGCACTATTTACAATAGCCAGGACATGGAAGCAGCCTAAGTGTCCATTGACAGATGAATGGATAAAGAAGATGTGGCATATATACACAATGGAATATTACTCAGTCATGAAAAGGAACAAAGTGAGTTATTTGTAGTGAGGTGGATGGACCTAGAGACTGTCATACAGAGTGAAGTAAGTCAAAAAGAGAAAAACAAATACCATATGCTATACATATATATGGAATTTTAAAAAGTAGTACCGATGAACCTAGTGGCAGGGCAGGAATAAAGACACAGACGTAGAGAACAGACTTGAGGGCATAGGGGGAAGGGGAAGCTGGGATGAAGTGAGAGAGTGGCATGGACATATATAAACTACCAAATGTAAAATAGCTAGCTAGTGGGAAGCAACTGCATAGCACAGGGAGATCAGCTTGGAGCTTTGTGACCACCTAGAAGGGTGGGATAGGGAGGGTGGGAGGGAGACGCAAGAGGGAGGGGATATGGGGATATATGTGTACGTATAGCTGATTCACTTTGTTGTACAGCAGAAACTAACACAACATTGTAAAGCATTTATACTCCAATAAAAATGTACAAAAAGCAAATTATATGCTTCTAGAATAAGAACTACTACATCATGAAAAGGAAAAATCACAGGCCCATTCTAGGGGGTGTTGTTGATGCCCCATCACACAGGCTGTCCACCCACCTCTGAGCTCAACTGTAGCTCCAGAGGGCAGTTCCCCAAGCTGCAGCTTTGCCCCTGATGGGCTTCCCTCTGTCTCTCCACCAGCTCTCTCGGACCCACAGCAGCTTGCTGAGTCCTTGTGTAGGGAAGTTCCAGAAGTGCCAGGGATTTGACTCCCCCAGGGCCAATATTTAACCAACAAGAAATGGAAATCTGTGGATAAAGATACTTTATTGCTGAAAAGAAGGGTGGCACACTGGGAGGAATTCAGCTGGATAGTTAAGGAGGGGTGGGTCCATAAAGAGCTTATAAAACCTTATGAGGACTTTGCCCTGAAAACAAAAGCTCTTAAAGGGATTTAAGCTAGAAGAGACATGATCAGATCTGCGCTTAAAAATTATCTCTAACTGTAGTGAATGGATTTGGGAGGGACCAGACCTGACAGTGAGACTAGTTGATCCAGATGAGGTGATGGTGAACAAGGTCAAGTAGGAAGTAGCATTAGGAGGAGAAATAAGTGACAGGACCTGGGAGACATTTAGTTGTGGAACTAGCAGACTCGGTGGCTGATTGGAAGTGGGGGAGGTGAGAGAAAGGGAGGAATGGAGGATGATGATTATTTCTCCAATTTGGATAACATTTGGTGGATAGTGGGGCTGTTCTCTAATAGGGGGAACAACAGAAGGAGCACTGGGGGAGCACTTGAGAGTGCTGGTGATGGCTGCCATTTTGGACAGGACGTACTGTTGACTTTGAGGTGCATGGTGGGAAAAGCAAGTAGAGATATCTATTGCTCAGACATCTAATGTGTCTGGAGCTTAGGAGAGAGACCTGGGCTGCAGGTGAGCACAGGGATGGCAGTGAAGCCATGGGAGGCGACGGATCACCTGAGCATTGAGTAGAATAAGAACAAGCCAGATCTTGAAGAAGTGAAATGGAGAGCCCACCAACGATTCTACAAACGTAAGCAGCCACCTGGAAGACAAAGAAAGCTTCAGAGATGCCTAGTTGAGATAAAGGCTCAGGGTGTCCTTGTTGAAAAAGCCAGTGGGGTACAAAAATAGGCAAAACTAATCTGTTTCAAGACCTGGGGAAAGTGATTGCCTTTCAGGGAATAGGTAGTGACTGGTGGAGGAGGGGGCAAAAGGGGACTTCTGTCTCTTTCTCTCTCTGGGTGCCGCTGAGATGTGTGCATGAAGTTTGTGAGAAGACTGGGGGCAGCAGGGGATGCTGGGGCTCTGACATCTGCTCCAAAGGCACAGCTTACTGTCTCGAGCTCAGACCTACAGTGCGCTGGCTGTAAAAACCCCATGCGCAGAATGAGGAATCTCCTTTTCAAGTAGACGGACACGGCCAATTGCACACTTTTAATTGTTTAATTAATGAATATTTACATTAAAAAAAGCAGTTAAGGGACTTGGCATCAAAAGCATTGACTGTGAGGCAGAGAATGGATACACGTATCATTTCCAAGTCTTCCCAGAAGGAAAATCCAGGGAGACTGAGTTTCTTGAGTTCACAATTGTGATTCTGAATACATATCGTTAGGTCTATCTGTCCTCATTTAACACTTTAGTTACAAACATTATCAACCACGCTTCCATATGAGTGCTCAGCTGGGAGAAGATTGCTTTAGTTGACAAAAACTCTTTCAGAACAAAAAAACATGTGATTTTTCATTCTTGAAAGGACTTGACCTTGTTAGAATAAATCTATTGTAGAATGCTGGGCTCTGGGATAGGGAGAGTTGAAAACCTTGCTTATGGAAGAGATTAGAACTCACCCAAACCTGTTTGGTTGAGGCACCGTAATTGGACATTCTTTGCTCTCTCTAGAGGAAAGATCAGTAAACGTTTCTTAAGGACGGCAAGTATTCTCAGATTTGCAGCTCATTCGGTCATGAGGCATGTAAACAAATGGACATGGCTACATTCAAATAAAACTTTATTTACAAAAACAGGAGGCCCAGCCTTAGTTTGCCAAAGCCTGCCATAAGGGTGAGGCTAGGGCCTGGTTCTACATTTTTTAAAAATTTAAAAAGAAAACATGAAAATTCCTTAGGTATTCCACATACACTCAGCACTTTAAATGCCAATCTAAACTTCATAAATAGCAAATGTCTTATTTACAACTGCTATAGAATGAAGTCATTTTACTATCTTCAGCCACCATAAAAGCATATTCATTTCCATTGTTGGTTGCATAGTTCCACCTCATTTGTAAAACCCTCCTGGGTATGACACTGTCTCTCTCCTACTAACCTAGTTCACAGACTTTGTGCTCCTGTTTAACCTTTTCCACTGGACTATCAGTTCTAGGAAAATAGGGATTGGGTCCTTACTCCTTTGGATGAGAGTCTGTCCAGGTAATCCATAGAGGTGTAATCATTGCACCTACACCATGTTTTATGGCCTCAGGCCCGTTGGGAACCCACATTAGTTCTTTAGGTTGTAAGAATAGTTCTGCTTAATAAAATTAGAGCTATGGTGGGGGCCTCCCTGGTGGCACAGTGGTTGAGAGTCCGCCTGCCGATGCAGGGGACACAGGTTCGTGCCCCGGTCCGGGAAGATCCCACAGGCCGCGAAGCGGCTGGGCCCGTGAGCCATGGCCGCTGAGCCTGCGTGTCCAGAGTCTGTGCTCCGCAACGGGAGAGGCCACAACAGTGAGAGGCCCGCGTACCGCAAAAAAAAAAAAAAAAATTAGACCTATGGGGTACCAAAGGGTATGTACACTAACATCCAAAAAGGAGAAATGGGTTTCCAGAACAATTCACAGACTAGAATAATGTGAATTAAAAAATAATCCTAACCTCTTTGGAACCCTGGTGGAATGTTAATGTATATTTAATAACGCAAGTGAAGTTGTATGCATTTTGCAAACAGTTTTTCTTAAAGAAGGTAACATAGCTGGCGAGCTGAATGTCAAATAAGGCTCATACTCATTAACTTGGCATGAGTTATGAAGCCCCTGATTCTCTTGAAAGACAAGCTGTATTCACTGGTTTGACTTTGAAATGTAGAAACTCAAATTTCAATCAATCCAGCAGCTAAGGATGACAGGAAATTTTACAGGACTATAAGAAATCTTCTTTTCTTATCTGGATCAGATTCCCACCAAAACGTTGAAGATTGCTGAAGGCTGCATGCTGTGTCTGAGTTTTATCAGTTGCTGTGTAATCAAATATCCTATACGTTTTCAAATCTGATAGGGTGGGCCCTATCAAAAGGACACATCTTATCAATGCCTTTGGATGCAAAGTGAAATCTCTGCCTTAATAACCGAATTTAATTCCTTCCTGTTGATCTGTGGTGTCAACATACATGCTGTCAATGTTGTCAGAAGTGCCTAACATGGGCTGCTGTGTAGACTAAGGTCTGTCCTGTCCTTTCAGTCACTGGAAAGGAATAAGGACCACATCCTTGGTTGGGTGCACACGACGACTCCGGGGCCAGAAGGGCAGGGGCAGGAGCAACCCATGTAACCTTAAATAACCTTGAAGCAGCATCACAACATCTTCTAGCAATAGACAATACCTCAAACAGAGCCTGTATGGACTATGAGAGGAAGGCAGGTCCAGCAGACATCAATTGCGTAAGTGAGGGTCAGAGAAAAATAAGGAGGTTCAGACAACTTTTGGCAAAGTAGATCACAGTGACAGGTAAATTCTTGTTAGCAAAGAAAATGCAGTTTGGTATACATCATGGAATTTTAGTATGTGTTTAAGCTGTTGGGTATATGCTACCTAAGAATACAGTCCTTTTTTCACAGGGACAGGCAGGAGGAATTATAAAGCCCTGCTGATTTTCACTGTCCTTATATCAGTATGACTACAGCCCTTCCCAGCCAACCCAAAGGGTCCAAGTGTTGGATACAAGAGTGCACTGGGTCTGGCTATGGCTGTTAGGTCTCCAGAAAGTCACTGTGTGACATGTACTCTTCAGGGTGGAAGTCTTTGAGTTGAAAACAAGTGTGACTCTTAAGTCCAAACCTCGGTGGGCACCATGGCTTCTTTGGTTCCAACAGAAGGCAGTAGGTTTTCTTCAGACAGGAAATAAAAGGGGAATTGTACCAAGAACCCACGGATCTTTTTCAGTTCTTCCTCAGCTCTAATGGGATCTTCCTTTGCTAAGATGGGCTTGCTTATAAAGTCTCTCAGCTGAATTAAATTGTGTACTTCATCATTGGGAAGGCACCGGAACACCTGATTAAATAGGAAACTGAGTGACAGGTTTAAAAGAAAGGATATCCCCTTTACTGAAAATACTCATTCCGACGGACAAAACCTTTGTTTTATGAACACATATTAATTAGTTTTATGTTACAGCGCAGACCTGATTGAAGGGTTGCTTCTTTTATTTGCTACAAAGAGAGTGCTAGGTTTGCTTCCATCAAAAAAAAAAATCAACACAGATCCTATATCTGATCTACATAAATGACTGACCTCAGGATAAAGTCAAGCTAGTGGTAAGGCGTTTCATGGGTGATACCTTACTTTTTGGATAATAATCACCCCTGAATTTCACTGGAGGCTCTGGTCTAAAAGAAAAATTGTGTATTATATTTTCTCTAACTTTTTAATTTTGAAAAATGTTTTTATCTGTACCTGTACTTAAAGTTATCAATTGTGCATGTATATTGCTAACTGAAAATAAGTTTCACACATCATAACACTTCACACCTCAATATTTCAGCATGTATTTCTTAAGAATAAGGACATGTGCCTATATAACCACAGTACAATTCTCACACCTCAGAAAATCAATTCTATGTTATTTAAGATATGGTCCATTTTCAGATTTACCCGATTATTCCCAAAATGTCTTCTATAGCTGTTATTCCTCCCAATCCAAGATCCAAGCTAGGCTGTGCCCTGCATTTTAAAAATTACATTTGAAAAGACTCCATGCACACAACCTATTTGATCATGGCCTTGAGGCCTCAGTATGAAATAAGGCTATGTAGATAGTTGTCATGTTTCATTAGAAATGATGAATTTTCTGTGCTAAGGCGACTCTGGAAGTCAGAAGAAGAATGCACTCTCACCCAGTTTATAATAGATGGTCAGTGGAACTCAGCTTGAATATTTTCTATGATGGAATGCTGGCTACTTCATGATGTAACCTGTTTCAGTGTCAGGTGACTCAACTCTTGTACACTCTTTATCATCATCAATGGACGGAACTTACCAGAAGATGCATTTAGCCTCCCTAACAAACGAAGTTGGTTTTAAAACACCTTTCCAAAATTAGAGCTGTCCAAATGAGGAAGTTTCTCATTATTAATAAGCTTCATCATTAGGATGGATACCATTTACTATATGTACTATGTGCTAAATACATTTAACAGACTGTTCTTTATCCTCACGACCACCTAGTGAATGTTCCTCCCAATTTATAGGAGAGGAAAGAAAGGAAGGCTCAGAACATCAAATTACTACACACATAGTTATATCACCAGCAACTGTGTGAGCTGGGCTGAACCCAAGTCTGACTCATTTTTTGATCCCATCTGCCTCTTTTCTCTTTGTCACTAGACATGTATAAAGGCTGGGTAACCACCTGCTAAGGATGCTTATGATGGGATTCTGGAATCTGAGACCAGAATGCCACTAAAGTCTCTTCTAAACAATAATCCATGGCTCTTTTTGACTCTGTTTTTTTAATGTCTACCAAGAAGTATTGGTTTTTTACACTCATTAAGAATACTCTGTGCCAATAATATGCAGAAATAATTATGTGCTTTTGTGACGTGATTCAATTAAAAAAGGAGCAGGATATGTGAACCTCACCTTATCATAAATTGTAGCATTTCGAGCTGCCGTTGAAACCCACACCTCCTTGAAGAATTTGTCACTCACTGGATCCTGAATGTCTTCACTAGGGCCAGAAAGATAGCCGAGGACAACCCTGAAATACAAGTGTCCTCCAAAATGAGTAAATGAAACAAAGCAGTTTGCTGCAGGTACTGTTTCTAATGGTACAGCAGTTCAGACACTCAACCACAGAAGTCCTCTTTTTTTTAAGGAAATCAAAGGAAGCCATTAAGACTAAGTGTGTGTCTGTGTGTCTATATATAAAAAAGCCCAGTTGCAAAACAAAACAAAACAAAACAGAAAAGCCTAAGTTGTTATGATGTTTGAGACAGAGAAACACCTTCATTTTGCTCTAAGAGAGTTCTTGTAATTTGGCCTAAGAGGGCGAGAACCTTGGAAGACAGGATAAGTATTCAAAGCATGTGCCTTTCATCGTGCTGAGCCTTTCCAAAAACGATCTCAGTAAATCCTCAACAGTCTTATGAAGAAGCAGCTATTAAAAAAAAAAAAAAGTAAAAGAATAGTAAAAACAAAAGAAGCAAGCATTATTATTTTCCTTTAACTGAAAAGGGAACAAAGGGGACATCCCTGGTGGCACAGTGGTTAAGACTCTGAGCTTCCAATGCAGGGGGCCCGGGTTCGATCCCTGGTCTGGGAACTAGATCCCATATGCATGCTGCAACTAAGAGTCCACATGCCACAACTAAGGAGCCCACGAGCCGCAACTAAGGAGCCCACCTGCTGCAACAAGACCCAGTGCAACCAAATAAATAAATAGATCAACAGGTTAAAAAAAAAAGAAAAGGGAACTAAGGCACAGAGAGGTCAAGTAACTCTTTCAAGGTCATACAGCTAGCAAACTGTATATCTGGGACTCCAACCAGGACCACCTGACTCCCAAACCTGTCCTCTTAACCAAGACTTGACTTTCCTTCCTCCCTCCCCACGCCTTCCTCCCTTCCTCCCTTCCTCCCTTCCTTCCTCCCTCCCTTCCTTCCTTCCTTCTTCCCTCCCTTGGGCCAAGAACTGTGCTGAACTCTAGGGTACAGAAATGAATATGAAAGACACGGAGCCTCTCTGGGTGCAGTTATACTTGGTGGGTGAGATCAACAATGAATAAAGAATCACCCTCAAAAGGAATTAATTAAAATGTGGTAAATACCAGGTGTGCTTTAAGAGTGTGAGATGGGAGTAGTCGGGGAGGCTTTTCCCTCCCCTACCTGTTTGCCTAACCTTACCTACCATCTTTCAGGATTCAGTACAAGGTCACCTCTATAAAAGTTTTTATGGCTCCCTTTCTCCCTTCTCCCATTTCTCCCCGTCAGTCCTGAGAGATCTGAACTTTCTTCCTTTGTCGCCCTCACTGTGCTTCATCTGTGCTTCGTTTTTATCAGAGCACCTGCAATACTTCATGCACTTTTTGCTTTTAATAGGCCCATCTCCCACTTCTAGCATGTAAATTCTTTAAGAGAACATGACCTGGCTATTCTCACATCCCCAGAGTACCTGGCATAAAAGAAGCCATACAGTAGATTGTTTGAATTGACCAAATATAAACAGAGGACTAGAAATAATAAGAAATTCTCAAGCAAAGCAAGACAAGTTTTAGAGGTCATATGTGAAAATTATAAAAGCGCTGGTACCTACATAAAGCCTGAATGTTAAAAAGCACTTCCATCTTAATCCGGGGAGGTAGATGGTACAGGATTCCCATTTTGCAAACGGGAAACAAAAGGTTGGAGGCATTCTATTAATAGAGCTAGAATTGAAACTGAGTCCAAAGCTCTTTGCTCACATGCCTGGTAGGTTCAAGGAATACCAAAAAGGCTTGTGCTACATTGGAAATAAAAGTGGGAGACTTCCCTGGTGGCGCAGTGGTTAAGAATCCGCCTGCCAATGCAGGGGACACGGGGTCTATCCCTGGTCTGCAAAGATCCTACATGCTGCGGAACTAAGCCCGTGAGCCACAAGTACTGAGGCTGCTCTCTAGAGCCCGTGAGCCACAACTACTGAGCCCACGTGCCGCAACTACTGAAGCCCGCATGCCTAGAGCCCGCGCGCCGCAACAAGAGAAGCCACTGCAATGAGAAGCCCACACACCGCAACGGAGAGTAGCCCCCGCTCTTTGCAACTAGAGAAAGCCCGCGCGCAGCAGCCAAGACCCAACGCAGCCAAAAATAACTAAATAACTGAATTTATTTAAAGAAAGAAAGAAAGAAAAGTGGGGAAATGGGTCTCAGAAGGACTTTGGCTTTTACATTGCATGAAATTGGGACATACTGCTGACACTGGAGCAAGGAGTGACAGGATCTGACTTAAATATTAACAAACGGCTGCTGGATTGAGAATAGACCGTGCAGGGCAAGGATTGAAACAGAGAGGTCAGTTAGGAGTCACTGCAGTGATCTCGGTGGGAGATGATGGTGGCTCGGGTGGTGGAGAGGAAGGTGGAGAGATCAGATTTCACTGATCCAGTGGACACAGGGTGTGAGAAAAAGTGAGGCATCAGGATGACTAAAAGGGCTTTGCCTTGAGCAAACAGAAGACTGTAGTTGCCATTAGCTGAGATGGGGAATTCTGTGGGTAGAGCCAGTTAGTGGGAGAAGACCAGGAATTCAGTTTTGAACCTGTTGGGACATCTATTAAATATACAAGTGGTGATGCTAAGTAGGCAGCTGGATAAAAGAATCTGGAGTTTGGGAGAGAAGGTCTGGCTGGAGATACACACTTGAGAACTGTCCACATATGTATACTCATAAAGCCATGTGACTTTAACTGACTTTACCAAAGTAGTGAGTATAGAGAGAGAAGAGGACCAGTGCACCTCAACAGTAGGGGAGAGAAGGAGCAGCCAGTGAGGCTGCAGAGAAGCCAGAGGATGGGTATCCTGGAGCCACACGGAGTCAAGTTCAGATGAGAATGGACCATTGGATTTAACAGGGTGGAGGTCATCATATTGTTACCCTCTTTGTATTTAAATGTGTAGATTTACATCATCGTTTTTAATGGTTGCAGAATTTCCCATTATGTGAAATTTTATTTAACCAGCTATTTTATTATGACCTTTTGGGTTGTTTCCAGTTTTCCATTATTATAAACAATGCTATAATGAACGTAATTTATTCATCATATATAACACTTTGTGAATTTCTATGATTATTTCACTAGGAGAAATTTAAGAATTAAAATCCTGGATCAAACAATTTGCAAAGGGCTTCCCTGGTGGCGCAGTGGTTGAGAGTCCGCCTGCCGATGCAGGGGACACGGGTTTGTGCCCTGGTCCGGGAAGATCCCACATGCCGCGGAGCGGCTGGGCCCGTGAGCCATGGCCGCTGAGCCTGCGCGTCCGAAGCCTGTGCTGTGCAACGGGAGAGGCCACAGCAGTGAGAGGCCCGCATACCGCAAAAAAAAAAAAAAACAATTTGCAAAATCTACTTCAAGAAAGGCTGTTCCAACACACATGGTATTAACCATGTGTGTTCTCCCCAGTCAACTCCAATATTATCAACTCCTGAAAAGGCTCAGCCAGGCTTATAGGGATAAAAGGGCATCACATTTTAGTTTTAGTCTTCACTTTTTCTACTATATAAAAATTTTCTAAAATAAATGGATCTGGCATCTGGGCTCACTAGGATTCCTAGAGTTTTATAACCTCAAAATTCTATTTCCACTTCAAATAATGTCTCCCTCAGACTATATGGGAATAACTTTCAAAAAGATTCTAAAGGATGATGTTTGCACCTAGATGCTGCCGCTCCTTAAGAACCAAAGCAAAATTTAACCATGCCAAATTTGAAGGACAGTGCAGGTTATAACAATAAGTCAATTATAGTAATGCCTTTGATTTGGGTGGCGTCTAACCAACTGAAAACAGAGCCGAAAGAATATTTCTATGACTTTGCTTTTAAATGAGAACAGGAGGTGAGGCAATGTGTCTATCAAGTTATCAGTTAAGAGCCTGTGTAGAGGAAAAAGTATTTAAATAAGTCTATAACAGACAATGTTCAGTAATAAATTATTTTCCCTGTCAGGTTTTTTTTTTTTTTTTTTTTTTTTTTTGCGGTATGCAGACCTCTCACTGTTGTGGCCTCTCCCGTTGCGGAGCACAGGCTCTGGACGCGCAGGCTCAACGGCCATGGCTCACGGGCCCAGCCGCTCCGCGGCATGTGGGATCTTCCCGGACCGGGGCACGAACCCGTGTCCCCTGCATCGGCAGGCGGACTCTCAACCACTGCGCCACCAGGGAAGCCCCCCTGTCAGCTTTTTAATTATAAAAATTTATACAGTAAAAATAATATGAAGTACTCTGGATGTTCTTTAGAGGAGTAAGGTTTCAGAGAAAACAAATTTGATTTTATGTTGACATGAATAATGTCAATTATTTAATGTTTAATTGTTTATGCATCAGTGGGACAGTAGGAAAACTGCAGAAAATTGTTTCTGTTCTTTCCATTCCTCATGTCTATCACTGTAAATGATTCTGAGCTCTACTTGTGTGGATAATGGTTTCTGTTGAGTGATGGTTACATCTGTAAAATTTGGATAATTTTCTAGGACTTAATGAACTGTTTGGCATGCAGTTGTGACATTTAGTGCAGTACCCTGATGGTTGATTCTATTTAGAATTGATTTCACATCGAAATGTGCCTCTCTATTTCTATTCAAAAATACCCCAGATGGAAAATGGATTGAAGTTGCATTTTTTTAAGGGAGAAAGTGGCTCTGCTCTAGGTCACATTTATCTTTGAGAATATTTCCTAATAAAAAGAGCTAAAATCAACACAAGGTTTTCATGGTGCTTTTTAATTTATTATCTGTGTCTGCCATTGTGGCAAAGTGAAAATGCTTGTTCAAGAACTGCCTCTTCAAGACAGTTTGAAAGCTGCCAGGAAAAATAAAGCATCTAGGAATAAACTTAGCATGAAATGCATAGGATCAGCATAAAACCAAAAGAACAGCAACAAAAAACTTCAATGATCACTGAAGAACAACTTCTGCTTCCAATAATGAAAACCCTAGAGCTTTACTGAAGAACAAAAAAATGTGAATCAATTGAAGTCCATACCTTGTTCCTCAATAGGATGGCTCAATATTATAAAGACATCAACTCTTTTTTATATTAATCTATAAATATACTGTAGTCCTGATCAAAAAACTAGTGAGAGAACTTGAAAAAACAATTTTAAAGTTCGTGTGGAAGAATGAATAAGAGTAGCCAAGATTATTCCGGAAAAGAATACTAATTTGGGGAAGTGGTATGGTAGGAAGTAGTATTAAAGTGCACACCTACAATAATTAAACTGGTATCATAATGGCATGCAAGGCAACAGACTTTCAATAGGAAGTAGCAGAGAGTACAGACAGGTCAGGATATGTGGCAATTCGGTGCACCATCAAGAGGCACTGCAGGTTAGAGAGGCAATGAGTACTGCAGTCATGCAGTTCTGGATCAGTTGGTTTGCCTGGGAAAAAGAGTTAGAGTCCCTACCTCATTTCTTACATTAAAATAAATTGCAGGTGTTGGCTTCCCTGGTGGCACAGTGGTTAAGAATCCGCCTGCCAATGTAGGGCACATGGGTTCGAGCCCTGGTCCGAGAAGATCCCACATACCATGGAGCCCGTGAGCCACAACTACTGAGCCTGTGCTCTAGAGCCCGCAAGCCACAACTACTGAAGCCCACGTGCCACAACTACTGAAGCCCACATGCCTAGAGCCCATGCTCTGCAACAAGAGAAGCCACCGCAATGAGAAGCCCACGCACTGCAACGAAGAGTGGCCCCGCTCGCCCAACTAGAGATAGCCCGCACGCAGCAACGAAGACCCAGCACAGCCTAAATAAATAAATAGATAAATTTATTAAAAAATTAAAATAAATTGCAGATGTTAAATGTAAAAGTAATATCAAATGAGCACTAGAAGAAAATATAAGTAAATATTTTATCTTGGGGAAGCTATTCTAAGCATATTTTTTAAAAGGGGGGAAAAGAAAAAAACTGATAGATTTGATTAATAAGAACTGATCGTTCGGGCTTCCCTGGTGGCGCAGTGGTTGAGAGTCCGCCTGCCGATGCAGGGGACACGGGTTTGTGCCCCGGTCCGGGAAGATCCCACATGCCGCGGAGCGGCTGGGCCCGTGAGCCATGGCCGCTGAGCCTGCGCGTCCAGAGCCTGTACTCCACAACGGGAGAGGCCACGACAGTGAGAGGCCTGCGTACCGCAAAAAAAAACCAAAAACGAATTGATGGTTCCCCCAAATACTCAAATATGATTAAAAGGCAATTGGCAAATCAGCTTTGCAACAAATGGGAGAAAGAAATTAGGCTCTTATGTACTTAAATTACTGATAAATCATTAAAAGAAAGTGAAACATTGCAACAAAATGGGCAAAGGACATGAATAGTCTAGACAGTTTGCAAAAGAACAATTACAAATGGCTAATGGATACATTTTTAAACCCTCAAATTTCAAATTAAGATAATGAAATTCCATTTGAAAGCCAACAAATCGGCAAAGATAATAATAGAACTCAGAGGGCAAAGGAAATTGCACACTTCCTTTGGTTAGAAATCCTATAGTTAGGATTTAGTTAAGGAAACAACTAAGAAGGTAAGCAAGATACTATCTACAACCATACCCACTTTTTTATATCAGCGAAAAATCTGCCCATCAATGAGGTTTTGGTTAAAGGAATTATGGTGGGCTCAAACAATGTAATACAATGCAGCCATTAAATGTTATAGAAGAACGCAATGACATGGAAAAGTGTGTGTAACATTATTTAAGTAATAAAGGACTTTGTAGAACTGCAAGATCCTAATTATGTTTTAAAAAAGAAATACAGTAGTGAATATTTATATATAGATAAAAAGTGGAATGATATACATCAAATGTTAAAATTGCTAGCACTGGGTGATGGGATTACAGATCAATTTAATTTCCTTATTGCTTTTCTGTTTGCCAAATTTTCTACAATGAAAAATATGTTGTAATCAGAACCCTCTCCCTCTATAATTATTATACATTTAGAAAGTTATAAAGGAGGCTACGCCTTTAAAGAGAATACTTAAGTTCTTATGGAACTGAAAAGGTGTGACATTTATTTCTAGCTTACAGGAGGAAATATTTGTTTCCTTATATGAGCTGCAGTAGGCAATCAATGGGTTGATTAACAGTGGGTTGCTAATCTTAAACTCTCCCCTGCTAAACAAAACAAATTAACATTAGAAGTCAATTAAAATATCAATGGTCTAAAAAAAAACAAAAACAAAAACCTTACTGACAAAACAATTAGTAACAAAGGCGACAAATACAGCAATAAAAACTGTGAGAAGGTCTGACAGTCAAATTTTGAGGGATGGATTTGCTGAGCTCCTGGGGCAGAGGGAGCCTAAGGAACGTCTCTGGAACTGAAGCTTGGTCCTCAAAAGCCAGAGTCTGGAGTGAGGTAGGAGGTAAGGGCCGCCAGCATTTGCAGGAGGGAAGTGCTGGTTTTGTGCCCATTTGCAAGTGAGCCAGTTTTCAGAAGCGACCATTAACACTGGAAGGGTTAAAACAACAGCACCACAACAGTATCTGTGCAGTGCCTTTCATCAAATAGCTTAAAATACCACCCTTAATCGGGGACACTTGGCTCTATCTCACCATAGCGGCCACACTGAAATCCCATCCTGGCCAATATAGTTCTAGAATCTTATAATTGTGGACTTCCTGCAAAAGCCTACAGGTGGGAGAGTGGTCAGGGTGTGTTCCACAGACAGTGGGGAGCTTAGTGTGTCTTCAGTGGGCTGGGGGAGAGGGTCAGGAGATAGATAAGAAGCCATTTGAAAAAGAGAGATAAGAAGGCATTGAGGATTGGTTGAATAGCGGAGTGATAGGACCTGCGTTAGGTTCTCGAAGGATCACTCTGACAACTGAGACTGGACTACAGGGGCTGGCATGGGGCCAGTTAGAGCCCCGCCCAGGAAAGTTCTCAGTAACACTTAACTGAATGAAGCACTTATTTAGGGATACACACCCCCTGCTACTTAGCCCAGTGCTCTCTCTGTTGGACCACAGGTTTGTTTAAAATTCACATCTTCTTGCAGAAGATCAGGAAGCTTCCATGTCTGGAGTCATCTTAAATCTGAGAAATGAAGTTTCCACATTTAATTTAACACCAGTAGTCACTAGCTTTCTCCTTTAGTAATTTTTATCATACCCTTACATCGCTGGAACTATTTCAATTTCTAAAAATGGACTCACTATAAAAAACTTAAATAGACACTAGATGGTTTGACCTGGTCCTAAATCAATTAATAGATTTAAAATGCTAGTTTTCTCCATTACACATAAAAATAATAAAAGCTGTTCAAACAGGAAATTTTTATGCCCCACACAGAGCCATTTTGTATACGACTGGTGTGGTTCACGCTGTTTTGGACAAAGAAGAACCTGGAGATGGCATGTGTGCTAAGGGCCAGAGGCTGGGCTGGGCTCCATTGCCCACTGCAGCGGGATTATGTGAGGGAGACCCAGCTTCCGAGACCCACCGAAAGCACTGCAGCCGAAGTCCTAGGGCGAAGTGGCCAGCTTGGTACTCTTTTCCATCCATTACTGAAGGGACCGTCTCCGTGTCCTGCACAATGACAGCCATTTCACTGTCCCGTTTTCCCAGCATGCTTCGGTCGTTTATGTTGGCAGAGCCTATAAAGAGAAACAGTGAAACTGAACAATTTTCTTATTCCGGCAGACACTCATTTGCCCTCCAGACTCAATTCTTGCTTGCTAAAAAAACCCCCTAATTTTGTTCAGGTATCAAGAGATGCTGTGCTCTAGGAAGGCAGGGCGCTCCCTAACCCAAGGGTAAATCTTGATCAGTCTAAGGCCAGTCATGGTCATTTCACTGTTTTTGCCAGTGATTGGCTTAGAAATGGGCCCTTGTCATGATTCTAGTCAATGCAACATAAGGCAAATCTGCCAGGGGCTTCTGAGAAAGTTTTTCTCTTTCTTATAAATAGACAGAAGAAGAAGATGGTGTCACTGCCAGTCTTTGGATACTCTGGCTTGAAGGGTTGCATGAGGACATGATTGTGGGAGCTGCTGCAGCCACTTTGTAACCAAGGGACAAACAGACAAGTTGAACATGGCAGAGCAGAAAGAAGAAAGACTCTGGGTCTTTAAGTCACTGAGCTGGCCAACCCTAGAACCTTCTTATTTTCTGTTATGTGAAGTAATACATTTCCCTTATTGTTTCACATACTTCTAGCTGAATTTTCTATCTTGTGGCTCAAAGGATTCTAACTGATATAGTCATTAAGCACACAAAGAAACAAGAACACTTACCAGCTCAGTGCAGTAAGGTTTCATGCTTAAGAATCACACTCTGTAGACTTTAACTCATGGTCACATAATTATAAATGTCAAAACACAAAAGGACCTTCACAAGCAATATAGTCCACTCCCAAATACAGATTATCATTAG
Organism: Grampus griseus; assembly: GCF_964374135.1. NCBI lineage: Eukaryota > Metazoa > Chordata > Mammalia > Artiodactyla > Delphinidae > Grampus > Grampus griseus. The sequence goes on from NC_138998.1 coordinate 49,164,095, forward strand.
TGGCTTTGGGTTTTCATTCTCTTGCCTCACTTGTGTGGCATGCCAACAGCTTCTGTATCAACTTCCCTCCATTCTATTTTTAAATCCAAAGGAGCTGAGAATGCTGACTTTCACATGTGAAGGGCAAGTATTTGAATATTAGTTCAACCTGCACTTCCTGAGCTCCTCTGCTGTGTATTCAAAAACCTTGCAACATTTTTGCATTAATCATTGTGGATCCACAGGTGTTTTTTTTTTCCGGTACGCGGGCCTCTCACTGTTGTGGCCTCTCCCGTTGCGGCACACAGGCTCCGGACACGCAGGCTCAGCGGCCATGGCTCACGGGCCCAGCCACTCCGCGGCATGGGATCTTCCCGGACCGGGGTACGAACCCGTGTCCCCTGCATCGGCAGGCGGACTCTCAACCACTGCGCCACCAGGGAAGCCCCAGGATCCACACTTTTGAATCCTTGAGGTGTCCTACAAACTACAAAAGGGGCCTGACTCTTTTTTCTTCTTGGTCCTCTTGCCCTAGTCCCACACTCCACTGCTTCTGCAGACAGGGTGCAGAAGAGTTAGGTTGAACACAAGCTCGGGCTACTGTCTGTGATGGGGACCATCAGGGTGTAAGGTGTTAGCAGTGCTACCCAGAGCCCAGACGGTGGGATGTTGGACGTGAGAGGAAGCTGGCTCCTGCTGAAGAGTCTATACTGCCATTTGCTACAATATGGTCACATAGTTAATACACAACTCTATGATAACTGTGGATGGGAACGGTGTCCCATAGGGACTCTGGGTGACAGAAAGGATGGAGCACCTCACAGAAAGCTGGGAGCACCATTAGAGCGCTGTAAGGTGGGCCCCACCTTTGAAACACTTTGTTTTGTTAGCAACAAATCAACCTTTATACATACACTTACATTTTAATTACACTATAAAATTTGTAGCCATGTCTTTGGGCTTAACATGGGGCCCAGCATTAATTTGGGCAAAGTCATTTAATCTTTCTCAGCTTTAATTTGATCTTTTATAAATCGAGATAATAATACAGACCTTGTAGGGTTGTTGTAAAAATTAAGTAAGACCATGTGAAAGCACTTACTGATCTATAAACTGTCCCACAAATGCTAATTATTACTGGCATTATTATCAGATACTTGTTACCGCGAGAATATCTGCACTAGAGAACATTACCATAGGAAGGGAAGACTTGCTGGCATGTAGCGTTTGTATCAAAGAAGCCTCCTCTCTGGGTGAATCAACTGTCAGGGGCAAGAAATAAGGACTCCATAGTGCTGCTTTGGGACATCACTACCACGGGGCCCCAGCAGAGGCCACTCTCGGGCTGGGGCTGCCAAATTGGGAGGACATAGCTGCTCTTCACCGTCAGGGAGACTGGGGATGTGAGCCCCCTGGAAAGCCACACACACACACACACACACACACACACACACACACACACACACACACACACACACACACACACACACACACACACACACACACACACACACACACACACACACACACACACACACACACACACACACACACTTTCACACCAGTCCTCTCAGACTCCTTCCCATCACCAGGGGAGGAATGCATTCCTGGCCTTCTGAGCTGGAATTCTTAGAGGGTGTGGTTCTCGTACTTCCAGGGCCCATCTGGAGTTTCCCAGAGCGCTGACTCTCAACCACACTGGATAAGTGAGTTGGCTACTACTTAATAGGAATGTGAAGAAAGGGAAGAGAAAATTTCAGGTGAATTTAATAAATGAGATACCAAAAATGAGATATTGATGGATGTAAATGTTACCCTCCCTTCTTGTTGTTAAACATTCCCATATTCTGAAAATCAAATTCAGAACAGCAGGTATAGTATTAACCCATTTCTATAGAACATACTAGGAAGAAGAGAGGGCAAGTGACCTCTAGAAAGATGCACACTGAAGGGTAAGAGTGGTGAGTACCTTCTGGCAAAGACAGGGAGACAATAAGGGGAACTTTGACCTTTTACTCTCTATGAGTCCTTAGAGTTTTAATTGTTTACAAGAAATACACTCTGTTTTCATGTACTATGTTTTATGGTAACTGCAATCCCTTGGTTTATTAGGACATTGCCTTGATAATTTTTGGAAAATGACCTTTTCTAAGTTTGCTCTTAGGAACTTTTTAAACAGTATGTAATATAGCAAAATAGAAAACAGTATATGAAAACATAAGTCCAACTTAGGTAATAATTTTAGAAAATCACTGAACTTATCACCCAAGCTGAAAAACAGAACATTACCACATCCCAGAAGCCCTCCGCTGTCTTCCCATTAAAGACCTTCCCTTCCTAAGAGAGAATCTGTATAGAATTTTGTGTTCATCATGCTCTGATGATGTTTTCCTAAACAAAAAAAGTTTACTTTTGGCTTATTTTTAATTTGTATAAGTGGAATCATATAGAAGATAAACTTTGGAGATTTGCTTCTTTCATTCAAAATCATGTCTTTGGGATTTACCTATGCATAATTGTAATGCATTATTTTCCTTGAATGAACACCCCCAAACATTTTATTTTATTTTTATTTTTTCCTCACTCCTGGGCAGCCTAAATAGCACAGGTGGGAACCCAGGTGGAAGCATCACCCCCCCCCGCCCCCCCCCCCCCCCCCCCCCCGTTTATCACCTAACCTAACACAATGATAAAGAAAAGAGGACAAGAACAAAGTACCCTATGAGGTGTGGAATGCAAGATAAGCAGTCTGGCAGAGGCTAAAAATCCCCTTTTTACATGGGCTGCTTGCAATCTTGGAATCTCAGTTACCTTCACCACCCAGTGCCTATTTCAGCCTTACTCACCTTTCAGGTCTCAGTTTAGACATCACTTCCCACCTCTCCTCTCTCCCTGTCTCCCTCTCCCTCCCTCCACCCCATTTCTCCCTCCCCCCTCCCTCTCCTTCTCTCTCTCTCTCTATGTATATATACATATGCACATAGAGAGAGAGAGAAACAGTATATTCTCATAGCGCCTCATTTGTCTGTAGCTTACCCGATTTTCCCCACTAGATGGTAAACTCCCCAAAGGGAGAATTCATTCACTCTTGGGGTTTAAAACACAGAGGGGACGTGTTTAACACGTTTTTTATTAGTGGATGCCTTTAGACGGGGCTTGCCTCTCATGTGCCACAGTTCCTCCAGCCCCGCCCCCGACTGCATCTTTTTGTCATAAGAATGGATCATTCGTTGACCTGCCTGACCCCCCAGCCCCCCACCTCCTGCATCCCAGACCAGAGTAGGCCCTCAATAAGCATTTATCAGAGGGATGATTTTTTTCTTTTCAGGTTGGGTAAAGCACAGAACAAGATGGGAGTCAGTATTTCTTTAACGACCCCTGCCCCTCACTAGCTATGGCCCTCAAGACTGGACTGTCTTTACCTGCAGGAGTCCCGATGCCAAAAGCTCAGCCTCTCTGTACACCTGTGCCAAACTGAATCGAAGAGACAGAGTTTTGGGCGAAGTAGAAAAGGATAGCTTTCCTGCTTTGTCAGGCAAAGGGGAACACAGTGGGATCCTGCCTTGAAAAACTGTGTCCCACCCAAACTTATTTTTTCATTCTACTGTTGATGGATGTTTGGGTCGTTTCCAGAGTTTTGCTATAATACACAATTATGTTCTGCATAGTTGTGTATGTTTCCTGGTATACACATGTGGGAGTTTACCTGGGCTCTGTATGCAAGAGTGGAGTCTCTGGTGTTCTTCAGTGTCGTCAATACTTGGATTGTCCAATTTTTTTTTTTTTTTTTTTTTTTTTGCGGTACGTGGGCCTCTCACTGCTGTGGCCTCTCCTGCTGCGGAGCACAGGCTCCGGACGCGCAGGCTCAGCGGCCATGGCTCACGGGCCCAGCCGCTCCGCAGCATGTGGGATCCTCCCGGACCGGGGCACGAACCCCTGTCCCCTGCATCGGCAGGTGGACTCTCAACCACTGTGCCACCAGGGAAGCCCATGGATTGTCCAATTTTTAATTTTTGCCAATTGGTATTTTGAAAACCTGTTCTTTGTCTCATTATTATATTAATGAGGATGAACATGTTTCATATACTTATGGGCTTCAGGTATGTCCTCTTTGGGGACGTTCCTATACAGTTCCTTTGCCCATCTTTCTTCAGATACTGTCTTTACTTATTGATTTAAGGAGTTCTTTATATGTTTTGAATATTAACTGTATTGCAAATACCTTTTTCAGTTTGTGGTTTATCTTTTTGTTCTATTTATGGCATCTTTTAATGAATAAAGTTCTGAATTTTAATGCAGTTGGATTTATCTGTCATTTCCTTTGTGGTTTTGCTTTTTTAAAATGTCCTGTTTCAGAAATTGTGAATTCTTCTGTGGTAGGCAGAAAAACGGCTCCCAAAGATGACTATGTCCTAATTCCCAAAGCCTGTGAATATGTTATATTACATGGCAAAGGGGAATTAAGGCTGCAGGTGGAGGTGGAATTAAGGGTGCTAATCAGCTAGCCTTAAACATAAGGAGATTATCCCGGATTATTCAGGTGGGCCCAGGATAATCACAAGAGTCTTTAAAAGTAAAGGGGATTCAGAGAGAGATGCGGTTACAGAAGAATGGGTTAACACTTTGAGAACTTTCAGAGACATCTAACATTGCTGCCTTCAAAGATGGAAGAAGGGAGGCATGAACCAAGGAATGTGGGCAGCCCGGAGAAGCTGGAAAAGGCAGGGAAATGGATTCATCTTTAGAGCCTCCAGAAGGGAACACAGCCCTGCTGATACCCTGATTTTAGCCCAGTGAGACCCATGTTGAACTTCTAACCTATAGAATGGTTAGATAATACATTTGTGCTGATTTAAACCAGTAAGTTTGTGGTCATTTGTTACAGCAGTAATAGACAACTAACACACAAACTCTACCCTGTTCTAGCTGACTTGTTTTAAAGGAAAACTGATTCTTCAATTGAGCGTCAGTGGGCTACTCAGTACTTTCTACCCGCTTGTGTTCCCTGTGCCTCCAGTTTGGGAGTTCTCAGCTTGACTACACAGCGGCATTACCTAGGAAGCTTTCAAAAGATATTGGTGCCAAAACAAAAACAAAAAGCAAAAGAACCTTGATGCCTGGGTCTCAAACCAGACCAATGAGTCAGAATTTCTGGAAGTAGGAACCAGGCATTAATATTTTCCCCTAATACCACTCCATCCCTTCATCTATCAATTAATCCCTCTTCGGGGGGGGGGGGAATCTATTTGAAAGTAAATTGCAGACATGAATAATCTTCCCCCTAAATGATAGTTTCATTTATCTGAACTGAAACTCATCTGTGTTCAAAATTGTTCTGTGGTGACAGTGAAAACATTTTAGGGGCTGATTGACTGAGTGGAGACAGGAAGACACCTGTCAGAGTGATGGAAATATTCTGTATCTTGTTCTGGGTGGTGGTTACATGAATGTAAACATATGTGAATATTCATTAGGCTGTACACTTATGCAATTTACTATATATAATAGCTTAATTAAAAAAGGATAGTCCACCAAAAAAAAGCCACCAGGCAAACCTAAGGCAGCCAGGGTTGAGACCCACGGGACTCGCTCTTTACTGGGGTGGCCTTTCAACTACAGACTCTCAACAGCTGCTCTCGAGCCTGCCCCTTAAGCACTGATATCCATTCTCTCTCCATAGTTTCCCACATACCCACCTTCGCTGACAGTCTCTGGACCTTCTCGCAACCAGTTCATCAATATCCATCCCGATGTTTCTGGTGTTTCGTGGAAAGAATACCTGCCTCCCCTGTAGCCCATGAGCTGTGTAGGGCAGTGGCACTGTGTGATCATGTTTTGTATCTCCCTATTGTGTTGTGCAATGGATTAGTGAATACTAAAAAAAATCATTTCACTTAGTCAACAGGATAGACTTAAATTCTATTTAAGGATAGCCTTGTTTTGTTTAGGAAAGCAAATAAATGTTAGTTCTGTTAAGTGCCAGTAAGATGAATTAGAAAATTGGACTTGGTCACAGATTTTGGGACCAACAGGGCCACCGGGGGTAAGAGATAATTAAAGGTACACACAAAAGAGATCCCAATGTGAGAAACCAAGTATTTCCTTGTGAGGAAAAAAAATGAGGATAAACCATTAGTCATTTTTCTTACGTCAACTATTCAATAATTCTGGCATAAGTCTGCCATGTTAGAAAATTTAATCACAGGTTACTTTAATTCCTTTTAAGCTCTCAACTACTTGCTTAACACCTGTAAAATACTGTCAACCTAACTTCTCAAGTTCCTCTTTGAGAATTTTAAACATTGTTCTCTGTCTGTGTTATGAAAACAGGCCAGATATCTGAGAGCAGCAATAACAAGCCTGCTTCTCCTAGAGTTTCCACTGAGATAAAAAGAACAAAAGTACCTGTGGATTTTCCACGGGGGAAATGTGTTCTGCCCTCGGGGAAGGAGAAAAAGAAATGCAGCCTCTGAAGACTAACAAGTGAGACCTCGTCATACTCCCAAGGCCACATCTTCAGTTTCAAGAAAGTCGGTAAGAATGACGTGCAAAATGGATCAGTTATTGCTAGCCTAAATAAACTGTAGCCTTTGAGGGGTCAGAGACCTTTCAAGAAAATAAGTCAACTAAAAAACTCCACAAATCTGTTTAACTGTTAGCTCAGATACTGAAAACTGCTTTGCATTTATACTTGATGTAAAGTAAAGCAGGCTGAAGGTCAAAATGACCTTTAAAAGGAAAATATTTACATCTGTCAATTTTTACTTCAAGAGTTCTGAAATCTTGCTGAAGAGATCAACTGAATTTTATCTGGCTTTGTTTGTTTTTTCATTTCAGCAAAATCAATATTTTTCCTTTCCTTACTGTCATTGCCAAATTCAATATAAAAATATTCTGAGATTGGCTTCTGAAAAGCAAGACCAGAATAGCTTGTGGGAAATAAGAGAAAACTTGTATATTGGGGGAAGTAAGGGAGGAAATAAATCCTTAAAGAGCTTTGATCCCTATTGAGCAAGAACTTGAAGACACAAGATATTTTTCTTAAATGCCCGATAAGTATTAAAAGAATGTCTGGGGCTTCCCTGGCGGCGCGGTGGTTGAAAGTCCGCCTGCCGATGCAGGGCACACGAGTTCGTGCCCCGGTCCGGGAAGATCCCACATGCCGCGGAGCGGCTGGGCCCGTGAGCCATAGCCGCTGAGACTGCGCATCCGGAGCCTGTGCTCCGCAACCGGAGAGGCCACAACAGTGAGAGGCCCGCGTACCGCAAAAAAAAAAAAAAAAAAAAAAAAAAGAATGTCTGTGTGTGTACACACACGTATATATATATATATATATATATATATATATATATATATATATGTATCACCACACTGTGGTCTATATATTTTCTGGCTTCTGAACTACTTTTTCTTTTCAAATCATCTTCCAGACAAGACAGTCTCATTACTCCTAGGTATGAATTTTTTTTTTCTTTTCTCAGTGGAAGATAGACCTGGAAAAGGCATATTTACTGCCAAAATTTTTCGAAACACCCCATGACACTTAATTTCTTAAAGAATAGTTAAGTATCTTATTATAGCTGAGAAACTATATTTTATTTAAAATGGATGAGTGGAATTCCCAATAGTGGGACACAGCATATCTCTAAGTAACATCCCCCCACCCTTGTCAATTCATTTATCTGGCTGGTTATTTATACTCTATTTCTCCTCCTGGCCTTTCAGTGTTTGTGTAACATGATATTAGAAGGCAAACCAATTCAATGATGGGAAAATGAAGCTTTTCAGGTGTATACAAGAATGAAGCTGCAAACCCACCCCTCTGGTCAAGATCTAATCTGGGTAGAATGTACAACCAGTAACTCTCCTGAATCTGTCAGTGGGGCGAGGACTGCAGGAACAGACTGCAGACCTTAGTCTAGGACTACATCATATCATTACTACACAATGTCCACCTCACTCCCGCCCCCAACAAAGCTGGTCTGCTCTGCACTCTGATTAATAACGTCCAAAACATTGACTCCGCGGAAAAAATGGTAAGCACAGAGGCAGCAATATTTTAATATCCTTCCGATCCTAACTCTCGCAAAACTTCAGATCTGTGGTAATGCTTAGGTGGGTGTGATGCGTGCACGTACAAATTACCATGAGGTACTCATTTGTGACACATTTCCCTCCCCACATCTCCTCCTTCCAAGCCCAGAAATCTAGGTACTTGGCTTCAAAATAAAAATAAGGAAATAATAAAGAATTAATGAGAGCAGGCTGATTATTGCACTGCTGGGTTAAATTGCTGTCTCTGGACACTGTAATTTACACGATGGCCATTTGATTGTTCTGTGCCTCTGTTACTTCATAGATAAAAGCAGGGATTAGACAGGACATAAGCAAAAAAGATTGCTTCGGAAATGTTTTAGATAACTGTGTGACTGTCCCTTTCAACTGCAAAGGAAGCTTTAGAGGAATAAAAAGAAAGATTGTTGCATGAGGTAAGTCAACTAACAAGGAATACAATTAGAGACCAAGTACTTACCAATAATAACAGTGTTGTCATCAGCAATTAGCAACTTGCTGTGGACATAGACAAGCTCAGTGACTAGGTTTCCTTCAAGCTCTGCGTGTGTTCTAAGACCACAGAAGGATATGTAATTTATCCACTGATTGCCGACTGTAAATTAAATAAGAAATCACTAAAATTAATATGACCAAGCTCAATAATGGCACCTTAAATTTTACTGTCTTTCAAAACAAATATACCACATAAACAGGTTAAGAATGGATTGTAAAATGTATGTGTGTATGTGTGTGTGTATAATTTCAGAATACATCTAGGATCTATTTTTGCTTTTATATTGTTTTATATTGTTAATATGAATGGAGATACAATTTTAAAATATCATACTGAAGTGATTTCTAAGAATTTCTTATGCCGAGGTAATCCAAAGATAAATTCAAATATGAACATTTTATTTTAATGATTTGGTGAGCAACTACTGAAGAGTGATAAAGTATAGCTGCAGTAGATAACCCAGGATTTCAGTGTGACATTTGCATCTGTCTTGGTTGACACCTGCCGCTGTTTAAATCAGATGCAGGATGTGAGCCCAAACTACCCGATGTACACATACTTTGCAGCATATCCAGCGCAAAGCAGCAGATAAATTTTGCAGACTTTGGGTAAGTAAGAGTGTTGGCAATTAAATAACACTCCTTCTAAATCACTAAAGGAAAAGAAAGAATCCTAAGTACATTAGGATTAGGAAAGAATTCTAAGTACATTTGACTTCGGAGAATTTTATTCAGAGCAAGCAGTACTAGGTTTGTACTTTAAAATGCTGTCCTCTCATCATGTGAGGGTCATTTATGTGATAAGAAGAAATGCATTCCATATCAAACCAACCCATATTCATTACTCTGGCATGAGTGTTAGTCATGAGATTTTATGGTCCCTCTCCCACGTAGCAATCGCCCTGGATAAGCAAAGTCTGATACTAAGAATAAATGGAGTGGAACCAAACCATCTTAGATTCTTATAGAAAGAGAACATAAATTTTTAAAAGAATCTGAAGCATACTAATAGAACCAATGGTAGTTCATGTTTCATTTACTGAAGTTTCCATGTATTACTGATGCTTTCTATTTTACTGCTGATGTTAGTGTATCTATTAAATTTAGGTATATTGGAAAGAAGTTTGTTCATAGGTAATATACAGAGATTCCTCCATTTACAAATAAACCTTCCCATATTTTATATTAACACATACTATAAAGTCTGTATAGTTAAAACAGTGTAGAACTGGTACATAAATAGACAGCCAAACCACTGAATGGAATAGGAAGTCCAGAAACAGACGCAAGTAGGTATGGAAATTTTGCATATGATAAAGGCTGCATCTCTAGAAAAAGGGCTTTTTACATAAAGGACTAGAATTTTTAAATGAAAGGTGCTAGTACAATTGCATAGCTATTTGAAAAAGATAAAAATTATATACATTTCTCCCAGCAATCGTAAGAACTCCAAATAAATCAGAGATGAAAATGTAAGCATATGAAACCATGCAAGTGTTAGAAGAAAACAGGGTGAATTCCTGGTAACCTGAGCGCAGGGAAGGCTTGTAAGTATCTAGAGCCAATAAAAGATCAATAATGTTGGCTAAATTAAAAAAAACATATTTGCATGACACAAAACACAACAAGCAAAGACAAATGACAAAGAGGAAGAACATATTTGCAGTATACATTACAGACAAAGAACTGAGTCTGAACATATAAAGAACTCAATAACTGAAGGGAGAAAAAGATCAAAGTCTTGACAGAAAAATAGGCAAAAGACATGAACAGACAATTCACACACACGAAAAGATACATTTGAAAACACATACATTCTCACTCATAATAACAGAAATGCAAATTAAAACCACAGTGAGAAACGATTTTTTAACCTATGAGATTGGGCAAAAAAAAAAGTAAGATAACATATTCTATTGGTGAGACTGGGTTGAAGCAAGCTCTCTCTTACATTGGTGGTAAGAATGCAAATTGGTACAAACTTGGAGGGTAATTGGCAATACCTAACAAAACCACCTATGTGTTTACCTACTGACCTAGCATTCCCACTGTAGAAACTTATCCTAAATATACACTTCCAACAAATAAGAACATATATGCACAAAGTTATCAACTGCATAATTGTAATTGAAAAATATTGAAAACAACCTAAATGTTCATACAAAGGAGAATGATTGAATCAACTATGGCAAATCTATACATGGGAGACTATGCAGAGCTAAAAAGGAATGAAAATCGCTATGAACTGATACGGAGTGATTCCAGGATGTAGTGTTAAATGAAAAAACAAATGCACAAGAAAATATGTGGTATGCTATTCTTATGAAAAGTACCAAAAGATTTCTCCCAAAAGATTGGGAGAAATAAGAAAATATACATGTATCTGCTCATTTGTACAAAAAGAAACACAGCAAGAATAACTTAGAAACTGACAAAATTGGTTACCAATAGGGGATGAGTGGAATAGGGTGGAAAAGATGGGTGGGGAAGAAACTGAAAGGAAGTATAGTGGAGTGGCACTTGTCTAAGCATGCCTTTTGTATAGTTCTGCCTATTGGAAGTCTGTTACACACACTTAATCAAGAAAGACAGAGAAAAAAAGAAAAGCCTAAAATGAAATACAAATTAAAGCAATGAACCTAACTGTATTTCAAATTAATAACATAATCCAAGTAAATTTTCAACACTGGTTTTTGAGCATATACTCTTAGGCTAAAGACAAAAAGAACTCTAAACAAATATTGAATTCTAGTGAGATTTATTTTTCATAGTAGTATGGGCTACAGATTTTTGTGTATTCTAAGATTGAGGAAGTATATATATCAGAGATAACAGAAGGAATCCTGTGGCATGGGACTGGAATTATAAGTATCAGTATGGAGATAGATAGATAATAGGTAGATAGATGGATAGGTAGATAGATAGATAAATAGACAGATAGATAGACATATAATAGATAACGTGTATACAAAAGGCCTAAAGCAGTAATATCCCAGTAGTAATGATCATATCTAGCACCCAGAATTTGGCTTCTAAATGCCAATTTCCACTAAAAGAACCTAGGTTTCTTGGAGAAATGGTTGATTGCAGGGCTAGTTCTGGGAATATACCAGATGGGTCTGGAACTCTTGTGCCAGTAAGAAAAAAAGGCTGATGGGAACATGTCCAAAGCACATAGGAGCAAGCTTAAAAAGGCCCTCACTGGCCAAACCTGTGCAAGCTGATCATCAAAATTATTACCCACTGAATAACATAAGAATCCACAGGTCCACACATGAATGAATGCATAAGTGGGGAAGAAGGGAAAACTTTCTTATAGTAGAATTGCAACTAAGAAATTTAGAAGAAAGTAATAAATATAGAAGAAGCAATGGAACTAAAAAATCAACATTTAGAAATATAGTAATAATAACTGAATCATAGTGTAATAATGGATCCAGGCAGAATCATTAATATATGCTAAAACCAGTGGGTGAATGTTTGATAAGAAGCAGAATATTTACTATATAGACTCAAAGTGTTTTCCCACGAAATATTTAATTACAAAGGGAAAAATGGTAATTTTATAGTGGAGAAACTTGGCAGATCCCACCTTCCCTAAATGATCAAAGTTAATATACCAGTAATGGGGTAAATCAACACCATGTTCCTCCTGACATGGTATATGAAGAGCACATCACTTCTGTGATATTCCTGCTGAAAACGCATAACCTGAATCTAATCACAAGGAAACAATGGATATACCGAAACGGAGGGCTATTCTACAAAATATAACTGTACTCTTCAAACATACCAAGGTCATGAAAGTCCCCTCATCCTCCAAAAAAAAAGAGATTGAGGGATTATTTCAGATTACAGGAAAATAAAGATACATACACCACATGTTCTTGATTGAAGCCTGGGCCACACACACACAAAAAACATTTCCCCCCCTTTTGCTATAAAGGACCTTAATTAGTAAGACAATTGGAAAAATTTTAATAAGGTCTGCAAACAAGATAATAGTATTATATCAATGTTAATTTCAGTAATTTCTATATTGAACTATAGCTGCTTTAAAAATGTCCTGCTTTTTCACAGAAACACACATTTATTTAGGAGTAAATGAGCATCATGGTTGCAACTTATTGTCAAATGGTTCAGAGGGAAAAAACCCATCCACCTGTCTGTCTGTCTATCTGTCTATCTATCTGCAGAGAATGATAAAGCAAAGAAGGCAAATTTATTAACATTTGCGAAATCAGGATGAAGGGTATATGGCAGTTCTGGAAATTCTTCCATAAGTTTGAAATTATTTAAAAATATTTTTTAAAGATTAACGATACCGACTGGCTGTTAGCAGCCTGAAAAGCTTAAGACGTAATAACTTGTAATTTCCTAAGGCACAGATTTGTGCCATTCCACAGCAGGTCTGGAGAGTCTCAGCAACACTCCAACTAGTGGGCGAGCCTCACAGCCCACAGTCCATACTTACTCCTTCATCCTTGCTACAAAATACCTTTTTTTTTAAAAGGATTTTTTGTTTTGTTTTGTTTTGTTTTAGATTTAATTTTATTTATTTTTGGCTGCGTTGGGTCTTCACTGCGGTGCACGGGCTTCTCATTGGGGTGGTTTCTCTTGTTGTGGAGCACGGGCTCTAGGTATGTGGGCGTCAGCAGTTGTGGCGCCCAGGCTCAGTAGTTGTGGCTCGCGGGCTCTAGAGCTCAGGCTCAGTAGTTGTGGCACACAGGTTTAGTTGCTCCGCAGCATGTGCGATCTTCCTGGACCAGGGATCAAACCCGCATCCCCTGCACTGGCAGGCGGATTTCTGTCCACTGCACCAGCAGGGAAATAGCTCTTGTGAAGTGGTAAAAAATCTTTATTTCTTTATGAAAAATACCTTTAAGAAGAAAGCTAAGGGTGAGTGCCAGTCACAGGGACCAGAAGAAAAACAAAGGTTCCAAGCCAGAAAGCAGACATTTTGATGAATTAAAGTGTGGCCTGTCAAATGAGGTGAATGGATCCACCACACACTCTAGTGAGAAGAAGACAAATCAAATTGAGAAATTACTTTGGCCGGTACAGTCATCCCTCAGTACCCACAGGGTACTGGTTCCAGGACCCCCAAGGATAACAAAATCTGCCCTACTCAAGTCCATTATATAAAATGGTATAGCATTTGTGTATGATCTACACACATCCTCCCGTACACTTTAAATCATCTCTCGATTACTTATAATACCTAATACTATGTAAATGCTATGCAAATAGTTGCCTGCACACGGCAAATTCAAGTTTTGCCTTTTGGAACTTTCTGGGGTTTTTTTTTTTTCCTTTTTAAATATTTTGTATCTGCGGTTGGTTGAATGTGTGGATGGGGAACCTGCAGATACAGAGGTCTGACTGTACTTTATTCTGTGAAGGAAACTGGCTCAACGAGTAACAGGTACAAAGTTGGTGATGTTAACTTGTGGTGTGAGGATATACCGAAACAGTGCCTTCTGAAGAAAATATCAGGAAGCCAGGAGCATGACAGGTATTAATAAGAAGCAATAGATAGAAAAGAATCATGAGGGGTTCCAACTTACATGTTATGGAGGTATGTGAGAATCTGAAGATTTATACAGGCCCCTAAGACATATCTGTTGTGAACGTTGGTGCATATATATCGATAGCTCGAAAGATGAGAAGTTTGATACGATAGACTCTATGTTTATAAGAACACTTTGTGAAAGGACTTGAAGAGTTGTCACAGGCTTTTGCTGCTTAAACAAGCACTTCCTATATGTACGTTTCTAATCCTGACTGAATACCTCTAGACCTTGGGTTAAATTAAACGAAATTGGCTGCTAAAATGCCATAATTCACAACAATTATAAAAATAATAAAGAAATGCTTTAAATTAAACACCAAATCCCTGAAGATTAGTGTATCAGAAAATCATACACTAATCGCAGCTGGTTTTCTTTTCAGGAATTTTAACATATTCGTAGCAGCAGTTTTGTTATTTCTAAAAACTACAGCTCTCTATCCAATTAGAGATTAGTTAGTTCATGTATTTAAAACCCACTATACATTTACAAAAACAAAACCAACAATACAACATTGTACCTCAAAAAGGGGCATTATGTAATTAATCTGTTCTTCCATGTTCAATGAACATTTTCCCCACTGAGATGCATGATTTTGACTTGTTCCCAGGGTACTTGGAACTCTTTTCATAAGAGGGCTTAACATTGAAATGACTTATGTTAAAATCCAATTTTTCCCCAAAATAGGCAGAGGCAGGAAAAGGGTCCAGAGCCAAAGAAAATGCTTTATAGTAAGTTCAGGACACTTTTATGGTTGAGAAACTAAATAATAGGCTTGTTCTGACTTCTTATTCTCCTATAACCTCACTTTGCATTTTTACTAGCCACTGTTATTACCGAATGGCTTTCCTGATTTTGTTTTTAATCAATATATCTTTTAGAACCTTACTCATTCACTATCAGTTTAATTTTCAACTGTTAGAAAATAGAGATAGGGTAATACTCTGGTAAATCTATGTCCTGGATAAAATTAGATACACCTTTTGAAAGTATTTTTTTTAAAATTTATTTATTTTCCTTAATTTTTTAGCTGCGTTGGCTCTTAGTTGCGGCACATGGAATCTTTGTTGAGGCATGCAGGATCTTTTCGTTAAGGCGCGGTCTCTTCGTTGCAGCGCTTGGGCTTCTCTCTAGTTGCGGCGTGTGGGTTTTCTCTCTCTAGTTGTGGTGCGCGAGTTCCAGAAGGCGTTGGGCTCTGTAGTTTGTGGCACGCAGGCTCTCTCTTTGAGGCGCATGAGCTCAATAGTTGTGGTGTGCGGGCTTAGTTGCCCTGCGGCATGTGAGATCTTAGTTCCCAGACTAGGGATCGAACCGGTGTCCCCTGCATTGGAAGGTGGATTCTTTACCACTGGACCACAAGGTAAGTCCCTGAAATTATTTATTATTGGTGATGTACATGTCTTATGTCCAAAGTTCTTTCTAAAATTTTTTAGATTGAGGAGACCATTAGTGAAAAATTATTGAATACCACACACCAATAGATAAGTTTAAAATTATGTAGTCCTAAAAGCTTAATTCATTATTTTTAAACTTCCAAGTCATTTAAAAATCCATATGCCATAAAATTCACCTCTTTAAAGTATTCAATTCAGTGTTTTTTTTAAAGTATATTCACAAAGCTGTACAATCACCACTATCCAATTTTAAGACATTTTAATTACTCCAAAAAGAAATGTCGTACCCATTAGAAGTCACTCCCCATTCCACTCTCTCCCCAGACCCTGGCAATGACTAATCTACTGTCCTGCCTCCAGGGATTTGCCTATTAAAAACATTGAATAAAAATGGAATTATACAATATGTGGCCTTTTGTGTCTCGCTTCTTTTCACATAGCATAATATTTTCAAGGTTCGTCCATGTTGTAACATGGATCAGTACATGCCTTTTTAGATTTAAATAATATTCCACTGTATGGATATACACATTTTGTTTCTTCATTCACCCATTAATGGATACTTGAGGTGTCTACACCTTTTGGCTGTAGTGAATAATGCTGCCAGAAATATTCATGTGCAAGTTTTTGTGTGAACATATGTTCTCAGTTCTCTTGGGTATATTCTATGGAGAATTGCTGAGTCATATGGTAACTCTATGGTTAACTTTTAGGGAATTACCAAACTGCTTTCCAAAGAATCCACACCATTTTGAATGACCAGCAGCAACATACGAGGGTTCCAATATCTTCATATTCTCATCATTATCTTTTTTATGCTTTAAATTATAGCCATCTTAGTGGATATGAAGTTGTATCCTGTGACTTTTATTTGAATTTCCCTAATGATTAATTATGTTGAGCATCTTTTTATATGCTTATTAGCCATTTGTGTATCTTCTTTGGAGAAATGTCTATTTAGATCTTTGGCCCATTTTTAAATTGGATTATTTTTTTATTGTTGACTTGTAAAGGTTCTTTTGTATATTCAGGATATATTTTTGTATATTGTATATCTTTTGTATATTCAGGATATATCTCCCTTACCAGAGATATGATTTGCAAACATTTTCTCCCATTCTGTCATTTTTTTCTAGTTCCTTGATAGTGTCCATTGGAGCACAAAAGCTTTTATGTCTGATGAAATCCAACTTATCCATTTTTATATTTTTGTTACAAACCCAAGAAACATGTGCTTAATCCAAGGTCATAATGCTTTGTGCCCATGTTTTCTTCTAAGAGTTTTATAGTATCAGTTTTTACATTTTAGGTCTTGATCCATTTTGACTTATTTTTTGTATGTGGTGTGAGGTAGAGGTCCATCTTCCTTGTTTTGCATGTGAATATACAGTTGTTCCATCACCATTTGCTGAAAAGAATATTCTTTCTCCATTGAACTGTCCTGGAACCCTTGTTGCAATTCAAGTGACCATAATCATAAGAGTTTATTTCTGGATTCTCAGTTCTATTCCTGTGATCTATATGTCTATCCATACACCAGCACCACACTGGTTTTATTCCTGTAGGTTTATAGTAAGTTCTGAAATTGGGAGCATGAGTCCTCCAATTTGTTCTTTTTCAAGATTATTTTGGCTGTTCTAAATGCCCTATTCATTTTTCTGCATTCTTTTTTCTTTCTGGTCCTCTGACTGGATAATCTCAATTGACCTATCTTCAAGTTTGTTGATTCATCTGCCTACTCCAACCTGCTACTGAGTCTTCCAATGCACATTTCATTTCAGTTGTTATACTTTTCAACTCCAGAATTCGTATTTGGTTCTTTTTATGTAAAAAAATTAATAAAAATTTTAAATTAAAAAATTCTATTTTTTTATACTATTTGGGGAGAGATTGTTTTTAGACTTCTCTTTTGTCTTTAGATTTGTTGCCTTTAGTTTTTTGAACATAGTTAAACTAGCCATTTTAAAGTCTTTTAAACTGTCAGACGGGTGAAATTAGGACAATTCTCTGAAAATTGTTGGGGGATGGGAGCTTCAAACCCATTTGGCTCCTTCCAGTGGCTGCTAGGCTGTTGGTTTTCTTTCACAGTGATGGGGAGTTGGTTTTCAAGGCCACTGTGAAATGAGGAGAGGGGGATGGGCATATGGCAAATTAAAAAGCTTGCTGCTTTTACCAAGATTCTGCTTTTTTTTTTTTTTTTTTTTTTTTTTTGCGGTACGCGGGCCTCTCACTGCTGTGGCCTCTCCCGTTGAGGAGCACAGGCTCCGCACGCTCAGGCTCAGCGGCCATGGCTCACGGGCCCAGACGCTCCACGGCATGTGGGATCTTCCCGGACCGGGGCACGAACCCGTGTCCCCTGCACCGGCAGGTGGACTCTCAACCACTGCGCCACCAGGGAAGCTCTCTGCTGTCTTTCTTGAATAAACAGATTGTTACATGCCCTTGGTTAATTTCCAGAGTGCTGAAAAAGTTGATTTTTGACAATTTTGTTAGTGTTTTTGTTGCTTTTATGTAGGAGTGGATTTGGGGGGATCCTTACTATACCATTCCTGCTAATGTCCTAATTCTTTATTTTTGAGGAAGAATATACATACATGGAAGGCCTAATTTTTTCTCCCCACATTCTGATACATCACCCAGTGCACCACGTTTAGGAGACTCCCAGTGTAAAATAAAACTTTCAAAAACCTCAGTTGAGGTGGATAGCATATGCGAACGCCACACCACAGGGCATCATGTGATTGCGGTGGCTCCTCCTGACCTTTTAGACCTTCCTGTGGCAGCCCCATCCTCCTGATAAGTTGGGTTGAAACTCTTAGGATTATCTGACCCTTCCCTTACTCTTCTGCTCCCACATCCCCTCAAATGCTCCTTCACAGTTTTATCCATACATAACTTTTCTATCCATTCCCAAGGCACCATTTTCTCTCACCTGCCATCAGTCAGTGACCTTTGATATAAACACCACTTTGATGAGTTCAATCAGTGATCAGAGGCATCCAACACCATACCTTGTCTTTTTCTGGATAAAAATCTAGTCTTTTTAATGTGACCGACAAATTTTCACAATCTTAATCCGATAGGAACTGGAGGTCAGACAATTTGGGTTCTTTCTTCAGCTTAGTTCTTGTGGAATTTTCTGTACCTACTGTTCAGGGTATAAAAGATGATTGAGTACCTACTATGTGCTAAACTTAGAGTCAGTTCACAGAGATATAGGTAAGTAAACCCACAATTACAATGTACTGTAGCTAAGAACTATGTGGAAGGATCAATTAAGATATCTGAGAAAGTGCCTTTGAAAATGTGAAGAATTTCAGGAGTAAAAGGTATTACTGTGGGTTTTTTTCTTATTTACTTACCTCCAGTATAATACCCTCGAAGATTTAGTCAAGTGTTATGGTGTTAAAATGGTTATATAATTAGTTTTCCTCCCTAAATATGACAGTGTGTGAGAACCCTGGGACTTCTACATCTGTAGGAGGCCACGTACATACATGCTGACTGCGTCCTCATCTTTAAAGCAGGGATGACACCTTCCTGCTTACTTCCCAGGACCGTGGTGAAGGATCGCAGGAGAAGATACATGTGGGGTCATTCTGAAGTGCCTTACAAATCCCACTTCTTATCAAAACAATTATTATAAATAAATAAAAATAAATTATAAAAAATTGTAAACATACTCTCATTTTTATCACCTATGCAGCTCATGCTGTGATGTCTTCATTTGAACATCTGTTTGGACAGTTTAATGAGAATAAGTAATTTATTTCTGTTAAGCATCTTGTGGGCTACCTTTTGTGAAGAGTCCTATAACCACACTGTGAAAACATTAATAATCACTGATATGTCACCAAAAACAACCATGGAGGAAAAGAAAAGCAGTTACTTACTCTCTGCTTTTAATTGTCCAAGGATGGAATTTTCTCCTCTGCACATGGTTCTGAACATATGTAAAGGAAAGAAATAATTATAGAGGTTTCAAAGGTTTCAACTGCAATATCTGTGGGGTAGAGTCCTAATCCAAATAAAAATAGAGCAAGTGCTTTTATGAGAAGATTTTTTAAAAGCCAAAAAAATCAATGTCTCTTCTGTAATGTTATTGATGGGACAAGTTATTCTGAAGTGCGTAAATGGAAAAGTTATAAAATTGATCTTAGATTTCAGAAAGAGATGCTATTTTTAAAAGATGGGTTATGAATGAGCTTTCCCACTTAGAAAATGTGGCGACTGCAAAGATAAACTTAGAATGCCACAATAGATAAGAATACTTACAGAATCATATTACTTTCAGAGGTGAAAAGGGCAAACTTAGCAGAGTAATTCTGGGATTAAGGAAACTATTATACCTGAGCTGTCTCTGTAAAGTCAGAAAACCCCTTAAAAGTGAAAAATATAGTCTCAAATAGCTGCCTCTACTAATGATTTTGCTTCTCAAGACTCCTATAATAGTCGATGAATTATAAAGACCGACAAGACAAAAAATTCTATGTTCCATCTACTTTGCTCTGTGAATGTAATTAAAAGTACAGTTATGCCTGGGAAATGCTGATATTATTAAAGACGATGCCAGAAAATAGAGATTTTTTTGCATAATAAAAGGTTATAGTTTTGGTTGCTGAACAAAAGCGAAGCATGTTATTTCATTCAATTGGTTCACACCCAAGAAAATAGTTACAGAAAATAATTACAATCGATAATATTCCAAAAATAATGTTAGCATGGCAAATGAAGTGGATAAAATCCAATTAAACATTATTGCCTTAAATACTTAAAACATTAAGTGCCTTAAATACTTGAAAAGCTTTGTTTGCCATGTTATAAATCAGATAATATTAGAAATGGGCAAATCTTCAATCCAAGTGTATAGACCAAAGCACAGTTAAAGTTTTCTCATACTGTAATGAGGCAAAATTACCCCAGATGAAACAAAACGCCTTACTTGAAACCCTGGCAGACAGAAAGATACAAGCTTGAAAAGTCGGAAAGAAGCAAGAGGATTAAAAAAAAGAAGATTTCCACCACAGTGGTGCGCTCAAACTGTGCCTGGAGGACCTTAGATCTTGAGGAGGTGCCTCTAGGGAGGTGGACTCAAGCAAGAGGTCATCTAAGCCCCCGGCCCCAATTTGACCAAGGCCCTGAACCCTTATCTGCTTTACACACTGGGGGTTTGGGACAAGACTTCATTTGTCCCTCCCCCACAAAAGAATTTGATTAGAAAGGTGGGAAACTACAGGTGGTTCTGACGAACAGGGGATATTAAAAGAAAATATCCAGGCGCTAGTCCTTGCTTTGACTTATTAAGTGTGATCCTGAGTAGGGCTCTTTTGTGCTTCAGGTCACAGAGCTTATAATTGGGAGCTGGATTCATGCCAGGCCTGTCCATTTACCTCTTCTCAGCTAAGCGACCCAAAAAGAACGTCAGGGGGGCCTTTCCATCACTTTCTACAGCGCCTCTCTACACCCGCCCACCAGCTAGCACCTCTCAACCCCCCTCATAATCTTCCACTGGCCAAGTCTGAAGTCTCATGTGCCTTTTTGTGTGAATATGGAAACTCTGCTTTTTAGAATATTGAGAACAGGACTTACCACGTTCCCTAAAATTTTAATAAAGTGATGGCAGGGAAAACAATTAACATTCCAGGAGACAGGAAAGAACCTTCACGCTTCACTTACTGGCAGAGACTATTACTACCAACCTTGTTGAAGGATTGCTGCCTAGAAAAATCATAAACCAATATGTGCAAATCATACCATTTTAAGCATTTAATTTTTTTCTTTCATCTACTTACTGCAAAGAATATGGAAAGCTCAATAACTATTTGGTGGCTTAAAGATAATTTTAAAATTATCTTTAAAAATTAATTATGTATAAAGGACTTCGTATCTGTTTCTGTATAAAGTCCTTGTCTGCATTTATAATATATTAATATATATTAAAAGAACAAAAATATTAGTCTTTTTTATATTCATATATATTGTGTGTATATATATACCTCATAAATGGAGACAAGCACTCTATATATGTGAGAGGCAATGAGTATAAAAGAGACACTAATATTTTAGTTCTTTTATATGTGTCATGTGTCCTAGGCCTACCATTTATGATTTTAGGCTCTATTTGAATTTTATCAACTAGTAAACAGGCCAAGATTCAAAAGTAAAATAAAGCAAAGTGTCCATCTGTTCAATGCTCCACTGAATAGATGTGGAGAAACATTTCCATTGCTTTCGCCAGCTTACATGCATAACTGATTGAAAGCTGTAAACAGAGGATTTTAGAACGTTGGCACCTGTAGTTGAAGTGCATTATTGCCTGTAGAGCATTTCCTCCACCGGTTGAAATGTCTCCTTCAAAACCTGGCAGAAGTGGTATCACAACATAAACCCGGTATCTCTGGCTTTCCCTGCAAAAGTCAGATGGAAAGAGTTGCACATACACACAGAAAAAGACACAGTAACAGTTAAAAATGACAGTCAAGCAGTTCACATCGTTTTGGAGATTGAGTGAATGGCTCCCTACGATACATTCTATCACGTTCCAGGCTTTGGCAGGGAAGGGGATGCTGCTGGATTAAAGGCCAGAAACTGTTACCCAGGCTAACCGTTCATAACAACCTGAAAAGTAAGCTGAACTTGGCAGTAAAGTGGGAATTGTACCCACTATCTCTCTATAGCACAATCCTTCCTAGGACAAAATTCACTGTAAAAAAGCCTTGCTTGGGTCCCATGGGAGGTGGAGGGGTTATAATAAAGTTTCGAAAAAGACGTTATCCTAACTGTTTTATGTATAACAAGTTATAGCCACAGTACCGAGCTCAGAGTCCAGCAAATAGTAGGCATTCAGTTAGTAATTACTGAGTAAATGAGCTCCCACAGCCTAAATCTCAGGGGCAAAAAAAGATATTGAACCCAGTATATTTTCCAATGCAGAAATCAGCATTGTTTAGAAACTCTGATTCATCTCTGAAAACTCTGCTTCAGATGCAAAATGTTACCCTGGGCCTGTCAAGAATTTTGAATGACTGATGTTGAGTTTTAAATCTCCTGTAGACGTAACACAATACTTCTTGGTCTGCTGTCCCAACTGAACAGCTTTTGAAAGAAAAGAAACAGAAGCAGAAAGTGGGGCTCCTAACTTTGATCTGCATTCAGAAAGTCAGAAATTTGGAGAATTGTGTTCAAATAGGTATTGCCTCTTTGGAGGCTAGACTGTTAATATCCTTATCCCTAGAAAACACACAGGAAGAAGAGAAAGTCTGGAGATGACTGTGGTATCCCTTATGGTCAGAATCTCGCCAGTTTATGTGAGAAGTCTGCATTCACACGAAGATGCTGCTACGGGTTAATTTTCAAATCGGAACCTACTTAAACTTTTCAAAATACTTAATTTCTAAGGTGCGTTGTCTTCTAAACAGCTACATTTTTCTTCCAGGTGAATATTATTACTACTCTCAGAGGGATCAGATTTCATTACTGAGGTCTCTGATGCCAACATACTGTACATATCAGGGCACAGGGAAAGTGCAGTTTGAGACAGAAGCCACGACCAACAGAACCGAGTCTGGAGGCCTATGAGCTTTAACCGCAGTGCTGAGAAATGAGGAATCTGAACCAGGGTGTTGTAATGGCATGGATTAATCGCTAGATGGCAAACACAGTTTGAGTTGGAAAAAACCCATTTAAAAAAAATATATAAATGGTTAAAGTTATCTGTCAAATAAGGGTACGAAGCTCACATTCCTAGATAGTAAACAGGATAGTGGGAAGAACAGAAAGAATGCCTAAGCTATTTCCTCAGAGCCAGTATTTAAAAGTCCAAACGAATTTTACAGTTGAAAATTGACACCATCTGGCTTCAACTGCCTTTACAGAATCACCTTCGGTCTGGTCCTCCCAGGCCCACACTCCAGTGACTGGACACCACTGCCCTGCGCTCAGAGGTGCACCCCCAGTAAGGCAGGTTAGTCAACCTAACTCATCTGCCCCCTGAGCCTGGATGTCCTTCTCTGCCTCGCAGAGAGGAGCTGATAACCGGCTCCTTCCATCAAGCCATCCTGGATGTGCCAGTGAAAATCGGTTTGCTCCTGCCTCCGCACTCCAGCTACACATGGCTGGGATCCCTGCTCAGCATCTTTTTTGCTTTACACAACAGTGACAGGTACCTCTGCTAGGCTAGGCTATGTGATAAGCCCTTTTGAATGTGCGTCCACATATCTTTCTGTTTTGGGCAGTGCCCAACAGAGGACCTTTGAACTCAGTATGCACTTGGTACTATTTGTTTTGAGAGGATGGGGTCAGGTTGGAAGAATGTTTGTTTCTGGGAAGCCTCTGGTAGACAAGAGGTTAAACAGGATGTTTTTCTTTAAATTAGATTACATTTTATTTGAATTTTTTTTACTGTGGTAAAATACATGAAACATAAAATTTACCATTTTCACCATTTTTAAGTGTACTGTTCAGTGTTAACAACTACCTTCACATGTTGTGAACCATCATGATCTCTATTTCCAAAACTTTTTCATGAGCCCAAACAGAAACTGTGATAATTAAGCAGTAACTTCCCATTTCCCCTCCCTGCAACCTCTGGTAACCTCTAATCTACTTTCTGTCTCTAGGAATTTGCCTGGTCTAGATATTTCAGCTAAGTGGAATCAAACAATATTTGTCTTTTTGTGGCTGACTTATTTCACTTAACATAATATCCTTAAGATTCATCCATGGTGTAGGATGGGTCAGAATCTCCTTCCTTCCTATGGCTGAATAATATTCTGTTATATATATGGACCACATTTGGTTTACCCAGTCATCTGTTGGTGGACACTTGCAATGTTTCCACTTTTAGCTATTGTGAATAATGCTGCAGTGGGCACGGGCATATAGTATCTGAGTCCCGGTTATTTTGGGTATATACCCAGGACTGGTGTTGCTGGGTCATACAGTTATTCTATGTTTAGCTTTTTGAGGAACCACCAAAAAAAATTACATTTTCAAATGGATAATATATGTTCTCAGTGCAAACCTTCAGAGGTGGAAGATTATATGATGAAAAAACTTCTTTTTCACTCCTTTGTCCCCAGCCTTTTTTTCCCCTCCCTAAGGGCAATTTGTATTACCTTTCATGTTCTTTCAGAAATAGTCTATGAATTTATAAGCATATATATGTATTCTCTCCTTCTACACAAATGTTAGAATACTGTAAACACTTTTCTGAACGTTATTTTTTTTTTGTAATTTATCAGTGCATCCTGGAAATTCTTTGATAACTGTACATAGAGAGATGCCCAGTTTTTAATTAATAGCGACAGTATTCCAAATCCATGCCATAATATTTTAACCAGTTCTCTATTGCTGGGCATTCAACTGTTTCTAATTTTTTGCTACCCCAAAATGCCTATTTTGCTATGTGTGCCAACCCACATAAGTCATCTCTCACATTTATTAGAAGCAGTATTGCTGGTCTTGAACACCAAGTGTTTGTAATTCTGTTTGGAAAAGATGGTTACCTTTTGCCCATGTGTTTTATAAAAGCAAAAATGACTTCAAAATGTAGACATTGGGAAATGTTCTATAAAAATCTTGTATCTTTAGATAAAGCATATTTGCAAATTTAGTTTGTAGAAAACAGAATATTCACATTTTCTTGTTCTTGGTTAGCTCTATATCAAAATCCTTGCTTTTTTATTTTATTTTTTTTAATTTTTTATTTTTTGCAGTACGCGGGCCTCTCACTGTTGTGGCCTCTCCCATTGCGGAGCACAGGCTCCGGATGCGCAGGCTCAGCGGCCATGGCTCACGGGCCTAGCCGCTCCATGGCATGTGGGATCTTCCCAGACCGGGGCACGAACCCGTGTCCCCTGCATCGGCAGGCGGACTCTCAACCACTGCGCCACCAGGGAAGCCCTATTTTTATTTTTTTAACACAATGCAGTTCTTGAATTTCCTAAATGATGAAATTTTTAAACTGTGTTCAGCAAATTAGCATAAATGACTTAGATATTCACTGCTATAGAAAAAAAAAAGGGCTCTGGAATTTCAAACCATAAAGTTGTAGCTAAGTTTAAGCCAATGAAGAGAAAATTCTATGTGCTAACCTGTCCAGTCTCCTTCCTTGATCCGGTCCCCAGAAAATAACAGTTCTTGGCCACCGAGGATTCTAACCTCTTCCAAAACACTGCATTCTCACAATGCTGAGGTGGTGCAAATGATAGCAGTCAGCATAGGGCAAGAACCTGAGCCCCTAATGTGCAGAATTATTTATGATCTTAAAAGCAAGAGAAGAGCTAGTGGGCACCAGGCCATCATGCAGGCAACTGCTCCATCCACTTTAGTTCAGAACAATTTTATAAAATTGCATGCTCAGGCTTTTTGTTAAAATAAGTTTTTCTTTCAAAATCCACTAACTCTTACAGCGGTGTTACGTATAATAGATAAAAATTGGAAATGTCCAATAATGGGGGGATGATTAACTAAATTATGTTATAGTCACTCAATGGATGTAACTTCTTACTAAAATGACCACTATGACTTACTAGCAAGGTACTTCTGGTAGTGTGTTAAAATGGCCCTAATGCAAAGTTACAATTACAAGACAATTATAGATGTGGCAGGCTGATACTATGAAATATTAAATAATTTTTCCCCTTAAATATGTTAAATTCCCTCTCTCTGTGACTGGAGATATGAAGCAGGCGTTGCTCCTAGGACGGCGCTCTCACCGAGGAACCAGGGCACAAAGATGTCAGCTTCTTAGATTTGGGGAACTGAGGAGAGATCCTTTGAGCTGAGATGGGAGTATAAAGAAATAAGAGGAACTTCCCTGGTGGTCCGGTGGTTAAGAATCCGCGCTTCCACTGCAGGGGGCATGGGTTCGATCCCTGGTCAGGGAACTAAGATCCCACAGGCTGCGCAGCGTGCCCAAAAAAATAAAGTAAAAAAAAAGAAGAAGAAGAAGAAATAAGAGTCAGACTCAGTGCAGGGACCCTCTACTGGCAGCAGTAGAGGAGAAGGGACAGAAAGGCAGGTTTTAAAGGAGAAGGCTGAGGACCTCAGGTTACAGTAAGCAGATGCCAGAACAGGCTTGACAGATCGATACTGAGCGCTAGAAGCCCCTTCCCAAAGATCCAGGGCCCCTTAGCGTCTATACCAAGGATGGGGGAGGGGAGGAAAGACCAGGGAGCACCCTGACGGACTGAATACAGAGCAGAAATGAGAAATCACTGAATTTGGCCACATTTATCAGGAAGTGACTAAACTAAATTTCCTTCTATTGTGTGGAAAAGGGACTTGAGACAGAAATCCAAGTGAGTTACAGGAAAAGGAAATAAATTACAACTCAGAAAATATGTCTGCATATTAATATGGACCAAAAAGAAAATAGGAAAACAAAAAGTAAATTGTTTAGGTGATGAGAATGTGGGATCTTTAATATTTTCAATTTTTGTGATTTGCTGAAATGCTGCTTTGTCCCTTTAAAAACAAGTCCTAGGGGCTTTCCTGGTGGCACAGTTGTTGAGAGTCCGCCTGCCGATGCAGGGTACGTGGGTTCGTGCCCCGGTCCGGGAGGATCCCACATGCCACGGAGCGGCTGGGCCCGTGAGCCACGGCCGCTGAGCCTGCGCGTCCAGAGCCTGTGCTCAGCAACGGGAGAGGCCACAACAGTGAGAGGCTCGCGTACCGCAAAAATCAAAAAACCAAAAAAACAAACAAGTCCTAGTTCACC
Source organism: Grampus griseus (assembly GCF_964374135.1). Lineage (NCBI taxonomy): Eukaryota > Metazoa > Chordata > Mammalia > Artiodactyla > Delphinidae > Grampus > Grampus griseus. The sequence continues at coordinate 49,191,328 of NC_138998.1, forward strand.
AACGTAAACGGGTCTTAGCAGTGGTTTTCCTCTAACTTCCCACCTTGTTCTCTCCAGAAGAACCCCTCCTCCTTCACCTCCTCCTTCCCCAGCATGGTGGGTAGTCAGGGGTCTTCTGCTCAGAGTGGGGTCTCAGGATCTATAAGAAGGCCCCAAAGGAGCTCATTGTGTTTCTCCAGTGACAAGATGCTTTATTTTTTGAGAATTTGAGATTTATAGATCATGTTTCATTGCCATAAACTTCAGGAGCTGGTATAAATCTTCTCGTTGTAGATTTTGCAGCAGTGAACGCTGCCAGAAGTAAGAAGAATTGTGGTTGGGGATTAGTGGTTGGTTTTTTTTTTTTTTTTTTGTGGAGAGAATTTTATTCTATAGTGGTATCAGTTATGGGAGAATTGGATCTGTATCTTCTCAGTGGTTTGGGACATAGCTCATTTTATTTTGTGTTTGGTAAATCTTTTTAAAAGCAGTAAACCTTTCTGGGCTTCAGTTTTCTCATCTGTAAATGAAGGAGTTGGTGAAAATCATTGTTAGTCCACTAGAAATGCTGGTTCTATTTAGCACTGACTTTGTATATCATATGTGAGATTTATATAGATTATGACATTACATATTGTGTGCGCACACAAAAACACACACACATAATTTTTTCGTTGGTTATCTTTTGAAAACGGCAAGCTTTTAAATGTAAGAATGTTCAGGGCTAGCCCAGCATGTGTGACTTAGACTTCACTCTGGACTTGATAACCTTTGGCAGGCATGTCCCTCAGTGTCCCTTAAATAAGATTCTACAAAACCTCTTATTAAATTGTTCCCACAATAGCCCAGCCGTTTTCATTTTCATTTTTAAAAGAGTCTCTCCCTTCCTTCATCTCTCTGCCAGGGAACATGCTCAGACTCAAAATGATTTCTGGCCTCTGACCAGTACTAATCTTTACTCTCTCTATCTGCTGAGATTATCATTTATATAATTTTTGGAATCAAATAAAAGCAATTAAATGATCTAAATCAAAAGTTCTCCCACCATGATCTGTCATCTCTGCCCTAATGTAACCTCTTCTCCATGAATTTCATAGAGCTTGGAGATTATCCCACAAGATAAAATGTGAAACCAGCCACTGGCATACTTAATTTTCATATTTTTCTTCTTTTATTATAACTGCAGCTTAAATTTCATTAAGACAGTGATTCTGAAATATACCCAACATGTCCTTTCAACTTGGTACCCAAGTTATAGGATGTGGTAATTATAGGATGTAGATTTTTCTTTAAACCTAAGAAATTTTTTTTTTTTTTTTTTTTGCGGTATGCGGGCCTCTCACTGTTGTGGCCTCTCCCGTTGTGGAGCACAGGCTCCGGACGCGCAGGCCCAGCGGCCATGGCTCACGGGCCCAGCCGCTCTACGGCATGTGGGATCTTCCTGGACCCGGGCACGAACGCGTGTCACCTGCATCGGCAGGCAGACTCTCAACCACTGCGCCACCAGGGAAGCCCTAAACCTAAGAAATTTTTATCTATCAAGCAATTACTTTAAAAAAAGAAAATGTTTATTTGATTTTTAAAAATTTTTAAATAAAGTACCTCTTCTAGATTTCTTGCAGGCTTAACATTAGAACATTTCTACTTCCCTTGAAATGAGGGAAGCTTTGTAGCTGAGCTACAAAGGTAGCACAAGGTAAAGAGCACAAGTTTAAGTTCTGAAGATGTGGTCTGAGTCACAGTTCTACTCATCAATAGCTGCATGATGTGGGCAAGTTACCATAATTGCACTTGGCCTCAGCTGCCTCATCTGTAGAATGGAAATCATTATGCATCCACTTCATAAGGCTGATGTGAGGATTAAATGAAGGAATGCATAAAAAGCACCTTGGATGTGGAATGCCTCAAAAACGATTTGATAACATTATTAATCAATTAACAACCAGTGATTTCAATTGGAAAGCTTCAAAGAATCATCAACAGTGCCTAAAATTAAAACAAAGCAAAGCAAAACTGAACACACATTATGTTTCAGAATGCATTTTATTTTATATTTTGGGGGAAGATGTAATCCAATCAAACACGGGGAATCCAAAAATGGATTCCCATGAGGAATCAGCTACAGCTTTCTGGCAGGACACCTCTAGACAGTGTTTTAATCATGTGCCTCTACTTGTCACAGGATGAGAAGTGCCAGCGATAGGGAACCAGAGCCAGTTGCCCTTATCTAGCAACAGTCATCTAACAATTTAAAATGAGGCACATTAAACACCTCTTTAAGTAAAACATTTGTTTCTAACATAAATATTAATTTCTAAATAGTTGATTTGATATTGTGGTTCTTTGTCTCTGCTAGAATTTACCATGAGCTAGCATATTTCCAGATGATGAATTTCCTGGAAATAACATAATTTCTTACATGAACTGGTGCTTTACGGTTTTCAAATTGCTTTCACATCTATTCATATGAGATAGGTAGGGCAGATATTATTATTCTCTTTGTTGGTGAAAAAACAGAGTGCCAGAAAGGCAAAAATTATAGATTCAAAAGGTCACATACCTGTAGACACAGAGTTGGGAAGAACTCAGATCTCCAGACATCTGGTTCCCAATTAATTTCAGATTCCCCAGAGGAGGTCCCTCATACCATCACTCATGCGCAAACTGCAAGCACTATATGGCACTGTTCTACGGTCATAGGAAGCATGAAGAGTTTGAGTGATTTTCAAAACTGTGTATTTTCCAAGGCAGTTGAATTGTGTATTTTCCAGTGCAGTTTAATATTAAAATACAGAAGCAATAAATCAACTGCCTAATTTCATTGCATGTGTCAAACTTGTGGTGATAACAGTGCAAAATGCACTCTCTCCCTCCAAACTTTTTAGCAGGGCGGCAAAATTATGCATGTCAAGTTTCCATAAGCAAAAATGGTTTCATCCTCAGAAACCGTACATTCATGGCACACAGTGTTTTAAACTGTTTTCTACTTGGACCATCTGGTTACTCTCTACATTTTGGCTTATTCAAACATGGTATAAGGCAGTCAATTCTAGACTGTGGATTATGATTTCTTCACCCTGATCTCTAGTCCTATTTGAGTTGTCAGATAGGCTTCCAGTGGGTTGGGAGCTGGGCTCAACTCGAAGACAGTTCTACTTTTTTAGAGCAGACCTTTTGTTTTCTGCAGAGATTCCCATAGTTATTTTTAGTTCAGCTTGGGGTGAACAGTATTTTGAGGCTCTAGGTCATGAATCAGATCATGGAGGCTTGGCCTGTTTCTGTAAACAATTATGGATGCTGGAGAGGGTGTGGAGAAAAGGGAAGCCTCCTCCACTGCCAGTGAGAATGTAAATTGGTGCAGCCACTATGGAGAACAGTATGGAGGTTCCTTAAAAAACTAAAAATAGAGCTACCATATGATCCAGCAATCCCACTCCTGGGCATATACCCTGAGAAAACCATAATTCAAAAAGATACATGTACCCCAATGTTCACTGCAGCACTATTTACAATAGCCAGGAAGCAACCTAAATGTCCATTGATGGAAGAATGGATAAAGAAGATGTGGTATATATATACAATGGAATATTACTCAGCCATAAAAAAGAATGAAATAATGCCATTTGCAGTGACATGGATGGACCTAGAGATTGGCATACTGAGTAAAGTAAGTCAAAGACAATATCTTATGATATCGCTTATGTGTGGAATCTAAAAAAATGGTACAAAAGAACCTATTTACAAAATAGAAATAGAGTCACAGATGTAGAAAACAAACTTATGATTACCAAGGGGCGAAGTGGGGGAAAGATAAAGTGGGAAACTGGGATTGACACATACACACTACTATATACAAAATAGATAACTAATAAGAACCTACTGTATAGCACAGGGAACTCTACTCAGTACTCTGTAATGACCTATATGGGAACAGAATCTAAAAAAGAGTGGATATATGTATATGTATAACTGACTCACTTTGCTGTGCAGCAGGAACTAACACAACACTGTAAATCAGTTATACTCCAATAAAATTTAATTTTAAAAAATTACAGCTGCTGAGAAAGAATGAGGAGAAAGTGAGGGAAGCAGAGAACTCACTTTAGGGAACTGGTGTGGGACCAGATTGCAGCACTGGCAGAAAAGTAAAGGCTCAGCCCAGTCGAGAGAAGTTGGCAATTTAAAGACGCCAGTCTCTCTAGGGTGGGAGGGTCCTGGAAGAGAGTCTGTGTTCCTTGGTCAGGCTGGCCGAATGCTGACTGTCATTTCCCTCCATCTGCTTTGTGCTCTATTCTATTCTTTTTCCAACAACCAAAGTTATACTTGTTGCTAGGCACGTGACTCTGGCAGGGAAGTTCTGAGTCTTAGAAGAGTAGAGAGCAGAAGAGTGAAAGGAAGAGAGAGGGGTAAGCTTGAGGATGGTACACGACGGCCCTCAGTGAGAAGAAGGGGAGCCACTGTAGGCAGCCTGCAAGGTGAGCTTTCTAATTCTACCTTTACCTTTTTCCTAAGAATACAAGCTCACAGATTTGAAATTATTCAATGAAAATATATTTTACAGTTTGGAATTAACACAGGAGATAAACGATAATGTGGAGATACAGAGGAGGGAGAAAATGTAAAACAGGTTTCCAGGATATGTGTGTGTATCCACTAAGTCTGAATGTGTGATATACATGCCACTTTAAAATGTGACTATCAAAGCAAGTGAGATTATTGAGAGATCAAAGCTAAATGACACACAGTTAATTTGAAATCTGACGAACTCATTTCCCAGTTTCTACAAAGTGAGCTTGAAATTGCCACCCTTTAAGGTGCTCTGTGAACTTCTAAGCATGAGATAAAATCTGCAACAGATGCTACCTTACCACGCTCTCTCACTGTGGATCCCAGGGTCGCTGGGCAATGATCAATCAGAAAATATCTTAACATTCCTTCCAGCCTTAAAGTGCTATGATTTTAGAAGAAGTCCAGATACTAAAAGACAAATTAATATGCTAAAGAAAAATATTCGTTCAGGCTCCTGAACACTTAAAAACAAATCTTACAGATACTTATTAAACCACGTACTAATAAGTCAATAACTGGAATGAGTGAAGTTGAGAGTCATCCTACTCTCCTAATCAGCTGTCAAAGTTCCAAAATTCATGATTCACTGCTCAGCCCAATGAGCTCATTTGTCAATTTAATGTATTTTTGTGACATTTCAATTTCATGAAAAAATTATTTTTTCTTTTTGTCAAATGTGCTTTATAAAGGGGACGCTCCTACATCAATAAAATGCAAGAGTTGTCAGAAATATAATGCAATTTTGTAAATGAGACATAAATTGACCCAGAAAATTGGGAGACTGGAGACTGGAAAGGATGCAAGGAATCTCTGTGCGTACATATGTGTTTAACTGGAAACAAGACTGTTTTTAAGTCATCTCAGAAACAGTCCTTGGTGACTTTCTTAAAAAAAGCGTATGAGAAGGCAAAGAATAAAGGTCACTTGTAAAAACACAGACCATCATTCATATTTATGGCCATATACGCTGTTCTAGATGAGTACTATATAATCCTGGCAGTGCCTGTGGAATATTATAAAATACAGGTATTTGGGCCCTCCTCCAGAAAATTCTGATCCAGCAAGCCTGGAGTTGAGTCCAGCCCTCTGTGTGTTTGTAAAGTGGTGATTTTGATGCATGGGAAGGGGTGAGAAACACTGTACAGCCTGCAGGATGGGTGAGTGTTGTGCCTTGCTGCCCAAAGGCCCTCACTGTGGGATCAAGACAGTCATTCCCCCAGCTGCTGAGAGAGCTGGCCGCTGGCTACTCACTCACAGTGAAGCCTTTCTCCAGGAACTGCCCTCCAGAGGCCAAAGGGGCCTGCCTCACCCAAGGCCATGCCCATTTCCTGAAGTCAGCCTACATCCAAAGACCAGTCAATGGGAGGAGGAGATTATAAAGGCCCAACCTACTTGCTTCAATATGGGGCAACCCTGAAGTGGTCTCTAATCCTAACTGTCAATGCATTGGAGTTACATGGTGTGGGAGGCATTGGGTCCGAAGTCCAAAGACTTGGCTTCAAAGCTGTTTTTGCCTTTTGCTGTTAGTGGCCCAGACAAGTCACACCAACTCTTTCAACTCAGTTTAACTTTAAAAATGGGGACAAAAAAAAAAAAAAGATGCATATTGTAATCCCCAGACCAACCACTAAAAAATGCAGAGGTATCTCGCTTAAATGCTGATAAAGGAATTAAGCAGAAAAAAATAAAAATGTACAGAAACAACAATAATAATAAGAACAAAACTATATGATCTACTTTCAAGAGTAGTTGTGAAAATTTAGTAAGAGTCTGTAGATATAAACTGTGAATCATATAAAATGCTGGCAGTTGTTGTTATAAAATGTTCTTAAATGTGTTTTAAGCCCCAAATGCTTATGTACTTAGCATTCTCCACTGCATATGTTCAATGAATTAAGATAATAAAATGTAATGATTTTGTTTGTTTGTTTATTTTGCTGTTTTTACACAGAGCTAAAATCAGCCATAAAAAGAAATAGTCCCAGGTGTCAAGACAATTCATTAGGGACAGAACAGACTTTTCAACAAATGGTGCTGGAACAACTGTATATTCACATGCAAAAGAATGAAGTTGGACCTCTACCTCACACCGTATACAAAAAGTAACTAAAAATGAATCAAGACCTAAATGTAAGAGATAAAACTATAACATTCTTAGAAGAGAACAGGCATAAATCTTCATGATTTTGGATTAGGCAGTGGTTTCTCAGCTATGAAACCAAAGCACAGCAATAAAGGAAAAAAAAAAAAAGATAAATGGAACTTTATCAGAATTTAAAACTTCTGAGTTTCAAAGGACACTACCAAGAAAGTAAAAAAGAAAACAGATTGAATGGGAGCAAATATTTGCAAATCATAAATCTGATATGACTTGTATCCAGAATACCTAAAGAACTCTTACAACTCAGTAATAAAAAGACAACCTAGGGCTTCCCTGGTGGCGCGGTGGTTGAGAGTCCGCCTGCCGATGCAGGGGACAGGGGTTCATGCCCTGGTCCGGGAAGATCCCACATGCCGCAGAGCAGCTGGGCCTGTGAGCCATGGCCGCTGAGCCTGCGCGTCCGGAGCCTGTGCTCCGCAACGGGAGAGGCCACAACAGTGAGAGGCCCACGTACCGCAAAAATAATGAAAATAAAAAAAGACAACCTAATTAAACAACCGACAATGATAATACATGAATAGCCAATAAACAAAAAAAAACTCAACATTATTAGTCATTAGGGAAATTCAAATCAAAACCACATGAGCTACCATTTCACACCTACTAGGATCGCTATAATCAAAAAGAGAGATAATAATAAGTATTAGCGATGATACAGACAAACTGGAACCCTCATACACTATGGGAATGGAAAATGGTGTTGCCACTTTTGAAAACATGCTGACAGTTTCTCAAACTGTTAAACATAGAGTTGCCATATGATCCAGTAATTCCAACCCTAGAGTAATGAAAACATGTCTCACATAAAAACTAGTACAGAATGTTTATAGCATCTTTATTCATAATAGCCAAAAAGTAGAAACAATCCAAATATATACCAACTGATGAATGGATAAATCCATTTATATCCAGATATAAAGTATATCCAGGTAATGAAATATTACCTGACAATAAAAATAAATGAAATACTGGTACATTCTATAACATTAAGCTAAGTGAAAGAAGCAAGTCACAAAAGATCACATATTGTATGATTTCATTTATATGAAACGACCAGACCAGGCAAATCTACAGAGAAAGAAAGTAGATTAGTGGTTGCCAGGGGCTAAGAATAGGGGGAATGGGTAGTGACTGCTAATAAGTATGCGGTTCCTTTCTGGGGTGATGAAAACGTTCTAAAATTGATTCAGCGATGGTTGCACACAACTCTGTGAATATACTACAAATGACTAAATTGTCCACTTTGGGTGGATTGTATGGTATGTGAATTATATCTTAATAAAAGTGTTATTAAAGAAAATAATCCCATGAGTTGAAAAAATACGACAGAAGGTAAAAAGAATTTAAATATAACCCATGGAAAAACGTTATGACTATTTTGCTTTGAGTTTTAAGTGAACACAGCTCACTGTCTTCCTTTAAATAAATCAAATCACAAATCTAATGCGTGGGAAAGAGACTGGCCAGGAAAAAATGACTGTGCTCTGGGAGCATTCAGAGCCCCTCAAAAACGGACTCAAAAATTTTCAGCAACTGACTCAGATTTAAGGAATCAATAACCTACTGGTAGTTGAACCAAAGTCATGCCTGTTAGAAAAAGATAGTATTTTAAAAATGGGCTTTCAAAAGTCATTTTAGCAGTAAATGCAAGAACATCTGCAGTAACAACTCCTACCAAAATGCCAAAAACTTTACCTGTGAGCTTTCAGTATCCTCTGAGCAATGGCATCGCCAACCTTGTTGAACACAACTTTGTCATCAGAGCAGCTTATGAAAAACTGGTTCTACACAAAATAAATGAGATTTATAATATGCTTTTCTTATCTTAGTAGCATGCATACAAGGAAAATGTCGTATATAACAAAAAACTACTTTGATATTTTTTAAAAAAATGTTTCACCTAGCAGACATGTTCTGATTCCTAAAATCACCTCGGGAAAGTAAATGACACTGGGAATAAAAGAAGTCTCATGTCACTCTGGGTCTCATGCATTTCTAAGCAATATTACCTATATCATCTTAGTAAAGTGGAAAGCTAAATTATTATTTAATCATGCAAATTCCTTGTAGGTTACATTCTTAGAATGGTAGGAACATTTTGAACTTAATAGAGAAATCAGGTTTTTCAGATTCACATATTGTATAAATGCTTCTGATTAAAAATTCCATATTGGTAAACATTCTATCTCATGCTAAGTTTATTTCTGAACAGGGTAGATGGTAGAATTCTGGTCTAATTTTCTCCACTTTTCCTAGTATCTGCCTTGATCTTATCTCATTTGTTTAGGTCTCTTATTATTCCTGAACTTCTATTTTAAGTAGTTACAAATCTCTTTTGAAGTATGTTGCATTATATAAATAAACCAATAAGATGGAAAGAGAAATATTTTTTTTTCTTTAAGTACTTCTGCTTATAGATTCATGCAACATTCTTTAAAACTGTTACTTAGAAACCAGGGTACAACATTATTATTATAATGGTATGAACGATTTAGCTGCTACATTATGGATTGTTGAAAATTAGGTACAAATATTATGAATATCACATGCTCTGTTTACTATACAAATAGTTATAACACACCTGTAATTTATAAGTATAATCATCACAGAGTAATCTTTGCTGATCATCTTAGGTAAAGTGATATATAGGCAATGACTCGAAATAGGATTATCATCCTTTTGCCACATTATCATTTTTACTATTGTACACGCTTTTAAACTTAAGTGCATAAAGCTGTAAACAGCTTCCAGAAGACAAACTTTGAGGAAGACAAGAACTCATTTGAGAATATGTTTCCCTTTAGGGCATCAAACAATCAAAATCTCAGTGGCAACCAAACCGTGTTTGTTCTGAATTTTTATCACAGAGAAGCTTAGCATTCCTCAGCAGCTGTAACACAGACTCACATCCTTCACTTCTCCTTTTTTGGAGGGAGCAGGGTGAATGCCAACTGCTTACCTCGGCTACAGGCATTTCAACCAAGTTTATGTCTACAGCCATGTGTGTCAATATGGCATTCCTGACCTCATTTAGTACTGTGGTAGCGTTACAAAGAAAGGCTGATTTAATACTACTAAAAAGAGACAAAGCAAAAGGATGCTGGGTAACAGATGAACCAGCCATTAACATCTTACATTATTATGGTATAGTTGTTGAAATTAATAACACTAATAGTATTAGTTTTATTAAACTCTAGACTTCGTTCAGAATTCACTAATTTTTCCACTAATGTCCTTTTTCTGTTGCATGAACCCATCCAGGATACCACACTGCATTTAGCCTGCTAATAGTTTTAATCAGCCTTCTCTTTCTCCAGGCCTGTAAAATAAATTAAGCTCCAATTCTTTCCCACTTTCCTTTAATTAATTGTCACTTCATGGAAGGGGATAGGGCCAGGACTCAAGGGGAAGGAAAGTAGGGCTAGAATGGTTTTCCCCAGTGACCCCATCTCTCTCCATATATATTTTTAAATTCAGTGGGAAAGAAAATACTAAAATAAAGAAGAGAGATGTGCTCTGAGTTATCTTTCCATTGTCACGGCTTTTTATTTTTTAAGGATTTTCCAAGTGCTCTGAACTAGCTCCAGATCTACTTTGAAGCACAATTAAGGTTCCCAAACTAAATCCAGTACCCACGGGTTTTCTCCTAGTCTCTACACACAAACTCTGAGAACTGAAAAAGCTTTATAATGAATGGCAGTTGACACAGAATTGAAGAAGTTGGTACTTGCCCTCGCTATTCTTACATCTCCCTTTTCCATGTTCCTTTTCCTGCTCTCTCCCCACTCCAACATCCCCAAACCAGAGGCATCCAGTGGTCTCTATGTTAACAGCTTGCCCCTGCGTGTGCTCTCCTGAAGCAGCACATGCCTCACATTTACACCTTCCAACTCAAGCCAAATCAAAACTTACGTCTCCATGTTGTGACATTTCTGGCTAATAATATTACGAATTGATACATTTTAATAATAAGGATTTGGGGGATTCCTGTTAGAATCCCGAGTTAATGAAAATGCAAAGTGAACGTCAGGTATGCTGGGGGAATCAAAATTCAGGTGACCTCTTCACATCTCAACATACACTTATTAATGCAGCAGGTCCTGAGTTCGGGGACCCTGCAGTCTCTGTGATATTTACAGGAAGGCAGGTTGTCATACCAATTGACACGAGCAAGACTTACTTCTATATAGATATAGTGCTTGCTGTTCTCTATCACATAGACGTAAGCAGCGTGGATGGACTCTTCATGGTACTTTATACCAGCAGACCAATCAGCAGCAGAACGGAGCAACTATAAGGCAGCAATCAGAAATGAGCAAACATGAGACAATGGAGATGACACCAGAGGTATTAATAAATGAAGCCCATCTTTTTCTTCCAAACAACTAATTGATTACAGTGGCTTGTGTGTCATGTGTGGGCCAAGGCAGAGTAGGTAGGTAGGGAACTGGTCCTTAAACATCATCCATAATGAAGGGGCCCAGCTGGAAATTAAATCCTGAATATATATTCTTCCCCCCAGGATTATTTTCATTCAAGATTGGAAACCAGGAGGTGTGGTTTCTACAAAGAGCGTTTCAGAAGGACCTCTTTTGGTGGCTATGAGTAGGGTGACCATCTGTACTCTTTTTCTGTTATAGCCCCACAATCACACCAGAATGCCTCACGTATTAATAACACCACTTTTACTCTCAGAAGTGTCCCGGTTTGAATCATATGATACACTCACCCTAGCTCTGACTTGACAATGTGATTACTCTTTTCCCCTCAAATAGATACTGTTCAGAACAATACATTCTAAAAGACAAATAGATTCATTTAGACATTTAATCTTGATTCTGGCTTTAATTAGCTGTCTGATCTTTGGTGTGTCACTTCAACTCTCAACTTTCTCATTCATACCACCTCCCTCTATTCAGACACTCACCTGCTTCCTCCTGGATTACAACAAGAGCATCCAGCTCAGACACCTGAATATACGTTAAATACACAGATGCGCAGTGGGACTGCCTAGATTCAAAGTTTAGCTCAACCACCTAGTGGCTTTGATCTTGGTCAAGTTTCTCAATCTCTTTGTGCCTCAGATTTCTGTTCTATAAAACTGAGTATCCACTTTATAGGGTTGTAGAGAGGATTAAATTAATTACTGTGCAGTGAGCTGAAGAAGACCAAGCACCTAGTAAGTGGTACATAAGTGTTTGCTGTTATTAATGAGAACTTAGAGGATGTATTTGAACTGTGGTGGGTCATGCCATAGACGCTTCAGAGTAGACTGTAGTCCGGCCAGGCTACAGTCTGGCCACATGGAAGGCTTTTTCAACACTAAGAATCCATTGGTTGTAATTTTTTTTCAGCACTCTAACTAGGGTTCCAGTATAATGTTAGTCATATAGTAGGTGGTCAATAAATGCTTATTACTTGACCTTCCTTAAGCAATAGAGTTTCATCACAGAAGAATCACTATAAAAATATATTCACTAATCCTGGTTTGAAATATATATTGAAACTGTTCCTCATGAGGTCAACTGAAATTGAAAATAAAAGAATAGCCCATACTTAGAAATTCATAAAGTGATCCAATACATAATCAGTTTTATATCTGTTATATATAAAAGGTTTGATAAAATTCTTGCTTTGATCAATAACTTTAAAAATTGCACATATAAGGCTACTGAAATTCAAACCTAATACTTGCTAAAACTGATTGTGCCATTCTCAAAATGTTATTTCTTTATTCATTACGAGGTATTTATTACAATATAGTTCCCTCAAAGCATTTTATTTAATTTTATCAGATGAATCTGTAAAATGAAATTGGAAAAATTAACTGTGAATAAGAATAGTCAAATATCTCAGAAGAAAAATTTAGGTAAATATAATGCACCCTTGGAAAATAGCTTGATTCACATAATCTTCAAGGAACTGCATTATTGTTCATCAGCAGAAATAACAAAGGTTGAACAAATAGAGGTTTCCATTCTTTGTCCACTCAAATTTATGTTGAATTTTGTTGCTAAGGAGCACAGCCCTAAAATGCAGGCAACCTTGAGAAGATTCTTTTGCCACCCATCCTGATCCAATTCTATATTACTCTGGAAACAATGTATAAAACTGCAGAGTATACTGGAATGATAGGAACTCTTGAGATACGCACTATTGCTCTGCACTTACTAGCTCTTTCATCTTGAACAAGTCATTTTAACATCACGGAGGCTCAGTTTCCTCCTCTGAACACTTGAGACTGCTCTCTCTGTCTCTGTCTCTCTCTCACACACACATCTGCCCACCCACACACTCCCACATAGAGCTGTTGTAAAGAAAAAAAAAATGGCATAACAAACACAAAGCACTATGTTACGCAGCACATAGTAGATATTTGATATATGGTTGACCTACCTCTCTAAAAAGCCATGAGCAAAGTTTATATACCACCTTGGCGGTAATGTCCTAGTCTTGCCCTCAAATCCCAAAACCTTATACTTTCTTTCCTTTCACACTCTCAAAATTTGCTGCTTCAAAGGCTTAATAAACTCATTTGCATAATACATAAATCAGGAGTGTCAAGCAAGTTTCAACTCAAAGGTCAAGACTAACTGATTCCAAGTCTTCCTGAACAGCTATGTGGAAGGACGGATTCTTGGGACTAGACACACTGGGGAAGAAATCTAAGGTTGAAGGTCAATGGCGGCCATGAAGGGAAAGCATGAAGGTCACATATCTGCTGTCTTTCTTGTGAAGGATAATGGTAAAAGTTTTCCTTTCTAAAGGCAGTTGAATGTCTATATTAAGTACACTTGTAAGCCAAAAGAAGACCATTTTGGCATCAGCCTGTGGGAAAGCATAAGCAAAGTAGGGGGGAGCCCCCCTGAGGCCTATAAAACCATAGAAGTGGGGGGTTGCCTACATCCTAAGGGGGCTCAGCATTACCTGTCTTATTGTCTGGATCCAAATCTACATCATTTTCTCGAAATGAAAAGTCATTTAACTTTAAAAAGTCATCATTTTTGGTTAAACTTGAACATATCTTTCAAGTAATACAGAAAAAAATTACTTGGAATTATGATTCATTTACTATGATTCTGATTAGTTAAAATCTGTTTATCACCACAAGATAAATTGAAAATATGCATTTCTCTTTTACCCCTGAACCAGGGACCAACTCTACTGCTTTAAATGCTTGATGTTCTAGGAAATTTGTAAACTAATCTACTAAGTCAAAGACATTTTGATTGACTTACTTTTGTTTCAAATTTAAGATTTACTCACTTCTTTTTCTTAACTGACCTAACTTGTCTTGCATTTCTGTTTCAATCCAATGTAACTGAGACAAGCCTCAAACTCCTCCCTACACACACAGAAATGTGGCTTATCTTACTGCCCCAAGTAGATTGAGAATCAAATCGAACCTACGCTTTTCAAACTTCAAGTTTGAATACACAATTTTAAAGCATATTTATGCCCTTTATAAAGGGCATATTTCTGATTTTATGTTTTTGCCTCAAGATTGTAACTAAAACCAGTCATTTTCCTTTGTACTGTGTCCTATTTTTTGACTTCTTAAAAGATAACCTTCTCTTTATCGACAAGCTCTAATCCCCTTACATACAGTGGGCCCAAGCTGAATATGTGGCTTAAAATACAGAAATCTCTTCTTGAAGGAAAACTTTCAAAACTTTCTTAGTATTTGTCCCAAGTTCCTGTTCTCTTACTGCAATGCTTTTATTCCCTATAAATTCAGTACATATCTTAATTCTTTTTTGTTTCTCTGAGCTCCCAAGTCAATCATGGAACAAAAGCACTATTTTTTTTTTTTTTTGTCTCTCATGTAGAAGTTGGCCTCCATGTTGCAGCTCACAAGTGGCATGGGTTGGGGACAGAAAAGAAGTGCTCAAATTATTGGGCCTCATTCTTCCAGTCTGCATTGAGAAGCACTGCAGGCAAGGAGCAGCAGAAATGGACTTTGTTCAAGAATCTGCCTCAGATTACCAAGCTCTTCCTTCCATATTTTTCTTTTTTTGGCTGTGCCACGTGGCTTGTGGGATCTTAGTTCCCCTGACCAGGGGTCGAACACAGGCCCCCTGCTGTGGAAGCGCAGACTCTTTTTTTTTTTTTGCGGTATGCGGGCCTCTCACTATTGGGGTCTCTCCCGTCGCGGAGCACAGGTTCCGGACGCGCAGGCTCAGCGGCCATGGCTCACGGGCCCAGCCGCTCCGCGGCATGTGGGACCTTCCCGGACCGGGGCACGAACCCGTGTCCCCTGCATCGGCAGGCAGACTCTCAACCACTGCGCCACCAGGGAAGCCCGGAAGCGCAGACTCTTAACCGCTGGACCACCAGGGAATTCCAAGCTCTTCCTTCTAAGAACCATTTTTCTACAGCTGAGCGTCATCCATTCACATCACAGTGTGTCATTATTCGAATAGGATGTTCCTTTGGCCTGAGCAATAGTGAAAAGTTAAACTTGAGGCTGAAGGAAAGGAAGAGAATATGCTTTTTGAAGAATAAGACTTAAGGGGAGAGAAGTCCTAGGAAAAAATGCAGACTTGAGGGCTCTTTGGAGCCAGAAAACAAAAGGAGAGTTGGGGCTGGATTGGGCTGGATTTGGGTCTGCGGCAACAGAGGATAATATCAAAAGGCAAGCATGACATGCAGCTTTGCCTTGCTGGGGCCCTTGGTGGTTACAACCATCCTGGGACTCACTGGAAACAGTCTCTCTGCTGAGCAGTTATGACCTCAGCCTCTGGAAGCAGGCTGCTTAGAATCCAGTCTCATCCTGTCCAACACTCACTGTGTAATAACCTCTCAAAGTCTTAGTTTCCTCATCTGTAAAATATGGGGTCAAAGAGGACCATAATTTATAGACTGGTGAATATTAAATGAGATACTCCATAAAAAACTTAGTGCAATGCTGGGCACTGAGTGAACACTCCCTGTTCACGTGGCTTCAGCCAGTCAAGACCCACAGGAAGATGCACAGAGGCCTTACTGTACGAAGACCTGGTCCGTAAACAGAAAGCAGCTTCTATGTTAAGGAACTTCCTTAGAAATAAATCAAGCGGCTTTCACCCTTCCCCACCTACTTTGTTCTATCACTATACAAAACGCTTTGCTGTCCTTTGAAATCTACATTGATTCCTACATTGACATCCTTTGGAGTGTCTTTTGGACATTTTCCCCAAGTGTAGGAACGAATTTTTCCAATAGTATAATTTGAATGTCATTTACATTTGCCTTTATATATTTTTCTTTTCTTTTAATAGACAAAGAGATTGAAGACATGACTCCACTGGAATTATTTCCTTCAGTTTGGTAGAACTTCTTGGCAATGACTGTCTAAGAAATGACTTTTCTGCTATAAGCTGCCCAATTTAATAAAAAGGATAGTTCCACGTATCGATTCCGTGTTAACGCTCATTTGGCATGAAGAACTTTCTTTTACCTTAATAGAAATGTCAGATGTCCTCTGTCTTGGTCATTTATCGTAAGTGGCAATGAAAGCATTCAGGAACATAGTTTGTTCTTTTTAGGGAGAAAACAAGTTCTTTTATAAACTCTGTGCCTAAGCAGTTTCAGAATCATCCTTCTTCCAACCCCCTCCCCATGGCTGTCTCCTGCTATGCCTTCTCTGCGTGTTCCTGCCAGGCTTCTGAGAATACCCAGCACTGAGGGGAAACACCCAAGATTATTTTAAAGTGTCAGTGGAAGTTGCTGAAGTCAGCTCTCAGGTCTGGATGACATTTTTAGAAGCAGAAATTCATGTTGGTGAGGGCAGGTCTCCATTCTGGCTGCTGTAGCTCTAGTCTCCTTGGCCGGCCCTGTCGGCCATAGCTTCTGTGACAGCTATGCACATAGCTGGTGTGGAATCACCAGTAGTACATGCCTAAGGGTGATCAGGCCCAGTGCTTTTGTATTAAAAAATTAAATAACTGGGTTCCCTTCTGCAGATGAAAGAACAACATGAATTTTTTTTCTTTAAATCTTTTTTTTTTTTTTGGCTGCATTGGGTCTTCGTTGCTGCACGCGGACTTTCTCTAGTTGCGGCGAGCAGGGGCTACTCTTTGTTGCGATGCGCAGGCTTCTCATTGCGGTGGCTTCTCTTGTCGTGGAGCGCGGGCTCTAGGCGCACAGGTTTCAGTAGTTGTGGCTCACAGGCTCAGTAGTTGTGGCTGGCGGGCTCTAGAGCGCAGGCTCAGTAGTTGTGGTGCACGGGCTTAGTTGCTCCACGGCATGTGGGATGTTCCCAGATCAGGGCTCAAACCTGTGTCCCCTGCATTGGCAGGCAGATTCTTAACCACTGTGCCACCAGGGAAGCCCAAGAACAACATGAATTTTATCTATTATTTACTTTATTGTGTCCAATGCTCTTTCTCTCTCCATTTCAATATATATGGTATAAATAGTATAAAGATTTTTGTATCCAGAACTAGCCTGTGACCCATCCAGAGAAATGTCAGCTTCTTTGTTGCAAATTTTGCAAATGTTGCAAATTTTTGAAAACACTATGCCTGAAGGTTGTAGCTAATATTGATAGAATTCAAACTAGTATACTCTTCTAGGTGATCTGCATGGATTAATTTATTTAACTATCACCACAACCCTATGAGACAGGTACTATTGTGTTTCCTGTTTTAAAGATGAAGGAAACACATTCAGAGAGGTGAAATAATTTTCCCAAGGTTATACAGCTCGTATGTAGTGAGACAGGAATTTTTTTTTTTTTTTTTTTTTTTTTTTTTGCGGTACGCGGGCCTGTCACTGTTGTGGCCTCTCGCGTTGCGGAGCACAGGCTCCGGACGTGCAGGCTCAGCAGCCATGGCTCACGGGCCCAGCCGCTTCGCGCATGTGGGATCTTCCCGGACCGGGGCACGAACCCGTGTCCCCTGCATCGGCAGGCGGACTCTCAACCACTGTGCCACCAGGGAAGCCTGGAGACAGGAATTTGAATACAGTCTGCCCCTTCCCCTGGCTACATTACATCGCTCGTTTCCAGTTAATTAAGCCTGTGGTCTCTAAGTTACGTTATGAACAATAAACTATGTTAAAAACTATGTTAAAATCAATGTTAAAAAGAATAAGAAGACTTTTATTACGTTTTATTAAATTTCTCAACCAAGAGTATTTAACAGTCATTTGGCTATTGCCACACTGTAACTGAGAGAGTGAAAGACTTGAAAATACGACTATAAACTTTTTAAAACTTAAGTAGCCTCCTGCACAGCCAGATCCCTATCTCCCTGATGTCTTCTGGATTCTCTGGAAAACCAGGGATTGGACTAGATTATTGCTTTTACCCGCTAAGCACTATACATTCATAACTTGACAACAACAATGCCTAGAACAAGGTGAATAATGTTTAGAGCCAGTAAGTAATGTGAAGTGAAACAACACTGTGGTCAGAATTTTACAGAAAAGGAGAAATGGAGCAGAGTAATTTCTTTACTTTCCTTCAGTGTCTGGTCATCTCAGATTTTCCTGTCTTCAAAAAGATGCACTGCCTGGTGGTGCCCACTGTTTTCACAACTGGAGTTATTTTGGCAGTTCTGCAAAACATCTACTGGCAACCAGTAGATGTTTTGTGAGGTCTAAAACTTTTTAAACTATGGGGGAGTCTTCTTCAAGAAAAAGAATACTAATTTATAAACACAAAATTAGTGTATTCTAGAATTACTATAGCAGTCTCTTCACTTGTCTCCTGTGTTCCTTCTCCTTCTAGTCTTATAAGTTTTGCACATGTATAAACTTTAGGTCCCAAAGTGTGTTTGTTTGGAAAAACGGAAATAGGTGACAAATTGAGAGATCCTACATCAATTAAGCTTGGGAAACGCTCATAGAATATTCAGTCTTAGTAATTTCATTATGCACATCGACATAACGAAGGCACTAAGAAGTCCTATATTTTAAAAATCTGCAAAAACTTATCTGTCCATGGAAACCTTTTTTTGTGGAATAGCTATTAGCATTTCACAGACAAAATCAAATTAGGGAAACTCTGATCTAGATTAATCTTCATAAAACATTCATGTATCATGCTTCCTCTCAGATGACAAAAAACATTCCAAAGTTCACTAATGCCTCCAGGATCAGGTCAAAATGAACCAGGCCAGCACTTCAGGGCAACCCCAATCTGGCCTTACGCTGTCTGAACCTCATCTACTGCCTCTTCAAGAGCAAATGGTTTGCTGCAGTGGGTTCTACCATCTTCTGAGCAGCAGACTTATTCCTTAAAGGGGGTACCCAGTTCTGTCCCTCTCATTTGCCAACCTCTCGTGGCATGCTGGTCCATACTCTCAAGACTGGCATTTGGTCCTAGACCACACCTTGCGTTGTTAACTGAATTCTTTAACATCACAGCTTCCTCTCCCCCATCTAACTCCTTTTCCAGAGGCAGAGAACTCCTTTTGTCTGTCTCCTCAGTATCCAGGTGTGCACTGATGATCTGACTGTGCAAACAGATGGCACTAAGTAGACATAAATTGACTGAATAAATGAATTAATGAGTCTTGGTAAACTTCCTTTCAAATCAGTTGGCTTCGTAGAGTGCAGGTAGCCTGGGCATGTCAGGGATGAACATGTGAGCATGTTGAGAAGTCACTGATCTGGCACCATTTCTACCACAACATCCACTAATAGGGAGAAGGTGAACCAAGGGAGGCGTTTTGTAGGGCGGATATGCAGAGCATCTATCTGCCTCATCAGGGTGGCAGGAAGAGATTACATAAACCAGGGCTTTACCAAAAAACATTAGAAGATGTCTGTATATGCAACACTGGGATAAACCATCTTTCGCTAATCATAAAAATACACAATTCTCAGAAATAACTTTTCAACAGATGCTTAATTAGCATCGGCTAACTTGGATAAGTTGATCACTGAGTCAATTTCAATGCCATCTCAAATATTAAATTAAATTCTCTTATTTTCTTAATATGAAGGCTCCTATTTTATCTTACAGCACAGGTTATTTTTCCCTCTAAGTAGAATAAAATTAAACAGGTTCATAAAATATTCATTAACTTACATATGAATGCATATCTATCTGTGCCTCTAAGTTTAAATTAGTTATCTCCTTTAGCCTGGGATGACGAAGTATTTGCTGTAGGTAATTCTCTTAAGTGATTTATCTTTTTGATTGTTCTATTATTCGATCTACGGTCTGAAATGTCTTTTTATTTCTTAGATACACACACCTCTCCTTGCACGTAGTAAAGAGTAACTGATTTAGGCGTTTCATTTATATAATCATATTCACCAGAATCCATATCCAAATTAAATAAATCCATAATAGTGATGTCAGCAGCAGACTACTGGATCTTCACTTAAGAAATACTTTTAGCACAATGTTTAATTAACATCCATCCCTTCACATACTTACAAATTTTTTTTCTTGCGATGAGAACTTTTAAGATCTACTCCCTTAGCAACATTCAAATATACAACACAGTACTGTTAACCACAGTCACCATGCTCTACATTACATCCTAGGACTTATTAAGAGTAGAATGGGAAGCTGTACCTTTTGACCCCTGTCACCCATTTCTGCACCCCTTCCATCCCACCCTTTGCCTTTGGCAAACACCAATCTGTTCTGTACTTAAACAATACATTTGACGCCGATAGTGATGACTTTGAACAAAAGGCAATGCAATCCTAGTTCTGTCCCTGCATGATCTCAAGACACTTGAGCTGGAGTTGGTACAGGGAGCAGATTGGGTAACTGTGGACTAGACTAGGATTTCAAGCTCCACCTCTGTTGATAACCAGCTCGATGACCCTGGGCAAGTCTCCAAGTTTCACTGGGTCTTAATTTTCTTATTTGTAATTTGAGAATGTTGTACTGGATGTGGTCAAATTTTGTTACTTTAATAAGCAAATTTCTCATTCTTTTAAAAGTGTCTCTAAAAGGCATTTGGTTAATTAGGAACTAAAATTAGATTGAACTATAACTAGCTTCCTAGATGCTAAGTTTCAGCCGTATTCCTGGTGCTTCACTGGTATCAGCTCCAGGTTTACTGGGTATCATGTTGCTAGAGTCACTTCAGAAGGAATTACAGGACAAGCCTCTCCTTGAGTGGCCTTTTCTAAAGATATGCATTTACTATATCTATACGAGAGTTTTAACAAGAGGATAAATTGAGTACATTTAAAATAGAAAATACAATACTAAGTTTTAAAAGGTCTATTTAGATTTGCTTTGGAGTTGTCCTTATTGTTGAAGCCAATAGGCATTTAGTCCCATAAGAGTGATTGTACCCAGTAGTACTTCATGAAAAAGAAAAGCCAGACTTACCTGTACATTAGCATGGACAGACCCAGGCACTTGGTGTTTCAACTCATGGGCGGTTGTTTGAGATTTTGGAAGCAGAAAAGGATAAGAAAGGGACCGATATTTTGGTTTCATAATCTAAAATAAAGAAAAATCAGGTAAAAAAGATTCAAATGAAAAAATAGTTCCAGTCTTCCTTACTTTGTGATTATAAAAAAAAATTCAGGTTCATTTGAAAAAGAAAAAGGGAAAGAAATATTAACAATGGGTGTTTCTAGGTGAAGAGGCAATAGATTATTTATTTTTGTTTTCTGTCTACTTCCCAGGGACAGAAAACTCCCTTTTTCCTTCTTTTACCTTTTCGAGTGAGCATTATTGCTTTGTATTTTTAAAGAAAACTTAAATACAACCTAGAGTTATAGAAGTACACAATTGCAAAAATGGGATTATTTTATAAACTGATTTTTTTACTACATTGTAGATATCTTGCAACAGCAGTAAAGCACTATATATCATTTAAAAATAATTTCATAGTAAAATGGCATGGAACAATCATAATTTGTTTAACGATTTCTATCAATGAGGATGTCAGCTGTTTCTCATTTTATATGAATTATTAGATGCAATGTCAAGATAAATGACTTATTGAGTAATTTCTTTAGCTTAAATACCTGAAATAGATTTTGAGCCAAAGGTTACATACCTTTAAAAAGTTTTCTGCAGTTGTACCAATTTATCCTCCCAGGAGCAAGGTATAAGACCATCATAGATCCCAAACCCAATTGTAGGTAACTGCAGCGTTTTTATCTTTGTCAGTCCAATAAGTTAAAAATATTATTCTTTTATTTATTCATTCATTTGCCTCTAAATTCTTGTTAAAAATATTTCCACTATTTCTAAGAGCTCCCACTAACTGTTTATAATGTTATTTAAATGAAAATAAGGGGACACTTTAAGTTGTTAATAAAAGTAAATCTTTTTCCAAATTGTAGGGACAAAATGCCTATAAAATCATTTTATTTATTTTATTTATTAAGATTCTATAAATAAAATGGAATCTTAATAACACCTAGACGATAGGTACTTAACTTAGGAATGTTAGGTCAAATTCTTACAAGTAATGAAGACATCATACTAAGGAAGACACAGACTGGAAGAAAGAAAAATGTCTCCATTTTCTCATACTACTCACTTTGCTCAGAACCGCCTGTCAGAAGCCTGTACCAATATGGGCCCAGGGCAGTGCCAGGATTGGAAGGCCTTGCAAGCTCCAGCTCTCTTACCTGAACGGGGCTCCCATCCCCCTACAGTAGCCCGACAGCCCTCCACGTGACTACCAGCCCCGGCCAGATGCTTAAACGACACTGAGTGTCCCAAGTGTTCAAAGGGTTAAACCATAGGCTGTGATAGTAGCATCATCCCTCCACCCTCTGAATTGTCTGTGGTGTGAAAGTTCAGGAACATTTTCTTTTTCTTTTGCTCAGAGACCCAGGCACTCTGACAACCGGGCACCCAAGAGTGGATGGGTAGCACAGCTGCGGCTACCACAGCCCCTTCTCGCCTCCTTTTCCTGGCCTGTTTCTCTTCATGTGGACTGAATCATGATAAGACCACCTATGTACCTTCGTGAAGTTCCAGCGCTGGATGAAGTGACGGGCCACGTCGCGAGCAGCCTTCCCGTGGACTACAGAGGCGATGTCATGCCATGGCATCCGGGGGGTGGAGTGCCTGTCAATGAAATCTGCCCAGGCGCACCAGGCAAGGTCCTCGCTCACTTATGTGCCCAGAGGCACACAAGCCATCTGACCCCAGCTCTGACCCTGACCACGATACATAGAAGAAAATGTGGTGATGCCCACCGTGTGTATATTACTTGGCTTCGATAGAACAATACCTTTACAGCCAAGAGAAACATAGGTCTCACAGTGAGGAACCCAGTCTCCCACGCACCTCTCCCAAATATGTTTCCACTTCACTTACTAGAGAATCACTAGGCAAGGCAGATGTGAGTTGGTACAAATTATTTAAAGCTGTGTACTTGACATTACATTTTTCTTTTTTATCCTGTTGAAATAATGTTAAGCTACGTTCCTATTTCCTGTTAGATATACAAGCACAGTGATAATCTGAAATGTGTTGTTTTAACGCTGGAAGATGAAGATGATACGCAGAAAAAAGGAGATGATCAAAGGAAGGGAACCATCTCCTGGAGAGTTACAGACTATTACCCCCCTAAAATATGCCTATATGGAAGCCCGAGATTTCCAACAAGTAAGCTCTATTTCATTTTCTTTTCTTACTCTAAGGAAAAGCCCTTAAGTACATGACTGAATCATAGCTTCCAGTGTTTTACCAAATATTCAAAACAGAACAAAACAAAAGATATTAGATCATGCACATGCATACTTGTTGAGATGCTGACAAGGAAAAGACAAAATATAAGCAGCCACCCACTACCCTGGTACTTACCTGCAAAAGGTTTATCAAGTTGAACCCAATCTTTGAAGACAAAATTGCAGTAGTCCTTTCCATGCCAGAATCTGGTTTCCCCATGTAGCTCTCCCACACCCGTCTGCAAACTTTGGATGGAGCCCGTGTCTGTAAATGCAGCAAGACTCACTCAGAGACTGGTTCAGGCAGACCCCAGAGAGGGAGGCTCATCTCTTATTTATTAAACACCTAAAGACTTCTTAACTTTTCTTCTTAAGCCTCATAACTAGGACGGCATGTGTTCATGAGGCTGTGGACTGACAAGGTTTTAAAACCCTCATGAATTTACTATTAGTGGGTAGTTGGGGCTATAATCAGGTTCATCATTTGGCAGTGAAATTTAATATTTTATTCTCACCATCTACCAGATCACGGGAGGAATGGATCACAGGGTTAACTGTGAATAAAGAACTTGCTAGGAGAGACTATGAGAGAGCAGTAAAGTCAGGTCAGGTGGAGGAACATGAGATGCAGAGGCCATAAAGAAGTCATGTCCTTCTTTTTCCTCAACCAATATGGTGCACATCTAATGTATAATTCTTGTCTTTTGCATCTCAAAATGCAAGAACCTCAAATTTGCAGACAGCCTGTGTTCCAGCCCTGGAACTGACTAGCTAAGTGACACTGAGCTTCATCTTTTTGGGTCAGAAATCCTTTATGTGTGAAAGGAAACATTTGGCCCAGATGACATCTAAGATCTTTTGGGCTTTAACATTCTATTTTTCTAAAATTATAAATGACATCCATAAGAAGTGTAACAATAGACAGAAGCTCATAACCACACAGGCGCAAAAGCAGCAATCCACTGCAGTATTTCACAAAGAACTTTGTCGCGAACATTTTACTTAAGGGTAAATACGTTGACTTAAATAGTTTGTATGTTTATGGAATATGCTGATCACAAAGACAACTAAGCAGGAAAACTAGCAGAACTACAAATCACAAAATGCAGCGCTTGGCACAAAAGAGACACTTAACAGATAGACATTGGATGCAAAAATGCTTGTTGAATGAATAAATGGTACCGCGTGCAGGAGCCACTGAGAGTACCGGACTGGTCTCCCTACACTGCCCCAGAGCTGTCCTTCTAAAACTGCAGACTCCTTGCTTAAAAGCCTTCTAGGATGACCTACTGCCTAGAGGGGGTCAAATCCTAAGGGTTTAGTATGCACAGAGAGCTCTTCTCAAACTGCTGACAATCTCTCTTTCTGGTCCTTGTTTTCCTCACACAGCCAGACCCCAGGCACACCATACTTCTCACTGCTTTTGACAGGCCTGGTTCATCATGCAGCTGGCACATTATTCCTTCTGCCTAGAAGGTTCTTCCCTCCCTCTTGGTCTGAACTCCTCATCCTCCTTCAAGAGCCACATTAGCTGTCATCTGTCCTAGAGACACCTCCCAGATCCCAGCAGGGAGAGGCAGTCCCTAGCACTGCTGTAGAACCATTAACAGTTGCACACCTCGGGGACTCTGTGACCCAATTGTGTAAGGATGCTCCTCCCTGCTCCCCACTCACTCATCTATAAACTTTGGGGTGGGGAGTATGTCACCTCAGTGCCTGGTATAGCTACTGGCAGTCAGTAGGCAATCAATAAGTATTTGCAGAGCAAAAGTTTTTAAACAATCACCACACATACTGCTAGTATTCTATCTCAGACTGAATAATTAACCTCCACAGGGTATTGGAATTTTCTGTAAAAGGAAAATGTCTTAAAATGCTAACAATGAACAAAACTCAATAATGTTAAAAATAGAATTCTGTTGATTTCTCCCAGTGATTTATTTTCCTGCTCTCTAAGACTGAAAGGCCAAAGTACTGGTAGGTCTATTTGCTCACCTGTAGGCTCTTTATAGTAAGCATGGCACGTTGTTTATTAAAAAAACAGGAAAAGAAAAAAAGGGGACAAAGAACGAGATAAACAGTGGGTCAATTCTGAAATATATATATATATATATATATATATATATATATATATATATATATATAAAAAATATATAAAATTTGTTTTCATCAATTGAGAAACTCCAGGCTAAATCTTTATATGTATACACATATACTTGTTTAAAAATCTCACCTAATAATCAGTTTTGATAAGAAAAACAAAGCAAATTCTTAGTCTCAGATAATGATCTTGGTGCTAATTGAATTCAACCTGCTCACAGTTCAAATTAGGTTTTGGTTTTAGGCATGGCCAAAACTAGTCCAAATAAATCAGGGTCCTCCTCAGAACAAATGAAATAATATTAAGGCTAAACAGAACAAAACACTCCTACTTACTGCGATTACTGCTCAGAATTGCATGAACACGTACGAGCAGGAAGGGAGGACTTTTTACATCAGCAATGCTGACCTGAGGTGGTTCTTATTAGTCTATATCTGGCTCCCAGTTGATTTCATAATTGCATCTGCCTTGTCTTTTGGCACCGGTTTTTCATGCCAGTTTACTGCAAGCCTCATCCATCGGCAGCCCAGATTCTGGCTGCTAAAGTTCATGAAGAACTTTTTTTTTTTTTTTTTTTTTTTTTTTTTGTGGCATGCGGGCCTCTCACTGTTGTGGCCTCTCCCGTTGCGGAGCACAGGCTCCGGACACGCAGGCTCAGCGGCCATGGCTCACAGGCCCAGCCGCTCCACGGCACGTGGGATCTTCCCAGACCGGGGCACGAACCCGTGTCCCCTGCATCGGCAGGCAGACTCTCAACCACTGCGCCACCAGGGAAGAGGGTATCTTCCTGCCCCTCACTCGGTGTCTTCTGACTTTGCCACATCCTCCTGTTTTTTCTCTCGTCTCTTGGCTTCCAAGGCTGCACTCCTCTACCATTACTCCAACTCACCCTTCTTGATCTTCTTTCCTAGCTCCTCCCTCACAAGGTTTTCCCCAGCTTTCCCCTAAACGTACCCCTGTAGCCCTGGCTTCTCACTGGGGCTCTAGATCTACAGCCACGTCCAATGCCTCACTTGACCTCATCTACCTAGTTGTCCCACCAAACTATAAACTCATGCGTAACACTAGACTCACCATCATTCCCACAAAATCAAGTCTTCCCTTGAGATTTCTGCTTTCTGTTCATCGTTTCTCAAGCAAAACCTCAGAATCACCTCTGGCTCCCCTCTCTTCTTCACTGTCTTCTCCACCCACCTCCCCATCACCACTTCTCAAATCCTACTGAAATTTGCGGATTCTTTCTTCTGAAAAAAGATTCTCTTATTCACTTCATTCTTGGGCCCACTGGAACAAGCTAGTCAGACTTCCCATGTCTCTAGTATGACCTTCGTAAAATACCACCCTTATTCCCCTACCCTTCCCCTCCACCCCCCACCCCCTCCAAATTCCACCTCCCCAGGGATTCTCCAGCATTTAAGGAATGAGGGTCAATGACCCAGCCTGACTTTCAAGACTCTCCAGATATTGGTACAATTATATCCCACCAGCCCAATCCATACAAATTAACTACCTATCAAAAGCAATTCCAAAACCCAAAAGCTCTGAAAATCCAAATGTTTCTTCACAGCTCATTTGTTAGCAAAACCTGATGTGAACTTGAGGTTATTATCTTTATTTATCCCACTTGATGTTGCACGAATATAAATGATTTGCTTATAGGGTATTTCCTGGACTTTGCCAGGAGTATAACATAATATAGAGTATAGGTATTGTATTACCTTTCTAAAATTCAGAATCTTCTAATTTCTTTTTTTTAATTGAGGTAACATTGGTTTGTAACATTATGTAAGTTTCATGTGTATGACATTATATTTCTATTCTATATACACTACAGCATGCTCCCCACCAAAAATTTATTCTCCATCCATCACCATACAGTTGGTCCCCTTTACCCATTTCACTCTCCCTCAATCCCTTCCCTTTTGGTAACCACTACTCTGTTCTCTGTATCTACATAATTATTTCTGTTTAGTTTGCTTGTTTATTTTGTTTCTGTGTTTATTTCCTTGTCTTTTACATTCCGCATATCAGTGAAATCACATAGTATTTGTCTTTCTCCGTCGGACTTATTTCACTTAGTATAATACTCTCAAGGTCCATTTATGTTGTTGAAAATGGCAAGATTTCATCTTGTTTTATGGCTAAGCAGTATTCTATTGTATATATTTACCACATCTTTACCTATTCATTCACTGATGGGCACTTAGGTTGCTTCCATATCTTGGCTATTGTAAATAATGCTGCAATGAACATAAAGGTGTATATATCTTTTTGAATTAGGTTTTTATTTTTGTATTTTTTAGGTAAATACCCAGAAATGGGATAGCTGGATCATACGGTAGTTCTATTCTTAATTTTTTGAGGAATCTCCATACAGCTTTCCAAAGTGGCTGCACCAATTTACATTCCCATCAACAGTGCACGAAAGTTCCCTTTTCTCCTCGTGGTTGCCAACATTTTTTATTTTTTTCCCTTTTCGATAACAGGCATTCTAACAGGTGTGAAGTGATATGCCATTCTGGTTTTGGTTTGCATTTCCCTAACAATTAGTGATGTTGACTATCTTTTCGTGTGTCTGTTGTTCATCTGTATGTCTTCTTTGGAAAAATGTCTCTAGCTTTTCTACCCATTTTTAATTGGGTTGTTTTTTGTTGTTGTTGAGTTATACTAATTCTTTATATATTTTGGATATTAACTGCTTATTATATATATCATTTACAAATATCGTCTCCCATTCAGTAGGTTGTCTTTTCATTTTGCTGTTGGTTTCCCCCTTTGTTGTTGGCATTTCTCATATGTGTGTTAAGATATAACATCTACCTGGAATGCCTGTTTCTCTCCCTTCTTAGTCTCTACCTACTGAATTTCTGCCTATATTCATGGCCAGTTCTGAAACAGGTCCCCAATGAGTTATATATATATTTTTTTAAATCTCTTGGTTCTTGAAACTTTTTGGATTTTGGCATTGTGGATCAGGTTTACGGTTGTGGAGAAGGCTTCGCTGACAACTCTTGCCAGAGGATATTTCCCCCTGATGAATTACTAAGGCACTAGGTTAGTAATACCACCACTTACCTATTAGACAATAAGCTCTTTGAGAGTGAAAATAAGTGTTATACATTCTACACCACTGAAAACAGAGTTTAGAAATGACTTAACCTACTCTTCATTATCCCTTATGATTAGATATCTGAGTTTGAAACACTTGTCTCAACTAAATGGCAAGAATTATTTTCCCCATCAGCCATATATTAAATCTTGCTTAAAAGGAAAAGACTAGCAAACAATTACTGAATATAAGAAGAATAAAATTCAACTCTTTTGGGCTTCCCTGGTGGCGCAGTGGTTGAGAGTCCGCCTGCCAATGCAGGGGACACGGGTTCATGCCCCGGTCCGGGAAGATCCCACATGCCGCAGAGCGGCTGGGCCCGTGAGCCATGGCCGCTGAGCCTGCGCATTCGGAGCCTGTGCTCCGCAATGGGAGAGGCCACAACAGTGAGAGGCCCACGTACCACAAAAAAAAAAAAAAAATTCAACCCTTTTAAAATAACTGTATCAAGGAAACAATGTGCTTGAAATTCTCCCTCTTGCAACATAACTTTAAGAGAAAAAAAATCTTGAAGATGGCTGAGTGATTTTGAATTAAAATATATACTATAGAAATCTACCATAGTTACTAATCACATTTAAGATGAGCTGATTTTAGTGCAGTTTTTTCTACTTAAAAACCCACAGTGATCTTGCGTGTACACTCTGTGTGCAGGAAGAAGACCCAATGCAGCCGAAAATAAAAATAAATAAATAAATAAATTTATGAAAAGAAAACACAGACCATAAAAAAAAAATGTATGGAAAACAAAGGAAACCATGATGAAGCATAAAAAACAAAACAAAAACAAAAACAAAAAAAAACCCAGGCTTTGCTAGGAGCCCTGTTCAGCCATGGCCTTTTCCATTCAAGTGAAACATTGCAGAGAAGCTAATCCAGTTCGTATCTTCAGGAAAGGAAGTTATTAACTCAAGTAAACATTCAGTTTCAAACTTATAATGAAGAGTCACTCTGTGCTTAATTTGGGTTTCAAGTCCTATAAGACAATATAAGTTTAAGTCATTACATGATTTAAATGTAGAGCTGTGCTCTTTAAACTTCCTTCATTATTAATAGTAGAACTTCCTTTTTTTTTCCCCAATACAAATTCACATGGCAGTCCAATATATAAAATAATATATGTGGGATTTTTCTGGTTGACACAGGTACCAATAGAGGTAGGAGGGTCCGGGGCCTTCAGGTACCAATAGAGGTAGGAGGGTCCGGGGCTCTCAGTATTATCCTCAGAGCCCCCCTGAGAAACACCAGGATCCAAGAAATAGACTTTGAAAAGCACTGCGCCAGAAGGACTCAACTATCCTTTGGCTTTCCTATTTAAGTAAATTAACTTTTTTCCTATTAAAAAATTAAATTTGTAACTTAATGTAGTTAATGGAAAGAGTCCTCTCCATCCCCCACATCCCATATGCAGTGCATCAGCAAATGCTGTCAGCTCCACCTCAAGATGTATTCAGTACCTGCCTGGTCACTACTTGCCACCCCTGTCTGCTCTGAAGAAAACGTTTGTCAAAATGCAAATCAGACCTTGTCTGGCCTTTGCTCAAGAAAGACCATCTGATGGCTTCCTTTTTCACTCAACGTATAAACCAAAATTCTATAAACTACCCAAGCCTCTCCGACTTTGCTCCTATCATTCTCCCCTAGCCCACCCGACTTCAGCCACTCCTGGAACATACCAATCCCCTCCTGCCTCATAGTCTGCACTTGCTACTCCTCCTGGCTGGACTTCCTCCCCACAGACATTATCTTATCCTGATTCTTCTCTCCCTTTTGATCTTTCTCGAAAACTCACTTCATTGGAAAAGCATTCTCTGACCCCCTCCCCATATAAAATAGTAACTCCTCCCCTCTGCCCTTCCCCCCTTCCCCTGCTGTACTGTTTTCCATGATAATTCTTACCGCCTGACACGTTGTGTTTGATGATCTATTTGTATATACAATTCCCATCCTTACTCTCCTACTAGTTAACAGAATTTTGTCTGTGTTGTTCATTCCATCTCTAGTATCTAGAACAGTGATTGACATAGGAGCTCAGTAAGTACTTATTTAAAGAACAAATGAGTCATATACATTTATTTTTGTATCCCCACTTACAGTTTTTTTTTTTTTTTTTTTCTTTTGCGGTACGCGGGCCTCTCACTGCTGTGGTCTCTCCCGTTGCGGAGCACAGGCTCCGGACGCGCAGGCTCAGCGGCCATGGCTCATGGGCCCAGCCACTCCGCGGCATGTGGGATCTTCCCGGACCGGGGCACAAACCCGCGTCCCCTGCATCGGCAGGCGGACTCTCAACCACTGCGCCACCAGGGAAGCCCCCCACTTACAGATTTTAATGATTGTGCAATTCCATCAAGGGAATGAACTGCTCATTATGTTCTCAACCATCCTCCATCCTCTACTCTTGGATTTTAGGTTGTTTACTTTCTCTCTTCTCTCTCTCTCAATAAAAAACACTGCACTGGACGTGTATCCAGTTTATTCGGGAGAGGATTTCCATCAACACCTGAAAACCACCCACATTGCTGTCCCTAGTTCACCACTATGGTGATCACCCCTCTCAGCCTGCCATCAGCCTGAATTACTTAACGTAGTCTGCACCCAGCTTGCATCTTCTTTTCCACTTGCCCCCAATCCTGTTGTCAGCAACACTAGCATTCAGTTCCCTTGACTTCATGTTTCACAACTTCATTCTTCCATCTCATCATCAGTTCTAACGCAGCAAAGCCACACTCTGGAATTACAAAGCAATACCTGGACCTGTTTGCAACCTTTTATCTTTAATGTCTGCCCCGGCATGCACCCCTGACCTGGCTCTCTGGACTCCCCAGTGCCCTGTCTCAGGGCTATGACGCTCTACGGAGCGCAGGAATTACTGTGAGCTATCACTGAATCCACATAGGCATCAAGGACTAGCTGTATGCTAAATAAAGAAAATGTCTCCTCACATATGCTCTTCTCCATATTTTAATATATATCAATGTTGTTTACGTATTTTATATCAATGTGATTTAAGACAAACAAATTTACTTAACAGTTACATGGGAGCTTTAGTTTACTATATACAGTTAATCAGTTTAAAAGTTGCAGGGTCTCCAGACTACAGAATGCTGGAACCACTGCTCAAGGTCCAGCTTAATGTTCAGGGTCATCAGCTCCTGACAGCCACAAGTGACTCACAGCCAGCCATGCTAGCTGGGCTCTATCTCAGCCATCTCCTAAACAGTACATAGAACTGTGGCCTTAAGAATTTAGCCCAAAGGTCCTGATGTAGTCATCTGCATATCTGCTAAATCACAAGTCTGAAGCATGACTTCTGGGAGACTGATAAACTAGAACTTCTCTGGGCACATCACTTATCATCTCTAACCCTGCCGTTGGTTCCTCTGTAAAAAGGAGAGAACGCTGTTATTACCAAGCCCCACAGGCGCTCGGGGCAGTGAGCGGCAGAGTCTGCACACAATAAACGCTAGCTTACAATTTTACTATGGTTGCTGTTTCTGATGATGATCACTTGTTACTAAATCTGATCCATTGCCAAACTCCTCTTCATTCCACCATATTTTAGGCCCTGATTAATTTATTCGAGAACCTAGTTCTTAGAGAAACTTATCAGATTATCCATTCTAAAAGCATACGTGGGGTGAACACTGTGAGAATGGAAAGCCAATCCAGAGACACGGTCGCTCTGCTCATGCAGCAAAAGCGGAAGCCTACAGAGACTGCGGCGCGTCACACGTCACTTACCAACGTTACGTCTAGTGAGCCCCTGCTCAGACTCACTGGAAGAGCGAAAGAATTTCAAGTGGGGCTTTAAACCATGGATTAAATTCTGACGACTCCTACAGTGATTACAATCACCTGGAGAAAGTTGAGAGTTCTTTCTTTACAAAGAGATATAGATATATATATATAAATATACCAAGTTTTCTAAACTCAGAAGCAGCTTCAATCATTTTAAAAACAAGGCGAGGCTATAAAATCGGTCACAAATTCTGTGCAACAGAAAACTGTAGAGCTTTAAGACAAATCTTAAAGAATGGTAAATTTATAAGATGTAGAAAATCTGATGTTTGAGGATAAAAGCTGGGTGTATTTCTGGATAGAAAGAGACATGAAATCTCTTATATGAAAAGTTTATAAAGTACACCTAATACTTTTCTTTTTCCTTTATAACTTGGCATTATTTTAGAAATGCTTAGTCATTCTGCAACCATTAGAAGCATGAATTGTGGCTGTTATGACTCGTGATGTGAATAAAACAATAAATCTGTTCTAAAATGGGTCAAACAGAGCCATGAAATGGCATGAGACTGAATAGGAAGATATAATGACTTCTCAGCATTGTTCACTTTACTCCATTATAGAAGGACAAGTTCTGCAAACAGGTATACAGTGTCTGGCTATGGAGGAACAGAGCACAGTTGAGATAAATTCCAGTGCAGACGATGACTTACTGGAGGCGCTGTCAATGCTGCTGATGCTGTCTGTGCTGTGTAGGTGGTGTCTGTGCAGCTGCCTGTAGAGGCTGAATCTGGAGAACTTTCTGGGCTTTCCTATTCCTTTCAGTTTTGAATCTGCATCATCAACAGTCTTCAGGACAGGCAGATTTTTGTTAGATTCGTTTTTATCTTTGAGGCATAAGGATTCCATAGACTCTGTTGTTTCAGCCTGAGAAAATTATTTAAAAAACAAGAAAAAGAAAGAGAAGAAAAGAAACTGCATAAGATAAGCTGTGCTGTGGCCTTTTAATTCCAGTTTAAAGTTTACACATGACGGAGGCTCCCTAAGAGACACACAATAGTATGTGTGAGGTCAGCCACAGGGCAGTGGGCGATCCTTGTGAGCTGTTTAAATACTTCCAAAGGGATACCAGGAAGTCCATTATAGTTCCTCTTTCACTGGGCCAGAAGTTTCATGCCAATTAACTTTTTGGTTTCGATTACAATTACATGAGTTATACTCACTGTTGAGCTACTGAACTTCTTCTGATAAATATTAAGTAAGCGATGCTTTTTCTGTCAATTACTTTCCCCGTTACCTTTTCACTAAATCTCTGTTTTCCCAGAAAAGTCACCAACATGGACAGCAGTAAAATAAGATGGAGCCCATCAAACCTTTTAATAAGCACATTGATATTCTGGCAATCATTCGAGTTGAAATAACAAGTCACAAATATAGGCATATAGAGACTTTGGCAGCTCTTGATCTGAAAGATACTTTGAGAAGTTATTAACCTCCTGCTCTCAAACAGAATTCCCTGAATGACTCCAGACTGACCTATCCTAGTTTTGTATGTTTGTAAGAAGGAAGATTTCGAAAACCTTGGCAGCTAACTGTAATAAGGTTGCTTCTTTAACTTCAAGTCCAATTTTGCCGCACATTTTTGTTTATGAACTTTTTTCCCAAATAGGAGCTAAATCTTTAATTTAAATGGAAAGCAAAGGAACTGACTATGAGATAGCAAATGCTCTATCAGATCTGTTTTCTCTTCTTACAAGAGAAGAAACTGAGATTAACAGATGCATAGTTACAGACTCACTAAGTGGTATCTGAAACCAGGTCTGTGTTGGACTCAATGTTCTCTACCTCTCCAGGGATAGGCCACCTTCTCATTCAATCCATCAGTCAACCAATTACACTATTAATACACACTTATACAAACTGTGTCCCTTCTATGCAGTTCCATAAAGGTGAAATTTACTAACTGTGAGGGAAACCAGAGAAGGTGCCCCGATGACGCGCTTCACGCTGCCCACGTCCGTGAGTCTGTGTTCGTTGTCATCCCACCTTCCATAGGCCAGGTCAATCCCACCCACAAAGGCAACCGACTGGTCGATGATGATGAGTTTCTCGTGATGAGCCCACAGATATACACTGGATGACACATGATCTGGGTGCCTCATCACCTTGAGAGGAAAAAAACCACACACGTAATATGCTTTCTAAAATGTCTTTCATATTATAATAAAATAGGTCTGTTTACTCCCCTGAACAACATTTCCTACAATTCAAATGCTAAAATGTGCTATCTATACATCAAAGAAAATCCCCAAACTTCTAATTTTATCCTCAGTATTTAGCAGAGTATTTATTTATTTTATCCTCAGTATTTACCCCTGGATACTTTTCAAAACTCCCCTGACCACCCTGGACCCCTCACATATGGGGGAAGCTGCCCTTTAGCTTGAAATCTGGCCACATATTTCAATAAAAGTCAGTTCAATGGAATAGCAGATTCCCTTTTCCCCCAAAAGGGTTATGTTATATGTTATATAAAAAACACTGAAACTTTTTAGCCTACACCTCTCTCTGACAAAATTTTTTAATAAGTATATTGATATTTTGGCAGTTATTAAGTTGAACTAGTAATCATATTGATACAGGGATATAGATGTTTGGGCAGCTCTTGATTTTAAAGGTAATTTAAGAAGTTATTAACCTCCTGGTTTCAAACGGAATTCTCTCTTAAATAATCCCAGACTGACCTATTTTTGTATGTCTTTAACTAGAAACATTCCAAAAACTTTGGAGGCAACTTTATTTTTTCATAACATGTTTTTATTGTGGTAAAATACACATAACATAAAATTTACCATATTAACCTTTTTAAGTGTACAGTTCAGTGGTATTAAGCATATTCATATAGTGCAACCATCACCACTATCCATCACCAGAACTTTCTATTTTGCAAAACTGGAACTCTATACCTAATTAAACAAAAACTCCTTGTTCCCTCCTCCTCACAAAATCCGGCAACTACCATCTACTTTCTGTCTCTATGAATTTGACCACTCTAGGTATCTCATGTAAATGGAATCACACAATATCTGTCTTTATGTCTGGCTTATTTTACTTAGAATAATGTCTTCAAGGTTCATCCATGTTTTAACACATGTCAGAATTTCCTTCCTTTTTAAGACTGAAAAATATTCCATTGTATGTATATACCAATCCATTATTGAGAGTGTGATATTAAAGTGTCCAACTATTATTATAGAACTGCTTTATTTCACCCTTCAATTCTTTCAATGTTTGCTTCATATATTTTGATGGTCAGTATTAAGTATGTAAATGTTTATAATTATTACATTTTCTTGCTGCATTGAACCTTTTATTAATATATAATGTCCTTCTTTATCGATTGTAAACTTTATTGATTTAAGGTCTATTTTGTCCAATATTAGTATAGCCACTCCTGCTCTCTTTTGGTTATTACTTACATGGAATATCTTTTTTTAATCAGGTGAAATATATAATCATTATATACTTTAAGCCTGCTGAAGATTAATTCATTGTCTTGATGTAGCTCAGTGACTGGGCGACAATATTTACTGATAGGCTTCAGGTCTTTGGTAAAATATCAAAAGGCTTTTTTCAAATTGCTTATCATGCTTATTCACTTTACTAGTACTGTATACAAAGTGCTTTTAAGGAGAGCACTTTAAATCCTAAAGGAGTTCTCTTTGTTGCTATCAGTGTTCAAGGGATATCCCAGGGAGATCACATTTAAGAGGTTCCTTAATGAGGAGTATAGAAACTTGACAGGGCTCTTAAAACAACTCTAGGAAGAATGTTCTTGGCTAAATTATCAGGGTAAGAGAAGCAGAAATGAGAACTCTGCTGACTCCATCAAGATCAGAAGTATAAGAAAGTATAATTAGTTTATTTCTGAGAAGTTCACAATATTATTGATTCAAAATATACATTAGGGAACTCTAAAGATTACCACTGCTCAAAGTAAAACGTATTTGAAAAACTACAGAATAATAAAGAAGAAACATTGTTAAGCAAGATGACCTGAATACCTTTATGTTGGGGTGTAGATGCATCAAAGTCCTCTTGCTGTATTCACTATTGATTCCAAGAGCAAGTTCCACCTCTTTGTAGAGCATAATGAAGATATGCACCCCCTGTTGCTGTCACAAGAGAAAACACAAGGAGGAATAAGAATTTCTGGAGGTAGGTTATGATTTTCTTTTTCTTCTTCATTTCTGGGGCATTGTACTTTCTAAAAATTTTCTCTATAAACAAGTATAATAAAATATTTAATGAAAAGTGCAATACAAGAAGGTGAAACATAAGTGTATATTAAGACACAAATATAAAAAATAA
The DNA here is from genome assembly GCF_964374135.1 of Grampus griseus. NCBI lineage: Eukaryota > Metazoa > Chordata > Mammalia > Artiodactyla > Delphinidae > Grampus > Grampus griseus. Next base: position 49,227,952 of record NC_138998.1, read on the forward strand.
AAATTTATCTCCCTTCCATTCTATGATTTGTCATACTGAGACAGTCAGTATTTGACTAATTATAGCCAGAAAGTTGAAATTGCAACTTGAAATACTAAAAGTATCTGATAGTCTTACAACTTTGAACATCTCAGAACACTTGACCTTGAGGAAAGTTTTGACCTGATTCATGTTACAGGATTAGGATCTTCTGCTTGTCTTTATTATACCACAAAGAATTGAAATAACAGTGTTTTTAAAACTCTGATGCAATAAATTATGCTAAACATGCCTTAAATGTTTCTGGGGGTATTTTCATAGAGTTTTTCTTTACTAAAAATTATATCAGTGGAAAAAACATGTCTCAGTCTTCAGAGGTGAATGTATTGGTTCATACTCTTAACCCATAATTAAATCATTAATGTCTATTTCACCACTGAAATGACTTCTTCAGAAGTCAGCTTCTCTAACATTCAAAAATCCCCGAGTTTTAGCAGCAGCACAGAAATTAACATTGATCCATTCTTAAACCTTGGACCTAAAAGAAAGTAGACAAGGCCGTTGTGAAGGTCAAATTAAATCAAAATTGCCTCATAAACTTTAATATGCTATACAAATAATATTTATTCTTAATATTAACCATCAAAGAAATGTCCAACAGCTGGTAGTATAGAAAAGTACTAGTATTTTCTCTCTGGGCGGTGACAAGGTTTTAGCTTATGATAAATTGCCTGACTCTGGGCGGTGACAAGGTTTTAGCTTATGGTAAATTGCCTGACACCTGAATGTCCTCCCCCATCCCTGTCCGCTTACACAGTTCGGCCACCAACATATAGTTCCTCCAGGAAACTCTATCTTATTTACCCCCACTTCTTATATCACTTTTTTACTTTTTAGGTTTGCATCCTCAGTGTTGCTGTGCAGTTTGCAACATTTTAATTTGCATTTACTGTACCCAGCAGCTCTGAAAGCATCCTGCAACATATTACATGCATATTGAGTACTGTAGCTACACCTAGGCATTTAATATCCTACAGATTTAAGGCAAGAAGTTTTCCATAATCCTTTCTAGAGTATTTGAGATGCAGGCATATCTAATAAACTAGAGTGAATAATTCAGTTACAGTTTAAATGTAATCCATGGTAATTAGGTATTGTTCATAATGGACATTTGAGTCACAAATTTAAGAAGCCTTACTGGTTGAACACATCTAATTTATAACAACTGGATATTTTTGCAATGCTATAAAAATGTGAAATAACATAAGAGTTAATATTTTTAGGCTGCAAGATGTAAAATCTTGGAGTAAACCAAACATATATACAGTTCCCCAATGTTGCTCTGCCAATAAAAAGCATATTTTGGCCCCTAAATCCTTATAATAACACATCACTTCAAAATACTAACTCTATCTTACTTGGTGTCAGTAATATCTGAGAAGTGTGCATATTTTTGAAGGGATACACTAGATTTACATTCTGGGCTGCATTAAAGAAATCTGAGTACTAAGAGAAGACCCATTCTTGCTCTGAAAAAAAACAGGATTAAAAATACATATGTCGGGGCCTTCCCTGGTGGCACAGTGGTTGAGAGTCCGCCTGCCGATGCAGGGGACCCGGGTTCGTGCCCCAGTCTGGGAAGATCCCACATGCCGCGGAGCGGCTGGGCCCGTGAGCCATGGCCACTGAGCCTGCGTGTCCGAAGCCTGTGCTCCGCAACGGGAGAGGCCACAGCAGTGAAAGGTCTGCGTACCGCAAAAAAAAAAAAAAAAAAAAATGTCATTTTATTTCTCTGGTTAACAGCTGACTTTTGGAACTTGCTTGTTATTTATTATATTATGCAACTATTGTTGTAATCAAGTACATAAGTACAGACTTGAGTAAAGAAATAAGGACGTGAAAGTGCAGGCAGGAAGTGAACAGATTAATTTCTAATGATCTGGTCAGTGAGCACTCTAAATGAAAACTAGAACATTATTTTATTTTTCTCCTCTACTATTCAGATTTACTTTGCTATTTGAATATTTTAGGATTCAGCACTGAATAGCAGTTTAAAAAAATAGCCTCCCGTTGAATGACTTAATATAAAGTTTAAGACCACCAATTTCAACCTAAATTATAGAACGTTACACCTGACATCTTTCATCACAGTTCATTTGTTTTAAATGGATGAAATTCTGCTTCTTAGGCTTATGAGATTATTACCCATGAAGTACAGTAATTGAAAATTAGGAACTGGCCTGAATCTTACAATTTTCCATTTATCTGCATAACTAATGGATTTTTTAAATAACAGAGATTTTTAATGTTAATGGATTATAGCATTATCCTCCATCTATTAATACCTGACATTTTCTTCTATACTGTGTCTTTTCACATTGAAATAAATAACTCTGTAGGAAATAGGATAGAGACTTTTAAGCATTTTAGCTTAAATAGAAATGACTAATAAGGAAGTAATTAAATATAAAAAGTTCATTTTTATGTAGTCTGGTTTACAATTATTTACTTATGTCCATGCCCACAATAAACAGTTAATTAGTGACAAGATTCCTGTGATAATAAAGCAATAAATTCCTCTTCTTTTGGTCAAGGCATTACAACACTGCCATAAACTCTAAACTATAAAGGGCAAAGCAAAATACTTCCTTTGGGAATGAAGGCATTTGTTGGGCCATAATAGTGCAGACTTATACAAAATATGGGAAATATCTGTGCAAAATGAAAGCCTAATTACAAAAAAAAGGACTGATGTTAATTCTGTAATTTCAAAAATACACTTTTGAAGTATCCAGTGTTTTACCAATGCCTTTTAGTGACCCCCAGGGGAAATTACTTTTTGCTCAGAAGAAAAGTATTAATAGGAGAAGTAGGAAAACAAATAGCCTGGACTTGACTGTGCTTCTTACGTTTCTATGCCATGTTTCTTATCTCTGCTGCAGTCAACTAACCCAAGGATTCCACAGAATAAACTTTATGACACCTGAGTTTAAAAAGATAAAAGTTCTATCCTCTTTTCTAATTAGTTTTTAAGCAAGTAGAACAGATATAATACTATTAACAGTAGGATTTTTTAGGTGCTTTACACATACAAATGCATGTGAAGAAAATGAAAAATAAACATCTTTTATAGTTGAAATCAAGAGACTTTGCTTCTGAGCCAGCTTTTTCTCTGATTGTTCAAGCACTGTGGTCAAATATTTTCTAAATGTAGCTAAGTTTGTCAATTGCCTTAAGATAGCTTAGCTAACACATCTCCAGGATCATCACTTGTCAAGAGCTTCCCCAGTGGAGGGGGGGATGGGAGGTGGAGGAGGTGTGCGATATTTTAGGAACATGCAAAGTAAAGGATAAAAAAAAATCGTATCCTCACCATTTAAATGCAAGCAGCACTGGGATGTAAGAGCACATGTGCTCATGCGCCTTTTTTTAAAACCAGTTTTGTTCAAAGCACAGTCCTTAAGGTTGAAGATCCCTTCCCTCCTTCCCTGCCATGCCCTTCTAGCCCACCATTTTGGTAAGATTCCCTTTGATTTTTCTCTGCAGTGATGTGATTATTCATCTCGTTTGACAAACCTGGACATCTTTCCCTCCTGTTGGTCACTGACTGCAACTCTAGAATGTGCCTTGTGACCCAGGACAGAAAGAAATTAACCTGACGACAAAATCCTCCCTGAGAACCTAGGTTCTGTTAAGTCTCCAGGTGGCTGCACTTGAAGAATCTTTTGGTGCAAGTCTCATCAGAAATATCACATATTTCTAAGGTTAAAATATACAAATTGGATCCAGGGATGCAGTTACGATAACTATGATGCAACTTATCTCACCTCTTAGTGCAATAAATGCAGAACTGTGAAAACCCTGGGATGCTGCTTTGAGTTAAAGCAGTCTGCCTCTCGACATTGGCTTACACTATTTTAAATGATGACATTGCATATCAGAAGGCCAAAGAAACAGGAAAATATCAACTTGGCTATTACCAGAGAAACAAAATATTGTATTTCCCCCCTAAGAAACATCCATTAAAAGAAATGTTTGCCTATATGTTGGCTATAAAGCAGAGACACTGAATTTCTCCCCAAAGATCTACACAATCAGTTAGAAGAAAAAAATAATTCATTTCAATCAACCTTGCGGACCTCTGGGACCCATTAATGCAAGAATAAATGCTATTTTAAACCCAGTACTTTGTGAAGCTAGTGGCTTTCAGAAACTAAATTATTTATGTGAAGCAGTGTTTATGAGCATATGAAATGTCAATCTGGAATGATCTGAATGTTAAAAATTTAATAATATTTTGTAACTGGATTAAGGAAGAGCAATTCTCTTAAATGTACCACTGAGAAATTAACATTTAATAGTATTACTATTTCCTTAGGAAATTTAAAAAATCATTTCAGGCAATTTAAAAATTACAAGTTTCAAAAAGCAGATGAAATTGAAACAAACAAAGCACGGTTATCAGGCAGCACTATTTACCTGGTCATGGTATTCACCTGGTACCTCACAGGATTCATGGGCCATAAAAGCAAAGAGAAGCCATGATAGTGACAGAAAAGGGACCTGGACTGAGGGGAATAAACAAACACACGCCAGCTACCATGAAGTGGAGGACCAGGTGTGCAGGACCTGCCTCCTGAGCCCTGATCTGGCAACTAGCTTTCTGGAGTATACTTAAATGTCCTGTAGGCACCTCACATGCACATGATCTAAAATGTAGCTCTCTGACGCTGGGTTCTTCCCACTTCCTCCTACTACCAGATTCACCGTCCCAACACACCATATTTATCAGATCACCCTTCTTCCATCATACCCCCCCGACAGTGGTTCCCCACTGTCGTCTGTAAAGCGCAAACCACTGGCTTGACTCACAAAGCCTCCACATCCCAACGGCCTTTCCAGCTCGATCTCCCATCCTACCTATGCTAACACTCAGGTGTCATCAACTTTGTCACCTTGCTGTGACTGACAAGGCCTTATGAATTCCTGCATCCAGAATGTTTCCTCATCACACTTCCTATACCTAGAAAGTGCTTCTTTTAAAATTTCTGGCCCATACTAAATGCCCTAAATTCCTCATGTTGTGAGGGGCTTCCACATCAGACCTACCCAATGTTCTCCCTCCTGCTTTGAATCTTGGCACTGTCTCTGTACCCAGCTGACTCTTGTGTAGATTTTTAAGCTCCTTTAGGTCAAGAATCGTGTCTTTTATTTTTGTACATTCCCATGTGATTAGCCAAGTGCCCTGCACGTAAGAGGCATTCAACAAAAACATGTTAATTGAAACCTAAAAGAGTAAAGCATCGGATAAGTTCTATGAGGAGAGGATTTTCTGTTATGATTGATGATCGCTAGGCAAGGCTGGAAAAACTTATTAGAATGGAGTTTCAGGAGTTTACTTTTAGAGGAGAAATGGGAAAGCTGCCATTTCGCAGAGAGAAACATGGAGAAAGTTATAGCCCATTCAATATGTAGAAAGATGTTTGGTAAGGCTAGGACTAAGCCCAGGATATGAGTTCTTCAGCAAGCCCTCCATGGGCGAGGATGGAATCCTATTCACACACATGGCATCCTTAGTAATTAGTGTAGTACCAGGCTCAGAGAAGACACAGTAACTGTATGATGGATTATTTAATGAATATGCAAATAATGCTTTTCAAGACCAGAATTTCCAATTTTGTGAATGGAAGTCTGTTGAGACAACAGATTAGACTAGCCTTGAAAATGATGCTGTTTGGTAGAACATGTGTCTGAAATAAAGACAATCAACTTCTTTTGCCTTTAATATCGACAGTGAGGTCTGCCTATTCTATCCCCAGATATCCTAAACTAAAGGCATGGGGAAAAGACATTGAAGGAAGGGGGAAAGGTGAGTGGGAAAGGGGTAGTGGAATGTAGAGGATGGAAAAAAAGAAATAAGTGATGGCTGTGATAAACAGAAAATATTGATTCTAACCCCAATTACTTAGGACCTACAAATCTGCTAGAATGTTTAATGACAGAATTCTAAAAGTTAAGACAGTTTCAAATAATAGTAAAAAGGCTACTAGCACTCCCTAATTTGGACATGATTAATAATAAATTGAACTTAATTCAACTATTCTAATTCAACTTAATTTAACTCGGTTGAGGGCCAACCACATAAAATATTTCATTAGAAATATGAATGTAAAGTAGTCATTGGTGAGCCTATACTGCTTCAGTTGTTTACTTTTTATAACAAAAAAAGCACACTCAATGCTCACCCAGGATCTACAGGGTCACACCATTTCACACTATTACCATGAACTGTCCCAAAACTGGAACCACCAATTCTTTATGTCCTTCCATTTGACATGCTTCAACATCAGCTTGACCCCATCTGACTGAAATCATTCTCAGATGACTTCGAATTTTGCTCAAATGACAAAGTAATGAAAAATAAATAAATAAAATTCTATGTTTCATTTCATCATTTATTACTCGATGAAATTTTATTACAATTTTTTGCCTAACAAATCAGCTGCCTACAACTGATTAAAAAACAAAAATTAGACTTGGTAATATAATCCATGCTGTGAATTAGGTGAAAATATTTATGATTCACAAGTAATGGGAAAAAAATCAGAACCAAATGAACTTGAAAACAGTTAAGTATTCTACTTTTTGTCAGGTTCTAAAGAAAAAAGTTATAAGTGTATATGAAGGGCTTTGGGGAAAAAAAGGCATTTCAGAGGCAATAAACTTTTTAAAAATTACATCAGCATTTGTTAGGAAAGTACATACTGCTTTTCGCTTAAGAATGCAGTCCAACCTCCAACGATTTCCTTCAACCACCGGACGTTTCAGGAAGATTTCTGGACTCAACCTGAAATCACGAAACCAAGATTTCAAGAAACTAAAACAAATATAAAGTTCTGATTGTGTCATAGGAAGCAGAGGCAATTTTAGCTCAAATGTCATCACCATCCTCCACTGTGGCAGGCCATCCAAAGTTCCACTATGAGTCCATGTACAACTTCATATGGGAACAGCAGCCTCTACCCCAAAAAAGTCAATTTCAATTTCTCTATCTTACTCACACATCATACATAGACACACTTGCAGATACTACTGACTGTCCACCTTCTCCTTCCTTGCTGTCAGAGCCCACCTCCCATGACTGAATGTGACTATTCTAAATAATTGCTTTCCCAGACTCCTGTGCAGCTCCAGCACAAAATAACACAATCCTGTAAAATGAGATATACGAGGAGGTACACGAGGGGTTAATGGAAAAGTTGTTTCTCTTATGAGAGGAAGAGACACATGCACACACAAAAAAAACCCCAGGAAAAGCGGCTCTAGGATGGATGTTGTATGGGTGCTTAGACAGGTGCCAAATAGAAATTTAAGGGCAAAGCCAGAACCCTGAAATCACTGGATGACTTCACCAACTTTAGTACTGCCTAACTTTACATTTCTCATTCAATGAGACAAATCCTCATTGTTTAAGCCACCTTTAGTTGAGCATTCTAGCAACCTAGGCCAAAAGTGTTCTAATAGATAAACATGAACACTGACTTCCTATACCAAGCAGTGTCCATGGAAACCTGGGGCTTTCTGAGCAGGGAAGAAGGCAGGCTTGCTGATAGATGAACTTTTCCCAGTGTGAGAATGGACCCCTGGGTTCTTCTCCTTAGTAGTGCCACAAGCAGCACAGTACAGGAGTCACTTTTTCCCTTGGGGGTGTGTTCAAAATTACTGCCTGAGTTAAACTGGTAAGTAGTGTACCTCCTCTATAATGGGAAAAACAAACAAAAACAATAAAGAAAATTTCATCCACTGAAATGCTAGACCTGGAGGAGTGGGGTAGACTGTGTAAGGATCAAAGCCTTACAGAATACTAGCGTGGAATATTGGCTTAGCCAGGGAGTCTTCTAAGCATGTGAAAACAACAGGGTTTTAAGGAGCTAAAGAGATTAAAAGAAATAATTTTACGCTCTGTGTCATTCAGTTAAAGAAAATAAAAACCCAGAGAAAAAAGTGTCTAAAGAAACTCATATTGGGTAGATAAATATGAAAACAGACAAATAGAAGGTGTACAGTATAAATATTAACATATTTAGTTTAGAATAGGAAACAACTCAAACAAACAAAAAAAATGCAGCAACTGATAGGAAAAGATCTAAGCTGAATTAAAAACAGATCTGTTTTAAATAGAAAAGTGTGTCATTGGGCACTGCTAGTTCACTGAAAGTAGGACATACCCAACAACATATATACACTTGTAATTTTTGATGTACACATTAATTATGGGATCAGAGGGCTTCAGTTTTGGGGTCATTTTCAGGTCTATACTCTGCAATTAAGCCTTCATCATCTTTTTTTTTTAAATCTAAAAGCATTGTGTACCCTGTATGCAGAGTATTCTATTAAATGCTTTGGAGAATCTTAAGCAGGCTCTCAAGGAGACCTGGATTTTGAGGATAATACATGAAAAGATAAAAATAGTCATGCTAATAAAAACTGAAAGTATAAACAAAGGCAAGGAGCGAATAGCTATGACCCACAAGCATCATTATGTCAAGATCTTTACTAAGTAATTATTAGCTAAGCAAAATTCAAAAGAATTGTGTAATACTACATATCATTGAGTTTAGGACACCAATGACTGTAAGATGCATCATTACTGTGTGTATCACTAAGAAAGAAAAAATAATGACAGCTATAACTATAAGATGTTATTGAGTGTATGATGTATTACGACTTCAGAGATGTTGAAATGTGCTTCTAAGTAAATGCTCCTTTTAGAAGATTTTATAGCTGCAAATGCTTGTATGAGAAAAAAAAGCTTAAAATCGATGATCAGAGCTTCCATCTTAAGAAGACAGAATAAAAGAATAAATTAAGAAAAAGTAAGAAGGATGGGAATAATAGATAAGAATGGAACTCAATGCAATATAAAACAGAACAACAGTAGACAAAACTCAATGAAACCAAAATCTAGCTCTTTGAAAAGTTTAATAAAATTGACAAACTAGCTAGATTGAAACAGAAAAAAGGAGTTTGACTATTTTAGATTTCTTACTTAAGTGGGAAGAAATAATATCAATCCTACCCAAACTCTTCCAGGAAACAAAGGCAGGGGAAATACCATCTCATACAATGAGGCTAGCATTATCTTAATACCAAAACCAAACAAAGACAATCCAAGAAAAGAAAAAAATTAAGTACAATATTCCTTATGATCATAGAGGTAAAAATCTTTACCAAAACATCACAACTTATAAAAAGGATAACAAATCATGACAAAGTGGGGTTATTTCTAAGAATGCAAGGTTAGTTTAAAAGTTGAAAATCAATCAATGCAATTCAGCACATTAACAGAAAAAAAGAAAAAAATGGTCATTTCAATACATGCAGAAAAGTCTTGACAAAATTCAATACCCATTCAGAATAAAAACTCTCAATACATTATAAATAGGAAGGAATTTCCTCAAAGTAATAAAAGGCACCTATTAAAAAAAATCTACCTAAAGCATATAATAAAAGACTGAAAGCTTTTCTTCTAAGACTGAGAACAAGAAAGTTGTCTGTTCTCATCACTTCTATTCAACATTTTACTGATGATGCTAGCCAGTGCAATAAGGAAAAAAAAGAAAGAAAAAGAAAATAAGAAATAGAAGGCATGCAGATTATGAAGGAAAAAGGAAAACTGTCATTATTCACACATCACATGATCATCTATGGGACAAATCCTAGGGCATCTACAAAAAAGCTATTCACACTAGTAAGTGAACTAAGCAAGATTGCAGCAAATAAGATCAATATAAAAAATCAACTGCATTTCCATATGCTGGCAGTAAACAATTGGAACATGAATTTTTAAAAATACCATTTACAATAACATAAAAAAACACGAATTATTTAGTGATAAGTGCAAGACCTGTATATGGAAAGTACAAAACACTAATGAGAAAATTTAAATAAGATCTAAAAAAATGGAGGGATATACAGTGTTTATGAATTGGAAGACTCAATACTGAGAAAGAAGAAAAAATTTGACATACTGTCTAACCAGTGGTGATTTTACCATTCTTTCCCCTCTGATTTCTCAGTTGGGAGGGAGAACCTGGAAATGGGCATTGGCACTGGTAGAGAGAGCCTCAGAAGTCCTCTAGCTCAGGCTTGAGGAGGAAGAGTGGGATTTCCTGACAGTGATAGTGGTGGCAGGGAGGGACCCACAGGCATCAAAAATGAGGAAATGGAACTTTTCTCTCCAATGGAAGAGCTGTGGTTCCAAGAGGAAAATATAAATATCCATTGCTTGGCTCTGGACACAAAGTGTCATTGAAGAAAGTGTGTGGCAGAGCAGGGTAAATAAAGCCTCTTTCTAACAAGAGGACTAAAAAGGGAAGCCACAGGCAACCCATAAGGAGTGGGTATACCATGGAGAGACAGGAGCTCAGAAAAGCAATGCTATAAAGTTGTTTATGAATTTCTAGCTCACTCCTAAGCTGCCCACGCATGGGTTTGGTCCTAATATTATGCCAAAGAATTTGAAAATTGAAATAAGAAATAGACCACTGACCAAATTGGCCACTAGGTGGAGCACATGGGGGGGCAGATCTAAACAGCACTGCAAAGGCTTTGAAAACAAAATTGACATTAAAAACACACAGGTAGAAGACTGGTTGCAACATTCTGCATGAACCCAAATGGGCCAATTTCCTGCTAAAACAAAAATATCAACATTCTCTATAAGATTTAAACAAGACCCAGAGTCATAATATTCAAAACTTCCAGAATACAGTAAAAAATTACTTGGCATACAAAAAAATCAGAAAAATCTCAACTTGCAGGAAAGACATTCAACAAATGCCAATGCCAAAATGACATAAGTGTTGGAATTATTTAATGTAATTCTCTGCCAGATATTATAAAAATGTTTCAACAAGTAAGGGTGAACACTCTTAAAATGAATGGATGGTCAGAAAGTCTCAGCAAAGAAATAAAGATATAAATAAAAACCAAAGAGAAAATTTCAAACTGAAAAATACAATTACAAAAAACCAAACTCTCACTGGATAGGTTCAGTACCAGAACAGAGATGACAAAGGAAATAATCAGTGAACTTAAAGACAGATAAATAGAAATTATCCAATTTGAATAACAAAGAAAAGATTGAAAAAAATGAACAGAGCCTCAGAGACTTGTGGGACAATACTAAAAGACACAATTTATGTCATCAGAGACTCAGAAAAAGAGGAGAAAGAGGGAAATGCAGGAAAAAAGTTTGAAGAAAAAATGGCTGAAAATTTCTCAAATTTGATGAATGATATAAACCTACAGATTCAAGAAGCTCAGTGAACTCCAAACAGGATAAATTCAAATACCATAATCAAACTGCTGAAAACAAAAGGCAGGAAGAAAATGTTGAAAGCACTCAGAAGAAAAACAATGCATTATTATTATTATTATTTTTGTGGTACACGGGCCTCTCACTGTTGTGGCCTCTCCCATTGCGGAGCACAGGCTCCGGACACACAGGCTCAGCAGCCATGGCTCACGGGCCCAGCTGCTCCACTGCGTGTGGGATCTTCCTGGACCGGGGCATGAACCCGCGTCCCCTGTATCAGCAGGTGGACTCTCAACCACTGCACCACCAAGGAAGCCCAACAATGCATTATTTAAGAGGGGAACAATGATTCAAAATGACTGCGAATTTCTCATCAGAAAACATGGAGGCCAGAATGAAGTGGAGCAAATTGTAGCTAGACTGTATAAAGTTCTTCTACAGTTTAGTAATAAGAAAACAATCCAATAAAAAAAGAAAGGTAAGATTTTAATATGTTTCCAAAAAAGCTACACAAATGTCCAAAAGTCACAGGAAGATATGCTTAACATGAAAAGACCTTGCTAATGCCAATTAAAACCACAGTGAGAGACTACTACATACCCTTTGGAATGACTAACATTAGAAAAGACTAACAGTACCAAGTGCTTGCAGTGATGAGGAGGAATGAAACTCTCATACATTAGTAGTACAAGCACTTTGGAAAACAGATTGACAGTTTCTCATGTTAACCATATATTTAACTCCTAGTATTGATATAATACAGTAACTTGAATCTACTTTCTAAGACAAGGGTTAGCTAACTGTGCTCCATGAGCCAAATCTGGTCCATCGCCTGTTTTATTTAGTATGGCTTATGAGCTAAGAATGGTTGTTACATTTTTAAAGGGTTATTAAACACACACACACACACACACACACACACACACATACACACACACCCCACACACACACACAAAGAAGAATATACATCAGAGACTGTATGTATGTGACCTGAAAAGCCTAAAATATTTACTATCTGGCCATTTACAGAAAAAGTTTGCCAACCCTGTTGAAAGTCAGAGGCTTTTGAACTTTTTGGGTCATAATCCACAGGAATACATTATGAATCCACCCCAATATTTTCATCTATCTACCTACCTATCAATCAGTCTTCTACTGACTACTGAAATAAAAATTTCACAAAATAACCCTTACTGCCACTTAAGTTGCAACTTTCCGTTCTCTTATTTCCTTCCTTTTCTTATCCTATTTCATTACTTAAATAAAATTCTGAACATAACCCACTGAATTCTTTTTTTTTAATAAATTTATTTATTATTTTTGGCCGCGTTGGGTCTTTGTTGCTGAGCACTGGCTTTCTCTAGTTGCAGCGAGCGGGAGCTACTCTTTGTTGCGCTGCATGGGCTTCTAATTGTAGTGGCTTCTCTTGTTGCAGAGCACGGGCTCTAGAGCACAGGCTCAGTAGTTGTGGTGCACGGGCTTAGCTGCTCTGCGGCATGTGGGATCTTCCTGGACCAGGGCTCGAACCCATGTCCCTGCATTGGCAGGAGGATTCTTAACCACTGCGCCACCAGGGAAGCCCAATTCTTTTAATAAATAATTACTAAAGGGCTTCCCTGGTGGCGCAGTGGTTGACAGTCTGCCCGCTGATGCAGGGGACACAGGTTCGCGCCCTGGTCCGGGAAGATCCCACATGCCGCGGAGCAGCTGGGCCCGCGAGCCATGGCCACTGAGCCTGAGCGCCCGGAGCCTGTGCTCCGCAACCGGAGAGGCCACAACAGTGAGAGGCCCGCATACCACACACACACAAAAATAATAATTATAATAATAATTACTAAAGAGTCGCAACCCACCATTTGAAAAACATAACATTAAAATCAACGTAAATGTGTCTCCTACTTAGAATAGTATTAGCTTGTGAGCCAGTCCAAATGAAATGTTGAGTTTGTTTTTCACTTTAGAGCCTTTGTCTCCAGCTCAAAGGAGACCTTGTTTCTGTTCCTGTTCCTCTGATAAACTTCCCCTTTAAATATCTTTGTTTATTGTTTTTCTTCTTTTTCTCCAGTTTTACTAATCCAGTCTGTCTCTGGCCTGTTTAATGCACGGACTCAGTACAGACACTGTGGCAGACCCCACCTGTACCCTCACCACCGACGGGCCAGGCAGAGAACTAATCTAGGCAAAGACTCAACACACGTGCTCCAAACATCCCTGCTGACCAGTGGGAATAAGAATCACCATCATCCAGAGGAAAGGTGATCTAAGCCACGCTTTATACATCCATCCTAAGTTAAAGCAATGGACTGGAAGCCACATCTTGGCGCCCAGCCTCATTCTAGGACTCACTCCAGTGAACACTGGGTAGTTCACAGGTGACGTGAAGTAGCACCAAGCACAGAAAAGACATATAAGACATGTTCTCCTGGTAGATACAGATAAACAAGTGAGGAATGTTCACTAATCCTTACACAGAAACTACCTCTTTTGATACCTTCAACTTCTAGCTAGGATTTACTCTTCACCTTAATTTTCAGATAGTCTGGGCTGTTTAACGAATCATTCTCTCTTCTAACCTGACAGCCTACCTTAGAATTTACCTCTTCAGAAAATGTCTTCTGACTAAATCTACCCAAATCTGATTATTACTTTATCCAGCACCTTAAAAAAAATCCAATCTGCACTTAAAAAATGTCAGAGCTAAAAGGGATCTCGCACACCATGCGGTGCAGTCGGCTCCTGGGAGAGGCAGCTCCAGGACATGTGGGCACTAGAGCAGACACACTGGATCCAAGCCAGCACCAGCACGTACAGACTGTGTTGCTACGGGCAGTTTCCTAATCGGCCCCACTGAGCCTCACTTTTCTCATCTGTAACACAGTCCCTGGCGTTTAGTAAGAATTCAACTAATAGTAGCTACTTACTGTTAATGTTATTCAACTATGCCTTAGAAATGACCCCTTATAAAGGTGAATATGACTTGCCCCAAGTTAGTAATAGTAGGCCCCTAAGGCGGTCTGAGCAGAGACGCTCACCATTCCTCTCCTGGACCACAACGATAACTCGCTAGATGGTCTCTATAACCACTGTTCAATTCATCTTCTACACTATAACCAAAATGGTCCCTTTTAGAAAACAAATTTGACTAAAATTCCCATGCTTAAAAATGTTCACTGATTCCCAGTGTTCAAGGGACTGCACTGGAGTTCAAAGGACTCCAGTGTTCCAACAATGCAAACTCTTTAGCAGCTCATCAAGGGCCCTTCACAATTTGGCCCTAACCCGTCTTTTGAATGCTATCTCCACCCACCATCCCAAAGAATGCTATGCTTAAGCTGTTTACGACCTCTACCTTCCGCCAAAATTGCTGTGCTCTCTCACCCCTCTATGCCTTGGTCCTGGTTATCCCTCTGTCAAAAACATTCACTGTCTTAAACTGAACAGCTCCATCACCCAGGACTCAGGCCAGCGTTCTGTCCGTTGAAGCTTCCACAGCTCCTGCAGGCTCAGTCACTGCCCTAATCCATTGTTCTACACATGACTTCCTGACTCTCTACTGTTGCAGGGTAGGGGCTGCTTGTCTTTCATCTTTCTGTACACGTGGCCTTGTTCAGTACCCGTCATAGAGGCTGCTCACTAAATAGCTCTGGAATGAATGAGTGAATAAATTAACAAATGAAAAGATGGATGGTTAAATGAATTAACAAATAAAGAAACTAAGAGCGTCTAGGTCCCAGGTTGCTTCTCATTTCACTAAATCTGCCTTTGCTTGCATACTAATTGTTTTAGAAACAGATTAACACAGTTTTCACTCATGTATATGATGTCTCTTGAATTAGGTTGGAAACTTCTAAAGGTCATGTGCACCTTCTCACTATGCTTTTCACTCTCTCAGACCCAGATACATCAGGGTTTGATAGTTTCTGAATGCTCTCTTTTGCAACATACTTGCACAACAAGTATTTTCTTCCTTGTTATGAGGGAAGTTCCTGCAAAGGTTTTATTTCAAGGAGTGCTGTAATAAGATGTTATCCTAGTGCAGTCACGAAAAAGGAATAACCTCCTGATTTATTTTCTTGCTGACAGCAGAAGAAAAAACATTCAAGGTTCCATCTCTTTAGATGTTTAAATGAGTCTGTATTTTAGTGTTCAGAACCTTCAAAATATATATTATTTGCTTGTGTAAAACATGAAAATATGGGCTCAGTGGAAATGCTATTTTCAGTCTCTTTCATGTCCCTGTCAAACTTTCAGAAATACTTTTTAAAGGGACATACCTACTACATTAAGCTTGAATCTACTCTCATACGTGTTTAGAAAGTATTCAACCAAAGAGGTAGCTTCTAAGTATGAAACTTTCTTTTATTCCTGGTAACTGACAGAAGAGACAAAATTTGGCAAGAATATAAAGGGCAAGATTAAGGTCCTCCATAAACATGAGAATAAGCAGGTTCTCAGACATGCTGACTATCACACACCCTATCTATTGAATCTAGATCAATCATTCTCAACCAAGAGGGACTGTGCCCTGCCAGGGGACATGTGATGACAGCTGAAGACATTTTGGTTATCACAACTGGGAGCTTGCTACTGGCATCTAGTGGATAAAAGCCAGGGATACTGATGGTTCTAAACATCCCACAACGCACAGAACAACACCCCCATAATAAAGAATTATCTGGCCCCAAAGGTCAATAGTGCCAATTGGGAAAGCATACCCTAGAATTACAGATTTCCTCATCACTGAGGCAAAACAGTAGAAGAAGATGCGTTCACATTCCTAATTACTCTCCCCTCCCTGAAAAACCTAGAATTAGGAGGAAATGAATTATGAAGGTATTTTCATAGTTCAGTACAAGAGAGCATTTGGAAGGAAACAGGATAGGGAAAAACAGGGGGCATTTCAAGCAACTAAGTTCTTAGAAGAAAAACATATTTAAGACATTTTCATTTCCATTGTAGCAAATGTTAGCATCTGCAATGGGTTTTAACTATCCAGGCAGATGGATAATTGGAACTAAAGTCAGACTACAAAGCCTACACCCACTCCAGGAGGAAAATTTCCCAAGAGCTAAATGAGTTTTAGGTACAAGACTTTCAGTGGCTTTAATAAACATAATAACTCTCATGGATGATTTTAAAGGGGATTAGAAAGTTGAAACATGATGCATCTCCAAAAAAGCTAACCATTACAATGGATATTTTAATAGAATAGGCAAATGGGAATATTCTAATTTCAAAGGGACAATTCAGAGGAAGCATATTCATTGGACCTCATGACAGACATAACCAGATGAGGAAAGATACCCAGGGAAGATTATTTTCCATTACCTCTACACCTATATTTGCATTGCAAAATAATCTTTACTAAAATGAATACGGGTTATCTGCTTCCAAATGGAAAGACAAAAACAAAACTGTTCAAACGAAATATTTTAAGAATATATATGGGTGCCAGGTTTTTTGAAAAGACCTTTTAGTGGAGGCTACTACAATTAATTAGTTGAGACTTTGGCCAAACCACCTGTGAGTACTGCTGTCTTTCCTAATGTACAATTCTACAACAGCACAACACTGTTCTATATTCCTAAACATAGAGACCTCCAAACAAACTCCCCAGGGACAAATACTAACCACCAATCTGTGATAAAAATCTCTTCTTTGGCCTCTTCCATTGCATTTGCCACATCTTCAAAATATCCTTTGGCATTAACATACCTGAAAGACAAGTTTTCTGTTTCATTTTTTGAACAAAACAAACAAACAAAAAGGAATCTATCGTATGGCAAAAGAGAAGATGGAAGCCACTGCCTAGAGTTTCTACAAAACCACCAGTTTACTTTGTATAACTGGAAACAAGGATTGAAAACACCTTCTGTCTGCTATGTAGGAAGTACAGTAAGTAGACAGAAGTAGGCAATCTGATTCTTTTCTGCTGAGAGAATAACGCATTGATTGGTCTTATCATCGTATGGGGTCAGATGAATTCTCCCATCCTGTCGAACTCACACATGGTTGTTCTTCTGAGACTGAAAGCAGACCAGCTTCTAATCCATGGGTAGAAAAGCATGCTAAGCAGGATTTCATTTAAAAGAATTACCTGGCAAGTAAATTCTCTTTCTTAAATTATGGCTAATGACTTAAATAAACTTTCCATTTGCATCATTAAGAAAATGTATGAAATTAACTTTGTAAATCAAACTTCAAAATCTAAAGCTAGTTATCTAAAGCTCTCTGTAAAAAATCATAAAAGCAAAAAGTGGAAAACTAAGTGCTGCTCAGGTAGTCCTATAAAGAAAGTCCCTTGTTAAGTATAGTGCATAATATCTTTTCACAGCTTCAAAAATTGATTCCAGGTGAATTTAGACCCCTACAATATTAAATGCTATGACTACTGTGATAGTCTTAGAGCAAAAAGATCTTACCATTTAGCTAAAGTGTTCTCTTGGATAGCAGCATAAGACCCAAATCGATGATCTTTGAGAAAGTTGGGGCCATGTTTATGGATGAATTCTTCTATAGCCCCTCCCCACCACCGAGCATGTCTATAGCTGTTGCATTTTAAAATCAGTGTCCTTCAAAGAAAACCAAAATGTGGAAAAGAATGGTCACTCTGTGTTCTGTCTCTTTAAACAATTTAAGAATTAAACATGTCCCATTTTGTTTTGTTACTGCAGCAAACATAAGTGGAAAATTTTAGGCAAAGAGCACCTTACCTATATCAGAAAAGTAGATTTTAAAACGTTTTTGGCAGGATTTAAAACTATATTCAACGTAGTGAAAACAAACCTTCAGGTTACTTATTCCCTCATTCACTTATGCAAACTTGTGTAAAGGCACTTATTACAGGCCTTGAGCTCGCTGTGCTAGACTGTGAGGTGGACAACGGAAAAGACATAAGGTGAGGTCCTACATCGAAGTGTTAGAGAGTTGTTGGCTCCTGTAGAGGACATTTCCCTTGGGACTGCCTGGTGTCCATTCCCTCAGCCTCCCTTCCCTACTCTGCATCCACCAAAGCCAACAAAATGGCATCTTCCAGCCCCTGATCTCAAAGATTGGTTCAGGGATGAGGACATTAGCCAATTCCACCCAACAAGTGAGAATAAATGCAAAGACTTGCTCAGAAATGCCAAGAAGAGATTCTTTCCCTTCCACTGAACTTGGTTTGAGTGTAAGAGGCAGCCATCTTGCTACCACCAGGGGACCAGCCTGAGGATGGTGCAGATCCCAGGAGACAGAGCTGAGAAAGGCCAGGAAAACGCATCTCAGGGACATAGTTGGAAGCTTGGAATCAGCCATGGTTAACGTGGCTTATTAGTTACTTCTGATGTAACCCAGAATGCACTGGATTTTTCTACTGCCAATGACTAAACTATCCTAAATGGTTACAGATTTATAAGTGCTGAAAAAAAATTCAGAGTAGGAGATCATAAGGAGTTATTACATGACAAATGTCAGAAATGGTGATTACCACCAAGAGGTGGAAATAAGTTATCCAAATTTGAAGTTCAGAGAAAACAAGGTGCTGGAGCCAGCGGTCTCTCTGCCATTTAGGGAGAAACTCACCTCAGTATAAAAGCCCTGTGAGTGAGGAGGGAGAGTTTGCCTTTGGGGGGAAATGCAATGATCCTGATGAGAAGCAGGGGAGGGGCTATATTCACAGACCCCAAAATAATTATTTATAAAGATTAGGGATGTCCAAACATCCTAACATTGATGCTTGGCTTTTGTCTGGGGGGTGGCGAGGGGCGAGGTGAGACGTGGTGGTGCTGGGAGCAGTGAGGCATTCTCCATCGGCCGCCGCAGGGCCGACACAGGACTCTGCGGGCAGGTCAGGAGGCCATGGAAAGTGCCTGGGCTTGAGCCAACATGCTAGTACTACTCCAACTGAGTTGAAATGCCTCTGAAAACCAGTTATGAGAAACAGATATTGTAGAAGAGATAATGACAAACAGCGGTCTTATCACAGGATGTGAGTCAGAGTTAAGAAAAAAAAAGAAACATTTCAAACATGGAGATAGGAAGAAGAAAGGTGAAGAGGAATTTAAAAATGTGTGAGAAGGGATGGTGAAGAGAACCGTCTTCACAGAACTGAAAGGCTGTATTAGGGAGGGGTTGCTAATAAAGGCAGAGAGATAGAAGGCCTCAGATTGTAAATGGAGGAACTTAGGCTTGTTTGATACAATGAGGAGGACCACTTACACCAGGGAGGAAGCAGATGAAACCTGGATCTGTATGGATTCATTTGGCAAGGGTGTGCAAGTGAGTGAGGATGGGAGATGGAGGTAAGATGGCCAGTAAGTAACTGTTATAGCGACCAATGAGAATTGTGGCCTGATATCTATGGTCCCCCAGAAAACAGGGAAGTACAGTACCAGGAGAGAGGTGGGGTTTTTTTTGTTTGATTGATTGTTTGTTTGTTGGCCGTGCCACGCGGCTTGTGGGATTTCAGTTCCCTGACCAGGTATTGAACCTTGGCCCTGGGCAGTGAGAGCTGAGAGCACAGAGTCCTCACCCCTGGACCACCAGGGATTCCCAGGAGGGAGGTTTATTGGCAGCACCACTACATTTCCAATAACCAATCCTGAACCTTCTATTGTCAGAGATCAGGAAGTTCAGCACTTATTTTCACACACACAAACACACATGCAAACATATTACTGAGTAGCATATTTATATAATATATATATATATTTAATGTCAGTGTGTATAAAGAGAGAAATGTATAAGTATTTATATACATGAGGCTGAACTTCATAGAGACAGATGTATATATAAAGACACGTATATTGTATAACTACAGTCTTCCAGAAACAAACATTTATCAACACACACACACACACACTCGCTAATAAAATCTATAGTAAATGTACAGTTGAGTATCCTTCAAGGTATCTTTCTTAAAATCTGTATGTAAACAGAATTTTTCTAATCAAATCACTTTTTACATGTTTTGTTAATAAAAGGATATCAATTTATAAAGTAAAATTTTACTTTTTAAAAATATGAATTATTACTCCTTATCTGTTTGGTAAATTGGTATTATTGGGTAGTCAATTTTGTTAAAATAGGCATATATTTTATTAAAACAGGCACATAGCAACACATGGGATCCTTTATTCTGACTCGTGTACATATGTAATTCACATCTTAAAAATATACAAAAAGAAAAGTAGTTTCATCACTTTTGATTGAGAATGAGTTCTAAATAACAATTTTCTAACATCTAAATTATTTTACCATCTTCTTCACTTAAGGTTGGGAGAAAAACTCTGCTTTTAGAGAAATCTTTTAAAAATATTTCCAATTTGTACCTTGAAAGATTATCAATTCGGAGTCCATATTTTGTCTCCGTCTCCTTCTTTCCCACCTTAACTCTGAATTCTTTATCTACCAGCAGTACGAAGGCAATAGCACCACTGTCTGGTTTCATATATAGTAAAAAGGAATCTTTTACTATCAACCACCTGTAAGAAGGAAATAAGTATTTTTAAAGTTGTACTGAAATACTGAAACAAAAAGAACAAATTATTATGACACATCTGAAGTAAACACTCTAGCAGACAGTAAACATAATTTTATTTTTTACACAAGGGATCTATTTTTTAAAAAATATGAAAACACTATAAAACAAGAAACAATAAAAAATCTTCCTAGTGTGATTTTTGAGAAGTATTGGCACCAAGCAATTCAAAATAATTCATTAGCTCTTTAAACACTAATGGCAAATCCTGGAAGAATGCCCCTGATATGGGCAGGCAGCGCTAATAGGATGCAAAGCAGGCGCCATAGTTGTTCGAAAAGTGTAATGGGTTGGTGTTTGCTAAAATAAACCACCATAAAAGAGGCCAATGAGGGGCTTCCCTGGTGGCGCAGTGGTTGAGAGTCCGCCTGCCGATGCAGGGGACACGGGTTCGTGCCCCGGTCCGGGAGGATCCCACATGCCATGGAGCGGCTGGGCCCGTGAGCCGTGGCCGCTGAGCCTGCGCGTCCGGAGGCTGTGCTCCGCAACGGGAGAGGCCACAACAGTGAGAGGCCCGCGTACCGCAAAAAAAAAAAAAAAAAAAAAAAAGAGGCCAATGAGTCTGAGTAAGTAAAACCCCCCTTTCAAGAAAATCCAGTAAGCATCCAAAAATCTACATATTGTTGTTCATTTCAAATTATTGGTGGCTTTAAGGACCATTAATAAATGATGCTCAGTGGAACATGGTCTCTCAAAAGTATATGGGCATTCAATCCAATATCTATATGAGAGCCTCGTGATGCAAAAGTACAGTGATAAACTGGGAGTTCGGGCAGAGGTAGAAACAACACAAAGATAAATCAGACATGTTCTCAAAGGAGCTTATTAGGCTAGTGGGGCACGATGACAATTCTAGGCTGAATGGATAGGTACTAGAGGAAAAAAGCAAAAAGTGATGTGTGTAAGGAGGGGGGAGTCCTTAGTTCTCACTAAGAGAATGAGCTAGTGGCATTCTCCCAAAGAGCTGGTGTCTGAGGGAGGCCAGGAAGAAGCCCATCACGTAGAGCCCAAAGGGTTCAAGGTATACATCCCGTATGGAGGGAAGTTAGCAAAGGCTCTAACGTGTGGGAATGCTGCCTGTATTGGAAGAAAGTCTGGAAGAGGCCGGGGTTTCAGGAGGTGTAGTATGAGAAAATGGACAGTGAAGTTAGGTGGGGTGGGCGTGGGGAACAGGCAAAGGCCACACTGAGGAGGGTCTGAAGGCCATGTGAAGGAGGATGACTTTACATCATGGAACCAGTTTTTTCTAAACTTGCCTGATCATCAGAATCTCTTGAGATGCTCGTTAAAAAAACAGTAGATTCCTAGGCCCTACCACAGATCCATTAAAAAGGCCGGACAATCTGTGTTTCTAAAACAACACCCAGATGCCTTTTAAATAAAGGAATCCTCCTGCCCTGGCAAGGCAATGGGACAATAAATCATGGGAACTATATTTTAGAAAGAAAGGTCTGAAGGATAAAGAAGGACGTCCTGTAGCAGGTTAGCAAGCTGCTGTAGTAATAGAGAACAGTGCTTCTCACCACTTCACTGTGAATATGCATCACCAGGGGATCCTGTTAAAATGCAGATTCTGATTCGGTAGGCCTGGGGCGGCGCCTGAGATTCTGCATTCTAACAAGACTCGAAGGGGATGCTGAGGTTAGGACCTCACCCTGCATAGTCAGGACGCAGATGATAGGCGTGACACTGACAGTGGCAAGAGCGAGAGAGAAAGGGTGGGATTGATTTGAAGTGAAAACAAATGGCAACTTTGTCAAGCTGCATGTAACATCATATTCACCTGAGACTGTATAGTGATCAAATGAATCGGTCGATAACTAAATAAAGTAACAATGGGAGTATTATATCACACACTAGGCAACGTAAAGCACATTATGAAATAGGTAAGGCCAGAACACCTGAACATAAATTGACTAATACTGTAAACGTAACATGTGAACTCAGCATTTAAAAGAAATGTATAACAAATCATTACTGAAATTGCTAACCACATTACATTTTAGTGGCTCTCTAATTTGGGATTTAATGTAGACAAATCTACATTGATTTCCACGTGGTTTCATTTAATTCATTTGTTTTTTAATATATAGGCTGTCTCCTTTCCAATAAAAGGGCGTGGGATGGATTTAGGATAACATAATAAAGGACATACATGTGCTATGGTTAATAAAAAGGAAAAATATCAATGTCACAGAAAGCAAATACCTAACCACAACACTAATATAATTATGGTGATGGCATGCCAATGTGGGTTTGAGCTTCCTGGTTTTTCCGTCTTTTTTTTTCTTTTTTTGTAAATTTATTTATTTATTTTTGGCTGCGTTGGGTCTTTGTTGCTGCGCGCGGGCTTTCTCTTGTCATGGCGAGCAGGGGTCATTCTTCGTTGCGGTGCGTGGGCTTCTCATTGCGGTGGCTTCTCTTGTTGCAGAGCATGGGCTCTAGGTGCGCGGGCTTCAGTAGTTGTGGCTCGCGGGCTCTAGAGCGCAGGCTCAGTAGTTGTGGTGCACGGGCTTAGTTGCTCCGCGGCATGTGGGATCTTCCCGAACTAGGGCTCAAACCCATGTCCCTGCACTGGCAGGCGGATTCTTAACCATTGAGCCACCAGGGAAGTCCCTTCCTGGTTTTTCTTATCAAATGAATAAATTAAGGACATAAGGAGGTCGCCCACCATAAAACTAAATTCCAAAGGAAGTTTCTCACTTGGAACCTAATAAGCCAATTGAACAATATTAATGGATAACATTCTCAATAATTTTCAGCAAATGCAGAAATTTATGTTTTATAAGAATTCTCATAACTCTGCTCAATATAAATGCCAAGGCCATGATATCACATGGTAACTAGGGCATTCTGATGGGGCTGAGTTATGAGTCCAGACATGTAGCTGCCTGTTGATAAAGAGATGGTCAAGGTTAAAAGAGAGTAGATGGATCACATATCTGGTAAAGGTCCTTCTTTAGCTACAGTCCCTTGTCCCAGCTTGACTTTCAATGCAAGCTAGAGAGCAGACAGCAGGGCACAGGCCCAGAGCTCCAGTGTGCTATATTGCTGACGGGGAAGGAGCCACAGGCTTTGAAAACCACAGCTGGCAGGTTTGTCACACTGAGAAAGAAAGCCCAAGATGTGGAGCCTGGAAATACAGAACAGTTTAGTAGTGACTGCTGGAGTTTGAAAGTTGAAGGCCAAAGATACTGGTTTCCGTTTGGACAATGATGAGTTGTTCTCTACAACAGTCATTAGATATAAGGTGAACGGATGCGTGGCCTTTATTTAAAGCTCTTCTTAATTATGCCATTCGTTAAACCTCTTCTGGTTTCTCCCCTTTCTCTCTTTTGTCAACAGATGTTTTTCTTTAACAGGAGAATATGCATCAAGAAAGGAATCCAACAAGCAGCCTTCAGGGGGTCAGTCCCTGCTGCTCAGGGACTAAGCGTCTGCCTTGAAGTCAGCCTCCCTGGGCTCCAGTTCCGGTTTTGCCACTTGTGCACTTCTGTGAACTTGGGTAACTGAGCCTGAGGTCTAAATCCATAAAATGAGGATAACAATAATGCCCAGCTCGTAAGTGTTTGTGAGGAATCACTGAGATGATTCATGGACGTTGCTTAACACGATGCCTGGCACCAATATACGTGAGCTTTTATGAGTACTCTTGTTCTAAACAAGGTGAGATTACGGTCTGTTCTAACAAGATGTGACCGCCTGTGCTACTACTTGCCGTGTCATTAAGATAGAGAGAGACCCACATGAGCCAGACATCACCTTCTCAGCCTCGTCTCCTCCCCTTCACTCCCACCACGGTGGTCGCACTGGTCCTGAGACTTGCTAAACTTGTTCTTTGGGCTTCCACGTTTGCTATTCCTCACCCAGAAATTATTTCTTCCAGATCCTCCCATGGGCAGTCCCTTCCTATCTATCAACCTTTGGTTTAAACATTCCTCCACAGGGAGGCTTTCCTGGGCTCCCATCCCACCCACTACTCCATCCTGTTTAGCTTCTTCATAGCACTTATCACCATCTGGAACTATTTATGTCTGCTTGTTTATTGTCTCTCCTCCACTAGAAAATGAGAGCCTTGAGAGCAGGGAATGTGTGTCTCGTCCACTGGTATCTTCCCAGGGCCGAGAGCAAGTCTTCAGGCAAAGCAATCCTTTTGCCTAAATAATGGCTGTACAAATGGGCCCCAGAGAGTAAATGAAATCATTTAGACACTGTCACTGTCTAAAAATTGTAATTCTTGGTATAGTTCACAGTTCAGTAAAGTAAATGCTAAATGTGTTAAAAACTCTCTCTTTCTTTTAAGACATTATTTGAGATAAGAAACATCATCTAGTCCATCAATAGGATGTGCTGTTTAAGTAGATGTTTTAAATTGTGGGAAGAAATGTTTGCTGTGTTTGTCATTTTTTTTTTCTTTCTACTTGTGCCTGAGACAAGGTCATTATGAAACTTGACTGAAAGTTTGATTGCCTTGTTTGCCTTATGGCAATCTGTCAATATAGAATATATAAAGCAATCAGAATGGTTTTTTATGGATACGAAAATAACAAAAAGAGTTATGACCGAG
This sequence comes from Grampus griseus, assembly GCF_964374135.1. Lineage (NCBI taxonomy): Eukaryota > Metazoa > Chordata > Mammalia > Artiodactyla > Delphinidae > Grampus > Grampus griseus. The sequence goes on from NC_138998.1 coordinate 49,253,338, forward strand.
TGTTGCCCTTAAAAGTAAACTCCCGTTTAGACACCAATAGCCTTCTAGTGTGGGAAATTTTCGAAACAAATTTTGTCAGCTATATCTTATCATCTTTATTTGGTACTGACATTCTATACCCCACGAATGTGACTCAGGAAATACTTATTCATATGGAACCAAGGCTTCAAGCTTCATGGAAAGATTTATACAATTTAAAATGATGACACATTTCATTCCTGGGAGGATCATATCTTTTTAGATTGTCCTGGTTGAAGTCTGATATAATCCACACTTTAAAAGTCGGGGAGGTGTATTTCCTTTATATAACAAAGTCTTCCCCCCCATCTTTTCGGGCTGCCCCTTCTCATAGAGGTTAAACTCAAACATCAGTTCCTTGGCTCCCAGAGCTAAAGTCGCCATCTGCAGTCCTCAAGTCCCTCATTATCCCATTGCCTTCTTTTTCCTTCAAAGCTCTGATCACCACTTGCGTTGATGTCGTTCACATTGCTTGTCAGCTTCTCCACTGCCTGCGTTCCCCTCCAATAGAGCTCTGTGAGGGCAGGGACCTCGTCTTGTTCACCACTGTTCTCACAGCGGCTAGAATACAGCCTGGCAAACGTTAGGCACTCAATAAATGACAAAAGGGACCAGATCAAGGCTTCCATTTCTTTCTTTTTTTTTTTTCTTTTTTTTTTGCGTACGCGGGCCTCTCACTGTTGTGGCCTCTCCCGTTGCGGAGCACAGGCTCCGGACGCGCAGGCTCAGCGGCCATGGCTCACAGGCCCAGCCGCTCCGCGGCATGTGGGATCCTCCCGGACCGGGACACGAATCTGTGTCCCCTGCATCGGCAGGCAGACTCTCAACCACTGCGCCACCAGGGAAGCCCAGGCAGATCAATTTTTGAATCCTATGGTCCACTAGGTCTTTATGTATACAATTGGCACACTCTGCTTACAAGTCCAAGTTTGAGTAGAATGTTTAAATAGAGCTGAAACCTGGAACTTAATTTAAAATTTGCTCTGCCCTGACTTTCAAAGATTTACCACTGAACACTAGTATATAAAAACTCCCCAAATACTCAGTTTATTAAAACAAACACACAAAACTCTCAAGTCCTACCTTTTGGACCACCGGTAGCAGGCCCTTCCCTGACCACAGCAGTTCAAGCCTGGTATTCTGTGTCCACCGGATCTTTTCATTATCATACCTTCTCTGAAAGAGACATCAAGTTAACCCATCATCTTCAAGCTTCCAGCTCACATTTAGCTGATACAGCCTCACAACTTAGGACTAAATATACCGTTTCATTCTCCCGTGTCTTTCCTCCCCAGTTTTTCCTCTTTCACTGTCAAATAGCTCAATGCTATGTTTACTAGGCTGAGTACTCCAGCAGCTAATCTTTTAAAGTACTCCGGTCAGATGCAGGCCTGTTGGCACTGGGGGCAGCATAATTCTGTTACACACACTGCAGGACCGTAAGCATTCCAGCTTCTGGCTCTAAATGCTGAGCGTTCCCTCCAGTCACTGTGACAGCCTGAAAAAGACCCCACACGTTGCTAAATGCCTGCACGGGGAATGTTCAGCTGCTGTTGAGACCACTGGAGGTGCTCACACACAGATTCCAGAGATATATTTCTGCATCCCTTCACCTACAGTTCTGGTACAAAGCCATGCCAAAGAAGCAGAGCAAAGCTATTATCGATACTTTGGAAGAAAAAATATCCTGGTTTTGAAAGATGTGAAAAGAAAGAATAATAATAATGGCTAAACAAACAAAAATTAAAACAGCTGCTATCAATGCTCTTTACTACAAAAGTTAAGCTCTTTGTAATATCAGGCTCTCATATTATGAAGGAAAATAATCATTAAGTAAATTTCAATCCTGTTACTTGGCATACATTTTATACAGTATTATTTTTAGTATAAGTGATTAAAAGAAGGGATCTTGTATATTTGATTTTTAAGGCATTCTCCCACACATCATATTTGCTACCTCTGTTAAACACCCCTACTCTGGGGTTAGAGGAGGAGAGTAGAGCAGTTGACACCCTTGTTCAAAGTAGCAAGATACGCTGTTTTGTATAAATAGGTCCCTCAGTTGCTCTAACTGTTGGGAAGAAAAGCAGCTATCAGTGAAGCCAGGTGAGCTCTATCACCTTGGCAAATGTTAAAAAGTCAAGTGTTAATGCTCATCAACTTTTCACACTTCTCCTTAGAGATCCGACACTGGAACTTACATGCCCTTTGGTCCCAAATCATGGATGAAGGACAGCTGGCTTATATCAAGGAATTCTGTCTGAAAAGAGGCCAAAAATCCAAACTTTAGAAAGCAAAAAAACGAGGGGGAGAAATTTATGCATTCAGAAAGATATTATTAGGTACCTTCATGTATAAACACGTCTGGGGTACTCTACAGACGACACAGATCAATAACAATGGTATTGCCCTGAAAGAGTATATTTTAGAAGCATATATACACAATTAATACAATCAAGAAAGTGACGTGTGCTCTAAGATGAAGAGACAAATGCTCAAGAAGGTCATGGAGAGATCTGCCAATGGCAGTAGACCATGGCAGTAACAGCCTTAACAGAAAATTAAAGACAAAAAAGATACACTCCTGGCATTAGGAGGCAAAGGGGAGAACAGACATGGAAAATACTCCACATCAACCAAGTTCTATGGGAAGAACCATAACAGTTACATGGAAAAGTAGTTATAAAGTTAGAGAGTTACAGGGAGAGGGTGACCACTTCCTAGCTAATGTGACATCACAGAGGAAACGGCACTTGATCTGGGCTTGTAAATGGGATTAATAAAATGAAACATAACAAGTTTCCTTTGAAGTTTTGTATACGTGATGGAGACTCTCTAATATTAACCTTGTAAGAAAAATTACACACCTCTCAAAGCTGTCAGTACTTGTGAAGTCCAATTAAATGCTTAGTTTTCTTTCTTAGGGTTATTTGAAGAAGTCTTTGAAATTCAAAAGGATTTAAATATCTTTAAAAACCCCAAATCAAACATATCCTCACACAGGACTTTTTATAAGGATTTTGAAAAAGTCAAGGTCTTTACATTTTATTTCTTATATAAAACGTGGTAATACGGTACCACACATTTTCAAAATCTGATTTGTGGAACTGCTTTCTAATCAGAAAATATAGAAATACATAGGTTACTAGAAGTGATACCACAGACTTTAAGCCACAGAATCCAAAATGTCTCAAGATCCTAAGCCATAAGTTCTCATTTTATCTCTAAGGAGCAGAGAGAAAAATACTAGCCCTAGTTTACACTGGAAGAAACTACTACAGAGGTGTAACTAAATTATGCAAAGTCAGAGACTAGTTGAATGGAAGAATAGGAAATGAAAAGCAAACATCAGGGAAACCACTTATCTATTACCTGGATATTTTCTTATGCACATAGCTCTTATCAAATAGTTGACAACAGAAATATTCATTGAACTAATTCAGAAATGATAACTTCAGAATATCATACCAAAATTGCTAAATGTAAAGAATTTAATCTAAATAAAAAGGTACACATTAGCAATGCAGAAAATTTAAAGTTGTGTATTAAGATAAAATTTAAATTTATCCTAATGGTTTACTAAAGAGAAATCTGGAGGAAGAACTAGTCTTATTACAAAAAAAAAAAAATATTTGGCAATAAATGTTCTAATACAGATTTATGGATTTGAAAAAAAATGTGGCAAAGCCAATTTAGAAGCAATCCTAAATAATACAATTTGAAATATAATATTGTATTGTCCAAACTTCTCCATGCATCTTCAGGGATAAGAATTCCATTCTCCATTTGGGCAGGTGATTCTCAGGAATAAGAATTTAAAGATCAATTTAGCCTGACAATAGTCCACAGGGCTTATTGATCTCTGAATAATGTACTAATCAATATCTTTTTTCTTTCCAATGGAACTGGTGAAAAGCACATTTAAATGTTAGGGAAACAGGGAAGCAAAGGGTTCCCATGCCAAAGGGACAAGCAACAAACCTGAGGGGTAATAACGGACCCTAGAAATTACTAGGGGCTCGTTTTACACTTATAAAAATATAAGTTAATTATATGTAATTATATAAAAATAACTTTTACTATGTTTTTTGCAGACAGAAGTTTTAATATGTCTCACAATTATCAAAGGAGACACACAGATGCCAATCTAATTTCTCAAATATGAGACAGAGGCCTGCAAATCTAGTCTCTGGGACAAATTATAATTAGTGTGAGAGGAAAATAACGTTAGAAAATTAAGACAGATCAAATTGTATCCCATGCTTGAAGTATTTCGGAGAATTCCGCTGTTAGGGAGAATAATCTAAGTAGCCACCAAAAAAGAGGGATTCCCTGGCAGTACAGTGGTTAGGACTCAGTGCTTTCACTGCCGTGGCCCCGGGTTCAATCCCTGGTCAGGGAACTAAGATCCTGCAAGCTGCACAGTGCAGCAAAAAATAAAATAAAATAAAAAATAAGAAGGAACATATATATTCAGTCAGTTTAAACCAGGTTTTCCCTTCCAAAGGAAATGTTTAGAAGACATTCTGGAATATCTAAATACAATATGGCTCAACTTTTAAAAGATTTTTATAATTGGAAAAGAAATTAAAATGAACATTAGACTCCAAAATATAGAAAGGCACGCAGAAAAAGAAGACTAAACTCAGCAAGTACTGTTCAAGGGCCAAAAGAAATATTAAAGCCAAGTCACAGGCAGGCAGGAAAGTAAAACAAATGGAAAATTATTGCATGCTGGTACTAGCACGCATTTAAATAATTCTCTATCAAAGAAAACAGCATGTCTGATTTCAGAGAATATGACAGGAAGCAGCATTTTTAGTAATAATAGAAGTAATATCCTTATTCGTTATGTTCTTTCAAAGATGCACATTCCTGAGTCCTAGAAAGGAAGAAATCCTTCCCATCAACCTTCTCTTGAGGTTCTCTGGTTGGATCCAAATTGCTGGTTTCCCTGGGAAAACGCTTCTCCAGGATTATGAAACCACAGAAGGTCCTTTAAGTCAATGGAACATCACAGTGCAAGTTGCTGCAGAAGGTGGGCTGTGGCCCGGCCCCAGGTCATTTGTGTGTAAAGGGGACCAGCTAGGTGCATGTCCAGCATCCATTAACACATAGGCAGGCAGCAATAGGGCCGCGAGGCACCAAAAAACTCCCAAGAGTCAAGGCACTCTTGCTTCCTCTCCTAAATACAGTAGGCTTCCCTCTTTCTGTTCATGTGTGCATGCCATTCTCTAAACTAGAGGCCGAATCATAGCTGCAGCTACTCTGAATTTCTGCACACATACCATACACACATACTTAACCTCCACAGCAATACGGTTTATACATACACAGGCACAGAATATAATAATGCAGTGCCCTCTCAGTTATCTGAACCTTTGGATAATTGAAGGCTAACCCTTTAACACCACCACCATCACGCCCCTACCCCTGCCCCAGGCCTCCAGGGCTGCTAAGAAGGCAGAGCTCATTGTTTTCCGATGGCTTCTGTAAAGCCCACTTCCTCCTGCTTGCCAGCCACGTGCCTCCCAAACTTCAGTCTGTGCAGCTGCTTCCAAGCCTCACCACCTCTCCTCTCTTTTCTCTGAATTCTCTAGAGCTTTATCTCTCCTTAGCTTTTCCCATGCTTCTCACTTACTCGTGAAAAGACAAGCCTTTTACGGGCATCACAGGCCAATCAGATGGCAATCACAGTATGCTCTGTATAATCTTTGGGTATTCCACTCTGCTCAACTGTTTTCATCACCTACTACTCAATGTTTTTTCTTCAGCATTAGAAACGCTTTTCGGCATTATTCTGGAAGCCTGAGGAGAGAAGGAGGTTGATTTCTAGATAACCTAGCCTGTGGTAGCATTTCAAGTTCATTTAAATCTGTTGTTATAGACATATTAATTAAGTTATATTTGATATTTTAAAAACAGCATCCTCATATACTGGATCCTTGCTGACAAATCAATTTCGGATTCATTTCATTTAGTTTAACCCAAGGAATAATGCAGAAGTGAATACAAGCACTTGTGTTAATAAAATGATCCAAAATTTAGCTTTACAGTTTTATAAATTATTTCAAAATTTAAATCACTGAATAGTACTTACTGTTGCATGATAGTTTCTATACATGGGCATTTTTAGTAATTTTGTCAAGTAATCCTCTAGCTGTTTCTGTAATGCAAATATTTTACATTAGAGATATCAGCATACTTAGGGGGAAATGTAAACAGTGACAAATGACATGACTGTTCCACCTTAACTTCTGTAAGTTATTTATTTATTTATTAATGTTTTCATTGGACAAGGAACCCTGAATACATCCCTCTCAGAACATAAAACTTTCAGATTACAAAACAGAACTGACATTTATGTGTTAATTTTCTGGTAAAAAGTGAATTAATCTTCTGCCCTATGCAGCACCATATCGCTGAATCAGTGTGGGCAGAAGTGTCCCCCGTCCTGAGGTTTCTGTTCTACTGCTGCACGTGTCTGTACTTTCTCCTTCTCTTCTTAGACTCTAACTGTCCCATCTATAGTTTGGGAATGATATTTACATATATTTAGAACAAGCCACTACAAATTCTTTTTTAATTTTTACTTATTTATTTTAATTGAAGTATAGTCGATTCACAATACTGTGTCAGTTTCAGGTGTACAGCAAAGTGATTCAGTTATACATACACACATACATATCTATTTTTCTCAGATTCTTTTCCCGTATAGGTTATTATAAAATATTAAGTATAGTTCCCTGTGCTATACAGTAGGTTTTTGTTGGTTATCTACTTTATATATAGTAGTGTATATATGTTAATATACAAACTCTTAATTTATCCCTCCCCCCACTTTTCCCCTTGGTAACCATAAATTTGTTTTCTATGTCTGTGAGTCTATTTCTGTTTTGTATATAAGTTCATCTGTATCTATTTTTTAGATTCCACATATAAGTAATATTATACGATATTTTTCTTTCTCTGGCTTACTTTGCTTAGTACGATATCTCTAAGTCCATCCATGTTGTTTCAAATGGCATTATTTCATTCTTTTTTTAAGGCTGAGTAATATTCCATAGTATGTATATAACACATCTTTATCCATTCATCTGTCGATGGACATTTAGGTTGCTTCCGTGTCTTAGCTACTGTAAATAATGCTACAATGAACACTGGGGTGCATGTATCTTTTCTAATCATGGTTTTCTCTTGTTATATGCCCAGGAGTGGGATTGCAGGGTCATATGGTAGCTCTATTTTTAGATTTTTTAAGGAACGTCCATATTGTCCATAGTGCCCATAGAAGCCACTACAAATTCTGAAGCAAATATATGGAAATAGATTATTTTAAAAGAGTAGATCTCAGGGCTTCCCTGGTGGCGCAGTGGTTGAGAGTCCGCCTGCCGATGCAGGGGACACGGGTTCGTGCCCCGGTCCGGGAAGATCCCACATGCCGCGGAGCGGCTGGGCCCGTGAGCCATGGCCGCTGAGCCTGCGCGTCCGGAGCCTGTGCTCGGCAACGGGAGAGGCCGCAACAGTGAGAGGCCCGCGTACCGCAAAAAAAAAAAAAAAAAAAAAAAAAAAAAAAAGAGTAGCTCTCAAAGCCCTCAATGATGAGCTCAATCTTGCCTCACAATGAACCCCAAAAGGTTTCTGAGGGGTAGGAAGCTTCCACATAAAGTCACTCCTGACATAGAACATTCTTCCTCTTCTGGGAAAATGCAACCTCCCCAGGGCCAGAGTGGCTCGGGGAAGAAGGGTTACCTAACTAGTTCCAGAAAAGCTAAACCAGCCTGGGTGATGGATCAGCAGGTGAGAGAAGTTGCATCCAGGCCCACCTCACCCCACAGTAGATGCCATGTTTCTATAGCACTGCACAAGTATGTTCAGAACAACAGAAGAGCGAAAGGACTCACCCTTCTACCAAACAACTGTTCTTCTCGGATCATGTTTTCAGATGAACGGGGCAAACTTGGCATCTCTCGAGGCTCTTCTTTGACATTCTGTCTTCTAAATGTGTGTCTAAAACACAGAGACACACACACACACAATGCAAACATTTATTAGATTATTCTTTAAACCATGACTGTCACAGCATCTTTCAGGAGATAGCTTATTTTTAGAAGAGACTATTTGATAAAAAAATATCCACCAACAATGGACCAATTAACCAATACCTACCATGAATAAAATATTCTTTCAATCCAACTTGTATACTGGGACAACTTTATAATTAATTCTGGGACAGTTACCTTCTGGTGGGAATGGGGATTCGGATAAAGGCTTTGTACTTGAGCAGCTCTCTGTGAAATTCTTGGAAGTGCTTGAACTTCCTCTTAACTTGCCATTTAAATTCCCCATGTGTTAATTCAATAGTGTAAAGATTGATGCTTGGTACCTATAGCGATAAATAAAAATGGTTGATAGTTTAGATAACAACAAAAATTCCAAAATCTCTCAATGAACAATAGCTAAGTAATAAGTAACATGGATGTATCTTTAAATACAGCCTACTTATTCTGTGTAAGTACTGAAGCAAAAAGTTTTCCAAAACGACTGATGACAGAAGTAATATGCTCTTAAATATTCATCTTATGATATACATAAGACAAACTCTGAGTCACACCAAAGGTAAACCCCTATCAGTCCTATTGTTTCACACACACAGACACACACATCCACCCTTGAAACAAGAAACCAGGTAAAAGAGACAATGAGTGAAAGCCCTAATCAGCCATCGGGGGATTGTCCAAAAGTACAAGCAGTGAACAGACAGTGGAGGGGGTGAGAGGGAAGCTGGAGGAAATGACTTCCATTGTCATTCTTAGCCCACTTCAGCTCTTCACAAAAGACACTAATGCCCTCTCCTTCTGAAATGCCTTGCAAGGTCCATCCTCGTCTATAACGTCTCCCTGTCCTGAAGCAACACCAGTGACTAGGAAGGTACAGGATGATTAGAGGGAAAAAAGCAAAAGATCTTCCTACACACAAAATATTTCCCCAGCTACGTAACTAGAATGAATTTCCACTTAAAATTTTTAAAATATTTCTTACTAAAACGCAAATATATCTTAGTGACTAGTGAATTATTTCAATCAGAAGAGCTAACAGACCTGGGGGATACAAGTTTTGATTTTGTGGAAAGTGTCAGGAGATGGAGGGATATTTATAAAGCACAGGAGATTGTGGAAATTCCCATGGTGTGTGGAGGATAGGGGAGGGTAGTGGACACTGGACCACCTAGAGGGCACTGGCCCCCGCTGGGAGATTGAGGCGCCACAGGTATTGATAAGTGTTGGGGGTGAAAGAAAGTAAATGTCTCCTACTTTACTAGCTTATCCAGGCTTCGGTGTCAGCAACCCCACGGGTGATTCCCGGGCTGCTGCCAATCATTATTGATGTTTGGTATATTTTGCAAACTTCTAAAGCATGGACCACGCTGTGTAGATGTAGTATATAAAAATGAGCACGAGAATCAATGTAACTTGTACTCTTAAGCCTGGAATCCAAACATATCGCTGGTAAATATTCAAATCCAGCTCTTGCTTTGCCTCTAGCTGGGATCCATGACAGTTACTATAACCAGAAGTCGAAAAAACCCAGTTCTGGGGTCTAATATTATATGCTGTCTTTCACCTTGGCCAACATTACAGGCATCATCCTGCATCATGTTTCAGAGAGAAGGTTGCAGGAGAACTCAGAGTGGTCAGAAACTCTGCATTCAAGCGAAAAGTGCTCAGTTTAAGACAAGCCAAATAAATAAGAAACATTATACAAGTTAAACGAGCTGCCCCATATCCTAGGATTACATTCCCAATCTAAGAAAACTGAACACTTAAAAAACACTGCAAGTGCCAAATTTTAGCCTTCACACATAAACCCAGAATTTTGGACACTAAACTTCTTAGCAATTCTAAGGCAGTGTGGTCCAATGGAAACAGCCTGTCCCATCCTTTCTGAAGATTTTAAAGGCTTGAAACACTGTAGTGCAGCCTACCAGCTATGAAGCCTTAGAGAAGCATCACTTCTGTCAGATAATATCCCAGCAGAATTACTGGAACTTTTTGGAACTGGAATAGTGTGAGAAGTTTTAATAAAGGGACTGCTCATGAAGGTGTGATAAGAGTAAGGAAACCACAACGTGAGGACAGTTACCTGGGACTCAGGAAGGCATCCCCAGTTCCAAAGGGACAAGAGGCAAGACCAGGTGCTGGAGTAGGAAGGAGAGAGCCATGTAAAGAGGCTGCCTTGCGGGGAGGATGCCTTTGGTCAAGGGACGCAGCCAGGCCAGGGTGACCCCAGTCTGGGCTCTCCACTGCCTGAACCCTGCCAGAAGACAAAGGCAAGGAAGCCTTGGGGGGACAGAGCACAGGGTGGAGAAGGGTGGGAGGAGGAGTGGGAGGGGCAAGTGGGAGATCTCCTGCTGGGGAGGCGGGGCAACATATGTCCCTCAGGGTCGTCATGAGAGTGAAAAGAGAAATGCCTAACCATGAGCCGGCACACAGAATGCATTCAGTCATTAGCAAAGTGTCATTTTTATTTACCTGGAATCACATTCAAACTGCATGAATTTAGTTCATATTTCTTAGTAAACTAAACACTAAGTAGGATAAGGAAGCTCCTTAGCTGTTCTACACAGACTAAGATTTAAAACAGAACTTGAAATTAATATAATATTGTAAATCAACTATACTTTAAAAATTAGGATCCAAAGGAAAAATTTTAATATATGTAAAAAAAGAACAGAACTAAACTCACTTGACCAACAGAAGAGTGTGAGCAAAGAGAAGTCCCTGGTTTGGTGGCTTAAATATTTATCTTCATAAATAACATGAGCAGATACCTAGTAATAATAATAATACATAGTATTATACAGTGTATACTTGTATAATACAATATATAATTTTCTTATATTATACTATGTTTTATTATTATTAAACCCTCATAACAAACCTAAAAGGTGTGTCCTATGATACCTATTATTCAGATGAGGATACGCTGAGAAACAGAGAGTTTAAGTAAATGGCTGAGGGTCACAATGCAAAGACAGGAATTAAACCATGTGGTCTGGCTCTGGAGTCTGTGCATTTAACCTCCACGTGTTATCACCTCTCCATCTAAATGCTGGTAGGCGAAATAAGAAGGCAAAGGTCATTTTAGAGACATTTCTTGGTAGGTTGTGTTCAGTGGTGTATCAGGGAGATATGGACCCAACTCACAGGAAGAGCCTGAAGGAAAGATGAATACTGAGGTGGCTGTAAACTAGGAGCCGGGACATGCACAGGTAGGTCAGGACAGAGCGCGAGGCAAAATCATCAGGAAGCGGGCAGCACGTGCCACCCTCCAGAGCCTGCCCCCGGCGGAAAGATTATTCTACACCTCCCCGGAGGCAGGAGCCAATGGCTGCCTTACTCTGCCAGGGCCAGAGCTTAACTCGAACGGACCAAGGCCACCAGCCTGCGTCAATGTTCTCCACCCTCAGACTTGACAAGTGTGAAATCCAGTCAGTAACAGAGCAAACGCAGCTACCCTAACAGCTTCTCCTAGTCCAATCCCCTTCAAAAGAATGCAGGTTTGCTTGATGAAAACTCTACTCCCAATGCCTTTCCAGAGCTTAAAGAGAAAACGTGAGTGAAGCTTAAGGGATGGTGTTAGGAACAAGTCAGAAGGGCAGGGTATGCCAGCAGAATTCTCTCAGCAGCACTTCTGGGCAATGGCACTGGCCAGCGCAGCCTCCTGGCTTTGTTTCTTTCAAGAGCCAGGTAGTATCATTATTTTCTTGCTGAACAAGCATTAGGAAAGCTAAACTTTTCCTTGGCTTATATCTGGCACTCTAGGTGTTAGAGCAATGCCTCACGAGTCCACATGGAACAGAAAAGTGGGGAGAGGCCCTTCGCAATTTATTAAACTTACAATCTGCCTTAAGTGCCTTTTTAAAAAAGCATTTTCCAGAATGGGGAAACAGATGAATAAGAATAAAGACTAAATGAGAAGGATGCAAAAACTTGAGAGGTGATGAGCACTCAGAAGTGATAAACAAAAACACAAACCGGAAGTTAAAAGCATAGTCATAGCTAGGGGGAAGGAAACTGCAAGGCAATGTGTTAAATCGTATATATTGACGGATACAAGTTGAGTCTATAAATGCTCTGACCCTTTTTGTAGATGTTAAGCGCTCCACTTCCAGAACTTGAACTTTTATTGGACAGCCGGAAAGATACGTCTGTGTATTAGGCTCCTTAAATCCTTGAGTCTTATAAATAGCAGAGAAAGGGATATACACTAAAAAATAAATAAGTAAACAAAGTTATTTCAAGAATACAATGATATTAGCATAACTTGCTTTTTACAGGCATCTTTTTCTTTTTTTTTTTTTTGTTTTTGCGGTACGCGGGCCTCTCACTGTTGTGGCCTCTCCCGTTGCGGAGCACAGGCTCCGGACGCGCAGGCTCACGGGCCCAGCCGCTCCGCGGCATGTGGGATCTTCCCAGACCGGGGCACAAACCCACGACCCCTGCATCGGCAGGCGGACTCTCAACCACTGTGCCACCAGGGAAGTCCCAGCAGGCATCTTTTTTAAGAATCATAACGTGCTACAACAAAAAAACAGCTAATGCAAATGAGCTCAGAGTTGTGACATCAGCAAGGATGATCAATCATCTGCCGGTTATTTCAAATCTGTCCTCTGCCAAGCAACCTGATACACTCTCTTCTCCTCGCTCAGACCATCAGTCTTTACCTTCCCGTATCCTGGGATCGCTGGGAGACACTTCGTAGTCCACCTCCTCTCCCTCAAAGTGGAGCTCCCGCGTGTCCAGATTTTCTATCAAATTACTCATGTCAGCAGCAATTTTCTGCAGTGCAGAGGTATTTACTCTTGGCTCATCTTTCAGAGACATGTTGGCTTGAGACAGGGTAAAAGCAAAGGAAAGAAGAAAAGGGTTACTAGACTTATTATTTTGGTCAAATAGAAAAAAGAATGCAATAATGCCATTTGCAGCGACATGGATGGACCTAGAGATTGTCATACTGAGTGAAGTTAAGTCAGACAGAGAAAGACAAACACATGATATTGCGTATATGTGGAATCTAAAAAATCGGTACAAATGAACTTATTTACAAAACAGAAATAGAGTCACAGGTGTAGGAAACAAACTTATGGCTACCAAGGGGGAAAAGGGGAGGGAAGGGATAAATTGGGAGACTGGGATTGACGTATACACACTACTATGTATAAAATAGATAACTAATAAGGACCTACTGTATAGCACAGGGAACTCTACTCAATACTCTGTAATGACCTATATGGGAATAGAATCTAAAAAAGAGTGGCTATAGGTATATGTATAACTGATTCACTTTGCTAAACACCTGAAACTAACACAGCATTGTATATCAACTATACTCCAATAAAGATTAATTTTTTAAAAACCCAAAAACCCTATTTTACTATTTAAATCCAGGCTTAGGTATAGCATAAGGAAACAAGTCAACTAGCTCTATGTGAGCCCCAGTTACCTCAAACAACCTTTTAATTTATTTTGAGTTTAACATTTAAAGGATTCCTAGCTTGTAAATTAAATTGGAATGAGATACTTACTTGTATCTCAAGTAAGAAAACAAGCAAGAAAAAGACACACCACATTGACTAAATGCCAATATTATCTTTCATCCGATTTTATTAACTTGGGTAAGTGAGGAGAGACTCAAGGTAGATGGGTTTGGGAATCATTATCCAGAGAAAAGGAATTGATTCTTGACTCTAACAAATACATGGGAAGAAAGAATACCAGCTAAAATAAGCAACTTTGAATATTTTCTACAGAAAATTTAGGGTATTTTACAATAATTTCAAGATTCAGATTTAAAAAGTATTTTTATGTAGCATAACCTTTCTACATTTCCCCTATAGGTGATATCCCCAGCAAACCATATACTATTTTTTTGAGATATGAGATTTGGCCATGACTTTACGCGAGTTATAGTGACGTACCTGTCCTGGAAGGTAACCAATTAGTATACCTATTCTGAAAGATACCAGAAGTGCAAGAACTGCACTTCTCTCCTTTTTTAGGAAAACTGGTTCTATTTCATTCTGACATTTAATAACACAGGTCATTGCACATCAGAACCCAGGAAAGAAGAGTCCACAGAGATTTTATTTTTCATTTAAAATACCAAGATTTAAGCCTTGAATGCTGTCACTGGAGTTGGCTAAAAAATCGGTACAGGCTGAAATAATCTCTCCGTTGCAACCAGACCCAAAAATGCGAGGGCTTCCGTACCAGTAACTCCTCCACATACGTTCATTTATTACTGCAAATCACAAACATTTACAGAGTATCCACCGCCTACTCACTGTGAGATGGAATGAGTGAATATGTAAAGACACTGGTTCCCACTATTAAGGAGTGCCTGATGTAGGTGATGGAGATATGCTACACGACCCCAAATTCATCCCTGGCCTCCTCCACGGTCTTGGCCTTCCTGAGAATGGCATGTGCTGAGCGGAAAACACTTAGCTGGGTTCTCTCCTACAGGTGCTATCAAGAAGCAGGGGTGGGCTGGTCTCTGTGAGAAATGCTAGGACAGAGTCTTGGGCAGACTTGGGGAGCCCTATTGTAACTCAACAAGTCTCTCAAACCTATACTAACATGTGTGGTAGAAAGAGAAATTGTATGGAAATACAAAGATGGGAGTAGAGGAGGGAGGTTCTGGTTTGGCCAGGCATGTAAAATCAATATATCTAACCTCTCTGTGAACTGTGTAGTCAATCACGTTTCCTCCCCCACGTTGGCTATAAGGAAGCTTGGAGCCAAATTTGTGGCCTCCTATTAGCAAAATATAGGACTAGCCTCGCCTATATCACTTCCCTTCAACGTTCTCTCCCACTTCTAATTCATTTTATAGTAACAGTTAATGTGTACTGATTGCTTACTATCACCTGGCTTGGTGATAAACCTTTATATACCTTATCACATTTATTATCAATAATAAATCTATGAAGGTTTGTTATTTCCATTTCGAAGAAGACAGGATTTGTCATCGCCTCTTTATAGATAAGGAAACTGAAGCACAGAGAGATCAGGTAATTTGATGAATACTTTGGACAATCTGTCCAAGGTCACATAACTAGTAAGTGGAGAAGGGATTTGAAACCAGGTCTCTCTGATCCAAAAGCTGATGTTCTTAACCATGGCCTTTAACTTCTGTATATTTTTTGTAGATATGTAAGTGCCCCTAGAATAGATGGAAGTTTTAGTAAAACCAGTGCCCTTGAGCAAGTTCCTTTAGAAGCTGACTCAAATGCAAAGAAAAAGAAATGAATTCTTCTTGCAGCTCAGCCGTTTAAACTCAGGGCTCTGGTTTCCTCCTCTATAAATTAAGGAGGCTGAGCCATTTCATCTCTAGGGTCCCTTTAACACTAAAACACTAAATGTAAATAAAAGATGCTATAAATTGTTCAGCTTCCCCTTATAATGTAATCAAGTTAACCCTTCTCCTATCCCAAGAAATTAACTGAAGTAGTTTTTCATATGAATTCATATTCATGGATTCATTCTCATGGAGCCATTGCCATAATTAAAACATTTATTTCCTTCCCTCTCAGTTCAACAAATACTTATTAGATGCCAACTATGAGCCAGGGTTTACTTTATTTAAAATACAAGGTAATGAAAAACTTAGAGGAAATGGAACAAGGAAAAACAAGTAAGAAATTACATCACATCATTGCTGCTTGTGAATTTGTCAAGACGTTAGGTATTTTCCATTGATTAAACAGTCTAATGGCTAACTCAGTTAACTTTCTCAGCATAGCAAAGGAAAACAAGGGTTACTCCAAATGACTTTCCTTTGGGACTGTTAATGTTAAAAATGCATGTTGAATTTAAGATATACAGAGAACAGAGTAATTTATACATTGCAAGCTAATTGGAATAAATAGTCATTGGATCAAGCTAAAAAAAAATCCTATTTCAGATCAGGAGAACAGAAGGATATAAATTTGTGAAAAGCTTAAGGAAGAGTGAGAAAAGAAACAGAAGGGAATCCTCTTATCATTTACCCTCAAGTGTTTACTATGGCTAAGCACCATTTGAGCTCAGTTATGTTATTTAGTACCCATAATGATCCTACTTGGTACTTATGATTCTGAATGATCTGCATTCAAAACTTTGATTATTTAGTTAAATAACTTGTCCAAGGTCACTCCAGTTGTGTCAGTATTGAATTTATAAAGCAGATTTGTCCGGCTCTGAAATCTCATGGACTTGGTTATAGAGGTTCGTAATTATTGATTTTATTTTGTGGGCTTGAATGTCTATAAGTTGATCATTTATATGAAGTTGAAGTTCCATAACAATAGATACTCTTTAATCATCACCCTTTGAAGGGATCCTCCTGGTTCCACTGTCATTACAATTAAGGAAACAACACATCCTGACAGCATCCTAAACTTTATCTTAGCCTTTTATTTTTATGGTTCATAATCGTTTATAAGGTTACATGGAATTTCAGTTGACTCAAAGGCTTTGCAGATTTGTTTATGCTTTTGTGAAGACCTTACCATTTTTATTAATGGGAAATGAACCAAATTATTTGTCCATTACTGCCTTCACTTGAGTGCATGGTTGCTTTGTGTTGACTTTTCATCCAACAAGTGTATTGCTGGTTTCATTCTTGAATATGAAGCTGTAAGGCCACCAACACTCTTATGCTGTCAAATCGTAATTTATTAGTCCATGTTTTCTTTCATCTAAAATAATATATAATGGTCGGTGAGCAGCTGTCACAGTTACAGTCTATCTTAACCAGCAATGCGATAAGGTCTTGCAGTGTTTACACTTGAGATAGTGTCATTGATTTTGTTACCTCCTTATAAAATTATACTGCAAGATCATTATCTCTTTTGGTACCAAGTAGAGACGGTGCCCATGGAGCAATAACAGCAGCTGTGTTTTATTTCTATTTGCATCTGTATCCGGGAAGTAAATACGCTTTGTTTTTTTCTGGGGTTAAATACTAGAATTAAAATTCTTTGCAGGGAATATTTAATTACCTCCAGTTATTTACTGGTGAAATCAGAGAAATTTAGAATTTCCTTCTGATCTTAGTTTTCAACATGATTGGGAAGCAGAACATCAAAGGGAGCAGATATTTTCCTTCCCAGATACATGCATAAACATTGCCTTAGCCAAAATACAAGAATAATAATATCAACTATAACTATTAACATTAAAATATTAACATTAGCTAATATTTGCTGAATAGGTACTACCTGCCACGCACTATACAAAGAGATTAATCGCATGATCTCATTGACTTCCTCACAACAACCTTAGGAGCTGGGTCTTATTGTTACCTCCATTTTCAAGATGAGAGGTTTAGAGAGCATGGGCAACTTGTCCAGGGCCACACGGCTGGAAGTGATAGAGTTGGACCTGACCCTGCTTGATCTGACTCCAAAGTCCAGCTCTTTAACCAGCCGGAGGTGGAACTGGGGGTGGCAGGACGGAAGGACACTTTTACTTCTTCACATAGTCTTAGGATAAAACAATTCAAAAAGGAACAATAATAACAAAAAACACCCCTCAACTTTCATTTTGTGAAGATGACTGTGATTCACTTCTTGCTTCCCTTTCTAACGTAAGTTAGAAAGTTTCCCCCATATTTTTTTCAGTGTGTGATGTTTGTTTACCAAGGGAAATAAATGCAATGGATTTCTAAACCAAAAATCACACTGTATGAATATGAAATGAATTACACTTAGATCATTTAAAACCAAACTGAGTCATGGGAATTTCTTGTCTTCCCATTTCTCATTTTGATGAAATTAATTGGCAGATCCATACTACGTAACCTCCCCAAACATATTATACAGCAGTGATTTGTACGGAACTGATTTGATGCTCCCTGAAATGCAAAAAATCATAAATGTGTTTTCAAGTACTAAACTCAATCTCCAGTGACATAGTAAGCCTTGGATAATTATTTCTGGAGTTTAACTGACTTTGAATAAAGTAAATGATATTATCATATTTTACATTCCAGTTTATATATTTTGAGAAAGTAACATATCAAAAAAGAAAAAAACAACGACTCAATGTTTACTTGGATCTCTGAATGTTTTAAAGAGAACATCAGTTCCACAAATATCGCTGGAGGGCTTATCATGAGCCTTGAATAGATAATTAAATGTCATCGGTATAGAGGACAGGTCAGATGACCTAAGTTCGTTCTTCCCTTATTATCAGCGTAACCTGGGCAACTAACAGCCTCCAGGGTTTCTCCTCTGTAAAATGCAAACAGGACAGCCTTGCTATTACTCACATGGTTCCAAGAGATAGACGTTTAATTCACAAACACTACCCTCCTTTGGAGCTTCATATCTAATTTGGTCTTGAAGCCCCCAGAGCCCAGCAATCTCCCACTTTCTCATCCTTCTTTCTTGGTTTCATCCCAAAGCCCCCATTTGGCCTAGCACTGACTCTGCTTTTTTCCCTGGGGTGTCGAGATTGGAGACGATGGTGCTAAATAATCTGGACTCCCTGTGTCCACAGAACAGAAGTTGGAAATCATGCTCTCTTTTTTCCCCTAGCTAAAAATAAAGCCGAATCTACAATTACAAAAGCAATTTTTAGCATGAAAATCAGTTCTCAGTTCTCATGATTTTCTCTAAATCCTTTGACCTCCTTGGATGGCCTCTGTTCTCTGCCATAAGCTTTCTTAGTCATTTCCCTTGACGTGTTCTAGGGTTAAATATTACCCTCTTTGCAATAGTATCAGCTTCTTCTAGTTCATCTCAGTCATATCTTCGAATTCAAAGAGATATTTCATTTCCAGAGGCAAATACAAGTGTTAAGAGAAACTGATGTCTGTTTCAAATATGAGTGGATAGGAAAATATTAGGTCATTTATTGAGTACCCACTCTGGGCCAAGCACTAAAGGCACATTACACGTATCACTTCTAATCCTCAGGACAATCTCATTTAGAATCCAAGACACGGAGCCACAGCACCTTACTGAGGCTACAGAGTTGTGAGCGGTGGGGCTGGTCCCAGTGCATGGGCTGCCCCCAGATGGCTCCCTGGCCTCTGCCGCTGGCTCAGCGGAGACCCCCATCACTGCCACTCTCACCTCTTCTCCTAATGCCACCAAACCATCTTGGCTTCCTCCTGGCTGAGGGCAGGGCTTCAGCACAGTGTCCAGGGTGCAACCCAGCAGGAGCTCTCACGGCTCCAGCAACCCAGCCCCACCCACCTCTGGCCAGACTGACAGAAGGACTGGCTCATCCTGAGGCTTCTGAGGAAGTTCAGCACCAGGGGCTGGAACCTGGCTTCCTCAGGCGTTGTGTGTGTGTGTGTTGGGGGGTGGGGGGAGAAAGAGGGGGGCGAAGGGAGCGTGGGGAATCAAGACACACAACCTGTGAGCATGGAAGACGTACCCCTCTCCCCTCTCCTCGCCTGCCTGTGCTGAGCACACTGGTCCCACACAGCCAATCTGGAAGCTGTCCTATGCGACCAAGCCACTGTCTGATTTTGGGCCGGCCAGGTAATGCACCACCTCCCATGCTTTCCTGCCTCTCTTCTCTTCTCCCCTTCCTCTTGCTGCTCTCAGTAAAGCCTACCTTAGCTCAGGTTCTATGATCCAGGAAACGAGCACTCGGACAGTGTTAGAACCAGCATGAACCACTGAGCCATCTCCCCTCTTGCAGAAGTCCATTTTGTGCTGAAGTTAACAGTAATGATAAAAAGCAATAGTAACGGTAATAATACAAAGTAAACTCGAATAGTGCTTACCATGTGACAGGCAGTGATACGGGGGCTTTGCATGCATTAACTCAATTGGCCCTCACAAAGGCCCTATGGAGCGGGTGTTATTCTTATCTCCTTTTTCATACACAGGGACACTGACGACACAGACAGCTTAAGTGACTTGCTCAAGGTCACACAGCAATCTGATGGCAGCCTGGTTTGCTCCTATTTTTGCCTTACTAACCTGGACTTTAGTACTCAGTTTCCTCATTTAAAACTGAAATTAGGGGCTTCCCTGGTGGTGCAGTGGTTGAGAGTCCGCCTGCCGATGCAGGGGACAAGGGTTCGTGCCCCGGTCCAGGAAGATCTCACATGCCGCTGAGCGGCTGGGCCCGTGGGCCATGGCGCTGAGCCTGCGCATCTGGAGCCTGTGCTCCGCAGCGGGAAAGGCCACAACAGTGAGAGGCCCATGTACCGAAAAAAAAAAAAGAGGGGCCCTCTTGACCTCAAAGTTTGTTAATAAGTTTATTAGATATGATGAGTGAGAGACTTTGTACAGCCACTAAAGTGACTTAAATCCAATAAGGATCCCAAAGGAAAAATTCTTCTTTATGAAAAGAAAGATAGGGTAGGGGGAAGGGTAAGCTGAGACAAAGTGAGAGAGTGGCATGGACTTACGTATACTACCAAATGTAAAGTAGATAGCTAGAGGGATAGCAGCCACATAGCACAGGGAGATCAGCTCGGTGCTTTGTGACCACCTAGAGGGGTGGGATAGGGAGGGCGGGAGGGAGATTCAAGACGGAGGGGGTATGGGGATATATGTACACATATAGCTGATTCACTCTGTTATACAGCAGAAACTAACACACCATTCTAAAGCAATTATACTCCAATACAGATGTTAAAAAAAATAAAAATAAAGAAAGATAACTAATATTGCTATACACTGCGGTCAAACTTCTAAAAATAACATCCTTCAGTGTTAAATGAGTACTCAATTTCTCATGGCCAAGAATAGAATATGCATGCATTGTGATGGGGCTTTAGGAGAAGCAGCTAACTGCACTTAAATTTATAGAAACACTCTTTATTCTGGCTAACAAATTATGTTAAGTGATATAAACATTTTTCTTACTAAGGGAGATTTAGAACACCAATGATTCAGTAGGTGAGCAATATATGAACAAGATAAATATTTCTCCAGGATAATCTCTATTAAAATGACTTTAAGAAAAAAATTCTTTCACTGGCTCAGAATAGTAAATAAAGATGTTTTTATGGAGCACAATGTTGCTTTTGATAAGAACACATGTTGATCAAGAATCTATAGGATTTCCCTGGTGGCGCAGTGGTTAAGAATCTGCCTGCCAAAGCAGGGGACGGGGTTCGAGTCCTGGCCTGGGAAGATCCCATGTGCTGCGGAGCAACTAAGCCCGTGCGCTACAACTACTGAGCCTGCGCTCTAGAGCCCGCGAGCCACAACTACTGAGCCTGTGCTCTAGAGCCCGTGAGCCACAACTACTGAGACTGTGTGTCACAACTACTGAAGCCTGCACGCCTAGAGCCTGTGCTCCACAACAAGAGAAGCCACCGCAATGAGAAGCCCACGCACCGCAACGAAGAGTAGCCCCCGCTCACCGCAACTAGAGAAAGCCCGTGTGCAGCAATGAAGACCCAACGCAGCCAAAAATAAATAAATTTATAAAGAAAAAGAATTTACAGATATTAATTCAAGGGTTTTAATATAATCATTTCTACTCTTGCTTTTTTCTTTCTTAAAACTGTTCTTCGTATCTTATGATGGCCATCCCATTTAACTAGAAGAAACTGTGTTCTCACATACAGACTTTATCATTAAAATTCTGTCCAGCTGTGTAAAATTCTATGATTCCTTTTTCTCACTGTCCTCCAAAGGAATTGGCAAACAACCTCCATTAGTGTGAGTTTAGGCAGCACGGAAAGTATTTTCACTGATAACCCATGAATTTCACCTATGAAAAGAATGAAACTGGCAAACATACATGTGTAAACTCCAGACATTTCTCCAGTGCCAAAGAGCTCTCAAATTTTGCCTTAACTGCTGGGAAACACAGCAAAATCTGAATTTTTTTACTCATCTATATAATTACCGAAAAAATTTGTTGAGACAGAAGAGTACCATGGAAGGTATGTGATTTGTGAGTCAAACAGCTTGAATTCTGATGTTCCTTATGCTGAAACAAGTTACTTATAGCTCTTTAAAGTCTCTGTTCTAATGTGTAAAGTGGAGGTAATACTATTAAAGTAAGGAATTGTAAGAATTTAAGTGATATAAAGTGAGTAGCTTAGAGCTTGGGCTATAGTAGATGTTGAAATCATGTCAGTTCCGGCTACGCTGTTAGCTATTCTAAGAGCTACAAGTCCTCTGTCCAAAGTCCACGTATCAGTATCAGAAGTCAGTCCCCTCTTGAGTACAGCAATTAGCAGCCAGAGTAGTATTCTGGGGGTGGTCTATTTGTTTCCCACTATAGAAAACACTGCTGCAGATGTCTGAAAACAAAATGGATTAAGCTAATGCAGGTGCCCATTTCCCACTACAAACATGGAACTGCTTAATAAATTGTAATCATTTTTTGAAAATACTTAGTCAAGGATAAAAACAGAGGCAGCAGCAACAAAAACAATAATGAGGAAAGGCTTCCAGCTTCCAAGGGTAAAGAAATAAAGTCAGGTGGGTATACTAGAACTAAAGCTAAAGGGACCCAAAGGGCTTTTTTTTTTTTTAATTTTTACTGAAGTATGGTTGCTTTACAATGTTGTGTTAGTTTCTGCTGTACAGCAAAGTGAATCAGCTATACGTATACACATATCCCCTCTTTTTGGGATTTCCTTCCCATTTAGGTCACCACAGAGCACTGAGTAGAGTTCCCTGTGCTCTACAGTAGGTTCTCGTTAGTTATCTATTTTATACATAGTGTCAATATCAGCTTTGCCCAAAGGGTTTTGATCGTGGATAAAGGGTCTGGGATTACTCTTCTGTCCCCAGGTGACTGTCAGGAGACATGATCCCAGGACTATGGGAGGCAGGGGCCTAAAGGTGGGACTTCTACAAAAACACGGAGCCTCAAAGAGCTGCACAATCTGTTTCAAAGAGACTCTGGAAACCACAAAATAAGAAACTTTATATAAAAATTATCTGGGGGTTTCCCTCGTGGTGCAGTGGTTGAGAGTCCGCCTGCCAATGCAGGGGACATGGGTTCGTACCCTGGTCCGGGAAGATCCCACATGCCACGGAGCCTGTGCGTCCAGAGCCAGTGCTCCGCAATGGGAGAGGCCGCAACAGTGAGAGGCCCGCGTACCGCAAAAAAAAAAGAAAAAATTATCTGGGATCACAACTTCCAGCTTTCAGTAATAGAGGTGTAGCTCCTATTAGGTCAGCCATTCCACAGATGATGACTATAAATTCTGGACAAAATGTATAAAATAGCTGACTGAAGAACAATCAGAAAAGCAAGCAGAAACCAGAAAGGAATCAACATTTGGAAGAAAGTAATGGCACTGTTTTTGTCTCAGGGCACACCTAGTCCATGCCAAGTGGGGTGCCTAAAACTCAGAAAGAAAATCCATAATTGTACTGGCTTGAAGATCCAGGAAACAGTTTCAGTGGCAATTACAACAGCTTAAAAGTAATTGGGAAACCCTGCAAAGCAGAGAGCCACACAAAGGGAGCACCAAGTTCTGCTTAGGCTGAGCCTTGAACCATGTAGGAATGGGAGACACTCCAAAGCACTCAGATAGTACTAAAATGACTTCAGCAGAGATTTTTGCTACTGCCCACCACAGGAAATATAGAGTTTGAAGTATGAGTCCAACCAAGTTAAGTGCCTCCTAAAACAAACAAATAAATGAACTCTTGAATAGAACATAACTGAATCCAAAGTCTCTAGAATATATGTTACAATATCATCTAAACTTATTTGACATAGAAGAAACAGGAAAATGTGATCCATTTTGAGGAGAAAAGTCCATCAGTGGAGGCCCATCCTGAGATGCAGAAATTAACTGACAAAGATTTTAAGGCAAATATTATAACATGCTCAAGTATGTAAAGGAAAATATGTTTCTGATGAATGAGCAAGTAGAAAATCTCAGCAGAAAAAAAGGAAAATCCACTGGATGGGCTTAACATCAAAATGGCAATGACAGAGTCAGTGAACTTGAAGACAGATCCATAGAAATTATCCAAAGTGAAGAATAAGTAAAGGGGTAGAAAGATTTCTAAAAGACGAACAGAGCCTCAGTGACCTATGTGATGATATCAAAAGATCTAACATTCACATAATTTGAGTTCAAGAGAGAAAATGAGGGGAAAAAAGGTTGAAATAATGGCTAAAAAAGTTATCAAGTTTGGTGAAAGACAGACATAGAGATCAGACTTGTAGTTGCCAATGGGGAGAGCAGGAGGGAGAGGGATGGACTGGGAATTTGGGGTTGGTAGATGCAAACTACTACATTTAGAATGGATGAACAGCAAGGTCCCACTGTAGAGCACAGGGAACTATATCCAGTCTCCTGGGATAAACCATAATGGAAAAGGATATTAAAAAAAGAAGGTGTATGTGTGTAAAACTGAGTCACTTCGCTGTACAGCAGAGATTGGCACATCATTGTAAACCAACTGTACTTCAATAAAAAAAATTTGCTGAAAGAAATAAATACAGACAGAAGAAGTTTGGTGAATCTCAAGCAGGAATAAATGCAATGAAAAGCACACCTAGGGATATTAAAGTCAAGCTGCTGAAGTATAAAGAAAGAAAATCTTAAAAGCGGCCTGAGAAAAATGTCCTGTTAATATTCAGAAAAACCAAATTAATGACATTAAACTATCATTAGAAACAGAGTCCATAAGACAGTGAAACAACATCCTGAAATTCAATAAATATGGAACTGAATAAATGAGTATATGTTGCTTTCCCCAAGCTAATCTACTAATTCAAATTCCAAAGAATTTCTCACAGAGCTTGACAATATGATCCTAACTTCATAACAGAAAATAACTAAGAATAAGCATATAAGTCTTATCCAACCAGATATCAAGAATATTATAAGCTAGAGAAACTAAAATAGTACAGTACTGGCACAGAAACAGACAACTAGAGCCAAACAGAGAACCCAAAACAAACCTATGTATACATGGGTTCTTGGTGTATGATAAAACTGGCATGAAAAAAAGTTAGTGAAGAAAGAATGAACTCTTCAATAAACAATGCTGGGACCATTGGAAATTCATAAAGAAATATAACTGGAAATGTATAAAGAAATAGAAAATAAAATTAGTTCCCTAGCTCACAGTTTCCATAAGAACTTCCATGTGGATTAAAGTCATAAAAAGTATTATAAAGATGTAAACCTTTGCAATAAAATATAGAAGAATGTCTTTATGACTTCAGGGTCAGGGATGAATCTTAAGACATAAAAAGCACAAACCTTAAAGGAAAAGGTAATAAATTCAACTACACTAAAATTTAAAATTGCTAGGCAAATGGCAAAATTAAAAGGCAAGCCCAGATTTGGAGAACATACACATAGAATATATAAAGAATTATAATTATAGAAGAAGAAGATCCAAAACAATAGAAAATAGGCCTGGCAATATATAGGCAATTCACAAAAGATAAATTCTGAATTTCCAGTAAACCTTTAATGTTCTCAATCTTTCCAGTAATCAGGGAAGTAATATTAAAACAACAATAAGATACTTTTTCAAATCCGTTGGATTAGTAAAATTTTTGCAAGTCTGAAATTAAAATGTATTGGTAAGGTACTAGACCTCTCATTCACTCCTTGGTAGAAGTATGAATTGAAATAACCTTTTGGAAAGCAATTTGGTAGTATCTAGTAAACTTGAAGATGGTATATAACCTACTGCCCAGCAATTCTTCCTCTAAGTATATTCACAAAGAACTCATCCATGGGAGTATAAGAAAACATATATGAATGGGCACTGAGGCAGTGTTCATAGTAAAGGAAACTCGATAATCAAAATGTTCATTCATCAGAGAATGGATAACTGGATTATATTTTTAATAAGACACTATACAGCAGAGAAAATAAGTGGATCAGAACTACATGTATCAACATGAATAAATCTCAACACAAAGTTTGGTGAAAAAAAAGTCAGCTTACAGTTTGTATTTAGAATTAAAAAAACAAACAAACAATCCTGTATGTTGTCTATTAACATAAACATATGTAGAAGTATGACAGAAAAAGTAATCAAGGAAATAATATACGACAACTTCAGAAGCGTGGTTACCTTTATGGAAAGAGGGTGGATACCCTCTAATTATGCAATTAGGACAGGGTACAAAGAGGACTTAATATATCAGTAACATTTTCTTTCAATCTGGGTGGTATAGGTACATAGGGTTTTTTTTCCCTAAATATTCCTCTCTATTTTTGAAATATTTCATTTAAAACAAACAATCGAAGAAAAAAAAAAAAGCTGCCAAATGTGACACTTCGCTAATATCCTTAAATCCAGTCGTGGTTAATGACTTCTGCATTCCTTGCAAACAAATAAAATTCACTATTCTTTCTCAATTCAGCCAATACTTGTGACCCACTAACAGGGCAATATGCAAGATACTTGGAACTGTTTTGTCCCCCACCGTCCCTCGCCCACCCATGGAAAGCATATTTGTAGACTTCAACCTGATGCCCCTTACAGTCAACAGTTATCATCCCCAATTGCTGGCATGCTTAGGGATTAGTTCAACGTTCAGTAGAAACATGAAGTTAAATAGGCCCATACTGGAACTGAAAGTAAACTTGACCTCTTTTGAGACAACGAAATTAACCTTCCAAAGAGGGCCTTGATGCTCCATGGCTCTTGTCTATAAAGTTGGGGTGTCCACTATTAATGGTAGTGATGCTCAGGTAAGGGGAAAACAGTCATCAAAACTGAAGTTCTGTTTGAGTTTTCCTTCCTGGAGGAGCTATTAAAATTGCTTCAATTAAACTTTTAAAACAAGAAAGCCTTAATAAATTCATTTGAAAATCTCCCCTCCTTAGCACCGAGTATCTAACTCTCCAAATTAGGTAGTCCCTTTCTTTATTCTAAGAAGCTAAGCATTTAAAATATAGTGGAACTCATTTCACAAGTTCTTCAAAAATATATAAGCACAGATAATAATAATTATTAAAATTATAACCAACATATAGCCTGTTCCTTCTTTTAACACATTCTCCTAGATTTGATCTCATTTGCGCTTCAGAATACCCTAGACAGGAGGCATTCTTTCCTTTTCTTTTTTTTTTTGCAATTAACAAAAAATTATTTATTTCTTTGGCTGCACCAAGTCTTAGTTGCAGCATGCGGGATCTAGTTCCCTGACCAGGGATAGAACACGGGCCCCCTGCGTTGGGTGTGCGGAGTCTTAACTGCTGGACCACCAGGGAAGTCCCCAGGAGGCATTACTTTCATCTCCACAGCAGAGGTGAGTGAACTGAGACTCAAGAGAACACAGGCGCTGTGCCCGGTCATTCAGCGACAGTGTGCAGTGGGCCAGGGCTCAAACATGAGTCCCAGCGAAATGACAAGAGAACAGGTATTTCAGACTGAAAACAGATATGGAGGAGTCTTCCTATTAGGAAAACACCTGAGTCACTGGCCCAGCTACCACCCGGATTCTAGCTGAGACAGTGTCGTGGACTCATATGACTACCTGAGTTTGAATCTCCATTCTACCACTTACCAGCTGTGTAAACCTACATGAGTAACTTACCCTCTCAGTGCTTCACTTTTCCAGTCTAGAAAATGGGGAGAGTCGTAATGCCTACCACACCGGATTGTTCTGAGGATTAAATCAGTCAACATATAAAATGCTAAAAATAACATCTGGCCCAAAGTCGCGCTATGTACATGTGAGTTGCTATTATAAACTGGCCTTCTTACTTTTAAAAAGTAAAACAAGGTGAATAATGAAGTCAAGAAGTTCCTCGAGACTCTAAGAAATAATACTTGTGAGTCCATTGCCCTGTTTAAATTCTACTGGTGGTAGCAGTTTTTGATAAGCCATTTGAAAAAAGAGTATTTCTTTTAGAAATACATAAGAATCTTAAGAAATTAAGATTTCTTAAGCAGAATAGGTAATATCTCCCTCTCTTTCAACAGACAACTTTCTCAGATTTGTTCCTTTTACACTTCTTGACTTAAGATCCATGGTTCTCCCTAGACCTAGTCTTATAATATTTATAATGCTCCTCGAAAAAGTATGTATATTATGAACTTACTATTCCCTATTACATAGTTTCACTCACAAAGCATTTATAGGAAATTCTTAGCAACCTTATATCATAGTATTACAGAAAATGATAACCAACCATCTGCATATTATTTCAAGATTTCACACTCATTAGTTCACCTTTTTAACGTCATGACCAACAGTCATTCCTATATAGATATGTGGCTGGAAAGGGTACTTGTTGTTCCTTGACTCAAAAACCTACAAAGTTGGCCTCCTCGAGTCTCCTCACTCCCTTCCACCTAAACAAACACACACCACAGCTCAAGCTCACTATTACAGCATTCAAGGCCCTTTGTGATCTGACCTCAAAATGCCTTTACAGCCCAACCTCCTACTCCAGTTCCATTCATTCACTCCTGCCTAGTCTAACAGGTCCTAGGGATTGAGGCCTCATCTGATCAGAAGACCTCTGGACCCAACTTATTTTCCTCTGATCAGAAGACCTCTGGACCCAACCCAATTTACAGGACACGCAGAAGGCAGAGGGACACACTGAACTGTACCATGAGGTTGCAATCAGCAAAATCCAGATTGTGGGCAACTCTCCAAGTCAAAAGCCCTGGGGTCTTCAACAAAAAAATTATAAGGAAAAGGATGCAAGAGAATCTGTAGATTAAAGGTGGCTCAAAATACATATCAAATAGAAAAATAATAAAATAGGCACGACTAAACTTTACTGTCTAGGGATGACACTCAGGTGATAAAACTATGAAGAAACACAAAGATAGCGATTGCTCTGGGAATCAGGGGGTTGGCACTGAGACGGGGCATGTGGAAGCAGCTTCTGGCGTGGCTGGCACGGGTCTGTTTCTTGACCCGAGTAGTGGTCATATGGGTGTCTGATTTATAATTATGCACAAACCTGTACATGTGGCCTTGGCCCTCCTCCCACCCATGCATCTTCTCCTGTCATTTAAATACCCACCTCCCCCACTTCTCTGCCTGAGGAGACCTTCCACATTGCCTTTGACTAAAACTCTCCTGGCTCTCCCCACCCATCCCCAGAAGACAGAGGTAGCCATCTCTCTTGACTCAGCTTCCCAGTACTTGGTTTCTAAGTGTTTGGCAGCACTTGCATCTCAGAGGGTTAGGAGCCTCATTTCTTCTGTGATACTGGGGACGGGAAGCTGGATCATTCCCACAGATGTACACTGTAAGCACTCTAAACTCTTTGCTGAGTGAAAAATGCTAGTCAGTTAAAAGTTAGGTGAGAACTTTGAATCCATGGGGTTCACCCTGTCACAAGATCCCCATCTTCAGCCTCCAATCTATCCTCACTCACTCCTTTGGCTTACCTGCAACCAAGGTACATACCCTGAGTGCCCACCTGGGTTAAGAACATGGGCCCTTGATCCTGGTTCTGCTCTTCATTAGTCTTTCTTTTTTAAAAAAATATTTACTTATTTGGCCACGCTGGGTTGCAGTTGTGGCACGCTGAGACACGTGGGATCTTTAGTTGCGGCATGCAGGCTCTTAGTTGTGGCATGTGGGATCTAGTTCCCTGAGCAGGGATTGAACCCGGGCCTCCTGCATTGGAAGCGTGGAGTCTTAACCACTGGACCATCAGGGAAGTCCCCCTTATTAGTCTTGTAACTACATTGCTTTACTTACATTGCTTGAGTCTCTCTGAGCCTCAGTTTTCTCATCTGTAAAACAGGGCTAATCTTACTTAATAGGATGGTAGAATAGTGCATGTAAAGTAATTAACCCAGTATCTGACACAAAGTAAGATACTTAATACAGTCAACATTATAAATATTACTGTTACTATTAGTATCGTTAATAAGAAAGGCATGTCAATCACCAAACACTGACACTCTAGCCAAGTGAATTAAAAATGTAAAACCTAGTAACAGACATGGTTACGCAATGCCAGACAAACTGTGGGAGTAGAAAACTCCGTGTATTTGTCATTCCTTTGGTCTCCATCATACAAACCCAGCATTTTTTCGCTAAAGTGAAGTTATCTGTTTGCATTTCTTTCACTCTTACTGAGCTGTGAGCTCCTTGGGAACCCAGACTGACAATGTGTTACACTTGTGTCCAGCCTCTCTAATCACAGCCCCATGGCTAGTTTCACTATGTGATCACAGCCCTTTTTCTTCCCTGGGCCTGGATACAGCCTCCTAATTCTTCTGACTTCTCTATTTCCGTGGCTTTAAGCTCCTTGCTATCTCTGAAAGAAGTCAAGTCTGATCTGTCTCATATCTTTAGCATTTGTTGAGCAGAAATGAATTAAATGAACATAGTGAACTGCACCATCAGTGGGCACTATTTTACTCTGGGTGTGCATAAGTGAGTGTGTGTGTGTGTGTGTGTGTGTCTGAGAAAAAACAGAAGCTAATGCAATCCAATTCAATAAACCTGTATGCCACATGTATTTGATAACAGACACTGGGTAAGAAATGAGGATACAATCTTTAGACTGATGAAACCGATGGATACAAAACCTGGTCAGTGACATCTAGTACACGTGAAGATCTAGGTAATCATTTGGTTCCACCTCCTCTGATGCACTGAGAAGGAGAGGCCCGGGATCCCACAGAGGAAGCAGAGATGAGACTAGAACTCAGGCCTCCTTCATGCCCTGCATGCTCACACAAGTCTGTTTCCAGGGCAGATTCGTTCCTTACAATGCAGCTCTGAACCACGTCGAAGTGAGTAAGGAGTACGACCTGACAGGCAGGATAAACCACTATTGTCTCAGCTGCAGGCGGACTCTGCTCAGTAGGTGTGGACCGGCTGCCGGCCTCACAGGAAAAGAACTAGTTTGGTCCTCACTCAAGAAACTGCCACTCCCATGAATGTCACAAAGGGACAGAGCTGTTCTACTGACACCTGACTCTGTGACACCCCTGATGGTCAGAAGCACATGGATTGCATCAATGCTAACAAGAAATGGCAGATTGAAAGACAGGCCACCCAATTTCGGTGAACTGGAGAGAGGCAGCGCGTGCCAGCCGGACTGGCCAGCCATCCTGCCTTCCCGGCGTGCTGCTCTGCGGGTTTCTCAAGCGGCTCGGGATGATGTAATTCACTCAGTGGGTATTTATGGAGCAACTGCAGTGTGCTGAGCCCCAAAATAGGCGCTGGGGAAACAAAATGACCTCACGTATTTTACTTCACTGTGAAAAGAACACTCTCGTTCCGCCCCACCTCACCCTGTGTGTTTACCTCCTTCCCCACCAAAATCCCAGAAGAGCGCCCCTCCTCCCACCTCTCCTGTCTCCCACCTGTGCTTCCTTCCAACTCTCCTCTCATCCCTCCATTAATCAACTCCCTTAACCTCTCCTGCTTCTGTGGGTTTTTCCTATTGCCACTTAAAATATTCTCAAGCATCTCAGTTACATGTATGTTCCACTCAACTTCTCACTTCTCTCTCCCTGTGACTTGAGTCAAGCTTTTGAAGGATTTATATTGCCCTGCTCAGCTAGACTGAACCAAACATGCTTCATGCTCTCTGACATCTCAGCCTTCCAACAGACTGCTCCCTCTGGAGTTTACCGTCCTCCAATTTCTTTCTTTGCCTGATTAACTCTTGTCATTCATTCTTTGTCCCAGGTGCCACCTCCTCCAGGAAGCCTCCTTGACCTTGCAGGCTGGTTCAGATGCCTCTCCTGAGTGCTTCTACAGCATCTAGGTGAGTCCATTGAGAACATTCTTTTCCACTTGGCCTCTGTCTCCTCTAGAAGACTCTCAATTCCCTGAAGGGAGAGGCCATCTCAAGGTCCACAGTTCCTAGTATCTACTGGGCTCTGAGTAACTAACTGTCTGTGGACCAAATGAGCAATGAATGAATATAAGACTTGGAATAGCTCACGGTATGGGCAAAACAGATAATAACATGTGCATAAAGCTTTCCAGATTACAAAGTATTTTCCACATATATATCTTATTTGATCTTCCTAATCTTGCAGGGCAAACGGTATTATTTTTAACCCTCTTTTCAGCTGAAGGAGCAATGATCCAAAATGAGTAAGAGGTCTGATGAGGGCCATACTGTGTAAGTGGTAGATCTGAGATTCAAATTATGATCCTTGAACTTCACATTCCCGGCTTTCTCCATTCCCTGTGAGCTACCGTCTTCATAGTCAGATGTACACAAGACTATACAAACGTTCCTCATTGAAACCTGATTATCTGGAAACTAGTCTGCTCGCCTTGCGCTTAACCAAACTACTTACTAGAAGGAACAGAAATGAATTCTGACCAATTTTAACAAAAGAAGTAAATCTAGAAAACGAAGTTAATATAGCCAGAACAACACAGATACCACTTTTATCTTCCTTTGGTGGGATGAATCAACATAAATGATTTAGGTACCATATCCTCCTGCCAAACGAGCAGAACATCTCAGATTTAGGGTTCGTGTTCA
Source organism: Grampus griseus (assembly GCF_964374135.1). Lineage (NCBI taxonomy): Eukaryota > Metazoa > Chordata > Mammalia > Artiodactyla > Delphinidae > Grampus > Grampus griseus. The sequence goes on from NC_138998.1 coordinate 49,285,765, forward strand.
AATGGCTACAGACCTGTCCTGTGATCCACTCATTATTAAAGCCAGGAAATCACCATCCTATCTGGTGGGACAGCAGTGAAGGCACTTCTTATCCAAGAACACCTTTGATACCCAGCGACTACTGCATCTCCCACAGGCTGTTAGCAACCCCTCAGCCCCTCCCAGGCCTCACACCCATTCATCCAGCTGAGGGCACGTGACCCATCACCCTAACTCCTCTCTCACTGAAAAGCTCTACTCACTTACCCCATTGTCCTGTTGTAGTCACCTGGCAAGGCCCAGTCCAGGTCAATCCATCTATCTGCTTTCTTGGCCCCTACCCCAAGTTTTCTAAACATGGGTGTGGAAAAAGCATACAAATGCACGGACTAGTGTTTATGGACGCCAACCTCAGCTGGGCTACCCCGCCATCTCTCACTCCCTTTTCAAGGCCAACTTCTTAAGAAAGTTGTCTACTTGCTTCTTACGTTTCTTCACTCTTCACTCATTCTTCAACCCACTACAACGGGCTTCCACTGCTACATTCTGCTAGCCTTCACCAAAGTTCTTAACTGCCTGCATTTTGTGCAACCCAAAGGGCCCCTCCACACTCTTATGTCACCTAACCTTTCATTGCTTGACTCTCTTCTTCTTAAGAGTCTCTTCTCTTGGCTTTCATGTTCCCACACTCCTCTAGATTTCCTCCTCTCTCTCTCACCACTGAGATGGAATCTTCTTTCAGGCTGTTCTTCTGCTCAGCATTTACATGCTAGTGTTTTTCAGGATCCTAGGAACTTCCTTTCTGACTCTACTCACCTCTCAGGGCAATCTCATTCATTCTAATGGTTATAATACATGCTGCTGTTTCCTTTCCTTGGTGTTGCTATGGCTCCCAGCTGATACCACCATTGAGTACATTCCTTTCCACTTGCCCTCTGTCTCCCCTGGAAGACTGAGAGCTCCCTGAAGGCAGGGGCCATCTCTGGATTCCCAGTCACTAGTATCTACTGGGCTCTCAGTAACTCTTTCCAGCCTTATTCTTCTTACTAAGCTTCAGATCTATATACCCAGCTCCCTATGAACTTCCCTTTTAGGTGAACTTAATATTCTCAAAATAGAATTCATCATCTTCCAAATCCCAAAACATCTTCTTGTCCTGTGTTTCCTTCCTGCATGAATTGGGAACATCATCTACCCAGCTGCATAAACTGAATCCTGGAACTCATCCTCAGCAATTCTCCTTCCCTAACTCTCTACATCCAACCAATTAATAAGTCCTGTCAAATTCTAAATATCTCTTCAGTCTAGCCACTATATTTTATCTCCATAACCATGGCAGGTTTGAGGAAATGAAAAAAGGTGCAGTGTAGCTGGGCATAGGGTTAAGGGCAGGTGATGTTAAGGCATTTAGACTTTATCTCAAAGTCCTCATCCACCACCTCTCACTCCCCACTCTCGATGCTGGAGGCCTGCAGCTAAAAAGTATTCAATGACAATAATTTGGGGCTGCCCAAAATGGGATTTTGTAGGATAAGTGACATCACTTTCGATGGTTATTTTTTTTATTACCCAGATAACCAATGGTGGTTTCGCAAATAAAAAAGATACTGGGCTAAATGGAATACTGGCTCTGCTCTCTTTATAAAGTTACTGCAGACAACAATGATTTCCAGATGAGTCTCAGGTACATAAAGTAATGCCTTCGTGGAACCATCAGAGTTCAGTTCTGCCACATTTGAGAAACAACGTAATATTTAAGGTAAACAAGCTAAACTGGATGTGCGTGGAGGGTGAGGGTTAGGGGAAGGAAGGATAGGAGGGATGAGAAACAGGCTATGCCTAATGACGCATGGGCATAGTTCACAGATGATCAATTCATCGTTAAAACGGCACTAATATAAAGTTAATAAAAAGCCACAAAGTAATCAGGAAGTACCTTAAGTTAGTAGTTTCTAAAAGTTCCTTGTTACTGTACATATATCTGCCCCAAACTGTCAGTACTAACCAAATTCATTAAAAGTATGGTAATATGGAGGGGGGTTGACACACACAGTAGAAAGAGAAAAGAAAAATCTACTGGTAAGAATCTACAAAAACAACACTGTGAATATTAAAAACTTTTAAATTGTACACTTTAAAGGGGTGAACATTATGGTTTGTAAATTATATCCCAATGAAGCTACTTTTTAAAAAATCTGCCAAGACATAGGAATAGTAAGCAGAGTTGCTTACTGTTGATATAGTCGCTTACTATATCAATCAACAGATATCAATACTCAAAAAAATATATCGATACTCAAAGGAAGAGCAGGTAATTTTTCTTGATCCTATAGAGGAATAATAAGCAGCAAAGTCATTTTTACATTTATTTCTGTTACATATAACAAAAATAGACAAACTACTACTTACAACCAAAAAGACCAGGGGAGGAAAAGACATCGTCAAAACACTTAGAGAAAGCAATCTGTCAATTCCCACCTTGAATATTGCTTTAATTGCACTGTTTTCACTACCAGAAGACTCTGCTCAGTGAGATTATTATGTTTTCACAAACACAACAGTCTCATTGGGAAGTTTCTGCCAAATGAGTATCTTGCTAAGAAATTACAAAAGTATGTATCACAAAGAGAACTATTATAAGCTCAGAAAAAGCATGCAAGTTTCAACATCTAGAGAAACAATTAGATAAAGAAAAGACAAATTCTGGGTCAGTGATGATTTCCTTTTCAAGACAGGGTTCGAAAGAAAGGTACAAAAGATAGATGAAAAGTGGCAATACCCAGCACCTCATAAGCACACATGCGTTTGTGCTGGTTGCTTGTTGGGAAAGAAGCAGGGTGTCATTTTTTTAGTCTCTTAGAGAAACAAGTTAGTTCGTGCAAAGACAGAATCCTTTTGAAATCACTTCAAAAGGTAGATACCAAAGTGGAAGGCAGGTGTGTGCTCAGAATATGATCCACCAGAATAGAAATTAACTATGCCCAGTCTCTGATCTCAGTTTCACCTAACCAAGCAAAACAATCCGGCTGATACAAAACAAAACAGAAACCTATCCTTCAGTTTTTATCCTCAGAGATAACTCGCTCAAACCCAAGGAACCAAACATAACTCACTTCTGGTTTTAAGTTAAAACATGTTGAATCCACTGTGACTCGGCACACGGGTTTCACTTACTTAAAGTTGTCTGAAACCAGGTTAGCTTTAATATGGTTATCCAACATAAGAAACAGCCAGTGAATTAGGCACAGAATTAGGCAGGAAGAGTACTGGCCTCAGAGCCAGTTTTAGATCTAATCTCAACTTTGGGGACTCCCAAAAAACCCAATTCAATCTCTGTTGAAATTAAAGAGTTGTCTTTGAATTTTTACACACCTACATGCCAGGCATATGGTAGATGTTCAAGAAATGCTTTCTGAGTTATCACTACGAATAGATAACATTTAGCAAGCACTTATTAAGTAAGTACTTCATATGCATTATATCATTTAATCATCACAATAACCCTATGAAGTAGATTTTCATATTATCTGCATGTCACGAATTCAGAAACTGAGGTTTAGAGAGATTAGTAATGTGCCCACGTGACTCAACTGCTGAGTGGCAGACAGAGGACTGCAGGGCCCAGAGCTCTTAATCAATGTGCACTTACGCACTACTGCCCCTCTGAACTCAACGGGGCACCGGCCAAAGTAATCGCAGTCATTAATGAACATATGAGGCTCCTCCAATTTAATGTTTGTTTTATTGCTTGCTTTTTCCCACCACCTGTCTTCCTGGGAGTTTTGACTGTAAAAACCTTGGGATCCTTGTTACTCAAAAGGTGGTCCGTTGACCATAGACATCACCCTGAAACTTTCTGGGAATGCAGAATCTTAGCCGTATCCCAGAAACAGAATCTGTGTTTTAACAAGATACCTGGGTGATTCAGAGACATCTCAGTTTGAAAGGCACTGGTTTAGACTAGCTCCAACATGACACACGTTATATGGCAGGAGGAAAGAAGCTCTGAGAAGGAAAATACAACAGAAATGTTATAGTCGGGGAGAACAAAACCAGCTTGCTATGGCTGTGTCGGGACCTTAATTCACCTAGATAATGGCATACAGATATTTATAAAGGACCTATAAAGATGCCTAGGGAGTTGATGATAGAGACAATGGCTGAATCTATAGGGAGTGTAACTATAGTTCCACGCCTTCTAAAATCTCCAAACCTGTGTCTTTAGAAGCACGTAGCAAATAAAAATACATTACGTCTTTGGCAAATACTGAATCTCTCATGAGGTGAAGGGTAGAGCTGTGTTATGGACTGATAAGCTCAAGACTTGTACATTACCACCTTCGTTCACAATCCAGGAGTCACTGCTTAACAAGGCAACTTTATCCTTTTGAATGTTAACACATTTTTTGAACCCAACACCGAAGTCAACTTAAATTTGAGTGTAAACGTGATTTAACTTTGAGCTATTTCAATATGGTTTATGGTTTTCTTTTAAAATCACATACCTACATTTCTAGTCAGAAAGTGGCCTACATTTTTAGCCAAGAAGTGCAGGACAGCAACTGTCCTCTCACAAGAGATATGAGTTATGTTGTGCTATGAAGCAGAATCTAAAGAAGCATCTGAAGGACTTAATTTTTGCTCACTATTTCTTACCCATTTAAACGGAGTTATAAAACCCCAATAACTCCACATATAAAAGCTATGCATATAAGTAAAAGTTATCGTAGTGGGAAGTGAGACGTACAGTTGACCTTTTTCTTTATTCCCACTTTTAAAATAAAAAATAAATTACATTCTTTTCCAGTCGCAATTCTGTGCTTCCCAGAGCTAAGAGACTGCCCTGCACACAGGTGGAAATCCATTCTCTTCTTCATTTCTATCCTTTTAGCCATTTGAAATCTACTAGGCAGGTTCTTCTCCTTAAAGCCTTCAACTATATATTCTTGACACTTTCTACGTCCTCCCTAGGGAGAACTAGAACAATTAGAATGGATTTCTTGCTAATTAATCATCCAGATATCTCCTAGAAGGCTTGCTTTCACCACAATGCATCTAAAACAAGAACTGCTTTTAATTCTCAACCCATTAATTCTGTTACCATCATAAATCGTCCTTGGGATTCAGAGATTTTCTACAGGCTGCATCAAATAACCCAGGGTATTACAATAAAGGCAAGGGGAGGACTTGGGTATGCTCAGAGCCAGAGGGCAAGCAGGAAGACAGCAAAGTTTAGGGCTGTGCGGCCCCCAAGGATTCTGACTCAGAGTTAAGTCCAGAGGCCATGGAAACAGGAAGGCACATATTAACTACAAAGAACCACTGAAGGGGCCTGAGTCAGCCTACGATGGGGGCTCAGGGGCCTGAGGAGTCCCACGAGAGAATCAAATATACACATAAGTTTCCCACAACAGACCCAAATTCCCATTCTCAATGAGGCCAGTGATGGACTATATTGAAAACCAGCTACAACTGTGGAAACCAACCTCATAGCTGGTGGCATTGTTAATGAATACACCACTTTGGGGCATAATTTAGTAATATGTTTGTAGAGTCACAAAAGACTTATAGTCTTTGATCTGGTAACCACACTCTAAAAGTACGGACGTATGGAAAGCAGTTCACTGCCGAGGACAAATGCAGACATCTGCATTTAGGTTTAAACACTCCCAAGTGCAGGCTGGGATGACCCGGATGGGCAGCCGTTTTGTGAAAAAGCCCCAGGGATTGGGGATGAACCAACTTCACTTTAGGGCTCCTTAGGAGGGAGTAGCAAGAATGGTGGGAGCATACACCGAAGTCAGCAGAGCTGGGTCTGAACCGGTTCTCCCTTCTACAGACCGTAGCAAGTCACTCAAATCCTTAAGCTTGGGCTCCACATCTGCAGAATGAAGATATATTTCCTTGATTCTAAGATGTGCTTTCTGTCCCCCTTCCCCCAACACGCATTTTAACTTTTCTGAAACGGGCAGGACTATTGCGTTTTATGTCTCCGTTTAATATGATGGCATTTTCCTTCCTCTACTTCTCCCTGAAAAGCTGAAATTTAATTGATGGTGTATCTTGCCATTAACAGTGTCTTAGAATCAAGGAAATACAGTAGTAATACTGACCTCAGTACAGCTGTGAAGATTAAATAACATCACATATATAAGGCACTTTGGCACGTTGCCTTGAAAAGAGTGACTGTCCCCCCAAAATGGCACATGTTAACATTATTTTTTAAGAACCGATGCACTCTTAGGATACATCATCAGAAGAGCAGTACCCAGCAAAGCAGCCAATAATCCCAGCTGCTGGTCAGACTACACCTGGAGAACTGTATTCAGTCTGAGGGCCATAGAAAAACAAAGGCAAACCATGGATACTCAGAGAACAGGGACCAGGCTGGAGAAGTCTGAAAAACATGATATTACGAGGAATGGTTGAAATAAGCTGGAATTTTTAGGCTGCACAAAAATGAGAAGCCTTTTGAACGTATCAAGACCTGTGGGTGTAAGTAGATGTTTCCTCTGTGGTTCCAGCGGACAGAGCTGCAACACAGGGATGGATATTCTAGATGGGCCCATGTCACATCAGCATAAAGGAGAACTTTCTAACATTTTGAGCTCTCTAGGAGTGAAAGAGCCCTGGTGAATGGAGAACTTCCTAAAACAGGAAGTGCTCCGTCAGCGCCTGGACGGTGCCGCGTCAGCACTTGCCAGAAGAGCCTCCTTTTTGGTCTCAGAGGCTGCACCCTGTGTCCACTTCAGCTTTAGAATACCACGCCTGCGTCTTCCTCCTCCAAACCCAGGCCAGACCTCAGGGGACCACTCTGAGCAGAGGTGGCCCCCTTGGCCTCCACGAGCTAGGGCTCCACCGGCTAGGGAAAAGCTAGCACAAAACCATGAAACTGGCAGAAAGTGAAGGGAGGAGGGGACGGATTCCCTGGGGTGTCTAATATTGTAGCAATTCACATGGGAGGTAAAGATGAGGTTTGGATGAAGACTGACAGATTCGAACTGAGGCAGCAAGAGGAAGTACCAGCGCCTGACCTACTCCATGTAGAATGTTTTTGTTCGGCCCCAAATGATTCCATTTAAGGGGCAGACCAGTTTTACAAATGACAGCAAAGCCTTGCTGAGATCCACATTCTTTCCTTCAGATGTACGCCAGCTCCCTTCTTGCGCCAGTTACATACTCCTTCTTAAATTAACCCTCTATCCATGCTTTAGGAAATAACCTTTAACCGTACTCTATGAAAAACTGCTAAGATGCCAGATTAAAACAGAAGCATAACTTTGGACTGTGTCTTCTTATCAACATTTACGAACACGGGTATTACGTTTACTATGAACTTTGAGATTCAACTACATTGTCCATGTTGCAAATGTTATCTAAATCTCTCTGAGTAGAAGGTACTATGTGAATGGGAAAGGGGGGTGCCTACGAGAGTGTACACTTCAGTTTAATGTATATAAGGCCATTCTTTAAAAAAGAACTATTTACAGAGAAACTGGTTGCCTGGAGTAGACAAGTTTACTTCATAATTATATAGTTTTGGATTCACTTTGGGTTCTAATTCTAGCTTAGCTCATGGTAAGTGCTTAATAAATAGTGACTATCCATGTTGTGAGATGGTGAACTCACCTTCACACTGTGAGTTCCAACACCAAGCTGTCATCTCTGGCTCTGCCTCATGCACGGGGTATGAAGGTGGACCAGAGACCACCAAGGTCCCTCCCAGGTCCCAGCCTGGGGCTTCATTTCAGTGTCTCTGCCCATTTCTGATCTGGCAATATTCCCTCAGCTCACTAGGAAGGACACTGAAGAAATGTCCATTCATAACCCGCTATATAAATGTTAGCTCTCATTACTACTGTTATTATTATTTCCTCTGATACTGTCCTTCTACTAACTTTATCATCCCTGCTTTTGTTTTATTCCTCTGTGTGTGTGTGTGTGTTTAATGGTATGTAAATATTCTTGCAAGCCAACTCAAATCCTCAGTAGTAGATAGATGAAGTCAGAGAGAATGAAATAAAATAACTCCTACAGTTTATTATAAATGACACTAATAACAATAGGTAACATTCACTTAACACTCATGCATCAGGCACTGTGGGAGGTGTTATATATACATTATTTCATTTAATACTCATTAGAACCCTAAAAGGTAAGTACTAGTATTAGGATCCTCATTTTACAGATAAGGAAATTGAGTCTTAGAAAAGTCAAGTAAGTCACTCAAGGTCCCATCTAATAAGCTGTGGTCTAACCTAACAATTTTGCAGCACAGCCTACAAAAATCTCATATTAATGGATATGTACTCCCATATATTTTTAAAATTTGAATACTGAATATTTTTTATTTGAATCTTGAATACAGGGACTCCAGAAAACAAAAATAAGCCACTTAATCTAGTAAACAGGTGACAACACTGAGTTCATTTGGTCTCAATCTCACAGTTCAAGACACTGTTGAGAAGAAAGGGCCCACAGAGTAACCAGGTCATGTTCGTCTAAGTGGTCTTTGAGCATCAAATTAAAATTTCTAGCTTTCTCATCCAGTGTATGATTTCACTCAATGTTCAGAATGGGCAAATCTAGAGGCAGGAAGTTAGAACAGTGGTTGCCTAGGGCTGGGTAAGGAAGAGAGGGGAGTAGGGAGAGTGGGTACAAGGTCTCCTTTAGGAGGTACCAAAAATGTTCTAAAATTAGATTATGGTGATGGTTACACAACTCTGTAAATACGCTAAAGAATACAGAATTGTACGCTTTGAAGGGGTTAACTTTGTCATGTGTAAATTATACAATAACAATAAAGTTGTTAAAAAATAATTCCCTCGCCTGCGCTTCCAGAGCTTGTGCTCTGCAATGGGAGAGGCCACAACAGTGAGAGGCCCGCGTACCGCAAAAAAATAAAAAATAAAAAAAAATAAAAAATAATTCCCAGGGTTCAGTATCCAGTGATCTCTAGTCACTCCTTGTGGCTGCTGTCTTTCAGAACAAACATGGAAACCAGATGTGCGTTAAGTAAGCCTTTACCCAAGAACAAAATGTTCGAACAACAATGATGAGAATAAAGACCACGCCTGTGAAGCTGGGAAGTTTTCCTTGGAAGCCATAATGAGCCGTCAGCTTCTTTCTCCAATGTCATCAGGTAAGTGCTGAATGGTATTAGCTTCTGATTTTTACCAACCCAGGAAAAATGGAAAAATAATTTCATTCCTCATTACTAAAATGTTTGTAAGTGGACAGAATGTAATACTAAAACCAGCAGCAATAGGGGAATCAAAAGACCTCAAAAGGCCCCAAAAGACTCCAGTCAAGTCGACTAGAACCTTGTGACCTTGGGGACTCAATCATTCTGGGCTTTGGGGACCTCATCTGTAAAAGGAGGAGGAGGAAGAAGGAAGTCAACTATTCCAAGGTTCTCTTCCACCTTCATTATTCCAGTCAAATCATATCTTCCAAGGACCATCTCACTGTGTTGACCTGTCCCATTCTAAACATCAGCAACTGCCCTTGGACCAATGAAGAGTTATCAAAACATCTGGACACACTGGAAATCCATGAAAGTGTCTTTCCTGGATTGTTGTTTCAAGTATTTAAGTGAGCATCTTCCCACATCCCTTATTAAATAAACTATATATCTTATAATTTAATCAGCTATAATGTCTGATTAAGACTTTAAACCTGGTGCCTAAAAATCAAAAGGCACTTTCCTAAAATAATGCAAAAATGCAGCAAAATAATTGCTCTCCAAAGTAAAAATATCCTCTCCTTTATAAAGACTGATCTTCCTTAACGCTAACCTGTCACTCCGAATCTATTTTAATTTTTATTATAAAAATAATAAATTCTTCTTAAAGGAAACCTTAAGTTTACAAACTATCTGAGGAAATTAAAAGCATTCTTAGAGTTACCACCTTAAATAGATTATGGGTGATGTTAACTTACTATTAAATTTTTGTATATCTTGCTTTTATTTTTCTCTCTCCATGAATAGTTTTTATGTTTTCAAATATAAGAGAATCATATTTTTAAATATTAATATGCAGAAAAGTATAAGGAGAAAATTAAAACTGCCAGAAATTCCCACCTTTAAAATAATCCCTAAATCCCAATTAACTTAAGGTGATCATCCATTCTGTTCTCTCCCTAAGCATAACACATACAGAGACAGGTACCTTTTATTTTATTTTTATTTATTTATTTTATTTATTTATTTTTGGCTACGTTGGGTCTTTGTTGCTGTGCACGGGCTTTCTCTAGTTGCGGCGAGTGGGGGCTACTCTTCTTCCCCGCGCGCGGGCTTCTCATTGCAGTGGCTTCTCTTGTTGCGGAGCACGGGCTCTAGGCACATGGGCTCAGTAGTTGTGGCTCTCAGGCTCAGTAGTTGTGGCACACGGGCTTTGTTGCTCCGCGGCATGTGGGATCTTCCGGGACCAAGGTTTGAACCCGTGTCCCCTGCATTGGCAGGCAGATTTTTAACCACTGCACCACCAGGGAAGCCCCAGGGCAGGTATATTTTAAACATAACCAAGTACGTGATGCACAAATAGTTTACTATCCAGTGTTTTATCTTAAATATCTATCATCACCATTTCCTCCAATTACAGTTTTTCTTAAGTAAAACGGTAGTAGTTGCATAATGATCCATTATGCAGTTTTCTTTTATTGTATATTTTGATTATTTCCAACTTTTCATGACAATAAATAACACTTCAATGAGTATTTCTGTAGTTAAAGCTTTTGCACTCCTACCTGGAAAATTCCAATCTATTGCCCTATTCCTTTTGTGATTTCCTCTATTGGTTTTAGGAAGAGAAAGTGCTTCCCCATCCAAATAATAAAACCGTTTGATTTCTTTCTTTCTTTCTTTTTTTAAAATATAACTCCTTAACCTATGGACTGTATTTTTACATATTTTTAAAGGTTCCAACCTAATTTGTCACATGTTTACGTTTTGGCCCAATCTAGAGTAAGTTATTTGCCCCACATTTTCAAATGCACATTTATGTTTTTAAAGGAAATACGTGTCTCATACTCCTGGTTCTCCACTAAGCCTCAGTAAGCCTTCAGGACTGACAAAATAATCAGAGCTTTGATTATCAGCAGGAAATCATACTGGGCAGGAAGGAAGAGGACACTCATACAGGCCAAATTAAAGCTAAACAATCAAAAGGTCCAAGTTCGAGCCTTAGTGGTTTTATCATTTTAGCATTAAAAAGTCTCAAAAGTTCCAAGATTAGCTTGTGTAGTTAAAAGACAGTTTTCAACTGTGGGCTTATTTGCCACGTGGACTGGTCACCACTGATCTCAGTTACTGACCACGAGTAAGCTCTACATCCTGCCACTGGTCACTGGTTCTTGCCACTGGTCCCCAGCAGAACATGTGAGAAAGCAGAGTACAAGCTCACCCACACAAACACCCAGTAGGAAAAGGACACAAAGGACATGCCTTACTGGTTGACAGTGGGTCAACAGAAGCATCTTTGAGTAGGAAGCGCAGCACAGATATCAGTATTTACGTGGTTGCTTCTCATTAATAATAAAGACTGGATTATATTTCCCAAAGACATCAACTCCTCGTACCATTTTCTCCCCACCACAGCACTCCTCTGAGGCATAATACTATTACTGCTGACTAGCTGCTATGACTTGGGACAAATTATGTAACTTCCCTGGGACAGTTTCATCAACTGTAAAATGGGGATAATAAAGACAATTGACCCCTTAGGGTTGTTGTGAGGATTACATGAGAGGCTTAGACCAGAGACTGCCTTTAGGAAATGCTTTTTGCGTGTTAGTTGTTATTATTACTATTACCACTCCCTCTACTACTCCTGCCACAGGTACTAATATCTTCAACCCCAGAAATGCCAGAAGGGCAAACTTAAATTGGCTTCTTCAGAAGGAACCAAGGAACTGGGGAAGTCTATGGTCAGATCAGCCCTGGGAGTAGAATCTGTCCTCAGCCTTTGCAATCCCTCTGGGAAGTTAGTATGCCCTGTCATTATTAAAATAGTTCATTTCTGCGGTGGGCGGCATCACAGTCTCCCTTGCTTTCTGCCCCACTTTCTGATATGTAAACACAAGACCCCTGCACATCGGCACCTTCAGTGAGCAGGGTTAGGAGCAAGAACTCAGCGGGTCAGGCATGAAAAAGGCAGGGGTGGCTGTACAAGATGACTCTGACAAGGCCAGAAACTGCAAATCAAGAACCGACAGCTCCCCAAACAGGCACCTCGAAGATGAAGACGGTGGGCAGGAAATGAGAGTGATCTGGGGTGTGAATGGAACCAGACAACAGGTGAACATTTATCATAAAGGTTCAGCAGTCAGAAAACCCACTCCTGACATCATGATTCCTCCTGGTTATTCATTTCTTTCCTCTAAGTCCTTACCTTCTACTGACATTTAACCTTCCTGATGTTTCGAGTGTGGGCCAATGCATGTTGAAATAATGGATCATCAACTACGTTCATAACCATCTGAGATTTATGAGGCATCAAGGGTACTTTTGACTGTTAACAAGAAAGCATGTTGGATAAAAATTAATCGGCTCAAAGCTTAACCTGATATGGAACGGGAAAAATGTCCGTCTCTACTTGATTTTAGCCAAAAAGCAGAGATGTCACAAAACTAAACCAGTCTGGCAAGATGAGAACAAAACTGCAATGTGTGTGCCAAGCCTGGAATCAGGAATAAGATTTGCCTCCATCCCAAATTACAGATTTTGAGCACTCTATTGTACAGTCTTTTTTTTTCCCCTCATGTTTGGAGGAAGCTTATTGTAATGAATATCCTTTGGGAAAACCCTAAAATCTGGTTTTTAAGGAGTTTCCCCTCTTACTCTAGCCTTTGCCACATTGTCTATTTCTGTTTCTAATCAGTACTGTTCTGTTATCATCTGTAGAAGAAAAGGCTGCGAAGCACTTGGGAACACAGAAACTGAGACTTACCAGATCTAAATGAGCTTTACGTGAGCTTTTTAAGACTTATCCATGCCAGCTAAGAGCAAACAGGTAATCAACAAGTAAAATGTCTTAACACAGTCCTTTAAATCATTGAGGAGCTACAATCAGATTTACAGAAGTCTTCTTTAAAATTTTAAGTTAATAGCATTTAATAATTAATAATACCACATATGCAGTACTAGCATATATTAAGCAAGTCATAGCAATCTCTGCTCTTTTTTTTTTGGATTTACTGTTGAAGAAAATATCTGCAGAGGCAGGGGTAATAATACAGCTGTACAATTGTGTCTTGAGGGGGATAAAGTACAGTTAACTTTGCAATCCTGAGATAGCATGCAGCCATAACTTTGCAACTTCAGCCTCAGCAGAGATAGGACTGGGATCTTTAAACTTTAGCAAATCACCTCAAAGATTTCTTTAAGTACCTACTTCTGTCTCCCTTCTCCCTCAATTTTATATTTTTAAACACAGGAGAACCTGAGAGAACAGACCCTTTCTGAAACACTGTATTTCCCAGCGGGGGAAAAAAGAGGAGACTCAAATGGCAATAACAGAAGCATAATAGCATATTTTAAAACACCCATACTGGGACTTCCCTGGTGGCACAGTGGTTAAGAATCCGCCTGCCAGAGCAGGGGACACAGGTTCGAGCCCTGGTCTGGGAAGATCCCACATGCCGCGGAGCAACTAAGCCCGTGCGTCACAAATACTGAGCCTGCGCTCTACAGCCCGTGAACCACGACTACTGAGCCTGCGAGCCACAACTACTGAAGCCCACGCGCCTAGAGCCCGTGATCCACAACAAGAGAAGCCACCGCAATGAGAAGCCCATGCACCGCAACTAGAGAAGGCCCACGCACAGCAACAAAGACCCCAATGCAGCCAAAAACAAACAAATACATTTATTAAAAAAAAAACCCACCAGCGCTTACCTCAAACTAAAGCATACATAAAGTAACATAAAAGTCAATATATTTCATAAAGTGTTGCAAACTTGAAAACACCATCAAATCAAACTACGTACTCTTGTGAAACAACTTCATGCTGGATTGCTTTGGTGACAAGTAAACAAAGGTAATATCGCTCTCTAGATGTCTAAGTTAATGAAGTTAAGGAAGATATTCTCCTGATACTTCGCTCTATTGACTTAATTTCATTTCAATACTGTTAGCGATCCTTTCATTGTCTTACAAGGCACACCGTTTCGACAGTCATATTTATTCCTAGAGGAATCACTTAAGAATAAAAACAGTGATCACTAAGGAAGAGATTCAGTCCAGCTTGATCCACCTACACTCTGCCCACGTCAACTGCTATGTAGGTGTTTTCTGAGGCATTCTAGGAAAATGTCAGACTTTTCAAAAAGAAAATTAAAATCATATTCTGGTTCCTTGTAACTATAAGCGGTAGGCCCCAGAGAAAACAATGCATCAGGCAAGCACGCAGAGGGTGTGAAGGACGACACCACTGGCTGGGGCACTACACACTGCTGTCTCCCGTTCCATAAAGTAAAATCGACCATGTATAAAATCATAGTTATTCCTAGAAAATATAATGGGAAGACACAAAGAAAGGAATTCTGAAAAAGGAATTGAAAATGCATGTGAACAGGTACAAACCTCTAGACTGCACATCCAACACATAAATGTCATTTCTTCTTGGCTTCCACCTGCATTTAATATTGTCCAGCAATGCATACATTACAAGGAGAACCATAACCCCCAGACCTCCGTGGGATCGACGAACTCACATTATTTTCTAAAAGAACGCAGCAACAGCACAAATGCTATGCTGACTGTCATGTCATCGCCCCGGGAGGACAGAAAGAAAATCTGACACATGCAGCAGAAAGTTCAAAACCTTATTTACTAACCTGGTGCCCCTGTGAAAGTAGTCGCTTCATATTGCTTGAAAGAAAGAATCCTTACTATGAAACTAATCTCCAAAGCAGCTGATAGCCGACAGGGGAAGAAAAAACTGAATACCCCGAGAATCCACAGACACGGGGAAAGCAGTGTGTTCCCAAGCCCCGTTTTTGGCCAACTCCCCAAAGGCCACTTAAGTCATAGCCAAGCCCACAAAGCACTTTAGCCTATAAGCTTTAGTAATGAACTTGAAACCACTCCCATATGTTAAATAGACACTGGGCTGCTGTGAGAAATAAAACTCACATACAGAATGAGCTAAGGCTTCAGGCTTCATCTTTGTACTTGCTACCCAAGAAAACTGTAACACACCAGCTGAAACAAAGAGCACTCTCATTCCCTTCTTGCCCCTCAGATGCTGTATTAAAGTGACTCATTCATTTTAAACAAGAGGAATACAGTCTGCCCTCCACTAGTGCCATGAAATGAGTTTTATATTGTTGCCTAAATTGGTGGTGGTGGTGATGGAACATATAGCACTATAATTTCACATTGTCTAAGAGGGACCACATGAAGTTATTGCTTCTGAGAACCAAAGGCACATACTACCACTATTTCTAGATTTTTAAAATACATTAAATAAGCATAAAACCTCATTAATCACTAAAGTCTAACAATTAGGTTCAAGAGGAAAACTTATGAAAGCATTATCTAACTTCTGATTCTAACTTAGTGTCTGTAACTGTGAAAATCACTCATAATTCAAATTCACCATCTACAGTTAGGTTATATTATAAAATAAAAAAGTTTTTTGGTGGTTTTGTAGTTTTTTATAGTTTAAACTGGGACTTATGACTCACAATGGTTTCAAAGTAAGAAATTTATTTTTCATTCTAGAAAAATGTAATTTATAATTTAAAGCATTTATATCTTAAAAAAATAATGTTCCAGTATATCGCTTAAGAATAAAAATCCGGGCTTCCCTGGTGGCGCAGTGGTTGAGAGTCCGCCTGCCGATGCAGGGGACACGGGTTCGTGCCCCGGTCCGGGAAGATCCCACATGCCGCGGAGCGGCTGGGCCCGTGAGCCATGGCCGCTGAGCCTGCGCGTCCGGAGCCTGTGCTCCGCAGCGGGAGAGGCCACAACAGTGAGAGGCCCGCGTACCGCAAAAAAAAAAAAAGAATAAAAATCCATGCCCTGCTTTTTAACATGAAGTGTTCACAGTTATACACAATCTTCCCCTAATTTTCAATGCCAAGAGCAGTTTTAATTCTTGTTTCCATGATTTCTATCTTATTTAAATAAGACCTATTTAACATAATGGTCAAGGTTACCAAATTTAATGTTTCTTCTGAGCCATAAAGATGGGACCAAATATTCCGAGGAAGGGGCTTCCCTGGTGGCGCAGTGGTTGAGAGTCCGCCTGCCGATGCAGAGGACACGGGTTCGTGCCCCGGTCTGGGAAGATCCCACATGCCGCGGAGTGGCTAGGCCCGTGAGCCATGGCCGCTGAGCCTGCGCGTCTGGAGCCTGTGCTCCGCAACGGGAGATGCCACAACAGTGAGAGGCCCGCGTACCGCAAAAAACAAACAAACAAACAAACAAAAAATATTCCGAGGAAAACTTGATTCACTTGTTGCCAAGTAGATTTACATGTATTTCCGGTAAAATTCAAGTTACTCAAAACCTATGAAACAGAAGTCATTAGCATATTAGCTCAACAAGATCAGGCATGAAAAGCCCTGAAACTCCCTCAGATCTAACACTCACCCTGCTGGCCTCTTCTACGCACTCCCAGGGTCAGGGCTGAACAGTTTCTCCAGGGGTCACTTCAGAATGACAGGGCAAGACAGCCACCTCAGTGAGAAAACCAGCCTCAAGCCCTGGCCCATGCCTTATAAAGGAGCCAGTGCCCCACCTGGTGGCAAAACGTAGAAAAGGCTGAAACAGTTAAACCTCAGGGGAAATACTGCTTCAATGTTGAAAGAAAAAGGGAAGAAAAGGATCAGTTATAAGAGCACATTAATGTCACAAACAATGTGTGGTAGGAATCATGAAAAGTTTCTTCCCTCAGAGCACAATATTTATAGAGGATATGAAAACACTCATGCAAAAAAAAAGTAATTACATTCAAAACCATCTTTTTATGTGGATTGGTTTGCAAGCATATATGATGATATGCATTCCCAGAGAAATCCTCTGATAAATAATATTGATCTCTCTTCTACCCAAAGGGCTGCAAGAAAAATTCCTGTGAGATCAACATAATCTCTGAAATGGAAGAACCATGGATAAATCCCCAACTCAACTAGCTAACTGCTGGTGGGACCGTGTCTCCATCATTCTGTTAAGAGGCTGTATCCCCAGGAGTCCTCCTACCTTTCTTTCAAAAAGTATTTCCTTTTGTCTCACATAAATTATTTCTGCTAAAATCAACGTTCTGATATCAACCTCAATGGAGATGAAGAAGAGTTAAATATTGGGTTTCGAATTACACAGCAGTCTTTAATAAAACTCCAGCAAAAATAAAAGTATAGTAGGATGTGACTTTTAAACGAGCCCAAGCCACATTACTGAAACTAAAACTAATAACAATAGCTGATATTTAAGCTCTCAGTATAAGCCAGGCATGGTTCTAAAGGGCTTCAGGAGATTAATTCATTTATATCACACAAATCCATAATTATGCCAGTTTCACAGATGAGAAAACTGAGGCATCTAAAGGGTATCTTGCCAACAGCTAGTGGCGGAGCTGGGATTAGAACCCAGGTCATTTGGCTCTGAAGTCAGCGCCGCTAACCGCATACTTTGATAATGCTGTCCTCCCGGGTGCACACCACTGGTGAAACCCTGCCAGACTCTGCTCAAATGCAAGGGAGCAGGAGTTGGTTGGACAAGAACTGCTCTATGGACAGTCCTCATAACGGCACAGGCTGGGAAAGGCTGTCCAGCCAAGCAGCCGCAGAACTGAGACCTGGAGGCCATGAGGCAGGTAAGGAATCCCCAGGCAGAAGGCACTCACTCTGTCTGCCAAGGAAAAGGGGGAAGTGAGGAGTGGGCCGCTGGAGGGACCATAGGGAGCTTGGTGAGGCTGGGGGACCAACAGAAGAAAACTTTGTGAGGGAGGCGGGAGTCCTCTGATGTCACATCATGGAGGTAAAGAGACATGACCAAGACATTTTAAACCACAGTGTGTACATGTTGGAAAGAGAAGTAAGAAGGAACTAAGCCCTGTAGGGTACGCAGGAATTTAGAAGACGTTGCAGGTAAAGAAAAGGGCAGACCAGCGCTTTAAAATGTACAAGTCTACACTTCCATAAACATTATCAAGGAGGCTAGGGCGGTAACCCTGGCCACAGCAGCGCTCACTTACTTGCTCAAGCTAGGTCTGGGGCCTGAGCCACGTGGAAGTTGTTAATGCTACCAACAGAACAGGGAACACAGGAGGAAGAGCAGGCTGGCGGGAGGAGCAGGGGTGGGATAGACAAGCCGAGGAGTTGGCTTTTGGAGACCAAGGCCGAGTGCAAAGTCCTGTGGGTCGTCCAGGGTTGATGTGCAGTGGGCTGCAGGAGATACAAGTCTGGTGCTCCTGTCCCCTGCATGGACGGGAGGCACACATCTAGGGTGACAGCAGCTGGAGGGCAGCAGTGGGGCACACAGCGTAAGAGGAAAGGGTGAAGTTTCAAGGCAAGAGGTATCTGAGGATTTCAGAGAGAATTCAGGACATGGGTAGGGAAATTTTTTTTTTTTTTTTTTTTTGCGGTACGCGGGCCTCTCACTGTTGTGGCCTCTCCCGTTGCGGAGCACAGGCTCCGGATGCGCAGGCTCAGCGGCCACGGCTCACGGGCCCAGCCGCTCCGTGGCATGTGGGATCTTCCCGGACCGGGGCATGAACCCGTGTCCCCTGCATCGGCAGGTGGACTCTCAACCACTGCGCCACCAGGGAAGCCCGGGAAATTTTTTGTTTTAATTTTTACTCACCTTTAACTGAAATTTAGCATCCCCTTCAATTACAAATGTAGGCAATAATTCACGGTAAAATTAGGTGTAACTTGACTTGTCACAAGTAGAAATCAAAGACATCTTCATATCACAGTACAGTATTGTAAGTATCTCAAAGTATCGTTTCCGCTCATTACTACCCCAAAATTACAGTAGTTATTAAATCTGCCACTAGCTCTTGGTAGGTAGTGTGTTAATAAGGGGTGGATATTATTATATTATTACTTTCTTGGTATAGCTGTATATCAGTTTAATCGGTTTCCTTGGTAACCCTATGCATACTAATTTTCATGTCTGATATTTTCGCTGTAAGAATCTTTACTGCAAGCAGTTCTGCTGCACAGCTAATTGGCCATAAGACAATTTTGCCGTAAAAGATGAAATAATGAAACTAAAATAGGGACATTAAAAAGGACATAACAAAACATGAAAAACTAATAACAAAATTTTTAAAGTATCTTCTTAGTGAAAGCAATGATACGTCCTTTCTCAAAGTCAGTCATTAAGGATTCAGGATCTCGTGTTGAACATAAGTTCTTCATGGTTTAAAAAAAAGTCTGCTGTAAGGCTCTTCAGATTTCCCTGGAAGTAAACCGAACAGACAAGGGATGCTGCTATTTACCTATGTCACGTATATACACGTATATGTAAAGTAGTACATATCTGGACTGCATTTATATGTTCCATGACAGTCCTTGTATTTCACCAAATCATCTAAGCCAGTTTCTATGCCAAATACGAAAATTTTGTCTACATCATGTTCTCCACTATCAAAGAGCAAACAAATTTCACCATTTTCATAAAACTTATCAAGAATCATGTAACCAATTTCTTTCTAGGAGATGAGAAGCTTGATTCTTCCTTTGCCTCCAACTTCTAATACTGCGTGACAAACTTGGTAAAGATGGCATTACAAAACAAGCTGTTGTATCTAAAAGAGCTAAAGAACTGGTAAGTAATGCTTAGACTGTCATGTATTACTAGCTGCCTCTTTTATATTTGTCATAGTTTGGTAAACTTGCTCTGATGGGATAGAGGGATGACTGTACTCATTGAACGATTTGCAAACTGTTATGCTATTTTCTGGTATAGTATGCAGTCTGGCTTTACACTCTTTTATTTCACACTTCAGTAAGTTTTCTTTTCACCGTACTTTCTATCAAGTTGCTATAACGTAGTCGAAACCAAACTGTCGCCTAGTTATTTTATCTTTGACGGCAAAATTGCCTTACGACCAATTAGTTGTGCAATGAGACTGCTTTACGGCAAAGATGTTTACGGCAAAAATAGCTAGAACCTCTAATTTTATTCGTTTAAATTTATGCATTTAACTTAATGCATTAAACATTATTCTGAAAAGGGATTCATTAGCGTCACTAGAATGCCAAAGGGGGTCCATGCACACACACAAAAAACCAAAGAACATCTGATTTAAGGGGAGGGGGGAGAAAAACACAGGAAGACACTTAAATAAAGGAATACAGAAAAGGGGAGACGGAGTATGAGATGACCTGGATTCAAACCCAGGACTTCTGATTTGTGTTCTTTCCTCCACCAACCACAGAACCCCTTCATTTGTGTCAACAAAGTGCTTTCATAGGTATCAGCTCACTAGCTCATCACAAAGACCCAGAGTAGGAAAAGGCAGGTGACGCCAACCTGCCTGAAACCTCAGAGAAGCCGCTGTCCGAGAAGACACCACTCCCCGGGCCAGTCCCAGGCGTGGAACCTGGCATCTGCCACCCCCCCACACACCCCTCTATGGAGCCGAGCCATAGTCCTGAGCACAGAAGAGGCGACGATGACGACCGGCCGAGCCCACATATCACATTAGCTAGAACCTGATGAGGAGAGGACAGAAGAGTGAGTGCAGAACCTGACGAGTAGATCCTTCTTCTCTTCAGGCTTCCGTTTGCAGGGAGGACTAACAATTTATTTGGATGCTTTGCTCAAAATTCTCTTATTTAGTTCTGATTCTTAAACGGGGTGAATTACAGGACTTACAGTATTCCAACTGTTTGATTTTCCTTTGGCTATAATCAGAACAGAAGCCTATAGTTAAGCCATTAGTTTGAAATTAGATAAACAGGCTGAAACAATGCGCTCTCTGTTCTCTCCTGGCTGTGCCCACCGACAGGCGTTCATTATTTAATGTGTCAGAGCCGTGTTGCCAGGGCTCTGTGAACGACAACGTGGTTTATTGTCTTCACATCCATTCCCTGTTCTGCCACATCTGTCATGGCTCATATCTATATTTTATCTTTTTTGTTTTATTTTGATTCTCTTACAGGGTCATTTTCTTAACTACTACAAATTGCTCTGACATCTATTCTAACGCAGCAAAAGGTAACATTTATTTTTTAACTTCTTGATAACAAAAAACTGAAGGGACACAAGGACACTCTTTTAGATTGCTTCAAATTTACACAAAATTATATCATTAAAGCAAGTTTTATCTCGTGGTTGGCTAGATATTTTTTTTCAAAAATCTGATCTGTTCACAGGTTACTGTGGCCTCTTCTCATATAATGTGTGTTTCCTTTTACATGATAATGAGAATGTGGCTATACATGACTCACCTAATATCCTTGTGGGGGAAGAAAACTTTTCCCTTCTTCCCTTTAGGTTCTTTGGCTGGTCTAATAATTAAATTGACATAGACAGATTAACAGGAGAAATATACATTTAATTTTGTACATACGAGAGCCGGTAAAAATATGAGATTCAAAGAAGTGACCGAAGCAGGCAGCTTTTATGCCTTTTAGACAAAAGAAACAATAAGTTTGTGAAAAATTGACAAAACATACGGGTTTGGGCTTGGGGTAGCAAATTAATGAAGAAGTAACAAGATTTGTTTATATAGCCTTCTTGGCCCTGAATTCCCTGTCTCTGGCAATAAGGATGCCTTCTACCCTCCTGGTATAGGGAGGATCCCTTTCACATGGGAGAGTTATTTCCTGCTCTCAAGGAGACAAAGGAGATGAGAGTGTCCTTCTTGCACTGGCTGTTTCTTAAGTAACTTTAATTCAAAATAATCAATATGCCAAAGTAGCATAGTTTAGGGTGACATATTCTGCTTTCTTTCACGTTCTTCCGAAAAAAAGTTGAGTATTTCTTAATATGCATATTAAAATGTAAATTATTATGTTTATTGGTTGGCCTTTAATTTCTAAGTTTCTCTATTCTCTTCCTTCTTTTTTTTAAAGTAAGAAGCCATAGTGAAAATTGTCCCTTGCCTTCTCGTCACAGCCACCTAGAGTGAGAATTCCTGTGGATGAAAAGAGTTCAAAATTGGCTTCCAGGCCCAGGGGACAGAAGAGCAGTGCCCTCCTGTGTCTGCTTCTCCTTGGACACATGGACACATGGACTCAGCATGCCTGTCCACTATCTGTGCATCAGAGAGTAATGCCCTGAGCCACCTGCACTGTGCGGGAGAAGGGAGTGAACCTGGCAGCAGGAAGCCTGTGATGTGTTACCTTCTTTCCTAATTACCCATAAGCACTTCTTTCTTGCTTGCCCATTCCTAGTAAGGAAGGGCTTCTTGTCACCTGAAGCCACTTGCTTTCGTTCTTACCTTGTTTTCTTTGCGTTGCTCTCAAACTTCCTCACAAGACCTCTCCCTCCAGCCAAACTGATTCATTCCATTTTTCAACTCCCCTAGTTCTTCCCCCACTTTGTCTTTATGCCACTGTCCCACCTTTGATGCCCTTCCACCTCATGGCCAATAAAGGATTAAAATCGTGCACAGTGTTTCAAGGCATAGCCTAAATCCACGTGCTACACAAGGCCTCCTCATACTACCCTGGTTTAAAAAAAAAACGCTTTTATTTCTCATACCTAGAGCAATCACCATCAGCAATGCATTAGGCAACTATTTAAGCCTGATAACATTTCTACTGTTGTCTCGATTGGTTATTTAAATAGTCTATGGCATTTAACTTTTCATGTACTTATATGTTTCCTCCAACTAAGTTACCAATAACTGGATCACAAGTTATACCTCTGAAATCAACCACTGTAAAAAGCATATAACAGGCAAAACCCACCTTAATTAGCTATTTGTTGGTTGATTGTAAGAGGTTTAAATTATTTGTATTATTGAACAGTAATTACAATAACAGCCAACACTATTGCCACAAATGTCTTATTATACCCAGTATCTTATTTGACATTCACATCTGCCCTATGAGGTAGATACCATGATTTCCCCCACTTCTCAGATGAAGAAAATAAAGCCTGCAAGGTTCACTTGCCCATAGTCATTCATTCAACATATATTTTTTGAGCACCTACTATGTGACAAGCATTGTTAACAGCATTAATGATTCAAAGCAGAAAGTCCCTGTCCTCAGGGAGCTTGTACATATTCTACTAGGGGAAATAGACTATCAACAAATAAATATCAAACCAAATAATGCTAAAGGCTAAGAAGAAAACCAAAGCAGAGTAAGGGAATGGAGAGAAATGGGGTGGAGGGCACCCTCCTTACATAGGGTGGTCAGAAAAGGCCTCTCTGAGGAGACGACACTTAAGCAGAGACCTGAATGAAGTAAGGTAACAAGCCATGTAACTATCTGGGGAAAAGGTTCCAGGCAGAAGAAACAGAAATTGCAAAGGCCCTGAGGCCAATGTAGTCAGAGTATTGTGAAAGAAGGAGCAATAGAAGGGGATGAAGTCAGAGAGTGAACAGGGAAGTCTGATCATGTGAGGCTTTGTAAACCATTGCACAGGTTTTCCTCCCCCTAAATATAATGGAAAGGCTCTAGAAGGTTTTAATCAGGGAAGTGAAATGCTGTAATATTTTAAAAGGTGACTCAAGTTGTATAAAGAATAGACTGAGAGAAAGCAGATTACTTAGAAGAATATTGCAGTAAACTGGAGATGATGGTGTCCTGGAATAGAGTGATAGCTAAGAAGTGGATAGATCTAAGATAGAGCCAAGAGGGTTTTCTAATGTAGGGAAATGCAGAGTGTAAAAGAAAGAAAGGTGCCAGGGAAGACTCTAAGACTGATATATAAGCAAAAAGGAAAAAAGTCCAGTTACTGATCTGGGGAACATGGTGGGTGGTGGGGAGTGAGAAGGTGCAAAACATTTCAGAGGCAAATCAAGAGTTCCATTCTGAAAGGGTTAAGTTTGAGATACGTTTTAGATATCCAAATGAAGATTGGTAGGAAGTTGAATATATAAGTCTGGGCTTTGGATATATAAGTCAGGACTGAGATATGAAATTGGGAATCTGATGGCTTTAGACATTGTTGTTGGCTTTAAGTAACATATTCACACCATGAGACTGACTGAGAATGGATAAAGGACAGAAGTCTGAGGACTGAGGCTCGGGGTCCTCTCACATCTAAACGTTAGGAAGAGAAGGATCCAGCAAAGGAGGCCAAAAAAAGAGCTGCCAGTGAGATGGGAGGAAAACCAGGAGAGCACAGTGAGACAGAGCCAGGTGAACAAAATGCTTCAAGGATAGAGTGACCAATTATGTCAAGGCAGTTGAAAGATGAAGAAAGAGGAAGACTGAACTGACCATTGGATACAGCAGCGTGGAGGTCACTGGTGACCTAGAAAAGAGTGGTTTCAGGGAAATTTGGGCACAAAACCTAAATGGAGTGGGTTCAAATGAGACTGTGACTACAAGACATTGCTGAGAGAAATTAAAGATCTAATAAGTGGACATACCATGTTCATGGATTAAAATACTAAATATTAAGATGTAGTTCTCCACAAACTGATCTGTAAGTTCAATAAACCCAGTCACAATTTCACTGGGCTTTTTGTAGAAATTGACAAGCTAATTCTAAAATGTGTATAGAAATGCAAATGACCTAGAATAGCCAAACCAATTATAAAAAATAAGACCAAAGTTGGAGGACTTACACCACCTGACTTTAAGACTTTGACTAGGGCTTCCCTGTTGGCGCAGTGGTTGAGAGTCCGCCTGCCGATGCAGGGGACATGGGTTCGTGCCCCGGTCCGGGAGGATCCCACATGCCGCGAAGCGGCTGGGCGCGTGAGCCATGGCCGCTGAGCCTGCGCGTCCGGAGCCTGTGCTCTGCGGCGGGAGAGGCCACAACGGTGAGAGGCCCGCGTACCGCAAAAAAAAATTTTTTTAAATAAATAAATAAATAAATAAATAAAAGACTTTGACTAGTAAGTCTACCGTAATGAAACAGTCTGATACTGGCATGGGATCCACAAAGAGATCAATGAGACAGAACAGAGAGCTTAGCAACAGACCCACACTTATACGATCATTTGAATTTTCACAAGTTGACAGAGAAATCCAATAGAGAAAGACAAGGCTTTATAACAAATGGTGCTAAGACAACTAAATATCTCTATGGCAAAATAAATAAATCTTGACCCAAATCACATCACACACAAAAACTAATTTGAAATGGATCATAGACCTAAATGTAAAAGCTAAAACTATAAAGCTTTTAGATATGACACAGAAAGCAATAAACTTAAAAGGAAACAAATTACACTTAATCAAAGTTAAAATTTTCTACTCATCAAAATACACCATTAAGAAAATGAAGGGAGTTCCCTGGTGATCCAGTGGTTAGGACTCCACATTCTCACTGCCGAGGGCCTGGGTTCGATCCCTGGTCAGGGGACTAAAATCCCACAAGCCGTGCAGTGTGGCCAAGAAAAAAAAAAAAAAAATGAAAATGCATAGGTAAATCACAGTCTGGGAGAAAATGTATGCAAACCATATATCTGACGAAGAACTGATATCTAGGACATGTCATGAAGGCTTACAATTCCATAAAAAGAGAGCAAAAGATTGGACAAGAACTTCACAGAAGAAGATAAACTAATGATCAATAAACACATGAAAAGTACTGAATGTTAATATTCATCAAAGAAATTTATATAAAAAGCACAATGAGATATCACTACATACCCACCAGAATGGATAAACTGAAAAAGACTGACAAAACCAAATGCTGACAAGGACACAGAGCAATCCGAACTCTCATATACCGTTGGTCAGAGTGTAAAACAATACTACCATTTTTTTTTTAAGTTCTAGCAGTTTCTCATAGAACTAAATATACACCTACCCTATGACATGATAATTTCACTCCTAAGTATTTAGACAAAAGAAAAGAAAACCTATATCCACAAAAAGACTTTTGTGTGTGTTTGTGGCAAGTTTATTCATAATAGCCCCAAACTGAAAACATCCTAGGTATCCATCAATAGGATAATGAATAAACAAACTATTGTATAGTCAAACAACGGAATAATACTTAGCGGTAGAAAGGCACGAATAACTAATACACATGCTACGGGTGAATCTCAAAAACACTTTGCTGAGTGAAAGAACATACACAAAAGAGTACATACTGTATAATTCAAATTATTACATATGGTGGGGGAAAATCAAAACAGAGGTTGCCTCCGGCAGGAGATGGGATGGTGGACTGGAGATTGATTGGGAAGGAGCATGAGGGAACTTTCTGTGGTGATGGTCGTGTTCCACACTTTGTAAGGGTTTGGATTGCAGAGGCGTGTACCTATTTGTCAGAACCCTGATGATTCACTTACGATTGGTGCGTTTCAGCGTATGTAAATTTCACCTCCAAAGACAGCAGCACTATGAACAAATACTGAACTCTAATTAATAACATGCACACTGAAGTGTTTAAGAGAGCGTGTGCTAATGCCTGCAACTTGGTTTAAAATGCATCCCAAACCTAAGATGGATTGATGGAAGGATCACGGGATGAAGAGATGACAAGATATGTGTTAGCAAATAAAACAAAACGTTAAAGCAAATAAAACATTAATTGTAGAGTCTAGGTGGTGGTTATATGGGTGTTCACTTTAAAATTCTTTCAACTTTTCTGTATGTTTGAAAATGTTCATAGTAACATGTTAGGCAGGGTGGGGTGGAAAGTATGAGGTATGTTATTGGAGATAGAGAACAGACAACTTATTAAAGAGTTTTGCTTTAAAGAGGAACAGTGAGGTGTGGCAAAGCGGCTGGGAGACAAAGGATTAAGGAGGGTATTTTAAAAGAATGGAGATGTTATAGAATGTTTGAATAATGAGAATGATCCAGTAAAAAGAGGAAGTTTGATGAAGTTAGTGGGAGGATACTGTAGAAGCAAAGTTCCAAATAGGCAAGAGCAGAGGATCTGGTGGGTTGGGAGTGAGATGGACCTCAGCCAGGAGCACACACAGCTCGTCCACAGCAAAGACCGGGTGTTGGGGGAGTAGAATTACGGGCCAACGCAGGAGGATTTGGTGGTAGGGGAATGGGAGGCTTCTGTTCCAACTACTTGTAGTTTCCTACTGAAATAAGCAGCAAGATCACTGGCTGAGAGAGAGAGACAGGAGGGGACTTTGGAGGTTTGAGCAAAGAGACAAAGGTGTGAAATAATCACCCGGGAAAGTGAGAGAACAAACTTACTAGGGAACATGGTAGGCTTGCCAGAGTGCTGAGTGTCAGTGCAACGGGTAGATGAATCAGTTTAGTATCATCAGAACTCTGTGTGTGTGTGTGTGTGTGTGTGTGTGTTTCGGGGCAGTGTGTGTGTGACTGGGGGCGGTGTGTGCAGTTTTTCCTGGACAAACCTGATTTTAACCAGGGCTGGGTTTTTCAGGAGAGTGAGAAAGAGGGAAGAGAGAGGTCAGCAGACCAGGGGATGTAAGGTGAGTAGAGGGGGAATACACAGGTCATTGATGGAAAACAAAAGTGGCAGAGTCAAAGGATCAGCGATAAAATTATTGATCTGGTATATTAGAAGTGAGCAGAGAAACTGGTGGGCGGTGGAGCTGGGGTTTGAACTCATATGTCTGATTCCGAAGTCCACCCTCCTAACTGTAACGCTCCTTAGCGATTTCAGCACTCCTGGCCTCTGTCATTCTCTGTGTTGGGGCAGTCTGTGTACCAATTTGATTTTTCCAAGACTCAAGGACACTATTTGCCCTCGTGTCCTTAAAAATAATTTTTATAGAAGATGTTTTTATTTTCATGAAATTGGGACATATAAGACAAAGAGTTGGTGTGATTTTTCATCTCAACAAATTGGCTACAAGGGAAAAAATTATTCTCTTGTCTCTCAGCACATCCCTTTATGCCATATATTTCCCACTCCTAAAAAGAACATGTTGCTACTTGGAACAAAACAAATACCACATTAGGAGGATCTGAAAAAAACTAGACTCAAGAGAATTTATTTTTAAAACATTGAACCATTAAGTCACCTCATTGTCAAAAAAAAGAAAAAAAGATGCTAGTGCTCTTTCAGGCATTCAGAATTTGAGAAAGACTGACAATTGTGTCTTTAAGAAACCATTTGAAGGCACCACACTCTCACCGGCATTTAAGTACTACAGGAAAAAGTCCAGATTCCCCAGGCTGGCCTTCCACTATTAAAGCCCAATTCCTTCCTACTCCCCTGCACACACATCATGTCCCAGGCAAGTGAACTCTCCTTCCTCCTACAAGACCCCTCCTGCTTCACCTCTGAGCCTTTGCTCTTGCTGTTCCCTTCACCCGGACATCCCTTCCACCTGCCCAATCTCTGGGCACACACATCCTATTATCCTTCAGGCTCCAGCCCAAGCACACACTTCAAGCCGAACAGGGACCACACTCCTCTGGAACCGCCAAAGCTCTGCATCTGCACCTCTTAAAATATCTATCAAGTTGTGTCTGGTATCATAGCTATTGGGGACCTATAGAACCTGCCCCCTTAGAGAAGATCATTCTAATCTGGAACTCTCCATGCTTTACCTTTGTATTGAACTCAGAATGCCTCACATAGTGCCTGGCATAATAGCTAATCAACAAATAGCTGTTGCCAGTACAAAGATATACTTTCGAGACACTCATAAGGGAAAGTTAAACACAATGGTAGGTGTGTCTATTTTAAGCTCAGCATTCTGTGTTTAATACTAAAGTAACTAGCATAGACATCCAGACTTTTTAATCTCATGGGATATTGCCAAATTACCCTTCAAATAGTTTATCCCAATTTAAATGCCCATGATGAGGCTGGAAGAGAGCCTTTATTCTTCTGCTCTGTTCTCTCCAAGGAGCCTTGTGAACTCACTGTGGTTTCATGGCAGATTTTCTTGATAGCAGAATATTTTACCCACCAATGAATAACATATCCTGGACTAACTGGAAATAATAATTTCTCAGAACAAATAAAAGTGTATCCTGTCTTCTTCAGTCGCTAGTGAGTTTGATTCCTAGCAAATGTGAAGGGTTCATTCACCCCTAGCTGACTTTCTGAAGTGAAATTTCTGAAGCTACAAAGCTGAGGAAAAGACTCAGGAAGCTAGAACCAAGGAGCGACCAGTCCTGAACCCATCCGAGAATAGCTGGTCAGATGGATGCTCCAACCCAGAGTCCTATCTACTGAGTCAGGGTTAACAGAGTAACTGAGTTGCCTACGTAGTTGCTTGGGTCTCCAGTTCTCAAGGAACTAGAAAAGGATAAAAAAAGGAAGAACACTAAAAATACATTTTAACATAATTGAATATTATCTGAGGATTCAAAAGGCACTTCAGAATCTCTTATGCCTCAAACAACAACATTATAATCATAAATTTGCACTGGATGGTATCATAAAAATTGTAATTTGAGCATCCGTGTCATTTGAGCTTCTGTGTTGTGTGATTACATACTCAAAATGCAAATGAACAAGTCTATTATACATATTACATATATAACGTATATAACACAATATCTCAACTTGACAAAATTTCAACTAGAACAGGCCATGTGGGATTTTCCCTACATGTGCAAATGTTCGAGCCAAGCAAATATTTCTAATAATACCTGCCATGCCTTGTAGTTATATTTCATGCTAACTAGCTCCCTTCATTACTAGGTCATCACTGTTTCAAACCTTCCAGGCTTTGTCCACCCATTCTTTGTTAGATTCCTTGTACATTCACTCAATTCATCCATGACGTCATGCAGTAAACAAATATTTATTGGATACGCATCTCCAGCAGAGTGCTGGGCACCCAGCATACAACAACAGAGAATGAGAAAGCATAGTCTTGGCCCTGGGGAAGCTTACAGTTGAATTCTCTCGCCAATCACTCTTCATTCTGCGTTTCCACTACCAGCCTCCCTCTGAGATCCCCAAGGTTACGTGCCTATGCGGAAGTCCCGTTAAGGAACAGGAACCTCTCTGGGGTTTTATTGACTCTGTACAGTAAATTAGGCTGTCTGGTAAATTTCCTTCCTTAGGATATGGTCATCAGTGTTCAACACAGACCTACTTTCTGGATTAGTTATTTTGAAAT
Source organism: Grampus griseus (assembly GCF_964374135.1). Classification (NCBI taxonomy): domain Eukaryota; kingdom Metazoa; phylum Chordata; class Mammalia; order Artiodactyla; family Delphinidae; genus Grampus; species Grampus griseus. The sequence goes on from NC_138998.1 coordinate 49,315,863, forward strand.
GGTCTATCTGCACTGAGTATTTTTCCCCTTCTTTCTTAGGATCAAATTACTTTTCCTTGGCAATTCCTTCAGTTTCTTCATTAAATAAATACCTGGGTGCCCCCAAGTGGCTGATGCTTCTCTCACACTGCAAGAGCTGGCTGTACAAAATGCAGCACCCAAGAGAAGCCTCATGACCGTAACATTAACCCTAGAGAAAATCTTACGGACTTATGCACCAGGAAAAGAATCGAAAGTATATCTGCATATGTAACAACTCAGATATCAACAGGTCCAGAAAATAAAATTAAGGACATTTTCCCCCTTTTTAATGTTCTTGGTGTGGTGTTCATGTTCATGGTGTTTAACGTGCATGGTGCGGTGTGTACTGGGGGCTGGGGAGCAGGTATATACAAGGCAGGTTGATGCAAGTTAAGGGCGATGCCTCGTATGAAGCAGCAAGTCCACAGGACCTGCATTCTCATCAGGGAAAAGGAAATCTCTTTTCTCTAATAATCTAATGAAATTCAGATAATACGAGAACTTGGTTTTTTATAAAAGGAAGAAAAGTATTCTTTTAAAAAAGTATTATGATTGTCAGCCTCCAGGACAAAATGAACCTTTGTGTTTGTGAGTGCACCTGCATTTTCACTTTGTAAGAACTGAACAGAGGATATGTTGACCTGTAAACTGATGAGATGGTTGACAGAGAGAGAGAAACAGGATGATCAGTTTACCAACTGCAGAGAAAACCAGGCCAAGTTCACAAGCTACCAACACCAGGGAGGTCGTAGAGATGAGCTTTTCCTTAATGCACAGATGCCTGGATCACCCATACAACTGACTTCAGTCAGCTAGTATGTCAATAAGCCAAACAGCTTGCCTCTGGTTTTCTAACAGGCTGTGTCTCATTAGTTGCCCAAATAAAAACCAGAATGCACAGACAAAAACAATACAGCAACAAAGGAAAAAAAATAACAAAACTTTACTACACATTCCTTGAATTGTTCTAAAAACTTTTCACATCTCCTGAACACTGATCCAGGAAAGTACTGTTAAGATGACAATGAAACTCAGTTCTGTCCTGGACAGAAGAGCTTTGACACATATGCTGATCTGTGGTTCTCCACATTTATAAAAACACATCACTGCTGAAGATAGCTTCAGAAGGCAAAGAAGAGCTCTTGTTACAGTTCAGATATACTTCAATTGCCAAGTCCAATCATCTGTTTGCACTTATATTCTCTGCTGCCATTACAGAGGTTGGTTTGCATCTGTTACTGAGACGTCTTAATTGAATTTTATTCCTTCATTCCAATATCTTCAGAATACCTTCAATCTGCTAAGCACTCCACTAGGCACTGAGGATTCAAGGATGACTAAGACAGACATGGTCTCAGAAAGCTGGCAAACTCATGGAGAAGGCAGCCTACGTGGCCCAGTAGACGTGTACAGAGCTGTGCCTGAAAATGCCGTGCAAACACAGAAGGGGGCAGATGGGAGTCAGCATGCAGGGAAAGTGGGTGGCCAAGGAAGGGTTAGGATGTTTCTATCTAGAAGTGGACAAGAGAGGAAAGGCATCCGACTCAAAGAGCCCAAAGGCCGGAGAGCACACAGCATGCTCTGACACTGAGAATCCCTGCAGAGAGAGACAGACACAGAGACAGAGACAGCCAGGGAGAGACGGAGGGAGAGGGAGAGAGGATGCGCATATATATATTGGTGAAGATGGAAAGGAAGCTGAAAAGCCACGTGACAGTCACATTGAGAAGAGTCTTGCCCGGAGTCTGAGTGTTTGTGCCCCCCTACGCCTGCCAAATTCACATGTTGAAATCTGAACCCCCAAAGGTGATGGTATTAGGATGTGAGGGCTTTGGGAGGTCCTCAAATCATGAGGGTAGAGTCCTAATGAACGGGATTAGTAATGTAAGAAGGAGATTCAGAGAGATTCCTAGCCCCCTTCCACAACGTGAGGACACAGTAAGAAGGCGCTGGCTATGAAGCAGGAAGAGGGTTCTCACCAGAAAGCGACCACGCTGGCACCTTGATCTTGGACTTCCAGCTTCCAGAAACATAAGCAATAAATGTCTGTTGGTTATAAGCTACTCAGTCGGTGATATTTTGTTACAGCAGCGTGAATGGACTGAGACAGGTCTTGAATGCCATGCTAAGGAGTTTTAGATCCACTCTTTGGAGATGGGGAGCATAGAAGGTTTTAAGCCATCTGTGTTTTAGAAAGAGCACTCTGTAAAGCTGGAGGCAGAGAATTAGCAGTATTCCAATAGATTCCAGGCGCCAAGAGCCCACCTGGGCAGTGGCCACAGTGGGGATGGAAAGGAGGCATCAGGGAAGAATTCAGTAATGAGCTGAGTTGGGTAGCAGGGAGGCAGGAGGTCAAAGATGACCCACATTTCTTACTTAAACGAGGAGGTGTGGGTAACGCCATTGCCAGAGATGTGCAAAGCCAAAAGAGAGGGTGGAGGGAAAGCGGAGCGTCATGGCGCCAGCTTGAAGAGGACTAGGGGGTAAGTCAGCAGGCTCAAACAGGCGCCAACTATGGACCAGCCGAGGCCACTGGGTTAGGCCGTTCAGCATCGTGGTAACCTTCCTGGGCAGTTTCAGGAGACTGAACCTGCCCAGGGAAGAGGAAAGAGAAGAGAAGCAAGAGAGAAGGAGGGCCCAGACAAGGTCCGGACATATGGGGCAGACTCGGGCACTCCGTAAGTTAAAGAGAAAGATTTAATAGTGTTAAATGGTTTCATATCTGAGAGGGGGCGTGCCCCACAGGAAGTCTCCTAAAGGAACAAAAAAAACACAGAGAAGAACTTCCGAGCAGTTTGACACAGATAAGAAAGAGGGAAGGGAGGATGGAAATGTTTGGAGCCTAAGGGCATTCTGAGGGAGTTCATTCCTATGGCCTGTTTTCTCGGAGAAGAAAGACACAAGGTCAGTTACTGAGAGAGGGGTGGAAGTTTATTTTTTGTTGCCTACTGTTTGCCAGGCACTGTTCTAGGCTCTGTGAATACAAAAGAGAACAGATAAACCTGCTCCCAGTAAGCTTACATTCCAAGAGAGGACCTAACCCAGGTTGGAAAGCATGCTTCTTTAAATTGGACCAATAGCGAAGTCCCAGCTGTTTTCACCTTCATACTGAGGTCTAGGAACAGAAAAGGTAAGATGGATTCAAATTTCAGACTGTTATTTTGCAATGAGAAATAGCCTCATCCATTTATCACCCACAAATAAACACACACCCAAAGATCTGGCATATTTATTAAGAAAATTAATTTCTAAAAGGAATATATATATATACATATAACTGAATCACTTTGCTGTACACCAGAAACTAACAACATTGTAAATCAACTATACTTCAGTTAAAAAAAAGAACTTTGAATTCTGAAAGACCAAAAAAGGAAAAGAAAAATAATTTCTGCTTGCATGAGGAACCATATAAGCAGAATTTTATAATCTGCACCCTTTTTAAGATCCTTCATGCACACCACAAATCCTTATTAGCACTATGTGCTGGACACAGCACTAGACATTGTACTGGAGAGAGTGCTGCAAATAAAACAAATTATCTGCTCTCCTGGGGCCAGGGGCAGGGCGGGGGGTGGTGTGCAATAAAAAATAAATGGGGCTTCCCTGGTGGCGCAGTGGTTGAGAGTCCACCTGCCGATGCAGGGAACACGGGTTCGTGCCCCGGTCCGGGAAGATCCCACATGCCGCTGAGCGGCTGGGCCCGTGAGCCATGGCCGCTGAGCCTGCGCGTCCGGAGCCTGTGCTCCGCAACGGGAGAGGCCACAGCAGTGAGAGGCCCGCGTACCTCAAAAAAAAAAAAAAAAATGTATCAGATATGAAAGCTCAGAAGAGATAGAAAGCAGAGCAAAGTGGTAGAGCTGGCGAGAGCTCTATTTTAGAGAGACAGTGAGGGAAGGCATCTCTGATAGGTGCTATGTAAGTAGAGCTCTGGAAGGAGTGAGGATGCAAACCCCACTGCAGTGGGAACCCTTCATTTCTCAGCGACATTCACTGCACTAACTGCAGCGACATTCACTGCACTTCTCAGAATCTGTGTCCACTTCTTAGAAGAGCTTAGCAATTTCCCCCATAGCTGCTGTGAAACCAGCCACTAAGAAGACCTGGGTCTCTCAAGGAATGTTCAGATATGTTCTCAAAGTCTTCTTTACAGACACAGTCACCTCCAATTGGTCACGGTCCAATAACTGTGGATGCCCGCACACGTGTATGTTAGCACAGGTGGCTTCATGCCTTTGGAGCTCACAGTCAAGGTGACATCAGAAAGGCCAAAAGAATGACTTTACCAACCTCTCCACCCACCTGACCACAAGCTTTCTAAGCAAGTCTCATTTAACTTGGGACTGCCAGTGCCTAGCACCGATCTTGGCACGAAGTAAAGGTTCCATAAATACCGGCTAAACAAATGAATGAAAGCCCCAATTCTGAACTACATCTGAGGGAATAATATACATAAATTGGTAAAAAAAATCCCATAATGAAGGCCTCATGTGTATTCTTCTCACAAAATTAAGACCAAATGTTTGCAGCTCTGCCCTGAGCAAAAGTCACCAATTTGTTTTCACATGAATTTAAATCAGACAATAGAACTGAGTTTTTCAAATTCTTCATTTGTCTTAAAACATTCACATCTATATTTAATATGAAAGAATACAGAGGTTCTGGAATTAGTGATGATCAACGCACAACTTTGTGAATATACTAAAATTCACTGAATTGTACACTCTAAAAGGGTGAACTTCATGGTATGTGAATTATGTCTCAATAAAGCTGTTATTTGAAAAAAAAAAGAATACGGGACTCTTTCAACAAAAGACTAATGAGCATCTGACTCTCATCAGTAAAAACAGATTAGCATTTAGTGTAATTTAGTGCTACTTAAATTACAAAAGCTATTATTGGTTTGAATAAAGAATGAAAGGGTCCATTAGTATCTCTGTATAAAGAAGACCCCAAAAAAGGCATAAGTGAGAAAAAATATTTGTGCTATTAGAAAATTGGACATCTTAGGGGTATAATGTACTACGTGATAAATATAATGAACACCGCTGTACGTTATATATGAAAGTTAAGAGAGTAAATCCTAAGAGTTCTTATCACAAATTTTTTTCTATTTCTTTAATTGTGTATCTATATGAGCTGATGGATGTTCATTAAACTTATTGTGATAATCCCTTCATGACGTATGTAAGCCAAATCATCATGCTGTACACCTTGAACTCATACAGTGCTGTATGTCAATTATATCTCAATAAAACTGCAAGGAAAAAACTGGACATCTTACCATTAGTTTTAAAAGCAGATCTTAAGTTCTGTTAACTTTGATGAGTTCGCAATGACTGATGAGCCTAAAAGCTCTTTACTTGCCTAACGAAAACATCAACAATAAAGTCTTAACTATCTATGAGAAACAGAGGAGGAAAACAAAGTAGAAATGTAATTAAGATGCACAGTTAATGCCAGGCCCTGGTTTTAACGACCAATCAGAGCATCAGTCCACCTTCTGCCAGAATACCAGAAACAAAGAAACACTGATTTGTTTTTGCTCAGCCCCTCTGACTCTAGTTGACAACTAATAGGATACAATGGCTTTGTGATGTGTCAACTGGGCTGAGCCGCGCTACATTCCCCAGAGTTCCCTTTCCTACATGTCCCTGGTTAGGGTTAACTGCGAGGGATATGGACTCCTGAGAGCTGCAGTAAATGGAGGCAGCAGCCAGGCTGCAGGTACATACACCTGTCCCCAGGTAGTCAATCAAAGACTAATTTAGCACTGCTGTGGAGGGATTTTGCAGATGTGATTAAGAGAGCAAATCCGCTGACTTTAGTTAGTCAAAAGTATGATTTTACTAGACCGAACTGATGTAATTAGTTAAAAGCCCTTAAAAAGAGGGGTCAGGCCCTCCCTGAATTCAGAGACTCCAAGAGCTGCTCCAGCCCTCCAATAATATTCTCTTCTTTTTTTTTTTTTGCGGTATGCGGGCCTCTCACTGCTGTGGCCTCTCCCGTTGCGGAGCACAGGCTCCGGACGCGCAGGCTCAGCGGCCATGGCTCATGGGCTGCTCCGCGGCATGTGGGATCTTCCCGGACCGGGGCACGAACCCGTGTCCCCTGCATCAGTAGGCGGACTCTCAACCACTGCGCCACCAGGGAAGCCCATAGTCTCTTCTTGACTGCTTGCCCTTTCAAGCATTCTAAACCAGGCCCTTCAGCTGAGTAAGCCAACTCCTTAATAGATTAATCCCTTAATCTATATCATCTACCAGCTCTGCCTTTAGGGTAAATGCTGGCTGATTCATGATGTTACAGTCATTACTGTTGAGAGGAAGACCTCTTGGTATGCAGTCATCCAGAAAGACCCTAAAGAATCTCACTCTTGCACAAGCTCTCTCCCAATCTCTTGCAATAACGGCCAGGAGAACAGAAGGTTATGGGTTAATTAATTCTTCAAAAATGAGACATAATAATTTAGAGATATGGAGTGAATTAAACACAATGCTGGCAGCTAGTCAGGGCTATGAGCCTAAGCTCTGGCCAATGAGAGGTAAGTTAGGAATACTGGAAATCCGAGACGGATCTTTGAAAAGGGAGATGGCATGCCCTTCTTCCCTCTTCATTCTCTGCCTGTAATGTAAATACAGTCACCCCTGGTATCTTTGGGGGATTGATTCCAGAACCACCCCTCACCCGTGGGTATCTGCCAAAGCTAAATTCCCTTATATAAAATGGCATAGTATTTGCATATAAGCTATGCCCATCCTCCCATTTATTTAAATCATCTCTAGATTACTCACAATACCTAATACAGTGTAAGGGAGTGCTATCCAAATAATTGTAATACAATGTGAATGCCATGCAAATAGTTGCCAGTGTGTGACAAATTCATGTTTTGCTTTTTGGAAAACGTTGCCTTTTTTTTTCCGAATATTTTCAATCCGGCTTGGACGCGGAACCCGCAGGTAATGGAGGACAGCCTGTATGATGGCTGGAGCTCCAACAGTCCTCTTGGACATGGGCCACATCCTGGAGATGGGAGATTGGAGAGCTAAAGAGAGCCTAATGATTCCTGCTATCGTGCCAGCTCTCAACTGCCTGCTTGCAGACTGCTTTTACTCGGGAAATACAGCCACTATCTGGGGTCTCTGATACTTGTAGCTAAACACCTAGTACCTAACCGATATAAGGACTGTTTTCTCTAGTTCTCCTACTCCCTTAGCCGTAAACTAACACATCTAAGTTGCTGTGTTATAAGAAATAGCTATATTTACTTTCACTGCTGTGTGCATGGGGACACATTAAGTGTTTAAGAGGATTAGAGCAGATAAACAATCACAGTAAAAGCCCACCTTTATTTCTCCACTCTTCTATGCTTTGGCAAAAGAAAACAAGAAAAGTTTACACAGTCTGCGATAAATGCCTTCAAAAAGCCACTAACTTTAATTCCCACGGGATAGAATTTCACATGGCAGGCCTGTGGTCACATCCAAATCCACTTATTCGACAGACTTGTGCTGTAGAAAACTCACACTCCTGTCTCTTTAGATAGGGTCTGTCTTTTCATGTCAGAGTCATCTAATTTCTCCCAAACCAGCAACCCTTGAACACGTCTGGGGTACATTTTTTTTTTTTTGCTAAATGCAAACCACCTGGTCATTTCAAAGCCTATAATTCACTTCAGTAGCACTGGGCTTTCGGGATGTTCGTGAACATAACCACTGAGAGTGGCAACACACTTTGGGCGGTAGCCTTGCCAGCCCAAGCTCTTAATGTGTCCCTATATCATGGTGAGAAACTGTCTGACACACCAGGCAGCTGACAACTGTGAGAGAAAAAAAAAAAAACCAAAACATCAGGTCAGTGACCAAGGGAAAAATGAAGTGATTAATGTGGAAAACACAGCAAGAAACATCAAACAGGAAACAGTTGACATTTCCTTTAGCTTCAAAACCTTTAGCAAATTTGTTTTCTTCTCACCCTGACTATCAAAGCCTGGATCAAAGTATTAACATGGTACAAAAGTGTCAGATGTCTTCCTATCCCTGGGTCATTAATGATACTGCAGAGTCTTTGACTTCTTTTGTTAGAGGGAGGAAAGGAGGCAAGGTTAACGCCATCATAACTCTGAATAGATAAACGTATAGAAAACTATAAGCATAAACACAATGGCCCAAACTGTTCCCTGGAGAAGCCACAATCCTGCCTCTGCTCCTTTGTTCCTGCCCTTTCCTTCCCTTCAGAGTTCCCTGGACCTTCCTCTCTGTGTGGCTCTTGGGCTCCTAACCCCACACCATCCCTTAACCACTAGTGTTCCTTGAGGTTCTGAGCCCTTGCTGGTCTACCTGCCGACTCTCTCATTCTATGCCCTCATGGGGAGGGGGTCTCATAGTCATCCGCGGTTTCACGAGCTTTACTCCTCTCAACACCACCATTCCTTTCCTCTCTTTCTCCTGAACGCCCAGTATCCACTGAGCTGTCCCACAGGCACCTATTTTATCAAATTCAAAACCAAGCATGATTAAACTTCTCTACTTCAAACCCCAATTCCATCCTCTTCCCCTTCCCACAGCCCAGCCACACATGCACCACCCTCCATATTCCATGCCTCAGCTACCAGCCCCACCATGCGCCCAGGGGCCACTTCCACCCTTTTATCTACTCCACCTCATTTTTCTACTAAGAGCAGTGGTGGCTATACAACCCCCAGATGAAAGTCATATGCTCTGGGAGTTTGGATGGGTCAGAGGGGCTCCTGGTCATCAGGAACTCATGTGCACCAGCTGCTCTGCAAGGGGAGATGGACCCCTCAGACAGAGACAATTCTGTGACTTCCAGGGGCCAAACCAGGAGAGCAAAGAGGGGTTGTTTCCCTGCCCAGCTCCAGACTGGCCGGGGCTGCCGCAGTGAGCAGTTACAGGAAGAAATGGAGAAGGCTGTCTTCCCCCTGCGTCTGTGAGTCACAGAAAAACAAACCCAGCAACTTCATGTTCCTGGAGATAAATTTCTGTGGGGTACACGCCAGGTACCAGCGTCCTTCGAAAGCCCCCTCCCCCAGATTTGCAAACTTGGGAAAGCAAGGCCTGACAGGTGGCTTCCTTGGCATGGGTCCCATTCTCAGCTATGGTAGGGGTGGGGCCTCACCCTCAAATCCCTTTGGCCCATAGTTATCAACAAGAAACCCAAAGAGCGAGGGCCTCTGCAAGCACACGTAAGATATCTCAGAGACTCCAGGAACATCTGGAGGAGACTTCTATTAAAGGTCCTACATAACCATGTTTGGACAGGAACCAGTGAAATCTGCACTATCTCTACTAACCTGACCTCATTTGAAGCCTCATGCTAGTGGGATCTGAAGACATTTCCTAAGTCTCTCTCCTACTTTTCGCCCCTAACGTAGCTCAGGTATGTTTTTCAGTGGTGACTCCGGACCACTCCCCTTCAAATCGTTTCTACAGATTTTTACCAAAGTGATCTTCTGAAAATATAACTCCAGGAGTGTGCTGGGCTGGTCATCCCAGATCCTGAGAGCTGACTGGTAAATTTTCAGAAATTTTATGGATCAGTTGTTAAATGTTAACAATTATTAACAATTAAATTATATAAATTTACAATGAAATAAATTATATTAACCCCAAAGGTAATAAACACTTGAAATTCATCACTTCTTTATTGCTTTAGTACATGTCAGTAATATCTATGCTCCTGGGTTCCTTAGGTCTGTTTTACTGCCTGTGGAAATGCTGTATAACGTTGTCTACTGTATGTCTCTTCCCGGTTCCCTGTAACATGAAACCGGCCAGAATGGGAATATTTTTATATGGAAATTGACAAACCCTATGAATCATAGCTTGATTTTTGTTTTGTTGATTGTCTAGGCTTCAAAAAGTGATGGAAAAAAGTTAATGTGTGGTGCCTGTTGTAGTTCTATTATGAATAAAACAAAAAGTTGAGGTAATATTCTTCTAGTACTATCCAATTCATAAAGAAGATGCTTAATGATCAAGGGAAGTTCTGGGATATGCCTTCATTGTTTTACTTTCATCTTACTTCATACTGTAATAGGAAAGCATCAACTGTCGTCTCTCGTCAGTTGTAACCATAGGTTGGCTACGGGTACAAGAGATCAGTGAAAACTGCCAACAGAAAACTGTCAGAATCAATTAGCCATATGGACTTTACAATAAAAAGTACTGTCTATTTTATCATTATTTGTAAATAGGGTACTACACATCTTTTATATCAGTAAAATTTATTACTGCTACACACGCGCACACACACACACACATTTTTCTGGAGAGCTGGTTCAACATTTGTTAACCATTTACAAGCACACCACTGCATAAATCCGATCAGCTGGTTCCTTTGTTAAAAACCCCTCAGTAGCTGCATCGGCCACCTTTTATACATAACTTCAAATCCTCTCAAACACACCTTGTATTCCTGCCATTGCAACGGCAGCCAGTTCCAGGAAGAATCCCACCAGCTTCACACAAGTGTAGCCTGGCAGGGCCTCTCCATCCCAAGCTCCTTTGATGCTGTTTCATGAGGTGCCCATGGGAACCCACCTGGCAGTTAGACATGCCCAGTCTGAAAGAGTGGGGCTGCCTTTAATCAATGAGAGACGAGAAAGATGAATAAAAGGTACTCCTTTTTTTTTCTCTAGCTGAACTATGTTGAGACACATTTCGTAAGACTTCTCCTAAGCAGATCTCTTGGAAACAAGCAACCAATTGCTTATAGCAATAGCCAACTCAGTAAACTCCTCCTTGTATTGGCTTTGTCTCCTTCCCTGTGTGACTCTTTCTGTTCCTTCACTCCTGCTCCCCAGATGGCATTCCCAAGTAAACTACCTGGCACAAGACTCTCCCATTGGATAGAGTCCAAGATCCTTATCTTAGCAGTAATGGCTCTCTGAACCCGGGCCTCTCCCTCCCTCTCCTGCTTCATTTCCTAGCATGTCACATCGGGTCACAAAGAGTACACATACTCTTTCCCATCTCTGATGCTTTGTTCATGCTGTTCCCTCTGCTTAGAATTCTCCCCAAAGGATATGCAGAGAGGTATAAAAGTCTATAATTTACTACAATCACAACCTTACAAATGAAAAAGACTGAGATCCAGAGTAGAATGTCTGGCACAACGTTTTCAAGGGCTAATTTAAGACAGAGCTGAAAACTCTCCTCGTTTTTACGGGCTTCTGCTTCTGGTTCCGAAAATGTCCATGAATATCTCTATTCTAGTCCTGAAAGTCTACTGAATTAAATGTTTCCTCTTTCAGCCTCCCAAGATACATGGATTTCCATTTCCCTTTAAACTACTACTTTTTATTGCCTGAACCATTTTGTCTCTTGCTAAAGAAGCAGATAGTAATTGACTTTTACTCAATGATTCAATCCAATCCCTCAAACTTTTGCTGGCCACTTTATACAAGCACTTATGAGGAGTGCAGTGGGGAAGATAAAAATGAATAAGACGTGTTCTTACTCAAAGGAGTTTGTAATCCAGTGGGAAAGACAGGGTTGTGCACAAACATACCAATACATGGTGTGATTATTATAATGAAGAATGAGTCCAAAAGGTTTAAAATATTTGCTATACTCATTTAAAATATATATAGGGCTTCCCTGGTGGCGCAGTAGTTGAGAGTCCGCCTGCCGATGCAGAGGACATGGGTTCGTGCCCCGGTCTGGGAAGATCCCGCATGCCGCGGAGCGGCTGGGCCCGTGAGCCATGGCCGCTGAGCCTGCGCGTCCGGAGCCTGTGCTCCACAATGGGAGAGGCCACAAGAGTGAGAGGCCCGCGTACCACAAAAAATAATAATAATAATAAAATAAAATAAAAAATATGTATGTGTGTAGAACACATATCCAAAAGATGTTTACATGTACAGTACATAAAATGGAGGAAGAGGAGGTCGACACACTAAGAAAACTATAAGCAAAATGAAGAAAAGCTCAAAAAGAAGTCTATTTACAGATGTAAATATTTTAGAGCTAATGATGAACCCAGACAAACCGATCAACAAATGTATGAGTACCGGTTATATATAAGCCATTTATTTTTTGTAAAAATATCTTCTGTAATATTTCAACCAATCAACAACCCTCAAAACATCGATTACAGTCATACTAAAAAGAGACCTTTAAGGGCATCTGATCCAGTCCCCTCCTAAAGAAACCAAGGTCCCACTAGGTTCATTTTCTTATCCAACCTACCTCCCCCGAGAGATCCAGCCACCCTCCTTCCTCCCCAACATCTCAGACTTGAATCCTCAATCTCTCTTGACCTTTCCATCTCCTTCATCCCCAGGAACCAATCAACTACCAAATCTGTGGCTTCTGCACAAATCCATCCCACAACGACATGCTTCCCACCTTCATGTTCTTCTTGCTTGGAATTCCTAAGCGGCCTAAACCCCAGTCATTCCTGAAATCACAATGCCGGAGCTGCCCTTGTTAAGCATGGCTCTGATCATGCTGTTCCCCTGCCGCCCAAATTCAAAAACCAAAAGCATGTTTAGTCTACATTCCCAACTCTCTCATTCTCAATTCCATCTGTTTCCGGTTGTTCCTTGCCCCACACCAACCTTCCAGCCCACCTAGGCTGGATGCTACCCCTACTTGCACATACACTCGACACTCTCCCTCCCATCAGGAGCTTGGTGTGATGCCAGCCCCCAAAATGCCCTACCTGTTCAGGCTTTATCCACCTGTCAAGATCCTGCCTAACCTCTCCCTCTTCCATTAGGGCTTCTCAGATCTCCAGCTGGTCATTAATCTTTTGACCCACCTCTCCACACTCCGTTTCCCACTGCACATTACTTGTACTTATTTCACAGTATTTAATCTTTGATTGTGGTTACAGATGTGTCAGCTAAACCATCAGATCAGTGGTTCTCAAATCGTGGGCCCCAAACCAGCAGCATCAGCAGCATCTGGGAACTTGTTAGAAACGCAAATTCTCCGCTCAGTCAACCTACTGAATCAGAAACTCTAGGGCGAAGCCCAGTACTCTGTTTTGATGAGCCCTCCAGGGGATTCTGAGGCACAGTGGAGTCTGAGAACCACTGCACTAGACGGTAAATCCCCCGAGGGCAGTGGCGAGGATTAAGATTAATTCATCCCAGCTCCAGAGGCCTGGCCTGAAACAGATAAGAGTACCAGTGGAATTTCCCAAAATAAATTTCCCAGGGTCACACCAAGTTAGCAGCTGAGACAAAACCAGAACTCAGGTTACCCTAAATATCAGCCCAGAGTTCTTTGCAGCACGTCCACAGTTGGTGATAGGGAATTTAGACTGCTTAAATCCATGCATAAAAAGCTACATGGAATAGGAACTGCACTTACATTGCCTAATAATGTCAGATTGTACAATAAACAAATCAGGTCATTTTCAATCTGTCATCTTCAAAATGATGAATTAGTTGATCTGGCCAAGAAGGTTTATTTAGAGACGCCCTGTCTGCATGAAGTGAGAAATCCTACAGGAACTGAAGAATAAGCAGTCACTGAATGCGTGTTCTTCAAACTTCTCGCGGGACTCACTATTAACAAGTAAATTATGCACACAGAATGATTTTTAGAGGCAAACTCAGAAGCTTGTCTTTTTAAAAACACATTATACTATATTGTGGATATCTTCCTCTTGAATGCATGTTTTTTAAGTAAGCAGCTTTTGACCAAAACATATGCAAATATCCTAATAATATGAAAAAACTGACATGTACCGATGTGAATGTTTTTAAGTTTCTCATTTATTTTGAGTCTCCTGTTGACTAAAGTTGGCTAAATTTTGGAGAGTTCATTCCTTTTCTCTCAATCTTTGGAGTTTTTAGAGGCTTATTAGTCCTTAAGTGCTGTTCTTTCTTATGAGTTTTGTGATGGCTGTCATGTGAGAATAGTAAAACCCGTTCTCCATTTTTTCATGACTTATTTGTAAAATGAGAAATAATAGGTAAATGTAAATGTCACTGACTCTTAAAATGTGAAACCTAAAGAAACTTTAAAGGGAAGGAAAAAGCACTCAGGCCACTGAATCCAGGTAATACCCACGCTTGCGTAGTAAGATTGTCCTACTGTTGTATAATCATGTGGATGAAAAATACTGCCTGCCATATCAGTAAACAAAGGATGTGGCAACCATCGAACCAGCAGGGACTGCAGCTGCCCCCAACTGTGCACCCTGAGGGGATTCAGGATGGAGAAAAGCAGGATACAGGCCCTAGATAGTGAAGGTGTATATCAAAGGAATAATATCAATGAGCCCAGACTTTTGCATCTTCCCATACATAGAAAAGCGCTAAATTCATTAACTTGAGCTGTCTGGTTTTCTTTAATTAACAGTAATCTTTTGATGTTCCGTTTGATGTCCCTTACCTCTTTAGAGTAGTCCCTCAGAGCTAGCTGAGAGGCTGTCTTTGGGGCATAAGTCCTCAGTTTTGCCGCCAAATAAAACAGAATGCTCAACTTTTAGGTTGTGTATTTTTTCCAGTCGACAATCAGCAATAGTAGGAAAATGAGTTGGATTGAGATCAAAGTGAACTGATTAAAATGCTGAGGGGTGTGATGCAGAACTAAATGATGAGGGTGTTTTCAATGAATCACGATCACTTAAACATCCTTTACTAATATAACTCTAAAGCCATTTTTTGCAGCATTAAGCAATGGATCTACACTTTGAAGAAAATCAATACTCTATTTTGGGCAACAATGTCCTCCAGGCCTACACTCTGAGGAGAAGAGGCTCCAGGGTGGCTGGTGAGCCCAGAGACCAATTCAGGACCTACTTCCAGCTGAGGGAGTCACCATCCTCTCTGCCCCAGAGCTGTGCTATCTCTCTTGCCCTGCATCAGCTCTGGGGGCTATGGTGAAGAGGACCCCAAAGGCAAAGAAGCCCAGGCCTTATCTGAAGCCATGCCCCTCCCTCCCTGCCCCAGACCCAGAGTGGCTGTGAGCCACAACAAAGAAGAGAAATTACATTCATCATTTCTAGTCATTCCTGCTCAAGGAACATATGGTCATTTTAAGTTATGGATAAATTTCATAGCCTTCCTGAGCCAGTGGCCCAAGGAAATCAAGGTGTAAGAAAACTTTTACTGTATAGAAGTCATCAGATTAAAGGTCTATGACTCAGTGAATCAACAAATAAATTGAGAAAAAAATCCTGGATGGTATCAGGAGTAGGTGTCCGTCAACACAGGCACTGGTTTGATGGGAAAGGATGAAAGTGAAATGTGTGCTCTGGCTGTGTTAAAATAATTCTAATTACAGTCAATTAAGTGAGGTGCTTATCCTTTATGCTTAACTTGTGCTTAATTACCATGCAGTATAATAATGACTTCTCAACATGTTCTAAATTAATACTGTATCCTTTATTTGATTGTAACAGAAAATTCTTCACACCTATCTGGCCAGATCTCAAGGTCCAGCTCTAGGCATATTACCTGATCTTCTTGGGAACTGACCCATAGGCTAGAGTTTACTTTGCCATTGATGGTGTCAGTCATGCTGGTGATAGAGACAGAGTAAAGGGACAAAGTAGGTGATTAAATAGTTAATCCCGTTAGGGGATTGTAAGTAGAGAAATAAGTATGGGAGACCCCTGTAAGTTAATGATCACTCAAGAAAGCAGGTTTGCTTAACCACAAAACCAAGCAGACTTACTTAGCAACAAAACCATGCAACAGAAGTATGAGACATGCCCCAAAACAATAAAACAATGGTGGAAAGAGACCCATATCCTGCCCAGTGAGGTCAGTAAGTTAATGATTCCTAGGGCATGCTCCTCTGCACGCACTATAAACAAAAATATAAGGAAAAGGTGACATTATATTATACTAAAACCTGAAATGATTTACCATATTTTAGTATATGTTACCGCCTTTTGGCTCATTTCCATTGTGCCATGACAGTCCCAGTTTGACCATGTAGGGACAAGAAAACTCCCCTGCCCGAAGCGGAGAAGGAGCTGATGATAGAAGCCTGATGCCTACTCAAGAAAGAGGAAGAAGGTGGAGTACTGAGTCCTCCGTGGGGCATCAGAACAGTAGGGCTGCTTGGGGAATCCACCACACACTAAGCCACCAGCAAACACCTGACTCAGAAGCATCTTCCTGGCCCAAATGGTCTCCAAGTATAATTATCTACCCACAACTTCAATTAAAAAAAAAAAAGAGGCACTTCCCTGTGACTAAAACCACTCCCTAAAGTATTTCTGTGTGTATGAACTGGCACAGAAACAAGAACACTGAAAAGCACTGCAATTTAGAACAAAATTGACTAATGAAATACAAGAGAAAATCTAAAACACTAAGAGAAGTAAAGGGAATGAAATATTTTTAGGATCTTTCTCTCCTCTACTTTAAGTCAGTTCAATGAGCATGTTGGGGTCAGCTATACATTAGACTTTTAAGTGCTTTAAAAAGAGGTGATACTCCCTCTTGTGAGAGCACCAGAATTACAACTAACTGCTAACAATCATCGACAGGAAGACACTGGAACTCACCAAAAAAGATACCCCACACCAAAAGACAAAGGAGAAGCCACAATGAGACGGTAGAAGGTGTGCAATCACAATAAAATCAAATCCCATAACTGCTGGGTGGGTGACTCACAAACTGGAGAACACTTACACCACAGAAGTCCACCCACTGGAGTGAAGGCTCTGAGCCCCACGTCAGGCTTCCCAAGCTGGGGGTCCGGCAACGGGAGCAGGAATTCCTAGAGAATCAGACTTTGAAGGCTAGCGGGATTTGATTGCAGGACTTTGACAGGACTGGGGGAAACACAGGCTCCACCCTTGGAGGGCACACACAAAGTAGTGTGTGCATTGGGACCCAGGAGAAGGAGCAGTAACCCCATAGGAGACTGAACCAGATCTACCTGCTAGTGTTGGAGGGTCTCTTGCAGAGTTGAGGTTGGCTGCGTCTCACCGGGAGGACAAGGAAGCTGGCAGCAGAAGCTCTGGAAAGCACTCCTTGAGGTGAGCCCTCCCAGAGTCTACGATTAGCCTCACGAAACAGCTGGGGTAGGCTCCAGGGTTGGGTCGCCTCAGGCCAAACAACCAACAGGGAGGGAACCCAGCCCCACCCAACAGCAGGCAAGCGGATTAAAGTTTTACTGAGCTCTGCCCACCAGAGCAACAACCAGCTCTACCCACCACCAGTGCCCCCCATCAGGAAGCTTGCACAAGCCTCTTAGATAGCCTCATCCACCAGAGGGCAGACAGCAGAAGCAAAAAGAACTACAGTTCTGCAGCCTGTGGAAGGAAAACCACATTCACAGGAAGATAGACAAGAGGAAAAGGCAGAGCGCTATGTACTAGATGAAGGAACAAGATAAAACCCCAGAAAAACAACTAAGTGAAGTGGAGATAGGAAACCTTCCAGAAAAAGAATTCAGAATAATGATAGTAAAGATGATCCAGGACCTCGGAAAAAGAATGGAGGCAAAGATCGAGAAGATGCAAGAAATGTTTAATAAAGACCTAGAAGAATTATAGAACAGACAAACAGAGATGAACAATACAATAACTGAAATGAAAAAATACACTAGAAGGCATCAGTAGCATAATAACTGAGGCAGAAGAACAGATAAGTGACCTGGAAGACAGAAAGGTGGAATTCACTGCCACGGAACAGAATAAAGAAAAAGGAATGAAAAGAAATGAAGACAGCCTAAGAGACTTCTGGGACAACATTAAATGCAACAACATTCCCATTATAGGGGTCCCAGAAGGAGAAGAGAGAGAGAAAGGATCCGAGAAAACATGTGAAGAGATTATGGTCGAAAACCACATATTTAAAGTGACAAAAGGGAAGAATCTACAACCAAGATTACTCTACCTGGCAAGGATCTCATTCAGAATTGATGGAGAAATCAAAATCTTTACAGACAAGCAAAAGCTAAGAGAATTCAGCACCACCAAACCAGCTCTACAACAAATGCTAAAGGAACTTCTCTAAGTAGGAAACACAAGAGAAGCAAAGGACAACAAAAACAAACCCAAAACAATTAAGAAAATGGTAATACATTTTTTTTTAATATTTATTTGGTTGCACCAGGTCTTAGTTGTGGCAAGTGGGCTCCTTCAGTTGCGGCTCAAGAGCTCCTTAGTTGCGGCTCACCAGCTCCTTAGTTGTGGCATGCGAACTCTTAGTTGCAGCATGCATGTGGGATCTAGTTCCCTGACCAGGGATTGAACCCGGGCCCCCTGCATTAGGAGCGCAGAGTCCTAATCACTGCGCCACCAGGGAAGTCCTGGTAATACATATTGATAATTACATTAAACGTGAATGGATTAAATGCTCCAACCAAAAGACACAGGTTCACTGAATGGATACAAAAACAAGACCCATATATATGCTGTCTGCAAGTGACCCACTTCAGACCTAGGGACACATACAGACTGAAAGTGAGGGGATGGAAAAAGATATTCCATGCAAATAGAAATCAAAAGAAAGCTGGAATACCAATTCTCATATCAGACAAAATAGACTTTAAAATAAAGACTATTACAAGAGACAAAGAAGGACACTACATAATGATCAAGGGATCAATCCAACAAGAAGATATAACAATTGTAAATATTTATGCAACCGACACAGGAGCACCTCAATACATAAGGCAAATGCTAACAGCTATTAAAAGAGGAAATCGACAGTAACACAATAATAGTGGGGAACTTTAAGACCTCACTTACACCAATGGACAGATCATCCAAACAGAAAATTAATAAGGAAACACAAGCTTTAAATGACACAATAGACCGGATAAATTTAATTGATATTTATAGGACACTCCATCCAAAAACAGCAGATTACACTTTCTTCTCAAGTGCACACGGAACATTCTCCAGGACAGATCACATCTTGGGTCACAAATCAAGCCTCAGTAAATGTAAGAAAATTGAAATCATATCAAATGTCTTTTCTGACCACAACGCTATGAGATTAGAAATGAATTACAGGGGAAAAAAATGTAAAAAACGCAAACACATGGAGGCTAAACAATACGTTACTAAATAACCAAGAGGTCACTGAAGAAATCAAAGAGGAAATCAAAAAATACCTAGACACAAATGACAATGAAAACATGACGATCCAAAACCTATGGGATGCAGCAAAAACAGTTCCAAGAGGGAAGTTTATAGTGATACACTACTACCTCAAGAAACAACAAACATCTCAAATAAACAATCTAACCTTACACCTAAAGGAACTAGAGAAAGAAGAACAAGCAAAATCCAAAGTTAGTAGCAGGAAAGAAATTATAAAGATCAGAGCAGAAATAAATGAAATAGAAACAAAGAAAACAATAGCAAAGATCAATAAAACTAAAAGTTGGTTCTTTGAGAAGATATACAAAATTGATAAACCATTAGTCATACTCATCAAGAAAATGAGGGAGGGGACTCAAATCAATAAAATTAGAAATGAAAAAGAAGAAGTTACAACAGACTCCGCAGAAATACAAAGCATCCTAAGAAACTACTACAAGCAACTCTATGCCAATAAAATGGACAACCTGGAAGAAATGGACAAATTCTTAGAAAGGTATGACCTTCCAAGACTGAGCCAGGAAGAAATAAAAATATGAACAGACCAATCACAAGTAATGAAATTTAAACTGTGATTAAAAATCTTCCAACAAACGAAAGTCCAGGACCAGATGGCTTCACAGGTGAATTCTATCAAACATTTAGAGAAGCGCTAACACCTATCCTTCTCAAACTCTTCCAAAAAATTGAAGAGGAAGAAACACTCCCCAATTCATTCTATGAGGCCACCACCACGCTGACACCAAAACCAGACCAAGATACAAAAAAAGAAAATTACCGACCAATATCACTGATGAAAAAATGAAAAAATGCAAAACAAAATACTAGCAAACAGAATCCAACAACACATTAAAAGGATCATATACCATGATCAAGTGGGATTTATCCCAGGGATGCAAGGATTCTTCAATATATGCAAATCAATCAATGTGATACACCATATTAACAAATTGAAGAAGAAAAACCATATGATCATCTCAATAGATGCGGAGAAAGCTTTCGACAAAATTCAACACCAATTTATGATAAAAAATCTCCAGAAAGTGGGCATAGAGGGAACCTACCTCAACATAGTAAAGGCCATATATGACAAACCCACAGCCAACATCATTCTCAATGGTGAAAAACTGAAAGCATTTCCTCTGAGATCAGGAACAAGACAAGGATGTCCACTCTCAGCACTATTATTCAACATAGTTTTGGAAGTCCTAACCATGGCAATCAGAGAAGAAAAATAAATAAAAGGAATCCAAATTGGAAAAGAGGAAGTAAAAGTGTCACTGTTTGCAGATGACATGATACTATACATAGAGAATCTTAAAGATGCCACCAGAAATCTACTAGAGCTAATCAATGAATTTGGTAAAGTTGCAGGATACAAAATTAATGCACAGAAATCTCTTGCATTCCTATACACTAATGATGAAAAATCTGAAAGAGAAATTAAGGAAACACTCCCATTTACCATTGCAACAAAAAGAATAAAATACCCAGGAATAAACCTACCTAGGGAGACAAAAGACCTGCATGCAGAAAACTATAAGACACTGATGAAAGAAATTAAAGATGATACCAACAGACGGAGTGATATAACATGCTCTTGGATTGGAAGAATCAATATTGTGAAAATGACTATACTACCCAAAGCAATCTACAGACTCAATGCAATCCCTATCAAATCACTAATGGCATTTTTTACGGAACTAGAACAAAAAATCTTAAAATTTGTATGGAGACACAAAAGACCCCGAATAACCAAAGCAGTCTTGAGGAAAAAAACGGAGCTAGAGGAATCGGACTCCCTGACTTCAGACTATACTACAAAGCTACAGTAATCAAGACAATATGGTACTGGCACAAAAAAAGAAATATAGATCAATGGAACAGGACAGAATGCCCAGAGATAAACCCATGCACCAATGGTCAACTAATCCATGACAAAGGAGGCAAGGATATACAATGGAGAAAAGAGTCTCTTCAATAAGTGGTGCTGGGAAAACTGGACAGCTACATGTAAAAGAATGAAGTGAGAACACTCCCTAACACCATACACAAAAATAAACTCAAAATGGATTCGAGACCTAAATGTAAGACCGGACACTATAAAACTCTTAGAGGAAAACATAGGAAGAACACTCTTTGGCATAAATCACAGCAAGATCTTTCTTGATCCACCTCCTAGAGTAATGGAAATAAAAACAAAAATAAACAAATGGGACCTAATGAAACTGAAAAGTTTTTGCAAAGCAAAAGAAACTACAAACAAGATGAAAAGATAACCCTCAGAATGGGAGAAAATATTTGCAAACAAATCGACGGACAAAAGATTAATCTCCAAAATATATAAACAGCTCATGCAGCTCAATATTAAAAAAACAAACAGGGCTTCCCTGGTGGCACAGTAGTTGAGAGTCCGCCTGCCGATGCAGGGGACACGGGTTCGTGCCCCGGTCCAGGAAGATCCCACGTGCCACAGAGCAGCTAGGCCTGTGAGCCATGGCCACTGGGCCTGCGCGTCTGGAGCCTGTGCTCCGCAACAGGAGAGGCCACAACAGTGAGAGGCCCACGTACTGCAAAAAAAAAAAAAAAAGACACATGCACCCCAAAGTTCATTGCAGCACTATTTACAATAGCCAGGACGTGGAAGCAACCTAAATGCCCATCGACAGCTGAATGGATAAAGAAGATGTGGTACATACATACAATGGAATATTACTCAGCCATAAAAAGGAACAAAATTGGGTCATTTGTAGAGATGTGGATGAATCTAGAGACTGTCATACAGAGTGAAGTAAGTCAAAAAGAGAAAAACAAATATCATATATTAACACATATATGTGGAACCTAGAAAAATGGTAAAGAGGAACCGGTTTGCAGGGCAGAAATTGAGACACAGATGTAGAGAACAAACGTATGGACACCAAGGTGAGGAAAGTGGCAGCGGGGTGGTGGTGGTGGGATGAATTGGGAGATTGGGATTGACATGTATACACTAATATGTATAGAATGGATAACTAATAAGAATGTGCTGTATAAAAAAATAAATAAAATAAAATTCAAAAATTCCAAAAAATAAAGGTGAGATACAAGTTTACATACAGTTTATTAAATTATATGCTTTACTAGAGAAAAAAACTGCACATAGGAGATTGGTCGTAGAAAACAGAAGGCGTAGAAGACTGAAGGGGGGATTCCTGTAACAAATCTACCATTTTTCCAGCAGTGAGAAGAATAGTACCTTGAGTAGCATTTTCAAAGTTTCTATTTAAGAAAAATCTGAAGACAAAAAGGACAAAAATTATTCCTAAATCCCTGTACGTTATTATACTTCCTAAGGAGTTTTAGGAAGACAGATGAGTGTAAATCACCATATAGGTGATCTCAGCAATAATTCAAAGAACTGAGTGCAAACTCAGTACACAATGGGGGGAAGAAATGCCCTTGACCTCTACCACTCCCCAAAAAACATAAAGATTTATATCTTAATTTCACTCCTGCAAAAAATAATGGAAACAAAATGATTAAATCCTAAGTGGTAACTTGCTTTTCATTGTCCCAAATAAATAAATGCATAAATAGGACATTTAAAGGAAAAATGGAGGGAAAGATAAATATATGTATATTTATTTTTATATAAATAATTATTACATATCATAACATTATATAGAAAACTATATATATAACTCTATATATATGAACAATATTTTTTTAACATTTAAAACAGCAGAATGTTTTTGTTTGAATACAATCTCTAAAAAGCCAAATATAAGTAAATAACATGGTACTGGGTTATAACCCACAGTTTAAGATAAATATCCACGAGTCCATACTGATATATACAAATAATTGAATAAATAAACAAGTGGGGATGAAAAGACAAATCTGCCATGCGGAAGAATTCCAAATCATTTATGCAGCTGCTTGTCCCTACCGAAGAAGTGGAGTATAACTCGCCATCTCAATAGCGTGGGCTGTGCGGTGTGACCTCCTTCCAAAGAGTACAGTATTGGGAGGGGGGGAAAGGTAACTTCACAGTGGAGGAACCCTCCAAACACTCCCTCAGGCAGGTGATCAAAGTCAACATCACTAGTGATAAGTCATGTTGTTGGTGTGTACTCTTGACATGTGATGAGACCACCTCTGTGGTCTTCCTCTCAAAACTCATAACCCCAGTCTATTCATGAGAAAAACATCATGAAAATTCTAATTGATGGACATTCTACATGATACCTATGGGGTACCTAACCAGTACCCCTTTAAACGGTCAAGGTCATCAAAAACATGGAAAATCTGAGCAAGTGTCATAGCCCAGAGGAGCCTAAGGAGACATGATAACTAAATGTAACATGGTATCCTGGATGGGATCCTGGAACAGAAAAAGGACATTAGAGAAAACTGAGGAAATCTGAATAAAGTATGGACTTTAATAATAATGCATTAGTATTGGTTCTTTATAACAAATGTGCCATCCCAGTGTAAGCTGTTAGTAAGATAGGAAACCATAGTTTACCCTGTATACCATCTTTGCAACTTTTCTATAAACCTTAAACAAAAAGTTTATTTTTAAGAAGGTAAATATACAAAATCATGTTTTTTTAATGATTTGCTTTTATTAAAAGTAGAGTTCAGAGAAGCTCCAGAGCCCTGCTCTCTATATCTCTGACCCTATAGGGACTTCCCTGGTGGTCCAGTGGTTAAGACTCCACACTCCCAATGCAGCCGGTCCGGGTTCGATCCCTAGTCAGGGAACTAGAGCCCACATGCATACCGCAACTAAAAGAACCCTCATGCTGCAACTGGAGATCTCAAGTGCCACAACTGAGACCCGGTGCAGCCAAATAAATAAATAAATATTTTTTGAAAAATCTTTAAAATATATATATCTCTGACCCCATCCGCTGTTCCAATCCTAGCTTGCCTCTCTGAAACCCAGAGCAGTTTGAAATCACTATCATGAAAAACTGGGACAAGTTACCATTACAAAACACCAGCCCATTTCAGGCAGCCTAGCAGCATTGAGCTGCGTGACTTCAACTGACTGTATTAGACCACAAGCTCTATGTGGGAACCACATCTTAGCCACACAAGTGCATGCTGAGCGCTCTGCTGACAAAACACTCTGCTGACAAACTCACCAGCACCAGCATGAGCAGCACCATTGCAAACACAAGGTGATGGCTTTCACTGCCAGCCCTACTGGCCTTTCTTGGCCACAGATCTGCAAAAATTACTTCCCCATTCGTCAAGTCTGTTCCCTGTGAGATCAGATAGGACAAACCTCTCCAACATGCCCTTCTGGCCTCCTGGAGTCTTACAGAGTGATGCACACTCCCCCCCACCCCCATAACCCCACCCAAACACCACCTCCGGTAGAACTCAAAAAAGGAGGGAAACAGGAGATTCCGAAAATCGATCAGGTTTATTTTATACTACTTTCATGTTTAACTGATCCATTTTATCACAGATTAATCACCCACAGGACAAATGGGTACAGTTGAATCAAGCCCTTACACTCTCTCTGCAAATGAAAGTTAACATTCACACAGAGAGCAAAAGACTTTGTTTCCCATCAGTTGAGAGTGGCCATTGTTCCAAACGGCAGTAATATCTCAGCAATGAATCTCTGTCATGAAAGTAACATCTGTGGAGTCAGGAAAGAACTATTGCGAAAACAGATGAATCACTTGGGAACTCAGGGTTCACACTAACATCACATACTTATGTAGCAGTTTGGAGAGGCATTCATTTTACAAGTAATTAGTGAGCACACACTACATGCCAGGCAAATCCTAGCTCTCGTGGAGCTTATGTTCTTATGTAGGAAACTCAATATTTAAGAGAACAAGACATGAAGAAAAATTCATAGTGATAAGTGCTGGGGTGAAAATCACCCACGGTAAAATGCTAGGATGATGAGGCTGTGGGCGAGGTAATATGGACGGATCGGGGAGGCAGATTTTATGGCCGGGAAAGACTTGCCAGACAGGTAATATGTGAACTTTTTGTCACTGACCCAAATGTCAAAGAGATGCAAGCCATGCAAAGACTTGGGAGAAGGGTGTTCCTAGCAGAGGGAACGGCACAATGCAAAGGCCCTAAAATGGAACCAGGTTGGTGTGTTCCAGAAACAAAAACCTCCTGACAATCCCCAGAGATGGGCAACTGTAGTTCAGAAAGGTGAAATCTGAGGCCAACGTGGAAATAAACCCAGCACAGCCAACGGCCCGGCTAGTCTCCAAGCACCACGCAGAGCTGTGTCCTTAGCTGGGAAGCTAGGCCCCAAAAGCACTGAGTGCGGGGAATCAGGCCCTCATCTGAGAAACACGTGCATGGGGCAAAGAGGCAGCCTCTGAAAGCTGTTTCACAGGAAGAGAATTTGAGGCCAAACATAAAAATCAAGACTCCTGTGCAATGTGGCCAGGGCCCAGCAGCCCAAATGACTTGATACTATACAGGGCACATGAGGCCCCAGGGCTGGGCAGCGAGCGCCCACAAGGGCCAAGCAGGTGCACCGGAGGATCGTCAAAACCCAAAGGGAACTTACTATATACTGCACTGAGTCTCCCCCACCCCAAGAATCCCAATTTAGTAGGTATGTGACAGACCTGGGAATCTGAAGTTAAATAAGTTCCCAGATGATTCTGTTTAGCCAGATCTCAGAATGACTGTGATTGGGAGTGAGGAGAGGGCAAGCTTGTCCTGGAGGGGAAAGTTGAGTCTGAAGAATCCTATCTCTACAAACGAACAGAATCAAGGACTGAAGTGAATGCAGTAAAAGCATTTGGTATAACTCACTGTCCACTCATAATTTTAAAAATTATTTAAAAAGAAAAAGAGAAGTAAAATTTTATAGTCTAATAAAGATTATCTAAAAAATGTATAGCTTATATCATTTATGGAGAATTTGAGAGTATTCTCCTAGGACTAGGAATGAAACAAGATTGACAGCTATTACCACTTATCTTCAATGCCATTATAGATGTCATATTTAATGCAATTAAACAAGGAAAAGAAAAAAATCTTCTACAAGTTGGGAAGAAAAAAAATAAAGTGAATGCAGTTGAAATAAAAATATATATATATATGAAACCAAAACTGTACCAGCTAATAGGAAAATACAGTTAAGAACATTGTGTAACTAGGTGTATTCCTTTCCCTCCAGCCACATCTCCAAATTCAGGAGACATTACCTTTGTTTTCAATATAATGTATTCAGTGTAAGTTTAAAATCTAAACTTAGGCTATATGATGTTTCATAATGTCATGTTTAACATTGGCTCGTGAAATTCCTGAAAATTTGAAACCAGCTCTCAGCATAAGCCAGTTCCTGCGTACCACTGGCAAAAGCTTTAAAAAAAAACAGTCCACTGCCTTTCCTTTCCTTTCCCTCTTCAGGTCTTAGTCTTCTCTTCCCTACAATCAATGTACAGCCTTCACATCTGCTCCCAGGAGCCCCACGGTTCCAGCTGCTGAGGGGCAGCTGGTGCCAGGAGGTGGGCGGGGAGGGGGATGGGAGGAAGCAGCTGGCTCACTGGCCCCATCTAGGACTCATCAAGAATGCCTGTGCTTGGGGTGTTTTACATACTGGGATTTCACACAAGAGCTCATTCAGAAAAGCAGTTCTGGGGGGCAGGGCGGGGAACAGTAACGACAATGTTTTTCTTCACGTGTGAAAAGTGCTGGTCTAGGTTATTGACACACAGTCTACACGTCCATCCATGATGGTGCAGATACGTGTTACCCACACCCTAATAAAGCTGGTGGTGCCAACGATGCCCTCCTCCAATCTAATGTAAAGCTGAAGAACGTGATGGGAGGGATATTTTTCCAACACAGCACGTGCTAGTTCACTCTCACCTTGAGAGTGCACTCTATTCTTAATTCTAAATACATTTTTAAAATACACCTCTAGGGCTTCCCTGGTGGCGCAGTGGTTGAGAGTCCGCCTGCCGATGCAGAAGACGCGGGTTCGTGCCCCGGTCTGGGAAGATCCCACATGCCGCGGAGCGGCTGGTCCTGTGAGCCATGGCCGCTGAGCCTGCGCGACCGGAGCCTGTGCTCCACAACGGGAGAGGCCACTACAGTGAGAGGTCCGCGTACCGCAAAAAAAAAAAAAAAAAAAACACACCTCTATACAGGCGCTCCTTGGTAAAGAGCAATGAATCCTGCTTCTACTAAATGCCATCCTATGCTTATAAATTAAGAAAAATCAAATTTTCTACCTAATGTCAAAACACATACCCAAAAAGTATGACTGTCAACGGCATACAGTCCATTCTCCCTAGTTGTAACCAGCTCTGCTGCCAGAAGTCTTCCTACTGCTTCTCATCACTGGGGTCTCACGGAATGTCATTCTCACTCAAGAATTCCTCCCGGGCAAAATTAATTTCTCCCTCGTCCACATTCCCATAGGGCCCCACCTCCATGTCTCCTCCAGCAGTGATTCCAGTTTGCTTGGTTATTTATGGATGTCACTCCTGCTGGATTTGGGGTGGAGCAGGGAGGGCGATGTGAAAGAGGGGAACCTAAAATTTACTGTGTCATTTCTATGTTCTAGGCTCTACGCTAAATGCTTTACAGGCATCGTTTCCTGTGGTCCTCACAATAATCCTATGAGATAGGTACTATTTTTATCCCAATTCTACAGATAGGTATAAGGGATTTTTTTTTTTTTTGCGATACGCGGGCCTCTCACTGTTGTGGCCTCTCCCGTTGCGGAGCACAGGCTCCGGACGCGCAGGCTCAGCGGCCATGGCTCACGGGCCCAGCCGCTCCGCGGCATGTGGGATCTTCCCGGACCGGGGCACGAACCCGTGTCCCCTGCATCGGCAGGCGGACTCTCAACCACTGCGCCACCAGGGAAGCCCGGTATAGGGGATTTTTAAGTTACTTGGCTCAGGCTACATGGTGCTAGAGTCCTCAGGATCTGAATCCTAGCTCTCTGGCTCCTAGGACAAGGCCTGTGGTCATTATTCCTCCTAGTGAGGAACGTGTGCGGCTCAACTGTGTCTTACTGTTATTTACCTTACTTGCTTTACAAGACCCGCTTTGCTTTGTCACTGTCTCATCACCCTGCATTTCCAGCCAAGACACTGGCAGCTTGGGGTTGGGACTGCGGTGAGGTGAGGGTTAGGGTTAAAAATCTTTGCTCTGTGTTCCTAGCTTTGAAATATTTAGCATCTACAATATCCTATCCGGTGATTCTTTTTTTTCCTTAGGATAATAGGATTCTGGAACCTGCATCTCAGTCCACTGCTACCTCCCCAATATCCTTACTTCAAAGGACTCTTTCATCAGAATTTAGGTAGAAAACACTGCAGGAAAAGGACAATAAAATGAGTACAGCTGCTAATTCAAAATGCCACAGACTGTCCACTCCACATCTATAAATTTATTTCTAAAAACAGTTAAATGGCACAGCAGAACAAATAAATAAGTAAAACATTCACTATGAAAACCTTCTTTTTGGGAAATATTTACATATTTTGAATAATGAATCACACCATCTTGCTTTATCCTTTAAATGCACCCTTTGATTCTGCTCACACTTACTGAACACTACAATGGACAGTGGCAAAAACACAGTCTGTGACCTCTCACAAGGAAGATGGGTGATAAAATAATTTCAAACCCAGTGATTCTAATATTATGCTATATGTAAAATTCATTCATATAAAACTAGTGTAAACAAAAACAAACTAGGTTGGTATGAAGATCCTAAGCAGGGGCTAAAAGTTCCCTGGTATCTCCCTGTCCACATGCTTTGTTAATTAGCAATAGTTTTAAGCAAAAGTAAGATCACTTCAAGATAAAGACCTGAATGTAAGACCTGAAACTGTAAAACTCCTAGAAAAAAAACATAGGCAGTATGCTCTTTTTTTTTCTTTTTTTTTGTGGTACGCGGGCCTCTCCCTGTTGTGGCCTCTGCTCCGGATGAGCAGGCCCAGCGGCCATGGCTCACGGGACCAGCCGCTCCGCGGCATGTGGGATCCTCCCAGACCAGGGCACGAACCCGTGTCCCCTGCATCGGCAGGCAGACTCTCAACCACTGCACCACCAGGGAGGCCCGGACAGTATGCTCTTTGACAATGGTCTTATTAGCAATATCTTTTGGGATATGTCTCCTCAGGCAAGGGAAACAAAAGCAAAAATAAACAAGTGAGACTACATCAAACCAAAAAGCTTCTGAACAGCAAAGGAAGCCATCAACAAAACGAAAAGACAACCTACTAAATGGGAGAAGATATTTGCAAATCATATATTCAATAAGGGGTTAATAATTCGAAATATATAAAGAACACATATAATTCAACAAGAAAAAAACAAATGACCCAGTTTAAAAATGAGCAGAGGAGATGAATAAACATTTTTCCAAGAAGACATACAGATGGCCAACAGGCACATGAAAAGATGTTCAACATCACTAATTATTAGGGAAATCCAAATCAAAACCACAATGAGATATCACCTCATGCCTGTTAGAATGGCTATTATCAAAAAGGCAAGCAATAACAAGTGTTGGTGAAGATGTGGAGAAAAGGGAACCCTCAGTGTACTTTTGGTGGGACTGTAAATTGGTGCAGCCACTTTGGAAAACAGTGTGGAGGTTCCTCAAAAAATTAAGACTAGAACTAACTACCATATGATCCAGCTATCCCATTTATGGTTATTTATCCAAAGAATACAAAACACTAATTTAAAAAGGTATATGCACCCTATGTTCATTGCAGCATTATTTATAATAGCCAAGATATGAAAACAACCAAAGTGCCCATCAATGAATGAATGGATAAAAAAGATGTGGTATATACAATGGAATATAACTCAGCCATAAAAAAGATGAAATCTCGCCATTTGCACAATATAAATGGACCTTGAGGGTATTATGCTAAGTGAAATAAGTCAGAGAAAAACAAATACTATATGATTTCACTCATTTGTGGAATATTAAAAAAAAAACAAACAAAAGAGCAAAAAAAAGAACAAACCTACCAAAGCAAACCAAACACGTAGATACAGAGAACAGAGCAGTGGTTGCCAGAGGGGAAGGGCCAGGCTTTGGTGGGGGAGGGTGAAATGGGTAAAGGGGGTCAACTCTATGGAGACAGATGGAAACAAAATGTTGGTGGCTGTAGTGTATACAGAAGTAGAAATATACTGTTGTACACATGAAACTTACATAACGTTATAAATCTATGTAACCTCAATAAAAAATAATAAATAATCACTTCAAGATAAACCAAAGAAAAGATAATTCTCAACTACATTTGACATTTCAAAGGGCACTGTTAAGAGGAACCACACGGAAGCCCGGGCTTGTGTAAAGAGCTGACGAAGGTTTCAGCATCCTGTCTTCCCCTGTGCTGGCTCCTCTCTCCCTCTCCACCACCTTCCCTTGTCCATGTTTATTCCTTATTCCCCTTCATCCAAATGTAACTTACTCTCTGCAAAAGACGACTTTGAAAAAAATCACTGTTGAATATTGAACTTTGATTTTCCTGTCCTTAATATAAAGTTTGGCAGTTTATGCCCTTAGAAGTCTCTCCCTCTCTCAACAAAAGAGCCACAACCAAAGTTATTTTTATTTCCATGTTGCTCTTGGCTCATTTTCTTTTGTGCGTCAGAGGCTTTCAAAAGGTTCCCAACTCTAGATCCAAAAAGCTCAAAAAATGATTGAGTACAGGATAAAATATTCCTCTCATCCAGAGGGGAGCCTGAGGTCATAGGTAGGCATCACCAGCAGCTGGGGAAAGAATCTGGGGTTCTGAAGCCCTGAGCAGCAAGACTTTCCAGGACCCACAGTCACCCACAAGCTTCTGCTCCATCTGCCCGGAACATAACCCAGGACTTTATTTAGCAGATTGCCTCTGGAATGGTCATAATGATTATTAAAATGTTGAAGAGTTTCCCCACGACTGGCAAATACTGCCCCCCACCAAAATACACAGCTTGGCCTCCCCAGGTCCTCTCAGGATCCCTGTCCCAAACTCCTTACAATCAAGAGGCAAGGAGACCAGTAGAAAGTCTCCAGGACCCTCCCCCAGTGCTCACAGAGCTGGACATAACCACACTCCACTTTAATTTCCTCTACTGAAAAACAAGGGCATTGAATTGATTCTCTGAGTTGCACTTTGATTGCAATTATGTCAAATTATTTATCCCTGAGGACAAGGACAAGATAGGAATATAACAGTATGAAAAAAGTTCATCTGTTAGGAGGGTGGAATCTCGGGTTATATTTTTCTGATGAGTGCCAAAACCCTGGGTTCAGGATGCCTGGGATGGAATCCCAGGTCTGCCATGGGCTAGCTGTATAATCTCGCTGTGCCTCAAATTATCTCATCTATAAAATGGGGATGGTAGGACTATTACCTACTTCACAGGGTTGTTTTGAGAATAAAATGTATTCATGTTTGTAAATCGCTTAGAATAGTACTTAGCGCACAGTAAGCACCTTTAAGTGTTGATTAAATAAGCAAATCATGTTATTCTGTCCCAGAATATTTGTTCAATAAATTCAAAAATTAAGCAACTTTCACAACACAAAGGAAAAAAATAACTGAGACAGTATGAAACACTTACATATCCATATACTGTTGTTTAATAACCCAGCACTAAAACATCTGAGATCCAGATTTTACACTGCACTGTGTGCATTTAGGGAAACTAACACATTGGAAGGCATTTCCACTGCAGCATGAGATATGATTTGTACCACTCCTTTTCTAATCAGAAATGTCACAGGCTTATGGGAAATTTAGGTTACAAGTTTCTCATTTTAACCCTGCAAAAACATTTACCCATATCCTGGTGGGAGAATACATTTTATTTTGTGGTGCTAAGACTTAAAGGATTATAAACATAAAACCAGGCCTCGCACAGCTACAGCTTCTCTAGCGGACACAATGACTCAAACTAAGAGTTTAAAGGGCCATATCTTATGGGCTGGGTCCTCTGGCATCAATCTTTAAAAACACCTACAGTGGAAAAGAAACTGCTACACCTAGCAGCTAGCTTGATCAAAACTCCTTTTAGAGAACTTCCCTGGTGGCGCGGTGGTTAAGAATCTGCCTGCCAATGCAGGGGACACAGGTTTGATCCCTGGTCGGGGAAGATCCCACATGCCGCAGAGCAACTAAGCCCATGCGCCACATCTACTGAGCCTGCGCTCTAGAGCCCACGAGTCACAACTACTGAGTCCGTGAGCCACAACTACTGAGCCTGCATGCCACAACTACTGAAGCAAGCACGCTTAGAGCCCGAGCTCCAAAACAAGAGAAGCCACAGCAATGAGAAGCCCTAGCACCTCAACGAAGAGTAGCCCCCACTCGCCACAACTAGAGAAAGCCCAAGCGCAGCAACGAAGACCCAATGCAGCCAAAATTAAATAAATAAATAAATTTATATAAAAAAAAGAACATTAAAAAAAAAGCAAACTCCTTCTAGTTACTAAAAGGTTGCCACAACCTGAGCTCAAGCATAATTTAGAAACATGCTACTGCACTGCTAAGGAGACAAAAGTATTTCATTTTTCTGTTAGAGATTAAGGAGAGGAAACTATCAACAATAACTCCAGGGAATTCCCTGGTGGTCCAGTGGTTAAGACTCAGAGCTCTCACTGCCCAGGGTGCGGGTTCAACCCCTGGTCTGGAAACTAAGATCCCACAAGCTGCCCGGTGTGGCCCAAAAAAACCAAAATCAAAACAAAACCAAAAAACTCCCTTACCTGTTTCTCCCACTTAATAGTTAAACCTCACAGTACCTTTACACACAAATTTAAATAGCTCACGAGTTTATCCTCATAGAGTAATGTATTAGACCTTTCCTGATGGAGGTAAGATTTACTAAACACAGTCTGGCTACAGCTTTTCAATTTTCTTCTTTAAAAGTGAATTTCTCTAAAGCTATGAGAAGGAACTCAAACTTTGCTTAGTGAGAAAACTAAAGCTTGAATTACAATCATTATCATTAAAATGTTATTAAAACCCTAAAAAAATGAAAAGAGTTTTGTGGAGGGATAGTGGCAATGGTAACACAATAATATGAAAGTACTTAATGACACTAAACATTATACCAAAAAATAGTTAAAATGAGGACTTCCCTGGTGGCGCAGTGGTTAGGAATCCGCCTGCCAATGCAGTGGACACGGGTTTGAGCCCTGGTCTGGGAAGATCCCACAAGTCGTGGAGCAGCTGGGCCCTTGCGTCACAACTGCTGAGACTGCGCTCTGGTGCCCGCGAGCCACAACTGTTGAGCCCGTGTGTCTAGAGCCCGTGCTCCGCAACAGAAGAAGCCACCGCAGCGAAGAGTGGACCCCACTCTCCACAACTGAGAAGGCCCATGAGCAGCAATGAAGACCCAAGGCAACCAAGAATAAATAAATTTATTAAAAAAAAAAAGTTAAAATGACAAATTTTATGTTATGTGTAGCTTAGCACAATAAAAATAAAGTGAAATAAAATAACTAAAATACCCTGTAAGGGCTTCCCTGGTGGCGCAGTGGTTGAGAGTCCGCCTGGCGATGCAGGGGAAAATGGGTTCGTGCCCCGGTCTGGGAAGATGCCACATGCCGCGGAGTGGCTGGGCCCGTGAGCCATGGCCGCTGAGCCTGCGCGTCTGGAGCCTGTGCTCCGCAAAGAGAGAGGCCACAACAGTGAGAGGCCCCCGTACCGCAAAAAAGAAAAAAAACAAAGAAAAAACAAAAAAAACAACAACCCTGTAAGACTTAAAGGTAAATGAAATTTATAACAAATGATTTTCAATTAAGAAACACATATTTAGTAATCAGACAACTTCTAAGGAGCAGGGTCCCCCCACGACCTAGTTGAAAGTGCATCAACAAGCCTAAATGAGTGTTAGGCAGCACTTCTCGCCATGGTTCACAAATATTCTGACATCAGGAACAAACATGGTGAAGACACACTTTCCTCAAAGCCATAAATACTCACACTTTTTATATGGATTGTGAGTTACACTAGATCCTGAGAAGACAGGCTGGGAGCTCAGACAATTAGTGAAAAGATCCTCGAACAACATTTAAAGGCTGTGTACAAACTCAAGCTAAAAGCCTGTGTACAATTCACTTGTATGTATGTTATCACAAAACATTTAATACTATTAAAAATTTAATAAGAATTTAAGAAATTCTTATTCAAATAGGCAGTGTGTAATTGTGGAGCCTGTTAATAGTTCAAGCCGTAGATTCTTTCCATTCTTTACACTTTCAATGCACCACCATTAACTGGCCATTTAACACAGCACAGAGGACTCTGGACACCTGGTCTCCCCAAAGCCCTGAGAAAGCACTCAAAGGGCGATCTAAACTGTAACAGGCAGGCCTGGCAGATAAAGTTAAGGGAACTCCTCATTCTGGGGAAAAACCTAGCGATAATCAAATGCAGAAACCCTTATGATCAGTAAGAATCTACTTGCGTTTAGTACTTCACAGAGGAAGTAAAGAAGGCAATAATCGGAGACTAGGAGAAGGAGCAAATATAGGCGTGGCGGTAGCTCTGGACTGATTCTACAAGGGTAGTTCTGAAGGGCTTAACAAAATCCTATTCAAGGCTTGGAGCACCACGCTCTTGGATCTGAGACCTAAGTCCCACATACCTGGAGCTGGAGCGAGAAAAACAAGTCCCTTCACACACGCCCAGCTCCTTGCCCCCCACCTTGCCCTGCCCGACCCCGGCGTCATCACTTCGTGGGCCCCGCAGCGGGCAGCTGTGTGGCCACACGCCCGGGACCGTTCATCTGGCGGGCTGGGCTCCAAGCCTCGGAACGCAGCACTTCCTGGTTGGTCCGGGATGCTGGTCCCATCGCGCCCGCCATCCCGGTCATCCCATAGCGCACGCGAACCCTCGGGCGCGCGAGATGACCTGGGGTCACCGGACACACTGTACTGGGGGCCCCCGCGGCGAGGGAGATGGGTACATCCTGCAGAGGACGCCCCCAACTTCGGCCCGGAGCCAGCGCGGCTCTGCGCGCCACACAGCCGCCCGCCCCGGCAAGAGTGAGCGCCGAAGTTGTCAGCGTCGACTCTGCAGGAACCCGGGACGAAGGCGTGCACAGGAGGACCCCGGAGGCTGCCAGGGAGGCCGCTCCCGCGAGGCCGCACGAAGCTGGCGCCCGCCGCCGACGCCACTGCCAAGGTTCCGTCCAAGTTGGGCGGGGAGCGGCCAGCTGCCCGAGGCTGGCGGGAGGAGGGACGGAGCGCGAGCGCAGCGGAAACCGCCTCCCGCGGGAGCTCTGCGCGCCCCAGCCGCGGCGCGGCTCCTACCTGTGGGGCGAGGGCGGCCGGCCGCGGGAACCTGCGCGGTGGCGGCGGATTCTTGGGGCTCGGGCGCAGCTGGCACCACTGGAGGCTGGGGAGGAGGGAAGGAAGGAGGGCCTGAGTGAGGACCGCGCCGTCTCCCGGAACTCGGCGCCGGGA
Organism: Grampus griseus; assembly: GCF_964374135.1. Lineage (NCBI taxonomy): Eukaryota > Metazoa > Chordata > Mammalia > Artiodactyla > Delphinidae > Grampus > Grampus griseus. The sequence goes on from NC_138998.1 coordinate 49,351,369, forward strand.
TTCGCGCTGGCCCGGCAGGGGTGGGGCGAGGCGGTGTCGGTCAGGATGCGTCGCGGCGCAAGCGGGCCGCCATCGCTGGGCAGGAGGTCTCAGGCCGCTGGGCCTCTCTCCTGGTCCCTATTTCTGATTCTCTCTTCTCCCAGAGTTTCAGAACTCAACTGCGTTAACCTAGGGAACGTTCACTAGCATTTTTATTATTATTTTCAGGTACTCTTGAGCCGCCAAGGGCCCAGACACTGTTGTAGGAGCTTTGCCTAGATTATCTTATCCTCGTCTATCGCAGCTGGTAGCCAGAATTGGTCTATTTTACAAGTAGGGGAGAAAAGCCAAAAAGTGTAGTAACTTGCCTGAGGTGACGCAATTAAGAAGTAGGAGCTTCGTTGATGTCATCCATAAGGTTTCTTCCAACTCCCTGGCGGTAGGTGTTATCACTAATTTACAAGCAAAGGAAACTGGAAACTGAGACTCAGAAAAGTGACGTAACCAGCCTAAGGTCACCCAGTCAAGAACGTAGGAGACTAGAATTTGTGTCTTGATGTCTGAAACTCAAGCTGGGTATGATTCAGAAATCTTAGTATAAAATAATAAACCAGGAGTAAAACATGGAAAATTTCCCATGCCACCCACGGAACTGTCCAAATAAAGCGATTTTGATGTCCACTTAGAACAAAGTCTTAAGAAAAAAAAAGAACCAGTTGTCATGTGGCTTGACTAGCAGCCATTTTGGAATATGGCTTTGAATATATGCCACCCTAACCTCATTACATAGTGTTGCTTTCTGCCAAAGCCAAAGGAAGCTATTGCCTCCACATACCCCAAAACTGTTAATAATGATGGCTTCTTTAAAGCACTTAGTGGATACTGCGCGGCCGAGACTGGCTGAGTTACATAATGTCTTACTGCACACGTGTAACTACATGAAGTGAAAAATATAATATTCCAGTCCAAAGTAGGGTAGGAGAAGTGAAATTATACTGTAGTCTGGAACTCTGTTTTCCTGTAACCTATAGTTGCTCAGCTCTCCCTGGACTACGTTTTTCCCTCTTGAGCACATCTTTTCCTAATGATAGAAGAGTCACACTGCCTTCACTCTTTCCTTGTTGACAGAAATGATTGATGTCTTTTGAATCCTATGATACTGACAGAATTTTACAGTTAAACACATGGCCCTCTGAGCAAGCAGAGTATTGCCTAAGAGGACTTTGGCAAGTGTAAGACAAGCATGTTACCAAAAGGCTGAATACCCTTTCCTCCCCTTATTTCTCAAGTTTTATTAGTCACAGATGATTTGATAAGTATTATACGCACAAGTAATGCACTCTTACAAGCTTGTCTTTAGAAATTATAACACTTTTGATTGGGAACCAGCAGTCTATAAAATTGCATCCCAAATTCGAAGTGTCATCATTAAAACATTTGGCAATAGGTTTTTCTATTAACTATAATAAGAAATAAAATTATTTAAGTGCCCTCACAGTAATTGAATTTCTGCTTCCCTGAGCTAGAGGAATAAAATAGAAAAAGGCCATACGTTGTTTAGAGATAAACTTAAGCTATGGACTGTCAAATATAAGTTTTATATATAGTATGATTCTTTATGTGATTATTTCTATTGTCCTGAGAGATTTGCTGACGGTTGGTTGTTGTTTTTCCAAATCTTGCATATCTTCAGAGATGTCAAGAAAGAAACGACTATGGAATCCTGTTATAAATCCATCTGGATACATATTTGACATTTTTATCACACAAGTGGTATTCTAAATCCTCTTCAAGTTTTATCTTTTCTTCTCAGTATAAAAGTAATATATGGCCATTTTATAATTTTTACATTTATATTTTACAAAAATACAGGGTTTTGGAGATGACAGAAAATAATTTTTTAAATTAAAAGCACCTATATTTTCCCCCTCCACACATGCCCATTATTAACATTTTGTTTTATTTCCTTTTTGTTTTCTATACATAAAGATTTGTTACAAAATTAAATTAACACCACCTGTACAAACAATGTTGAATCCTGTTTATCTCACTGAATATTTATAAATTGAGTATTTTTTTACCATCGCTAAATTAAAAAAAAATTTAGTGGTTGAAGAATATTCTAATTATTTACTTATCTGCTCATCTATTGGTGGCTTTTAGAATGTTTCCAGACTTTCTGGAAGTTTTAAGTCATTCAGGAATGAACACTGAATACCCATCTTTGTTGAGAATAGGGACCTAAGAATGGAACTACTGGATCAATATTTATAAACATTTTTGAAACTCTGAGATGCTGCAAAGATACCTTCCAATATTAAGTATAATCTTGCTTATAATTTGGAAATGTGATGGACCAAAATCATATCTTGTTTTAATCAGCATTTCTTCAATAATCAATAACGATGAAAACTTTTTTCATGTTTTATTATTTGTACAATTTACTGAGAATGATCTATTCATATCTATTGCCTGTTTTTTCCTATGTGATATTATTGCTGCTCTTGTTAATTTACATTAATGCTTTTAATAGAAACATTATTTATATATGTATTATCTATAGAATAAATAAAATTTACATACCAGTGTCCTCCCCCAGATTTTATCTTGTGGTATATTTTATATGTACGCTGCTGTCCAGATCACCTAGGTCATTTTTGGATACCCAGCATCCGTCATCTCTTCTAATAATTCCATTTTCTTATAGAGAATTATCTCTACCCAAATGTGTATAGTCTCAGCAAAAGGATAATTTGAGGCAGCAATCTCCAAGACAAAAGGCAGATCCTTCCTCTCTATTCCCACCACCAGTTCATTTATGCTGTAGGTCAGGTGGACTGAATCCCAAGGAATGAGAGAGTGGGTAGTGTCTGGGGCTGGGCTCACTGGACAGAGGCAGTAGCAGCCTCAGCAGCAGCTTTACCCTGACCAGGGTGGCCCAGTCAGAGACGATTCCCCACTTCCTGATTTGTTTGTTTTTAACCTCATGGCACTTCCTTTGTCACTGTTGGTTCCAGTCTTGTCTCCCAGCCTTGCCTTGAGTCTTTGAGCCCCTGGGGCCCTTTTCCTTCAGATAGCAAGAGTCTGCATCCATTGCTTGTCTCTTGATAACCCTCACTAACATAACTTGTGTGACTTCTATATCATTCCATCCACCTAACAGTCCCCTGATTAGCACTTCATTTATTTGTTATGAATCCTAATTAACTAATCACAGTACACATGCTACTCTGGTAACTCAGAGTATGAAGCAGGATATTTTATCCTCAGTCACCTGCTGACATAAATCATTTTAGCCATCATAACACTGATGGAATGAAAGATGAGAATAATGTGATTATCAAGGCTTAAAAAAAAAAAAAAGTGACAGTGGTTAGGACCAGGACTCTCAAGAGAGAACGAGGAACAGAGTGGATATTGCTAAGGTGTACAGAAGCAGTGTAACTCTCGATCTTCATTTTAGCTTCCTGCGGACCATTCATCCATTTCATGATTTCTCCCAACAGCACTCAGTTTGTGGGCTGTCTACCATGTGACTCTTTAAAAAGGGGCCGCACTGATGCCTACAACTGGAGCTGAAACATCAGAGGTAATCTTCTCAGTTACCCTTAGCCAGTCCCTTTGAAGTGTTTTCATATCCAAAGACCCAAAAGGATCCAACTGCCCTAACTGTCAGTAGGTAAGTCTAAAACCTTGTTTAAAATATCTTTATATCTTCAATGTTTATGTATCTTTTAAAATTGTATTCATTTTCATGGATTTGTACATTTATAAAAGTAGCATGATTATTAAATGAGAAAACATGCAAAATCATTTAAAAGAGTGAATATTTGTTTAGCATGATACAATTGTATGTCAGTTGGTTGCTACAATTGTATTCAATTAACTATAAAAGCAACTGTAATCAGTTCCCCCCAAATCCATAAATTGCACAGTAAAAAAATGATATCAAGGAAGTATTGCTTTGTGACTCCATAATAAAGAAAAACATGTTTTTCAAAGCTAACATGTTTTATACAAACATATCTATGTATTTTTAACTTTTAAACTTAACATCAAGTATAAAGTTTCATTCATTCATACATTATAAAAAAACCACTATGTTGCAGGTACTGTTTTAGTAGCTGCAACATAGTGGGTTTTTATAATGTTAAGTTTAAAAGAAGGTACTACATGAATAAGACAAATGAAGCGTCTGCTTTTCTGTAGGAGGACAGACTGAAATATGTAGGAGATGAAAGGTACTATGAAGAAATATAAACCAGGGTAAAGGAAAAGACAAGGGCTTCCAGAATGAGGTTGAGGGAAGCTGACAGAGAAAAGCCTTATCAGGCTTCTCTGATAAGGTGACACCAGAGCAGAAGAAAAGAAGCAAATCTTGCAGATGTCTGGAGGAAGAGCATCAACCTCATGGTTGTACAAAGGCCATGAAGTAGAAATATATTTGATATTTTCCAGGGAAGAGTAAGGAGGCAAAGGTGAATTGAGTGGCGTGAGCAGGGAGAAAAATGATAGAAAATGGAGTCAGAGGGGTGGCAGGGTGCAAGTTCCTAAGAGGAAGGGGTTTGAATTGAATGTTTTGTGTTTCACTTTATTGGAGTATAGTTGATTTACAATGTCATGTTAGTTTCAGGTGATGCATATATATATTCTACATGTATTCAGATATATATATATATTCTTTTTCAGATTCTTTTCTCATATAGGCCATTACAGAGTACTAAGTAGAGTTCCCTGTGCTATACAGTAGGTCCTTGTTGCTTATCTATTTTATATATAGTAGTGTGTATATGTGGAATTTAATGTTGATTGATACGAAAATCTTGAGGCGGAAGAGGGACACAGTGCGACTTTTGTTTTAGAAGGACCACACCTACTGCCATCTGGAGACTAGACTGCGTGGGGGTGAGGATAGAAGCATGAAGACCAAGGAGCAGTCCAAGGAAGGATGGACTGGAGTGAGAGTCATGGAGGTGTTGGAAGGGATCAGATTCTGCATCTTGGTGTAGATAGGAAAGAAACCAATATTCAGGAAAACCAAGGAAGGAAAACCAAATATTAAGGAGGAGCCTTACTCAACAAGGGCATTAGTTATTCCCTGACCATACAAAATTCCTGGGGAGATGAATTAGTGAAGGCATCAGTGGTGTCCAATTAGTAGCATTATTGCTGCATTTTTTTCAGTTTATTTTATTTTTTACAAAATTTTATTACAGTATAGTTGATTTCCAATGTTGTGTTAGTGTCAGGTGTACAGAAAAGTGATTCAGTTATTAATATATTCATTCTTTTTCATATTATTTACCCATACAGGTTATTACAGAATATTGAGTAGAGTTCTCTGTACTGTTGCATTTTTTATCTTCACTTGGGCAAATGCCCTATTTGTTTATGAAATGTAAGTTTGATTTATTGCAGTTTTGCCCTGTGGAACTCAGTTCTACCACCCTTTAGACCAGTTCCTACACCATACATATTCCCATTTCAAAATTAAAGACAGATTTCTTTCCCATCAAGTTTTGACTCAGCCTTTGCCCAAATAAACATGCAACAAATCCAGCTTTTCACATCATAAGTTCAGTGCTGGTTGAAATCAGATATTGTACCTATAGTCTCAAAAGCATCTAGCTTCAGATTCTATTACACATTAGCATCCTTTGCATTTTCCAATTTAAATGTTTCTACAAACATTTGTTTGGTTTTACACTTTCTTAGTTCAGTTTAGATTTAGAAATTTATGTTTGTTATACAAGCAAATGTTTTTACTTAGAATAAAAGAATAGAAATAGAAGGACATATTATAAAAGGTTTCTTTAATGATAATAGAGTGGCAAAACTTCCCAGGATGAGAGCCACTTGGGTCCCTGCCTGTGTGCCTTCTAATCTTTTAGAACCTCCAGAGAATTATGGAAGTGTTTTCTTGGCAAACATTTGCTAACAGCTAAGGGGTTTGGAAAACATTATCATTTGCCTGCATCACTTTTTATTTTCCAGTAGAAATGTAATCATATGGACATTCACACTAAATTGTTGCTGATGTAGGTTTTCACACTTGTATAATCTGTCGCACTAAAGGTGCACTTTCAAATTCATGCCTTAGGGCTTCCCTGGTGGCGCAGTGGTTGAGAGTCCGCCTGCTGATGCAGGGGATGCGGGTTCGTGGCCCGGTCTGGGAGGATCCCACATGACACGGGGCGGTTGGGCCCGTGCGGCTGGGCCCGTGAGCCATGGCCGCTGAGCCTGCGCGTCCGGAGCCTGTGCTCCGCAGTAGGAGGGGCCACGGCAGTGAGAGGCCGGCGTACGGCAAAAAAAAAAAAAAAAATTCATGCCTTAGTCTAGTTTGTAAGCCTGTAGAGACTGTCCTACCCTCACACCCAGATACAGCAAAAGCATCTCTCAGAAACCTCTCAGCTCGCAGCTTCAGTTGAGCTCTGGGTGTTTCCAGGATGCAGAACCCTCTGCAAGAACAAAGTGGAAAAAAAAGAAAAAATATATATTTTACACACACACACATATATACATACATATATTATTTCTTTAGTGGGACAATCTATTTGACTTACATGCTCACTTTGAATTATAGACCCTCTGCCCAAAGATGTGACTTCATTATCCTTTTAACAACAAAAATTCAGGGATCAAATTTCAGAATTATCAGTCCTTAACCTTACAATGAAAAAGACCCCGACATATCATCAAAAATACTTTTCAATTCTTTACTCATCTTATATTCACCACCGCACACGCACATGTCCACAAGCTCCAAAACCCTTAGGACCAGATGAATTTAGGATATTCAGAATTTTATGAATTTTGGAGAATTATATATTATATAATTATGTTATATTATAATCATATATAATAGCCCCAGTGAGGCTTGGGGCAGCACCCCATAATTAAATACCCTCATATTTCTGCAGCAAAAGACATGAATAGACACACTGGATGGAAAAATAAAAACTGTAAATAGCCTCGAATCAATTCAGGTCCGATTTTCCTGTGCAGTGAGTTCGGAAGAAAACTTGGTTTTCAGAACTTTTTGGATTTTAGAATTTTGGATAGGGCATCACAGACCTGAATTAAAACAGAATGGAGTAGACCCTGGAGACAAGGAAGAACACTTTAAAACCCTTTTCCCTACCCCCTCCCAATTCATTCAATATCTTAGAGCACAATGTTTTTTTTTGCCAACTAATCAGATTCATTGTATTTTTATGTTTTTAACAACTGTATTTAGCAAATAGATTCAAAACCCATTTGAAAGTCATTTTGGGGAAGATTTTTTAATTGAATAAAAAATCTCTATTTCCAAGCTTTTTAAGGGGGACAGATATGAGAATTTTTATAGATGACACATATTTTCCAAAGTCAATCAGTTACGAAGGAAGCACTTCCAAAGGTCTGCTGTCATTATGCCCTTCACCATGGCCCGAGTTTCCTTCAAAAGCAGAAACTCTCCCACTTGTTATTGAAGTGACACTTCTATTATGAAGACAGTATTAATTTTAAATTCTGTTTTACTGTCACAGAATTGATAGACACTTGTTATAGAAAAGACAGAGTGTGAAACACTAATGTTTTTGGAAAATAAAGTGTGTCACTCCTTTAACGTACTCAGCCATGATAAAACCAGTAACCTTGTCTGCGATACAAAATGTTTACGTCATTACTCATCATCTCTACTAAGAACAGTGAATAGTTTGCTATAGTCTAAAGGTCTTATTTTTATACCATTATCTATGTCAGTAGATATAGTATCTATATTTATAGCAATTTGCACACTTTTAGCTTCACCTTATTTGCTGCAAGAACTTCTTGCCTCTGAATGATGCAATGAATAAATTTATTTTAAAGCTGTCTGCATTTTTATCCCAGAATCCAAATTTTATTCCAGCCAAAGCAACTCTTCCATCAGTGGTGACATTGTCACAATTTTTCCATAAAACATTGTTTTTGTTATGGAATTCATATATGCTGATAATATATTTTGTCCTTCAGTACGTCTTTGCTTTATTCGGTAGGTTTCAGCCCTAAAAGAGCAACATATCCTTTTTATTGTTGTAACATCCTCTTTATTATCTTGAAGTGGAATTAATTCATAATTTCACAAAATACAAATATGTATTGAAAATAAAGGAGAAATAAGAGAAAGTAAATTATAAAAGAGTAGAGTATCTCTCAACATGTAAAATTCTCAAACAAACCATACTGGAAGACATAATAAGAGGGATAGATGTTTTTATTCCCTATAATGAATATAGGTCTTTTAAAAGACAAATTTCCACCTAAGTATTGTCTACATCATTGTTTCTCAAATTTCAATGTGCACACAAGTCACCTGTGGCTTGTGTTAAAATGTGGATTCTGATTTCACATGTCTGGAGTGGGCATTTCTAGCAAGCTTGTGATTCTGAAGCTGCTGGTCTACCTAAAGCTGGACACTTTGAGTAGAGAGGGTCAACACATTTCTTTATATTGATATTTGAATGTGACAGTTAAATTGTCAGCTGATAAAGGTGTTGCCACCAGTGACTTAATTTTCCAGATACCTTCAAATCAATTCAGGTCAGGTTTTGCTGCCAAGTGAGTTATGAACAATCTGTTCGTGATTGTTGAATGAACAAGAATTGTTTGTGAACAACTCTTAGCAAAGTTCCAAAGAACAATTTTCCCTCAATGTACACCAGTTACATTCTCCAAAAATGCAGTCTATATGAAAAATATACAAACAATATTATGAACTTCTACGTAAAACAGAGTTGGTTCTAGGCTCAGATACTCAGCAGAGTTTTTTACTTACATGAGTGTCCAATAAGACCTTTGGAGGTTGTGTGGGATCAGGGACAATTGTTCAGTGTACAAGACCATTCCATGAATAACAGATCTCTAGCATCGCTGGCCTCCACTCACTAAATGCCCGTAAGTGCCCCCCAGTCACTGTGTTGGTCAAGAATACACCCCATTTCCAAAATGTTCCAGTGGGACAGTATAACCTCTGCTGATTGCCACTGCTTAAGTGAAACAGGAAAATTACTTCTAGTATTTAATTAAAGCAGAATCCAACATAAGCCCAGACACTGTAGAAATATTCATTCTTTCCTCCAACTGTATAGAAAGGCTCCCATGCTGAAAACTTGTTCTAACACTTGTTTCTTCAGTTCTTCCACAATATGATTTATGCATCTTCCACAATTATTTGCTGACATTTGGTTGCCATATTTTTTTCCTCACATTATTTCCACACAAGAAAAACTTGAGGAAGGATGCCTGTGTCTACCAAAATATTTTATTAAGACTTAACTCCCTTCTTATTTTTAAAAATAAAAATAAATAAAAATGTAATATTTTCTCCCTGCTTTGCAGGGAATTGTAAGAGTAGTTATTTCCTCTGAGTTGTACAGTTTAATATTTGCTCTTAGAGTAAATCAATTAGATTTCAATAAAAATTTTTTTAATTAAATTAAAAATATAAATATATTTAGCCCAAAACAATTTGCTCTTAGAAATTCTGATTTGCAGGCACTAAACAGAAATAAATCCTAATCAGAGTGTGTCTTACATTATTCTTTTGGTTGGTCACTATAAAATGATTTCTACAGACTTGAACCCTATGAAAATATATTGATTAATATATAACATATACAGGAACTTCCCTGGTGGTCCGGTGGTTAAGAATCCACCTTCCAATGCAGGGGACACGGGTTCGATCCCTGGTTAGGGAGCTAAGATCCCACATGCGGGATGGGGGGTGACAACTAAGCCCGTGGGTTCTGGACCCCGTGCACCACAACTAGACAGAAGCCCACACGCTGCTAGGAAAGATCCTGCATGCCACAGCTAAGACCCAACGCAGCCAAATAAATAAATAAATAAATATTTAAATATACATATATATATGACATACACAAACTAAGGAATCTTTTCTCATAACTTTATTTACAAATCCAGAACTTAACAAATCTGTTAGGCTAGCACTTATGAAAGATCAATTTTTTTTTGTTTTTTTAATATTTATTTATTTTGGCTGCTTCGGGTCTTAGTTGTGGCATGCGAGATCTTCGTTGCAGCACGTGGGATCTTTTTTTGCGGACTTCTTAGTTGCAGCATGCAGGCTTCTTAGTTGCAGCATGCAGACTCTTAGTTGCGGCATGCATGCAGGATCTAGTTCCCTGACCATGGATCGAACCCAGGCCACCTGCATTGGGAGTGCGGAGTCTCACCCACTGGACCACCAGGGAAGTCCCAAGAAAGATTGACTTTTGTAATGAATATTGAAACGCAGTTGAGGTTCAATAGCTGTAAATGAGGAATATGTTACTTTCTTTTTTATCCCTTTTGGGTATTGTTTTCATGCAATTTAGCTAACTGTAGACCAATTACTGCATATGAATAGTAAGCAATGTAATTTTATAGTTTTACACAAATTACATGTGTATCACCAAAATTTTGTATGTACACATTGAAGACAAAATGAACGAGTTAAAATATGTTCAAAGAAATAGAGGAATAGAAAGGCTAAATCTTCAGTTTTCTAAATTGAGAAATCATACACTTGTAGGAAGTAGATGAGCCAAAAGGAGGGGATGAGGAAAAAAGAAGACAAAGATTTAAAAAGTGACAGTTGTTTTAGGAATAAAGCATATAGATGGCGTAGGGTTTTCCTGTCACAGATGATGGAACTGTGGCCCACAGGCAAGACAGAATGGCGACATCACTGCAGTTCTCGTTCTGGTAAAAGGATGTCGCCATTCTGCCTTGCTTGTGGGCCACAGTTCCGTCAGCTGTGACAGGAAAACAAACTTTCACAATTTCTTTGCGATAAAAGAGATCTGCTATTCAGGATTTAATTTTGACCCACAGGAGCTGGTTGGTAACATAGGAATGAGGAAAATCTTGACAGAAAATGTCTAGTGTCTATTTTTTTCAATTTTTTAAATATGAAATACATGTAACATCAAATTTACCATCTTAACTGTTTTTAAGTGTACAGTTCAGTGGCATTAAATACATTCATGTGGTTGTGCAACCACCACCCCTATCCATACAAATAACTCTTTTCATCTTGCAAACCTGAAAATCTACACCTATTAAACAATAACTCTCCTTTCTTTCCTTCCCCCAGCCTCTGGCAACCACCATTTCATTTTCTGACTTTATGATTTTTGACTGCTCTATGTACTTTATATAAGTGGAATCACACAGCATTTTGTCTTTTCGTGTTTGGCTTATTTCACTTAGCATAATGTTCTTTAGGTTCATCCATATTGTAGCATATTGCAGAATTTCCTTCCTATTTAAGATGGAATAATATTCCACTATATGTATATACCACATTTTGCTTATCCATTCATCAGTCAATGAACCCTTGGATTGCTCCACGTTTTAATAATGCTGCTATGAACATGGCTGTACAAATATCTCTTTGAGACCCTTTTTCCAATTCTCTTGGGTATATACTCAGAAGTGGAATTTCTAGATCATATGATAATTCTGTTTTTAATTTTTTGAGGAAATCATAATGTTTTCCACATTGGCTATTCTATTTTACATTCCCACCAACAGTGCACAGGGTTTCAGTCTCTCCACATCCTCACCAACACTTGTTATTTTCTGTTTTTTCGAAAGTAGCCATCCTAATGGTTGTGGGTTGCTATCTGGTTGTAGTTTTGTTTTGCATTTTCCTAATGATTAGTGATGTTGAGCATCTTTCCATGTGCTTATTGGCCATTTACATATCTTCTTTGGAGAAATGTTTGTTGAAGTTCTTTGTTTATGTTTGAATTGGGTTTGTTGTTTGTTGTTGTTGTTGTTGTTGTGGAGTTTTAGAAGTCCTCTCTATGGTCTGGATATTATTCCCTGATCAAATACATAATTTGCAAATAATTTCTCCCATTCTGTGGGTTGCCTTTTTACTCTGTGGATAGTGTCTTTCAATGCATAATTTTTTTTTTAATTTGCAGGAAGTTCAATTTGTCTACTTTTTCATTTGTTACCTGCGCCTTTAGTGTTATATCTAAGAAATCATTGCCAAATCCTATATTATGAAGATTTTGTCTTATTTATTCTCCCAAGAGTTTCTTTTTTTTTTTAAGATTCTATACTTTAATTTATTTTTTATTTATTTAGTTATTTTTGGCTGCATTGGGTCTTCTTTGCTACATGCGAGCTTTCTCTAGTTGCGGCGAGCGGGGGCTACTCTTCATTGCGGTGCACAGGCCTCTCACTGCGGTGGCCTCTCTTGTTGCGGAGCACGGGCCCTAAGCACACAGGCTTCAGTAGTTGTGGCACGTGGGCTTAGTAGTTGTGGCTTGCAGGCTCTAGAGTGCAGGCTCAGTAGTTGTGGCGCACAGGCTTACTTGCTCCGCGGCATGTGGGACCTTCCTGGACCAGGGCTCGAACCCGTTTCCCCTGCATTGGCAGGTGGATTCTTAACCCACGGCACCACCAGGGGAGCCCTCCCAAGAGTTTCATTGTTTTAGGTCATAAATTAGGTCCTTGATCCACTTTGAATTCATTTTTGTTTATGATGTTACATAAGGGTCCAACTTCATTCTTTAGCATGTGGATATCCAGTTGTCCCAGCACCGTTTTTTGAAGAGATTGTCCTTTCCCCATTAAATGGTCTTGGCATCCTTTTCAAAACTCATTTGACCATATATGTAAGGGTTTATTTCTGGACTGTCCATTCTATCCCATTGGTGCATATGTCTATCTGTGTGCCAATACCACGCTTGATTTTGGTTATTGTAGCTCTTAATAGTAAGCTTTGAAATCAGGAAGCGTGAGTCCTCCAGTTTTGTTCTTCTCTTTCAGTATTGTTTTGGCTGTTTAGGGTCCCTTGAGATTTCATATGAATTTTAGGATTGGTTCTTCTATTTCTGGAAAAAAATCATTATTGGGATTTTTTTTTTTTTTTTTCAGTATGCGGGCCTCTCACTGCCATGGCCTCTCCCATTGCGGAGCACAGGCTCCAGACGCGCAGGCCCAGTGGCCATGGCCCACGGGCCCAGCCGCTCCACGGCATGTGGGACCCTCCCGGACCAGGGCATGAACCCGTGTCCCCTGCATCGGCAGGCGGACTCCCAACCACTGCGCCACCAGGGAAGCCCCATTATTGGGATTTTGATAGAGATTGCATTGAATCAATTATTGATTGTAGTAGTATTGACATTTTAATAATGTTAAGTCTTCTAATCCATGAACATGGGATGTCTTTCCATTTATTTATGTCTTCTTTAATTTTTTTCAGCAACTTTTTTTTAATAATTTTTTTTTTGGCCATGCTTTGTAGCTCACAGGATCTTTAGTTCCCTGAACAGGGATTGAACCTGGGCCACAGCAGTGAGAGTGCTGAGTCTTAACCACTGGACCACCAGGGAATTCCCATCAGCAACGTTTAATAGTTTTCACTGTACATATGTCTCACCTCCTTGGATAAGCTAATTACTAAGTATTTTATTATTTTTGATGTTATTATACGTGGAATTGTTTTCTTAATTTTCTTTTGACATTGTTCATGTATAGAAATGCAGCTTATTTTTTATGCTAAAAAGGTACACTTTATTTTTTTTAATTTTTGTTTTATATTGTGCTATAGTTGACTTAAAATGTTGTGTTAGTTTCAGGTGTACAGCAAAGTGATTCAGTTATACATACGCATATGTCTATTCTTTTTCAAACTCTTTTCCCATTGTTATTACAGAATATCGAGCAAAAGGACCTATACAGCAAGTCCTTGTTGGTTATCTATTTTAAATATAGTAGTATGTATATGTCAATCCCAAATTCCCAATTTATCCCTCCTCCCACCCCATCTTTCCCCTTTGGGAACCATAAGTTTGTTTTCTATGTCTGTGAGTCTGTTTCTGTTTTGTAAATAAGTTCATTTGTATCATTTTTTTTAGATTTGTCATATAAGTGATATCATATGATATTTGTCTTTCTCTCTCTGATTTACTTCTTAGTATGATAATCTCCAGGTCAATCCATGTTGCTGCTGATGGGAAATGCAATTTATTTTTGTGTGTTGACTTTGTACCCTATAACTTTGGTAAATACACTTATTAGTTCTAACAACTATTTTGTGGAGTCTTTAGGGTTTTCTACACATAAGATTATATCATCTGCAAACAGAGATAATTTTACTTCTTCCTTTCCAACTTGTATGCCTTTTATTTCTTTTTCTTATCCAATTGCTCTGGCTAAAATTTCCAGTACTATGTTAAATAGAAGTGGTGAAAGTGGGCATCCTTGCCTTGTTCCTAATCTTAGAGGAAAAGCTTTCAGTCTTTCACCATTGTCTATGATGTTTGCTGTTTCATATATGAAACATAGCTTTTCATATACAGCTGACACTTGAACAACATGGGTTTGAACTGTGTGGGTCCACTTATACACACATTTTTTCCCAATAAATACATACTATGATACTACACAATTCACAGTTGGTTGAATCCATGTGTACAGAACTGCGGATGCCGAGGGTCGATTGTAAAGTTATGCACAGATTTTCAACTGTGCAGGGGGTTGGTGCCCCTAACCCCCTTGCTGTTCAAGAGTCAAGTGTATAGTTTTTCTTTTGTTGAGGTAGTTTCCTTCTATTCCTATGTTGTTGTGTTTTTATGATGAAAGGGTGTCGAATTATGTCAAATGTTTTTCTGCATCAGTTGAGATGATTAAGTTGGGTTTTTTCCTTATTTTGTTGATGTAATGTATTACATTGATCGATTTTCATATGTTGAACAATCCTTGCATTCCAGGAATAAATCCCACTTGGTCATGGTATATAATCCTTTTAATATGCTATTGAATTCTGTTTGCTAGTATTTTGTTAAAGATTTTTGCATAAATGTTCATATGGGATATTGGTCTGTAGTTTCCTTTTCTTGTAATGCCTTTGTCTGGCTTTGGTATCAGATTTATGCTGGCCTCATAGAATGAGTTAGGAAGTGTTTCTTCTTCTTCAGTTTTTTGGAAAAGTTTGGGAAGGATTGGTATTAGCTCTTCTTTAAATGTTTGGTAGAATTCACCAGTGAAGCCATCAGGTCTAGGACTTTTCTTTCTGGGGAGATTTTTGATTACTGATTCAATCTCCTTATTAATCTTGGGTCTATTCAGATTTTCTATTTCTTCGTGATTTAGTCTTGGTAAGTTTTGTGTTTCTAGGAATTTGTCCACTTCATCTAGGTTATCCAATTTTTTGACATGCAATTGTTCTTAGCGCTCTCTTATCTCTGTAGAATCAGTAGTAATGTCCCCACTTGCATCTCTAATTAGGTAATTTGAGTCTTCTTCTTTTTTTCTTAATCCAGCTGAAGTTTTGTCAATTTTGTTGATCTTTTCAAAGAAGCAACAATTAGTTTCATTGATTTTATCTATTGTTCTTTTATTCTCTATTTCACTTATCTCTGCTCTAATCTTCATTTCTCTCCTTCTGCTGGCTTTGGGTTTATTTTGTTATTTACTATTTCCTTAGAGTTTAAAGTTATGTCGTTGATTTGAGATCAGAAATTGTCTACTTTTTTTTTTTTTTTTTTTGCGGTACGCAGGCCTCTCACTGCTGTGGCCCCTCCCGCTGCAGAGCACAGGCTCCGGACGCGCAGGCCCAGCAGCCATGGCTCACGGGCCCAGCCGCTCCATGGCATGTGGGATCCTCCCGGACCAGGGCACGAACCCGTGTCCCCTGCATCTACAGGCAGACTCTCAACCACTGTGCCACCAGGGAAGCCCTGTCTACTTTTTTCTTAGCATTTACAGTAGCCAAAAATGAGAACCCTGAGCCTACTCACACACAAACCCTAAACATTAGAAAAGCAGATTTCAAAAAATATTTAGAGAAATTTTGACATGATTGCATAACAAGAGACTCTTCAAGGAATGTTCCTGGAGTTTCCTAGCCCTCTAAAGCATAGATAGAAAAGATAGAAAGAGGGAACCAAAACCAAAAGAGTAAGAATTTTGTTAAAAGGGCTCAAGCCCTGATTAAGTGGAGACTCATGACAAATACTAAGTTCAACTTTAAAAGGCTATTTTATAGGGACTTCCCTGGTGATGCAGTGTTTAAGAATCCTCCTGCCAATGCAGGGGACACAGGTTCGATCCCTGGTCTGGGAAGATCCCACATGCCACAGAGCAACTAAGCCCGTGTGCCACAACAACTGAGCCTGCACTCTAGAGCCCACAAGCCACAACCACTGAGCCCACGTGCTGCAACTACTGAGCCTGCATGCTGCAACTACTGAAGCCCACGTGCCTAGAGCTTATGCTCCACAACAAGAGAAGCCACCGCAATGAGAAGCCCGCGCACACTGCAACGAAGGGTAGCCCCCGCTCGCCGCAACTAGAGAAAGTCTGTGCACAGCAACGAAGACCCAACACAGCCAAAAAAAAGAAAGACTATCTTATAAAGCAATGGTTGGAACAAGAAATAGGAGGAAGAAGAGATGAAGCCAGTAGAGATGCAAAAAGAAAGCAGAAGTATTTAATTTCCATTTTAGCCTGTCTTTACCTAAGGGAGTAACTTTCAAGCTAAAAAATTGAGAACAACCACAAGGGTTAAGGCTAAGATAAGTGAAGAATCAGATAGGAAGAGAACTCTTAGCTCCTCCTAAGTTTTGGATTCTAAACACAGATGCTTGACATTCCAGTTCACTAAAAACACTGTAGATGCAATTGCAGAATCTGTGCTTGGTAACATTTGCAGAGTCATGGAGAAGATGAAAATCACCAGAACACTGGAAAATAAAAACTGATATCCAAGTTTTCAGCAAGAAAGAAAATGTAACTCAACAAAGAAAGTGTACTTTGGCATACTGATTGTACTTGATATTATAGATTTGGGTCCCATCTAAGTCCACTAATTCCTCTTAACCATTTTAGAATATCTGCAACTGGCCCATACAAATAATATTTCTACTAGTTTAACAAATATTTATTAAGGGCTGCCTTTTATTTTTAACCTTGTAACTTTTGCATGTAATCCATACTCATAAACAGGAGGGCCACAAACATTTTTAAACTGCAGATGAAATCATTTCAAAGAGTTGTTGTCAAAAAGAGGGATAAGTTTTTATTACGTGAACATGGTTCCCCAATCCCACAGTGGCCTCCTTCCATCAGGCTGCACTGAATAGAGTAGCATTACAGGAGTGCAAGACACATGATATTGTTCTGTGAGTATTTCAGGATGAGAAGTTTGTTTAGAGGGCAACAGAGCACCATAAGAAGGCCCCAGAGGTAGGTTTAGTGTTGGAGCTAATGAGGCAAAAAAGATAAAACACAGCACACCAGAGTATGAATAACCAGTACATTTGCAGTTGGGGAGCTGGCCAAGGGTACAGGAGAGATTGGCAGGGTTGGAGTTAATTGGCTTGAAGTGTTAATAGCTCTCTTATGTAGAGTTATTTCCATGCAGGTGCAAACTGTTGCTCCTGATGGTATCTTAGGCCTGTGGTTGCTAGCAGATGGTAGTGGACTTTGTCAAATGTTTCAAATGTTACAAGAACAAAATTGATCAAGGTGTGAATGTGCCTAGTCAACTTCCTTACCTTTGTGACTTGTAATGAGGAAAATGAGTAGGAAGGAACCAGGCAGGAGAGATAGATATAAAGGAAGAGAGGACTCAGGCAGAGAGGCTAAGCTATCTACAAAATGAAGATCTAGGAGACAGTGGGGAAGAGAGAGGAAGAAAATTTGTGTGGGAAATGGAGTAGAGGGAAAGTGTCAGAGCACGGAGCCAAGAGGAGGATCCGGTGCGGCTGCACGAAAGGGCTTGAGCTCTGTGTTGCTGGGGGTATGAATTGGAACCCTTTTTATGGTCTTTGTGATATATAAATATCAGAAATCTTCTAAAATTACTCTTTGTTGTTGTTGGACTGTAATTCTTTTTTTTTTTTTTTTTTTTTTTTTTTGCGGTACGCGGGCCTCTCACTATTGTGGCCTCTCCCGTTGCGGAGCACAGGTTCCGGACGCGCAGGCTCAGCGGCCATGGCTCACGGGCCCGGCCGCTCCGCGGCATGTGGGATCTTCCCAGACCGGGGCACGAACCTGTGTCCCCTGCATCAGCAGGTGGACTCTCAACCACTGCGCCACCAGGGAAGCCCTGGACTGCAATTCTTTAACAATGACTGTGTGAACTGAGCTACATAGAACCCTAAGATTTATTAGGGTTTCATAATTTTGATGAAAAGGTTACTGAAGTGGGAATTCCAGAGGTAGCGAAGGGAAGACATAGTTAGACCTATATATATTTTTTTTACTCCATGCAGGAATTAATAAGATTCTTCAGTGACCTCAGGGCAATGGACCTCTAAAGAGATGATTTCCCAATATTTGAGAAAAGGGTTTGCTTGTAATTGGGGGGCACATAAAAGAAGACAAACAGAAAAATGAGCTACACAGTCAGTTTGCAAAAGAAACGTAAAGATGGCAAATAAATAAGTGAAAAAGTATTTAACCTCGCTGGACGTTTTAAAATATAAAAATAAAGCACAGTAAGATATCGGAGCTCGTGTGCACCCGAGGAGGAAAAACTGTATGGAACAAAACAGCGTTCCAGCTCAATGCTGTCTGAGCAGATGTTGAGCTGCCAAGGGATGGGAAGGCTGAGGGCACCGGGACTCAGAACAGCGGGGAGGTTGGCCTTCAGCGGTGGAGCCTTGGAAGGGGGGGTGAGAAGGGCTTCAGTAGATTTCTAGCTGTGGGGATGGTAGCAGCACCTCAGTGTGGCAGAGACCAGGCAGCTGCAATGGCAGAGCCTTGGGCTGACAAGTACCCAGAGGTATAGAGGTGTAAGTGTATGGTACAGCTATAGATAAATACACATGTATATGATGATATATGTGTACATGTTGAAGGGGGTTTTTTGGAGGGCGGTTGGCAACGGTTTTACTTGGGCCTCAAATTCATTAAACACAGATAGGGCTTTGAGCTGATGAAATCTGAGTTACCTGTTCCTCCAATATCATTTGGGCCATTGAAGAGAGGGCTGTGTCACGTGTGAAAAAGCCTTGGCCACAGAGGGGTATAACTTGCAAGACAATTGGCCACTACCGACTAGTGGCTTCCACTGGGCATCAGCGAGAACACCTGGGCACTGACTTGGCACCTAGGTGGCTCCCTGGTGCAGAAGAGCGGCTGGGGCCGTGTCCTCTTGAACTCTGGCTGCTCCTGACTACGATAAGTCCAAGTCTACACCTCAGTCGTCCTTGACTTACTCTGACCTGTTTCAAGAATAATCACTCTACAAGTATGCACGCAGACATTTCTGTTTAAGAGTTAGTCTTGCAGCGTTTGATCTTAAAGGTCAAAATTCTCTTACCCTTTTTTTTCCAGGTTTTGTTGTACCCATATACTCTTAAAGTGCCAGGTGACTATTATCCAGTTACTTGATCTGGGGGATGGGAAGGCACAGAGTGAATGTCAGAGGGGATTGAATAAGGTATGTGCATGGAGAGGAGGGAGAGAGAGGAGTGGACACGGAAGGAGCAAGCTGAAAGGAAGTTACCAAACTGTTTACAGTGGTAGGTGGTGAGATTTCATATGGCTTTGTTTTCTTCTTTATGCATTTATTTTAAAACCCTGTTTACAGGGGGCTTCCCTGGTGGCACAGTGGTTGAGAGTCCCCCTGCCGATGCAGGGGACGCGGGTTTGTGTCCCGGTCCGGGAGGATCCCACATGCCGTGGAGCGGCTGGGCCCGTGAGCCATGGCCGCTGAGCCTGTGCTCCACAACGGGAGAGGCCACAACAGTGAGAGGCCCGCGTACCGCAAAACAAACAAACAAACAGAAAAAAAAAAAAAAAAACCAAACCCTGTTTACAAAGAGCCTCTTATTACTTTTATAAGCAGAAAACTACTCATGAATATTATTTTGCTCAGATGAGGAAGTTCAGATGAGCCAGCAAGGGTTTCCTCAGAATTAGTTACCATAAACAAGCCTGATGTAATATTTGGCTAGAGCTACTGGTAAATTAGGAGAATACATATACATGGTATTTCTGATTATTTTATTATGTGGAACCAAAACTGATGGAATAATCACTCCCCAGAAGTGTTTCTAGTAATGTGTGATTATCAGCCTGGAACAAGACCTTTGGCAGATTGCCGCAGGATTCCAGGTAGCTTCATCTAAATAAAGTAGATGGCAGTAACAAATTTGTCTTTATTAAGTTTGCAGAGGGAAACTGAGGGAAAATATCAGAATCAAGATTCACACTGATTTCAGTAGAATAGGAGAGTGGGTGAACATTACCAAGAAATTAAGGAGCGATAAGTGTCCAGTTCGACAAATCAGTGCTGTGTATATGGCATGGGAGATGCCTGAAGAGCTGGTACAGTAACACACCTGAGAGCTTCAGCTGACTGCAAGCTCAGTAAGACCCAAGAGTGCTGCCTGCCTGGCCCAAAGCTCCCATGATGTTAGGCAGTGTTAATAAAAATGTCACATGTGGAACAGGTAGACAAGCATTCCCTCATTCTCTAATTAGATGACAACCCTTTTTACTTGTATATTTGTGCTCTAATTGGCCCAGTTTCATTGAATGGGGGAGGGTGGGGGAAGAAGAGATGTTCCTCATCCCAGAGAATTTGGGAGACATTCTTCAGTGCCAGGTGAGCAATGCTATGACTGCTGGTGTCTTTGAAGTTCACACACTTCTTCAGACCCAATACTTAGATCAGCTAAAGACTAAATACTTTACGCAATTTCCCTAACTTGCAATTTCCTCCTCTATGAGAGTATTGGTGAAAAAATATTGCATAAGGACTTTCAAAAATCGTCAGCACTAAACTTATTTCTGAAGTCCAGGCCACAGTTGAATTTAAGATTGATGGATAGGGACTTCCCTGGCAGTCCATTGGTTAAGACTTCACCTTCCAATGCAGGGGTGCAGGTTCAATTCCTGGTCAGGGAGCTAAGATCCCACATGCCTCGGGGCTGAAAAACCAAAACATAAAACAGAAACGATATTGTAACAAATTCAATAAAGAGTTTAAAAATGGTCCACATTAAAAAAAAATCTTAAAAAAAAAGAAGATTGATGGATAGAAAAAGTTTTTCTCCTTTCATTTACTAAAACCATAAACTTAGATTTGGTCCTAGGCAGAGAAGCTGTTTTTTGCAATGACATGTCCTATAAGAGGAGCTTATTGGCTGGCTTGATTGATATCGATTGTCTGTTTGCAAATAGTCTTTAAGCTGGCATCTAGATATGCCCTGATTTAGTCATCTTGTTATGAAATTTGCAGTGTATTTAGCTATGAATAATTATAACCAAGTAGATAATAAACTTCTTACAGACAGGAAACATGTACCTTTTAGAATTTTCATTTCCAGTCCTTTTCTTTCATCCTTTTAAAATTTCTTTCTTTCTTCTTTTCCTTCTTTCCTCCTCCCTCCCTCCCCCCACCTCCTTCCTTCCTCTTCCCACCCTCCCGCCATCCCTTTCCTCCTATCTTTCTGTAGCTAAGCACCAAGCAGTTGGTGACTGACAGTGAGAGCCCCAATCTTTATATAACTGAGGGCCCCCAGGCCAGCCTAAACTGTTGCAAATTCAGACAAACCTAGGGAGGTTCCAGGGCCAGCTGTATGTGTACGAGGCTGTGGACTCCCCTGGGGAAGAAGACTCACAAGGAAGGAGAGTCAAGGCCAGAGGCCTGGTCCAAAGATAATGGACTAGATCATACTGCAGCTATCTGCCGAGGACATGCAGCAGCTGGAGCATCACCTCAGCTGCTGGATGAAGGCACAGGGCACAGGGCCGCCTAGAGGCAGCTGGAGGAAATGAATGGAGGAGCCTCTGCTGCAAGAATAGCAGACTCCCAGAGGGAGACAGGAAACATTCTCCTGCAGAATTGGGGCAGAGTCCTACAATTCTACAGGCAGGAGTAAAGTCACAGGAAAATAGCGTTGCCCAGGGATTCAGTGTTTTGAAGTATTTTGAAAAAAATCTGAAGAGGAAACCGATGCACTTCAAAGAGCATCTTTCTTTATCATTCATCATGAGGAAGTGCCGATAAAAGGTAACTCACCTGTGCTATAGAGTGTCCTCTGTTTAAAAACACCACATTTACCACATCAGGGAGAAACTACTGATTGCTCATTCCAAAGTTACTTTGATGTGGGTATTCAAAAGGAAGGCTTTTGCTCACTGAAAGTGCACCCCCAAAATGTTGCGAACCTCTCCTTTAAGGAAATAGAGCACAAGGTTTGTCTAACTGAAATAATTACATTTTAAAAAGCATAATTAAATCTATGTTGTAAATACTTCTTTTATTTGATGCAAATGTACGTGCTCTTTGAAATGTCTTTCTTATAATTACTGTCTTCTCTAACCAAGAATTAACAAGAAATAAGTAAGCAGATTGGGGGGAAATTTTTATTTCTATTATTATTATTAAAACACATAAAATGAATTCTTCAAGTGTGTGTGAGCTTAGCTGGTATTAAGCAAACATCTCTAGGCTTTAATAATGCTAGACTTTAATAAGCTTTTTAGCAGCACCTTGTAATAATGCGGTCCCCACATTTTCTGATTTGTGAATATCACAGCTGTACGTCAGCTTACACATCCCCAGGCTGCAGCTCAGGCCAGCTCTGTCCCTACTGTGAGCATTAAAAGCCTATGCTTTATCATTGGCCTAAAAATGCATATAATTGGATTCTATAATGTTTTCTAGATTTTTTTTCTTTTTGCTATATCAAGAAGGAGGAAAAAATGTAAATTGCATGTGGCCTGAAATGGACCTCTTCTGAGGATCGCGACTTGCGTTAACTGTGCATAGCCTTGCCTCTGGTACACAGCACGTGTGCCCATTTCAATATTTACAAAATGTATTATTAGGAAACATAGAATAATAAAACATGAAATGAGGCCAAAAGGTAGGAATTTAACGTAGAATAATAAAACATGAAATGAGGCCAAAAGGTTGGAATTTAGCTTTTATTTTGCTTTAGATAGAGAGATTTTGTCTCAATCTTGGAATGAACTTGAACGTTAGAGGTGGTTAAGCTAGGCTGGAAACAATTTTTAAGCAGGAACAGGACCCATGTTCACCTCTTTGGAATCATGCAGATGGAACCTGCTTGGAGGATTGAAAGGGATGGAAGAGATTAGTAGGTGACATTAGAAGAGCCCATACAGCAGAATTTTTTTTTAAGCTTTGGTTAATTTAGTCTTAAGAAAAATGAAGGGTAAGCATTTTGTAATTTGTGTGTGTGTGTGAATGGTAAGTGTATTTTCATAGCTCTTACTGTTCTTATCCACTACGCACACACCCACAGACTTACCTATAAATGGTCCATGTAGACGTGGGTCTGACTAGAGATGGCAGAAATTTCCTCGGCACCTACTGGCCTCTCCGTCCTGCCATTCACTAAACATTGATTTCCAAAATGGATTCTTTCAGAAATTCTTCCCCCTCTCCCCTTTGGAGAAAATAGACAATTCTCTTAACACGTAAACATCTTCCTACCCCAAGTTTACAAGAACATGGATCAGGAGTTTGACCTATCACTTTTGAAAAATTGCCCATCTTTAATATGGAGCCTGACAGAAGAAGTGCAAAACTAATAGTGGAAACTATTTTACATTATCACTGAGGCTGTAAGGGGTGGGGAAAGGAGAACCTCTGTGAAGAGAGAATTGGGAGAAAAAGTAGAGTTTACTCTGTTTTTAAATATCCTAAGTGAATATGGTATAAAAACCACAAAGTATAGTTTTATCCTCAAAGGATGTAAAGAAAACAGAATCCTCAGAAAAGAAGAGCTGCGTTTGTGCTAGGGAGAGAGCTGAAAAGTATATTTTGTAAGAAAGTCAAATTTCAACCAAGGACTCAGTTTTTTCAGCCTGAAGCCCAAACTATAAAAATTAGAAGAAACCCTCTCTTTAGGACTAGATTGAAGGATTTACACTATGGATCCCAGCAGCTAGCTTTGCATGAACTGTTGCTCTCTCTCTTTGCTCTAAGCTCTGATTAGAGCGTGATGACGACTCTCCCACTCTGGGCTTCAGGCTGCCACTTTCCTTTTTGATAAAAACCTAGGGCTGTTATTAACATCGTTGCCCGATTATTGGTCTTACAAATAGTTATTGGTAAATATCAAAACTGAGAAATAACATTTAGCAACAATATACTAGACATTGTTTTGTTACATATATCCCTAAGATTTAAAATTCAGATTAGATAAGTATAGCATATGTAACTTGCAGAATTTGGAACATTTATGCTGAGGTTTATACCAAATTGACCCAAGTTGAAAGAACCAAGTAATGATGTTGAAGAGTCACACTTAACAGCTGAATTTTTTTTTTTTTTTTTTGCGGTACACGGGCCTCTCACTGTTGTGGCCTCTCCCATTGCGGAGCACAGGCTCCAGACGCGCAGGCTCAGTGGCCATGGCTCACGGGCCCAGCCGCTCCACTGCATGTGGGATCTTCCCAGACCGGGGCACGAACCCGTGTCCCCTGCATCGGCAGGCGGACTCTCAACCACTGCGCCACCAGGGAAGCCCAACAGCTGAATTTTATACCCTTTAAAACTTACAGGTGAATTGAAAATTTGCTCTCTTCCTAAACTATAAACTTCTTGAAGCATGACCTGTCTGTCCTTGTGGTATTATCATTCAACTCTGAACAACTGAACTAATCTATGTAATGATTCATCTGTCACTAGAGGGGGTTAAAGTATTTCTGTCCTCTGTTGTCACGGAGAAAGAAATATTCTAGAAAGTTGTCCTTTCTCCCACTTAGTATGTGTGGGAGTATTAAACCTCAAATAGAACAGTGGTAAACTTTTTTTTCATATTTTGTTTTTCTATAAACAAACTTTATCTGTGGCCTTGTAGCAGATGGTCAGTTCCAGGAAACACACAGCTAACAATGTCATTCCCCTTGTATTGCACACAATATAAAAACAGAGTTTAAGTAAATATTTGAATTAGGACAATTTGAAAAAGTTAGCTTTGGAATAGCCTTTCCCTGGCATGTATTGATCACTTTTTTCCAGAGTGGCTGTTTCAGTAGATTCAGTATGCTATACCTACGTCATTTAAATGAAGCTTGTTCAACATAACATATAATATAGTAGCAGAGCATAATCTTAGAAACAGCATTTGCAGAATGGAACTCAAATTAGGAGGTTCAATTCCTGCTGCGTATCAAAGAAAAGCTGGTCTATAAATAGCAGTAGAGCAACACCTAGTGCTAAACGCAGATATAGCAGAAAGATCATCGGTCACAACTGGCTTTTTAAATTTAAGGTTAATGTTGCAATTGGATGGCTCTTTATCTTGGTATTTTAACCATGGAATTATTCTGTGAAATGACAGGCATGGACCAGCGGATCTCTAAGGTTCTTTTAGACTCTGTCTGTGATCCTCCAGTTGGGTTATTACCATGTACTTTTCATTCTCATTGCCCCACATTCTTCTTAGTGAACTTGTCCATTAGATAAAGGAGGGTTGCTTAAGCTTAGCTTTTATCTTTTATGTCTATTAGCTTTCTGTGGATAGTGAGGAAGAACTAGAAGGGTTTATGTACTGGGACAATGCTATGCAGAAGTTTCAAGAAATTACCTTTCTCCTCTTTAAAAAATAAATAAATAAATAACTAGGGCAGGATATCTGTACTGTTGAAAAAGGAAAGTGTGGGCCTTTGTATACAAAAATGATACCATCATCTGCTAATGGTAGGTCATGTTTCTACTATGCTACCCAACTCCTTATGTCATAAGGATGCACTTAGTTTATTAGTTACCCTATCTCAGAAAAGATCACAATATAATCTGTATGAAAATACAATAGAAGCATAAGTTTGCGTAGCCAGATTCTCCCAAGTGAAAGTTTGCTATGTCTTTGTTATTTCATTTTTCTACAGATTAGGAGAAAATACTTTTTATCTATGGAAAGTGGTCAGATAAAGAAATAGATAAAGCCTTTGAATATGCAGAGATCCATAAAATCACTATGTTAGATAGATCACTGTGAACATGAACCAATTTAAAAGTTGGCATCATCAGTGGATTAAAGAAGTACACACAAGAGCTTTCTCTCAGAGGCGGAAGTTCTTGCTGGACTCAGGCCGTTAGTCTGTGACCTTGTGTCTTCCTCTGTTTAACACAGGGTCATGGGCAGTATGTCACGTGCTGGTTCAGCCAGGCCAAAAGAATCCCAGAGTGGGTGACTTCAGAGTGCCTCTCCCATATACCTACCTACAATGCAGAAGTGTCACAGTGCAGTCTCACAGCTGGGTGAGCTAACCCAGAAGATTTTCCTTGTGTTTCTGTGTGGATTTTCATGGAGAACAGGAGAGATTTAAGGTACCAAGAAATTAAATCTTTTTACGTGAAGGCCTCAGGAGCTAGCTTTCACAGCAAATGGTCTGGATAAACTAGCGATTGTGATAAGCAGTGACTTCATAAATTCATTCATTCATTCATTCATCAGTACTCTCTAAACATCTCCTGTGGGCCAGGCATTGCTCATGGCTCTGGGATGCAGCAGTGAACAAAACAAAGTACTGGCTTCACAGAGCTTTCATTCTAGCTGGGAAGATACACAGTAAACAAGTAAGCCAGGAAGCTAGGGAGAACAAATCAGGTAGTCATAAGTAAGCTCAGAAAAGAGATGGAGAAACAGATTGGTGAGGGATGGCCTGTGATGAGGGGCCCTTTGAGCAGAGAGCTTGATGAAGTGAAGGAGTGAATCCGTTGTCTGTACCATGCTTAGCTCATGTTGCTTTCCTGTATTTTAAAATATATAGAAAATTGAGGCTGCTGATGTTTCAACTGTTGCTTGGAAAACAGAGTAGGGACTTTGGTTCCTGACCAATCAGAAACTAGTTGAGAGAGGCTCACCCTATCTAGTGACTCTTGGCCAGTGAATGGGGATTTGCCTTTGAGTTTTCTGCCACATCCGGATCCTCGTTAAATTCTCATCTCTTCCGCCAGGAACTCCATGCCTGAGATGTTTGTTACCAGTTCCCTCCCAGCTTTTCATCCCTTTTCAAGAAGCTGGGAAAGAAGAGTGATTAGGTTTTATGTTCCCTCAATCCTTGCCCTCCTTAGCCTCTGCTGTGTTTGTTGACAAGTTTTCATTATTTTATGACACAGTCACCAGAGCTGGGCTGAGATCACCGGTTTGTTACTTGGAGTCTTTTAATTATCCAGCTGGTGGATGTTGGCTCCCAGTTACTGGTTATTTGTGTGCCGCGAGGGTCAAAGTGAGGCCTCCTTGGAGGAATTCTGGGGGAAATCTGTCCAGCAAGAATCCAATTAGCCAGTCAGTACACAGCATGCAGTGTTTATTACATGCCCATTGTTTGTACCAGATAGAGGGGGATCTAGTTGGAAGTTTCCAGTCCTCAAGGAGATAACATTCTTAGTGATACAGACTTCTTAAGGACAGGCATTTTGGCCACTTAGGTACTTTTGCTTCTTTGGGATTTATTTTAAGCCATGGAATCTTAGCTATGGAAGGAGTCTTAGAAATTATCTAGTCTAACCTCCACATGTTACTGAGAAGGACACCAAGATTATGAGGTTTTGATTTACTCAAGGTCACACAGCCCTGGTCTCTGTCTACTACACCAGGCTGCTCCTCATAATATTCATTTGTTTTAGCCCACACCCCCTCAAGCAGATGTTCAGGAACATTCCATACAGCAACCATCCCTGTCTATCTCCACATCAAGGGCAAGAGCCCCGACATGAAGCACTGCAGAATGGAAAACTAACCACAGCAACGCTCTAGATAGGAATTCTGGGATTTTCACATCAATACACAGAAATGAAACTTTGGTTTTAGTTCCCTCTTTGTTCTAATTTTTAAAAAAGAAATAGCAAGGAATCTCTTTGTTCGGTTTTTTTATCTTGTTTTTGTTTTTTGTAACTGAGAGTAGAATCAGCAGTTCTAATAACGTCTCCTTTGTGCATCTGCAGCAGCGTCTCCATTCCCATTATGCCCTTGGCTTGAGTACAGCCCTATATGCTTTGGTACTTCATGGTTCAATTTTCAGATGTACGTATGTGCTTTAAAAGATGTGGTACACCTGTATACTGATCTACTAGAGAAAAGCAAAAATTACAAAAAAAAAAAAAAAAAAATTACAAACGTCAGAGTCAAGTATGCCTAAGTTCCAAACGAGGATTTGACACTAATTAGCTGGGTCACACTTGTTGTTTAACACCCAAGAACCTCAGTTTTGCCATCTGTAAAATGGGGAATAATGAAGACACCCATAGAGGGCTTTAGTGAACTCATCCTCACTGTTCCTCCCTCCCTTTTGCCTTTCACATGGGTATAATTGGATCAAAAAGTGTGTTTCGTTTCTCACAGAACAATTTGGTCCTTTCCTCTTTCAAAAATGCTAAGAGAAGGATCTAAATGAATATACATTTTCCATTTAAGAGGACTTAAAACTTTGTCCCTAAAAGCAACTTTAAAAACAAGCATAATCTGAGAATACTTCCGGATACTTAGAGCAGCTTCTTTCTCCTTCTGCTTTTTTTGCCCTTTCCCTCTATTTATTTCCCTTTTGTCCTCCCTACAAACCACTTTTGTAAAATGTACACGGACGGCCCATGGCTCCCATCACTCCTCTGTCCCGGAGTCAACTCTGTCCAAACCCAGGCTCTGGATCTGAGGGTGACGCAAGAAGCTGGTTTTGGCCTCGGGAATGTTTTCCTCTGTGTTCTGACTTCTCTCTTGTTGTCCTTCTCTCCTCTCCGTCTTTTCCCCACCTCTCTTCCCCAGACACCCCCACTGTTTTCTCTCTTCCTGTTTTCTTAGTTTCTTCCCCTCTCCTCGGTGGCCAAAGCACCAATCAATCACTGCCGCTGTCACAATCGATTCTATCTGTGGCTTCTCAATCTCCATGATAAAACAAGATAGGAGCAGGCTTCCTAAAAGACAGACATCTCCACAGTAGCCTGTGGGAGGCTGCCTGGCTCGTCAAGTCTGCCAGTAAGACCACTTCCTTCCAGCTGCAGGGCTTGGGAGAGCCAACCGACAGCAAGCTGCACAAGTTTGCCGGTGACACACTTGAGTTGTTTTTCTTTGCGAAAACAGAAGAAAATTCTGATAAATTCCAGATGATTTCAAAACACATCTGAGGGTCAGATATACAAAAAGGCAGATAAAATCTGAATTAGGTAAGTACACGTTGAGGCACAAATCTCTATTTAGATCCGAACATCTTGCAGATTGAAAGCCTTTAAATTTGACAATTCCCAGTTAGGGATGATAAAAATTGAACTTTGCTCTCCTTAAACCCCAAGCCATTATGAGAAGGGAGGGTTCACTCAAAGTTGAAGCCGAACAGCTAGTCAAAAGCAGAGGGAAGTGTGCATTATGAATGAGCACTGGAAATGTTTTTAATCCAGTTAAGAACCTGGAATATTTGGAAAGACAAAAAAGTATATGAAAGATACCCATTAGTGTGTCTGCATGCGGGCTGTGTCTTCACGGTATAATCAAACACATCTGTCCATCGTTCCTATGCTAGGAAGACAGGTTCGTCTTGGTGTTGAAGGGGCATTCCTTACACTGTGATCTACATTCGTCAACACTCTCAAGGGTTATTGAGCCGCATGGCTGGATGTCTGAGTAAAAGTTAGGCTTTCATTTTTTGCACATTACTAAAGCCATAGATCTTTTCTTTTTTCCCTTTTGTTCTCCCACCTTTTAATTTGAAATTTTCGAACCTACAGAAAGGCTGGAAGAAAGCATAAAGAACACTAACGTACCTAGTCACCAATTGGACGTTGTCTTAGGTAACTGTAATGCCATTCATACTCCCAAGACACTTAACGTTGATGCACTAGTGTTATCTAATAGAAACTCCAGGTTTATATTTCCCCAATTGTCCCAGTAACTTTTTTATTATCTTTCATGACATGGACAGTTTTGAAGAGTCCAGGCTAGTGCTTTGTAAAATGTCCCAGTAATCTGAGTTTGACTGTAACTTTGTGATTAGATTCAAGCTATACATTTTTACCAGAAGTGCTACACAGGTAATGGTATCATATCAGGAGGCAATGCATCATATCAGGAGGCGGTGAGGTCGGTTTGCCCTGTTGTTGGTGACTTAAAGTTTGATCACTTGGTTAAGATGGTGACTTAACCTTTATCCTGGTTAAGATATTTTCCATTGTAAAGGTATCCATTGTGCTTGAATCAGTTGCTGCACTGAGGTTAGCAGGGTATTAATTTTCTAATTTTTTCATTCCTTTTTTTTTTTTTTTTTTCTCGGTACGCGGGCCTCTCACCGTTGTGGCCTCTCCCGTTGCGGAGCACAGGCTCCGGATGCTCAGGCTCAGTGGCCATGGCTCGCGGGCCCAGCCGCCCCGCGGCATGCGGGATCTTCCCGGACCGGGGCACGAACCCATGTCCCCTGCATCGGCAGGCAGACTCTCAACCACTGCGCCACCAGGGAAGCCCTTTCATTCCTTTTTGTATATATCAGATGGAATCCTCAGTACAGAACCCAGGTCTTTTTTTTTTTTAATTGAAATATAGTTGATTTACAATGTTGTGTTAACTTCTGCTGTACAGCAAAGTGATTCAGATAGATAGATAGATAGATACATAGATAGATAGATAGATATTCTTTTCTGTTATGGTTTATCACAGGATATTGAATATAATTCCCTGTGCTGTATAGTAGGACCTTGTTGTTTATCCATCCTATATATAATAGTTTGCATCTGCTAATCCCAAACTCCCAAACCATGCCTCCCCCACCTCCTCTCCCCCTTGGCAACCACAAGTCTGTTCTCTATGTCTGTGTGTCTGTTTCTGTTTCATCCATATGTTCATTTGTGTTGTATTTTAGATTCCACATATAAATGATATCATATGGTATTTGTCTTTCTCTTTCTGGCTTACTTCGCTTAGTATGATAATCTCTAGGTCCATCTATGTTGCTGCAAATGGCATTATTTTATTCTTTTTTTTGTAGCTGAGTAATATTTCATTGTATATATGTACCATGTCTTCTTTATCCATTCCTCTGTCGATGGACACTTAGGTTGTTTCCGAGTCTTGGCTATTGTAAATAGTGCTGCTATGAACATAGGGGTGCATGTATCTTTTCAAATTATAGCTTTGCCTGGGTATATGCCCAGGAGTGGGATTGCTGGATCATCTGGCAACTCTATTTTTAGTTTTTTGAGGAACCTCCACACTGTTTCCAAAGTGGCTGCACCAGTTTACATTCCCACTAACAGTGTAAGAGGCTGGAACCCAGGTCTCTCTGATGCCAAAGCCCATGCTCTTTCTGCTAGAGGAGCTACCTCTCTAATGTGCAAACAAATGAAGGTAGTCACCTGAAGCTCCTGGGGAGATAAAGCATTTTCTTTCCATCTCTTGTTTAGAGCTCCATTTTCTTTTATCTTGGCAAAATGGAACCCCTTCTGTGGCTTTGAAACTTACTTTAAAAAAAACCCTAAGACTTGAGCACACACAGAGCTGTTCTTCCTAGGGCTCACGTGTGAAGGAGTGTATCTAGAGAGGTGGAGAATGTCCAAATCAGCTTCTCCCTCTCAGCATCACTGACGTTATCCCATCTATCTGGGGGTCCAGAGTACATTTCCTTTTCTTTCTTTTTCTGCAGGGGGTGGGTGGGTGAGTGTTGGAATCAAAATGTCAGTTTGTTGGGGACTTTTTGGGGTTTTTTTCCAGTGGCAAAGCTGGATTGAAGAGTTTGGTAGAACTTCTACCATTCTTCCCTGTGCCAAGATGGTGAGGGGGAAGGAAGGATCTGCAAAGCAGCCTGCAAAGACCTTGACAAACACCACCTCCACCAGGGATTACAGACTGGACTTCCAGTAAGTTAGTGCCAAATGAGAGGGAGGGGCCCTGGAGGGGCAGGGACCCTGTGAGCCTCCCTGGCTGCCAGACACTGGGAACAGGAGATGTGGCCGAGCTGAGAGGAAGCCCGGGCCAGGGGCAGAATTACATTTTCTCTTCTTTGCCGGTAGCTGCCCTTCCTGAAAGTCTTCTTGCGTTAATGAAATCAGTGTGGAAAGATTTCCTACAGCAGGGAAAACACACAGAGAAATCCCTAGTTCTCCCTCTGTCCCTTCTTTTGTTATAATAAGTGGCGACGACTTTCCTAATCACTAATAAATTCAGGTTTACAGGTCACAGTGACAGAGTCAGGGTTAGTGTTACAGTGTCACAAACACCAAAAAAATCCCCCCCCCAGATTAAAACAAAACATATTCCCTTTGTTTGACATCTTTGTACTGTTTAACATGAGTATTTCAACAGTCTTTATTTTCCAAACATGCAAACGGGAGAGTGATCTGACCCGCAGTATATTGACATACCATGTAGCTATAACCTTGAGATAAAAAGTAAAGGAAAAAGTCAAAACAGCTCAAACCAAATACTAACACAAGCACGTCTTTCTTCAGTCCAGAAGGCTTGCCTCTGTAACAAGGGAACACACTGACATTAGTACACACTGACCGTGGTGCCCACACACAGATCCAGATGGCTAACCCATGGGGCCCCAAATGCAAAGCTGGGAAGTTGAATGTATTCGTTAATTAATTTGACAAGTGTGTCCTAAGTATCTACTTTGGGCTAGACATGTTTCTAGGTGTTGGACGTGTCATACATCAAGGGGATTTATAAGACGTACAAGCCCTCTGCGCTTGTGGAACTTACCTAGTGGCATTGGGGGAAAAAAAATATCAGAGACTACACTCCCACAATGTTAAGAGGAGATGGAAAATAACAACTATAGCAGAAAGCCCGAGCTGGTTTCCTGAATTCTGTATATCCAGGAATGCAACTTCTTCAAAATCTGGGTCACACTGTGGAAAGGTGATTAAAGACAGTAAGACAGAGAGGAAATGGCGGAGAGTCAGAGAGAAGCTTCACTCCTCACCGTACATGGGAGGGTCCTTTGGAAGCTTTTACCAGCTTTTACCAAACCTAATGTCTATAAGACGACGGATAAGAGAAACAGTGAAGACTGTGCCTTTGTCCCATACTGAAAGAACTCCAAAGATGCAATGTCCCAACGAAATAACAGGTAGCTTCCCAAGCATCTTTGCTATTCGGAGCCCAGCGCTAAGGATTTTACATGTATTGGCTCATTTAATGCTAACAGTCACCACCTGGTGACATAAACACTAACTTTATTCCCATCTCCCATATGAAGAAACAGCCCTAGAAAAGCTAAGCAACTTGCCTTTGCCCAAGGACACATACCTGGTAGAGAGTGGAACCAGAACAGGATCCTAGCTGTGTCTGACTCCAAAATCCATGTTCTAAACCACTACCTTTCCATCCATAAAATTATTTTTCTTAATTTTATTTAAGGGGAAAAAAGGTATTAATATTGCATAGAAATTTAATCAGATCGCTTCAGAAAGTTGTCTGTGTTTTCCAGATGTTATCTTGGAAGGACAGTCAAACATGTCCTCTGAGTCAAAAGCAAATACACACCACTTTCTCAAATGCATGAGAAACTAAGAGATGAACTTCTGCGATTGCTTCAGTGTACGTGAGCCCACCATCTAAATTTTGAATTACGATTCTAGAATGGAGATCAGTATTTTAGTCAACTAATGAATGATTCCTCAAAGTTTATTTTACAACTGCATACATTTCCATCTTTGCCCTTTACTCGATAATTGAATTAATAATAAATTAACTGAGCTGAAGCTGGTTTAGTGAAAACAATGCAGAAGTCCATAATGAAGCTTGTGCCTATTTGGGGGTAAATCTGTATCAAAAATTTAAAAATAATTGTAGTAGAATTGAACTTTGAAGCGGGGAAGAGGTCTTGCTTTTGCTTTAAATCACTGAAATTAAATGTAATGAAAAGTGATCAGAGTGCTTATTTTTACTTTGTTTTGTGGGAAATTGTGCTGGGAATGTAGGTCTATTGTGCACAAAGGATGTTGGCTTTATGCTGGAACCACCAGGCAGGTTGAGTTGAGAAACAATTAGCTCAGTCAGCAAGCCTTTGAATCTGATTAAGCCAGGAAGTGGTCACTCCCCAAGACAGAGCAGAATGAAGGGAATGAAGGCGGTAGCCCAACACGAGGAATGATTTCTCTCTCTGAGAAAAACTAGTATTATAATTTATTATGTCAAATTTATGTCAAGGATTATATCACTACATTTTATTATTATTTCACTGAAAACAAATATAATCTTGTTTCCGAGTAGATCAGCAGTCCACATGTGTCATGGCTACTGTCTCTAAGAAACTTCTGTTTATTGAGGCTTGACATACTCTCATGTTTTGGTAACAAAACATCTTTGAGACCCAGGACCCAAGTCACAGAGGAAAATGCAAGGCTTATACAAGACTGCTGGCCGGATTCTCATTACTCTGGGGGCTCTCAGTGTATTCTCTGGAGTTATTGCTTTCTTCCCAGTCTTTTCCTACAAGCTTTGGTTCACAGGATGGAGTGTCTGGATTGCTTGTCCCATCTGGAATGGAGCTTTGGTAAGAAAATATTTTTATTACATATGTTGAGAGAATAAAGGAAAGAGGGAGGGAAGGAGGGACCAGAATAACATGTCCCTTTAAAGTTTTCCAACAATATGAAGACATCAAAATTCTACAGAAAATCAGATTTTACCTTAGAACATTGATTTCTATTAGTTATCTTTTAAATACAAGGTTTTCTTAATATCATTTAATCATATCTACAACATATCAGGTATACTATAGTGAAAATGCTGTTCGAGAAATTCTTCAAAAATTATTTGATTTTAATCTTCTTTACCTGGACGTTCTGAGAAATCGGAATCTATCTTTCGAAATTTGAATGTAGAAAAAAATATGAACCATGAAAAATAATTTTTAAATGAAGAACAAAGTAAAATAATTTTCAGACTAATGCTTTTATTAGAAACACCGAGGTGTGTTTATGTGACCGAAAGGTTTAGAAGCCCCAAATCTTAGTTCTCCCATCTTTTTCTTTGAACACAACTGCTTAAACTGAAAATAAGTGAAGAAGTTGAGGGATGGGCTTTGCTAACTTCACATGTTGCCAAATTTGCATGTGTCAAATACACGTGGGTACTAAGTAACTGCTCAATGTCTGCCCGTTGAATGGTCACCACAGGTGAATGATGACACTGGTACCTCAGCTCCCTGGGTCAAAGAAACCAACACATGTAGTCTTGGGAGTAGGTGGCTGCCATGGAGGCATGATCGAAGAGGGGTTACAAAGGCCCAAACATCCAACAAATCCTTCTCTCGTTGTTTCCTGGGATGCCTGACATTCACTATTGGAGACTAGACAATTTGATTTTGAAGCTTTTTGATCGTGTGGAGTTTTCTCTTAAAATGTAGCCACTCTCAGGAGGGGCAATATTTTATGTTTTTAAAAAAATCAAACTTAACAGAGATGTCATCTAAATGCAAGACCCTAGGAAATATAATTTTAATTTACTTAATAAATAAATATGTATTGGTAGCCTACTACATGCTTGAGTTACAATGGAGAATAAAACAAGATCTCGATATTAAAGGAATTTGGTCTAGTGGGGTTTAATGATGGTGTGCAGATGGAGGAAAGCGGGATGGTGGGAGCATGGAACTGAACATGGAAACGATTTGATGGTATTTTTTTTTATTTATGTTTTCTTTTACACCACCACCCAAGTCTTGAACTTTTCCTCTTTCCCCCAACAACTACTCCAAACCACACATTCAAGGAAATGTTTATTAAACATCTACTAGAATGCAGGGATGGCATTTATATAAATGACTACCAAACTTTTTTGTTAGTGACCCAGAGTAAGAAAAATATTTTACATCAGGACCTGGAATGTACATAAATACATCTATATATTTCTCTCAAGGTAAAAAGAGAGATACTGAAATATACATGTAACTAGATTTATATAACATATGTTTCGCAAAACAATACTTAACCTTCTATGTGAAGTGAATTCTGATATTTTCTATTCTAGTTAACTTTGTAAAAATCCTGACTTTACAACTGGCCCAAACTTTAACAAAACCATGGTTATAGCTCAATCCTGTGTCCCTTTCTTATAATTCTTTGCCTATCCCTGCAGGGTCTATCATAATATAGTCAACAGATATTGGTGATTTCATTAGGTTCACAGATTACTGAGTATATGCTTATTCTACACCAAACATCTGCTTGACCAATCAGACCCAGAGAAATGACATGACAAATCTCTAGCACATAGCTAATTGGTGGCTTTTTGATTTTTTGAGGGTGAAGCACGGGGAAGTAGAGTCAGAGAGTTAGGATTTGGAGAGGTGAGCCTCTGTTCAAATCCTGACTTTAACATTCTTGGTATGTAGTCAAGAGCAGGGCCCTCATTCAACCAATTCCTCATTGCCTTTACCTGTAGAATGGGGAATTTCACAGGTAAAGAGAGCCCATGTGAAACTGTCTAACCATAAGAGGCTCAAAGAGAATGAACACAATTTGCTCAAAGACTGCATAATAAAGAGCTTTGCCAATTTTAAAGCCCTACACAAATGCTAGTTAATACGATGCCTTTCATTTATGCCCTACTCTCTGTCCAAACCCTTTGTTCCTAATCCCTTGCCACCTGCCTCACTCTCCCATTCTGTTCCCTGATGACCTGCTGAGTTCCGTATCATATTACATCCTGACCTCATCTCCAACCACTCTACCCTTAGCTCTTTTCTTTCCCATCACACTGGCTCCTTGTTTTCAAACATGGCCAGGTATGTTTCTGTCTCAGGGCCTTTGCACTGCCAGTTCTCTGCCTGAAGCCTTTTCTCACATACAGCTTGTTCCCTAACTTTCTTCAATTCTTGGATCAAATGTCACTTTCTCACTGATGCCTTCCCTCATTACCCTATTTAAAATTGCAGACCTCCCCCGCAAATGGCATTCTCAATCTCTCATCCCCGACTCTACTTTTCCCCAGCCCCGTAACACCATCTAATATACAACATAATTGACTGACTTATTATCTGTTTGTTTGTCCTTTCCCCCCAAATGTAGATTGTACAAAGGCAGGATTTTTTTTTTTCTATTTTGTTCATTGCTATATCTCCAGCACTTGAAAGGGAGTAAGTGACATGCTAGGTATTCGTGCTAAATATTGCTTGATACATATTGTCGAATGAGTGGTGAATGCCATGCTCTCCATTCTGACAGTACAGAATTCCTTATACAGTTGAGCTCTAATTAGGTGGCAAAGAATAAAGGTCAAGCTGGTATTTACACTAAAACAGGAAAAAATCCTCACCAGAAGGAAAGCAATAAGAATGCTCCCTCTTTCAATAATGTCTAAATTTGGAACAACATGATTTTTTTCCTAGTCAGTTTGGTAGTGAACCATAGCTCTGTCTGATTAGGGTCAACTTCAAAGGTCTCTGACCCATCCCACAACCTTCCCTGCCAATCACTTCTCAACTTGCCTGCAAAGTGTATCTTCCTCTGGTAGAAAGATAATATGTACATTTCAAACATATTTCCTTTTGAAAATGACTCCGTATCTCTTTTGAGATTGGAAGAGATAGATTTTAGAAGTGACCCATACTTTGTGTTTGTCCGGTGCCTTTCTTTCAAAGCTTTTTCTAAATTCTTCACAAATATTCCTCCTCAGACTCTCCTAGCTCAATTCTTACAGACACATGAGAAGCTGTTTTCCTAGAAATCTGAACCAGGTTATTGAAAGTCATCAGCTGCTAGAAAGTATGTAGCAAGGAGATCACTGAGCCTTAAGGACTGAGCTCTACTTTAATCCTGGAAAACCTGGCCTGTAGATCAAGCTCTGATGAACAGACTGAAGTGCACTGAGTTAAAAAACGGGACTAGGATCCAGGGACTTGGCCAACGGTGAGCAGCAGCGCTGTACCCAGAGCCCTGCCTGGAGACAGGAACTTAGGAGAAAGGTAGGGCTGGACTCACCCATGCAAGCTCCAGTTTCCTCGTTTATTAGAGAAGGGACTTGATTGCACCAATGCTCAAGTCGCTTATAGCATCAACAGTCCTGCGATTTCCAATCTGCTGATGGTCCATTTTCCACTTAGATATCCTAAGCTTCTTGAAGCTTAACTGGCCCAAAAATGTAATCATCTTACCACCAAAAGCAATTATGCCTTCTCCTGACTTCCCAGTCTTTGAACCCAATTTCAAACCCTGGAGTGACTTTTGACTCAATCCTTTCCTCTAACCTAGTGTTTCTCAAACTGAAATGTGCATGTAAATCACCTGGGGATCTTAAAATGCAGGCTCTGATTCAGTGAGTCTAGGGTGAAGCTGAGATTCTACATGTCTGACAGGTTCCCAAGGGAGGAGATGCTACTGGTCCTTAGGACAGTGCTTAGGGCAGCAATGCCCAAAACCAGCCCATTTCAGCCTCACTCCCGCCCCACCACATCCAATCCATTGCCAACTTTTATTTTTCCTACGAGGCAAATCCCTATGCATTTTTTCTTCTTCGTTCTCACTATGCAACCCCTGCCCACCTCCTTACCACTTCCTGCCCCACTCAGGTTTTATGCCTTGAAACTTTTAGAACCAACCTGTGGGGATCTATACATTAATGGGTTATAAAATCAACCTGTTGGGTAGCTAGCATTTAAACATATAGAATATGAATAGAATAGAACAGAATAGGATGGGACAGAATGGAATGGCATATAATAGAGAATTCTACAGTGTATCACACATAATAAAGTTATTGTTATTTTGGTTAGATGTAAAAATGTTCGTAACTTGGCCGTGTTACAAAATATATTTCTTACTATGGGTAAAGGTTAAAAAAAAAAAAAGCTTGAAGACCAAGGTCCTACAGAGACCTCTAGGCCAATGCAGCAAGCATGCAATAACAGGCCCATCTTTCTAAACCTCTGCTGTACCGGTCTAGCCCCGTCTTCAAAAATCTTTAGTGTTGCTTCATTGTGCAAACCGAGTTCAGGTATATTAGCCTGGATTTTGAGGCCCTCCACACCCTGACCTCACGTGGCTTTCAAGCCTGATTTCCTACTCCTCTCTGCCAGGAACCAACTCTCCCATGGCTGCCCAGACTGCCCTTCCCTCTGCATCTCTCACTGACGTCACATCCATCCTTCAAACCTGCTTTGAGTCATATTTCCCCCACAGTGCCTTCAGTCCTTTCACACCTGGACTATAGATTCCGTTGAGAGTTGGGGCCATTATTTGTATAATTATTGCTTGGTGAGCTTGCTTACCTTATTCGGCTTCTCTGTGCCTCATTTTAAAAATAGGAGACGATCTACATCCTAGGGTCATTCATTATGAAGATTAAATGAATTAACACATGTAAAGCATTTGCTAGAGTGCCCGGCATAGAATAAGTGCTCAATAAAAGTTAAACGTTATTATCATTATTCCATCGGCATCGTGCCTATCACATCCCTTGTTCCCAGTAGACCCAAAATAGATGTCCGTAAGTGAATAAATGAGCCCATGTTATAATGATTTCTCTAAAAGTTTCTATTTCTGTTGTGAAGCTCTCTGCTTCCTTCAATTCAGCTGCTTCTGGGAACTGCATCCTTACTGGGGCCATTTAAAGATTTAGTGGGAGGGGTCACAATTAGCATGCAGAATGTTAGCAGCAACTTTTGCAAAACCCAAGTAATGTCCTTGGAACTGTCCCCACAGAGCAAGTCCACAGCCTGTCAAGAAGAGCTGAGGGTGGAGAGGGCAGGGCTGGGCCTCCAGCTGCACTCCCACCCTCCCCAGGCATGGCCTCCTTTCCGCCCTTCCTCACAACCTGACCGCCCCTCTCTACCCAACTGTTCACCTCTCAGACCCTCCCACATTTCCTTTTCCCACTTGACTTCTCTTCCCTCAGATCTCTTCCTTTTTTTTTAACGTCTTTTGGCTGCGTGGCACAGCATGTGGGATCTTAGTTCCCCGACCAGGGATCAAACCCATGCCCCCTGCACTGGGAGTGCAGAGCCTTAACCACTGGACCACCAGACAAGTCCCAAATCTCTTCCTTTTTTATCCTATTCCCCTTCCCTGTCTAAAAATAAATTTTTTTAAACAATGGAAAGAAGAAAAAGGAAAGCCTGTGACTCTTGGGGGAATACCCACACTCCACCTCCCACGCACGGCCGGGCACCAGGAAAGATGGGTGTGCTTGGCTCCTGAGCCACAGTCCTCAGGGTGGATTTAACAAGTTACTGAACGGCATGCATACACCAGCTTCCCCCATGAAAGATCTTTTTCAAAGTTTTGTGTAAACAAAGCAAAATTGAAGCTGGCAGCTACAACAGAAATAACAGGCAACTGCAATTCGGCAGGATTTTTCAACTTTTGAAAGGAAAGAAACAGTTTGTGCCAAAGTAGTTAAGGCAGCCTGGACTCTAAGCATCTGATAATGTCAGCTATCTACTTGGACTTCAACCAGCAGAGACATCTCCTTTGCTTTTTATCTCGTTTGCTTTAGTGTTTCTCTCACACAGAGGAGTGACGTGTCAATTGAGCGCTTTGCCTCTGAAAGCAGAGACTAGCCCCAGGCTTAGCATCAGTGCTACAGTTGCTGTTAATAATTCTCCTGTTTTGTTGTACTGTTTATGCTGGCTCAACCTCCATAGGGTCCCTTGGAAACTTTCCTCTTGCAGAATCAAGGCAACCTCTTTCGATTGCAGATGGTTCTGTTTTTATCCATGGGAGTTTTATGGTATGGCGATGCCAAAGTCTGGAACGTCAGGCTTAGCTACACGAGTTTTGTGTGAGTGTACATGTGCGTGCTTTTTTCCCCTCGCTCTCAGATTCTCTAAATCCAATATTCAAAATAGAATATGCCAGGAAAATGAAAAGCTAGGTCTCAAAACAATAAATATGCCAGACCTGGAGCTACAAAAAGCAACATCCCACAAAACCATATTGGTGAAAGCTCCGATTTTTTTCCCCTGTTGATACTATACATACAGTCGTGTTTATTTCTCTGTCAAAACCCTAAATTGTAACTCTTTTTAAACCTGTCCTCATTCTATATCTTACTTCAGGCACATCTCTTCCTGGTTTTCTCTCCCAACCTCAAAACATTCCTTGACCAGGAACAAATGATTTATGGGCTGGGAATAAGCAATTTCCAGACACTGATTACATAGGTCTCCATCAGACCCGGTGCCGAAGCGAAGATGAGCCCAGAATTTTTTTCTCCTTATCTATTGCTCAGTTCCCTCCTTTGTGGAACTGTTTTCATTCTGCATTTGGGGGCTTTTTCTTCAACGGAGACTATGAAGAACTCTCTTTTGAAAAGCTGGACACCACTGCCCCCAGAACAATAAATGCCCCATCATGCATTCATTCTAATGATAATCTTTGTTATTTGAGAGACAGGGATCACCGGCAGGCTGAGGCCGCAGAATCTCAAAAAAAGCAAAGAGTAAAAGATATACCGCTGCCGGGAGGGTTTGCGGGTGGGTGCGGTTCTGTGACACGTTTCCTTTTCAGTTCCTCCCATTTGTAAATTTAGCAATTTGGAAAAAGATGAACAATAGACAATTAACCAAAATAAAACAGACGGCAAGGGTTTTAAAGCCAAGCTTTCATTGCAGTGACATCTTAACAGTAGCAAAGGTTATAATTGTGATGGCAAAGGCAACATAGAAAATCAAAAAAATGAGCTTGTGTGAATCATGTCTCTGTGACACTGATGGCTTCTTTTCCTCATTGTCATCACGGATGAGGAGGTGATCAGAGCCATAAATCCATTTAGCCATTTGCTATTCCTTCTGGTTTATGATAAAGTCGTCAAACCGTGAAGCAAACTGAACTCTTTCCAGAGGTACCTTCTCTCACAGGATGTTGTTTTTCCATTTTCCTTTCACAGGCCATCATGACTGGTATACTCCTACTGTTGGCTCACAAAGAGTGGACCGAGAGACACCTGGTAAATGTATAGACATCGAGTAGGTTGGCAGAGAAAGTTTGAAGGTCAAATCTCTACTAGTTCAGGATGGAACACAGAGAATGATTTCTGATTATAATTGACTCCTATCTAATAGATGCCTTACTATGATGGATTTCAGTCATAAACGTTGTTTTAAATGCATAAGTTTTATCTGATACCTGCTCCAAACATTTTCTACCAGTTCCCGTGATTATTGTATTTAAGTAGTGTAGTTTGGGGAGGACAGAATCCGTGTTAGTCTTCCTGAATTTCATTCTGAAAAAGTGGATCTATAGGATCCTCTGTTTTTAATCATGTATTTTCAAGTCTCAATTTGGTATCTCCTTCCAATCTCCCTGTTACCTCTTCCCCTAAAAAAGGATGAAAAGGGGCTTCCCTGGTGGCATAGTGGTTGAGAGTCCGCCTGCCGATGCAGGGGACACGGGTTCGTGCCCCAGTCCGGGAGGATCCCGCATGCCGTTGAGCGGCTGGGCCCGTGAGCCATGGCCGCTGAGCCTGCGCGTCCGGAGCCTGTGCTCCTCAACAGGAGAGGCCACAACAGTGAGAGGCCCGTGTACCGCAAAAAAAAAAAAAAAAAAGAATGAAAAGTCTGTGATATCTTGCATTTCAACAGTGTAGAGCCAAGTAAATCCCAAGGTACAGAAAGACTACCTTGATTTGATTATAGCTCCTCTTCCCATGGCTACAGCAGGGCTGCTCAAACTTTAATATATGTGTGAATCACCCGGGGATCTGGTTAAAATGAAGATTTTGATTCAGTAGATCTGAGTGAAACCTGAGATTCTACATCTCTAATAAGTTCCCAGGGGATATTTAGTGCTCCTGGACCATAGACCACACTCTGAATAACAAGGTCCTAGGGTAAGGCAGGGGTTCTGTTCACTCTTCTTTGTCTTCCCACCCGGACTGGTTCTCAACACATGATAGGAGGTAAGTCAATAAATGTGTTGAGTGGAATTGATTTCATTTTTGCTCC
Organism: Grampus griseus; assembly: GCF_964374135.1. Lineage (NCBI taxonomy): Eukaryota > Metazoa > Chordata > Mammalia > Artiodactyla > Delphinidae > Grampus > Grampus griseus. The sequence continues at coordinate 49,394,206 of NC_138998.1, forward strand.
AGCGGGTTGATATGTTATTCTCCCATAGTGAAAGTTCAAGAGGAAGGCAAAAGGGCCTAAAGAGATGGTTGTAACCCACTTCTCCTTCATTTCCCAGTAGGAAAGATTAATAGCCAGCATCTCTTTCTTTCCACATGTTGCTGAGAAGCTTCTGAAAAATCTAGTTCCCCAAGTAACAATTTGTTTCTGCTTTATTTTCAGTGGGAAGCTAGTTTCACCTTTGTGGTTCTGAGCATCCTGGGATGTCCACTTCATTTTACTGTAGCCTTGGCATCTGCTCTCCTTGGCCCGTATTGCTTCTACTCATTTTGGGGGACTGCAGGGACCAATTACCTTGGTTATGCAGTTGCCTTTCCTTTTCCATATGCAAAATTCCCATCAGTTTGTGTAGACCCACCACACTATGAAGAGTACCACCTGACACTTCAAGCCTTAGACCTGTGCCTGAGCTTTGCCATGCTCTGTGTGTCCCTGACAGCGTTCATCACACTTTCTGCAAGACTTCTCCGGAATGGACATATAAATGTAAGTTTCCAGAAAGGGGGAGCCAGTTCCTGTTCCATCCTAAATGCTAAAATGGAAAGTTTGGTACATTGATACTTAATCTGTCTCTCTTTTTTACCCCTGTATCTTGTATAACCAAAATTCTCCCACTCTTTCTACTTCGACTCCAGCTAAGAGGCTGATATATAATACATCAACATCAGATTTAGCTTACTGACATTTTCCGAAAAGGCTGATAATAATTTTAATATGATAATAATAGAATTATGAACTGAATATTTAGTATGTGTCAGTGTACTTCCCATTTCACAGATAGTAAACAGAGGCTAAAGAGTTTGTATAACTTGCCCAAGGTCACACAGCTTAATGACTAGTAGGACCAGATTCAGAACCCAGAGCTATTTCTCTTCATCAGGCCAGATTTGTCCTGGGCTCCCTCATCCCCCTCCTTGCATCCTCTGCTCCTCTGCCAGACCATTAAGATGCAAGGCTCTGGCCTCCAGGAGGGTTAGAGCGGGGTCACTGGGAAAACAGCACAAGTGATTTCTGATTCCAAATTCCTACGGTTGATACTGGGTCCCTCCTCTGTGGGTTGAACAACCTCCCTCTGAAAAGAGGTATTTCTCACTGCAAACTCTTATACTGGCTTTATGATTCAAGTTAGGATTATATCAGGGTCAAGTGAATTTGGGTTATGTTAGCCAATTTTTTTCCAGTTTCATCCTATCAGCACCAACCAGTAAAGCTGGAAGACAGGAATTTGGCACTCCCAATGCTTTTTGTGGTCAGTCTTGTCCTCTTCAACTTCTTCATAAATCTGCAAAGGAAATCCTGTACATTCTTAGGAACGGAGTTGATTTTACAAGGAACTTGCCGAGAAACAAGGCAAGCAGACCAAAATCACTGCCCCCGCTGTACTGCCAGGACATGTAGAAGTTTAGTATTTGAGAATTCTCCCTTGTGGCAAATGTCCGGACTTTCTAGACTATTTACTAAGGAACATATGCATAGGAGAACCACACATTAGAAGTTGACAGTCATAACCCCTTAGCATGCATAGCTAATCAGACATCTGGCTGTCATTTTAAGCATGACCCTCACAACATTGAGGTTTAACGTAGGGTGGAGAATAGGGAGAAAAGAATGAAAAAAATATACATCGAGCTTTGTAAGCCAACAGCGCCTTACCGTGGAAACCCAACAGTGAGACCACCTAAAGTGCCTGGAGAGAGAGAAAATTAATTGAAAACAGAGCAAAGTTCTGTGACTTCAGGGTTTTGCCTTTGCTCATCTTGCTCAGAACAGTTTCCTGCTGTGTGGTTTCTGAGCTACGTATGGGACCCAATGCAACTACAACACGTTCCTCAAAGGGAATCAATGACATCAGAAACGCCCAGGGTTTTTGTGAAACTAGATTTCTGCATCCCTTCCAGGTCCATTCCCACTATGTCAGAAATTCTGGGGTTGGAGGCAGGAAACATGCGGTTTTAACACACGCCCCCAAGAGATCCTGATGAAAATTCTCTTCCTAGCACACAATGCACTAAGTATCAATTCAGGACAGAATCTCAGTTTTCCCATTTGCATAAAATGCAGCACTAGTTTGGGTGAGAGTTCTAGATAAATTTAATAAGCATGTCTTTGGTGAACATTCTTGGATGACTTGACACCACTTAATCCATAGGGGTGGCAGATCACGTTTCGTTAGCGAGGATGAATGGCTGACTTAATGGGATATGATGTCCTGTATTAATAAATATACCACTGTTGCCCCAAGACCAAAAGGAGCTCATGAAGCCTGAACAAAGCTTTGTTACCATGCAGAAATCTCAGCTACATTAGGCACAATTTCTAGCAGTGAAATAAATGCATTGTTTATCAAAATTCTAGAAAACACATAACTTTCTTAGAAAGAAAGGTGGATCGTTTGCTGGGATACAGAATTCTACATAGTGATTCTACTTTTAATGAACCTCTGTGTAGTTATGTTGTTAGATTCCCTACAGTGCTGGAAGAGATAAGTAATATTTTTAAATTTTTATTTAAAACTATTAATAAACGCTGTGAAATATGCTGCTGATTCACACTTTTTTCATATAAACAGAACACTGAAAATGTTTTTAAAACCTGCCCACTTTTAAGTGTCTGCCTGAAAAGTAAAATTCTTTTATGTAAATATAGTACATAGCAGGAAACTCAAGAGCTATGAAAATTTGTAAAAAAGAAAAAAGCGATGGTTTGAAGGAGGATTTGGGGAAAATTGTGGTTGTACTCTAAAACAAAATCAATTTTTTCAGATCTATATGTAACAGTCAATATTATGATGAAAAATATTCCCTCGTAAGGGTTTGTTTGTGCAAGTTTAAAAACATGTTTTCAAAAATGAATCAAGCACCCCTCTAGGAATCACCACATTCATTATTTCTTCCTTCCTGTGCCTTTTCAGTTTAGTAGAATTGAAGTCATCTTGTGTCCCAGTCAGCTCAAGCTGCTATTAAAAAATGCCGTAGACTGGGTGGCTCAACTAACACACGTTTATTTCTCACAGTTCCAGAGACTGGAAGTCCAAGATCAAAGTGCCACCATGGTTGGTTTTTGGTGGGGCCTGTCTTCCTGGCTTGTGGATGGCTGCCTGCTCACTGTGTGCTCTCAAGGCCTTTCCTGGGCTTGCTCCTAGAGAGAGGAGCAATCTCTCTGGCCCCTATATTTTACAGACACTAATCTCATCATGGGGACCCCACACTTATGACCTCATCTAAACTTAATTACCTCCCAAATGACTTACTTCCAAATACCATCACAGTGGGGATTGGGATTTCAACATATGGATTTAGGAGGGGACATAAACAGTTGATTGCATCTTACTGAAGGTGACACAGTGACAGTGTATGAGCATGCAGTCAACTGGTACCCAACTAAAACCAGAGGTCTAATGCTTGAAAGAGGCATGAAGGGTTTGATGATTTTGACAAACACTCAGAAAAGCATGGTGTGAGTGCTACAGACTGAATGTTTGTGTCACCCCCAAAATCTACATTGAAGCACTAACCCCCACTGTGATGGCGGTAATTAGATTTGGATGAGGTCATGAGGGCAGAGCCCCCATGATGGGGTTAGTGCCCTTATAAGAAAATGAAGAGACCAGCGTGCTCTGTCTCTCTCCACCATGATAGTATACAGCAAGAAGGGGACCGTTTACAAACTAGGAAGTGGGCTTCCACCAGACACTGAATCTTCTGACACCTTGATCTTGGACTTCCAGCCTCCAGAACCGTGAGAAATGTCTGTTGTTTGAGCCATCCAGTCTATGGTAGTGTGCTGTAGCAGCCCAGGCTGACTAAGACAGTGAGTCCTTCCAAATTTCAAGGGCCTCGTGGGAAGGGGTGGAGCTGGGAGAGGACTAAGAGACCCCTGTTTGTGTGGTTCCATGCAACACACTGAAGTGACCCTGTGGGCTTAGGACTCAGTGCAGAAGGCAAATGAGCACCACACAGAATTAAGTTGAAAAACTAAAATGCATAACAACCGTAGCTGAAATTGTCTACATTCTTGGTCCAGTAAGTAATAAAGTGATGAGAAAGGAAAGAATTGGGACGCCAGACGCGCTGCAGCTGTCCCCTGCAGCTACTCTGCCCCTCCTCCATGGAATGGAATGGCTTCGTTTGTTTTCCTTTCATTATTCATTGTTATGTTTGGGGTTGGTTTTTTTTTAATGAAAGGGGGAAAGAAAATATTTTCTCCTTCTCATGTGATACAATGGTTTTATTTTTTTTTTCAATGAACTGAGAAATATTTGCCATAAAAGATGTAGGTAAACCCTCTAAATGTGGTTTAAAACATGGGGACAGATTATTTATCAGTGGAGGACAAACAAAAGGCAAATTAACAGCAATATACTGGTTCCAAATCTTTCAGCAGACGTACTCTGCATCATTAGCAATAGAAATGTGTTTTGAAAGAAATTCTTCCATGACTCTTATCCTCAAATTCTGAGGTCCCACATTGGGCTATAGCAAGGTGTTTCTGGTGCTTCTGGGAAATAATCCCCTCGGGTAGATCCAGTAAAACTCAAGCTGTACCGTGCAACTGTAAGAATCCACTGTATTTCTTCCTCATAAATTCTATTTTGTGGTCACCTCAAAGTGGTCAGTCGAAAAATCAGAATCTAGAAAAATAATTGCAATTCAGGGCATTACTATTCCTTCTATCTCATAATTTTCTCTGGAATAATAATAATGGTGACATAAAACTGGGTGATAGGGCTTCCCTGGTGGCACAGTGGTTGAGAGTCTGCCTGCCGCTGCAGCGGACGCGGGTTCGTGCCCAGGTCCGGGAAGATCCCACATGCCGCGGAGCGGCTGGGCCCGTGAACCATGGCCGCTGAGCCTGCGCGTCTGGAGCCTGTGCTCCGCAATGGGAGAGGCTACAACAGTGAGAGGCCTGCGTACCGCAAAAAAAAGAAAAAGAAAAAAGACAAATATGAGATCACTTATATGTGGGATGTAAACAATAATACAAATGAATCTATATACAAAACAGAAACAGACTCACATACATAGAAAACAAACTTATGGTTACCTAAGAGGAAAGGTGAGGGAGGGGTAAATTAGGAGTATGGGATTAATAGATACAAACTACTACACGTAAAATAGATAAGCAACAAGGATTTACTGTCTAACACAGGGAACAATACTGCATACCTTGTAATAACCTATAATGGAAAATAATCTGAAAATATATATATACATATAACTGAATCACTTTTCTGCACACCTAAAACTGACACAATATTGTAAGTCAAGTACACTTAAATTTAAAAATTTAAAAAAAAAAAACAAAAAACTTAGCATTATATAATTGATTAAGTAAGAAGCTTATGACTCCACTTTATTTTATTTGCAAAAAGATGGTTCTTAAATTTTATTTATTCTCTTATATCATATGATTAACTTAGAGTCCTGGATGAAACAGAAAGCTCCTTGTTAAAGCAATAGAATTACTAGGTTCTGGACAGTAATTAGTACCTATTGGACAAGAGGAGTATCTTCTGTTCACCAGAAATGACTTCTCTCTTGTCACATATCAAGAATTATGAACCTAAAGCCCTAAATATAATATTCATTATTTATCCTTGCTCCTCAACATTTATTGAGCGTGTACTATGAGCCAGATATCATGCTAAAGTACAGAAAAATGAGCAAAACATATTCTGGTGCTCCATTGACTTATAAGGACTGAGGGGAAATGAGACTTGGGCCAGGAGGATCAAGAGCCCAGATGAGGAATAACAAGACCTGAGTTAGGTAGTGATAGTGGGCATGAGAAGAGGTGGTACATTTGAGAGATATTTAGGAAGTAGAATCAATGGACTTCATAACAAGTAGCATGTGGGACAAAGGAGGAGTCCAGGAAGATGCAAAGGGGTTCTGGACCATGAGAGACAAGACAAAGTGATTGGATTTAATGTGTGAGTCCCACTCTTGTCACTTAAGGTAAATATTCAGTTTCACATCTCATCATAAAAAAAAAAATTATTGTAAGAACTTAACAGAAGAAATCAGAGGACTTCTACCTGGGATTCTAGCCAATGAAGTACTAAAATTTGCCATTGGACACTCCATCAAGTTGTTTGCATACCAAAAATCAATTATGCCTTGCTTTGAGTTTATAATAAGCCTAGTGCAGAAGGGCATGGGCTATAAGACAGTTTCAATCTAGGCTGAATTAATTTAACAATGTATCTCTTCTTTTCTTCTACTGAATCTCCCATGGCAAAGATTGGCCGTGAATGACCTATAGATAGCCAAGCCCAATGGTCTCTTTTCAATCCACATCTTCTTTGACTGCTTTCTTCATGAAATTATCTCCCTTGACTTCCACGCACCATTCTCTTTGGTTCTCTTCCTTCTCCATGGCTTCTCCTCCTCAGTCTCCTCCGAAAGGTCCTCTGCTCTGCTCACCACTTAAAGACTGGTACCCTCACTTACCACTTTGGGGCTGGTGCCTCACACATCCACATCTGTAGCCCAGTCCCTTCTCCTGCTCTAATGAGCTCTACGTCTGACTGTTTTCTAGACACTCTTTTGGTGTCCCTCAGATACGTCAAACTCCAGGTGTTCATCGTGGAGTGCATCATCTCTTTGCCCTCAATACCTGCTCCTCTTCCTGTATCTGCAGCTCAGCTGCCAACACTCATGATACTCAGGACGAGCCTGAGACCTGGAGTCATCCTTGACTCCTTACACCTGAGTCCATCACCGTATCCTGACAACTGTACCTCTCAAGTATTTCTCTAATGTGTCCTCCATTCTCTGTACCAACGGTGACAACCCTGGTTTGGCTCCCATATTCTCTCACTCAGACTGCTTTGCTTCCAGTCTGTCTTTCTTAAAAAGTATCCTCCACACAGGCTCTAGAAGGAGCTCTCAGGTTCAAATTTGTGCTTATCATTCCCCTGCTTTAAATCCTTCTGCGGCTCTCCTTCACTCTCAGGATATAGCCAAGCTCCTTTGTTTGACATCATGTGTACTCAGCTCCTCTCTGAGCATGTGAGTTCCTCGAGGACAGGGACTGTCTAAGGTGAGCCAAAAAGGTGGGACTGCGAGTGTGAGAATCAAAAGAGGAAAAGAGAAGCAGGTTGCGATACTAGATGTCATTTTTATGTCTTCCTAGCCATAGCTAAAATCTTACCTAAACCTACAGCAGGAATATTTTAAATTTAAAGACAGTTCACATGTCATGGGGAAATTTACTATGGTCATGGAATCCAAAAAGAATCTCCAGAAAGGGATACATAGAAAAAGTAGATTTGAATTTCCATACCAAGGAGCAGTGGTTTAATGAAGAATTGCTTTCAGCATTATAAAACATAGAGAAGCTGATATGGTACTTTTGAAATCAGACAGTTTGAGGGGTAATTGCTTCTTCTGTCGCTTACTATCTGAGTAGCCTTGAGCAAATGAATACTGAATCTCTCCGAGCCTAAGGTCCTTGTTGGTAAAATGGAGATAACGCCTACCTCACATGTTGCAAAATGAAATGATATAATTACTATTAAGAGCCTTTACACTGAGCACGGTACCTGATAGGCCTTAAGAAATGTTTGCTATCTTCCCCTCACTGCTAATCAAATTTAAATTCTTGACTCAGTCAAAGATTTCAGAAAGTGCCCTTTAGCCTTCTGTAAGTTTTGAAAACCCCCAAACCAGTCCAAACCAGACAAAACAAACAGCAAACCACCAAAAGAGATAGTCAACAGAGAGACTCCCTACTCTTTAGGCAGCCCCTGTCCACAAAAGTAATGGTTCTTCTGGACCGTTTCATGCTTATGCCAGATATTTTATTACACATATATTTCTTTTTTTATATCTCTCTGCCATCCCCCTCCACCAGTATCACCAATTTTGTTCTCTCTGGTGATTCCTCTTACATCCTTAAGAGGTACCATGATGCTGTTACTTGAGTCATTCTTCATCGGGCTCCTGTGACATAAAAAAGGCTAAATTAAATGTCAGAAATGACACTCTATTTTCTTTGATAAATTGTAGAAATAAACACTATTGTATTTTTTTCCTTCCTAGGGTCAAAAGAATGGACAGTAAGTTTGAAGCAATGTTCCTCTTAAATGTGTCATCTTTGTGACCATTATTTTGAAATATTTCTAAAATAATTTTGATCTTTAAACATTTTTCCTCTATGTTCTTATAAAATAAAAAATTGAAGTAAAAATATTGAAGTAGTTGTACACTTTAGCCCTTTTTGATGGTTAACCTTGTTTTTTCTGATTTACATGCTATGATACAAAAATTGAAATTATGTCATTGTCATAGAATTTTAAAATCTGAAATATAAATTGGAAGTGAATGAATGTTTCCTTTAAATTCCTCTTGTTTCCTGTGTGATGTTTCATTGAACTGTAACTTCATATTACCCAAATTAAGCAAACGCTTTCACACCCTTTCTTCATTGCCATTACCAAAGTGACTCTAAATCTTCAAAACACAATTAAAACTTTGAATTGTGGGGATAATGAGAAGGCTCTCCTGCAGGGGGACTGTGGTCCTCCCTCCTGACCTCTCTATAGCTTGTCTTTGGCACTTAAGACAAACTACTTAATTAATTGGAAGAGACCTTATTAGAGGCACTTTAGACTAATTTTTCATCAAATGTCCCAAGATTCACATGCCCCTGACAGCTCAGCCATTCCTAAGTGGCAACTCCAGTCAGCTGCTGAGTGGTTCTAAATGTAAAATGTCTTTCTCGTCTTGGCTAGAGACCTGCTTCTTATAACCACTGTGTCTTGGTCCTGCATCTGTAGTCCCTGAGAGCACAGTACAGTGGTTCTCAAATGTGGTTCCAAGGTCAGAAGCATCAGCATCATCTGGGAACTTGTAAGAACTCGACACTCTGGGGTTGGGCCCACCAATCTGCTTTCGGAAGCCCTCCTCCAGGTGAGGGCTAAAGTTTGAGACACACTGGTGTAGTGTAGCACAAAGTGGGTGCAACTTTGGAATGAAAAATACCTGGATTCAGACTCACTGGTGTAGTGTAGCAGAAAGTGGGTGCAATTTTGGAATGAAAGATACCTGGATTCAGAACCTGGCCCTCTGTCATTTTAGGCAATAGCCTCCGTTTCCTCTCTGATCAAATGGAGCTGATGGGCATAGCTAATTCCCAGACTTGCTGAGAGAATTCACTGATACTCTATGGGTCAAGCACACAGCAGAAAGTCTAACACACGCTTAGCGCTCAAAGTTACTGTCTAGTGATATTGGCTCATTCAACACATTTATTGGATGCCTTTGATATGAGTCTATATAAAGCCCTTTCTTTTGAAAATGGAGAAGTACAGAAAATTTTAGACATGACAGCTTAGACATAATAGTATTTAATACCTTCATTTTACAAATGGAAAGTATAACATTCAGAGAGGCGAAGTGACATGTTCAAGGACACACAGCTCAATTGCTGGTGTATGGAAGCCCTTTAGGTGCCTCCCAGCGCTCAGCTCTTCAATCAACACGTGTTTATCTGTCACTTAATACAGCAATAAGGTATGTATTCCTGGGCCTGGTGATTACACAGGTAGGGACTTCAAGTTTATCAGTATACTGTCTGAATTAATTTTAATATTAATTGAGCATTCCCAGCTAGAATTGGGCACCATGGTTACTTATTTACTTACATTTTGCTTTCTTATTTATATCTTATTCTGTTCCAAAAGGATTTAAGGTGACTCTTGGGCATTTTATCAATGGTTGGAGTTCCAGCCACTACAGCACTAACTGTTGAACCAGTGAATTCCAATAGTTGCTTTTGCAAGAGGCTCTCAGCAAAATGTGCACAATTCTGAGGATCCCAAACGGATACATAAGAGAAGTAGACCAATACCAAGTGCTTTAGGTTAACTGGAATCCCTTGTATAAATTGTTAATCAGATATCAAGGAACATGTGTGGTTATGTCTTGGTCTCGCATGTACAAAGACACGGGCAGACATTTTGCTACGCCCTTGGCTGGGGAAACTAAATGGTTAATACTCACCATCACACGCCCAGAAAAAGTCCGATTTGCCGACTGGAAGGAATAAGGCACTTTTACTTTATACAGCCTGTTCTCAGTTTTGTGGGGCTGTTGATATTACTGGGCTAATGACAGACGCCAAGGCGGCAAAATAGGCTGGGTTACTTATAATTCTTTGAATGTGGACACATCAGCTTGTGGGAAGGAAACTATTTAAAATGGGGCTTAGGGAAAGCAAAAAAAAATCCCCTTTCCCCATATGAGATTCTTCCACAGTGTTGTCATGGAATCTTGAAAACCTCTATACAGAGGATCACTCTCGTTGGATATATGCAAATTTTCTGAGATCCAGCGGTTTCCTGCCAGGGAAAAACTTATAATAACAGAGCAAGAATGCAATCCGAGCCCTTGCTCTCTGAAACCCTGAAAGAACAGAGTCGTTCTTGACAGGGCAATTTCAACCCTTGACATTCCAGGAAATAGCTTAATAATGTCATTTAGTCTGGGGTTGTAACCAGTCCTAAGACATGGAGACACAAATGCAGTGTAAAATTTTAAATATCAGTTCGGGGACCATTACTCATTTTCACACAGAGCTTAACAGCAAAGACCACCACCACAAAGCAAAAACTAAGCAAGCCTTCCTAATTAAATTTAACATTGTCCCCACTAATTAAACACAATATAGGAAAGGTTTCTGCCAAGAAATTACAGACACATCCTGAAGACTATTTACTTTCCTGGGTCCTGGGCCCGTGCCATATCCAGGACGTGACCCCCAAACAAAACTGTGCTTTGATCATTAATATATATGCAGAAGTTACCCCCATCCTGGAGCCTCGGAGGCCTTAATGAGACACACTGGCCTTTACATTCAATGTGTTTCATTTTTTCTGGGTACGGTGCAGCTGAAAAAGGTTACAAGACTCAGGTTAAAAGTCAGGAAATGGATCAGGACCCCACGCTATGACATCATTTTCTTGCAATGCAATGAAGCAATGACATTTCCTGCAGGAAAACTGATTAGAGCTGACAAGCTGCCTTAGTTAGCTGCAGTGTTTGCCATGGAAGGTGTCAGGCCTGCCTCGTTCCAGCTCCTGCCACCCTCCCTCCTGTTCCTTAGCTGGAGCTTCCCAGGGGTCAGTGAGACAGAGTGAAAGAGACCCAGGCCACTTCTATTTAATGACAGTCCTGATATATTTAAGATAAAGATGTGCTAAAACATTGTTACAAAACTTGTGGAATTTTTTAGTTATTAGAGCATTTAGTACTTTAGACAAAAAAAAATATATATATATATATATATAAAATTTTGCCACTTGCAGAGTGATTTCCAGATTATTTTTAAAACTGACATATAGGCAGAGCCACCAGGGGTGATTGTGCAGGTTGGCCAAAGGCAGAGCGGGATTCAAAGCTAGATCACTCTCCGATTATTAAACCATGGTTGCTGGTTCAGGACTAGATCTGCCTTTTTCGGATTCATACAGACGTCTCACAACCAGTGACAGATGGTTTTGCAATGGGACACAGTTTGAAGGTGAATGATGAACCAGTCTTCTCCTTTCAATCCTGGGTGTCTCTGTAACTGTAGGCATAACATCTTGGGGCGTATCTCTAGAAGTGTGAATTCGAGGACCTGCCTAACTGTGAGTTCTGGGCCAAATCTGCCTCCTGGCTGGGTCACCTCAGCAATAGGGAGTCCTTTGGGGATTTATGAACAGGTGCTTCCAATATGCCAACACAGGGGGTGTGAGGCACTTAGCTTGGCGAGTACGAGCTCTGGGCTAGGTTTCAGCCTGGCCAGGTGCTCTCGTGCGCAAATCGCATAACTATAGTGGCCCTACTCTTCCCCAGATGGTAGACCCTGCTCTGGACTCCACATGCAGACAGACCTGCTCCAGTCCTTCAGACCAATCTAGAGACACGACTGAGGCAAGAATTATTTAAGAGCTGGGGCCAACCCCCTGGGACGCCACACCAAATCGCCCTTTCTTGTCCATGTGTGGCCTTGTGACTTGGTTCAATAACTGGGTTTCTGCCTTGGACACGGGATCCAGTGGCTGAGTAGCTGGTGAGTACTGCCTGGGAACAAGTGTCTATTCCCTCGACTCATCGTTACCATGCCCCTTCTGGAAACCACAGGTGTGCTCGTAAACAGCGAAGGGAGGGCTCCAGCCTTATCATCTTCTGTCATTTTTCTTCTCTTTATCTTCCTTCTGGATCCTCCTGGGAGGTAGTGGAATCTACCAAGAAAAGACTGCAGATATGGCAGAAAAAAACAGCTTCCTGATGCTTCTTTTGTCCATTTCAAAACAGAATTTATACTAACTCACTTGTATGTCAGTGGAGGAGAGTGGTCAGGAGTGACAAGTTTCTACTCCCAAAAAATCAAACACTTATCATCTCAGAAACGAAAAGTCCTAGAACCAGGATGGATTTCTACATTAGAAGCAATGTTTCTAGGTACTATGCTAGGTTTGCCAAACAGATTGAAGCTCTCTACAGCAGTTGAGTGGGTAGATGTTAGAGATGCTCTGAGACACAGTTTACACAGCATTTACTTCTATAAATCATTACATAGTAACTGGATGGAACTTGTAGTGACAAATATGTTATCTCTGGAAAAATGTGCAAATATCTGAAGGGCTTATACATTTCCCCAGGATGAGTCAAAAGAAGCATAGTTGTCACACCTTTCTTTCATTATCCTGTGGGTGTTCTCTCAAATGTGTGGGTCTTCATAAATGAGTCACTGTTTCCAAGGTCTGTCAAAAGTATCAGTGGTCACAAGCCTAGGAAGCCTACCAAGCCTAAAAAAAGGAGAGAACTTTCAATCATGGGCAATAATGTAAAACGTCTGAAATTACTGGGGTTTTATCACTCTGCCAAATTTGCAGTCTTATACTATCTAATCACTCCCTTTTGAGGACTCACTATTTCCTATAGTTAAACCTATGAGGAATAAAAAGGAATTTATTTTACATTTGGTGCGTTTGTATAGTCACCAGGTCTAGAGCCGGTACTTTTTGCCATTTGAGTAACCCTTCTGCTTGCTTGCCCATACATGTTGAAACTGTCATTTAACTTAAATACACAGATCAGACTTGTTTAAGACTCTACCCTTTCACCTTGCTCTAGGCAGGGAAAAAGATCAAAGCTTCCTGTGTTTTTTAAGGATGACCCCTTCTTTGTTCTGAACACGTCTCACATCTCCTATTTGTAGAAGCTTATGCACAGGCTGAATTGTTTTTCTTTTCTCTAAATCTACTTATCATAAACAAGACCCTCATTGCCCATTTGGCACCCTCAAAAAGGGAATTTACTCATCCGATAGGTTGTTTACCTAATAATGATGGCTTTTTAAATTCATGGTATTAAAACAGATATTTTTAGTACAAAGTGTTGTCAGAATTGATAAGTGAAAAAAGGTGTTTGTAATTAATATGCTATAATGATGAGACTGATGTAGAACAGTGAAAAAACTCACCTGTTATCAGTTCTGCCTTGAAATAACCAAATGATAAAGCTTTTACATATTTTATTTTTACTTTAATGTGACCCTAATTTATTTATTAATGCATTAGTTCTTTTCAGGTTGAAGTAAAATATAAATAAATGATGATGATATCATTTCACTTAGTTCATGAATTTATTATCGATTAAGAATATGCAGGGTACTGGCCAGAGGACAAGGTGCAAAGAGTTGGAAAATGAAATCTCCTAGTCCACAAAACAGAGAGGATACAGAAAATAAACACCACAAAGAAGTTTTCATGGGTTGAATACTTACCAGGCCAAGGACTGAAAAGAAAATCATTTCATCTTTTGGGGTCTCCTAAGTTTTCTCATCTATAAGACCAAGGAGGCAAAATTAATTGTTGGGTCCATTGAGCCCCTAAATTCTGGGACTAAAAGAAATATGTGCCGGGGCTAAAAATGAATTTAAAGTTACAAACCCTCACATGCTTTGTTTGGCAAATATCATAAAGAAGATAAGCTCAAAGGTGAATTATGACTGCAGATAGCGAGGTGGACGCTATTATGGAGATAGTGAACAACACGAGGCAAAATATGGAGCTTGGCTGTACACAGGAGAAAATATCTAAGTGGAATGGACAGACTGAGTGGGAGGGAGCAGAGAGCTGTAAAGCAAAACTGGGCTGAGTGCACTGCAAGTCTCAGATCAATCAATCAACGAGGATTTTATTCTGCTCAGGTTACTTTATTTGTTAAGGGATTCTTAAGGGGGCGCCTGAGATAACATGGTCAAGGATTATAAGCCGTACTAAGTATAGTACTGTGAAAATACCCTAGCGTCCAGGTCCACAAGACTAGTGTAAGAAGGGCATCTGCAAGCAGAGAGGGCTTAGAAAGTATTTTAAGAATGCTCTGAGGTTCAGCTTCAAACAGGAGGTCCTGGCTGACGATTGTGAAGAACCAGCAGTTACAGGCAGCCAGGGGATGGTAACCAAAACGGAGTTACTCTCTCTTTTTTTTTTTTTCTATTTTTATTTATTTATTATTATTATTTTCTTTTGCGGTACGCGGGCCTCTCCCTGCTGTGGCCTCTCCCGTTGCGGAGCACAGGCTCCCGACGCGCAGGCTCAGCGGCCATGGATCACGGGCCCAGCCGCTCCGCGGCATGCGGGATCTTCCCGGACCGGGGCACGAACCCGCGTCCCCCGCATCGGCAGGTGGACTCTCAACCACTGCGCCACCAGGGAAGCCCTGGAGTTACTCTCTTTAAGCAGAGACTTTGGACGACCACCACGTGGGAGGAGAATTACCAAACTGTTGCCAAAAAAATCACTTTGGCTGCAAACCAAAGAAGGATTTTCACATTTCCTCAAGACATAAATGACACTTCGGTGTAGTAGAAAGATTTCTCACACGACATTTTTCCCAAGAGATAGGGAAGTGAGGAAAACTTAATGCTCTGGAGTCACTTATTCTTTTCCACGATAAGAACTAGGTGAAGCCCACTGCATTGCCATTTTGCCTTGATTGTCAGTCAACTGGAAACAAAATTTAGATTTAATTTCAGGACTTACACTTAAATATCTGACCCCCTATTTAAAAAATTTTAACTTCTCACTTGATCTTTTACTCATAATTTTGCCAAATTCATTTCTTTCATTACATGCCACCTCATTCATTCACTCATTTATTTTAGATATTTATTAAGCATTTACTATGTGCTGGGCACATCAAGTTCTTTGGAGGCAGGTGGAATGTGGCTCTGGCCTGGCAGGCAGGAGACTCTGTCTCTGGCTTGTGTTGTGTTTAGGTCTTAGGGCTTGATGTTTATATATGGGTTACAGTTCAGGCATTTTCCAGATGAACAAGGGTTCAGGGGTATATAGCTGGTTTTCCTAATAACTCATCCCATCTCCATCTCGGTTAGAGTGGATTTTTCCCTTGAGGGTCTTTGATCCTACAGCCGCAGACATTCTGGCACCAGGGAGGCTTAAAGGTCAAGGCTCCGAGACACACAGAGGTCGATGAAATCAGGGGACATCTTAGCAACTGCTGAGAAGCCGTGGGGGTGAGCACTATGGCTTCCAGGATGGATGGATGAGGTCATTTGTGGTATAAATAAGTGTGTGCTTCCTAAGCTCTGACTGGGATCCAACAGGTGTGTTCTGGAACAGTGCTGTTTGGATGAGACCATCGAGAAAAAGCAGTCAGTAAACTTTTTGCTTCCTTTAATCTGTGAAGTCCCCTTTTTTAACTCCTGACTCCCCAAAGTTGAGCATCGTGGGATACAAAGGCAAGAGTGTGAACTTGAACCTCAGTTGCTTCTCCCGTAGAATAAAGGAGCTGGACCCACTAGTCTTCTAGCCCCTTCTAGCTCTAATCATCTGTCACTTTGTGACCATCAATTCTACTTCCAGCTTTTTGGCTTCACAACTCCACACAGATAATTATCATTTTCATCCTCTTCAAATACAATGAAAAACAATATGTGAGCAAGTACAGCGGCAACATGTGTATAATGGCAATACTGAAGGACAAGATTGAGACCTAGTTAAGGATTATTGAGTTATTATAGCAAAGACTTACTAGAAGTGGTTATAACTTTTCAGGATAGATTACTTCCTTCATAACATATCCAAATCCATGGCAAACTGTGTTTACCCAGAGTTCTAATATCTATGTATATATACACCCATATTCGCACATTGCTTAGCAGAGTGATGTGTATATAATAAACATGAAAACTATCTGAATAACTTGTGAACTTAAGAAATGGTTTATAAACTCTTATATTTCATATCAGTGATTTGTATATAAAACAATATCTTAGAGTATAAAATACACAGATATAGAGAAGACACAACTCCTATCTCAAAGAATTTATAATTTAGTGTTAAGTGCTTAAAGATGTATTCAGGTTTGTGTGCAAAACATTTTAATAGATTCAGTGGTTTTTAAAATATGTACATATGAAAGCTCTAAGTTTATTTACCGTGAAATATCAATATTGGGTACCATCTACTATGCTAAATGCTGAATGTACAAAAAGGTAGCAAAAGTCCCTGCACATTGTATCCCTATAACCTGATCAAAATGACGCATATTCGTTCATTCATTCTGCAATTATTGAATGCTTGCCTTGGGGGAAGTACTGTGATAGGCTTTTTCAAGGGCAGAGGCATGATTTCTTAATGGTTCCTGTCTTTAAGGATCTTAAAATTTAATGGAGTCAGAAAAGAGCTAATAAAGCAGAATGGAAAAGAAGTATTAGTAAAGAGCTATAGAGAACACTTAGAGGATAGACTAACTATGCCCAGAGGTTAGGAAAGTCTTCATAATGGAGATGGCCCTAGAGCAAGACATGGCAAGATGAATAGTAGTTTAATGGTGGAGACAAGGGGGGAAGTTCACCTCAGAAAGAGACCAGTGAGAACAAAAGCACAGAGGCATGAATATTAATGCATGCTCTGGGAATAGCAAGTAGGCTGGTATGGCTGGAGCACAGGATACAAAAACAGCAGGGGGAGATGAGGCCAGGAAGTTAGGTTGGAGCCAGCACGTGGAGGGCCTCCAATGCCATATTAAATCTACTAATTCTATCCAGCTAATAGTAGGGAGCCAGGAGAGGTTCTGGGGACAAGAACAAATAAGACCTTGGGTACATATTCAATTTCAAACATGTAACTTCTGAAGTAAACTACTGCTAAGAAGCAGTCAAGTAGGGTAGAAAGAAAGGGTCTTCTGAGCTAGGAGACCAAGATTTAGGGGCAACATGGCAACAAGAGGAAGTCTTGTGTGACGATGTGTTTATACCCGTCACATAGCCAACTCCCACACATTCTTTAGATCTCAAAGTGAACATTCTTTCCTCAGGGGAGCCTTCCAGCACCTTGACTGTACCAGTCTCTCTGTTGTGGAACCACAGAGATCCTTGTATCTTACCTTTGCAGCACGTAGCAAAGTTTGTAATTATGTACTTACCTGCATTCTATTAATGTGTGTGCCCCTCATTGGACTGTAAGCTCCATAAGGGCAGAAATCACCTTTCTGTTTTGCTCTTCAATTTTACTGTAGGCTACCCAATATGTCTGACCCAGAGTAGGGACTAATATATGTGATGAATGAATTTTTAAAATATGGGAATGGAGAAGAATAATGAAAATAATGTTGGAGAAGAATAATGAATAATAATGAATATTATGAATATTATGAAAAATATTATGAAAAATAATATTTGGGACTGTATAAGTAGGTGTGGTGGTTTTAAAATATAGCTGCCATATTCTTTGACCTTGCTCTCATCAAAAGGTAGGATCTATATCCTTTGCTCTTAAATCTGGGCAGCCTTGTGATAATTAGGTTGCAGTGAAGATGAGGGTGTGTCATTTCCATGGCTAGTTGGAACTACGTGGTTCTCTTATTAAGCTCATTCTGGGAGAAGCCAGCTACCATGTAAGAAGTTTGACCACCCTGAGACCACCAGGCCAGAGAAGTTACCATGCTGGACAAGCCATGTGCAGCTGTTCCAGTCTACAGATAGAGCTCATCTCTACCAAGAAATGTGAGTGAGGTTGTCTTGAGTCTTCAAGACTATCTCATCTGGCAGCTGAGCACCTTTGAGTGACCTCAGTAATTGCCTTGAAAAGCAAAAGAATTGCCCACCTGAGCGTTGCCTGAATATCTGACCCAAACGGTCTGTTTGTACAATAAAATGGTTGTTGATTTAGGCCAGTCAGTTTGGGATAATTTGTTACATAGCAATAGTAACTAAGACATCAACCAATGTCTCAATAGAATACTCCCCAATAACCCCTTGTTAACAGCTGGGAAAACTGAGATTCAGAGAGATTAATGGATTTGTCCATGGTTCCAAATTGGTAACAGTAAAGCAGGGCCTAGGAATCAGTCTTCTGATCCACAGCCATTGTCATTTTCTTTCTCATATATAATAATGCATTAAGAAAATTTCTGTATAATTATATGCAGGGTTCAAACAACCACTCTTTGTCATGCCATAGTTTTATCCTCACTGATGCTTTATTCCCACTGATAATTAAATGGATTAGTCAAACTCCTTGACATATAAACAAAAAGAAAACTGTGGTCTTCAGTGTGTGGAGCTTACAAGTGCTGCAGATGATTTGGACATTTGAATGCAACTACCTCCCAATTAGAGGAAGAAGCATGTTCAAGTATATAAAACACAATAACATTTCTCCCTAAATTTATGGCATTCAAAATCTCAGCTGACTAGGTCTTCAATGCTGTCAGTTCCGAATTCACTGACAGATCGTTTCTGCTGAAAGAAAAATGCCGCCTCTATTAATATCAACATTTTCCTCCTCAGAACACTTTCTTGCTGGTGATTTATTGTGGACAAGCTGCTTCCTGCTCCTTTTGAAAGTTAGATTTTTTTTTTTTAATTCTGCAGGTGGAGGAGGAATTCCTCATCTCTTGTCCCCAGGGCAATTTAGTTTAGGCTAATCTTCAGGAGAGAGTGTGGGTATTTGCAACTCACAAACTGATGCTGCCTGATGCCACACAAAAGAGAAAAGGGTCTTGCAGCTGTGTCTGATGTCACTTGGGAACTAATCCAAAAACAAATAAGGAAGACCAGCTCATGCAGTGTGTGTAGGGAAAGAGTCTTTTTAGATTTTTGAACCTTGAGGTTGCATCATAGAGATGGAAAGTTTTTCCTTAAAAAAGATCAAAGATACTACCTTTTTGTTACTGGCAATGCCATTTTTTTTTAAAGATTTCATTTGAGGAAAACAACAACTTAGTAATCTAATGCATATGCATTCCATAACTATATCTCAAAGAAAACTATGTACACTGATGACTCAAAAGTTAATGTTTATCTCGTTACATTCTTCCTATTCCTACAGTGAAACTCATCAACAATCTAAGGAAAGACAAATGTTAAATTCAGTTCTATTCAGAAGTTCTCATAATCACAGCTGCACAGATTTTAACAGATGTTAATTTCTGTAATGTGGAAGTTACCTGTGGAGAGTGTGTGTACCTAGCTTTTGGTGATGTTGTACTATATTAGGACTTTCTCAGTTGCAATAGCAGAATACCCAATACAAATTAGTTTTAACAAAAAGTGAGGTTGAGTGGCTTACATACCAGAAAAGTACAGACATAGAACAGGCACAGCTAAAAGGGGGGCATACTGGGGCCAGGCTTCTATCTCTGACTCTGTCTCTCTGTCTTTCTCACTCTGTTTTCCTCAGTGTTGGCACTTTCTCAGGCAGGCTCAACCCATGTAATGGAAAAGATGGCCATTGGCCGTGCTCAGCTTACATTCGGCCAGCTTCCAAACCCAGCAGAAGAATTTCTGGATCACTCCAGACACAGTCCTTGGGTTCATTCTGTCTGGTCCCTCTTGAGTCACATGCCCACCCTTGTGGAATTCTCCTTGGCCACACCTATAAAGTACTGATGATGTATTTTAGAATTTACCAAGAATTATAGTTAGAGTTTTAGCATAACTTATTTTTAACTAAAACCTTTGCCCTAAAGAAAGTATATAGGATGGCATGCCAAGATATACAGTTAAGCTTTCCAGAAACTCTGCCTTTCTCCTAAGCTTTCCCACACATAACTCACCTTCTTTTTAGTTCCAAAGTTACACAAAGTATAATCTATATTTGCTTATTCCCCCTTCTTGCTCTAACCCTCCTGCCATCTAATCCCACTTCTCTATAAATGGCGTTCCCAGCGTCACTCATCACCTCTCAACAGCCACATCCAATGGCATCTTTGTTGGTGCTCCTCTTGTGTGTCCTCTGGGCAGTATCAGACACTGTGAGTCATTCCCCTTTTGCTCAGCTCTCTCTATTCCTGCAGCTTGTGCTCCTTCTTTGTGTGATAGGTTCTTCTTGGCTTTCTTTACTAACGTCTGTTATATTCATCATACTCCCTAAATGTAGATGTGCCTCAAAGTTCAGTCTTCTCTTCTAACTTCACAGTCTCTCTTTGGGCAACCTCATCCAGTTCCCTGGCCTCAACATCTCCTATCTGATGTTGACTTTAGAATTTATAAGTCCCGTCTTCTTTCTTTTTTTATGTGCTAGACAATAGTTTTTGAGTGTTTCTCTACATTCAGATGTCTGTCTTAATCCATTCAGGCCGCTATAACAGAATACCATAGATTTGGTGGCTTAGAAACAACAGTTCTGGACGATGGACTGGTACATGGTACCGAAAGACCCAAACGAACTTTTTAGCCCACCCAATATGATGTATGTACCTAGGAGTGAAATAATTTGGCATAGGATATACATACTTTCTACTTTAGGAGATACTGCCAAGCTGTGGTCTAGAGTGATTGTACCAACTTACATTCCCACCAGCAGTGTGTGTTACTCTATGTCTTTGCCAGCTCTTAGTATTTTCAGTCCTTCTAATTTTAGTCATTCTGGTAAATGCATAGTGGAATTACATTTGTAGTTCCCTGAAGGTTAATAATATTTATAGGCCATTTGAGTATCTTCTTTTGTGACATCTCTGTTTCAGACTTTTGCACATTTTTCTACTTGATTGTCTTCTTATTACTTATTACTTCTTATTGATTAATAGTTGTTCTTTAAATATGTTGGCTATGAGTCATTTGTGAGTTCTACGCGTTGCAGATATATTCTTCTATTTTGTGGTGTGCCTTTTTGTTCACTTAATGATGTCTTTTGATAACAGAAGCTCTTAATTTTATCCATGTCCAATATGCCAATCTTTTCTTTTATTGTTAGTATTTTCTGTCTTGTTTAAGAAATATTTTTCTACTCCAAAGTCACAAAGGTATTTTCCTATGTTATTTCCTAGAATCTTTACTGTTTTTCCTTTCACAGTTAGTTCTATAATCCATCTGGAATTTCTTTTTTAGTATGGTGTGAGGTAAGGGGGTTAAGATTCCTTTTTCACACGTATATATCCAATATATGTATGTCCATCGATTCTCAGTATAATTTGATCCATTAAACACATGAATTATTTCTCCAATCCCAACTTCCCTAAGATTATTATATTATTCTTGAGATTCCTAAATCACTGACTATCAGATGGCAGGCTTTGTTAAAAACTCTTCCTGGTTTCCTGAAATCATTTTACTGATAGTGGGTGAGGAGAGACCATCACACCCCCTTATCGCTAATCCTGGAGATTGGCAGGCTGGCACTTCCTCCCTAACCAGCAATTTCAAGGCTTTGAGGAAATAACAATAATTTTTGTCCACCAAAATAAAGTACCTCTGTCCTTCTCTTTTGGTCCTTTCAGCCCATCAGCATACATATATTCTTTATCATAAATTAAGTTTCATTCTCTTCCACAGTATTGTGTGGACATAATACTTTCTTAAGTTCATGTGTTTTGGTACTCAACATAGAGCAACAGAGAGCCTATTAGCTACAGGAAGATGTTCCTCTACCTCTCCAGGTGCCGACCCACAAAAAGCAGCTAGATGCAGCTCTTGGAAGGGCCAAGGACATGGCTGTGAATAAAACTGCCCAGATTCTTGTTCCATTTTTATTTCCCATGAGCAGTGTGACCACATGCAATTCCGTTAACCATCCTAAGCTCAGTCTCATCCATCTTCTCACGCAGGATAATAATACCCTAGTATTACTTTGTATTAGTATTATCATAGGATTGTTGTGTAGAGTGTTACACGCAAAGTGGTTGTCTCACTGCCTCTCACATAGCACCTAATAAACGTCATCTATTATTATTTTCTGCTATTAATGCAGAAGCTCAACTAAGGCTTATCCTAGGGGTTCTCCATAAAAAGGGAGTTTTAAAAAACTGATACAAGGAGGTGAAAATGCTGACTTTATTAGGGTACACATACCCAAATACTCCACCATAAGTTCCCATGTTTCTTCTTCACAGTCCAAAGACATACTTAGAAAAAAGGAAAAATATCTTTAATGTCAAGCTTTTTTCCAGAGATAGATAGAATGAAATAAATTGGTAATAAACATGCCAACAGTGAAATGGAAAAGATATATATTCTATGGTTAAATTCTCCTTGGATTATCATAGTGACATTGCTTCAGAGTGTTTACTGCCAAAATGACTTATTCATTTAACTCCAAATCTCCTGGGGCAGGAAAGCCCTGCCCTTAATGATATGTAGGGCGGTGGGGGGCGGGGGAGGAAAGAATAATTATGGTCATCAAAAAATAAGTCAATATTAACACTATAAAGACTTTCAGACTTTAACTGATATATTAACAGGGGCTGAAGGCCATATTTCTAAAGACTTGGCTTTATGTAGGCATAAGGCGATTGTAGCTATCAGAGGGGCTGAAGATGACTCCTTTTACTTCTCCCTCCATGAAAATTCTAAGAATTACTGTGAACTAAGGTAGCCAAGAAGTTTTCTCTCAGAGAATGAAGGAGATTGGCTACTTCAAATAAGAGCACTTTTCTCTTCCTTAGAAGTAACTTTTGAATGACTTCGTGGGTTTGCTTGCTTTGATCTTTTTTTTCTCCGAATATATCAGGGTTCCTCACCTCTATTTGATGAGCAGTTTCAAAGATGAGGCCAAGTCGGCTTCCCTGGTGGCGCAGTGGTTGGGAGTCCGCCTGCCGATGCAGGGGACACGCGTTCGTGCCACGGTCCAGGAGGATCCCGCACGCCGCGGACCGGCTGGGCCCATGAGCCATGGCCGCTGAGCCTGCGCGTCCGGAGCCTGTGCTCCGCAACGGGAGAGGCCACAGCAGTGAGAGGTCCGCGTACTGAAAAAAAAAAAAAGATGAGGCCAAGAATATCTGAGCTGTGGAGACCTTCCTAGGTATGCAAATCTCTCTTCCTTCTAAAGCATTTCTTGAGACACAGAGAAGCAGAGGAAGGATACGAGTTACTCTCCATTGAGATTTTTCAGAGCCCCACCAAAGAGGGCATTCTTTTGAAGCCTGGTCAAGGTGATTCCCGGCTAGTGGGCCTAAAAAGAGGTGGATTCCTTAGCTCTGTACTTAAATACTGACAGAAGCTTGATATATCGCTTCATCAATGATGTTTGAGTTAGAAGCATATAGCTCTGCTCCACATGCAGGTGAGCAACAAACTGAAAAACATGCATATATGAGCAGACGTAGCAATTAACTCGGGTAAAAATATATATTATTAACAGTTGCACCTCTGCATTTGCAGTCCATCTCCCAAGAGGAAAACTAATCACAACCCAAGAGGCCTACTCAGAACAAAACAGCATCCCCAAATGGCTTTCTTTGGTTGTATGCAAAGAAGTGTCTATGATTCACCTAGATGGATCTAGCGAAGAAAAAAAATCTAAGGCGCCAGGTCATTCCAGGTCACTCACTGAATTCAGGAGTGATAAGTCAATAGGATGGGGTCTTGGTGTAGGCCTCTGGAAACTGATGTCAAGGGAGAGCCAGCCACCATCAACAATTCCCTCCACGCCATGACAGCAGTCTGACCTCATCCTCCTTCTCTCAATGCAAAAAATTATCTCAAATAAAATAGAAAGAAAATTTTAAATGTTTAGTAAAGGAGAATTTTACTGTTAGCATTTAGCTTGAGCTTTTAACTATTTGGCTACCAAAGTAAAAAAAAAAAAAAGAGTCCTATATAGCTTTTTTCTTTTTTTTTTTTTTTTTTTCAGTACGCGGGCCTCTCACTGTTGTGGCCTCTCCCGTTGCGGAGCATAGGCTCCGGATGCGCAGGCTCAGCGGCCATGGCTCACGGGCCTAGCCGCTCCGCGGCATGTGGGATCTTCCCGGACCGGGGCATCCCCTGCATCTGCAGGCGGACCCTCAACCACTGCGCCACCAGGGAAGCCCTATATAGCTTTATATACACCTCTATACCACAAAATTATTTTCTTCATTACTAAGTTACTTAAAAGTTCTTTAATCAGTCTTATTTTGTTAAAGCTCCTTCTAATCTCTTAGCAAATAAAAACTAGGAAACAAATACTTCTACCATCCTACAAATCAGTGTCTAAGGGATAGCTCTAGGATTCTATTTCCGTTCAAAATTAGAAAGGAAACATGGATAACATTTTTCACTCAGGAATTGTGAAGCATTAATACTGCAGCACTACTAGTAACTTACTATTAAATTTCAGGCAAACCACTTAACCTCTCTGCCCTTTCTCCATCTGGAAATTCAGAAGATAAGTAGCCTACATCAACAATACTATTTCAAAGGCAAACTGGTAAAAGATTGGAAAACACTTTACAAATATTAAGTGCTCTGTAATTGCTGCTTGTTGCGACAAAGTCTATTTTCAGACCTGTCCAGGACACAATAAATAAATAAATACCCCCCTGACTTCTAATCTAAGCTGAGAAGTTTGATCTGGACAAAAATACAGTAAGAAGGAAAATTAGTCCTACGTAGGTCTTTGGCCACCATGAAAAATGGTGCTTCTGGAGAGAAATATGAAGAAGGAAATTTTTATATATTGAGAGGGGGTTGTGGAAGCACAAATAATGCTCCTCCAGCAACTGATTCCTTTCTTTCCTTCTAACCAGTTCAACACAGATCTCGTCAAAATTTCTCTTTTGTTAAAATATATAACTTGAAATGGATACTACAGCTGGGTAGATATTTTGTCTGTTAAACGTGAGGCATTACTACAAGAGCAGGAATGGAATTACCCTCAACCTGAAGTCACTCGACTTTGAAACTTGAAGGAGCTCAGTTCTCCATAAAGAAAAATTTCCTGCTCATGAAGATTATTAAACCTTTGTTGTTCTTTTAGCCAACAAGGTGGTCTTGAAACATACGTTATTTTCTCAACTGTTTAATTGCTCAATCAACAAATATTTGTTGGCCACCTACTACAATGTGTAAAGCACTGTGCTAAGCTCCTGTAGGATACAATTAAAAAAACAAGATAGTAGCTCTTGTACCTGAGAACCCTGAATCTAATTGGACAGATAAGACATACGCATGGATCGAGATAAGTGGCACCACCAGCCTGTCATTGATATGGGCCAAATGGCTAGTTCAGATAGTAAGTGAGAGACCAAGGGAGCAGACTGCCCTGGGCTGGGTGGTCAGGGAAGGCTTCTGAGGACAAGCAGGATGAGTGCTGGATCTTAGTGTATTGGGGCAGGCGGCAGGGGCGGGGGTGAGCGGGGGGGGGGGGTTGGCACACGGGTAAGGGGTTGGGGATGGGTTGAGAAGAACTAATTTAAAGATGGCTAGTGAAGTAAGTGAAATGAAGATTAAAATAGAAGCCAATCATACCCATTCTCTTTGTCTTTCCTCTCCTCTCCTCTCCTCTCCTCTCCTCTCTCTCACACACAGGCACATAAAATATAACAGGAGAAAGTGCTCAGAGGTAAGTACACCATATTTGTTGGCGTTTAAATATTAAACAAATTTCTGCTGTCCTTGTTTTTCCTCCCTCTTCTCTTCCTCCCTCCCCTTTCTTTCTCTCTTCTTCTGTTCCTTCCTTCTTTCCTTTAGCCATGTCTCCTTAAGAATTGGAGTCCTGGTCCCTTTCAACAGTCCTGAGACACTATGAAAAAATGTAGAGGTTTTTGTGCCTGCTTCGGAGGAATTCCAAGGCTTCCGGGTCTCAGAACCACAGAATCCTATCAACAAAGGAGCTCACACCCCTCTGACACAATCCCAACACCGGACCCTTACAACAACTAGCATGACTTTCGGGCCCACTCCTGTATGACTTTGGTGTTGTTAGGAGAAAACACCTGGGGACACTTCAACTTACTCTGTTCAGAAATTAGATCTAAGTCTCTCTGATTGTGATTGATTTTTCTTTTCTTTTTTTTTTTTTTGCCATTCATTGTTTGTATTGAATGAGTTATTACACATCAGTGAAGCATTTTGGTAAAATGCAGATAGCACCAGTTTGAGGATCTAATTTCATATTCAAGAGCAGGCTGCAGGTCAGCAGAAACTAGCTGCACACATTGTACTGTCTCGCTCATCATCTCCATTGGACATCACAGAAGAACAGGAAGGGAAGGGGAAAACGAAAGAGGGAAATGCCTTTAATCAAGGTCTCCCCTAGAAAACTCCCCAAGAAGTGAGTTAAGGTGCCAAAGAGTCCACGTGCATTATTTTAGATTCATGCTATCTTATGCTTACAAATACAAGCATACTTCATTTGACTGCACTTTGCTAAACTGTGCTGCACAGATACAGTGTTTTATACAAATTGAGGGTTTGTGGCAACCCTGGGCCCAGCAAGTCTATGGGCACCATTTTTCCAACATTTGCTCACTTTGTGTCTGGGTCGTATTTTGGTAATTCTCGCAATATTTCAAACCTTCTCATTATTGTTATATATGTGTTACAGTGATCTGTGATCAGTGATCTTTTTTTTTTTTTTTTTTTTTTTTTTTTTGCGGTACGCGGGCCTCTCACTGTTGTGGCCTCTCCCATTGCGGAGCACAGGCTCCGGACGCGCAGGCTCAGCGGCCATGGCTCACGGGCCCAGCCGCTCCGCGGCATGTGGGATCTTCCTGCACCGGGGCACAAACCCGTGTCCCCTGCATCGGCAGACGGACTCTCAACCACTGCGCCACCAGGGAAGCCCTGATCTTTGATGTTACTATTGTCATTGTTTTGCAACTGCACTCATATGACAGTGAACTTAATCCATAAATGTGTGCGCTCTGAGTGTTCCACCCATCAGGAGTTCCCCTGTCTCTCTCCCTCTCCTTGGGCTTCCCTATACCCTGCAGACACAATAATATTTAAATTAGGCCAATTAATAACCTCACACTTATCAGTAAGCAGCCATCAGCATAGAGGCAATCTCCTCTACCAGCAACACTGAAGTCTCAGATGATGGTTAGCATTTTTAGCAATAAAGAATTTTTTAATTAAGCTACGTACATTTTTTTTTAGACATAACGTTATTGCACAGTTAATAGACTACAGTATAGTGTAAACATAACTTTTATATGCACTGGGAAACCAAGAAATTTGTGGGACTCGCTTTATTGTGATATCTGCTTTATTGAGGAGGTCTGAAACTGAACCCCCAATGTCTCCAAGGTATGCCTGTAATAGCCAAGTCAACTTGCTGGACATTTAAGTAAGAGGGTAGTAGTTTGGCTTTTCCCGTTTTGACTGTCTCATGAGTTGTAGTGTGCTCTTTTCATTTCAAATAATAAAAACAAATTGCATAAACTTGACTGACCGTATCACATTCTCTCTAACCATCTCCCCCGCTAAACACACACACACACACACACACACACACACACACACGCACCACACCGCCACCAACTCTATCACCATCACACATTATATGTATGGGAGATTCTAATTTAGAAAATGAAGAAACTGAGACTCATTCCTAGAATAACAGAAAACTAGAATTCACCAAACAATAGATAAGTCACTTTTTGTAATCATTCTGTTGTAATAATGGTGTTCTTTAATCTAAGAGTTTTTTCACAAAGTATATCCTTTGCTCCTTAAGCAAACCATTTCAATCCTCAGAGTAGGTCACTGTGGTTTTGAGGACAATTTTCAAACGGGCATAACCCTCGAGAAGAGTTTTGAACAAAACTCAGTGATGTATAGAAGCCTTTCAAATAGAATTTTAGGCATTTGGATCTGTGACATTGGGAAAAATGGCCTATTAAAATCTATAAGCAGGGCTGGTCATTTCCATAGCCTTTGGCAAAACTAAGGACATTATTATAAATTAACATTTCTTTCTAACTATTAATTTACTGGAATGAATTAGTTTTTATTCTTTTAGAAAAATTCAACACATGAAACTAAAATAGAAAAACCAAGAGATTGCTGCATTAGATCAAGTAAGATTAAGCAATACTTTTTATTTCAAAAACCTGGTCAAAAATAACCTATTTTGAAGAATTTTTATTGTTATGTTACTGCTGAAGAATAAAAACCGTCAACATGTTCATTTCTGTGTCAATCTTTTCTTCATATCGCTTATTTGCCCAAGAGTATACTCATTATCTTACTACAAGAGATTGAGACCCACTATACATCCAAAGAGTTTGTAAAACAGTCTTTTCTTTTTCTTTGTTTTGTTTTTTGTTTTGGTGATAAAACACTCCTAAAATGCCTAGAGCTAAAGGGGGTTATTGATGTCTTCCAGAACTTTAATTGCAAGAACAGCTTTATCTCCTAGGCAGACAGACACTACACAAACGTTTGGTTTACTCCATATCACAGTTAACAAGGTTCTTATAGGTTCAAGGAAAACAGATTGTAAGACTTTGCCAGGAGGACTTCACATTCTAGAAAAAAAAAAAAAACGAACAGATAATTCTGAAGAGACGGAAATTTTAAAATAACCTCAACTTAGACATAATTCGACAGGAAAAGGCAGAGTGGGAGTTTTTAGAAAAGATGAGAATAAATGTAAAAGGCAAGAAAATACGTTTTGTTTTTTAATTCCTATTCAATAAGTATAACTATCCTTAGAAGATGGCCTAGGTATTGTAATTGCCCTCATTTCTGACCAAATGGTCCAATCCAATTATTCCAAATTGTTCAACCTATAGGGAAACCTGATGAAAGTAGCCCTTTCATCTGACTTGCATGTTTCAGTTGAATGCTAAGTATATCTTTCAACTAAGCTTTAGAAACACAGTTCATCTGTAAGCTGTGCAGGCTCTTTTCCGTGCTCTGTTCTTGCACCACCGTCAGGAAGAGAAGGTAATGAAGTGTCTTAACATGCTCGTCATGACCACACATCCCGCCTGCTTTTATTGACTTACCAACGGGCTTTGTTTGTGAGGAAGTTACAAAACTGACATTTACGGCTCTCCAGGCAAATGAGAGCCAAGAGAAGGATTCTGAATCTTAAAGCTGTTTACCAGCTGCTGGAAAAGTTCGGCTTTGGGCACCAACAATTCATACAAAATCCGAAGGCATTAGGGCCGTGTCTTCTCCTTTTCCCATGGCAAGCTGTAAAACACGAAGGCTGCACAAGAACTGCAGTATGTTGCCAACCTAAATTAAGGCATGAGGAAGAAATTACATGTACTTCTGTAAGAAATGGAGTCTTGAAAGACTAGTTCTTTGCTCAGATCCCATGAATTAAATTGCTTAAAAGCAGACATTGTGGTTATGGTTCCTCGCCATGTGGTGTTTGCTGAGTTCTCACTGGATATCCTAAAACACTTAAGCCTAAAGGGTTTAGGATGTCTTTGGAGGCCGTAATTTGGAGAGAACAACTTTATCTCTGTGGGAGACAGGACACAATGCAAATATTTGTTGGCTTCCTTCTCTCTTCCTTGACAAGAAGTTTATCAAACAGTTCTCAAGCAAATTGTATGGGAAAGTAAACGATTTCATAGAGAAGACAGATTGTGGTTTAGAATTCTAAGGCTAGAGACCTCAGTCAGGTGACTGTCTTGGGTTACAGGGAATTGAAGGCAAGTTGGAACGTACTTCATCAAAAGTCAACAAGGTACAGGTGATATTCCTTGTCATGGGATTTGTAGGGAGATGCCGAGAAATTTCAGCTATGGGGATCTGTTACAATGGTAGAGGGGTAAACATTCCAGGCAAATGCCAGAGAAGTGGGAGGAAAGTTCAGCGGGTACCTAGAAAGGGATATTCTAATCCAAGGACTATAGGTTGGAGAATTTTCTCATATTAAAGGGACTACTTGGGCCATAACTACTTGGAGGGGATAGTCAGAAAGTACAATTTTCAAACTGACAGGAATATAGAAATGTTCATAAACCATACATGGATCATCTCATCTCTGCTAAAACCATCAGGGGCTTCCCACTGCTTTTCAAGTGAAACCCATGGCCTGGCCTTCCCATGCCGACGTGTCCCTACAGCATTGTCCCACAGGGCAGTCTCTCCATCCTCGCCTCCCGGGCTCTCCCCAGCACTAGCTCTGCAACAGTCCTCATGGGCACCTATCTCACCAGCCTCAGCGTCTTTGTCTTCCATGCTGCTTTGGCCTGAATGCTCCTTCCTTACCTCTTTGATGGACCAACCATCATTTGTAATTATTTCTAGTTGTTTGTTTGGTTTTGGTCTACATCCACTACACAACAAGCATCAGAAAGTCAAAGACCATGTCTCTCATGTTCTCTGTTTCATCATCAGGATTTATCACAATATCTGGCTGGTAGATGCTACACAAAAATTTGTTAAACAAAAGAATACAAATGAAGGTGCTAAAGTCCAAAGAGGTCATTTCCTGGAGCTCTCCCAAAACATTAATAGCAGACCTGGGCCAAGCACTCAGGTTTCCTGAGAAATCCTGGTTTCCAAGGGTAGTGGGAACATTTTCAAATAAGGTTTATCACTGGCATTTATATAGAAGCTGGCATTTATGTTTTTAGAGAGATTATTTGAGAGAAGAAGTTTTGAGGAGGAGACCGAGTGAAGCCAACTGCCCTAAGGGTGTCCGGTGGGTGCGCTGGGTAATAATATATTCAGTTACCCTTGGTTGTGTCCCATCACCTCCCGCACCCACAACAGGGTTTCCCTCCTGTCTCTTCTCCCAGAGATACTCCTGAAATGCTATGGTTACTGGCCCCCACTCTCTGGTTTTCCTTCTTTTCTTTTTCTAGCATATGCTCTGCTCTGCCCTTTGGAATGTCCTGTCTGTGCACGAGGACCATTGCTTTGAAGTGGAATTGCAGCTTTTATTTTCCAGTGCTTCTTTGTGGAGGGAGGGGAGGAAGCATGATGGAAGGAAGGGACAGGTTGGTTAAACAGCATCCTGTTGTCAGCCTAGGTATGAAGCCAGCCATTTATTAAATGGTGTCTTATGTTAGGAAGACAATGATCCTCTCTATGTTAGGAAGAGAAAGATACTTTATTTGTTTACTTTTCTGTTAATGTTTTAAAGGAAATCTCAATCCTGGTTTTGTAACTCCCCCGAGAACCTTCAGTAGCACAGAGGGTGTTACAAAATCTAAAGTCTCAAGAAGCTAAATCATTTAAACTAACAAACATGTCACATAATACTTTGTGGGGCCAGAGGAGGGGTAATATCATGAAATCAAGCAATGATCAGCTTTTAAAACTCCCCAAAGGACAGTCATCACAGGCTAAGTGATTTGTTACTGGTGTTAATTTTTTTAACCTTGTCTTTCCTCCATAATCATCCTGTTTATGCTCATAGACCCTTTCAAAGGCTATAATAATAATATTAATAGCTACCCTTTACTGAGGTGCCTACTGTGTGCCAGGTACTTTGTAATCCTTATGACAACCTCAATAGGTAGGCATGGTTATCAGTATTTCAAATGAGAAAATTAACCCTTAGAGAAGTTTAGTATGTTGCTCAAGATCATGTAGCAAGTAAGGTCTGTCAGCTTACGTTCCATGGTACATTCCATGCCTGTACCTAACACCAGTGGCTGTGCCCTAAGGTAGCAGTGGGTAGAACTTTCGTCCTGGCCCACACACCCAACCTTCATCAGCCCAAATATACAGTCTGAAGAAAGAAAAATATTGTGTTGGCTATGCAGGCCCTGCTTCAGGATAATTCGCTTAATCCCACCATCCCCCTTCCAACCAGTTTGCCACATCTGAGGTCATTCTACATAGAAATTCTAGAAGTAACATTGCTTTGCATTATGTCCTATAACATGCAAACAAAATAAAATGCCATGGAAGTTTAAATGTGAACCATTGGATTTGAAGTCTAGTGTACTAGATATTGCATCACAGCCAGAAAACTATGTTTTTTTAAACAGCAGAGCATTTTTACTTATTTTCTCCAGTTCTCTGTGTAACCAAAAGGCTTTTTTTTTTTATGCCGTCTATGCAACTGTTAACTGCATTAGGACATGGGGTACAAAATTAATCTTTCACAAAGCGTCAGACTCTTGGGAAGCCTGCAAATATAGAACTTCTTTGTTCAATATAAATAAGGATAGAAACCCAAATAAAATGTGTCTAATTTAAGTCCATATCTCTAACGGCTTATTGCTAGCAGCAGTAAGAATCTGCTGAGGGTCCCAAAATCATGTTTGATACAAAGCCTCTCTCCCGTCACCCTCTCTGTGAAGCCTGCCCTATTATAGCTAACTTAACTGTCCCTCATGACCAAAAGAACACAAAAAATTCCCACACCCTCATGAAATTTAAGCAATATATTATTACCCAAGTATTAAAAGTTATAATTTTTAAAACTATGTGATAATATTTGGTATGCTTATGGTCAATTTAAAAAGCAGAAAACAAAATTTTATCTATGCTATTGTGTCAGAAGAGTATTTTTTAAATATTAACAATTTTCCCCAGTATTTCCTTTTCTGTCTTTTCTGCCTTCCCTCTGTTTAAACACCAGATGAGACCTACTTCATCTCAGGAAAAGGTCGAGATAACATCAAGCAGAGAAAAGGAGTCCTTTCAGATTTCTGATTCTAGTTCCTTCAGAGCACTGAAAAGACCCAGATTAGAAAAAGATTAGGAAAGGAGAGTGGGAGGAGAAGCAGAGAGCAGAGACACTGCTAGGGAGTGTCTTTACTCCACAGGCTGAGCTCTGGAAAGGAGGCAAGACCCCAGAGAAGAAATGGTGCCACGGTAAATGGCTGAGAGCCCTGCAGAGCTCCCCAGCCCTGCCATGGCGTGAGGTGAACAATGATCCCCCACACCCAAAAATGGCACAGAGGGAACCCTGAAATCAGATGGGTCCACATGGGTTGTTACAGTAGAGGTCTCTTCAGTGGCTGGCACTAAACGGTGCTCAAGGAACAAGCAAGGTGACGTACACCTCGGCAGATGCTAGGTGGCTAGATGACATTAAGGATTCGTAGCAAGCCCCCTAGAACATACATACGACCCAGGAAAAAGGGAAGAGGTACAGCAAATTGACTGAAGTTATATTTCCATAGCACCCAGAAGAATGGGCTTAGAAACCAAAATTAATATATTGAGTCAGAGAAAAGTGAAGCAAGTTATGTGTCTTCTGCATTTAAGGACTAAGTTTCATACCTTCTAACCTGTGATTAAAACTGTAAATGAGATCTGTGAAAGGAGCATAAAAAATGAGAAAACTTGTTATGATTTTTCTAAACCTTTGCTTCTTCATCTTCAAAGGGGGGTAATAAAAACATCTATACCTTAAAATTAGTATGCACATAAAGAAAAAATAATTCACTATCAAATGATACAAACTAATTATGTTTGGGGGTTGTTAGATGGCAGATTTTTTCGTTTCTTTCATTTTTATTTTCCATGTTTTTGAGGTTTGTTGTTCTTCTTGTTGCTTTAAGAAATAGAGATTAAAAAAAAGAGAAAGTATATGTGAATGTATATGCAAAACAGAAACAGACTGACAGGTACAGAAACAAGCTAGTGGTCACCAAAGGGGAGAGGAGCAAATTAGGGTTATGAGATTAAGAGATACAAGCTACTGTGTATAAAATAGATAAGCAACAAGGATATATTGTACAACACAGGGAATTATAACCATTATCTTGCAATAACTTTTAATGAAGTATAATCTGTAAAAAATACTGAATCACTATGCTGTACACCTGAAACTAATATTGTGAATCAACTGTACTTCAATTAAAAAGAGAAGAAGAAGAAAATAAAGAGGAGGAAGAGAGAGAGAAAAGGAAGGAAAGAAAAAAAGAACTAAGGAAAGAAGGACCTTTAAGTAATCTTGTGTAGCTAGAACGTGGGGCTAGTGGTAAAAGATGAAGTGGGAAATGTGGATGGGGAGAACTTTTAGAGGGTCTTAAATCTCAGATCAAGACATTTAGATTGTGTCTTGTAATCAATGAAGAGCCACGAAAGTTTTAAAATATGGGAGTAACATGGCCAAATCTGTTAAAAAAAACATCCTGGTAGTTTTGGGGTAGGGTTCCTAAGAACAGAGGCAGGGAAACCAATTTCCAGTCTATTGCAATAATCTAGATAAAATCATGGAGCAACTCAGGCAGTGGTGGCAGGAATGGAGATTTGGGGGTAGGTGAAAGAGCTAGTTAGGAAGTAACAATTTAGTGAACAACTGGTTCTGGAGGTGAAAAAATCATCTCTGAGAATGCCACTGAGATATGACCTCTTCTACCTTGCCTTGAAGAAGTGGGGCTTTGAAGAAGTTGAACCGTTTGGGTGTCATTTTGAAAGTGGCCAGAACTGAAGCCTGCTAAGGAACACTGGTCACTTAACAGCTACAGTTAGCAACCTCAGACCACAGCAACAGGTACACTATCCTGGGGCTCTTGGCCTCCTACTCCTCTCCCACTTCCCACCCCGCCTCCAAGCTGCCTGACTGCTGATGGAAAATGCCTGCAACCAGAGCAAAAATAAAGCACTGAAGCTTCCTGATGGTGGGGGACACTTTCCCAACTCAGAAAGGAAAGACTGAGTCAAGAGCTCCTGCCTCCACTTGCTGCACTTCCAGGAGATTCATCTTCTTGCAGTTTCTCTTTGCATTACATTCTAGCCCGTGGAGCATCGCTGTCCCCAAGAATCGCCACAGAGATCTTTTCTGCTCAAGAGGAAAGAGGCCAGTGTGTTTGAACCAGATCTTATTAAAAGTCTTGGGGATTACAAAAAGTAAATACATTAGGAGAACAGCATGAGCCCCCCACCTTCATAGGATATAGCCCACTCTCCTAGATCATGCAGCCCATCTCATCCTTGTGGGCCCCAAGAAAGAAGCAGGAAGCCCCTGCACCCTCCATCCTCGGCCTCAGACTCCCTCCTCTTGGTCGACACCACCCCTAGCTCCCACCTCTCCTGCGTCACAGCACTCCGGATGAACGATTCGTACTCTGGATTTACACGTTTGTTCATAGCTGTCCTCAGTGCCCAGGAATACTGGAAAAAAAAAAAAAAGTATTTTTTTGTATTCCTTTGTATTATATTTAAGTTTTAAAGTAATGAAACAACATTGAAGAATGCTTAAAATTTAGAAAAAAAATCTAAATTGCTCATACTTTTAAAAACCTTCCGAAAACATTACTGAACTTTCCTGACTGGGTCCCCAACAAGGGTCCTTCTGCCCAGTGTTTTGTGGGGTTTTTTTGCGGTACGCGGGCCTCTCACTGCTGTGGCCTCTCCCGTTGTGGAACAAAAGCTCCGAACGCGCAGGCTCAGCGGCCATGGCTCAGGGGCCTAAACGCTTCCACGGCATGTGGGATTTCCCGAACCAGAGCAGGAACCCGTGCCCCCTGCATCGGCAAGCAGACTCCCAACCACTACGCCAACAGGGAAGCCCCTGCCCGATGTTGTTTGAGCCAATAGAATGAGACCGCGTTTGGTTCAGAAGCAAAGTAAGCTTTATTCTTTGAACCCAGAATGGAGAGGTGGGAGCTCTCACTTTAGCGGGCGGGGCTGCTTTATAAGGATCTCATTGGAGGCGGGGGAGTTCTCGCGGGAGGGGCGCAGCTGTGCTGCTCCTGCCGTTCACTGGATCCTACGTAGTGCAGCGTCTCTGCACACGGCCTGCCGCCACCATCTTGGATTAAGGTGTCCTGCTCAGCGCTTCTGCGCACGCCTCCC
Organism: Grampus griseus; assembly: GCF_964374135.1. Taxonomy (NCBI): domain Eukaryota; kingdom Metazoa; phylum Chordata; class Mammalia; order Artiodactyla; family Delphinidae; genus Grampus; species Grampus griseus. The sequence goes on from NC_138998.1 coordinate 49,430,143, forward strand.
CGTCCACCCTCCCAGCTGAGGTGTTGCCCGCAGCCATTTTGCACAAGGAACTCTGGTCTGAAGTGCCAAGTGTGAGGCCTCTGTGCGTGACACCGTATGAGCAAGTGAAACTAAACGAAGCCCAGAGGAAAAGAAAAAAGGTTAGACTTTATTACCCACGTTCTGTTTTTACCTTGGGAATTATTAATGGGCTTTGCTGATGACTAAAAACTTTCATATTTTTGAATATTCCCTTCTAGTGCTTATATTTTTAAATAGTTTTAATTATACTGTACGTGCTTTTTGTTATATCTGTTGTAGAATAGTCAAGTTTTCTTATTGATTTTTATATCCTTTATTTTATCTTTTTAAATGTTTCTTAAAGTACCATAATTACATTAGCATTTCTATATTTGGGGCTATTAGATTACTTCCATTATAAAATGATTTTAACTCATTTTTCCTGATTATATAGTTGAATATACTAATTATAGAAAATTTGGAATATAGGAAAAATAATAAAAATCCCCTATACATGAAATTGTGATCATAGATGTACAGTTTTGATTTCAAATCTTTTCATTTAGCCTTATAAGGTTAGGTGACTTATGCAGTTATAAGGATTTGACCTTACATGGATATTCCTCATACAGGAAATGTGTTCTAAGGTTACTGCAAGTCATTTGATCCTGTTGAGGCTCTTGTCTCAGCCCAAAGCCCCAGGCTCTCCTTTCCCACATTGAGGACAGCCCAGCTCTCAGTTTATTTATTTATTTATTTATTTATTTTGAGGTACGCGGGCCTCTCACTGCTGCGGCCTCTCCCGTCACGGAGCACAGGCTCCGGACGCGCAGGCCCAGCGGCCATGGCTCACGGGCCCAGCCGCTCCGCGGCATGTGGGATCCTCCCGGACCGGGGCACGAACCCGTGTCCCCTGCATCGGCAGGCGGACTCTCAACCACTGCGCCACTAGGGAAGCCCTCAGTTTTTAAATAGAACTGCTGCCACCCTGTCCTCTTGATGGTCTGCTCCTCCAAGCCACAGCTCTTAGTCCTTCTTTTCCTTTTCTTTCTTTCTTGGAAGAAACAGTTTTTTGTAGACTTCCACCCTTATCGTGAGACCAGCAGAGTCTCCAAAATGTGTCTTCTCCAGGGCTAGTTCTGCATTGAGATCTTTCCTAGGAGTCCCCAGTCTGCAGCACGCGTAATGCTCGTAGCAGGAATCGGTAGTTTTCTTTACAGCAAAGGTCTGAAGTGCAGAGAACAGACTGATGAACAAACCTGTATATATTATTTTTTACATTGCTGAGTGTTTTATAATTGCTTTACTCAGCAAGGCTGGGAAATATGTAAGTACTCATCAGTTTCACAGATGTGGGAATTAAAGTTCAGAGAGGTTAAATGACTTGCCTTAAATAGTCACAAAATTATATCATTTGACAGTCAAATGAGAACACTCTTTCCTATCAAAATTACACTCTTCATAGGGTAAAAATAAATGATACTGTAATAAAGTACAAATGTTGGCCTAATAGGGGGGTGGGGGGCAAAACAGCAGGGAGAACAAGGTGAAAGGAGGGTGGAAGAACACAGAGAGATCCAAGAAAAACCGCAGATTGTAGGGGAAGAAAAAAAATATTTCGTACGCTTATGGCTTAAAAATGTTTGTTTGTGTGTGTGTGGCGGACGCGGGGGGAGAGGAGAGCAGCTCCTGATTTGATCCACACGTTTGTCGATTGGCTCTCCTCCATTCTTGTAAGAACAGGATGAGGTTTTCCCTCCTGCCCCTCTCCTTCGGGGACATTTTCAGTCGTCCATTTGGAGACACAGAGTTTGAGCCTCCCATCAGGTTAGTGTCCGTGAGCACTGCAGCCTTCGTCTTCACTGTGCTCTTCAGCGTTCCTCCAAACCATGCCGTGGTCTTCTGCTCGCTCTGGTGCTCGGCACCATCTCAGACTCCTGGACAGCCATCTCCCCCAGCCTGGCCCAAATCATGCCGCCACTGCCATCGCCATGCTGGCTTCAGAGGAGGGGGTGGGCTGGAAGGCTACCTTTTCCTTCACTGCCTCAACCCTCAGTTCCTCATCGCACCACTGAACGAGGCTGGGGGGGTATAACATGCTCTATTAAAGGTTTTAGGTTGATCAGAGCAAATGCCTCTGGGTGACCGAAGGGGCAGTGGGGAAGACCTCCTTTCCCTGTATAGCCTTTGTGTAGCTTTTCAATTTTGTACTCGTTGTTTATTACCTATTCAAAAATTAAAACTAAGTTAAAGCCATGCATACTACACATAACTTTTCAGAGTCCAAATTGAAAAAGGAAACCTCTTGTGGAGCTCTGCTCATGGGCATGGCATACCTCAGTTCTGGCCTGGCTTTGTTGTCTTGGGATCACAACTCTACTCCCTCCATTTCCTAGTAAGAGTCAAATTTCAGTTCTTCACAAAAAAGAATCTTCAGTCAGTTAAAGAAACTCCAATCTCCTGGCCACATAGTATGTCTTGACCAACAACCAGAACAATCTGTGGGGCACTATAATTGGCAGGAGTCTAGTTCTCAAAATCTGAATAATTTCACCTAGAATAATCATTATAGAATTGTTGTCTAGAACAACAGTAATCCAGATGACCTTTGCCACTCTATTTCCCAATATTTTCAAGGGTCCCTCTGGCAGGGTCAAGTGAAGGCAAGACTCCTCATTCTCTTTGTGGTGTTCTGATCTTGACTCTGGTGCCCTGTGGGTAAAACAGTCACCCACACACTTCTGAAAGACAAGTAATAATTCTTAGAGATAATTCTGTCTAATCTAAATCATATTAAATGGAAAAAAATCTTTCTAAATGCTCTGTGAATCTACAAAGATTGTCCTGAAATAAACCCTGAAAATAGACCTTTACATTATTATCCAATGCCATTTTTCTTTTCTTTTCTTTTCTTCAGTCTCCAACTTCTGGGCTGTGGCTGAAGGGTTTACAGGTGACATAGACACTGCCTTCACCAGTATTGCTCAGACAGAAGACCCGTTCACCCCTGATCTTTATTCCTAACTACGTTAAAAAAAAAAAAAAAAAACCAGACAAATAGAAAACTGACAGGCACTTTGAATTCACAGATTTATACTTAGGTCAATTTTAATTTTTAGGCAGAGATTTCTATCATACCAACTGTTTCTGTAAGTGAAATGGGGTCTGTAAAACAATTACCTCTACCCTGCCTACCACCCAGAGAAAGCTCCTAGCAACCATGTTTTGGGATTTTTTTGTTTTCATTTTTATTTTTCCATTTCTTTACATAATGTAATGTAAGCTTGGGCCTATTATCAAGAATAAGTATGAAAAAGATAATTTAAAAGATGAACAGTCCAGAGGTTAGCGTTGCTGAATATATCCTTCTGGTTTTTATTTTTTCTATACTTTTTTTTTTTTCACATGCACACAGAATCATTTATAATCTGATTTATTCTGTTGAAAGAAACCTTATGAGAACACTGGAGGATAAAGAAATTTAAAAAAGGAACATTTGAGTTAACATGAAGTTCAAGGAAAGTAGAAATTTAGTCACAAAGATTTGAAGTCGAATGGGTGACCTTAATTTTAATAATGAATTACTTTTTCTATCTTAATGCCTCAAAGGTCTCAAAGTCAAAACCACATTTACACTCATGCAATGGGGGAGTCACTGTATCAGGTAATGGAGCTAACTATCTCCAAATTGACTCTAATTTTCTTCTTTTATTAAGGTGGGATTTCAACACAAAATACTACCTGAAGGAATCCAAATGAATATCCTATACCATTTTGAAACAAAATTGGAATTCTATTGCATGGGTTATTACAGGATAGCTTCTTATGGAGAGAAAGTTCCTGAATGCCTTTCTACAACATCGTTCTAGGTGCTCACTTTTATTTTAATTCAGATATAATTCACATACCATAAAATTAACCTTCTTAAAGTGTAAAATTCAGTGGGTTTTAGTAAATTCACAAAGTTGTACAACCATCACCACTGTCTAATTCTAGAACATGTTTATTCTCCAAAGAGAAATCCCAGACCCATCAGCAGTCACTCCCCATTCCCTCCACCCTCAGCCACTGGCAACAGTTAAGCTACTTTCAGTCTCTTTGGATTCGTCTATTTTGAACATTTTATATAAGTGGAATTATATACTATGTGGCCTTTTATGACTGGCTTATTTCACTTGCCATAATATTTTCAAGGTCCAGTCATATTGTGGCATTTATCAGTACTTCATTACTTTTTTTTTTTTTTTTTTTTTGCGGTACGCGGGCCTCTCACTGTTGTGGCCTCTCCCGTTGCGGAGCACAGGCTCCGGACGCGCAGGCTCAGTGGCCATGGCTCACGGACCCAGCCGCTCCGCGGCATGTGGGATCCTCCCGGACCGGGGCACGAACCCGTGTCCCCGCAACGGCAGGCGGACTCTCAACCACTGCGCCACCAGGGAAGCCCAAAAAAAATCTTTAATGAGGTGTAATTGATACACAAAAAAACTGCTCATATTTAATATATACAATTTTATGAGTTTGGACATAAGCATACACGCATGAAACCGTTACCACAATCAAGGTAATAGACATGTCCATCACCTCCAGAAGTTTCCTTGAGTCCCTTTGTTTGTTTTTTCTTTAATCCATTTTGAGTTAATTTTTGTATTTGCTACAATTTTTGTATTTGTATTTCCTATCCACCTTCATTCTTTTACATTGTGAATTTTTAATTATCCCATCACCGTTTTTGGAAAAGATTTTTCCTTCCCTGTTGAATTATCTTGGCATCCTAGTCAAAAAATCAACTGACCATAAATACAAAGGTTTATTTCTCAATTTTCAGTTCTGTTTCATTGATCTATATGTATCTACCTTATGCTAGTACCACACAGCTTCTTCTGAAAATAAATAAATAAAAACAAAACCAAAAAATACAGCTGGGAATTTGATAAGGACTGCATTGAATCTGTAGATCAATTTGGACATTATTACCATAACAACATTAAGTTTTCTAATCCAAGAACACAAGATATTTTTCCATTTATTTTTATCTTCTTTAATTTCTTCCAATGATGTTTTGAAAGATGGCTTCATTGGTGAATTCTTTGTTGTTATAAGTCTATTTAAATGTTCATTTTCTTCTTGAGTCAGCTTTAGTAGTTTGTGTCTTTCTATGAATTTGTCAATTGCACTTAGGCTATTTAATTTGTTGGCATATGAGTATTCATTGTTTTCCCTTCTAATCCTTTTTAACTTACATAAGGTCAGTAGTAATGGTCCCTCTTTCATTTATAATTTTAGTAATTTGAGCTTTTTCTTTTCTTGGTCATAAACCCTTGCTTTTTAACAAATACGGAATGGTTCATGCTTCCGCACTACTCACCTCACTCCAACTTCTCTTGGTCTGAGGTTGAGGCGAGGAATCATTGTGGAAAAGGTTGGGTATGATTTGTTCATTGACCTCTAAAGTGATTTTTTTTTCTTTTTTTAAAAATTTATTTATTTATTTTTGGCTGTGTTGGGTCTTCGTTGCTGTGCGTGGGCTTTCTCTAGTTGTGGCGAGTGGGGGCTACTCTTTGTTGTGGTGCGTGGGCTCCTCATTGCAGTGGCTTCTCTTGTTGCAGAGCACGGGCTCTAGGCACACGGGCTTCAGTAGTTGTGGCTCGCAGGCTCAGTAGTTGTGGTACACGGGCTCAGTTGCTCCGTGGAATGTGGGATCTTCCCAGACCAGGGCTTGTACCCGTGTCCCCTGCAATGGCAGGTGGATTCTTAACCACTGTGCCACCAGGGAAGCCCTCTAAAGTGATTTCTTTCACTCTCTTTGGTGCTTCTACCAAGTGAAAATTTTTCAGAATTTTCTAATAGAGTCAGGGATGTGGATAACAACGAGAATTGAGGGACTTCCTTGGCCATCCAGTGGTTAAGACTCCGTGCTTCCACTGCAGGGTGCGTGGGTTCAATACCTGGTCGGGGAATTAAGATCCCGCATGCAGCACAGCACGGCCAAAAACACCTCAAAAACAAAAAACAATGAGAATTGAATCAACAAATGTAGCTCCATGAAGAAATACTTTTCTATTATGATTTGCAAGAAAATTTAGACCTAATATTCATAAATATAATGTTCTGTTTATTTTGAAACTTCATTAATAATATTAAATTATTTATTAAAATGTTAATAATCTATTAAGTTGTAAAAGTTAGTCATTGGCTATATATCTGTGCTAAAAGTATAAAAACATGCATGGGAGATATACAAACAGGACAATTAGTTATTTCTGGAGAGAGAAGATGGGAAGGGACTGGAGGTGGGACTTTTTAGTTGTGTAGATAAAGATTTGTTTCCTTTTTAAAAAGAGAGACAGAAATTTGAAGCAAATGTGGCATTTATCTTAACATGTGTAAAATCTAGATAGGCAGTTCTTGAGTGTTTTGATACGCAGATCAAAACAGGGAATATTTAACCAAAAGGAACATTGAAGTTTTATATGTTGCTTTTTAAATTTAATGTTAGGTTATGATAATGAGCAAAGGAAATGAAAAGACAAGTTACAAAAGAGGAAATGAAATTGCCCCACCCAAATTACCCTTCTGGACTAAGGGACTTACTCTCTCCGCTTTAGGAATTACCTTGGCTGAAAAAAGCTGCCTCACCCATGGGCATGCTCCCTTTACTCAGTCACCCTTCATTCAATGACTGGTCGATGTAGGGTATAAAAGCCTGTTCCCATCACCCCAACTTGGAACAATTCTGAAGAGATGTCTCAGTTGCAGAATTCTCTCTGGCTTATCTGAAATATTTGTTGAGACTGCCTCTCAGCCCAGTTTCTCCCCCTGTCCAGTCCTGCTTTCTTCCCTTCCCCCACAGGTATTGACCCTAAGAACTTTTCTGTTCACAAATTTCCATTTCAGGATCTGCATCCTGGAGAACTTTATGTGCAACATATATGTATGTATATAAATATAAAACCTCACTAATAACAACAAAAAGTTCAAATTTAAACCAGAAAACATTTAATTATAATGAGAGTAGAATGGTAGATACAGTGGTTCAGCAGAGCTTGCCAGTTTTCTGTATATTGTCCATCTCCCCTTTTTACCTAGTAACAGAATCCTGGCTTTATTTGAGGCAGTAATGTGCTCTAACAGAAGGATATATTTTCCAGCCTCCCTTGTAGTTAAGTGTGACCTTATGGCTAAGATAAAGCCATTGAAATGTCAAAGCATTGCTGGACTTTGAAATAGGTCCCTTAGGAAAATAGCCTCAGATAGCAATTATTCCTCTTTTGGTGTCCCTCTTCCTCTTTCCTGCTGTCTGGAATGGGGATGCAATGGCTGGAGCTCCAGCAATCATTGTGACCTTGAGGATGGCAGCCACGGTGAAACATACAGAGAAGCTGGATACCTAATGATTTCATGAAACACCATATCATCCTACCTCTGGACTTAACAAAATACAAGGGCTTGTGGGTCTTATATAAAAAATATTGTTTGGGCTTCCCTGGTGGCGCAGTGGTTGAGAGCCTGCCTGCCGATGCAGAGGACACGGGTTCGTGCCCCAGTCCGGGAGGATCCCACACGCCACGGAGTGGCTGGGCCCGTGAGCCATGGCCGCTGAGCCTGCGTGTCCAGAGCCTGTGCTCCGCAACGGGAGAGGCCACAACAGTGAGAGGCCCGCGTACTGCAAAAAAAAAAAATATATATATATATATATATATATATATATATATATATATAGTTAACCTTAGGTATTTTAGCCACTGTTAGTGCTAATTTAATTTTAGGCCTAGGTTTTAATTTTTTTGAAGTGGCTATTACAGTGACTTTATTTATTTTTTGCCATTGTTAGTTCTTTAAACTGCCAAACATAATTGTAGTTGAAACAGGGTCATTTTATATTCTGCTTGTAAATAGAAAGTGAAAAAATATTTTGGAAAATGATTACTTGTAAATGTTCTTATGGAGTAATTCTATTTCCAGGAGTAAATCCTAGGGAGTGTGTGGTGTGTGTGTGTGTGTGTGTGTGTGTGTGTGTGTGTGTGTGTGTGTATGAAGATTTAAGAACAAAGACATTTACATTATAAGAAAAATAGAAACTATGTAAATAGCAACATCGGTACTAAAATAAGATATATTCATTGAATTAAGAAATTAAAGAAACAAAGAACATTTTTATTTTAAAAAGCATTTTATGGTAACATTTTAAACAATATTGAAGTTTATGAAGTAAAAGTAATGCTCTTCTTCTCCTACTATAAGATCCACACCCCAACTGTTTACAGTCTAGTGCATATCTTTCCACAGTTTTTCCTGTGTCTATACAAACAAATACAGATATGTGTTCACATATAACAAAGAAAAATTGGATTATAACACATATATAAAGGAAAAGTTATCAATAACACGGAGAAATGCTCATAGTACAATAAAAAGTTTTATAAGTAATATATAAAATTTGATATACAACAAGATCCCAATTACATTTCAAAAAGTGCCTAGAAAAAAAAGACTGGAGTGAAATATATGACAAATATGTGCATAAATGAGTATTAAATACATATTGCCAATATTAATAAATAGCTTACTATTAACAATAAATACTATTTTCTCATAGAAATAAAGAATTTTCTCCACAATCCCCACACGACTAAAAGTAAAAAACATCTTATTACATTTCAGGGGAAATATGGGAGTCTGAGAGCACATATTTGAACCACCTGCCTCCCAGTCCCATCCAGAATGACCTAGAAAATTTTAAAATATGTAAAACCCCAAATCAGTACTGGAAGCTAGAGAAGGAAACCATACAAGTGCCAGAAACTTCAAAGAATTTCTTCTAAATCCTGTGCAGTTGGGACCAGATTAAAGGACATCTAGGGCCAATTTGCCAGTCACCAAGGAGCAGCTTGACCTGGGGGTACGAGGCATGGAGGCTGACTACAAGGCCCGTCAGTGGTTCTTTTGGCTTTTGAAAATTGAATGAGTTTGAGGGTAGCAAAGGTAGCAAACAATGGTAAATGTTTCAGGCAGAAAGCCCATGCATGGTGGCAATAGTTGTGTTATTGGATGGTTTCCCCGAGCTTTGGAGACCTTCACTGCCTCTGTGGAGCTGAGCGTGAAAGCGAGGCCTGAGTGGCACCCTCAAGCAGCAGGCTGTCACTAGCAGCATCTCGGCTGATGCAGTGGGCACCTGGCTAGAGACTTTGATCTGGGCAGCTGTATCACACACTAGCAGTGAGCTTGGGGATGTTTACAGAAGCCCTAGATGGGAATTACGCGACAAAATCTGTCAATAGCACAGCCCTTTCGCAAAATACAGAAAAACAAAAGCAAAAACAAAAAACTTTATAAATAGGAGTTTAGATGGCTATTTTTTTCAAATATTGACCTCACCCTCGCACAATACATAAGAATTAATTTGAGATGGATCATTGATGTAAATGTGAAAAGTAAACCAATAAATTTTCTAGAGGAAAGCACGTCTTCATGATTTTTGTTAGAGCAAAATTTCTTAAATAGGATACCAAAAACATTAGCCAAAAAATAAAAGATTGAAAATTTGAACTTTATTAAAACAAATAATTTACGTTTATTAAAAGACAATATTAAGAGAGTGATAAGGCAAACTACAGATTGGTAGAAGGTATTTGTAGTAGATATAACTGACAAAGGATTCATATCCAGCCTATATAAAGAATAAGATCAAATAAAAGAATAAAACTGAAAAATGAACTAAAAATGGGTAAAATACTTTAACAGTCACTTTAGAAAAGTTAATAGGTAAATAGACAGTATGCGTGAACATTATCAGTTAGGGGAAAAGGAAGTAGCTAACAATATGAAGTGTTGGCAAAGATGAAGAGCAACCGGAACTCCCATAAATTGTTGGTAGGAATGTAAACTGATTTTTAAAAAGTCAATTTAGAAAAATGTTTGACAGTGTCTACTAAAATATATCTATACGCTATGGCCCAGTATTCCACTTTTAGGTATATACCCTACTGAAACAAGTACTTGTATCTATCAAAATACATGCTCAAGGATGGTCATAGCAGCTTTATTTGTGAAACCAAAAGTATGTATATTTTAGAATATTCACATCCATATGAAAAAGAAAAAACTGCTGTATGCAAAAAAAAGGATTAGTCTAAATATAATGTTAAGCAAAGGAAAACAGACTTAAAAGAGTAGAATGTTGTTTGGGTCCATCAAGAAGCAGTTGCCAAGATTGAGTTAGAGGTGCAGAAGATTTGCTGGGAATAGGAGTGGGCGGGGAAGGCCTTCAGGCCTGACATTTAGTGAAGGAAGGATAGAAAGTTGTCTAGACAGAGCCTCAGCCTGTAGTGCAGCTCTGGGAAAATCTTGGCCAGCTCAGTCAGGAGCTTCAACACAAGATTACCCATAGACAGGTCTGTCATAGCCAGAAATGGCAAACCCTTGTACCACCATGCTCAGTCATCAACTGGCACTACCCAGAAAGTACATGATCTTGACTCAAAAGCTGAGGCAGATCCTGAAGCACTCACATCTGGAGACAGTCAACTAACTGACTCCTTGCAGCAGGTTCTCTGTGAAAGGGAGATCTGAGTGACATACCTCCATGGCTGCCACATTTACATACTATATGATTGCACTTGTGTGAAATCCAAAGCCATAAAATCTAATCTGATAGAGCTCAGAAGACCAAGGGGTTGTGACTTGGAGGGGGCAGGAAGAAGTCTGCTAGGTGGTAGGAAATACTCTATTTCTAGATCTGCACAGTGTTATGTAAGTGTGTGTGTGTGTGTATGTGTGTGTGTGTGTATACACATACACATATATATAACATACATATTTACATATATATGTAAAATATTTTATGCAAATTATGTAAGTTGCACTTCTGTTAAAAAAGGAAGGGAATGATGGAGATGAAGTTTCCTTTCCAAGACGGCACATGGCCCGGATCCCTGAGGTTGTTAGATTAAGGAACTAGCCACATGACTTCTTTTAAGACTTGAGGGGAATTCCCTGGTAGTCCAGTGGTTGGGACTCAGCGCTTTCACTGCTGGGGCTCAAGTTCAATACCTGGTAGGGGAACTAAGATCCCTCAAGCCGTGACATGCAGCCAAAAAAAAAAAGAAAGAAAGAAAGAAAGAAAAAGGAAAAATAAATTTTTTAAGAGGTCAGAGGTCCCTAAAAGTATTTTTAAGAAAAAGAGTGAAAAGACTTAAAAAAAAGAATCCCCTCACCTGGCTTCTGGTTTCCGGAGGAAGTAAAGAATTGCACTGTTTAAATATAAGTAAACAGAAATCCCATAACAGATAGGACTAGGTTTGGCTGTGACAGAAAACCCAAAATAATAGTAATTTAAATAAGATAGAATTTATTTCACTGTAACCTAAAAGAAGTCCAGAGGTAGATAGTCCAGGCCTGATTTGGTGCTGCTCAATGGGTTCCTTCTATCTTACTGTTCTGCCATTCTTGGCACATGGCTTTTATCCCACTGTCCAAGAGGGCTACTTGAGCTATAATCATTATATCTGCATTCCAGCTACAAGAAAAGACAACGAAGGACATTCTCCATTCCATTTAGAGACACTTCCTAGAAGTTACACAGAGCACTTCCACTTACTTCCCACTGGGTGAAATTTAGTTTATGAGCACACCCAGCTACAAGGGAGTCTGGGAGATGTAGGTTTTATTTCAGGTGCCAGGTACCCAGCTAAAAAGCAGAGTTCTGTTACTAGGGCCAAAGGGAAAATAGATATTGGGGAACAACTACCAGATTTAGCCATAACCCCACAAAGAATTTGTAGTATAAAGGAAGGAAAACACAGCATGCAAAAGGTAGAGGAAAATCAGATCAAAGAGACATATATAGTTTAGAAACAAACTTTTAGATGCATCTATATTATGCTCTTAATTTTAAAAAATATATGTATACTTGGAAATGAGGGATAAAAGATAAATTGAACAGAGTTGAGGAGGGAGTTAGATGAGAGATAGAAAGATCATTTTTTAAAACATCTTTCTTGTAGTATAATTGCTTTACAATGTTGTATTAGTTTCTGCTTTATAACAGTGAATCAGCTATATGCATATGTATATCCCCATATCCCCTCCCTCTTGAGTCTCCCTCCCACCCTCCCTATCCCACCCCTCCAGGTGGTCACAAAGCACTGAGCAGAAAGAGCATTTTGAAGTTAATTATGCCATTGTGAGATTTTGTTCTTCATTAGAAGCAGTGGAGAGCAGAACTGACAATGTAGAAAACAGAATCATTTATAAAATTGATAAGCTTGATGCATTTTCCCCTAGTGAATAAGATAGGGAAGACAGATAAGTAAGATGTGCATTTGGAGAGAGGGAGATGTGGTACATGAAGAGTAAAGAGTCATTGTGTGGATAATGGTGGTTTGGGAAGAAAAAGATCTGAACAAATAGGAGAGGAACAATATCTAAGACCACAAACAAAAAAAAATTTATAAGCTGAAGGTAAATTTTAACCTGCAGATCAACATAGCTTCTTAAATACCAGGAAAAAAAAAATAAATGAATAGAAATCTTCATCTAGACATATCCTGGTCAAAGTCTGAATTTCAAGGTAAAATAAAGGCAGAATCCAGGCAGAAAAAATATTGTTTACCCACAAAGGAAGGAAAATAAATTTTTCTCTGGTGTCTCCTTAGCTATATTAGAAGGCTAAACATAATACATGGAGAGAAAAAGGTGAGAGGGCAGAAAGAGCAAATCCACTTGGTGATATATCAGAATTGGGATGTGGCAGTTGTACACTTGTATTAAAAAGAGTGATGCTCCTTTTCTTGCTAGAAGCATTGTATTTTAAATTTCTAAGTAAAACTTAGAAAAGGATATAAGGGTTCTTGCTAGAAAATCCAAGTGATTTCTGCTACCTGTTATACAGCTGATTACACCTAAAGGGCAAGAATGAATGACTGGAAAATAAGTGACAGACACCCCTTCAGAACACCACTAAAACCTTTTAAAGAGGTTTCATCAAACCCAGTCTAGAACAGTGGAGGTACCACCTTTTCATATGGACATAACGTGTACAGGAACACACACTCAATTTCTGAGCCAATCTCTTTCACCTTCTGTTTGATTATAAGTCAGTATAGATAGAACTTCATTTAGACCAGGAGTCTATCATAGGGTTCATGAGCCTTGGTATAGGGATCACAGAGATCTGAAGAGTTGGTCTGTGAAGTTACCTGCAAATTTTATGATGTAGCCATTCTTCTGGGAATAGGATCCAAACTGAATCAAGTTCTTAAAAGTGTCTGTGACCCCAAAAGACCCAGAACCAGTACTAATTGCTTTGTAAACTTAAACTGAGAATATGTTAAAGAAAAACATTATTCTTGATACTTGTTAAAAAATAGAAAAGCAGACTTTATTCAGGGAGACTACTACAATGGGGTTTTGAGGTAGAGGAGAGAGATTGATACAAGTCTGAATGCAACCAGGAAAAGTGGGGGGACTTCCCTGGTGGCGCAGTGGTTAAGAATCCGCCTGCCGGTGCAGAGGACATGGGTTCAATCTCTGGTCCAGGAAGATCCCACATGCTGCGGAACAGCTAAGCCCGTGCACCACAACTGCTGAGCCTGCGCTCTAGAGCCAGTGAGCCAAAACTACTGAGCCTGTGAGCCACAGTTACTGAAGCCTACGCGCCTAGAGCCCGTGCTCCGCAAGAAGAGAAGCAACTGCAGTGAGAAGTCCGTGCACCTCAACAGAGTAGCCCCCACTCGCTGCAACTAGAGAAAGGCTGCGCACAGCAACAAAGACCCAAATGCAGCCAAAAATAAATTAATTAATTAATTTAAAAAAACAAGGAAAAGTGGGGATTTATGGTCAAAGAAGCAGGATGGAGGTCAGTGGATAGAAAATGACTAAGAGGGAATATCAGGGGTAACGGGGGATTCTGGCTGAACTGACCTAACAGGATTCTAGCTGAACTCAGGCCAGGTGGTCAGATATCACCTGGAGGGTGAGGAACCCGATCAGATATGGAGGGGGATCAGATATGGAGGGTGGGGGATTCTTGCCAAGCTGACTTAGCAGTGTTCTTGCTAACATTGGTCAATGCAGATTGTATGGAAATGAGAAACAAAACCGTAGAATTACAAATGTTGTTAAAGGCAATAGATAGATAGCAGGCCAAATACCAAAGAGAAATATGAAATTCACACTGACATCATAAGGATGTCATAAAATGATGAGAGAAAATAAGGGAAATATAAGGGAGAGATGGAGGAAATCCAATCAACATGTCCTAAGAATATGAAAAAGAGAAAATAGAACAGATGTGTTGGAAGCAATAGTCAAAGGAATAATAGGAGGAAATTGCTGAGTTTGTAGAATTAAAGTTTACTAGGTAGTATCGAAGAGAAATAGGCACCTTGATATATCCTGTTGAATGTTACAAAATTTAAGGAGAAGAAAGAAACCTCTAGAAGCATCGAGGCAAGAAAAAACAGCTTATTTCTTAAGCAGTAGTTCTCAACCGCAGCAGTGCATTAAAATCATGGGTGAGACTTTAAAAAATACTAGTGTCTGGGCTCCATCCTTAAGCATTCTGATTTCATTATTCTGGGAGGAGCCTTGCCATTGATATTTTTTAAAATCTCCCCCAGTGATTTGAATGTGCAGCTAGTGTTGAGAACCACTGCCCCAAGGGAAGAAAAATCATTGACTTCTCCTCCAGAGAACCAAATACCAGCAGTAAATGAAGACTGGCTTCCAAACTTGGGAGGAAAAGAATGTTGTACTTGGTCAAGAGGTCATTTGTAGGAAAGACCAGTATTCTCCTATTAGCCAGTTCTAGGAAGCTATTATACTCACAGTTTAGGGATACAATCCAGCCAACCTAGGGATGGATCAAAATAACAGAAGGAAAGTGCCATAGTAAAAAGAGATTGTAGGAAGCAAAGGAAACTATTTAAACCTAGAGTAACATCTTGAAAACTGTCAATAATATATTTATAAGACAAAACAAATTTCAAAAATATCTTCAAACAAAAGTTGATAATGTAAAATAATAATAATTTAGATCTAAATTCTAGATTACATCAATCAAAATTGTGAAGTGGGGAGAGACAGCAAGGACAGTAAAAGCCTAAAAGATTTGTCATTTTACACAGATGATAATTAATAGATGTAGTTACATTCTAAACCTTGCTAAGCAGAGATAAAAATATTTCAAATTTTTAGGGCTTCCCTGGTGGCGCAGTGGTTGAGAGTCCACCTGCCGATGCAGACACGGGTTCGTGCCCTGGTCCGGGAAGATCCCACATGCCGCGGAGCGGCTGGGCCCGTGAGCCATGGCCACTGGGCCTGCGCATCCGGAGCCTGTGCTCTGCAACGGGAGAGACCACAGCAGTGACAGGCCCACGTACCACAAAAAAAAAAAAAAAAAAAATTTCAAATTTTTAATAACAAAAAGATAATTACTAATAGAAAAAAATGTAATTGTACCTTCCAAACTACTAGAGAAATGAGCTAGGAAAACATAGTTGGTGAAAATATAACAGGATATAAAAACTACTATACAATATTAACCCCTTTTTACTATATGTATATAAAACAAGTATAGGAAAATACAAAAAATTATAACAGTTGCCATCTCCAGCAGACTGAGATTATGGGTCTTACGGTTTGTTTTCTTATTAAAGTGTTTCAACTTTTTCTAAATATTCTACAGTTAGAACACTATTTTTTGTAATTTAAAAAATCAATAAAAAGTAAAAATTTTAATTAATATTCATTTCTCTTTTATCTTCTATGCCCATCCATAGTGCTTATTTACTACAAAGAATAAAAGTTAAGTTTCTTAATTTGTTAATTTTAGCAATTATAGGATTTTAAAATCTGATTTCCATATTAATAAGACTAAATGCCTATGAATACTATAAAGGTGTTCCTATTAACGTTTCTTACTAAGGCACTTTCTGGAAGTAACATGTTTGTGTAAAATCTTGCCAAAAACAAGAATATTAAAATGTGTTCTGCATTAAGAACAAATCCACATCATAAGTATATTAGAAGTTAACAAGATTTGAAAGTAAAACATGAACCCAGAAGAACTTGAGAAAATGTGCTTGCAGCTATAAATTCTGTAATTAATTTGCTTTACAAGTTTTTTGGAGATGTTAGGTCACCAGTTGACAGCTTGGATTTGCTTTTTATTCCGTCAAAACATATAAAAGCATATATTACTTGTGGCTGGATTGTGGTCTAAATTTATTTTCCATCAGAATATCCAGTTTTGATATGAAGAAAACTACATGGTCATGTTGTTCTTTAATTTCAGTTCGGGCATTCTTTACCTCTGCCCCAGCATAGATCTCAGAATTTTATTTAATTCTTGTTTCCCCAGGCTTCCATAGCTTGAGAATACTAAAGGAGTCACATTAATGATAAAAATCGAAATTCCATGGGCTCCTACCCTACCTTGCAGGGGATCCTTCTGCAGAACCTCAGTTGCCTGTGCTTCTCAGGTACTTCTGAATGCCCCTGGCTGTGTACTGTGTGCTCCTAGAGAGGCCTGGCTCTGCTAGCGGCATTTCCTGCTGTGCCACCACCGACTGGACAACCACTGCATGCCACCATGTCTGAAGGTCCCACTGTGTTTTGCAGTAGTGAAGGCAACAAAGCCCTTTGAGTCAAAGGCTTAAAGCTTCAGCGTGGGGCTTCCCTGATGGCGCAGTGGTTGAGAGTCCGCCTGCCAATGCAGGGGACACGGGTTTGTACCCCAGTCCAGGAGGATCCCATGTGCTGCGGAGCGGCTGGGCCCGTGAGCCATGGCCACTGGGCCTGCGCATCCGGAGCCTGTGCTCCGCAACGGGAGAGGCCACAACAGTGAGAGGCCCGCGTACCGCAAAAAAAAAAAAAAAAAATCCACATACTTCACAATGCCTTGTTTCTTTAAGGTGTTTGGGAGCCAACTTCCCTCACCCTTTCCAGGAGTTTTTTGTTTGTTTCTTTATTTTGGTACTGTATCTATTTATATTGATAAGAAGAACTAACTAACTAGCCAGGTTACTAAAATGCATTTTAACCCTAGTGTGACTTTATCCCCTGCTGTGCTGGTCTTGCAGTACTACACCAGGTATTGCCATTGTAGCAATTTTCTCCAAAATGGCAACCAACAGAGAATAGATTCCAGAAAGGAAACCTCAAACAACTCCCAAGAATGGAGAAAAGAATATTTTATATAACTACAATGAGATATCACCTCACACCTATTAGAATGAATGGCTATTATCAAAAAGATAAGAGATAACAAATGTTGGTGAGGATGTGGATAAAAAGGAAATGTGATGCACGGCTAGTGGGGACGTAAATTAGTGCAGCCACTGTGGAGAACAGTATGGAGTTTTCTCAAAAAATTAAAAATAGAACTTCCATATGAACCCGCAATCCCACTCCTGGGTATATATACAAAAGACACTAAATCATTATCTCAAAAAGGTATCTGCACCCCTGTGTTCATTGCAGCATTATTTACAATAGCCAAGGCATGGAAATAACCTAAGTGTCCATCAATGGATGAATGGATAAAGAAAATATTGAGTGTGTGTGTGTGTGTATATATATATACACATACAATTAATATTATTCAGCCACAAAAAAGAAGGAAATCCTGCCATTTGCAATGACAATGAAATTTAAGGGCATTTGAGGCTAAGTAAAATAAGTCAGACAGTGAAAGACAAATACTCTATGATCTCATATATGTGGAATCTAAAAAAGTCAAATGCAAACAGAGAGTAGAATGGTGGTTGTTAGGGGCTGGCAGTTGGGGAAATGGGGAGATGTTGGTCAAAGGGTACAAACATTCAGTTATAAGATGAATAAGTTCTGAGGATCTAATGTACAGCATGGTGATTATAGTTAACACTGCTGTGTTGTTTGCTTGAAATTTGCTAAAAGGGTAGATCTTAAATGTTCTCAACACACATACATACACACACACACAAGGTAACTACATGAGGTGATGGATAAGTTAACTAATTTTATTGTGATCATTTCACAATGTATAAATATATCAAATTGTCACATTGTCCACCTTAAATTTCTACAATATTATATGCCACTTATATTGCAGTAAAACTGGGGGGAGGGAGAATATTTTACGTAGTTCCTAGGATAAAAGCTGTCAAAAATATAAGACCTTTTTAGTTTTCTGAGTGGATACCAAAGAATATCTAATTTTAAAATCATATTTACTCTTTCAAATACTTATTAACACCTATTAGTTTCTGGGTACCAGTCTAGACCTTGTGAATATAGTAAGGTATGAGATACTGCCCAGAGTCTCAGAGAGCCTACAGTCTACTTGGGGGTCATGATGTGATCCAGGGAAAGTGGCCTCTATCCTTCCTCCATCACTCCAAGCTCAGTCCTTCCTTGGGGACTCATCATCCATCACCAGTTCTGTGCATAGCTTTCCTTTCATTGTGCTTTTGTGCTCTACCCAAATATCACCTCCCTCAGAGGGGCCTTCCCTGATTCCCACCTACTCACATACCCCAACACTATATAATCAATATTTCATCCTATTTATTTCCTTCAAAAATTTGTATCACATTTTTATTGGAAAATAACTTGTTCATATATTTATTACTGTTCTCCTTCTACTAGAATGTAAGCTCCATGAGAGCAGGATTATTTCCTGGCTTATTTATGGGTATATGTGTCTCTGGCATCAAGAAGAGTGCCTGGTAAGCACACTCTAACAGCACTGAATAAGAGAATGAATGAATGGAAGCTGGATGAATGAATGCAGCAATTAGCTTATTTCAATCCAATATGATTATTGCTGTGGTGGAGGAAAGTTCTGGATACCTCCCTGTATCTAACAAATGAGGGGATAGTAAATCATCTTAGAAGGAGATAAGGATTACTTCCTAGAGGACATGGAAACATGGACTTGAGAGAGGGGCCTGATCTGGAATTTCATGTAGATTAGTCTGTCCAAAGATAAAAGGAAATGAAGAGTGGGAGGAAGAGATGGAGAAGGAGAAATGGGTAGAAAGCTGGGACCCACCCTGAAAGAATTAGTGAGCCCCATTCAGCCTTTATCCTGAGGGAGGTAGGGAGCAGATAGATCCTGAACAATGGCAGGCAGTAGGGACAGACCTGCCTTGTGGAATGCTCAACCTGAAGCATTGTGGAGAATGGGATGGAAGAGACCAGTAAGCCGGGTGATTCAGTAATTCAGGCAAGAAATGATGAGGAACTGAACTAAAACCAGGGTTATGGGAACAGAGCAGAGAGAAAGGTTTGGGGAGACCATTTGGAGGTAAATCAATAGCAGAGGGAGGAGTCAAGTTCAGTTCCTCAGGTCTCTATTTTCTGTAAAGCAATCCCAAGGGCTGCAGTCACATTCTTTGGAGACTATACTGAAGCTGGGGACACACCTTCCAGATCAAACTTATGGCCATGTGGTCTGGAGGAAAACCTTAGGGGTCAATCATTCCTGCTGGAGCTAGAAAACATGGACCAGGACTCTTTGTTTTGGCCTATGGGTTATCTTTAGGCCAAGCCACTTATATTCTGATACATACTGTAAGACAGGATTTCTGTCTCCTTCTAATCAAAAGCATCTATCTCCTTGCTAATCAAAATCCGTTTTAGATAACGATATCTATTCACTTCTACACTTTTCCAGCAAGTATTTGGTGAAGGCCTACAGTGTGCTAGGTTCTGGGAACAAAGCCCCTGCCCTCAAGCAGTCCATAATTTAGTGAAGGAGACAAACAAAAAGAAAACCAATTAAAATACACTGTGATGAGTACTGTAATGGAAGTACTCACATGAAAAGCACAAAACAGAGAGCCTTAAGCCAAAGATGAGTTTAGGAGTGGGTGTCTTAAATCAGTTAGGGATAAGAATAGCTTCTCAAAAAGAAAAACAACTTCCAACTAAAGGAAGATAACTTCCCATTAAAAAATAATAGCTCAGGTATAAATAAACACAAGTGCATCAAAAACGTCCATAGTTAATAAGCGATACTTTGGAGTGCATGAAATGTACCAGGAGCTATAGGGCTTGTATACTTTTTTTTTCTCAGTTCATCCTCATACCAACCTTATGAGGTACTAATACTTTCCTCATTCTACAGATGAAAAAGCTGAGGTTCAGAAGGGTTAAATACTTGGCTCCAGGTCACAGGTCTAGCAGTAGACCTGGGATTCACACCTGGGCAGTCTGAATGCAGTTTCTAATTGGGATGTGGCCCCGCCCTCCACAGTTAGAGCCATTTGTCTACAGATCAGTCCTCCACAGTGTTTAAGAGATTTGCCCATCTTCCACATGGTACGGGTGGGGAATTCAACCCAGTTGGCTGAGCTCCAGTGTTTCTGCTCTTTTACATAGCCCTGTCTTCAGGCTGAATGTATAGTCTTTACCGAGAAAAAGAATGAGGAAATACACTAGTTTAAAAGCAGAAAATTCTCTTCATTTTCTTCTCTGTCTCAGTTCTCTTAGGGATGAGCCAAGCCCCACCTCCTGACTAAATGCCTTGGTTCCACAGGGGACTCTGTCAGAGGTTATAAAGCCTGGGACAGGAGAGAGTGGGCAGGTGGGGCTCACTCATCCCCACCCATTACCTACCTCATTGCCCAGAGAGTACTGAGAAAGCCGTCAGTCCCTGACAGGCAGTCATTCTCAATGAACATTTGCCTGCAACTGCTATATTGTATGGACAAATAAATACCTTTTTTTCCCAAAAAAAACTGGACATGTGCAATTGTTACATTGTTTATGAAAAACCGGAAGGTTAGCAAAAATTTACGTTGAGACTCTTCAGTATTTGTACCCCAGCATCCCAAAGGCTGGCTAATCATGGTCCGTTGATAGTCACATCTCACCAGCTCTCTCCTGTGAAACTATAAGACCTGGTCTTTTCCCCACCTAAAGGGGGCCTCAGATTACTTTGGTGGGAGTCCGGAGTGTCTCACATAGTTTCCTGAAGTCCTTTTCCACTCAGGCCTCCAGAATTCAGAGCCACTACCTTTGCTCCCCTGGGTGAAAGCTGCTTTCATGCCCCTTCTTGCTGCTTCCCTCCAAGGCACAAATGCGCTGGGCTCCCTTTAAGCTTCCCTCTGCAAGAAGTCTGCCTCTTTTCCATCAAAATTAGGAGATATATTCCCCACACCTCTTCCTTACACCTTTCCAGCTGGGCCCTGAGCGAGCATTGCTTGTGTCATGAGTCTCAGGAAGTTGCTTGTGAAAATAATGCTTTCAGCGTCTGCCCCCAACCCTTTTTCTCCATGGACCTCAGACTGGAAACAGATCCCAGGGTTCCTCCCCCATCCTGCTCCTCCCCCTCTCCCTCCCAGGTACCTGCACTGAGGAGACTCTTGCCCTCACAGTCACCAACTAGTCCAAAGCAGGGCCTTGCTCAAAGTGGGAACCCAGCCCACCAGTTCACACCACCCAATCTAAACACTGGCCCAGACGCTACCTTCTCTAATGAATAAAAATTATTGAGAAGATACTGGATTATCTCTAGTGGGAGTAAGGCTGTGATGAGATGAGAAAGAAAAGTGAGATAAAATACATACATGTACGTGTGTGTGTAGATATATATATACATACACATAAAATTCCATTTGCAAACTTGCTTAAGAGTTGCTCTTTCTCATTCAGAAAGTGGACTCCAAGAAAGAAGCTTTCTCATGCCTTGTTAGAGCCTTTGGGAAGCCTAAGTAGACTGACATAAAGAGAAAACCATGGCCCAGGTAGGCACAGAGCCTGCAGGGTTGATGGTGCGACCCCAGCAGACAGAACAGGAAGCCATGAGTCCGTCAATTACCCTGTAACCTGAGTACCCACTGAACCTCTGAGCCTTACATTTGTTTTTATGCTAAAATGGGGATAATTATACCATCCTGACAGGGTTGTTTGGGTTCAACATAATTATCCATATTTTGTAAACTGCAAGTGTCAAAAATATTAGTTGTTATAATACTGCTTTCAAGGAAGAACTAGAGCAGAAGTTTAGATGGGGGCAAGGGTGGAGAAAGGGGGAGAGGGCAGGAGGCTGAGATGAAGAGAGTGGTCTCTCAAGATTCTGGAGGTAGCAGGCATTGGGCAGGTACCTCAGGAGAGAGGAAGAAGTCCAGGAGAGAAGACTGAAAGAGGTGAAAGGGGCCAAAGGGTCTATAGACTGAGATTTTCTGAGGAGTCCTAGATGTTCATACAAATGGTCCATGGCCATCTCTGGCTTGATCTGAGAGGTAGTTCCTGCTGGTACACTGTAGAAACCTGAGGTCAGGAAACTTGTAACCTGAAATATAAGCCAGAAACATGAATCAGTGCCACTCAGACTTCTAGCCTGAGATTCTGTGGGGTGTGTGTGCATGTGTGTGCACCTGTCTCACAGGTGCAGGCCTGAACCCCAAGTCCGAGTGGCACAAAACTGACAATGTGGAAGCTCTCCAATCACCTCTAACTGCTGAGCTCTTGTTAGTATTGCTGGGGTAATACTAAAAAGTTCCTGTTTCAAGGACCAGTGTGATCCTGGCAAGAGACCCAGGTAGTGGTCTGAGGAGATGGTCATGAAGCCTGGTAATGAAAACAAATTGTTAAAATTATGTATTTGTAGGAATTGAATATTCAACATAACAGATTTCATTAATTATAAGAATGTTGCTTTAAGATGATGCAATAAAGGCTTCTGTTGAGGTTTCTGGCTGAAGCACTGAACCTCACCTCAGGAAGGATTTAAGAGTATAAAATATTTTAATTGTATAGGTTGCAAGAGAGGGCAAAGTGATTGGCACACTCTCAAACTCCGGGTACAACTCTGTCCCTGACTGATAAGGCAACAGTTGGTATCCGGAAGTCCCCGTACGAGAAGTGGTTTTGCCTCCAAAGTGAGGGAAACCATCCTGACCGTCTTGAATTCCTTCGCTGGTGGTGTAACTCTAAGAAATCCCAGGTGTGCCACTTCTCACAGCTGGAAAAGAGACAGTGCAGAGAAAAAACTGTCTAATCTGCATCCTTCCCTTCCTGCCTCACCTGGAGAGTAATTTACGTTGTGCTGTGGAAAAACATTTCACACCCTCTTTAAGAAGTAAGAATAAGGAAGAGTGGTTAGCAGCAATAAAGAGTGCTCACGCCTGAATGTCACCCTTTTTCATTTGAATCACTACCTTAGGGGTCCCTGTGTGTGGAGCGAGACCTCAGGTTTTAATACAAAAAAGCCGTGAACGAAACAATACCCAGCTTCCCCACCCCTGCTCCCAGATCAGTTAACACTTTAAGGAACCTTCAGGGTGCGTGTAATCCTGACTATAGTGGAAAGAACCAGCAATGGTTGAATCTTAGGCGCCCAGACCGGCAGTCTGAGAAACTTCGGGATGATTTCCCTGGCTCCTTCACACCGAAAAGCCACTCCTGGACACTCAAGATGGCCTCTGTGCATACAGTTGTGCATATCGTGCATAGCGGGAAGTGTGAGTTGGCTGATCTTGGCGGGGTGCGCCTGTCTAGGGCGATCTGCATGGCCAGTGAAGGCACTGCCTCCCTTTTGCCATCTAAGCAGCTTTAAGAGGGTGGAGTATTTTTCTTTGAGGCCAAGGTTGGCACAGAGCACTTCCTCACGGAAATTTTCTGCCAGGTTGGGTTGCTTTTCTTGCATAATTCCACCCCTTACTCTCACTCCACCCCCCCAGCTAGCCTTTGGTCAAATTTCTGGGATTTTGCATATGCTTGTGGGGATGTATCTATTCCTTCCTGGTGCAGTGGATGCAAAGATATACTTTCTCTTGGGTGAAATTTACAAGTACATTTTCCTCCTTGACAGGAAAAAAGAGCCACAAATATTTCCTTAGGGGAGAAAAAGGCTTCCAGATGCAGGACTCCAAATGTGAGGGGTTTTATTTTTCCTTTTTCCTTTGGCTTTTTTTAAGCTTAATAATTACACTGCACATATTTATCCAGAAGAAGGCCCACAGTTTTCTTCCTAACAGGGACTTCACTGAAATCTCCAAGTTACAAATACATCTGCCTCTCCCTTGCTTGGGCTCCAGGCCATTGATCTCTTTCTTAAAGCAGTCCACGGAGGTCTTGAGTTTCAACCCTGTCTAGAGACTGAAAAAGATAGGAGAAGGCCCCTTTTTCCTCTCATTTTCCTTAGCTCTGGTGGCACAGACGGCAGAGTAATCAAAGGGGGGAAAAACACTTCTAAACTCTTGAACCATCAGTAAACTACTTTTAAATTATCTCTAGTTAAAGGGTTACTGAAAAGAAAATTATAAATGTCAAGTAGACCTTTTTTTTTTTCAAGTAGACCTTTTAACAAACTTTTACAATCTGTAGCATATTTCTATATTTTTAAAGAATTCTAATTGGTATCATTTTCTATTTTTAGACTATAATCTAAAATTTTTCTCTTACCATGATCAGAATAATTGTGGGAGATACTTAACTCACATGTGGAAAATCATTATCACCCACAATTTTTT
This sequence comes from Grampus griseus, assembly GCF_964374135.1. NCBI lineage: Eukaryota > Metazoa > Chordata > Mammalia > Artiodactyla > Delphinidae > Grampus > Grampus griseus. The sequence goes on from NC_138998.1 coordinate 49,454,604, forward strand.
TTCTTTATTTTCTTTTAAAATGTATTTATTTTATTTATTTATTTTTGGCTGCGTTGGGTCTTGATTGCTGCACGTGGACTTTCTCTAGTTGCAGCGAGCGGGGGCTACTCTTCGTTGTGGTGCGTGAGCTTCTCATTGGGGTGGCTTCTCTTGTTGTGGAGCACAGGCTCTAGGCACGCGGGCTTCAGTAGTTGTGGCACGCGGGCTCAGTAGTTGTGGCTAGCGGGCTCAGTAGTTTTGGCTTACGGGCTCTAGAGCACGGGCTCAGTAGTTTTGGCTCACGGGCTCTAGAGCACAGGCTCAGTAGTTGTGGCATGCGGGCTTAGTTGCACCGTGGCATGTGGGATCTTCCTGGACCAGGGACCAAACCCGTGTCCCCTGCATTGGCAGGCGGTTTCTTAACTACTGCGCCACCAGGTAAGCCCATCCACAATTTTTTAAAAAGGTTTTTGAAGAAATAAGCTACTTACGTTTTATTAGAAAAACATTTCTCTTTTATTTTTTTTTAGTTTTTTGCTATAAAATTATCTGGTTTAATCACTACCAACCTCAGAACTGTAGTATATTAGAGTACAAAACCTGTATGTACAATTACACATACAAAAAATGTTCTTTGTGAGGAACAATTTTCAGCAAATCTGACAAACAGCAAGAGTTATTCCTATTGGGGGTTTGAAAGGAGAAAAAACATCCCTCTTTTAAGTGTTGGCAAAGAATACATTAAGTCCTAAGAAATCATTTTGGTTATATATCTTACGTTTACTTATAAGCAATCATGGATACATTTAATGCAGGTAAATGGCTTTAGCCAATTTTTATCCTAACAAGGATGAAATTAAGATGTCTAGGAATCATATTCTGCTTCAGTAGGTCTGGGGCTAGAGCAATATTCCACATCTCTAACAAGCTCTCAGGAGATGCAGACGGCAAGTCCACAGAGCACACCACGCAAAGAGGATGTAGAGTATAGTACACCTTCCTATCCGTAAGCTGCCATTCGAGGGTGAGATACATGCATGGATACTGGCATCATACAGCCCGAGGAATACGAGGGGAGGGACTGCTCCCTCCAGAGCTTCGCTTGGTATGTTCTTACTGTAGAGTGAAAGGTAGTTTTATCCACGCTATTGAAAAAATAGTTGAAGGCCTTCTAAATTCAAAGCCCTAGACCAGCCGCTTTATAACATAATATCACATAATACTGCATAACATAAAATACAATGACCTCATACTTCCCTGGTGGCACAGTGGTTAAGAATCTGCCTGCCAATGCAGGGGACACGGGTTCGAGCCCTGGTCTGGGAAGATCCCACATGCCACAGAGCAGCTAAGCCCGTGAGCCACAACTACTGAGCCCGCGTGCCACAACTACTGCAGCCTGCACGCCTAGAGCCCGTGATCCACAAAAAGAGAAGCCACTGCAATAAGTCCACGCACCGCAATGAAGAGTAGCTCCCGCTCGCCGCAACTAGAGAGAGCCCGCGCACAGCAACAGAGACCCAACGCAGCCATAAATAAATAAATTTATTAAAAAAATACAATGACCTCATTAAATTTAACATCTGTGCTCTGATTATCACTTCTTTAAAGACTAAAAATTTCTCCATTGCTGCTTCTTCCCCACCCTCCCACCACTTTTTATTCTGAAAATTTTCTATCTTACAGAAACGTTGAAAGTCTAAAATAACGAACAAATTTAAATGTAGGTTTACCTATCCTTAACATGCTGCCATACTTTCTTCGTGTGTGGGCACACACACACATATGTGCAATAAATATATATTTAGCTTATTTGATCTTATTTCGGCGGGGGGTGGGGGCCACGTGCCATGTGGCATGCGGGATCTCAGTCCCCTGACCAGGGATCAAACCCACATGCCCTGCAGTGGGAGCATGGAGTCTTAACCACTGGAACGCCTGGGAAGTCCTGTTTAGCTTATTTTAATGTTCGTGGTCAAACTGTTTGAAAATAAGTAGCAGATCTCCACTGCTCTTTTTCATTTTGCTATTGTTTATCTCCACTGACTGGCCCAGCTACAAGCTGACTTATTAATAAACTAGAGCTCAGTGTGTGCAGGAAACTAAGGCGGCTTGGAGTTTCCCAGACTTCCTAGGATCAGGTTTATGGAGGAGAAAGAAGATGGTGGAAACCTTCGCTTCGCCTTAAAAAATCTTCAGCAGGTCACCCTTAGGTTCTATCCATTTACCACACCCTCCACCATCTTTAAGAAGCTATGGAATAATCGTGCTGGAGACCACCAGAAACAGGCACTCTAATATGGAAGCAGAGAATAACTTATTTTGCTAAACCAAACTCACTTCCTCTGTGAGTTCACATTTAGCTAATGAATTTTTGTATCTATGCAAAGACAGAGAATCAGTCTTATTCCAATGTGATTAAAATAATTGCCTCTGCAAATATTTTGCAACATCACAAAGGGGTTGCGTTCATGCCTGTTTCATCTCTATGTACCCGACTTCATCTTTTTTTCCAAAATGACCAGAAATTAGCCCCTCTCAGAAGGTCTCTACATTATTTCTGAGGGTTTCCCAGAGAACTACCCCATGTATATTCCTGACAAAGTCTAACTAATACTTCCAGTCTAGCCTCCCCCTCTTGCCGTCATGCTGCTGCCTCTGTGGCTAACGACCTGTGGAAGAAACCCCCATGCACGGTGATCCTCTTACTACCAACCCCTGCTCAGTATCATACACAGCTCATGCTCTCTCTCTCTCCCAGTACCTCTCTCTCTGTCTCTCTCTCCCCCATTACTGCTGAGGTGCCCCCATCCTACTTCTTCAGTGTCCTATAACACAAATGAGACCAGGCTGTGGCTTTCAGAGAGACCCCGGGGAAGGTTTGGGGTTCATAGAAACGCAACGCAAGTAACAGTTACATTATTTATAACAACCTGCTATTGTTGAAACTCAGAGACCCAAATCCTACCTAAGAGTCTCTGACTCCCAGAGATTCCCATGTGGTGCAGAATAACTGAACCCCGACCAGTAGAAATCCAGGCTCAGTTGCCTTTCAACCCCATGAGAGGGGGTCCTTCCCTGCAAGTCCTGCCCCATGTCCTGCTTCAGGACTGACCTCACTCCAGGATGAATGGCAGTGGGTATGTAACTCTCCTCAGGAGAATTGCATCGTTTTCCTGGGTATGGACTAGCCCCTTGGCCCGGTAACTCAATCACAAGAGTTATCAGGATATTTCTCCAAGTCCACTATGTGGGCTGGACCAAGTCCATTTCAATTCTTTTTCATGTTTTTGGTTTTGGTTTCTCCAGCATGAGATTAGGTCTGCTTAGCCTTCCCAGCATGGTCTAATCTTGCTTCCGTATCTGTAGTCATTGCAGAAATAAGAAAATAATAATTTATGAATAAACATTTATTTTTCAGACATAAAAGAGTCCACATTCAGATATTAATTTGTTTTTTTTTTTAAATCTCAAAGACATGGGATAGAGTCTTACTGATGTACCCAATTTACAGTCCAAAGCAGAACATTTAACTGCCCCTGCTCAAGTCCTGTACTGGGGTTATCTCCTTCATTCAGTTCTTCCCCAAGGGCAAAAGTTAGCTTGAGTAAAGGGAATCACAAAATCCAGTTTCCACCCAATAATGTAGAAAACACGTGCCATCTCGAAAACAGCAGCCTAGTTACACAAGAACTCCACTGTCCCCTCTGAGCTCCTTGTTGCACTTGTGTAAAGTTCCTCCAGTTCTCTGTAACATTCTGCAGTCATTGCTTCCTAAATTTAACTGGTCAGAATTGGTATATGGCCATAGATTCTGTATCGCAGAATGGATTTTAAACGAACATCCAGAAAAGAAACATATTTCAAATAAAAGAAAAGCAACACTTCTTTTTTCTTCTTGTTTGTTTTTGTTTAAGAAAATCACAAACAGCAATGACAAAAATCTCGGAAAGTTTTTTTTTAATATAGAGTTATTTTAAGAGTAGAATTCAAAATATTTTACACATAAAAAAAGGTCTTGATGATGTAGAATTTGAAACTTCTAAAACTTGAAAACTTTTAGCTTACAATTTGGAGTCCCGCTGAGGCAAAAATAGACAAGCAAAGTTTGAAGAGGATCAGATCCTTTTATATCGGATTTTTAGATATTGTTAGTTGAAAACAACACTAAAATTCCAGCTACTGCCTTATTAATAATGCATGTCGAGATAATATTGTAATGCCACCTTGATGATGCTTTCTTTAAAGCTGACTTGATCAACGCAGTAGTATAGTGGTTTATAAATTTGGGATAAATTAGGACAATTTATTTATGAATGGCTTAACAACTGCTGCTTGGCTAAATGTTTTGCAGGTTCACTGAATTCCACTAGATGGAAAGAAGTGTTTTTATTTTGTTTATCATGGCCAAACCAGTCATCTAGTGCTGCTAAGGCAGCTGTCATAGTCTGTTGGCCAGAACTCTACCTTTATCTGTGAAAGAGGACACTAGCTTGGTCGTTTTCAGCTAATTGGCAGTAAGCAACTGGTCAAGGCTGTAAAGTGCAGATACTTCTGAAGCAATATCTTTAAACTCTGAGTTGCAATCCATTAATGGTCATGAAATCAGCTTAGTGGATTGCATCTGGCATTTTTTAAAAAGTGCAATAGAGTAAAAAATAGTATAAACACAGTAAAAGTAAGTATGGTTTTGGGATATTTTAAAGTTTTATTTATGTTTTCACTCATATATAAACCACTACGTATGTATATATACATATATCATTATATATAAACTAGTATGTATGTATACACACACATAACAGTTACTTTTGGACAATGTATTCTTACTGTATGTCACAGTCAAAATAATTAAAAAGTCACTGCTCTAATGGCAGTGGGGGAAACCACAGCCATCAAATCTTCTCTTATCAGTGGAAAACATTTTAAATATATACCAACCATTCCCTTTGTTCAGCCTTGGATAGTCTTCCCAATACTTTGCTTTCTTCAACAGGCCGTGAAAACCTCACAAGGAAACTCTGTCTACAAAATCATGATGTCAACATCCCCAAATGCACCGTGTCTCAACCCTTTTACCCCTAGAGCACAAGAGAAAAATGATGTTCACATGCATCTGAACCACGCAACCCTTTGGCCATACCTAGATTTCAGGGCTGTAGGAGAGATAAGGCCTTGGTTAGAGGAAATTCCTTGAGAGCTCTCTATAACTTCATCTCTTTCTCTCATTCAAAAAAGCACAAGGCGATGGAAATTAGTGATGGTGGTTAGGATAAATTTGGATCCACTCTAATACTTTTTTAAAAAGAAGAAAGTAAATCATTTACAAGCTTCAATTTGTAACAGCTCTTATTAATAACAAAGATTTGAGGCATACCTCACAACTGTGTCGTTAAGACCATGTAGTAGAGAATTGTAGAGAGCTGAGAGTATATTCAGCTATCTCTCTCTCTACTTTTCCAGAACCGCACAGTTTTCCATACAACTGGCCAATTCAGTATCTTTTGCAGAGGACATCCAAGTGCCAAACTCAAGGTGGCGTGCCTAAGAAGTAGTACCTAAGAGCTGCCAGAACAGGGAATGCTCATGATTTTAAAAGTTCCTGAAGGTTCATAAGTGTGAATGATTTTCCTCAAGGGTCTCTTCTTTTTTGAATTAAGATTAGTTATGGAACATACTCATCTTCTCCCCCACTCCCCGCCCCTTTTATTCCCTCTTTAGGTTTAGGGCTTTGGATAAAGAACAGGTTTGGGGTTTGAAGGTTTGTGGGTGATAGAAATGCAAAGAGCAGGTCATGATAGGTGAAAAGTTCCTGTATTTCAGAACTCAAAACTTCATCTGCCTTTGAAGGGAAATGGAAATTCAGGGAATTGAAGGGACTTGCCAAAAGTCATGAGGCTTACTAATGACAAAGACAGGGGAATCCTCCTGGTACTGAGATTTTCCCGACTGTAGCAGCAGTTCTCCAGGAAAGGATTACCCTCCAGCCTGTGTGACTTATTAGCAACTCTTCCAACTGATAGTAGTTGTATCTCTCAGAATGAGGCGTGTCAGGCCTTGTGGCTACTTTGGGAGAAGAAATAACAAAGGGAAAATTTTGAGACACTAAGAAAGTGCAACTTAATCTATTCATTTAGCCAATCATCATTTAAGTCATAGGCACATAGGATACAAAGATGGACAAGATCAATCCTACTCTCACAGTGTAGCACAGAAAAAGGTCATAATGGTGGCGTAAACTGGTACCACATGTAAAGAGAAGCAGTGATTAATTTTGCCTGGAGCTTGAGCTGGTATAGAGGTGTGGGAGTATGTGGGTGTCGGGGGCTCACCCAGAAACCAGGTCAGCTGTGAAGATAACTACTTATGTCAGCAGTCTCTTGGAGAGGCCAGGTGGTCTAGTGAAAGATTCTCAATCTTTAATGTGGAAGTCCTTCTAGAAGGCATACTGTGATTTAGTAGGCAGGGCGGTAGAGCCTGAGATTCTGCATTTCTAACTAGATCCAGGTGGTTCCTTGCTGCTGTTCCACAGAGCACACCATGAGGAGCCTAGGTCTAGTAAAATGAGTAGGGATTTTGCATCAGAGAAAAGTGAATTTTCATACCAACCCTGTCTTCCATAGTTGGTGATCTTTGAGTAAATTACTGAGACTCATCTTTCTGTAAAATGGCTATAATGTCATATATCATACAGCTTGTACAAATTGAATGCGATTATAAGCATAATGCTCAAGACAAAGTAAAAGCTCATTTAAAATTAGTTCCTGGGCTTCCCTGGTGGTGCAGTCTGCCTGCCGAGGCAGGGGACACGGGTTCGTGCCCCGGTCTGGGAAGATCCCACATGCCGCGGAGCGGCTGGGCCCGTGAGCCATGGCCAATGAGCCTGCGCGTCCGGAGCCTGTGCTCCGCAACGGGAGAGGCCACAACAGTGAGAGGCCCGCGTACCGGAAAAAAAAAAAAAAAAAATTAGTTCCTTGGGGCTTCCCTGGTGGTGCAGTGGTTGAGAATCCGCCTGCCAATGCAGGGGACATGGGTTCCATCCCTGGTCCAGGAAGATCCCACATGCCGCAGAGAAACTAAGCCCATGTGCCACAACTACTGAGCCTGTGCTCTAGAAGCTGTGAGCCACAACTACTGAGCCCACGTGCCGCAACTGCTGAAACCCACGCACCTAGAGCCCGTGATCCGCAATGAGGGAAGCCACTGCAATGAGAAGCCCATGCACTGCAACAGAGTAGCCCCCGCTCGCAGCAGCTAGAGAAAGTCCACGCACGGCAACTAAGACCCAACACAGCCAAAAATAAATAAATCAATTTATTTTTTAAAAAAATTATTTTCTTATCTATCGATTTTGAATACACAATAAACAATTGCTTTAGAAATAAATTTGTCTCCAAAGAACAAAATTCACTTAGAAAAGCCTTCTCATATGAATCCATTCAAAGTCTCATGACCCTTTTTCAAAGTAAATATCCGTGATATGTATTTGTTTTTACAGCAAATTAAGGCATTAAGATTTTCCCTGAGGCAATAACAAAACAATGACCAAGTCAGATAAGAATACAGGAAGTATTATGCCTAGTCGCATAACCTAACCGCTAACCCATTCAACCTTGTCCTTAATGAAGTAACATAATTGATGGGTGAAACATGGGGAATTTTGGAACTTCCCAGTATAGCTAAGGGAAAAGGCCTTAATGAAGTTTTATAAACCTAAACTCTCTTTAATGTGCTAGGGAATAGATAATCTGAAATAAAACAGTAACCACACTTGCACAGGGCATTAGTGTTTCTTTTATTCATGCATCAAGTACTTAGAGCCTCAGAAAAACTGTGAGAGTTGGGAAGGTAAGATATTTTCATCTCTAGTCTACAAACAAGGAAACTGAGACCCAGAGAGGTGAAGTGACTGACACAGTCTACTGCAAATTAAGTAACAAAAAGCCCTGGCTTAGGTGGCTTACCTCCGAGTATCCCGTTTTGTTTTGCCGGGAGTGGGAGGTGAGCGTGGGGAGGGAGGTGGGAGTGAGAGGCTAGAGGTTTGTGTTGGGGGTGGATGGACAGTGGGCAGCAAAGAGGTCCTGGGAGTGGAGTGCTTCTTTGCCTCTGGGTGACTGTGTCTTCAAAGATTTAGTGCCTGTGTTCTCAGGGACATTCATTAGGCTAGAGTTAAGTAAATCACATTGAAGAGGGAACAAAATCATTTTCAAAACATGAGATTTTAGAATGTTTTGGCAAATTCACAAGTTGCGTTTTGGGGATTCACCCAATATTTTTGATTTCAATATGCCTTCTTTTTGGCTTCAAGTTTTTTTCCTGTTTTCTTTATTTTTTTTTTCTGATAAAATTCCAATTTAAGGGAGTTGGCAAATTATTAAAACACTTATATGAAATTCAGATTTCCTTTTTCCTGCGTATATTCCAATATTTATTAACACCTGGGAAGCATAAAATTATTTTAATGAAGAACATATAAGTAATGGGATTAGCACCTTATATTTTAAGTAGAATTGCTATCTTGTACACTATGACAAGTCATTTTGATTCTTTTTTTCTTCAGATAAAATTTGTGTACTGTTGAAATTGAAAGATGAACTAAATTGGAAGACAGTATAAGCAATACTTTAGAAAACTTAATAGCATATACCACTAGAAGATAAACTAGTTTATTTGACGTGCTACTCTCCAGAGATCTTTAATCATTACTTTTAGACTCAGTGGTCATAGATGTTTATGAAAATGACAGGGGACAATATTCATTCACCAAATACTCTTGATAAATGTTCACTGGGCACAGTTGAAAACATGATAGAGAAGGTCTTGCCCTTCAAGGAGCTGACATTCCAGTACTTTCTCAAATATTTTCTGATCATGAAATACTCTGTTCAGCTTTTTGGGGTTGGATATTTTATTATATTTTTTTAAGAAATTGTTTTAGAAGATTCAGAGTACGAAGACTCTGAGCCCACCTCCTCCCGTGGGCACACCAAAATTACTATTTACAGAGAAAATATCAATGAGAACAACCTGAAGACTAGCAGAAAAACTTTTCCACAACTAAAGATACAATATAATGAAGAATCCAAAATGAGATGGTTTGGAGGGGCAGAAGTGTGGTATAGTCAAAAAAATTTTTAATTAGCGATTGATTACACCATGTTGAATGTCTGTCCTTCACTACGTATTAAATTCCTTGAAGGCAGGAACCGTATCTCGGCTTTCATACTTCTGTAGTGACCAGCAGAGTGATTTGCTTATAATAGGCACTCAATAAACATTTGTGAATTCAACTTTTTGGATGGAACTATCCAGAGAGTTTGATGAACTGACTGCATTAAGTAATTTATTAGATAAACATATTTTTGATCCTAAATGCTCTGCTGCTTTTCAGGATTAAATATGAACCTGGGGTGAAGAGCCAATTAGGCTCTTTGAAAGCACATAACTAGTCCTCTTCCTCTTTAAAGAGGAAAGAAAAAAAATTATTTGAGCATTTTTTCCCTAATAATAATATCTCTCGCCCTAGTCAATAGTTCATGGTTGTTACAAAGCAATAAAAGTGGTCAACAATATGTAGGTGCCTACAGGTCAGCACATGTCAAAACTCAAATCCCAAATAGATTATGTGTCATCAGGCTGGATTTATAGAAACAATGACATTTAGGAATTCCCTACAATCACAAATATTACTGGTCGAGTGAGTGCTTTAAATGAACTTGCCTATCTCAAGAGCATCAAATATCCAGAAAATGAAAGGGCATATCTTTCCTTATAAAAACAACTGTCTCTGTGGAAGCTTGTTATTCACTTCTATTCTAAATATGAAGCATGCAGCCCAATATTTGCTTCAGATAATTGTCTGTTTCTTCTAAGACCTATAAGGATCTAACAAATGATATTATTTCTTAAAGCAAGTATTGTTAAGATCATGCTTTATAACAGTATTGACGCTATCAACCTTTTTTTTTTTTTGCTCAGCGTATTTCCCATCTATTTTGTCACCATTGCTCAAATTATTTAATAATTAAACTGGATTATCTGGCTCCCAATAAAATGTAAGTAACAAAACAAGCTGTTTAGCTTTGCCAATTATGTTGAGGACTGACCAGAGGGTAATAGTTTACGTTTCTTAGTAAGGGAAGAGCCACAGGTGGTGGCAGTTGAATCTAAGACCATCCAATGTATTTAAAGAATCTGATAGAACCAGTGTTGTGCTGGTAAATGTTTAACAACCACCTCTCTGAGAAGAAAAGAAAGGAAAATAGTCCTGATTTATAGTGTTTGTTAATTTCATAGTATAAACTGCCACCATGGCCAGTTTCAAGCTGAGGATGTAAAGTCATTGAACTCAGAGGTGGGAAGAGATACCATAAGTGGCTCTTGGGACTCTGTAGGATATGGCTCCAGCCCTCACACTACCCAGTATAAAATGCACAAAATAGATCACCTCTTAACAACACTGCTTAAAAAATGCTCCAGGTCTGATCTTATAGAATGATTGACATTCAGAAGAAAGGAATTCCAAGACATGTCTAAATATATAAAGCCCTTCTAGAATAATGGGGATAACATTTCATGGACATTTGGAAAATAAGTTCAAGACATTAGCTTTGGTAGCAGAGGTAGATGGTATCATTTTTTTTTTCAAGATATTGTCATCTAATGTTATATGATTTTGATGGGTGAAACTTCACTAGAAGTCTTAAGAAGTAAAAAGTATATTATTCATTATTGTCAGGGAATAAGTATTTTGCAGGCCCAATTTTTGAAAATTAACTAAAATTTATCCCTCTAATCAAAATGTTTGAATATTATTCTAATCATATTACCTTAAAACTCGGGGAAGTGATAGCAATTCTCTGGCTTCCCAGAAAATGCATTACATTCCTAGTTCTTCGTTTAGGACATTAAAAAAGACTTTAGACTGATCTGTGAAGCGCTGCAGTGCACTAAGGAGTTATTTAAATAAATTGGGCTGCAGGGGTCCCCTGCACACTGTTGTGTGCTTGAGTATTTGGGTTGACTTTTTATATTTCTCCCTTTGTTTCATCCATTTGTGCCCACTGTGAGCTGTTGCTTGTCCTCTGAGTGACAGCCTCTGGCTATTTCACTGCCTCCTCTTTTCTAATTCGCTCCTTCTAACCTGCTGAGGGCTAGGGAGCAAAGCAGCTAGCCCACCTTCTTTGCCTTCTGAATAAAATAGACTCGGAGAGAGGGCCTGGGGGGAATTAAAGGGCAACTATTTCAATCCATCAATTTTGACATCTCATTTCCCTCCTGGAACTTCATCTGTACATTTCCTAAAACAAAGGAAAAAGGTACCCGTGTGACCATAATCCTGTACCATTGAAGCTGGGACTGAGATCTCTATTGTCCACAAACTAAGATATTACTATTGTCTCTCATCTTACACCACCTTGAAATATTGAGTGCCTTTTTTTCTATCTCAGGACATCTCAAAGAAGAGACCTGTCCTACTATTCAGAGTTGGATTCCTGACATGAAATCTGTTACCTTTGACTCCTCCTATTCAGGGTTCTCTATTGCCTCTAAATTGCCATCTATAGTCACACAAAGACAATTCCACTTACAATTTGGTATTATCTTTCTTCCACAGCCTTTCCCCTCCCAACACCCACGGTGAAATTTACATACAGAAATGCACAGATCTTGAGTGTACGGTTTAATGAATTTTGATCAATGTATATAGCTAAGCATACACCACCTTAATCACAATATAAAATTCCATCACCCCAGAGAGTTGTATCATGCCACTTTCAATCAATTCCTACCCCTCATAGGCAATACCTGTTCTGATTGCCTGTTCCTGAATTTTGTCTCTGACTTCTTGGGCTCCACATACAGTTTTGTGGATTTAGCTATCTCGTTGTATGTATCAGTGGTTCGTTCCTTCTCATTGCTGAGTAGCACTCCAATGTATAAATATAATACAATCAACAACTGTTTCCCAATACCCAGCACCTAAATCTACCAGTAAAATTTTGCTAATTTGCTTTATCACGTATCTATTCTCCCATTCATCCATCAATTCATTATATTTTTGGCTGCGTTTCAAAGTCAGTTGCAGACATTAGTACACTTTACTCCTAAACACTTTAACATGTATATCACTAACTAGAGTTAATATTTGTTTCTGGGTTTTTTTTTTTTTGGTAACATTTATATACAGTGACGTGCATAAATCTTAAGTGTACGTTTGATGAATTCAGGTGAATGTAACCCAAACTTATACCAAGATATGGAACATTTCCATTATGTCAGAAAGTTCCCAGTCAATCCCTCCCTCCACTCACCATAGGCAACCATTGTTATGAACTTTTTATCATAAATTAGTTTTAACTGTTCTAGAATTTTATGTAACTGGAGTCATACAGGATGTACTCAGTCTTTGGTGAAAGGCTCCTTTGACTTGCCATGTTTTTTCTGTTGTTTGTATAAGTAGTTGTTCCTTTTTTTTTTTTTTTTTTGCTGAGTGTATTCCATTGAATAGATATACCACTGTTGTTCAGCCATTCTCCTGTTCATGGGTTCATGGACACCTGGGCTGTTTTCAGTTTTTGATTGTTATCAATAAAGCTGCTAGGGCTTCCCTGGTGGCGCAGTGGTTGAGAGTCCGCCTGCCGATGCAGGGGACACGGGTTCGTGCCCCAGTGTGGGAAGATCCCACATGCTGTGGAGAGGCTGGGCCCATGAGCCATGGCCGCTGAGCCTGCGCGTCCGGAGTCTGTGCTCTGCAACGGGAGAGGCCACAACAGTGAGAGGCCCGCGTACTGCAAAAAAAAAAAAAAAAAAAAAAAAAAATTAATAATAAAGCTGCTATAAATTCTTACACTTCTTTTGTTTTCCTTTCTCTTGGATAAATTCCTAGGAAAGGAATTGCTAGGTCATAGGGTAGGTTTATGCTTAGTTTTACAAAAAATTGTCAGACTGTGTTTAAAGTGTTTGCTCCATTTTACACACCTACCAGCAGTGTATGAGTCCCAGTTGCTCCACATCTTCACCAACACTTGGTGTAGTCAGTCTTTTAAAATTTAGCTATCCTAATGGGTGCAAAATGGTATCTTATTGTGGTTTTTATTTACATTTTCTTAATGACTGATGATATTGAGCATCTTTTAATGTTCTTTTTGGTCATCCATATATCTTCCTTTGTGAAGTGTTTGTTCGTGTATTTTGCCCGTTTAAAAAGTTAAGTAGGGCTTCCCTAGTGGTGCAGTGGTTGAGAGTCCGCCTGCCGATGCAGGGGACATGGGTTTGTGCCCCGGTCTGGGAAGATCCCACGTGCCACGGAGCGGCTGGGCCCGTGAGCCATGGCCGCTGAGCCTGTGCTCCGCAACGGGAGAGGCAACAACAGTGAGAGGCCCACTTACCACAAAAAAAAAAAAAAAAAAAAAGCTAAGTATATTTATTGTTGGATTGTATGAGTTCTTTATATATTCTGTCAGACATACATAATTAAATACTTTATCCCAGTCTGTGGCTTGCCTTTTTACTTTCTGAACAGTGTATTTTGATGTGCAGAGTTTTTATTTTGATGAAATCCAATTTATTACGTTTTTATGGTCAATGATTTTTGCGTTGTGTTTAAGAAACCTTTTCCAATTCCAAGGTTGCAAAGATATTCTGTTTTCTTCTGGAAGCCTCATATTTTGAGCTTTTACATTTAGCACAGTAATTTTAAAAGCATCTTTTGAATTCCAGAAAACACTGCTAATATATGCATTGGTAGTATACAAAAGTGAGAACCAACAGCTAACTTCATTATCTTAATTTTAAGTCTTCTCTCTTGAACTATTTGTTTACATTTCTAAATGCTACTCAAATTGTTGTGTTGTAAATGACAGGAAGGAAGCAATTTATCCTCATTCCCAATATGCCAGGAGAAAATCCATTTTGCAGTCTTGTCCATCTGTTGAATGAATGTTTCCTCGTTTGTGAGCTGACTAGGAACCAGACTCATTTCTGGATTGGCCAGCATGCCCAGGGCACTCATGCAGTATGCTCAAATACAGGATGGGTTCAGGCACAGTGCTGTAAACAGTGCTGTATGAAGTTTGCCGACTTTGAGAGGCAAACTCAAATCTTGACTAAAACTGTCATTCAGACTCCTGGATCAGCTGTGTATCTTTAACAATATTGTCTTAAAGTTCAGAACTTCCAGAACCTTATGGAAGTTTTGTTAACTGAAAATGATGACACTACACTATGGAATGTTTTTAGTAAACAGTGCATACATTTGTGAGTGTGAGTGTGGGTGTGTGTTCACAATAAAATGCACAGAACGTCTCTTCAGTGAGGTCTCCAGCATTCCTCACTGACAAATTGTGAAAGACCCTTGATAATCTCAGGGAATTCTCTCTCAGGCAGATTTTTTTCCTTTCCCATCATGCCAGTCCTGCTTTTTCTGTTGATCCTTCTCTCAGGATCACGCACTAGTTGGTGCAGGAACAATTGCTTCTTTGTCTTTAGTCATTTAACACCAATTGCAGAGAGGGTTCTGCTGTTTGTGTGCATGTCTCAAAGCACAGGTTTTTCAATTTTTTTTTTTGACTCTCACCAACCTCTTTTCCATAACCCTAACTAACCTTGTATTAATCTTACAGAGCAAAAGGAGGTTCCCTGTGCCTCCAGCACACTCTGTACAATTCCTGGCAATGACTGGTATTCTGGCCCCCAGAACAGCAGCTGGTTCTCGAGCAATTCTGCTTGTATCTTTACACTATGGCAAGGGGCAGGGTTATACACCTCACTTTGGCCTTTGATAGAACAGTTTCTGGATATTCCAGATTGAACATGGTTTGAGAGAGTTCTTGGACTTCAGTGTTCTTGAGGGTCACTTTTGACATCCCCTTGATTCCAGTGGTTTTGCCCCTCATTGCACTTCAGTTAATTCCCTGAGTACACAGTCTGCATAGACTAGTATGATTTGCCTAAAAACAGAAAAATATTTAATTTAAAATATATCTCCATATTTTAAGATAAGAAATGGGATTCCCATGATGTCAACTAATCAGCAGAACTGAAATGTTCACTTTTTAACAGTTGTTTTGGCTTTTTACCAACACAGCCTTTGCTGAAATTCTTACCACTTTAATTTATGCAAGTTAGTCATTCTCAATCCACAACTGGTTTACTCTAAAAATATGGACATTTAATTATACAAAAGTCAGTAAATACAATAGTTTTTTTTTTTAAGATTTATATATTATTTATTTATTTTAATTTGTTTCTTTGGCTGTGTCAGGTCTTAGTTGTGGCACGCGGGATCTTCCTTGAGGCATGCAAGATCTTTTGTTGTGGTGTGTGTGGGCTTCTCTCTAGTTGTGGCATGTGTGTTTTCTCTAATTGTGGCACGCAGGCTCCAGAGCGCATGGGCTCTGTAGTTTGTGGCACACAGGCTCTCTAGTTGAGGCACATGAGCTCAGTAGTTGTGGCACACAGGCTTAGTTGCCCCGTGGCATGTGGGATCTTAGTTCCCTGACCGGGATCAAACCCATGTCCCCTGCAGTGTAAGGTGGATTCTTTACCACTGGACCACCAGGGAAGTCCCAATACAATAGTTTTTGGCATGAGAATTCCTGGGAAAACATTTTAACCATCTAAAATATAATTAATTTAAAAACTAATTAGACTAAATAATATTTGGCAAATTCCTACCCTAAAGATAAACCATTCATATATTTTTTAAAAATTTGTTCATGCATGTTACCATGGAGACCGTGAATTCGAAACACACCAGCTAGTGCATTGTTCAGCTCTGCACTTCCTACTACAGATTTAAGTAATTCTGGCCTACTCATTTTGAGAGTTTGAGAACATAATATTGTTGCTTTAGTAAAAAAAAAAAAAAAAATCATGGTCAGCATTCAGGTGTGATCAATAAGTCAATAAGAATTAGATCTTACTTGTAATCTTTGCTCTTTCTAATGTGATAAAATTAGAAAGAGGTACATCACTTCCTGCAATTATTTATTTTTGTGGCAAATGTAATACCTCTGATTCATTCCTCAGAGTAGCAGGGCTTGATCAGGGCCTCATCTTGTAGAAAGGCTGAAAAAAAAAAAAGTTTATTTGGTGAATTAGGCAGGTGTCGTTTTTGACTAAAGCACCAAATAAGGCAATTTTGGGGCTCCGTTTCCTTTGCAAATGTCTTGAATATTATTCTCCATCTTCCTGCTGTACAGAATAGTTAGAACATTAGAAAAATGCACCTCTTTTTCAATGAGGTATATTTGTTGGCCTTTACAAGACCCATTCATGGTGAGCTCTCTCATAATAATGTTGCTTCTATCCCCACTGGGGATAAACCCACTGGGGTTTATCTAGAAAGTCAACATGGTTATTATTTCTCTATTGCTTCTTTTACTCTGAAAACTGGCAGAATAGGCATTCCTAACACTTTAATTCAACCGATTTCATAAAGGAATGATGTTACCAATAGCTAGAAAATATAGGTTCTGCATATGTGAGAACCCCTTCCCCAGCACTTCATGAGGACTTTGAAAGAGAAATGTCTTAGATTTGTTTTGTTTTGTTTTGTTTTGTTTGTTTTTAAAATGAATTGTCTGAAGCCCAGAGAATAGTCAGCGTCCATCCCACTCTGCCCTCCACCCAGCACCATCAAAACAAAAGTGGTCCTTTTTAGGGAATCTCTTTTTATTTTTTTCTCTGCCTCCCAACACTCCTGTGGAAGTTTGAAGCCGACCAATAGTAGCAATTGGGATTCCCAGCAAGGTTTTTATTCAGTAATGGTCAAATCATTAAAACAGCGCAATAATTTTCGTTCTTGTATAAAAATGTTTCTGCCACAGCAAACAATGAAATTGTTTCATTGCGAGTACAGAAAAGACTGGCTCTTTAGGTTTTCCTACTTGACTCTATATGGAAAATATTTCAATAATAGTTCATTAATATATTTCTTTCCAATAATTAAAATATGAATATTTAACCATATAATTACATCTCACCTCAGGAGAGAGATTATGTGTATAATTTCCTCACCGATTCTTAGAGTATGGAACATTCTTTGCGATCTCAGAGATGACATTTCTTTCATGCACTTAACTTGGAGCATATACCATGTACTTCTGGTACATCTAGGCTGTAGTTAATCTGTAAATACCAACTTTGAGAGTGAGCTAATGGGAAAGGAGCTACCACTTTGAATCTGCCCAATAGATGGTCTGTTCCAGAGCACAGAGATGAAGTAGGCCTCCTTCCCCATTTTTGCTGGTTTGGACATGGAGGTTGGGGGACCATTTCTCTGCCTTCGGGAAGCCTCAGCCCTCCCCTCCAAGGAGAGCCAGGACAGATGGGCAGTGTATTTGACAAGAAACCCCGGCATCCTTGCTTCAACGCCCTTCTACTCCACTTTAAAAGCAGTACTGTATTTCTCAAGTGTTGGAACTGGCAGCTCTGCCGGTCACTGGCTATGCTGAACAATCCTCCATTCAAATCAGGCAGCCCAAACCCAGAGTCAGTGGAAAGCTGTGATGGAGCACACAGAGGGAGGCCTCTCTGCCGTCCACTGTGTGGAGGGTGAGGGTTATGTCAGGCGCCCCGAAGATTCCAGAAGGGAGAATCCAGCAGAGTTCTTATACAGCATCTATTATACTAGTTTCACAAGGAGGGTTTACGAACTGGAAAAAAAAAAAAGTTTACCTTAGTTGGCTTCCTTTCACTGGTGCCACCATGGTCTGAGCCTCCTGAAATCTCCAAGCAGGAGGCCTCAGTCTCTCACCCTTACTCTGAGGCCTCTTCAGCCATGCCAGACTGTGTAGTACTGACATTTCTAAGTAAACATCAGAATAAAATGTTCCTTTTAAAGGAGCCAATGCAGGGCTGCAGAGAGGCGGTAAGGGAGAGTTTAGAAGTTGCAGCAAGGCAAGAAAAGAAAGAAGAGTGAAAAGGGGAGGAAGAAAGGGTAGGTGGAATCTGCCAATGAGTTTAAGTCATTTTTGACAAATAGTGTTGGCTTAATTTCCTAAGACTCATACCCTACCTGTCCGTGATGTAAATTCCCTTCTAACACCATCACTGCACATACACACACATACACACCACACACCCCACTCTTTCTCTGTACCATCCACACAGCTCAGCTTGGATCCTGTATTAGGTTCCTAGGACTTGCTATTATAAAGTATCAGAAATAAGGTGGCTTAAAACAACAGAAATTTATTGCCTTACAGTTCTGGAGACTTAAAGTCCAAAATCAAGGTACTGGCAAGGCCAGGCTCTGTCTGACAACTCTAGGGGAGAACCTTTTCTTGCTTCTAGTATCTGGTGTTTGCCAGCAATCCTTGGCGTTCTTTGGCTCATAGATGCATCTCTGCAGTCACACAACCGTCTTCTCCCCGTGTATCTTCACAGCATGTTCTCATGTGTGTCTGTCTCTGTGTCCAAATTTCCCCTTTTTCTAAGGAAACCAGTCATATTGGATTATGGAACATCCTAATGACCTCATTTTAAATTGATTACTTCTGACCCCACTTTCACCAGCGGACAGATCATCCAAAATGAAAATAAATAAGGAAACATAAGCTTTAAATGATACATTAAACAAGATGGACTTAATTGATATTTATAGGACATTCCATCCAAAAACAACAGAGTACACTTTCTTCTCAAGTACATTCTCCAGGATAGATCATATCTTGGGTCACAAATCAAGCCTTGGTAAATTTAAGAAAATTGAAATCATATCAAGTGTTTTTTCTGACCACAACGCTATGAGACTAGATACCACTTACAGGAAAAAATCTGTAAAAAATACAAACACATGGAGGCTGAACAATACATTACTAAATAACCAAGAGATCACTGAAGAAATCAAAGAGGAAATCAAAATATACTTAGAAACAAATGACAATGAAAACACGACGACACAAAACCTATGGGATGTAGCAAAAGCAGTTCTAAGAGGGAAGTTTATAGAAATACAATCCTACCTCAAGAAACAAGAAATATCTCAAACAACCTAACCTTACACCTAAAGCAATTAGAGAAAGAAGAACAAAAAACCCCCAAAGTTAGCAGAAGGAAAGAAATCATAAAGATCAGATCAGAAATAAATGAAAAAGAAATGAAGGAAACAGTAGCAAAGATCAATAAAACTAAAACCTGGTTCTTTGAGAAGATAAACAAAACTGACAAACCATTAGCCAGACTCATCAAGAAAAAAAGGGAGAAGACTCAAATCAATAGAATTAGAAATGCAAAAGGAGAAGTAACAACTGACACTGCAGAAATACAAAGGATCATGAGAGATTACTCCAAGCAACTATATGCCAATAAAATGGACAACCTGGAAGAAATGGACAAATTCTTAGAAAAGCACAACCTTCTGAGACTGAACCAGGAAGAAACAGAAAAAATAAACAGACCAATCACAAACACTGAAATTGAGACTGTGATTAAAAATCTTCCAACAAACAAAAGCCCAGGACCAGAAGGCTTCACAGGCGAATTCTATCAAACATTTAGGGAAGAGCTAAAACCTATCTTTCTCAAACTCTTCCAAAATATAGCAGAGGGAAGAACACTCCCAAACTCATTCTACGAGGCCACCATCAGCTTGATACCAAAACCAGACAAAGATGTCACAAAGAAAGAAAACTACAGGCCAATATCACTGATGAACATAGATGCAAAAATTCTCAGCAAAATACTAGCAAGGAGAATCCAACAGCACATTAAGAGGCTCATACACCATGATCAAGTGGGGGTTATCCCAGGAATGCAAGCGTTCTTCAATATATGCAAATCAGTCAATCTGATAAACCATATAACAAATTGAAGGAGAAAAACCATATGATCTTTTCAACAAATGCAGAAAAAGCTTTCAACAAAACTCAACACCCATTTATGATAAAAACCCTCCAGAAAGTAGGCATAGATGGAACTTACCTCAACATAATAAAGGCCATATATGGCAAACCCACAGCCAACATCGTTGTCAATGATGAAAAACTGAAACCATTTCCTCTAAGATCAGGAACAAGACAAGGTTGTCCACTCTTACCACTGTCATTCAACATAGTGTTGGAAGTTTTAGCCACAGCAATCAAAGAAGAAAAAGATACAAAAGGAATCCAAATCAGAAAAGAAGTAAAGCTGTCACTCTTTGCAGATGACATGATACTGTACATAGAGAATCCTAAAGATGCTACCAGACAACTACTAGAGCTAATCAATGAATTTGGTAAAGTAGCAGGATACAAAATTAATGCACAGAAATCTCTTGCATTCCTATACACTAATGATGAAAAATCTGAAAGAGAAATTAAGGAAACATCTCCGTTTACCATTGCAACAAAAAGAATAAAATACCTAGGAATAAACCTACCTAAGGAGGCAAAAGACCTGTATGCAAAAAACTATAAGACATTGATGAAAGAAATTAAAGATGATACAAACAGATGGAGATATATACCATGTTCTTGGATTGGAAGAATCAACATTGTGAAAATGACAATACTACCCAAAGCAATCTACAGATTCAGTGCAATCCCTAACAAATCACCAATGGCATTTTTCACAGAACTAGAACAAAAAATCTCACAATTTGTGTGGAAACACAAAAGAGCCCGAATAGCCAAAGCAATCTTGAGAAAGAAAAACGGAGCTAGAGGAATCAGGCTCCCTGACCTCAGACTATACTACAAAGCTACAGTAATCAGGACAATATGGTACTGGCACAAAAACAGAAATAAACATCAGTGGAACAGGATAGAAAGCCCAGAGATAAACCCACGCACATATGGTCACCTTATTTTTGATAAAGGAGGCAAGAATGTACAATGGAGAAAAGACAGCCTCTTCAATAAGTGGTGCTGGGAAAACTAAACAGCTACATGTAAAAGAATGAAATTAGAACACTCCCTAATACCGTACACAAAAATGAACTTAAAATGGATTAAAGACGTAAATGTAAGGCCAGACACTATAAAACTCTTAAAGGAAAACATAGGCAGAACACTCTATGACATAAATCACAGCAAGATCCTTTTTGACCCACCTCCTACAGAAATGAAAATAAAAACAAAACTAAACAAATGGGACCTAATGAAACTTAAAAGCTTTTGCACAGCAAAGGAAAACATAAACAAGGTGAAAAGACAACCCTCAGAATGGGAGAAAATATTTGCAAATGAAGCAACTGACACAGGATTAATCTCCAGAATTTACAAGCAGCTCATGCAGCTCAATATCAAAAAAAAAATAACCCAATCCAAAAATGGGCAGAAGACCTAAATAGACATTTCTCCAAAGAAGACATACAGATGGCCAACAAACACATGAAAGGATGCTCAACATCACTAATCATTAGAGAAATGCAAATCAAAACTACAATGAAGTATCACCTCGCCTCAGTCAGAATGGCCATCATCAAAAAAACTACGAACAGTAAATTCTGGAGAGGGTGTGGAGAAAAGGGAACCCTCTTGCACTGTTGGTGGGAACGTAAATTCATACAGCCACTGTGGAGAACAGTATGGAGGTTCCTTAAAAAACTACAAATAGAACTACCATACGACCCAGCAACGTACTACCGGGCATATACTCTGAGAAAACCATAATTCAAAAAGAGTCATGTACCACAGTGTTCATTGCAGCTCTATTTACAATAGCCAGGACATGGCAGCAATCTAAGCGTCCATAGACAGATGAATGGATAAAGAAGTTATGGCACATATATACAATGGAATATTACTCAGCCATGAAAAGAAACGAAATTAAGTTATCTGTAGTGAGGTGGATGGACCTAGAGACTGTCCTGCAGAGAAAAGTAAGTCAGAAAGAGAAAAACAAATAACGTATGTTAACACATATATATGGAATCTAAAAAAACAAACAAACAAAAAGATGGTTGTGAAGAACCTAGGGGCAGGACAGGAATAAATATGCAGACATAGAGAATGGACTTGAGGAAATGGGGATGGAGAAGGGTAAGCTGGGATGAAATGAGAGAATGGCATGGACATATATACACTACCAAATCTAAAATAGATAGCTAGTGGGAAGCAGCAACATAGCACAGGGAGATCAGCTCGGTTCTTTGTGACCACCTAGAGAGGTGGGATAGGGAGGGTGGGAGAGAGATGCAAGAGAGAGGAGATATGGGGATATATGTATATATATAGCTGATTAACTTTGTTATACAGCAGAAACTAACACACCATTGTAAAGCAATTATACTCCAATAAAGATGTTAAAAAATAAATTAATTAAAATTGATTACTTCTGTAATGGCCCTGTTTTCAAATAAGGTCACATTCAGAAGTACCAGGGTTAGGATTGCAACATACCTTTTTTTAGGTGACAACAGTTCAGCCCATAACACCTCCCACTGCTCTGTACTCACCTCCTCTAAGGTTGCCCACCACAGTAGAGGAGGGAAGAGGAACTTCTCAAGGGAAATGAATCTCTGGATCAGGGTAGTGGGATAAACAGGGTAAGTCTGGTTTCCTTAGCACCCCAAGGTGTAGAAATGAAGGCATCAGGGAGAAACAGACCCTTCATCTCTTGAGGACTCTCTGTGCACAGGCCTGTGTTAGGTGCTTTCACAACCATCTTGTGTCTAAAATCTGGATCACTCAGTTCCTTTTCACTTTGCCTTTTCCTCAAACCCCTCCGGAGAATTTTTGCCCCATAGGAGACTATGGATATTAGTTAAAAATCACCCAGACCAAATTCTGAATTCTATAGATGAAGAAACTGATGGTCAGAGAAGCTAAATAATCTCTCCAGTGGTGCACAACTGTTTAGTGTCAGAGCTAAGTCTAGAATCCAATTTTATTAACTCTCACTCCATCAATCTCTGTTTCAATGTTACCTTCTGATTTGACTTGACATTATTTACAGAGGGGAAATAAATTTAACCTTTTTTAACTCCTGGCCTTTGAGGGAGATGAAATCCCAAACAGAGCATATAGGAGGGTTGGCAGACCATGCTTGGAACTCTCCCTGGGGTCATGCCACTTCCTAGTTATTTCCCCACAGGACAGGAACAGATTGCCTATGACCAGAGTATAATATGTATGTCTTGCACCAAAATAACTCTGCCCTTGCCAGGACCTGTGTAGAAGATGGGAATTCAGAGAGAAATGGATACAACCCCTGCCTTCAAGGAGTTCCTGGTCTTGTAGAAGATTCAGAAATTTAAGAAATTAATCCCACTCTAATGGCATAAGCATCACAATAGAGATTTTAAACAAGTGTGGGTGGAAGTTCAACCATGCCTAACAGTTGAATGGTTCCCAAGGATGAGTTTACCAGGCACCATCAGTGGAGCTGGAGTGTCCAGGAAGAGAGCCTGCCATGGCATCTAGTGTTCTGGAGACCAGCAAAGGTCTGCAGTGGCTGTCTGTGTAGGGTCCTTGGGGCAAACAAGTCACAAGAGTCAAGAAAGAAGAGAGGATAGGGAGGTTGGAGCCAGTTTCTTAAGATTATTGCATTCTATATGCCATAATTCAGACTTTGTCCATGGGTAGCAAAGGCCCAAAGTTGGTTTTAAAGCAGGGGAATGACAGAAATTGGATTTCTGTCTCAGAAGACAGGGAGAAATTGTGGCTGGGGCCAAGGAATCCTTGGAAGCACCAAACTTCACCTCCCTCATCAATGGCTAACACCAGCTCAGGACCTTCCGCCTGAAGTAACTGACATCAGGTGACACCCCTAACCTCCAACTGGCTTCCAATCTCACCTTAGGGCCTCCAAGAAAAGCAGGAGCCCCTAGTGCACACTGAATGCCCAGTTTACCTGTGAGAAAACCCAGCTCCACTACCACAAAGAAAAGCCCCTGACAAGTTATTGGGAAAGAGTCAGCAGGAAGGAGTCCCTGACATTTCAGAAATCCCTTCCCCCTCTCTTTGTCCTTCGCAGTCCGTGTCATTAATTTCCAGGCCGTCTCCATAGCAGAGTCCAAAGAGCACCTTGGTATGTATGTGGGAGTGTTATCCGGTGGAGCCCTTTGGAGCCATCGGTATGTTTTGAGTTTGATACCCAAGCAAGCTCTGAGTGGTGGATGAAGCCGCTTTCCCCAAAGGTTAAAAGTAATAAGACCGTCTTTGTGCCCTTGTGGTTTGATTTTTCACAGGCTATTATGAAGGCTGTGGGGGGTTGGGGTTTTATCCATATAATTTGCATGTTAATGTTTGGTCTAAAAATATGCGCTGAGAAAGGAAAAAACATACTTTAAAACATGCTTCAAGGGAACAGCACTCAACTATTACGATCCAAGTGCCTTGCAGTAAGTAAAAAGACATCAATTCATTTCACATTAATTTTAGTTATTGCAGGCTTTAAGATGTCAATAGTTACACAGAGTTCCAGTAAAACATTGTATTTATATGCTTATTAAACTCAGAATAGATTAAGGAAATTCAAGAAGAGATTCTTTCAGAGTTTTCAGTTTTTCTCCTCTCTTCCTCAACAAACATGTCTCAGCCACTTGCTGTGGGCCTCAGACTGTGCTGGATATTGGGGTTCCCCAACCTGTAGCTCCCCAACATCTTTTTTTTTTATCTAACAGATCTTTATTGGAGTAAAATTGCTTCACAATACCGTGTTAGTTTCTGTTGCACAACAAAGCGAATCAGCCATATGCATACACATGTCCCCATATCCCCTCCCTTTTGAGCCTCCCATCCTCCCTATCCCACCCCTCTAGGTCATCCCAAAGCTCTGAGACGATCTCCCTGTGCTATGCTGCTGCTTCCCACCAGCCAACTATTTTACATTCTGGAGTGTATATATGTCGATGCTACTCTCACCTCACCCCAGCTTCACCCTCCCATCCCATGTCATCAAGTCCATTCTCTATGCCTACCTGTTTATTCCTGCCCTGCAACTAGGTTCATCAGTACCATTTTTTTTTAGATTCCATATATACGTGTTAGCATACGGTATTTGTTTTTCTCTTTTCTGACTTACTTCATGCTGTATGACAGACTCTAAGTCCATCCACCTCACTACAAATAACTCAATTTCGTTTCTTTTTAGGGCTGAGTAATATTCCATTGTATATATGTGCCACATCTTCTTTATCCATTCATCTGTTGGTGGACACTTAGCTTGCTTCCATGTCCTGGCTATTGTAAATAGAGCTGCAGTGAACATTTTGGTACATGTCTCTTTTTGAATTATGGTTTTCTCAGGGTATATGCCTAGTAGTGGGATTGCTGCGTCATATTGTAGTTCTATTTTTAGTTTTTTAAGGAACCTCCATACTGTTTTCCATAGTGGTTGTATCAATTTACATTCCCACCAACAGTGTAGGAAGGTTCCCTTTTCACCACACCCTTTCCAGCATTTATTGTTTCTAGCTTTTTTGATAATGGCCATTCTGACTGGCGTGAGGTGATACCTCATTTTAGTTTTGATTTGCTTTTCTCTAATAATTAGAGATGTTGAGCAGCTTTTCATGTGCCTCTTGGCCATCTGTATGTCTTCCTTGGTGAAATGCCTGCTAGGTCTTCTGCCCATTTTTTAACTGGATTGTTTGTTTTTTTGATATTGAGCTCCATGAGCTGTCTGTATATTTTGGAGATTAATCCTTTGTCCGTTGTTCCATTTGCAAGTATTTTCTCCCATTCTGAGGGTTGTCTTTTTGTCTTGTTTATGGTTTCCTGCACCCCAGCATCTTATCAGGAGCTGAAATAAAGTTGGAATGGGCTTACTGCCAATCCTTTTCAAAATAAAAGAAAAGGAAACCATATTGCAGTGATCAAATTCATAAGGAATTTTCTGATTTGTGTGAATCAGGATATGAAATTTTTCTCCTAGAGGGGTAAACAGAGAATTCATCTTGAGGAAAATAGTATGTGCAACTAGGAGTTTGGGCTCTCTCCTCTGAAACTTGTCTGAGAGGGTGAGCCTCTTGGGAATTTCTGCAGGGTGGCTTGAGAGGAACTGCTGTCACCTGCTGAATCACCCTCTGCACATCCTGGCCCGCCTGCCTCCTCCCTGGGGGGTGTCTGCCCTTTTAGTAAAGGCCACAGTTGCTTAGAGAAAGATGAGATCACCATCTGCATGAGTTGCAGGGATGGCCAGAGAAAGGCCTCTTCAGATGAATTGTGTCCACCCTCAGGAGGTAGGAAGACTACCCTTTCCTGTGTACTTAACCTAGCCCTTTGGACAAATAATAAATATAACTTGGAGGTTCTTCACAGCTTTCTTCACAATTTCCATTCCCTCAATGTCTTGTGGAAAGAACTTTTCATGTCTCTATCTTCATATATAAAATTTTGTGTTAATGCATGAAACTTTAACAATAACAATAAAAAATACAGTGAGAGTGAAAACGCGTGGGAAACATAGATCAGGAAATCTGGATTCTGGGTTTAGTTTTCACCTTCTTATGGGACCTGAGGAATATCATTTGACCTGTGTGAAATGTCCTTCTTCATGGGGATGTTGCATTAATCCATAGGGATATGCATAGTTGATATGCGTAATAAAAAGAAAAAGGTCACCTAAAATTTTTTTTGATAGCAGACACAGAAATGGACTTAGGAACAGTTAGAGGTTGGGGAAGAAGTGAATCTGGTCGTGGACCAGTGTACAGAAGAAGAGTATGGATAAAAAACTTTTTTTTGTGAGCAAACACAGAAATGGACTTAGGAACAGTTAGAGGTTGGGGAAGAAGTGAATCTGGTCGTGGACCAGTGTACAGAAGAAGAGTATGGATAAAAAACTTTTTTTTGTTAGCAAACACAGAAATGGACTTAGGAACAGTTAGAGGTTGGGGAAGAAGGGAATCAGGTCATGGACCAGTGTACAGAAGAAGAGTATGGATAATAAAAGGAACAGTCAGCACAGAGCCAAAGGTAGGAAGCCCAACGCAGATTTGCCCCACCTTTATCCAGAATCAGAATAAGCAATATTTTTCTGCTGCTGGATCAAAGCATGAGAAGAAAACAAAGCATTTTTGGAAAGAAAAGATTTTTTTTTAATGGACACGCCAGGATGGTATAATAACATCTTTTTTGAAGCCATATTGACACATGCTCACTCAAGTAAGTTGAATATTCATCTTGACAGATTCATCTGGTGAGAACACATGTCAGTCGAGAGCCCACACTAACCCATAGGGCCTCTTTAACTAAAGATATTTATCTATGTTGGATTTTCACCTTAAGAATCACTGAGAAGTGCTGAGCTTATTTTCCTTCCCTGTTTAAGAGCAATGTGCATTACTGTCCTCACTGGGGGTTCTGAGTAATTTCCACATGTCAGATATGAGAGTGGCAGATATTCAAGTCAGTAAATATTGATTGGGCACCTTTTAGTTCTGGAGATACAAAGAAAAATAAGACATGGGCCCTGCCCCCAGAAAAGGCAGACATAAATAAGTTACGACACAGCATCCTAAATGCCATGACACACTATGACCAAAGCAGGAAGGAGAAGGAAGTGATTAACTCCTTCTGGGAAGACTTCACTGGGGGTAACAAAAGATAGGGGGGAGGGGAGATTGTGTTACACAGACTCCTGAATTATATATAGAAATGTTGTTGTTGTTGTTGTTTTTAATGTGGGAATGAGACTTTTTCAAGATCAGGTAATTTAAATAGGCCCTTTACTGTGAGATTTGCTTTTACTATTAGAGGTGTGATTTTAGGCAAGTTTCTTAATTTCTCCATACCTCCACTCCCTTATTTATAGACTGGTGATAGTAAAACACACCTTATATAATTATTGTGATAACTGTAGGATACTGCTGTATCTATAGACATAGGTACCCGAGCACACACACACACACACACACACACACACACACACACACACACGCCCCTCTAGTAAGTGGTAGAACCTATGCCCATGCATCAGGAGACACCCAGTAACATGATCATTAGGGTTTGTGTGTGATGAAAAAGTACAAGAACAAAAGATGACAAAGGTTTTCCTAGCAGTGAAGTGGTGTCTGGAATTCTCTTATTTTCCACAGGGAAAGAGGAAATCACCAGAGAGAAAAGAATATCTTAGTGGTGTATATCAACTGGCAAAGACATATTAATATATATATTAATATATATGAATGAATTTTTTTTCTTTTTTTTTTGTGGTACACGGGCCTCTCACTGTTGTGGCCTCTCCCGTTGCGGAGCACAGGCTCCGGATACACAGGCTCAGCGGCCATGGCTCACGGGCCCAGCCGCTCAGCGGCATGTGGGATCTTCCCGGACCGGGGCACGATCCCGTGTCCCCTGCATCAGCAGGTGGACTCTCAACCACTGCGCCAGCATGGAAGTCCTGAATGAATTTTAAATAGTCTTCTTCAAGATCAAATTCAAAGATGAAAGCAATAAATGCCTTCATTTGTTTATTTTTTAAATTAAAGTATAGTTGATTTACAATGTTGTGTTAGTTTCTCCTATACAGCAAAGTGATTCAGTTTTACATATATATATATATTCTTTTCCATATTCTTTTTCAAATTCTTTTCCATTATGGTTTATTCCAGGATATTGAATATAGTTCCCTGTACTATACAGTAAGACCTTGTTGTTTATCTATTTTCTATATAGTAGTTTTTAACTGCTAATCTCAAACTCCTAATTTATCCCTCCCCCAACCTCTTTTGATTTGGTAACCATAAGTTTGTTTTCTATGTCTGTGAGACTTTTCTGTTTTGTAAATATGTACATTTGTGTCATATTTTAGATTCCACGTATATGTGATATCATATGGTATTTGTCTTTATCAAACTGACTTCACTTAGTATGATAATCTATAGGTCCATCCATGTTGCTGCAAATGGCAACAAATGCCTTCATTTGTATGACCAGATTGATAGATGACTGAGGATAAACAAATGACACTTTGCAGCGCTTTAGATACTGGGTATGATGTAAGCTTTACAAGTGGGTTAACTTATATTTTATCTTATAAGACCCTGAATGAAAAAGTGAGAACCGTTGACTGTACTTTGCAGAAATTCCCTTGAGTAAACTAAAGTTCCACCAAATCTTTAGAAATGAAATGTTGCTAGTTCTAATAGGACAGCATGGGCCTGCTCTAAAAGAGAGAGTGTAATACTAATAGCTTCCATTTATTGAAAGCGTAAGAGTTAAGAGCATTGGCTTTGGGGTCACATATGCCCAGGAGTTCAGATCCCAGCTTTCACTCTTGTAGGTGTGTGATTTTGGACAATTTCTCTCTCTGCTTGTGCCCTCATCTGTAAAATGCAGATAATAAAATTGACTTCACAAAAGATCATGTGAGGATTTAATGAGCTCACGCATGTGAAGCACTTAGCATAGTATCTAGCACCCACAAAGTATCCAAAATTAGTTATTCTTGTAATTACTCTATTATATATTCTTGTGAGAGCAGAGTAGGAAAAAGGGTTGAGTCTTCCTGGGAGGAGAAGGAATCAGAGATGAAATCACAGAAGAAAAATATTTATGGTGCCCACTAGAACAGCTACAGTTTTTTCAAAAAGAAAATAACAAGCTGTTGATAAGAATGTAGAGAAATTGGAATCGTGTTTCTGGGGGGAAAGTAAAATGTTGTAGCCACTTTGGAAACAGTTTGGCAGTTCCTCACAATGTTAAACATAGAGGTACCATATGATCCAGCAATTCCACTTCAAGGTATATACTCAAGGGCTTCCCTGGTGGCGCAGTGGTTGAGAGTCCGCCTGCCGATGCAGGGGACACGGGTTCGTGCCCCGGTCCGGGAAGATCCCACATGCCGCAGAGCAGCTGGGCCCGTGAGCCATGGCCGCTGAGCCTGCGCGTCCGGAGCCTGTGCTCCGCAACGGGAGAGGCCACAACAGTGAGAGGCCCGCGTACCGCCAAAATAAAAGAAAAAGGTATATACTTAAGAGAAATGAAAACATATGTCTATAATAAAGCTCGTACCTGTAATTAACAGTGTTATTCATAATAGTGAAAAAGTGGAAATAACCCAGATGTCCATTAATTGCTGAAAGTAAAAACAAAATGTGGTATAGCCATACAATAAAATATTATCCAGTCATAAAAGGGAATAAAGAACTGATAAATGCTACAATATGGGTGACCCTTGAAAAATTACACTAAGTGAAACAAGTCAGTCACAGAAGGCTACATATTATATGATTCCATTGATATGAAATTCCCAGAATAGAGAAATCCATACAGACAGAAAGTAGTGGCTGTCAGCAGCTGGGAGAAAGGGTGAGTAGAAAGTAACTGCTAATGGATACAGGGCTTCTGTTTTGGGTGACAAGAGTGTTCTGGTCGTGGTGATGGTTGCACAACATTGTGGATGTGCTAAAAACCACTGAATTTCACACGTTAAAGTGGTGAATGTTATATGAATTATTTCTCAAAAAAAAAAATTTAGGTGGGCCTTCAAAGACAAGTAGGGATAGGCCAGGCGAAGCAAGGGGAATGAGGACCCCCAGGCTGAGGGAACTCCTAGGGTCACAGTTCAAAAGCAACAACAATGAAGCTTTGTTCAAAAAATGGTAAGAATCTGGTAGAATGGCTGTGCTACTCAAAGGCAGTCAGTGGGCTGTGGATTGTTTGTTATGTTCTGTGATGATACAAGCAAAGAAATCAAGAGAACACTGTAGAAACATTAGCAACTTGACATTGCGTGGTTGGTGGCCTCCAGTCCTTGGACAGGATACAGACCAAATGTGGTCACATTCGTGTGGTAGGTAGGTCGCCCAAGCTGCACACTAGTCCTGCACAGTAGGACCACATAGCTGACCTCGACAGATGGGAAATGAAAACAGCGGGTTCTTCACTTTGTAAAATTTGACACGTACTGTCATATGGGATGCATTATAAGGAGTAACAGGCTGGAGACATAGGTTGGGAACCGAGTGTGAAGAGCCTTATAAGTAAAATAGTTTGAAATCGCTTAATTGTGCAGAATTCTTTAACCAAGTTGTGCTTAGTTATGTACCATGAGTGACACTGTGACACTTCTAAGCGTGGCTTATGTCTTAGGAGTTGAGAAAATAGAGGAATCAGGCAATTTCAGGGGAAAGAAAATCTTTAAAAACAAAACAAACACACCTGGGAACCAGTGAGGGCACATCTATTCCAGCTTGGAGCCAACAAAAAGCACATGGAATCCTCACAAGGGGTTCAAAGAGGCGCATAACACACTAATTAAGACCCAAAGATTTGTTTATATTTATGGAATAAGAGAAACCAGAATAAGCCATCCCAGGAAGAGAAACTGAGTTGAGAGCTGGGTTAACGGTAGAGAGACCAATGAGGCAGGCAGAGGACAGGTAGGAAATCTCACAGCTCACACTCTCCCACAAAGGGAAGGAGCCAAGCCAGCCTGCTCCACGTGTGGGAAAATACTTAACCCCTCGGAAGAAGAGCCTATATTGATTCCAGACATTGTTATTACTGCATGCCGGGGTGGGGGTGGGGGGACAAAGAAAGGAAAGGAAACCAAGGTATTGACAGAAAAACCAGTTTCTACTTTCTCAAATGTCTTGGATGTCACTATGAAGCAACCATAAGACTTCCCCTGTTGTCACATGTTGACTCATTCTTTCCCAAGCAAGGCCGTTTATTTAATGTCTAGTTTCGTTAAAGTCGATGAGATTTTGTTTCAGAATCCGGGGCAGTGCTAATGTAAATGCTTGTTTGTCTGGCGTTGAGCAGAACGAAGCAAGATCATGCTCTGCGCAAGTAAAGCAATGTGTCATGTCATATTGCCAAAAGGTTGCATCATTTCTAAACTTTCCAGAAGACTGGATGGATGAGAGGTCATCTATGTTTATTTTGTGAAGTTTGGCCTACCAGGAAATGTGTGGGTACAAGAGATATTTTAGGCCCATGAGACTCTCACTTTAGATGCTTAATCCAGCAACATGTGTTATAAGCTGCAGTCTCTAACTAAATCTTTGAAAAGAGTGGCAAGTTGTGAAGTATGCAAGGTTTCTGGCTGCATTAACAGAGCCACGTATAAAATCCTGTTGCCAAACAGAGACTAGAACCAGATGACAAAGACTGAAAACACTCCATATATTGACTTTCTCTATAAAATACTCATTATAACCTAATCCAGTAATATTTATTTCTAGGAGAATTGTATAATCACTCACCAATCCATATTAATTAAGGCACAAGTTGAACTTGAAAGAAGATTTTTAAACAGAATTTTTCATGTCGGTTTTCTTTAAGAGTACAATAGAATTCACAACAAAGAAGGGAAAAAAATGTTTTAAGGAAGTAATTTTTAATGTACAATTTAACAGATGTGATCATTAATGGCCCACCAGCAACCCTCACATCCTTCATGATCCAGAAGATAACAATATTCCCTTCCCTAGAATAAACTGCTTTTCTCTACTTTTTCATGTGGTTCTGGGGGACGAGGGGGCTGCCAAAGAAAATATCAGTCACACAAACACACTCCCAACACACACACACTCCTTCCTACCCCCGTCACACACATAAAGCAAAAGGAAACCCAGAAATAGGAGATAATGTTACTAACACCCAGGGGAAGGCAATGCCCAGAGAGGGAAACAGAGGCCAGCTCTGTCCCCAGAATGCACTGGAGCGAGCCAATACATCACCTGTATTGTTTAAGCTCTTTGAGTTGAGTTTCTGTTTCTGTTTCTGAAACCAAAAGAATCCTAACACCAAAACCCAAGATGTTCATCTCCCAAGAAGACAGTATTCCTCACTGTACTATTTCAGGGGGTTGGAGGGGTATTCTGGAATGGTGCAGTGGAGAATACTGGCTAGGTGACTGTCACTCCCTGGAGCACAGCTCCATTTACATAAGCTACATGTGAGTGGTGCCCCCCGGAGTTGTGCAGTGTGAAATATGAAGGTAATCATAAACCCCCCTTGCTGTACCAATCAGCACCGTCAGTCTATCCACATACCTTGGGTAAGCCAGCTTCCTCTAGAACTTCCTGCCTAACGCTGCTCTTCCTGCCACCACCATTCCCATTTTTCATGAAATGCCTCCAAGAGAATGTTTCTCCTTTCCCTGGATCCTCACAATGCAGGTACCACTTTTTCCACGGAGAATCTTTTAGCTCAACCCCCAAGTGGAACAAGGCCACTTCACATAGCCGATGGATGCCAATTATTTCTTTCTAATTCCTGGCTCCATAATTCTTGGCCCTAGAATTCCTTGTATTCCTACTTTCCTAGAGGCTACAAATTCATTTGTCAAAAATCAACCTCAAGTCAGGTGTCCTTTCATCTTTTCCAGTTCTCTGATGCAGTTTCTTCTTTGACCTTCCTTCTCCTTCCATATCAGATTTGGAATCCATGCTTCCTCTCTGCTTTTAGTATAACAGGAACTCGGAAAATGTACCACCTCTTTATAAAAAAAAATATTTCGAGTCTTGGAAGCAGTATTTATCAAAACTGGAGAGTTTCTTTACATGTAAGAATTTGCAACCAGCCAAGCCCTAGATTCTTTTCTTACTGATTGTAGATAAACCTTTTCAACTCATGGTACACATCTCCAGGGGTCCTGATAATTTACCAGTGGTAGAGGGAAAGGGTCTTCAACCTTGAAAACACTCTTGATGAAAAATGAAAAACAGACTTCATTGCCAAACCTTTAACCAAAAACCATAAAACAAAACAACAAATGGACAATGACAACAACAATGAATCATTATAAAGAAAGAGTCATCTTTTAAAGACATATGGTGCAAGTGCAAAAGAAAATAAGTTGATATATGGGAAGCTAGTCCAGCCATGTGTTAAATATTCTTCCTGGGACCAAGCTGGAAACTCTCCTCTGAACATCTCAGGGCTTCTGCCTCGCACCTGTTTCTGGATCAGTCATTTTTCAATATCAATTCATTTTCCACCTGAGTCATCCATTCATTCAACATATGTTTTATCAAATCCCCGCTGTGGGCCAGGAACCATTGTAGGCACCAGGAAGGCAGCAAAGATGGGAAGAGACAAGGTCCCTGCTCTCGTGTACTTTGTATCTAGTGAGGGAGAAAGACCATAGTCATGTGAACGCATGAACAAGGTAATTCCAAATTGTGGCAGGTACCACAAAGACAGTAAAGCAAGATCATCTTGATTGAAACTTCTATAAATTTCCGCAGCTATGCCCTACTTAAGATCCTCATTCCTTCTTAGCTAGCTGATCACAGTCATCTCTTACCGGTCTTCCCATCCCCTGCTTGCCGTCTGATGCGTAGCTGATTGTGTTATTTCTCAGCTCAGAAATCTCAAAATGTGCCACAGTACCGTCCACGTGAAATACTAGCCCTTCCCCTGCCATTGAAGACACTCATGTTGTGATCCCAAACCCCCTTCCAGGCCCATCTCCCACCATGCCCCTTGCACATTCTGTGTTTTAGGCAAACTAGACAACTCCTGGGGCCTAGACATTCCACGGGCTTTCCTGGCTTCCTCCGCTACCTGTCAAACTCTACGGCTCATCCCAGAGGATATCTACCTGTTGAAGCTCCTCTTCATGCTCTT
The DNA here is from genome assembly GCF_964374135.1 of Grampus griseus. Taxonomy (NCBI): domain Eukaryota; kingdom Metazoa; phylum Chordata; class Mammalia; order Artiodactyla; family Delphinidae; genus Grampus; species Grampus griseus. The sequence goes on from NC_138998.1 coordinate 49,489,043, forward strand.
CCTCCTTTCTCCCCCCAATACAAAAAATATCCTTTCTCCCTTCCTTTCTCCCCCCAAATACAAAAAATATCCTTTCCTTCCTTGGGCTCCCAAAACATTGTATTTGTCCATGGGACTTTATCTTTAGAGTTACTGCTGCCCTATCTAATCACTCCTGAGAACAGGGATGGTGTCTCCATAATTTCTGTATTCCTATTGCTTGACACTGTGCTTGATAAATAGTAGCTTCTTGATAATATTTATTATGAAAGCGATTTAGAATGAATTGAGTGACTGACAGTAACTTTTGATGATATGAATTATTCCATCATGGCTGCATCTAGTCCCTCTAGATTGAAGTTTAGTGATGCATTTTGCTAAAAGTGAGTCTTACAACACTTTACACTTAGTGTACAAAAACACTTTTGTTGGATTGGTAGCTCATGTTAGGAAGAGAAGAAGAACTAATATTATTGATCACCTACTTATGAGTCGGTTATTATACTAGACACCTCCCATATATCATCCTTCGTTGAAGAAAGATCACCTTCATGGCAAAAAGCAGGCATCTCAGTGTACAAATTTATCTTTCAAAATTCAGGACAATTTCATTTAACAAATTTTATATTTACTTGTTTACTGTTTTCTTTTTAATATTGTCCATCTTCACTTATCTCCTTCCCCAGTTAGAGGTTTGTCTCTTTCTTCTACTTCTTCTTCTTTTTTTTCCCCCCCTACTTCTGTATTCCCAGCACCTAAATAGAATAGTGCTGGGGAACCGGAGTAGGCACTCAAAAATTATTTAATGATTAGATAATTTGACCTTTATGGGGTTTTTTAATATCCCTACAAATTCTACCCTAGTAGGTCTTGCAGTTGGTCCCTGAGAACAAAATGACCATTTTGAACATTTGTATGTGAAGATCACATTCTTCTCTGCTGTAAATAAAACTCAAACATTTGTCCCAAGTGACCCAGCTTCACAGGTGTACATCCTGAGAACCAGAAACATCTGGGTGAAGAGGGAGGGGAAAAACCTGCAATGTTCCAATCCCACAAAACTTTTTAGAAGACAAAATGAGAGAAAGCTTTAAGAACAGCCAAAGCCTTTTGCAAAAAGAATTCCCTTGTGGAATGAGGGAAAATTTTGGAACAGAGGTTTCCCTGGGGCTGGAAGTGTTACTGGCCTCAAGAATGATCTGAAGCAACAGCACTGCTTGAGTCAGTGTGGATTCCAAGTTCAGCGCCTGCCAAATCCAGGATTTCTCCTCAGTTCTGAAGACAAACCAGAGAGAAATTAAATCTGTTGGAGATCTGAGGTGCAAGGGAAAGTACATGTGGCTACAACGAAGAGAAGGAGTCATTTCTATTTATTTTTTAATACCAGGCTGCTCTTTAGTTGGTGTTCCTCAGATTCTTGCATAATAGTGTTTCATTTACTTATGTGTGGGTGTTGCTAGTAACCGTACACTCTTTTCTTCAATAAATAAGGCAGGTGGGACATTGCCATTAGAAAATATATTGATTTGCCTTTTTTTGAACTTGCAGGATAAAGACTAAGCCTGTTTGTTTCAAGATATCCACCTAAATAAACAGTAAAAATACTAAACAGTAAATATTTCTTAAACTTCAGCCCAGAAAACCGCTGCATTTTTAGAGTATTTTCTCCTCTATTTGAGTCCTTGCTTCTTTTGCACCTGAACTGTGAAAAGAAAGAAAAACAATTATTCTTCCCATCCTGGCACAGCCTTTGTTTTTAATACCATCTTTGAAATGGCAATACCAAGGTCAACAGTGGCTTCTCTAAGTGGCAAATGATTTCCTCTTGCCAAAGGAGATAAAGGGTGAGGATGAAGGAACGTCTGGGGACTTCCCTGGTGGTTCAGTGGTAAAGAATCCACCTTCCAATGCAGGGGACGCAGGTTCAGTCCCTGGTCGGGGAACGAAGATCCCACATGCCGCAGAGCAGCTAAGCATGCGCACCACAACTAAAGAAGAGAAAACCCACATGCCATAACTAGAGAGAAGCCTGCATGCTGCAACGAGATCCCGCATGCCATAACGAAGACCCGATGCAGCCAAATAAAAATAAATTTTAAAAGAAGGAACATCTGGCTTTCTGGCCCCAACACATGATACCAGGAGGATTATCTCTTTGATTCGTTATCCCCTTTAAATTCATCTCTTATCTCTCTAATATTCCCCTCCCTCAAAGTTCAGATTCAATCAATATTTACATGTCCATCATAAGCCATTCATGTGATACATATCAATAGAGTGATTTACTCCTTTATTTAATAGTTAATTATTGAGCTTCTAATATGCACCATGCCCTATCTAGACTCTAGGGTTAAAACCACAAAGAAGAAAGGGTCTTTTCCCTAAAGTCTAAGGATGAACAACTAAAGCATGATTGGTGCTGTGATAGAGGCAAACACAAAGTAACATGATAGAAGAAGGGAAGAACATCTAACTCTGTTACAAGAAGACCATAGACAGCATCATGGAAAAAGTGATGAATAGGAGTAAACCCACAAGAGGGAAAGAACAGAGAAAAGCATGTGCAAAAGTCCAGAGGCAAGACACAGCAAGCAACCTTATGAAACTACAAATAGTTCAGTGTAGTTGAAGGATACATTGCAGGGAGTGGTGGTCATATCCTGCAGACCAGAGGGAGTCAGTAAAGAATGTTAAACAGGGTTGAGGGAAGGGGCATGATTATAGATTCAGAAAGATCACTGTGGGTTCAATGTGAAGACTGGAAACCGAGAGACCTGTTGGGAGATTACCATGGTAATCCAAAGAGAAAAGGACACCCAAACTCAGTGACAGTGCAAGTGGAAAGGCACAGAGCTGAGAAATGTTTGGGGAAGGTAGAATGTTGAGGATCTGGCTCAGATCATGGTTGGAGGTAGGGGTCAGGGCGAAGGAGGAGTCAAGGACAATGCCCAGGAGAAGGAGCAGGTTTGAGAGGAGAAGTGAAGAGAAGAATTCAACTGTGGCCTGACTGAGTGGAGATGCCTGTGGGGCATCCAGGTGTAAACACCTAGAAGACCTTGTGAAATATACATCTGAGGCTCAAGAGAGGCTTCTGGACCACTGGCATGGTTTCAAGGATCATTAGCATGTAAATATTCATTGTAGCTATGAGAATGGATGGAATCACCTAGGTAGAGTATGTAATGGAAGGGAAGGGAACCAAGGTCAGAGACTTGAGGACACTGAGTTACAAGAAGGACAAGGGAAACAGTGTCCGAAAGGGGACTGAGAAGGGGCAGCCACAGGTATAGGAGGGAAACTAGGAGAATGTGGTTGAATAGAAGGCAAAGGAAGAGGACATTCCAACAGAGAAGGGAGAGATGGACGGTGTCAAATGCTGAGAGGTCAAGTCAGATAAGAAATGAGAATGTTCATGAAATTTAGCAAAAAGGAGACTGTGACTTGAGTGAGAGCAGGTTCAGAGGTGAGTTGTGGGCAGAAGCCGACTATAGTCAGTTGAGAAGGAAGGGAGGTAAGGAAGCTGCAGCAAATGTGAAGAGTTATTTCAAGAACTTGTGCTGTGAGGGGGAAGAGAGGGATAAGAGGAAAATGGGTGGGGGGAGGGAAAGGAGAGTTGGAGGGAGGATTTTTTTTTTAAGGTGAAAGAGACTTGAGAAGTCTTTAGATGAGAAGGATTTAATGCAAATGTCAATGTTGAAATATAAGAGACAGGGTAATTGTTGGAGGGAAGTGCCTGAGCAGGTCCGAGGTGATGAGAACCTAGGTACAGGCAGAGAGGTTAGTCTTAGGAGAAGGTATGCACAGGTATAGAGACAGGTGGCGTGGACGGAGGGGTGGCAGGAAGGTGTGGGCATTCTTGTCCGTGGCTTACATGTTTTGGGGAAGTAGCAGGCAAGGTTATCTGAGGTCTGGGTGAGGTAGAAATATGAAGGGGTGGAGTGGAAGGTTTCAGGTAAATGGAGGAAAGGCTTATAAAGATGCCGTGGAGACTGAAGGAACAAAGCTGACCAGGGAAGCAGGAGTCCTGGGGCAGTGCTGATGGCCCAGGTGCTGTGGGAGTGAATTGGGAGTACACCCCTCCCAAGGGTTGGGTGATCTTCTCCAGCAGTGCCCCCAGCCCTGAGCACGAAGAAGGTAGACAGCTGTGAGTGGAAGAGTTTTGCCTGAAATTCCTGATGGAAAGACAACTTGAGAAGGCTGCAGGGGGAGCACAAAGTTCAGGAGTGAGCCAGCTTTCCAGGAAGTGGGGGCAGTGCCCATTATTTTTTGAAAATAATATACTGATATATTTTTACTCTAATTAACTCCCAAAGTGTAGGTCCTCCTGACTCACATACAAGATAGGCTGTCAACCGGGCATGAGTACAAGCCATGTTGAAAATATTGAGGGGGGCACTTTTGATTATGACTGATTCTGAAGTGCTGCTGGCATTTACTGGGTGAAGGTCAGGGATGTTAAAGGTCCAGCCATGCCTGGGACCATCCCACCCAACCAAGAACTGTTACATATGGCAGTGCTACTCCCGTTGAGGAACACTGGCAGAAAACGTGGTGGCCAGCCTCCAAACCAAGCCCCCATTGATCCCTGCCTCCTGGCACGCACACACTTGTCCTGTCCCCGCACTCCCAACGTTGTACCGGGCTCGGTCTGTGTGGTGGACAGAATATGGCAGAAGTGAGTCACTCCTGGGATTAGCTTATAGAAGACTGCAGCTCCTATCTTGGTCACTCTTTCTCAAATCACTCACTCTGGGGGAAGCCCTGTTGTGAGCAGCCCTGTGGAAAGGCCCTCTTGTGAGGAACTGAAGCCTCCTTCCGGCAGCCGCATGACTGAGCTTGGACACACATCCTCTAGTTCCAGTCAGGTTTTCAGAGACTGTAGTCCTGGGCAAGAGCTGGAAGGCAACCCACCCAGCTAAGCCACTTCTGGATTCCTGACCCTCAGAAACCATGTGAGATTCTAAACATTTGTCGTCTTAAGTTGCTCCGTCTGGGGAGTAATTTAGTTCAGGGCAAGACTACCCTTGATGGTCAGACACAGCAGACTCAGTCCATAGAGTTCTAACGTGAGTCATGGGAATGGTAACTCAGGATATGACATAAAGGAAGTTTGTGTCTACTTAAAGAGAAAGGGGAAGTAGCAGCTCTTTGGGGGAGGAGGTGAGAAGATAAGGGAAGGAGAAGAAAAGGAAGCATTCAGGCACTTGGGTCCTAGGTTCTGCCTCACGGGCCACTCTAAGTGGCCGTACAGCTTGTTTGCTGCCTATGGGTGCCTGGCCAAGGAGCCAAGTAGTCAGTTTGAAACCGAAAAGTATTAAAATCTCTTTAACTGACAAGTTTATGCCCCATCCTACCTGCTCAGGGAATAGACTAGAGAGCTACAGGAAATAGTTTATAGAGAAATTTGTTAAAGCTTTTTTTTTTACATTTTTCAATTTGTAATGGATTTCATTTTTGCCCCCACTGAACCATCAGTGCAGTAATTACAGTAATTACCTGATTCTTTTCCCCTGAAATTAAAAAAAAAGAAGCATTAAATGCAAATACCCCATTCACTTGCCTTTAGATCAAATTCCCAGTGCACTCAGTCACCCCAAAGCATATTATCTAAATGGCAAAATGAGCAATATTGTATATTCTAGACTTCAAATAACCTGACCATTGACTATTGTGGATCTCTAGAAAAAATGCTTCTTAATAAAATGTGAGAAAGATCTCAAAGATTAATAAATGTGCTAGCATGGAGGGAGTTGAGGCTCTAAGTGCCTACAAAATTATCTTCCTCTCCATAGTGGAATGCAGAAAGGAAGGAAGGAAGAAGAGGAAAACCAGAGAGGAAGATAATTCCACTTCTTAGCGTTTATCCTCATTTTTACTTTGCTCCCTCATTCTTCATTTATATATTATGTTCTCCCACCTTATCTTGAAGGAAATAATCTTTCTCAAACTGAAGTCAACAGACTATCAAGATTTCCAAGTTGTTCTTGGTGTCAACTCTTTAGAGAAGTGGGGGAGGTATTGTACTGGGTCAATGAACAACCAAAGAAAAATAAATCTATGGATGTGTAGGGACCTAGGGAGGCTCCCAAAAGATGAATAATTCATCTTCCTACTGGTCTTGGAGTTACAGTTAGGAACAAGCAGCTGTTCCCAGGGTTAAGTCAATACTAAGGACTCTATGTCATCAGTAACAAAGTTCTGCAGCAAACACAGACACCCCCAGGACAGATCAGATGACAGGAGAGAATACAGGCCAGACCCCCACTAGCTAAGGCTTATCAACAATTCCTTAGTGAGAATGAACTGAAGGGTGACAGCAAAACTTTTGTTATGAACTCCCATTACCTTTAGACCCTTGCTAATCGAAGTGTGATCCATGGACCAAGCATAGCAGCATCACCCGGGAGCTTGTTGGAAACATCGCGTCTCAAGCTCTGCCTCAGACATGCTGAACCGGAATCTGCAAACAGGTGAATAATATGCACATTACAGTTTAAGAAGCATTGTTTGGGAGTTCACTGAACAGAAGCATATAAGATAATGCACATGCAGTTCTCAGCACTTTTGAGTGTTCATAGATTTCTGATTAAAGAACCCCTCTAGGTATGGTTACTCATAGAACTCTCATCCAGGTGAACTTTACCTGGCCATTACTGTCGAGATTTTGATATGCAGGTGAGCAAAAACAGATAAGCAACACCCTCTGGAGATTAAGGTTTTAGTAAATGTCTACCTGTGTCTGGGGGATGCTGCATGCTGCAAGACTACCTATTAAATACCACCTGGGGAGGGGTGGGATAGGGAGGGTGGGAGGGAGATGGGAGAGGGAGGGGATATGAGGATATATGTATACATATAGCTGATTCACTTTGTTATACAGCAGAATCTAACACACCATAGTAAAGCAATTACACTTCAATAAAGATGTTAAAAAAATAATACCGTAGTAACAATTTAGTATTTGTATATTGAACATTCATCCAAAAATCATTTATTAGACATGTACTATGGGCAGGGATCTAGTCTTAGAACACTGACCAAACCTGAAGTAAGTAGTCTCTTTTTCCAACTTAAACTACAACTCATAAAAGTCAAAATCTACACATAATTGAAAAGGTTTTAAATTAAGGAAATTAAAAAAATTTTACGCTCCTGTTTTTAACACAGTCAATAGGAAAATAAATTTTCTGTAGGGAAAATATTAGAAACCATAAAATATACACTTGAAATACACTTTCTGGTCAGTTCACATGAAACACCTGGGACCAGGAAAAGAAGAAAAATACACAAAACAAGGGAAAAAGCAGGAAGGCTCAAAGAAAGCAGATTAAGAATGTGTTAGTGAGAGATGAACAGAAGAGAGACAGAAGTATAAATAGAGTGAGGCAGACACGGGTGCAATGGTATGTGAGGCATTAGGCACATTAGAGCTGCTTCTGTGATACCTGATATATCAGTACATTTGAGTTCAGAGTAAGAGATCATTTCCTGTCACTTCTTTTTATAAAATTCTGTAACCGTCCACAGCTGATCTTATCAAATATTGTTGACTCTAGAACTGAGGGGATGCAGCAGCCCTTTTGTGCTTAAAGGTACTCAGGTATCACCTCCAATTATAAGAGGATGATTAATTAATTGTCAACAAGGATAATTTGTGGAGTTCTAATATTTATTGTGCTCTGAAAGACCCCCTGTAAGGACCTTATCATCTAACTATTAGTCATCAAAGCAATGATATAATTAGACTGCATTGGCATACTCTAATACAAGACTAGTAATCACCTATTCTTTTATAAAACATATCCGAGAATAGAGGTGACATCTCAGTAAATCCATGTAAAATTGACAGTTAAGATATTCTTCAGAAACCTAAAATTTATTTTAATAGAGGACCACATCAAACTGTCTGAGTGAAGAATAGTGGGACCCATTGGTTTTATTACCCCATGAGCATTAAAAAATTTTTTGTTTTGGGTTTTTTTTTTCACTCTTAAGGTAGAAATTTATATGCGCTACAATCTTCTCAAGGCTTACATTGCTCTAGGATGAAGTGGCACATAGAAGATGGGTGCATAAACCTACTCACCCCCAGATTACATTTCACACATTGTAACAGTAATGTGCAAGGAAGCAAAGAGGCTGGCAAGTTCATAAATATAGAGCAATTTGAGATTTCTCATGCAAGTTATTCTAGAAATGCCAAGTATCTTGTTTATGACAGCCCAAGAATTGAAATATAGGTTGTCATGATCACTACCGCCCAGACAGCACAGAGTGAAAGGCTTTTATGTTTCAAATAAAACAAGTAGAGGGGGAAACAGGATTCATCTTGCTGAAGCTCTATAAGGCAAAGTTATGTGGTTCGTTGTGAATGGAAATAAAATTTTCTATAGAAATCAGAAAACATAGCTTTTAGGGAGATAGGCTGCTTTTTAAAAGATGAATCTGTGATTCCACAATGACATAAAAGCTGGAGTGTTATTTCCTAGTCCTTTTTACATTTTAACTGTCGCTGAAACTAAAGTAATGGAAAAATTATATTTGTATGTATAAAGTGACTATGAATTACCCATTCATTACAAGCATTTTTCCCCTTATCTATTTAGATACAGTTATAGCCTTGCTTTCCATCATTTCAGAAAACAGGATGCTGGTCGATAAAAATTCCAGTTGAGTAAGTACATATTCATTTTCTCTGAGTTAGTCTCTCTCTTACTTTGTCCTTCATTCTTTCCTCCCAGACTGGGCAGAAGATATGTGTCCCAGAGATCTAACTTTCCTTTCCAAAAATTAGCAGGAACAATAAATAACTCTTTAACTAAAATTTCCACTGTTTTTTAGTCTCTGACGTTGTCATTGAGTAAAGAATTTTGTATGACAGATCACCAGATGTGCTGAATCTAGATAGATTAGTAAAATACTAGATAACAGCATTTGGCTATAACTGCACTTTTAAAAATATTGTTTATATATGCATATTTTATCCATGTGTGCTATATATGTATATCATTTTTACGAGATTGTCAGTTCCATAAGGATAGCGTCTGTCTTCTTCCTTCTGTATTCCTGGAACATAGCATAGTTTCTAGCATAGAGTAAATGTGTGATACATTTATTTACTCATTGACTAATTTTTATTGAGCACCTACCGTGTTCCAGGCACTGTTTTTAGATGTTGGGGATATAGGATTAAAGAAGAAAAAGTTTCTGCTCTTATGGTGTTATATTCTAGTAGGGAATAACCAGCAAACAAATAAGTAAAACACATAGTATATACCCTGAGGAAAAAAATTAAACTGCATAAAGGATGGAAAGTGATGCGAATGAGATGCTACCAGATACTGGGTGGTTATAGTAGAAGCTGTGCTGTGCCACCCGGATCTCCCTTCAGCAAGAGACACTCATTCCCTCAGCTGCCATGAATGTTGGATGCTTGAGGGTTCACAGCTGAGTCCTCCCTAGGACCTGCTCTTGATAGGAGGAAGCTACCTTGCCCAAGGTTACCCTCCTCTCTGGGGGCAGCCTGCATTTGATGACTTCATGCAGTGGTACAGATCTCTTTTGCCTCAACTGGAACAGTTGTGAGAGTTCAGCTCCAGAGCTCACTATAAGATCAGCTGAGGCCTCTGTTGTAACTGCGTCAACAGTTCAGCATCTTCCACTTTTCAATGTTGCTTCCTTCAACCTCAGCCATCACAGATATTGGTCCCATATATACTCCCCAATAAATCTCCTCATGTAAATCTCAGAGTGAGCAAGTGGATAACGGCATTTGAATTTTAATCCAAGTACAGTTGTCAAATAGGTACTTAATATGTCATTCTGGAGTTCAGGGAAGAAGTGAAGCTGAGGCTATGAATTTGGGAGTTGTCAGGGTAGCTAAAATAAAAATCACCTGGGGAGTAAGTGACAGTAGAGAATAAAAGAGGTAGTAGGATGGATTTTGGAGCTCTCCAATATTTACAGATCAGGAGGGATGGAAAGAAACAGCGAAGAAAATTGAAAAGAAGCAGCCATTGTGATAGCAGGACCGTGGAATGGTGTCCTGGTAACCAAGAGGGAAAAATGCTTCAAGGAGGAGGGGATGATCAACTGGGTCAAATGCTACAGACAGATCTAACTGATGAAAACGGAATTGATGATTAGTTTTTGCAGCATAGAGGTCATTGATTGTAGTTTCAGTGGAATGGTGGGAACAAGAGTGTAATTTATTGAATGAGTATAATATGTCTTATAAGTTAAGATTTATTAAATACCTATTATATTAACAGGATATATCTGTACCTCTGTATTTGAGAAGGTCGGTGAACTGTATTCCTAGTGCCTAGAGCAGTGCCTGGCACAGGGTATGTGCTGAATGCATATTTTATGAATGATGAATTACATGCTGCCATTTTTGGTGAGTACACACCATTACTGATCTAATGGCATAGAATTTTAAGCATAAAAGGTGATTATAATTTTTCCTCTTAATTCAACTACCCCTTTTTACAATCGTGCAAGCCATGGACTAAGGTGGGACCAGAATTCAAACCTCCAAAGTTAAGTTCTTCATTTTATCTACTACAACATCCTGGCATATGAAACATTTGCTTTATTTAACTCTGTGAACCTAAAATTACCTTCAGTTCAAAGTTGAGAAAAATCAAAACATTTTTTCAGAATGTTCACGGTTTTTTTTTACCATCTTTATTGGAGTATAACTGCTTTACAATGGTGTGTTAGTTTCTGCTTTATAACGAAGTGAATCAGCTATACATATACATATATCCACATATCTCTTCCCTCTTGCGTCTCCCTCCCACCCTCCCTATCCCACCCCTCTAGGTGGTCACAGAGCACTAAGCTGATCTCCCTGTGCTATGCGGATGCTTCCCACTAGCTATCTATTTTACATTTGGTACTGTATATATGTCCATGCCACTCTCTCACTTCGTCCCAGCTTACCCTTCCCTCTCCCTTTGTCCTCAAGTCCATTATCTGTCTGTGTCTTTATTCCTGTCCTGCCCCTAGGTTCTTCAGAACCTTTTCTTTTCTTTTTTTTTTTAGATTCGATATATATGTGTTAGCATACGGTATTTGTTTCTCTCTTTCTGACTTACTTCACTCTGTATGACGGTCTCTAGGTCCATCCACCTCACTACAAATAGCTCAATTTCGTTTCTTTTTATGGCTGAGTAATATTCCATTGTATATATGTACCACATCTTCTTTATCCATTCATCTGTTGCTGGACACTTAGGTTGCTTCCATGTCCTGGCTATTGTAAATAGAGCTGCAGTGAACATTGTGGTACATGACTCTTTTTGAATTATGGTTTTCTCAGGGTATATGCCCAGTAGTGGGATTGCTGGGTCGTATGGTAGTTCTATTTGTAGTTTTTTTGTTTTTTTCTTTTTTGTGGTATGCGGGCCTCTCGCTGTTGTGGCCTCTCCCGTTGTGGAGCACAGGCTCCGGACGCGCAGGCTCAGCAGCCATGGCTCACAGGCCCAGCCGCTCCGCAGCATGTGGGATCTTCCCGGACTGGGGCACGAACCCATGTCCCCTGCATCAGCAGGCGGACTCTCAACCACTGCGCCACGAGGGAAGCCCTATTTGTAGTTTTTTGAGGAACCTCCATACTGTTTTCCATAGAGGCTGTATCAATTTACATTCCCACCAACAGTGCAAGAAGGTTCCCTTTTCTCCACAACCTCTCCAGCATTTATTGTTTGTAGAATGTTCAAATATTTATTCACCCAATCCCTCAATGAGATCTCTTAATGCTTCTAAATAGATTAAATTGTATGAAACTTTCTAATTAAAAGTTTACTTTTTAGCAGCAAGGTCCTACTGCATGGCACAGAGAACTATGTTCAATATCCTATGATAAACCATAATGGAAAAGAATATTTAAAAAAAACATATATATGTATAACTGAATCACTTTGCTCTACAACAGTAATTAACACAACATTGTAAATCAAATATACTTCAATAAAAAATAAGTTAAAAAAAGAGTTTACTTTTTAATTCTATGTTTTCATTGGTAAAATACTAAGGAGTCTACATTGTGCTAAAAGTTTCCATTTTACTTAGAAAAGTAACTCTTTGAAATACAACAGTATGGGATTTAGGACTTATTCTCCTCATTCCAAGCAAAAAGTTTCCTTGCTTGATTCTTTTCAGTTAAATCTTTTTTTTTAATTTATTTTTTTATACAGCAAATTCTTATTAGTTATTTATTTTATACACATCAGTGTGTACATGTCAATCCCAATCTCCCAATTCATCCCACCACCACCACCACCCCACTGCTTTCCCTCCTTATTGTCCATACATTTGTTCTCTACATCTGTGTCTCTATTTCTGCCCTGCAAACTGGTTCAGTTAAATCTTTAATACAGCAATAAAGCATAAACCTTATCATTTGAACAAACTTTAAAGCTCTTTTGTGTACATGGTGATTCTCTTGAAAAATGATTTTGGATGATGCAATTTGAAGTGAGATAAATGTATGTTGTACTAGTCACTTGTACTCCAAAGAGTCTAGTTTATTTTCAAATAATCTAAGTATTTAACATCAAAAAACAGACAATAAAAAAATGCAATATTGTGAAATTTTCTAATTTATTTTATAGAGACAGATTTTGAATGTTGTACTCATAAAAATACTAGTTGTGGCTAATATCACTGAACCAGCCTTGGCAGAAACTTCAAAAAGCAACTGTCAAGTGCAGAAAAATAGAGATTAGATTAATAAAATTTTATTCTGTTAAGTTTTACTAATCAATGCTGCTGATGCTGATGCCAAAATCAAAAGTGTAATTTACTTGTCTCATTGGCTAATATGTTATAATATTTTTTTCTGGAAGTGTCAGTCTAAGAGAAAACAGAAAATGTCAGCTGTATTCAGTTTGGTCATGGAGACAATGAGCAAGCATGATGTAAGCCTATTTATTTTAGGTCTACCCAGGCCAAGTTAAAGAGAAAGGAAGCCATTATGTAGATCATTCGGCCTTCAAAACTTGCTATGGAACAAAAACAGGGTTTTTATTTTATTTTATTTATTTTTATTTTTGGCTGCGTTGGGTCTTCGTTGCTGTGCACGGGCTTTCTCTAGTTGCGGCGAGCGCGGGCTACTCGTTGCTGTGGCTTCTCTTGTTGCGGAGCACGGGCTCTAGGCACGTGGGCTTCAGTAGTAAAACAGCGTTTTTTAAATGATTCAGTGTACTTCAACAAAGTTTATTTCAAATAATAAAAAAAGATTCATTTGCAACCACTCAATGTAATAATTGAATTAGGCAAAGATGCAAAATCCACTGGATTAAAGGTAGTTGGAAAACAAGACATTCATTTGGCTTCAAAGATGCATCCTACATATTACTTATTAATTACAATGGTAAACGGTACTTTTATAGTGGAAAGATGCTGTAGACACACACATACATGTTTATACACATATATGTATAAATACATAACTTCTTAAAAATTTACATACTTCTCTACAACTTGTTTTTCTTTCTTTTTTTTTTTTGAGGTAAAATTGACATGTAACGTTGAATTAGTTTTAGGTGTACAACATAATGATGATATATATATTGTGCAATGATCACCAAAACAAGTCTAGTTAACATGTCACAGTACATAGTTACAAAATTTTTTTCTTGTGATGAGAACTTTTAAGATCTACTCTTTTAGCAACTTTGAAATATGCAATACAGTATTAACTATAGTGGCCATGCTGTAGATTACGTCCCTATGACTTGTTTTATAACTGGAAGTTTGACCTTTTGACCCCTTTCACCAATTTTTCCCACCCCCTTCCCCCCTCTTCAACTTGCTTCTCTCAGGCAGTAATACCTGGTAGAATTTCCAAATCAACTAGTATTGCTCTTAATTTGCTGTCTCTAACTCTTTCAATGGCTGGAAAACATTCCATGGTTGTGGATGTAGTGTGACTTATTGAACCAGTTCCTCCTTCGAGGTGCATTTACTTTCTCACCCCCAATTTGCCACCTCTATACTCAATGCCATAAAATAAGCATACTTGTGCATATTTCATATGGCTGGTCCTTTTTATCAATGAAATTAATATCTAAGAGCGGATAAAAAGTTTTATCTGTATTAATACATATTACCAAATTACTTTTCAAATGAGATAACAGTTCACAGTATTTCCACAAGAAATATATGAGATTATTTTTCTTCCTCAATCTTATTCCCACCAACAGTAGGTATTATTGCTCTGTAATTTTCCGACTTTGATGGAGTAGAAAGAAATACCTTATCAGGGCTTTAATTTCATTCTTTCATCATGCTTCAGTTTATGCTTTTTAAATCTATATTTATTGATTATTTGTCTTTGCTCTTCATATTCTTTGCTAATTTTTCTACAGGATTTTTTTTGCATTTCATTAATACCTAAGACTACCTTGTATTACTAGAAATATTCATGGTTTGTCATCTGCTGAAATTTTTCTTTAAATATATTATTTTCTCAGTTGATCTTACTTATGGCATCTTTGGCCATACAAGTTTTAAAATTTTATACATAAATATATGTCTCTATATAGAAATACACCTTAAGATTTTCCATCTTAGTTAAGAATGCCTCCCACACCCATAGAGGGAAAAAATTATTTACCAGTTTTCTTTGTATATGTTCTTTGCTTTCCTTATCCAATTTATTTCTAATTTTTTATATTTCAGTTTTTAATTTTTCAATAGTTTTATTGAAGTATAACATACATACCATAAAATATCCAATGTAAATGTACAATTTAATGTTTTCAGTGAATTTATATAGTTGTGCATCCATCATGCCAAAATGTTTCCTTATGGCTGTTTCGTCAATTCTTTCTCCCATCTCAGTCCCTGGCAACCACTGATCTGATTTCTGACTATAGATTTGCCTTTTCTGAAAAATTCATATCAATGAAATCATATATAAATGGAATCCTATAATGTGTAGCCTTTGGTTTCTAGCCTTATTTTCTTAGCTTAATGTTTTTGAGGTTGTATTAGTTTCCTGAGGTAATAACAAATTACCACAAAATCGGTAGCTTAAAACAACAGAAATTTATTGCCTCACAGTTCTGGGAGCCAGAGTCCAAAATCAGGGTGTTGGCAGTGCTACATATTCCCCTGGAAGGCTCTAGAGGGGAATCTAGCTTACTTCTTCCAACTTCTGGTGGCTGTCAGCATTCCTTGGCATTCTTGGCTTACGACCACATCACCGCAATCTCTGCCTCCGTGTTTACACAGCCTTTTGTGTGTGTATTTGTCTTTTCCTCTTCTGTCTCTCAGATCTCCTACCCTTTCTATAAGGACAGTTGTCATAGAATTTAGGACCCACCTGAATAAATCAGGATGATCTCCTCATCTCAAGATTCTTAACTGAATTACAGGTGTAAAGACCCTTTTTGGCTCCAGAAATAAAGACATGAACAATCTTTGGGGGCCACCATTCAATCCACAACAGAGGTTCATCCATGGTGTAGCATGTATCACTACTTCATTTCTTTTTATTGCCAAATAACATCCCACTGTATGGATATATCACATTTTTTTATCCACTCTTCAGCAGATGGATATTTGGGTTGTTTCTACTTTTTGGCTATTGTGAACAATGCTGCTATGAACATTCACATGCAAGTTTTTTTGTGTGAACGTATTTTCAGTTCTCTTCGGTGTTTATCTAAGAGTAGAATTGCCATCATATAGTTACTCTGTGTTTAACCTTTTTTAGATACTACCAAACTGTTTTCAAAGTGACTGTACCATTTTACACATCCATCAGCAATGTATGAAGGTTCCAGTTTCTCCATAACCTCTCCAACGTTTGTTATCAGCTGTCTTTTTTATTACAGTCATTTTTTTAAAGATTTATTTATTACTTATTTATTTATTTTGTTTATTTTTGGCTGTGTCAGGTCTTAGTTGTGGCACGTGGGATCTTCATTGAGGCATGCAGGATCTTTCATTGTGGCATGTGGGCTTCTCTCTAGTTGTGGCGTGCAGGTTTTCTCTTCTCTAGTTCTCTAGCACGCAGACTGGGCAGGTGGGCTCTGTAGTTTGTGGCACGCAGCCTCTGTAGTTGAGGTGCACAAGCTCAGTAGTTATGGCACGCAAGCTTAGTTGCCCCGCAGCATGTGGGATCTTAGTTCCCTGACCAGGGATCGAACCTGTGTCCTCTGCATTGCAAGGCGGATTCTTTACCACTGGATCACCAGGGAAATCCCAATTACAGTCATTTTAGTGGGCCCTAAAGTGGTTTTTGTGGTTTTAATTTGTTTATTAACTAGCTCTATCCACTTAGAGAGCCTGGGAGCAGTGATATCTCAATAGCAATGAGCACACCTAGTGCCCAGATCTTGGTTTCTAAATACATTTTCTTTTAAGGTGAATCAAGCCTTCTTCTGGAAATGGCTGATTTCAAGGCCAAGGCAGGGAAAGTAGAAGATAAGCCTGGATCATCTTGCTGTGACAGAAAGTAAGGTTATGATCACAGAAAGATGGGGATCTACCGAAAGACATAGAAACAAGCTTTAGATGCGCCCACTGGCCAAAACATGGAAAAATTTGATCATCAAAATAAATAATAATAGGGCTTCCCTGGTGGTGCAGTGGTTGGGAGTCCACCTGCCGATGCAGGGGACGTGGGTTTGTGCCCCGGTCCTGGAAGATCCCACATGCCGCGGAATGGCTAGGGCCGTGAGCCATGGCTGCTGAGCCTGTGCATCCGGAGCCTGTGCTCCGCAACAGGAGAGGCCACAACAGTGAGAGGCCCACATACCGCAAAAATAAATAAATAACTTAATTAATTAAATAAATAAAAATAATAATAATAGTAAAGGACTGCAACCTATTGAATAAAATAGGAATGCTTTAGTCCATACAATTTAGGCAAAAGCATTGCAAGAAACTAGGGAGTGAAAGTTGGACAGGGGACAGGATATTTACTAGTGTCAAAGTATCTTCCCACAAAAATACTTATTAATTACAAAGGGAATAAGAGAAACTTTATAGTGGAGACATCTGGGCAATACCACCTTACTCTAGTGAGCGAACTACCAGACATGGGGCAAATCAACTTCAAGTGCCCCTCAAGGGGATGCAACATCACACATCATTCTATGAATATGTGGTTCCTGCCCAATACACATGATCTTCATGTTATTGTGAAGACACATCAGACAAGCACAAGGAGTCTACAAAATGAATGGCCTGTGATCTTTTGAAATATTAAGGTCATGAGAGTCAAGGGAGGGCTGAGGACCTGTTCCCAGAGACTAGACAAAGCTAGTTGCAACACATGATCCTGGATGGATCCCTCTCCTAGAGAATGTTCCTGGGAGAGTTGGCAAAACTTGAATGATGTCTCTGGGTAAAGGGTACATGAGAGTTCTTTGTACTGTTCTTGTACTGTTCTGTGAGCTTGACATGATTTCAAATGAAAAAGTGTTAAAATTATGTTGTTAGAGTTCCTGAGAGTGCACTATTGGAATAAACCCTTTTCGGTCACATGGATTACTATTTGACATTCTCTTTGTTGGGTTTTGGTATTAAAATTCTCCTGGTTTCATCAAATGAATTGGGATGCTTCCTATTTTTTTCTAAGATCTTGCAATTATTTACTTTAAGTTTTGTTAGAATTCAGATATGAAGACATTTGATCCTGCTGCCTTTGTAAATGCTAAATCTTAAATCACTTTAAAAAAAAACGCTTACATAGCAGTTTATTCAAGTTTTCTGTCTTTACTTGGATTGTTATACATATTGTTTGCTAGGAAATCATGTAGGTTTCAAATTTATTATAGAGTTGCACATACCGTTTTATTTCTTTTGTTCTCTTTGGCATTTGTCTTTATGTACTCTTTCTCATTCACAATCTTGTATGTTTTTTACTCTCCCTGTTTTCCTTAATCTCAAATAAAAATGGTTTCTCTTTTTGTGTTACTCAAATGAAGTGATTTTTGAGCTTTTTATTTTTTATACTGTTTTTGTTTTCTATTTCTTTAATTTCAGGTTTTCCCTCTCTTAATTCCCCCTTCTTAGTTTTTTTGTTGTTCTAATTTTGTAAGTGATCATAAAGCTTCTATATTTTAATATCTTTATTCCTTAATAATAAATAATTTAAGGTTATAAATTTTTTCTGTGAATGTGGCTTTTACCAAATGCCATAAACTTTAGTAGGAAATGTTATTTTCATTGCTTTCTAGATAATTTTAATTTTTTCATTGCTTTTTTTGATGGTTTTTAACATTTCTTTCAATTCAGGGAATATATAGATATATACTTCTTGATTGCAATGTAGTTGAAGTTTTTGTATCCTTTTTATTTATTTTTAAATTTAGTGGGTTATGATCATGAAATCATAATGAGGACGTTTTTAAAGAAAAGCACATAAGTAACTTTTAGAAGTCTTCCATGGAATATATTTTAAAAAAAAGGAATTTCTTTGAGGAACTTAAAGTTCTCTCTAAATCTTAATACAGTTGGTTCTCATTATTCACAGTAGTTATGTCCTATAAAGACACTGTGAAGACTGAACCTTTGCTCCTGTGGGAGATACAGGGCTAGATTCCTGTGAACCTCTGGTTGCAACATCTTTGTCAACTGGTCAATACATAACCTTCCTTATGTGTTTCTGTTTAAAGACTCCTTATTTAATGTGTACTGGTGACTCATTAACATTGATTCCACAGCCAGTATCACAGAAGCTCATGCCTAGATGAAGTTTATCTACCATATTTATTGCCTCTGCAAGGCACATCACAGCCTTCTTGCATGTAGGACCCCAGACGGCACTTTGGCACTTGGGGGACCAATCTAAACAGTGAAGTAACCAACAAAAACGCCCAAATGCCCAAATTCTGATATGAAATAGACTGGGAAGAGGACACTTCTATAATATGAGAGTTGAAATAAGAAGGCAGAGTGTCACCTTATTTGACCTCAAGTTTTTCACAGCTCTGCACGTGTCTGTGTGGGATGGAAAAGTTCTGTAAATATTGATCTGGGGGTTACAAACACATTTTCACAAGGGGGCAAATTCACAAATTCCGAATTTACAAATAATGAGGATGACTGTAACCATATAAAACAAGCTTTGTGATTGTATTATTTAATTCCTCTATGTCGTTTTCTGTCTGTCTACCTATATCTACTTGTCTATCAGAATTGGCCAATTCTGATATTCAAGTCCTTTACTGTAATATTTTATTTAACAGTTGAGTTTCTAATAATTTAAAAAATTTGTTTAGCTTCTATGTTGTTTCATGTATAAAAACTTAGGATTGTTTTATTTTCTTCATAAATTATGCTTTTTATCATTACAAAGTGTCCCTCTTTTCTGTTTAGAGATTTGAAACTCAAATTCCATGTTCCATGGTATTAGTAACACCACGCCTCCTTTAAGATTTTGCTCTTTGTTTACATTTCATTAATTGTTACTTGTCCTTTCCCAGCTGTCATAAAATCAGACAGATATTTCCCTAGTATTTCATGAAAAGAAGACACCAACTTTTCCCCAACTGAGAATTTCCATTACTCCATTATCGCTCTTCACCCATGATATTCAACTTGAAGAAGACTTCAGTTGCAATTTCCTCCTTATTCTCCTCCCAAGAATTGAAGCCTTTGGAATATTTTTGCTTCCTTCTTTCTCATGCCCCTCCTCACCACAATTCTTTAGTTTTCCTAAGGTGGTTTAGTTCTTTAAATTCCAGATTATTATTAGAAGTTTCCTTCTTAATACACTTCTCTCTTTCTAGAATCTTTATTTAGTTACACATTCCCCGTCTATCATTGTTCACCTATTTTTAATTAAATATCACAAGTCTGTTGCTCACTATGGCTTTCTCTCTTCTTCAAGTCTCTGTTTTGTTAGTTTGCTTGTTTTTAATTAATAAAGTCTTTTTCTAGTATTTTTCCCAGATGAGTAATGAGATGTGTGACTTCTCTGAATCCTTATGTATCTGTAAACATCTTTCTTGTACCCTAACAGATGAAATACATTTTTAAGTTGAAAATGTATTCCATTGTCTTCTAGCTTCCTAGCGTTGCAAAGGAGAATTTCATGACAGTCTAATCTTTTTCCTTTATAAGTAACTTACAGGGACTTCCCTGGTGGCACAGTGGTTAAGAATCCACCTGCCAATGCGGAGGACACGGATTCGATCCCTGGTCCGGGAAGTTCCCACATGCCGCAGAGCAACTAAGCCATGCGCCACAATTACTGAGCCTGCGCTCTAGAGCCCACAAGCCACAACTACTGAGCTTAGGTGCTGCAACTACTGAAGCCTGTGCGCCTAGAGCCAGCTTCTAGGCTCCACAGCAAGAGAAGCCGCTGCAAATGAGAAGCCCGTGCACCTCAATGAAGAGTAGTCCCCACCCACTGCAACTAGAGAAGGCCTGTATGCGGCAATGAAGACCCAAGGCAGCCAAAAATAAATAACTTACAAACTTTTACACAAAAAGAATAAGATTTTTCTCTTTATCTTTGGAGCTCACAATTTTTAGCAGGATATGTCTAGTCATTTTATGTGTATATACACATTTGAAGAAATATCATATATGCATAAATAGGTATAGATAGATGTGTGTATATATCTATAGCTATCTATATATATGATGACAAAGATAGATATAGGTATAGACATAGACATAGATATAATCTTTTCTCATCATTCCTGCCTGAAACTTGGTATCCTTTCTTCAATCCAGGGAAATATTTTTTTGTTTGCATGCTTCATTTTGTTTTATTTAAATATGTCCTCTCCTTCATGTGCATCATCTTCCCTTTCTGGAACTCCAGTCTCATGTCAGTGTCCTTAAACCTCCCTTCCATCTCTGTATTCATGATTTACATTTGTTTCCTCTGAGCTTTGTAATATTCTTGCATCCAGTTTCCGGGCTACTAGTTGAATTTCAACAGTTACTATTTTCTTCACTAATGAATTTTAAGTTTAAAAATCATGTTTTTGTTGTTGTTTTTATATCAAGAAAGTCTATTTTGTGTAGCCCTTGTATCTCTTTAGGTTGTTCTATTATCCTTTCTGTCCAAGTTTTAAGTTATGTTCTTTGCCCTCCAGCAACTGTAATTCATAGATAGCCTGTTCTGAATGTTCAGCTTGTTCAACTCTCTGGCTGCTTGGTCTTGAGTGATCTGTTCATCAGAGCTCAGCTCCAGCTGCTGGTGTATGTCACGCAGTGACAGTTCAGTGAATGGTGGCCTGCCCAGAAGTCTCTACCCCTGAGGACCGATATGGTGACATCAGACAGGCTGTCTGTGCCCTATCTTCTCATGCTCTCCCAGAAGAGAGATGATGCAGACTACCTCTCTAGCCACACCTGAGAGCCAGGAAGAACATGCACACTTCCCTGGGTGGAGGGCAATCTCTCATGCCTAACTTCACCCATTTTATCCTTTTGCTTGTGTGTATTTTCTTTGCTACAACTTTATTTGTATGTTTTTGAAAAAGTAACTTAATCTGAAATGCCCCTGTTCTTTTCTTTCTGCTTCTAAGCTCTCTTTTTCCTTAAGATAAGAACAGACTATACTATAACTCCTCTGCTATCGACCCCCCTCCTTAGTGAAATTAAGGAGGGGAAGAAAAGTTCCTGGGGAAAAAGGAGGTTCTATTTGACATGAGGGGTTATCATTTAATAACGGAGAAATGTCAAATTTACATGAAACTTCAGTAATGTATTGGTTTAGCATGTACGTTAAAGAAAGATCGGGGCAGAATTTGAAAGTGGAGCTCAGAATGAACCTATAGTTCATGTAAGGACCTGTTTCTGGAGGAAAACATATGAAAATGATTATTGCCATGTTTACAAGTCTTGTTTTGAATAATGAATTAACATTTTAAGTTGGCTTTTGGAAAAAGTGAAGCCCAGCTAGATTGTTTTGCTAGATTGTGGTCCTACCTACAACTCTGTTAGGAACATCAAGTTCTGTAGCCTCCAAGAAGTGCTAGGTCCTTAGAGGAAACACGTGTTATTTCTTTTTCTTTTTCTTACTTTACTTTTTTATTGAGGTAAAATTCACACAACATAAAATTAATCACTTTAAGGTGAACAACTCAGTGGCATTTGCATTAAGTACCTTCCCAATGTTGTGTAACTACCACCTCCATCTAGTTCCAAAATATTTTCATCACCCGAAAATAAAACCCTATATCCATTAAGCAGTTATTGTTAATTGTCTCCTTTCCTCAGCCCCTGACAACCACCAAGCTGCTTTCTGTGTCTATAGATTTACCTATTCTGGATACTTCATATAAACGGAATGATACAATATGTGACTTTTGTGTCTGCTTTCTTTCACTTGCCATGTTTTCAAGATTCATCCATGTTGTAGCATGTATCAGTACTTTATTCCTTCTTATGGCTGAGACTATCCCATTGTATGTGTGTAGCACACTTTATTTATCCATTTATCCATTGCTGAACATTTGGATTGTTTCTACCTTTGAGCTATTGAAAACAGTGGTGCTATGAAAATTGGTATACAAGTACTTGTCTGAGTACCTGTTTTCAATATTTTCGGGTATCCAGAAGTGGAATTGATGGATCATGTGGTAATTCTATATTTGACTTTTTGAGGAATTCTATTTGGCTTTTATTTGCTTAACTAGCATGTGGCACTTAACCTCTGTTTATTTCTATTAGATCAATGAATCAACAGTTAGTGGTATGGGATTACTAGGAAACTAATGATATATATTCCTCACCACAGTTCGGCTCCTGGAGCATTTTCTCTTTCCCCATTTTCCCTAAAACTACCTAATAAAGAAGTAAAGATCCTAAGGAACGCTGCTGTTCCAAAGTATAGATTAGAAGTCAGATCTTCTGATACAGAACTGAGCAATTTGCTAATAACCAGCAAAGGATCGACAAACGCTTTGAGCTACAAATTCTGGCATTACATTAATTACCTAATAATTCCAAGGCTGGCAGGTAGAGAAGCAAATAGAATAAGGAAACATATACAATTTACATGAAATATTAAAATTTAATCCTTGAAGTTGGGGTAGTAACAGTTAATTTTAAATCCACACTCTTTGAAACATAAACAGATGAACGTTTCAGAGCACAGTTTTTAAGGAGAACACCTTTTTAAAATGTTTTTAACCCTTTTTGAATGTTTTTGAGAAAGACACACACATACATGTTAATATATACACATTCTCTGGCTGTTTTTCTTTTTAAGAGAGGGCCAGCATTCACAGACAATTTGGTTTATTTTAGAGACATAACTTAGAAATTCTATTTCAATTTCCCTTTTCCTCTCCTGTCTCTCTCTCTCCTGTCTCTCTCTCTCTCTCTCTCTCTCTCTCTCTCTCTCTCTCTCTCTCTCTCTGGTTGTTTTGAATGACAAGGAAGAAGACAAATCAAGAGTTGTAAAGAGTGCTTCTGAGTAAACTCAGGGGATATAACCACCTAATTATGAATTTCCTGAATGTGCAATTTGACCAGTAGCAACTGGACGTGATTAGTACCGTGGGCCTCACCTCCAGCTGTTCTACAAAAACAAATCAGTGAAGGATTTCCAAGGCACATTTTCCTTTGGACCTGTTTTAAGTTTTAACGATGCGAACAGTGCAGTGTTGCTCTTTTTTTTTTTAATAGGTGACAGATTGAAAAGAAGCAAGAGTTTCCTACAACAAAAGAACTAACTATGGAGCGTACATTTCTGCTTGAGGCAAATGTGTTTGAATCTGTGTAAGAAAATAAAACCTGCAAATCTGTCTCCTTGTATGTGGAACCAGAGCTGGAAATGTGTGCTCTAGAGGCAACTGTAAAATCATATTTCACTCTGGCATATGGGCCAGTGATTGTGCTGTGTGAGTAATGCATATATGTAATCCATGTGGTAAGCTTCGTGGACTGAGAAGAAGTCAGTGTTATTCACTGAGGTTTGGCAAGCAGGAACCATTTATTTCGAAAAATTTACATGGGCTGAAACAACGTGAAAAATGTACTGCCCATTTTGTCAGCTTGTGAACACATAGCAAAGACCACAGCACTCCCATCAGCACGAAGACAGGGAAGAAAATCTCTTTTTGCTGTTTTATACTTACAGAAGAACGACTGCTCTTGTACAACAAGGGAATTTATGTTTAATGCATACTATCTTCCACCAAATCAAGTCCAAATGAACCAGAGTTCCAAAAAAAACTTAGACAATACAATACACTAAGTTTTTGGAGAGCCAAAAACTTCATATATTGTATTTTCATTGTGTTGTTCAGATCAATTTTTAATTGCTTTTAGCTATGGATTCTTGAGTTTTAAAGCAATTACAAAATATCTTCAGGGACTTCCCTGGCGGTCCAGTGGTTAGGACTCCGCACTTCCACTGCAGGGGGCACAGGTTTGATCCCTGGTCAGGAAGCTAAGATCCCCATGCCGCACAGGGTGGTCAAAAAAAAAAAAAAAAAAACTTCACTAAGCTCATAGCAAGTAAGCTCTCAATAGAGGGGAAGAGGGGAAACAAATGAAGACAAATGAACTTGGAGGACCCCACTAATCTTTGTGAACAGCAAGATATCATTTAGGCATTAATATATATATTTTTGATTCAAAGGCACTTAAAAAAATATTCTTTAGGACATAAAGCGGCCTCAGAAGTGCTCTAGAGCAGGTAGGGGAAGAGGTCCTGGGCAATTGGTGGGTAAAATTGGGAGTGGATGGAATTCAAAATGGTGCCATATATATATATATATATATATATATATATATATATATATATATATATTTTTTTTTTTTTTTTTTTTTTTTTTTTTTTTTTTTTTGCGGTACACGGGCCTCTCACCGCTGTGGCCTCTCCCGCCGCAGAGCACAGGCTCCGGACGCGCAGGCTCAGCGGCCATGGCTCACAGGCCTAGCTGCTCCATGGCATGCGGGATCCTCCCGGACCGGGGCACGAACCTGCGTCCCCTGCGTCGGCAGGCGGACTCAACCACTGCGCCACCAGGGAAGCCCAAAATGGTGCAATATTTTGACTTCAGTTTCTAAAAGTCTCACAAACTGACCTCTGATGTTTCAGTGTCATCTTTCACATTGCTTCCTCTAATGTCTTCTCCTCAGTCTTATCTGCCATGTCAATTTAATGGTTTTAAAATTTTTGAGAGGGGAATTTCCATTTCCACCTAGAAAGGATTCACTGCTAACAGTTAATAAACATAAACAACTAGAAACAACAGCCCACCATAAACAACTAGAAAACCAGGCAAAATATATGAAATAGCAAGTTTCAGACATTAGACATCTGGCAGTGTAGAACTGGATTCCTGAAAGAATCCCTATGATTATCCCAGATTACTGCCTTGAGAAAGGCACAGCAGAGGGAAAAGGAACACAGCAACTTGCTGAGTCGAGGAAACAGATCAGTTTGGGGAGGCCAGGCAGCTATAATCTTAAGAGCAGAGTTCAAAAGAGAGAGAGAGCTCGGACTTCCCTGGTGGTGCAGTGGTTAAGAATCCGCCTGCCAATGCAGGGGACACAGGTTCGAGTCCTGGTCCACGAAGATCCCACATGCTGCGGAGCAGCTAAGCCCGTGCGCCACAACTACTGAGCCTGCACTCTAGAGCCCCTGAGCCACGACTACTGAAGCCCGCGCACCTAGAGCCCGTGCTCTGCAACAAGAGAAGCCACCGCAATGAGAAGCCTGTGCACCGCAACGAAGAGTAGCCCCCACTCGCCACAACTAGAGAAAGCCCATGCACAGCAACGAAGACTCAACACACCCAAATAAATAAATAAATAAAAATAAATTTTTTTTAAACGGCTTTAAAAAAAAAGAGAGAGAGCTAAGCAGAGAAAGAGATATAGAAATCTGCATAGGAGTCCCCTTGAGTTTTTGCTGAATATCAGCCTGTATATGCATAAGGTAAAACCCTTGTTCTTGTCATGAAAATCTTCTGAGGAAAGACTAATTCCTAGAAGAGGTAAGGTGAACAATTCCCAGAAATCACATAGGACCATAAATGTTTGAATTCCCTTCATCCAGAGTGGAGAAATCTGGTTGAATATTTAGCCATGTAGTAGAGATCTTAGAAGGGCTCTGCCTTAGAAGTGAGGCTAAATTAACTTTAGAATTAAGGGTATTCTAGAAGCTTCCTAAAAAAGCTTTAAAATAAACCCTAATATGATAAAATCTAACCTGCAAGTAACCTTGCTGCCTACCAGAAGAAGTCTACATTATTTAAAGGAATACAATAAAATCTAGCACCAAATAATCTAGAATTCATAATCTTTATCTAACTAAAATATCACCAGACATACAAGGAAATAGGAAAATGTGACACATAACCAGGTGAAAAAATAGTAAGTTGAAACAAATTCTGAAATAACAGAAAATGGAATTAGCGGACGTGTATGCTAAAATAGCTATTATAAATATGCATTCACAAATTATAAATGTGCTTACAAAGATATGACAACATGAATATAGGAAGAAAAGACATATATGAATAAAGTCTCAGCTAGAACTTCCAGAGATGAAAAATATGATATTTTTTTAAAAGTCTTTATTGAACTTGTTAAAATATTGCTTCTGTTTTATGTTTTTTGGTTTTTTGTCTGTGAGGCATGTGGGATCTTAGCTCCCTGACCAGGGATCAAACCTGCACCCCCTGCATTGGAAGGCAAAGTCTCAACCACTGGACCACGAGGGAAGTCCCCAAAATATGCTATTTAAAAAAATTTTTTTTAACTTATTTGTTTCTGGCTGTGTTGGGTCTTCATTGCTGCACACGGGCTTTTCTCTGGTTGCGGCAAGTGGGGGCTACTCTTCGTTGTGGTGCACAGTCTTCTCATTGCAGTGGCTTCTATTGTGGAGCACAGGCTCTAGGTGCACAGGCTTCAGTAGTTGCAGCATGCGGGCTCAGTAGTTGTGGCTCATGGGCTCTAGAGTGCAGGCTCAGTAGTTGTGGTGCACGGGCTTAATTGCTCCACGGCATGTGGGAATCTTCCTGGAACAGGGCTTGAACCTGTGTCCTCTTCATTGGCAGGCGGATTCTTAACCACTGTGCCACCAAGGAAGCCCCCCCTTTTTTTTTTTTGCAGTACGCGGGCCTCTCACTGTTGTGGCCTCTCCCGTTGCGGAGCACAGGCTCCGGACGCGCAGGCTCAGCGGCCGTGGCTCACGGGCCTAGCCGCTCCGCGGCATGTGGGATCTTCCCAGACCGGGGCATGAACCCATGTCCCCTGCATCGGCAGGCAGACCCTCAACCACTGCGCCACCAGGGAAGCCCAGGAAGCCCCTTTTAAATAAAATTTTATACTGAAAAAAAGAATCCTGAAGAAGTGGAAGGAAGAAAGAAAAATGAAACAAATAGAAAACCAATAGGAAAATGGTAGATTTAAACCCAACTATATAAATAATTACATTAAAGGTAAATGGTCAAACATTCCAAATAAAAAGCAGTGAGTGTGAGATAGAATAGAAAAGCAAAATCCAACTGCTATTTTAAAATGTGATATATTAGAATTCCCTCATGGTCCAGTGGTTAGGACTCGGCACTCTCACTGCAGGGGGCCCAGGTTCTATCCCTGGTCAGGGAACTGAGATCCCACAAGCTGCACCACGCAGACAAAAAAAAAAAAAAAAAAAATGTGATGTGTGTGTGTGTATATATATATATGCCATGGAATATTATTTAGCTATAAAAACTAATGAAATTCTGATGCATGCTATAATGTGGAGGAACCATGAAAACATTATGCTAAGTGAAAGAAAAAGACATAAAAGAAAACATATTCTACTTTTATGAGGTACCTGGAAGAGATGAATTCGTAAAGACAAAAAGTAAAATAGGGGCTGGGGTTGCTGGGAGTGAGAAGTTACTGTTTAATAGGTACTGCAGAGTTTCTGTTTGGATTTGATTTTAAAATTCTGGAAATGGAAAGTGATGATTGCACAACATTATGGATGTAGTTAGTGCCACTGAAATGTATACTTTAAAAAAGGTTAAAATGGTAGATTTTATGTTATGTACATTTTGCTACATAATACCATAATATTTTATGCTACTTATATTTTACATTAAAAATGAAAAAAAGGGACTTCCCTGGTGGTGCAATGGTTAAGAATCCACCTGCCAATGCAGGGGTCACGGGTTCGAGCCCTGGTCTGAGAGGATTCCACATGCCGCGGAGCAGCTAAGCCCATGCACCACAACTACTGAGCCTGCACTCTAGAGCACACGAGCCACAACTACTGGGGCCTGCACAGCTAGAGCCCGTGCTCCGCAACGAGAGAAGCCGCCGCAATGAGAGGCCACGGGCGCAATGAAGAGTGGCCCCCCGCTCGCCACAACTAAAAAAAAGGAAAGCCCACGGGCAGCAATGAGGACCCAACACAGCCAAAAATAAAATAAATAAATAAATTTATTTTTTAAAAATGAAAAAAGGCCCAACTATATGCCACCTATAATAAACCCAGTTTAAATATAAAGACACAGATAATTTTAAATAAAATAGTAATAAAACAATATACCGTGCAACCATTAATCAAAAGATAGTTGAAATGGTTCTATTTCTATCTGATAAATTTGAATTCAGAACAAGGGATAAAGAAGACTACTTCATAATTTTAATGGGGTCAATTCATTAGGAAGATATAACAATCTTAAATAGTCATGAACCTTAAGACAGATTCAAATTACATGAAGCAAAAATTGATAAAATGGAAGGGAAAACCAAACAAATCTATAATTACACAGGTTTACGGAGTTATTGTGGGTTTGTTTCCAGACCACCATGATAAAGTAAATACTGCAATAAAGCTAGTCACACAGATTTTTCGGTTTCCCAGTGCATATAAAAGTTATGTTTATGCTATACTGTAGTCTATCAAATGTGCAGTAGCATTATGTCTAAAAAATGTACATATCTTAATTTTAAAAAATAAAAAATTCTAATCATCATCTGACAACACAGGGTTGCCACAAACCTTCAATTTGTAAAAGACCTGATATCTGTGAAGCTCAATAAAGCAAAGTGAAATAAAACCAGGCATGCCTGTAGTTGGGGAGTTCAACACTCCTCTCCCAGTAATTGATATAACAAGTGGACAGCACTAACAAAACTAATAGCTTGAACACTAACATACTGTGTAAACACTCCACCAAACAATAATAGAATACACCTTCCTTTCAAATGCCAATGGAACATTCACAAAGATCAACTATAGTTTGGATCTTAGAAGAAATCTCAACAAATTTAAAAGCATTGAAAACATACAGTGTATATTCTCAATCACAATAAAATTAAATTAGAAATCAATAAGAAAAAAATTTTTGGACCCCCCCCCCCAAATATTTAGTAATTGAGCAATACAGTTCTAAATTACTCAAGGAAGGACTTCCCTGGTGGTCCAGTGTTCAAGACTCCACACTTCCCCTGCAGGGGGTGCAGAGTTGATACCTGGTCAGGGAACTGAGATCCCATGTGCCACGTGGTGCGACCAAAAAAAAAATAAAAATAAATTACTCGAAGTCACAAAGGAAAATTAGAATATATTTTTAACTGAGTGAAAATTAAAACACGATATATCGAAATTTATGGGAAAGAGCTAAAGCAGTGTGCAGAGGGAAATTTATAGTTTTAAATGCTTAAATAAATAAGCTTCTATTTTAAGAAGCTAGAAAAAGAAGTAATTAAACCCAAAGTAAGCAGAACACAAGTAATGATAAAGCTAAGAGCAGGAGTCAATGAAATAAAATAAAGGAAATCAATGACACCAAAAAATGTTTCTTTTAAAAGAGTCAATAGAATTGATAAATCTCTTTCCTGAATGACTAAGAAAGAAAGAAGACATAAAGTATCGATATATGGAATGAAATCAGGAATATCATCTAGATCCTCAGACAACAGAAAATAAGGGAATATTATAAACAACTTCAGGCCAATAAATTTGACAGCTTAAGTAAAATGCGAAAATTCTTAGAAAAACACAAACTGCCAATATTCATTCAAGAAGAAATATCTAGATAATCTGTATCTAAAAAGTAAGTTGAATTTGTAGTTAAAAAACCTTCCCACAAAGAAATTCCAGGTTCAGATGGTTTCACAGGTGAATTTTACTAAACATTGAGAAAAGAATTTCAATTCAGTTGTTTTTGTGAAGCCAGTATTATGCTGAGGTTAAAACCAAAGGCTCTGCAATAAAAGACTCCATCTCAATAGACACAAAAACCTTTAACAACATTTTAGTGTATCAAATTAAAAATGATAATACATCATATCCAAGCAATGTTTGTTTCAGGAATGTAAAGTTGTATTTTGTTTTATTATTTTTGAATTGAAATATAATTCACATACCATGACATTCACTCATTTAAAGTGTACAGTGCAATGGTGTTTAATAATTTAGTATACACATAAAATTGTGTAACCATCACCACCATCTAATTTCAGAACATTTTTATCACCCTGAAAATGTATATTAATGTGTCCATTAGTATTCACTACCCAATCCTCTCTCCCCTGTCCCTGCAAAGCACTAATCTGCTGTCTCTGTGTATTTCCCTATTTGGGGCTTTCTGTATCAATGGATTCATACAATATATGGCCTTTTATGCCTGGCTTCTTTCAACTGGCAGAATGCTTTCAAGACTCATTCAGGTTGTAGCATGTATCAGTTCTTAATTCCTTTTCACAGCCTAATATTTTTCCATTGTACAGATATACAATTGACCCTTGAACAACGCAAGGATTAATCTGCATATAACTTATAGTTGGTCCTCCATATCTGAGGTTCGTCCATATCCACGATTCAACCAAACACAGACCAAGTAGCACTGTAGTATTTACTCTTGAAAAATATCTGTGTGTAAGTGGACCCATGCAGTTCAAACCATGTTGCTCGAGGGTCAGCTGTACCACATTCTGCTTATTTATTCATCAGTTGATGGACATATGAGTTGTCCAATTTTTGACTAACACTGCTATGATCATTCATATACAAGTTTTCACGTGGACATATGCTTTCATTTGTTTTGAGCAAATACAGAGAACAGAATTGCTGGCTCACAGTGTTTTACTTTTTGAGGAACTGCCAAACTTTTTTCCAAAGTGACTGTACCATTGTACGTTCCCTTCAGCAATGCAAGAGGGTTCCACCTTCTCCACATCTTCATTGACTCTTACCATTGTCTCCCATTTTGATTAAATGAGACATGGTAATAAGATTAGTTTACCAGCTGAAAATCAATCATGTGATAGTATACTTAAAATGAAAAACCATATGATCATCTCAATAGATGTAGGAAAAGCATTTGACAAAACTCAATACTCATTCTTTATATAAAAATAAAAGGGGACTTCCTGGTGGTGCAGTGTTTAAGAATCCGCCTGCCAATGCAGGGGACGTGGGTTCAAGCCCTGGTCCAGGAAGATCCCACATGCCGCAGAGCAACTAAGCCCATGCGCCACAACTACTGAGCTTGCACTCTAGAGCCCACAAGCGATGACTACTGAAGCCCATGCGCCCTTGAGCCCATGTGCCACAACTACTGAGCCCACATGCTGCAACTACTGAAGCCCACACACCTAGAGCCTGTGCTCCGCAACAAGAGAAACCACCCAATGAGAAGCTGCACACTGCAACAAAGAGTAGCCCCCACTCGCTGCAACTGGAGAAAGCCTGTGCGCAGCAACAAAGACCCAATGCAGCCAAAAATAAATAAAACTGAAATAAAAACCCAGAAAAACAAAATGGAACTCTAAGCAAACTACAAGTAGAAACTTCCACAACTTGAAGAGGGCATCCCTATAGCTCACATTTCCTATAGCTGACATCATGCTTAATGGTGAAAGATCGAATGCCTTTCTCTTAAGACTGGGTAAAAAGCAAGAATGCCTATGCCTTCCACTTCTATTCAACATTGTACCGGGAGTCCTAATCAGTAAAGGAGGAAGTAAAGGAAGATTGTAAAGGAAGAAGTAAAACTGATTTACTCATAGAGAACATGATCATTCTATGGAAATGGTTATGAAATCTCCAAAACATTATAAGATCTTGCAAGTAAGCTTAGGAAAATTACAAGAAACAATGTCAGTATACAATAATCAATTGTTATACTAGCAACAAACAATTAGAAATTGAAAATTTTAAGTACCATTTACAACAACATCAAAAACAACATACTTAATGAAAGTTTAAACAAAAAATGTACTAGACTTAAAACACTGAAAACTAAAAACGACTACTAAGAAAATTAAGGAAGAGTTCCATAATTAAAGAGATATACTATGTTCAATATTTTTTATCAATATAAAGGCGTCAATTTTCCCCAAATTTACCTATAGATTCCATGCAACGCCGATCAAAACCCCAGAAGACTTTTTGTTTAGAAACTGACAAGGTGATTATAAATTTTATATGGAAATGCAAAAAATCTAAGATAGGAAAAACAGTTTTGAAAAAGAAAAACGATGTTGGAGGAGCTACACTACCTGTTTCAAGATTTACTCTAAAGCAACATTAATCAAGATTATGGTGCCAGTATAAGAATCACATATAAAGCTCAAGGTGTAAGAGGTAAAATAATAAGACTTCTAGAGGAAAATCTTTGTGACCTTTAGTTAGACAAAGATTCTTTTAGATAGGATGCAAAAAGCAGGCACCAAAAAAGAAAGAGCTTAAATTGGACTTCATCAAGATTAAATCTTTCTCTCTTAAAATGACACTGTTAAGAAAATAAAATTCAAGCCATGGTTTTTGATAAAATATTTGCAAAACATAATCCTGATAGGGAGGGTGGGAGGGAGACGCAAGATGGAGGAGACATGGGGATATAGGTATATGTATAGCTGGTTCACTTTGTTATAAAGCAGAAACTAACACACCATTGTAAAGCAATTATACTCCAATAAAGATGTTAAATTTAAAAAATCCTGATATAGGACTTCTATCCAGACAATATAAGGAATGTTACAACTCATGAAAAATGGGGAAAAGATTTAAACAGACACTTCACCAAAGAAGCTATGGGAACAACAAATAAACACAAGAAAAAATGCTCATCCAAAACCATTAGTCATTAGGGAAGTGCAAGTTAAAACTGCGATGATACACACTGTAGGCCTATGAGAGGGCTCCAATTTAAAGACTTACAACACTAAATGTTG
This sequence comes from Grampus griseus, assembly GCF_964374135.1. Lineage (NCBI taxonomy): Eukaryota > Metazoa > Chordata > Mammalia > Artiodactyla > Delphinidae > Grampus > Grampus griseus. Next base: position 49,522,151 of record NC_138998.1, read on the forward strand.
GCAAGGGTGTGGAGCAACTGGAAATCTCATACATTGCTGGTAGGAATGTAAAATAGCACACCCATTTTAGTACGGAGCTTGGCAATTTCTTAAAAAGTTAAATATGCACTGACCATGTAACCTAGAAATTTCACTCCTAAGTAATATTTACCCAAGAAAAATGAAAACAGATGTCCACAAAAACACTTGTACATGAATGGTCAGAGCAGCTTCAAGATAACAAACATTTGGAAACAAGCCAAATGTCCATCCACAAATGAATAGATGCACAAATTTGGTATATCTGTTCAATAGACTACTACCGAGAGGTATATAGAAGTGAACAACAAATACATGCTACAACAGTAGTGAATCTCAAAAACATTGTGCTGAGTGAAAGAAGCCAGATATAAAATGTATGATTACATTATATGAAATTCCAGATTTAGTAACCCAAATCAGATTAGTGGTAAGCTAGAGCTGGGGACAGGAGCAGGTGATTGGAATGGAGCAAAAGGGAACTTTGTGGGGTGAGAGAAGTGTGCTGTATCTTGATTAGAGTAGTTACATATGTGCATTCATTTGTCAAAATTCATGAAAATGTACATTTAAAATAGATGCATTTTTATTATATGTAAATGATACCTCAAGAAAGTTGATTTTTAAAAAATTGTGCAGAAGGGGGCTTCCCTGGTGGCACAGTGGTTGAGAGTCCGCCTGCCGATGCAGGGGACACGGGTTCATGCCCCGGTCCGGGAAGATCCCACGTGCCGCTGAGCGGCTGGGCCCGTGAGCCATGGCCGCTGAGCCTGCGTGTCCGGAGCCTGTGCTCCGCAACGGGAGAGGCCACAACAGTGAGACGCCCGCATACCGCAAAAAAAAAAAAAAAATGTGCAGAAGGCAATCGTTTTGGAGAAAGTTTCTGCAGTTGCTCTTCCCAACTACTTGGCTATCTCACTCTTTCTCCCCTGACTTCTCCTCCCCCACTCTCACCCCCAGTTTCTTCTCTTAAGCCACAGCTTTCTTTCATTTGCTGGCTCTCCAAATATTTGGAGAGGTCTCTATCAGTGGTTTCCTTCACCTACCCACCCACCCCCACCAAAGTCTCCTCTCCCCCAGGTTAAACATTGCCAGTTCTTCAGTCATTCACATTTGATCAAGGTTAGAAAGTATTCTAACCTTGATAAAAGTGGAACTGGAAAAGTTATATGGCTTGAGCAGGGAGGCAAGATCTGGTAGGGTCATGAATCCCCCCAAACTAAGGAGCGTAGTTGATGGACTGGGCAACCAAAACAAAGCAAACAAAAATATAAGTGCTTACAGTGGAGAAATGTACAGGGGCCCAAATCATGCAAGGCCACATAAGCCATGGTCAAGATTTTGTTTCCTCCTAAGCAGGTTTTAAAAGGAAGGAGAGAGGACTTCCGGGAAGATGGCGGAAGAGTAAGACGCGGAGATCACGTTCCTCCCCACAGATACACCAGAAATACATCTACGCGTGGAACAACTCCTACAGAGCATCTACTGAACGCTGGCAGAAGACCTCAGACCTCCCAAAAGGCAAGAAACCCCCCACGTACCTGGGTAGGGCAAAAGAAAAAACTAAACAGAGACAAAAGGATAGGGACGGGTCCTGCACCAGCGGGAGAGAGCTGTGAAGGAGGAAAAGTGTCCACACACTAGGAAGCCCCTTCGCGGGTGGAGACTTCGGGAGGCGGAGTGGGGGAGCTTGGGAGCCGCGGAGGAGAGCACAGCAACAGGGGTGCGGAGGGCAAAGCGGACAGATTCCAGCGCAGAGGATCGGGCCGACCGGAACTCGCCAGCCGAGAGGCTTGTCTGCTCGCCCGCCGGGGCGGGCGGGACTGGGAGCTGAGGCTCCGGCTTTTGTCGGAGCGCCGGGAGAGGACTGAGGTTGGCGGCGTGAACACAGCCTGCAGGGCGTTAGTGCACCGCGGCTGGCCGGGAGAGAGTCCGGGGAGAAGTCTGGAACTGCCGAAGAGGCAAGAGACTTTTACGTCCCTCTTTGTTTCCTGGTGCACGAGGAGAGGGGATTAAGAGCGCCGCTTAAAGGAGCTCCAGAGACGGGCGCAAGCCGCGGCTAAAAGTGCGGAGCCCAGAGACAGACATGAGACGCTAGGGCCGCTGCTGCCGCCACCGGGAGGCCTGTGTGCGAACACAGGTCACTAGCCACACGCCCTTCCGGGGAGCCTGTGTAGCCCGCCACTGCCAGGGTCCCGGGATCCAGGGACAACTCCCCCGGGAGAACGCACAGGCGCGCCTCAGGCTGCAACGTCTCGCCGGCCTCTGCCGCCGCAGGCCTGCCCCACACTCCGTGCCCCTCCCTACCCCCGGGCCTGAGTGAGCCAGAGCCTCCGAATCAGCGGCTCCTTTAACCCCGTCCTGTCTGAGCAAAGAACAGACGCCCTCCGGCGACCTACACGCACAGGCAGGGCCAAATCCAAAGCTGAGCCCCTGGGAACTGTGAGAACAAAGAAGAGAAAGGGAAATCTCTCCCAGCAGCCTCAGAAGCAGCGGATTAAAGCTCCGCAATCAACTTGATGTACCCTGCATCTGTGGAATACCTGAATAGACAACGAATCATCCCAAATTAAGGAGCCCTGTGGATGAAAGGCTCTTGGTGCTGCAGCCAAGAGTCAGTGCTGTGCCTCTGAGGTGGGAGAGCCAACTTCAGGACACTGATCCACAAGAGACCTCCCAGCTGCACATAATATCAAACAGCAAAAATTTCCGAGAGATCTCCATCTCAACGCCAGCACCCAGCTTCACTCAACGACCAGCAAGCTACAGTGCTGGACATCCTATGCCAAACAACTAGCAAGACAGGAACACAACCCCACCCATTAGCAGAGAGGCGGCCCAAAATCATAATAAGTCTACAGACACCCCAAAACACACCACCAGACGTGGACCTGCCCACCAGAAAGACAAGATCTAGCCTCATCCACCAGAACACAGGCACTAGTACCCTCCACCAGGAAGCCTACACAACCCACTGAACCAACCTTAGCCACTGGGGACAGACACAAAAAACAACAGGAACTACGAACCTTCAGCCTGCAAAAAAGGAGACCCCAAACACAGTAAGATAAGCAAAATGAAAAGACAGAAAAACACACCGCAGATGAAGGAGCAAGATAAAAACCCATCAGACCTAACAAATGAAGAGGAAATAGGCAGTCTACCTGAAAAAGAATTCAGAATAATGATAGTAAGGTTGATCCGAAATCTTGGAGATAGAATGGACAATAGAATGGACAAAATGCAAGAATCAGTTAACAAGGACCTAGAAGAACTAAAGATGAAACAAGCAACGATGAACAACACAATAAATGAAATTAAAAGTACTCTAGGTGGGATCAATAGCAGAATAACTGAGGCAGAAGAACGGATAAGTGACCTGGAAGATAAAATAGTGGAAATAACTACTGCAGAGCAGAATAAAGAAAAAAGAATGAAAAGAACTGAGGACAGTCTCAGAGACCTCTGGGACAACATTAAACGTACCAACATTCGAATTATAGGGGTTCCAGAAGAAGAAGAGAAAAAGAAAGGGACTGAGAAAATATTTGAAGAGATTATAGTTGAAAACTTCCCTAATATGGGAAAGGAAATAGTTAATCAAGTCCAGGAAGCACAGAGAGTCCCATACAGGATAAATCCAAGGAGAAATACGCCAAGACACATATTAATCAAACTGTCAAAAATTAAATACAAAGAAAACATATTAAAAGCAGCAAGGGAAAAACAACAAATAACACACAAGGGAATCCCCATAAGGTTAACAGCTGATCTTTCAGCAGAAACTCTGCAAGCCAGAAGGGAGTGGCAGGACATATTGAAAGTGTTGAAGGAGAAAAACCTGCAACCAAGATTACTCTACCCAGCAAGGATCTCATTCAGATTTGATGGAGAAATTAAAACCTTTAGAGACAAGCAAAAGCTGAGAGAGTTCAGCATCACCAAACCAGCTCTACAACAACTGCTAAAGGAACTTCTCTAGGCAAGAAACACAAAAGAAGGAAAAGACCTACAATAACAAACCCAAAACAATTAAGAAAATGGGAATGGGAACACACATATCGATAATTACCTTAAATGTAAATGGACTAAATGCTCCCACCAAAAGACACAGATTGGCTGAATGGATACAAAAACAAGACCCATATATTTGCTGTCTACAAGAGACCCACTTCAGACCTAGAGACACATACAGACTGAAAGTAAGGGGATGGAAAAAGGTATTTCATGCAAATGGAAACCAAAAGAAAGCTGGAGTAGCAATTCTCATATCAGACAAAATAGACTTTAAAACAAAGACTATTAGAAGAGACAAAGAAGGACACTACATAATGATCAAGGGATCGATCCAAGAGGAAGATATAACAATTGTAAATATTTATGCACCCAACATAGGTGCACCTCAATACATAAGGCAAATACTGACAACCATAAAAGGGGAAATCGACAGTAACACATTCATAGTAGGGGACTTTAACACCCCACTTTCACCAATGGACAGATCATCCAAAATGAAAATAAATAAGGAAACACAAGCTTTAAATGATACATTAAATGAGATGGAGTTAATTGATATTTATAGGACATTCCATCCAAAAACAACAGAATACACATTTTTCTCAAGTGCTCATGGAACATTCTCCAGGATAGATCATATCTTGGGTCACAAATCAAGCCTTGGTAAATTTAAGAAAATTGAAATTGTATCAAGTATCTTTTCCGACCACAACGCTATGAGACTCCATATCAATCACAGGAGAAGATCTGTAAAAAATACAAACACATGGAGGCTAAACAATACACTACTTAATAACGAAGTGATCACTGAAGAAATCAAAGGGGAAATCAAAAAGTACCTAGAAACAGATGACAATGGAGACACGACGACTCAAAATCTATGGGATGCAGCAAAAGCAGTTCTAAGAGGGAAGTTTATAGCAATACAATCTTACCTTAAGAAACAGGAAACATCTCGAATAAACAACCTAACCTTGCACCTAAAGCAATTAGAGAAAGAAGAACAAAAAAACCCCAAAGTTAGCAGGAGGAAAGAAATCATAAAAATCAGATCAGAAATAAATGAAAAAGAAATGAAACGATAGCAAAGATCAATAAAACTAAAAGCTGGTTCTTTGAAAGGATAACAAAATTGATAAACCATTAGCCAGACTCATCAAGAAAAAAAGGGAGAAGACTCAAATCAATAGAATTAGAAATGAAAAAGGAGAAGTAACGACTGACACTGCAGAAATACAAGAGATCATGAGAGATTACTACAAGCAACTCTATGCCAATAAAATGGACAACCTGGAAGAAATGGACAAATTCTTAGAAAGGCACAACCTGCCAAGACTGAATCAGGAAGAAATAGAAAATATGAACAGACCAATCACAAGCACTGAAATTGAAACTGTGATTAAAAATCTTCCAACAAGCAAAAGCCCAGGACCAGATGGCTTCACAGGCGAATTCTATCAAACATTTAGAGAAGAGCTATCACCTATCCTTCTCAGACTCTTCCAAAATATAGCAGAGGGAGGAACACTCCCCAACTCATTCTACGAGGCCACCATCACCCTGATACCAAAACCAGACAAGGATGTTACAAAGAAAGAAAACTACAGGCCAATATCACTGATGAACATAGATGCAAAGATCCTCAACAAAATACTAGCAAACAGAATCCAACAGCACATTAAACGGATCATACACCATGATCAAGTGAGGTTTATTCCAGGAATGCAAGGATTCTTCAATATACGCAAATCAATCAACGTGATACACCATATTAACAAATTGAAGGAGAAAAACCATATGATCATCTCAATAGATGCAGAGAAAGCTTTTGACAAAATTCAACACCCATTTATGATAAAAACCCTGCAGAAAGTAGGCATAGAGGGAACTTTCCTCAACATAATAAAGGCCATATATGACAAACCCACAGCCAACATCGTCCTCAATGGTGAAAAACTGAAAGCATTTCCACTAAGATCAGGAACAAGACAAGGTTGCCCACTCTCACCACTCTTATTCAACATAGTTTTGGAAGTTTTAGCCACAGCAATCAGAGAAGAAAAGGAAATAAAAGGAATCCAAATCGGAAAAGAAGAAGTAAAGCTGTCACTGTTTGCAGATGACATGATACTATACATACAGAATCCTAAAGATGCTACCAGAAAACTACTAGAGCTAATCAATGAATTTGGTAAAGTAGCAGGATACAAAATTAATGCACAGAAATCTCTGGCATTCCTATACACTAAGGATGAAAAATCTGAAAGTGAAATCAAGAAAACACTCCCATTTACCATTGCAACAAAAAGAATAAAATACCTAGGAATAAACCTACCTAAGGAGACAAAAGACCTGTATGCAGAAAATTATAAGACACTGATGAAAGAAATTAAAAATGATACAAATAGATGGAGAGATATACCATGTTCTTGGATTGGAAGAATCAACATTGTGAAAATGACTCTACTACCCAAAGCAATCTACAGATTCAATGCAATCCCTATGAAACTACCACTGGCATTTTTCACAGAACTAGAACAAAAAATCTCACAATTTGTATGGAAACACAAAAGACCCCGAATAGCCAAAGCAATCTTGAGAACGAAAAATGGAGCTGGAGGAATCAGGCTTCCTGACTTCAGACTATACTACAAAGCTACAGTAATCAAGACAGTATGGTACTGGCACAAAAACAGAAATATAGATCAATGGAACAGGATAGAAAGCCCAGAGATAAACCCACGCACATATGGTCACCTTATCTTTGATAAAGGAGGCAGAAATGTACAGTGGAGAAAGGACAGCCTATTCAATAAGTGGTGCTGGGAAAACTGGACAGCTACATGTAAAAGTATGAGATTAGATCTCTCCCTAACACCATACACAAAAATAAGCTGAAAATGGATTAAAGACCTAAATGTAAGGCCAGAAACTATCAAACTCTTAGAGGAAAACATAGGCAGAACACTCTATGACATAAATCACAGCAAGATCCTTTTTGACCCACCTCCTAGAGAAATGGAAATAAAAACAAAAGTAAACAAATGGGACCTAATGAAACTTAAAAGCTTTTGCGCAGCAAAGGAAACCATAAAGAAGACCAAAAGACAACCCTCAGAATGGGAGAAAATATTTGCAAATGAAGCAACTGACAAAGGGTTAATCTCCAAAATTTATAAGCAGCTCATGCAGCTTAATAACAAAAGAACAAACAACCCAATCCAAAAATGGGCAGAAGACCTAAATAGACATTTCTCCAAAGAAGATATACAGAGTGCCAACAAACACATGAAAGAATGCTCAACATCACTAATCATTAGAGAAATGCAAATCAAAACTACAATGAGATATCATCTCACACCAGTCAGAATGGCCATCATCAAAAAATCTAGAAACAATAAATGCTGGAGAGGGTGTGGAGAAAAGGGAACCCTCTTACACTGTTGGTGGGAATGTAAATTGATACAGCCACTGTGGAGAACAGTATGGAGGTTCCTTAAAAAGCTACAAATAGAACTACCATATGACCCAGCAATCCCACTACTGGGCATATACCCTGAGAAAACCATAATTCAAAAAGAGTCATGTACCAAAATGTTCATTGCAGCTCTATTTACAATAGCCCAGAGATGGAAACAACCTAAGTGTCCATCATCGGATGAATGGATAAAGAAGATGTGGCACATACATACAATGGAATATTACTCAGCCATAAAAAGAGACGAAATTGAGCTATTTGTAATGAGGTGGATAGACCTAGAGTCTGTCATACAGAGTGAAGTAAGTCAGAAAGAGAGAGACAAATACCGTATGCTAACACATATATATGGAATTTAAGAAAAAAAAATGTCATGAAAAACCTAGGGGTGAAACAGGAATAAAGACACAGACTTACTAGAGAATGGACTTGAGGCTATGGGGAGGGGGAAGGGTAAACGGTGACAAAGCAATAAAGAGGCATGGACATGTATACACTACCAAACGTAAGGTAGATAGCTAGTGGGAAGCAGCCGCATAGCACAGGGAGATCAGCTCGGTGCTTTGTGACCGCCTGGAGGGGTGGGATAGGGAGGGTGGGAGGGAGGGTGACGCAAGCGGGAAGAGATATGGGAACATATGTATATATATAACTGATTCATTTTGTTGTGAAGCTGAAACTAACATACCATTGTAAAGCAATTATGCTCCAATAAAGTTGTTTAAAAAATAAAAAAAAAATAAAAAGAATAAAAGGAAGGAGAGGCGATCCACCCCAGAGCAGCCTCCAGGTGTTGGGCCCAGAGAATTTCCTTCAATTAGTTTCCCCTGCTGCACACTGCAGGGTACTAGCAATCTCAGTAGCTCCATCATCCTTGATATAATTTCTCTTTCAAATTTCCTGCACTCTAAAGTACAGTGCCTTTAAAACAGCATTTACAAGTGTTTTGTCTCCTGTGTTCCCTTCTATTTATCAGCTCTCTTGGCTCAACTATGTGCAGGTTATTTAACTCAGACAGCTTATTCAACTTCTCTGTCTTCTCACCTGTAGTATAAGGATAGCTGTTGTAATAGTTTCAAAGTGTTACTACAATGATTAAATGTATTAATATATGTGAGATGCTTTGAATATTTCCTGGTGCATAGTAAGCACTCTTTAAGTATTTTCTGTTACTATTTGCCCAAGGATAAAGAGGAAAATCTTACAAGCTTCCAGACAGAATGAATAAGTTATCTGTAAAGGATTGGGGGGAGGGGAAATAGGCTGGCAGTGAAATTCTCCTTTGCAACACTAGAAGGTAGGAGGCAGTGGAATGCATTTTCAAGTTAAAAATCCTATGACCAGTTGCTATATATTTCACTTGTCAAAATGAAAGAAAGATATTATTACATGTGTAAAATGCATACCCTGCCACATAATAAGTACTCTGTGAGGCTTTTCTGTTGTTATTATTATTATATAGGGCCACGATCTTGAGACTTAAAATCTCCCTTCCTGGGTGATAACTATCTTCCACCTGCATTCCACACAGGCCATGACTGCCACTCCTCACCTGACCCATCCTCCTCTCTGTTCTTTCCCGCTTACATTTCAATTTTTCCAGCCCCAGGAAGCCAGGAAGGATCTCGCATTCCATCTAAATTAATAAAAGTATCTCTCCCAATTTTGCCGGTTTGTGTTAAATATCAACAGATTTCTATTAGGGGAACAAAAAAAACAAGAATATATTTAATGTACTCAAAATCTTCAGAAATGTAAGAGTCCTGGAAAATACCAGAACCAAAAACGATTTTGCCTGTTTCGTGAGGAAATTCCCTTGGCTTTTACTAAATTTTAAAGCTCCTAACTGTATTAAAAAGGATTTAATGTAATTGGAAAGTTCATTATTTCATGATTTGTAGTATTTTTCAGTAGTTACCCTATTCTTTGATGTGACTGGCATTATTTCTTTAAAAACCAAATTGTTGCGTTATTGCTAAATTTGAGATTGTTTATGAAAACGGTAATTTGAAATTTAAAAATTCAGACTTTTTTGAAGAGGAGGAAAGGGTTATGAAACCATCTAAACCATATTTGTCAAGACTTTTATGTCTGAATTTTTATTCAGAGCAATGTAAGGGGAAAAGTAATTCTTATGTTTCTGATTCATTTATGCTTGAATCATCAAATTGTTGTTTTTCTAAAAGCTATTTGATGTTCCACTAGCTTTTGAATCCTTTAAGACTTTTTAATGTCTTTTTCCCCCCTCATTATAGACTTTCTGCTCTCTGTGGGTTTTATCAGTCTAGTATGTGCCTTGTATTTAACCCATACTTATCAAAATTGAACGATTTCATGAACAGACTCACTCTTACTTCGGGATCCTTGCACAGGTGCTTTTCTCTGCATGCAACACTCTTTCATGGTTAGCTACTGTATTTCCTTTGTCTAAAAGTGATCTTTTCAGCAAGGCTTACACTGAGCTCCCTATTTAAAACCACAAAACTAAAATTTAATCTGTGGCAACACACACAAGTAAACATGTAAATTCGCACAAAAACAACTTAGCTAAGTGAAACTTAGAATCAAAAAATATTGGCGGGACCTTGAAGTTTTCCTGGTCCAAATGTCTCATTTTACAGATGAAGCCTACAGAAGTTAAGTGGCTTCCCTCAGATCAGACAACTGTTAAATCCAGAAATCTAACAGATGTCTCACACTCACCATGCCCCAGACTGAACTCTTGTTTTCCCCTTAATCCTGTTCCCAGTCTTGGTTGATGGTAACATCATCCTTCCAGTTACTCAGGCCAAAAATCTTGGAATCATTCTTATCACTCTTTCTTTTACACCCGCATATCTAATCTATCAACAAATCCTGTTTGCTCTGCCTTCAAAATAGATACAGAATCCTCCCCCATCTACATCTACCACACTTGACCGTCATCTCACGCCTAGATTACTGCAATAGTCTCCTAACTGGTCTCCTTGCTTCTACTCGTGCTCCCAACAGGCTATACTCAAGCAGTTAGCCAGACTGACCTCTTTAAAGCCATCAGTTCATGCTATTCTTGTGCTCTGTTCCAGATCCTGTAATAGCTCCCCATTTAAGTAGTGCCTCCAGAACACTCCACCATTTGGCCTCCCATATCTTCCACTCCTCTACCCCTTGTTTGCTGCCCTTTAAACATAGTGATCCTCCTTGCTAGTCCTTGAACAATCCAGGCACATTCCCACCTTATGGTCTTTCACTGGCTCTCTCCACTGCCTGGAATGCTTTTCTTCCACGTATGTTTAAGGTATCTTCTTTGTTCAAAACACTTCTTTTCAATGAGTCCATATCAACCTTTTGGTTTCCTTTTCACTGTGGGTCCTCCCCTAACTTTGGATTTTGGCAGGATTCTTATTCACACTTGAACCTTTCTTGTTGTACCTCTCCTCAAACTAGCTCTTGTATCGTTTGAAGAGTTCTTTAAACCATAAACCAAAAATCACCCCTCTGAAGTGGTGGCAGCAGGTGCCGGGAGGAATGGATACCTACTGTCTGGGTCAGTGGCATTGAAACAGTCGTCACCTCAGCTTGCTGTCATTATATGTCCTTGTCTCGTCTCTCGTGACACATATCCCAGTAACACAGGCATATTTGTGAGTATGAAAAGCATTAATTTGTTAAGTGTAAATATGTAAAATAACCCACAATTTTTGTAACCTGTTTTGTTATTCCTTAATTTTTGATATACCGAGATCCTCAGCAGATGAAAACACTCCCATAGTTAGCTAGGTTCCACCATCAGATGTTACTAGTCTGAAGACAAGCCTGATCTAAGGACTAGAGCTGCACCATTAGTTGGTGGGGAAACCACTGCACTAAAATGGTCCCCCATCCCACCTCCCTTTTTGCCATTTGGCTTATGACCTGAGCAATGTTGTAAACATAATGAACTCACCGGCTCCTCCTTCACCCTACTTCTACCAAGAACTTTCATCTAAGGATGCCACTTGGGGAGAATGTTTTTAGGGGATGATCTATTGCTGTTGCTCCCCCTGGTTAAGTCTCTGGTGCTTGAACCTCTCTCGACCTCTGGGAGGCCTTGTTTGGGAATCAGAAACCATTTCCATGGAGTGCTGAGAGGAAAGTCTGATTGCCGTAAATTGAGGATGAGGAATGATTGTGATCCCAGACACTGTGGCTCTGAAGCATGTTCTTTGTTCTAAGAGCAAAGTATGTTCTCTTTAGATGGAGAAAAAATAATCAGAAAAAATTGTTAGCTTGGCTCTCTGTATGGAAAATGTTCCTGTGTTATAACAATGAAAGATTTACTGCAGGCCTTTCTTAACATTCTCTCTATCATGCTCACTTCACACTTTTCCTTTGCTTATCTGTTACTGGAACACCCTCCCCATCCTCTCTGCTTACCTAATGTCTGTTGCCACCAAAAATCCATTCCTCTGTTTCTGGGAATATTTCACCACATTTCCTTTGAGAAGCCTCCTCCCCTGTTTTTGGTGAGATTGACTCCACTCTGAGCTCTAGAGATGGGTCCAGATCAGTTTAAAGCAATCACTATATCCCTTTGCCCAGGCCACCATGATTGGCTTAAGAATTGACACATACCCGAATCAGAGCCAAGAGGTGCTGGGATGCATTTACTAGGGATATTGGAAGAGAGACACTTCTTGCTTTTTCTTAGGGCCTACTGGAAAAGATTCTATCTTCTCCTGGACAATGTGATGCAAAGCTATGAGGTCTAGAACTGCTGTAGGCATTTTGCTGCCTGGAGGGAAACTAGCTAAAGAGTAAAGTCAACACTCTCTCAGTCTCTCTACCACAGACTTGGGTACTTTAGTACTAAATCATATCATTAGAGAATGGGCATAGTTATTTATTAATACTATAATGATGATACTACTAAATAATGTCAATAAAGCACATGGCTAAAGGCCACTAGATTTTTTTTTTAATTTATTTTTTGGCTGCATTAGGTCTTCCTTGCTGTGGGTGGCCTTCTCTAGTTGCTGCAAGCGAGCGTTACTCTTCGTTGCTGTGTGCGGGCTTCTCATTGTGGTGGCTTCTCTCGTTGTGGAGCACGGGCTCTAAGTGCACAAGCTTCAGTAGTTGTAGCTCGCCGGCTCTAGAGCGCAGGCTCAGTAGTTGTGGTGCATGGGCTTACTTGCTCCGCGGCATGTGGGATCTTCCTGGACCAGGGCTCGAACCCGTGTCCCCTGCACTGGCAAGCGGATTCTTAACCACTGTGCCACCAGGGAAGTCCCAGGCCACTAGATGTAAATCCTGGAAAAGCCACTTGCTAGGTGTATGACCTGAGGAAAATTCCCTAAATTCTCACCTGTGAAACAGGAATAATACAAGCATATTAGTTGCAGAGATTTTCACTTCCAGAAAATCAGTAGACAAAGCTAATGGTGAAAATCTACCACAAACACTGAAAAATACTGGATAAAATACAATAACAACAGTAAAGAATAAAGTGGCTTTATGCTTTAGTGGGTTAAATGTTGATGTTATTGTACCTCTTTCAGTAACTGATAGATCCAATAGAAGAAAATAAATAAGGGTATAGAGGTTTCAAAGACACTTTCAATGTTTTTGGTCTAATACATATTTGGAACCCTGTACCCAGTAATTAGATATATATTTTTTCTTATATTTGCACTGTTAAAAGTTAATTTATCAAATACTAGCTCACAAAAAATTAAAAGTCATTAGTAGATAAAATATCACTATATTTGGAAATTTCAAAATATATTTCTGAATAATTTGTATATTAATTAAGAAATAATAATGAAAATTGGAAAATCATTAGGTCTAAATATCAATGAAATTGCTCCATATCAAAACTTGTTAGATGCAACTAAAGCAATACCCATGGGGAAGTGTATAGGCCTAAATGAATGTTTGATAGTGATTTAATCAGAAGGTCTTTTCTTCTTTCCTTTTCATTACTTCTGCAAGGAATTTAGGATGTACCATAAAGATAAAGACTTTAAAAAACCCTTTTTGTTGAAATACAACACAGAGAAAAGTTCATAAACCATAAGCAAAAATATCTCTATATAGATTTTATGTGGAACAAGATCAAATGTGAATAAAATTTATAATGTTAAGATTATAATCCACATCATTTTACATGCCAACAACAGTAAAAAATAAACTATGTTTTCAACGTGTTATCACCATTGGCATTCTACTTCCTAAGAATAGATATAAACCTAGCAAGCAAAGATGAGACAGCATACCAACAGAAAATGTAATCTAGTAAATAAACAGAGGAAAAGACTTGTAAAAATAGTCATACCTGCTCTATACCCCACGAAAGACCAGGGAATTATTAGATATCACCTAGAGTTCTAGCAGAAAACAGGTAGGAAACAGAAGAGGGTTTAATGAAAGGAATATTTACAAAATGTGGGCAAGGTTAAGGAAAGGCAGTGGGGTATGATGAAATACTTGAGAATCTGTTACCACTTCAGGCATCCTGACTGGAGTAGTTGCCTTTGATAGAAAAACACAGTTAATGCCAGCCTTGACATAGAGGGAGCCTGGAAAATGAATACACAGCCACACAGTCTTCCTGTCCTCCCATATCCATTTGTACTTCTTATGGTGAAACTCAACCAGAAGCTAGAGGGCAAGAAAGCCCGTTACTGTGAGCCCAGTGAATGAGGTTGGCCTTCGGAGGCACAGAGCAGGAGAGAGTCGATTTGGAGGGAAATATCCAACACAAGCATTAGCAAGAAATGAAATATAGTTGCTATCCTCTTCAAAATAACACGTTCAATTGGCTTGATTCTTGTTTTCTTACAGTAAAACCAAAATACCTGGGAGGGCAGCTAGTTTATTTTCAAAAATTCCAGTGACAGTAGCTAATGAAGTTCTTAATTTTCCATGTTGTGTTAATTTGGGTCCTCTGAGAGGCAGATGTGAACACAGGATTAGACATGCAAGAGCTTTATTGGGGGAGATTCTTGTGAAGAATAAAGGGGGAAAAAACAGGTAGGTAAGGAAAGCCTCAGAGCTCAGTGCAGTTCTGATACCTGTGAAAGGAGGGGAGGAAGGAAGAAGGACTGGGTAAGAGGAGACTCAGACTAGACCTCAATTCTAACAAAGTTTTGGCCAGCCCAGTGAGGAGTCTTTGAGCCAAAGCCATCCATTATAGGGCCCCACATCCTGAAGGAATAAGCCTGCCTTCCTACGCCTGCCATATTCAGTCACTCACTTCAGTCTGAAGGAAATGTGGCCTCATAGAATGCGGTGGTGGATCCAGGGGTGTGGCAGCTGGAGTTGTCAGTCCACTCTGCTTCTCACAGCAGGATATCTGAGAGGCTTATTCTTCATGGTCACCACACATGTCATTTATCTCTTTGTGAATTTTAACGGTAAGAGGGAAAAAAGTGGAAAGTGCTCATTGCAATTACTGCTATACAGGGAGGAGTCAAACACTAGGTAGACGGGATAATTTGAGGGGCAGGCAAGACCCTCTATGCTCTTGATTTCTACTATCCTGAAAATCTCTCTCCCTTGGGTCAAGGCTTCGAAGGCGTATGTTATAGATCTTCATGGAAGAAAGATTGCTCTTTAGGGCATGCCTAGCCATATCGTCTTTTTGCTCAGAGCATAAACTCTAACCTCTGGCCTAACATGTGTCCCACTGCATGTGATCCTTAATTTACTTTGCTATCTTTCCCACCAGACTCTTAGAGGAGGAGAATTATGTCTTATTTGATTTTATAACACTTCTGAACCTGGCACATTGTTGAGTTCTAAAGAAGTGGTGTTTGAGTGAAATGACTGAATGTGTGAATTAATGAGGGTTGGTCACTTAAGAGATCCCGAAGAAATGGGCTTTAGAGCAGACAGACTTAGGTTAGGGCTACAATGGATCCATCGTTGTTGGGTAGTGGAGGCTGGTAAATGCCTGGGAAGTGTGCAGAAGGAGGAGAGCCTTCATTAATAATGTTAACTTGAAAATATTCCTGTGGTTTGACTGTTGTTCAGTCAGCAACTAGTTGTCATGATAATACTTTACCCATTTTTCTCAACTTCCCCATTGCAATTATGTCTGTTAGAGGTCAAAATTATGTGTCAATGCAATAATTCTAGTAAAAATAAGGAAACAGTAATACTGTTGGGGTAACAGAAGAGCAAACAACAGAATAACGGACTTTCAGCACCCACTTGATTGCTTTGGCACTGTGGAGCCAAAGTTAATGTAGAAGGATAGGTTTGTTAAGGAAAAGATCTCGAGACAAACTTTCTTCACCAGAACTCTGAGGTTGGTCTGAGTTGGAGCTCCTGTTCTGTAAGCTCCAGAGGGACTTGTAAAGAGCTTCCGTGCCGTTGGATTACTGCCTTAGAGGAAAAAGAGAAGCCTGTGGAATATAGCATAGATAGTACCATTTAGAGTGATAATACCTAGATGCAGGTTGATATTCATCCAGGACATACCTACATGGTGTGAAGGCTGATGTTCGTTCTGATCTGTTGGTTTCCAAGTCATACCCAATGTTAAATATTTTGATTATCATTCTTGCCTGAATTCAAATTAGCTTCCTCATCTATAAAATGGAGGCAATGATGACGATGAAGATAACAGTTGCATAAAAAGGTAATGTAAATGAAAGCACATAATAAGCCATAAATAACTAGAAATATGAGCGGTTATTATTGCTTATAATAGTAATTACTGGAGTGCTCCTACTGACAATGTGCATTACCTCTGATGTGCTGAGAGGTAAGTACAATTATTGACTGAGTAATCATCTTCAAGATGACTTTCTTAAAGCTAGGGCCTTGGGTAGAATGCGAATTGAGAAAGATTTAAAGGCACCAGATTTCCACATAGCTGCTATTCTATTTGCAGTCTTTATGTGGAGGAGACAACTGTTCACATCTTGGTGTTTTCACATGTATTCAGCATCATTGATCATCAACAGTGCCAGCCTTGTTTAAAATTAAAGATAACAATACTTAAAATACTGACAAGTACATACAATGGCTTTTTGTTTGCATGAAGCCCTAGAATGCTGCCTTGTACTAATAAAAATCATAATCTTTGGGTGGACATTATACTCATTTTGTGAATCATGCCATAAAATGAAACGTATCTAAATTGTGCTACCTTCAGAAATATTTGGTTTTCTAAATTTTTATTTACTTTTCTAAATGTGCAAACTCTGATTTCAAATACCATATATATTTTAAAATAAAGACAGCAAGGTAGGATAAAATCTCATAGAGTTAATATAATTTCCGATTTGGTAATTCAACAAATATTTACTGAGCATCTATTATTTTTGAGGCAGTGCTAGACATTTTGGGATAAACTCAGACCCATAAATAAGATATCAATTATACTCTTAGTCTAGTTTTACTTTAAAGTACATGTGATGATTAATTTTATTTGTCAACTTGGCTATTCCATGAAACCCAGATATTTGGTCAAACAATAGTCTAGATGTTGTTGTGAAGGTATTTTTTAGATGAGTTCACATTTAAATCAGTAGACTTTGAGCAAAACAGATTACTCTTCATAATGTGAGTGGGCCTCATCCAATCAGTTGAAGGCCGTAAGACCAAAAAGGTGACATCCCCCAAGGAAGGGAGAGTCAGCCTTCAGACTGCTCAGACTCAAGCTGCAACATCAACTCTCCCCTGGATCTCCAGTCTGTACCTGCATAATAACATGAGCCAATTTTTTAAAATCAATTTCTCTCTCTTTCTCAATATATATATATATCAATATATGTGTGTGTGTGTGTATATATCTCCTATTGGTTCTGTTTAATCAAATACAGTTCATGATCAAGACAACTATCATATGATATTGCTTATATGTGGAATCTAAAACAAAACAGTACAAATGAACTTATTTAAAAAACAGAAGTAGAGTCACGGATGTAGAAAACAAACTTATGGTTACCAGGGGATGGGGGGGAGGGATAAATTGGGAGATTGGGACTGACTATATATAAGATAGACAACTAATAATAACCTGCTGTATAGCACAGAGAACTCTGCTCAATACTCTGTTACGGGGACTTCCCTGGTGGTGCAGTTGTTAAGAATCTATCTGCCAATGCAGGGGACACGGGTTCGAGCCCTGGTCTGGCAAGATCCCACATGCTGCGGAGCAACTAAGCCAGTGTGCCACAACTACTGAGCCTGCGCTCTAGAGCCCGTGAGCCACAACTGCTGAGCCCGCATACCACAACTACTGAAGCCCACGCGCCCAAAGCCCGTGCTCCACAAAAAGAGAAGCCACCGCAAGAAGAATCGCGCGCACTGCAACAAAGGGTAGCCCCTGCTCGCCACAACTAGAGAAAGCCTGTGCGCAGCAATGAAGACCCAACGCAGCCAAAAATAAAATAAATAAATAAATATTTTCAAAAAAAACAGACTAAAAAAAATACTCTGTTATGGCCTATGTTGGAAAAGAATCTAACAGAGAGTGGATATATGCTTATGTATAACTGATTCACTTTGCTGTACGCCTGAAACTAACACAACATTGTAAATTAAAAAAAATTTTTTTTTTTTTGCGGTACACGGGCCTCTCACTGTTGTGGCCTCTCCCGTTGTGGAGCACAGGCTCCGGACGCGCAGGCTCAGTGGCCATGGCTCACGGGCCCAGCTGCTCCGCGGCATGTGGGATCTTCCCGGACTGGGGCACGAACCCGTGTCCCCTGCATCGGCAGGCGGACTCTCAACCATTGCGCCACCAGGGAAGCCCTAAAAATTTTTTTAAAAATACAGTTCATGATCAAACTGTACATTTATTTCTCAATGTGTGACAATCTCATTTAGATTACAAATTCCTTAAGGAGAGGGTTGTTTAAATTTATATTACCTTACTTAGAATAATTAATATAAAGCTGAACAGTAAACGTTGTTAGTTAATGTATGAACAGTAAGTAAAAGAATAATCCTAATAAGCATAAACAATGTATTCTTTGATCCATCACATAAAAACTATGGAATTTAAAAAATGATTATAGTTAGTTTCACTTGTATAAATGTTATTACAGTTTAGGAATTTTAAACCAGGTTTAGCATAAGCTGTTTCACTCTAACTCTGATATTTTTTCCCTCAATTTAGTTTGAATTGGTTTCATGTCACTTGAAACCAAAATAGTCCTAAATTTTATACCTACCTCCCATAAGGCTAGAACAGCATATAATAAAACAGAGATAAACTAGGTCCACTAAAATAAAGAAAAAATGAATATGAGTTATGCAATGAAAAGGGAGGAAGAATGGTCTTACTAGAAATCCTAGGCTAAGGATAATTGCTATAATCTGGAACAAAATTTACCTCTGACTTTCTGAGTAGCCAGGGCAAAAAGAAATCTCAATAAATTACCTTATTCTCATTGTCAAATAAAGAAAGCCTATTCCTTCATCAAGAAAGATAGATTTTTGCTTGAGCCAAACTGCTGGAATAAGAGAAAGCTGTTAGGGATTTTAATTAATTATTTAATTATTTATTGAATCTCTATTATAGGCAGAACATCAATTTGTCCATTAAAGATCAGCTCTGTTTACTTTATAGGTATCAGTGTAATTCATTCATAAACTAATACCTTTTTATTATATTGAGTATTATGTTCCAATAATAATGTTATTTTGACCTGTCTCTCATTTAAACTTTCATGTCGTGATCCTATGACTGATAACTCAAGGTGGCCTGATTCATAGTTAGACTGAATAGGGATGTTACAAATCAAAAGGAGATCAAATTAACTGCCTTTGATTTGTAATATCCCTAATACATGGCTATCTCCTCATAGGGCTAACCCTGTCGGTGCCATGTGTAATTCTGATATAAGGTGTATGATAACATTTCCATTGAAAAACCTTCCTTATTTTCATAATGTCATGAAATTTAGAGAGGTCTCCAAGTCTAACTTACTAAATAGTGCAGCAATCCCCTCTACAGCTCTAAACTATTGAATAGTTTGCAGTTGGGCAGTGAGAGGAAACGAGCATAAATCACCAGGAGCCACATAAACTCATTCAAACAAAATATATCAGGTTAACCCTATTGATATGATTAACAAGCTAGCAGAGCAGTCTAGATACAAATATTGTGATTTGGACAAAGTGAGAATGTGTTTGGTCTATCAAAAATATACTATACTAGTTAATTTATCTGATTCATCCATAGAATCACAGAAAGTTAGAGGTAAAATGACTTTAGATGTCATCTTATTCTATAGATATGTCGGCTAAGAAGCCTGAAATCCAAATAGGTAAAATTATTTTCCTGATATTACACAGCATGTCAAAGCAATAGTCAGGAACCTGGACTGCTCACCAGTGCTCTTCCTCATAGATAAGGTTAACAACACCAGCTTTTACTTAATACTACCTTCAACTGAAGGTGGGTCATAAGTGGTAACTCCTAGGGCAACTAAGTTGTTCATTCCAGGGAGAGTGGTTTGGCATATAGACATGGGTCTAAGGTTGGGCTTGGGTCTGAGCCCCTCTGGTGTGTTGGTGTGCAGGTCCTCGGGGACTCTGGGAAAGATCTTATGCTCAGTGAAGGGATCTGTGCCAAGAGTCAGTTTGATAACACTGCCTCAGTCTGTAGAGGAGACTGAGAGGGGAGTAGAGACTATAAGCACGCCATGGCTGTGACTTGGATTCTTCCTTCTGGTGACTTTTAGGAATTTGTGTCTGTGTTCTAAGGGCACAGAGGAAAAGAAAGCAAAAATTGATAAAGCTTTTTTTCTTTACTCCAAACTTTCCCTCACCTCCAATAACAAATTAGTGGGGTTTTGTCATCTTTACTGCCACCACTGTAGTTTGGGCCACCATGATCTCTCACTTGTAGTGGCCTGGTCCTCCTTCTTGCACAGTGTCCATAAACCAGGATGAGAAATCATAGAAGTGAACCAGATCTTACAAAAAGAAGAATGAACGAAGCCCAACGTTAGCAGAAGGAAGGAAATAAAGATCAGAGCAGAAATAAATGGACTAGAGACCAGAAAAACAATAGAAAAGATCAAGAAAACTAAGAGCTGGTCTTTTGGAAAAAATAAACAAAAGTAACAAACCTTTAGCTAAACTAAAAGAAAAAAAAAAAGAGAGAGAAGACTCAAATAAAATCGGAAATGAAGGAGACATTACAACTGATACTACAGAAATAGCTACTATGAACTGTTATATACTAACAAATTAGATAACAGAGAAGAAATGAATAAATTCCTAGAAACATACAACTTACTAAGATTGAATCATGATGAAATAGAAAATCTGAAATAAACAGTAAAGTAATTGAATCAGTCACCAAAATCTTCCAAGAACAACAACAACAAAAAAGCCCAGGGTCATATGTTTTCCCTAGTGAATTCTACGAAACATTTAAGGAAGAATTAATGTCAGTCCTTCTCAAACTCTACAAAAAAACTAAAGAGGAGGGAACATTCCCGAACTCATTTTGAGAGGCCAGAATTACCCTGATATGAAAGCCAAGTAAAGACACTATAAGAAAAGAAAACTATAGGCCAATATCCCTGATGAATATAGACACAAAAATTCTCAACAAAATATTAGAAAACTGGGGCTTCCCTGGTGGCACAGTGGTTGGGAGTCCGCCTGCTGATGCAGGGGACACGGGTTCGTGCCCCGGTCTGGGAGGATCCCACATGCCATGGAGTGGCTGGGCCCATGGGCCATGGCCGCTGAGCCTGCGCGTCCGGAGCCTGTGCTCTGCAACAGGAGACGCCACAACAGTGAGAGGCCTGCGTACCGCAAAAAAAAAAAAAAAAAAAAATTAGAAAACTGAATTCAAGAGCACATTAAAAAAATCATACACCATGATCAAGTGGGATTTATCTCTGGAATGCAAGGATGGTTCAACATATGTAAATCAATGAGTGTGATATACCACATTCATACAATGAAAGATAAAAATCATATGATCATATCAATAGATACAGAAAGAGCACTTGACAAAATTCAACATCTTTCATGATAAAATCTCTCAACAAATTGGGTATAGAAGGAATGTATCTCAACATAGTAAAGACCATGTATGACGAGCCCACAGCTAACATCATACATGGTGAAAGGTTGAAAGCTTTTTCTCTAAGGTCGGGAACAAAACAAAGATGCACACTCTCACCACTCCTATTCAACATAGTGCAGGCAGTCCTAGCCAGAACAATTAGACAAGAAAAAGAAGTAAAAGACATCCAAATTAGAAAGGAAGAAGAAAATTGTCTCTGTTAGCAGATGACATGATCTCATATAGAGAAAGTCCTAAAGACCACCAAAACTCTGTTAGAACTAATGAACAAATTCAGTAAAGTTGCAGGATACAAAATCAACATACAGAAATCCACTGTGTTTCTATACAATAACAACAAAACATCTGAAAAAGAAATAAAGAAAACAATCGCATTCACAGTAGCAACAAAAACAATAAAATACCAAAGAATAAATTTAATGAAAGAGGTGAAAGATCTGTACACTGAAAACTATAAGACTTTGTTTAAAAAAATTGGAGAAGAAACAATTAAATGGAACGATAACCCCTGTTCATGGATGGGAAGAATTAATATTGTTAAAATGTCCGTATTACCCAAAGCAATCTACAGATTCAATAAAATCCCTATCAAAATTCCAGTGACGTTTTTCATAGAAATAGGAAAAACAATCTTAAAATTTGTCTGGAACCACAAAAGACCCTAAACAGCCAAAGCAATCCTGAGAAAGAAGAACAAAGGTGAAACCATCACAATTCCTAATTTCAAACTATAGTAATCAAACAGTATGGTACTGGTATAAGTGTAGATACATAGACCAAGGGATCAGGATTGAGAGCCCAGAAGTAAACGCTTACTTATATGTTTAACTAATATTTGACAAGGTAGCCAAGAATACTCGATGGGGAAAGGGTAGTGTCTTCAACAAATGGTGTTAGGAAAACTAGATAATCACAGGCAGGAAAATAAAATTGTACCCCTATCTTACACCACTCTCAAAAATTAACTCTAAAAGGACAGAAGAGAAACATAAGACCTGAAACCATAAAACTCCTAGAAGAAAACGTGGGGGAAAACTCCTTGACATTGGTCTTGGCAATAATTTTTTGGATATGACATCAAAAGCTAAAGCAACAAAAGAAACAAAAAGCTGCACAACATCAAACTAAAAACCTTCTGTACAACAGAAGAAACAATCAACAAAATGAAAAATCAACCTATGGAATGGAAGAAAATACTTGCAAACCATATATCTGTTAAGGAGTCATAATATGTAAGGAACTCATACAGCTCAATAGCAAAAACACCAATTAATTAAAAAGTAGACAAAGGAACTTAATAGACATTTTTCCAGAGAAGACATACAGATGGCCAACAGATACATGAAAAGGTGCTCAACATCATTAATCACCAGGGAAATGCAAATCAAAACCATAAGAAGCTATTGTCTCACACCTGTTAGAATGGCTATTGTCAGAAAGCAACAGAAAACAAGTGTTGGCGAGTACGTGGAGAGAAGGGAATCCTCATGCACTGTTGGTGGGAAGGTAAATTGGTGCAGCCACTATGAAACACATGTGGAGGTTCCTCAAAAAATTAAAGGTAGACTACCATATGATCTAGCAATCCCACTTTTGGGTATATAGCCTAGAAAAATGAAATCAGAATCTCAAAGAGATATTTGTGCTCCCACATTCATTGCAGCATTATTCACAACAACCAAGATATGGAAACAACCTAATTGTCTGTCTATAGATGAACTGATAAAGAAGATGTGATGTATATATATATACATACAATGGAATATTATTGTCATGAGAAGGAAGGATATTCTGCCATTTTTGACATGGATGGAACTTGAAGGCATTATGCTAAGTGAAATTAGTCAAACAGTGAAAGATAGATACTGTATGATTTTACTTATATGTGAAATCTAAAAAAACCTCAAATGAACAAACATAACAAAACATAAACAGAGGTATAGATACAGAAAACCAACAGGAGTTTGCCAGAGGGGAAGGGTGTAGGGGGAGCAAAGAAGTAGGTGAGGGAGATTACAATGTACAAACTTCCAGTTGGGAAATAAATGAGTCACAGGTATGAAATGTACAGTGTGGGGAATATAGTCAATAACTAAGTAATATCTTTTTGTGGTGACATATAGTAACTAGACTTATCCTGGTGATCAGTTTGAAACAGTATAGAAATATCGAATTACTATGTTGTATAACGAGAACTAACATAGTATTGTAGGTCAATTACATTTCAAAGCAAACTAACCAACTAACTCATAGAAAAATAGATCAGATTCATGGTAACCAGAGGCAGGAGTGGTGGATGGGGGGAGGGGGAACTGGATGGAGGCAGTCAAAAGGGACAAACTTGCAGCTGTAAGATAAATACTAGGGATGTAATGTACAACATGATAAATATAATTAACCCTGTTGTATATGAAATATTGTACATGAAAGTTGTTAAGAGAGTAAATCCTGAGTTCTCATCACAAGAAAAAAATTTTATTTTCTATTTCTTTGATTTTGTATTTATATGAGGTGATATATGGTCACCAAACTTATCCTGATAATCACTTCATGATGTATGTAAGTCAAATAATTATGCTGTATACCTTAAACTTATACAGTGCTGTATGTTAATTATATCTCACAGAGTTTGTCCAGAGACAGAGAGAAGTGAGTCTGTCCGAGGGAGGTGCTGGCCTTATAGGGTAACCAGGGTGGGCTCTCCATGGTTTTACCAACAGTAGGAGGCTCAGGACAGTGGGAGGTGCCACATTAGCTGCTCTGGCTGGGTTAATAAGTTACTGAAGCACTCTGAAAAAGCATACTTGTAAACTCACAGGAGACTTCTAGAAAGAACCAGAAAGAGTACAAGGGTAGTGAGATGTCCTGCAATAATGGTGGCTGTCAGAGTCAGAGCAAGGGTATTAATGTATATGTGATTTAACTCCCTGAGTTACACTGAGTTCTGAGACACACAGATTACATGTGAAATACCAGTGAGTATGCTTCCAAGAACTAAAAGAAATACTGTGGTAACTACACAAAAGACGAGAAACAATTTCAAGTATGATATCCAACTCTTCACAAACAGAATGGGCCCAGCTGGCTCTTCAATAAGTTTACTTTTTTCCAACTCAGTGCTTTCTGGTCAAATCTCAGAATCTCTCCTTGACTAAAATGGTTTGTATCTGAGGCATGTAGCCTGAGCTAAAGATATTTCTTAGCTTCATTTCTCTGTGAAGGACACATATATCTACATGTATTTCTATCCAGGGAAAATTCTGAATTTGTTTGAGGAAGATAATATTTAGCATACCTGGTGTGAAGAGACTCAAGTATCATACAAAAGTCTTGACATCTTAGGAAGAAAAAATGATCATAGGAGTAAATCAGGTATGAGAGTGGGTAAGAATAATAAAAATGACTATGAAGAAAGTCAAACCCAACTTGCTCCACTATTGTGTGGGGTTCAGAGTAAGTCAGTGGGATGGACAAATTCAGAGCTTTTTAAATGACTTTACCTCAAATTTACCTTCAGTTGGAGAAAAATTACTAGTAGTTCTTGGCCTTGTCTTTTTTTGTGGTTTATTAGTGACTTGGATGGCAACATGAAAATCATGCTTGTCATACTTATCAATGTCACAAAGCTGGGAAAGGTTGTCCAGAAAGTACTAGGTAGGCTGGAATGTAAGAATGAAACTTAAAAATGAAATTTTATAAAATGAAATAGTCAACTATTTAACAGTAATTAAAACCAATTAAAATAAAATCAGTTGTTTTCCTGATGTATGCCCAGCTTGACAACTTTTCATGGAAGAAGAAAGCATGAGTTAACAGGATGAAGAGCGTGCTAAGAAAATTAACACAATATTAAACTGTAACAATACAAGCATTTTGTCCAAATTAAAGCAGCAAAGTGTACCACTCTGGCTGTGTGTTGATCATGCCTGAAATATTATGGACAGAATCTGAATACCCAGCTTTCAGAGCTGTTGAACAAGTAGGTACCTAGAGGTGGTGGAAGAAAAGGATGAAGAGAGATCTGGAAGCCATGTGATGAGATGAAGAGGTCAGCAAGTCAGAGATGTTTATCCAGGAAAGGAGAACAGGTATGACTGGTAACGTCAATTTGCTGGAAGGGAAGTCATGTGGACGGTGACTGTTGTTACTTTATCTGCCTCCAGAGGGCAGAAACAGGACCCGTGGGGGAAAGTGGCAAGGAGGCGGTTTTCAGAAGACTTGGTTTGGGTCTAGAGTTGTTGATAAAAGGCTGTCTTGGAAAGAAGCATTTTCCCTTTTCCTGGTGGTGCTCAGGCTGAGGCTGGGTGCTTAGCTGTCATTGACGTGGGGCAAAGATTCTGCTTTGGGAGAGAGCAGGCCGAAAACCTTTAGCTCTCTATCAGCCCTGTGATTTTATGAGCCCTGACAGCTTATTCAGCTTCTACCTGAATAGTTCTGATAACTGTGGGACAGATACTCTTTTGGAAATGACTTTATATATATATGTGTGTGTATATATATATATATATATATATATATATATATATATATATATATATATATATATATATATATATGGTTACAATCTGCCCTTGTCTTGCATTGAACAATAGTAAGGAAGGTGAAACTATAGCTTGACTGGTTGAACTGTTCTGGAGAAAAGTGCAGTTGCAATGTTGCTCTTAGATTTTATTGTTGACTGAGCTGGCAAGCCCTTACTCTAGTTCACACTCTAGTGAATTCTAACACTCTTCAAAACAGGATTAATTGGTTTTTCATCAATATTCGTATTGAAGCTGGTATCAGATCTGGCTCAGTACATTAGAACAAGAAGTAGATGCAAAGAGTTAATGTCCTCTAAGGTCAAGATTGTGTTTCAAGATTAGAGGCAAGACTGAGCCTGCCTGTGAGAATCTAGCAACCCCAGCTGCAGGCAGAGGTAGGATATGGAGACTGAGAACCTGGCTGGGTCTTCTAGATATTAGGTATTACTAGCTATAGTGATCTTTCAGAAAGAGGTTTGAATTTACAAATCTTAGGCTGAGAAATATTACAGGTTTAATGGTTTGAGACCTTTTCAATGCTAGTTTCAAATATGTTAGATTTGCATTTCTTTTGTTATAAAGTAAGTTATCTAAAGTCAGGAAGTATAACTTTGAACCTTTTATTTATTTAAAAATTTTAACACAACTCAGCTTACATTGCATGGGCGATGGAAGGGTTTGCAAGTCTGTATATTTTGTTATAGGTGTTAACTTCTAGGCATCTCATTTGGATGTTAATTGCTGTACTCGAGCAAGTCCTAAGTTGCTTTTGGAGCAAAGTTATGACTGTGGTTCTATAACTTAGGACCTAGGGTGGCAGATGACTTGGGTGTTGTCAACGCAAGACAATAATACTCACTGCCTTAAGTTGAAGCCCTCCTTCCTATTTGCAGAACTACCGCTCTGGGCTAAGACTTCATCATCTCCCTCATGGGTTCAGGGCATGCCTCTCTGACATGAACCTTGTTTTAGATCCTGCTGCTAGGAGAATCAACTTTGAAACCCACTTCAGTCACTTCATGCCTTTATAATCCTACAGTGATTTCTCAATTATGAAATTTAAATCTCTCAGCACGTAGTTGGGAGCCTTCTCAAAAGTTTCTCTCTAGTAAAGGCATCTTCATTCATTCATTCATTCATTCAAGGAGGAACCAGCCTTTATTTATTATCAGGTGCTTGAGGTTTTTATTCCTCACAACAACCTTAGCAGGAAGGTAATATCACCACTTAATAAATAAATGACCCAGGCTCAGAGAACTTTAAAAACTTGTCCAATGTCACTGGTTTTTGTCTGATTATAATTTCCGTGCTTCTTCCACTACACCATACTTCCTCTCATTTTGCAAACACTTAATTGGGTTTCTATTCTGTCCAAAACTGATGTTAGGTGTTAGGATAAGAAGACAAATGAAACGCTGAGATTATATATATGAAAATACATTTAAAATTTTAAGGCATTTTGTATCATTGATTCTCTTTTTATAAAATTTTTTTTTAATGTGGACCATTTTTTTTAAGTCTTTATTGAATTTGTTACAATATTGCTTCTGTTTTATGTTTTTGTTTTTTGGCCTCGAGGCATGTGGGATCTTAGCTCCCTGACCAGGCATCGAACCTGCACCCCCTACATTGGAAGGCGAAGTCTTAACCACTGGACCACCAGGGAAGTCCTGATTCTTCTTTTTTTTTTGCGGTACGCGGGCCTCTCACTGTTGTGGCCTCTCCTGTTGCGGAACACAGGCTCCGGATGCGCAGGCTCAGCGGCCATGGCTCACGGGCCCAGCTGCTCCGCAGCATGTGGGATCTTCCCGGACCGGGCACCATCCCGTGTCCCCTGCATTGGCAGGCAGACACTCAACCACTGCGCCACCAGGGAAGCCCCCGATTCTTCTTAATTGGAACAAATTCAGCCTAGTGGAAGAAACTGGAAGAAATAATTCTGTCTTCTGAATTTCTCTTGCCTACTTTTACCTCCTTTGCCAAGCCTGTCTTACTACACTTGAATTCAAACTTCCACCCTCTGAAGTTTGCCCATTTATCTAGTCATTCAGATTCTTAAAACATACTTTAAAATTAATTTATTCAACAAACATTTATAAGGAGGGTATTATATTCAAAGTACAATGCTAGGTTAATGCTGGGGATACAAAAATGAACAAGACCAGCCAAGTGGAAGAGATATACAGTAACTTCAGAGCAATGTGAGAAGCACTGAAAAGCATTATGAGATTGTGGGGAAAAGAGCTTCAAGGCTATGGGAAGGGAGGGGGTGATCAAAGATGAGGAAATGATCCTTAGATAGGGTAGAGGAAGAAGTATGCTCCAGACAGAGTGAAAGGATGTGCAGAGGGAGAGAGGTGCTTGGAAGTCATGAGAGTTCAGCTGGGTTGGAGGCCATAGCTCAGGGGCAAGCTAGAGAAGCTGAGGCAGGAGCTGGGAACCTCTGCTTTATCTTTTTTCCCTTCCAATACAGAACTATGGCCTAGGATTGGAACCATGTTCTAGAAAGATGGCTTCCAGAGACTCTTTGGGAACATTTGCGGAAAGAAGCCAGTTAGGAGGGAGGGCCCCATTTGCCTGGATTCACCATTATTCCCCCATCTCCAAAAAAGAATTGCAAATTCTACAACAAAAGGAGCTATTTCTTAGTATTCTTTTATGTTCTTCGGGCTTTAATACAGTACTACGGGGCTTCCCTGGTGGCGCAGTGGTTGAGAGTCCGCCTGCCGATGCAGGGGACACGGGTTCGTGCCCCGGTCCGGGAAGATCCCACATGCCGCGGAGCGGCTGGGCCCGTGAGCCATGGCCGCTGAGTCTGCGTGTCCAGAGCCTGTGCTCCGCAACGGGAGAGGCCACAACAGTGAGAGGCCCGCGTACCGCAAAAAAAGAGAGAGAAAAATACAGTACTATGTACAGTAACTTTATCTGACAAATGGTTGTTATGTATTTTTTAGGTCAATGAAAGTAATACATTGCCTCTGGTTGCTACCTAGTACTGCTTTGTAGCCTAATAATTGAAGCTAATGTAATTATTTAGAATACCTGGGAAGCTAAAAAGAGAAGTGGCCTCTCTGGGATAATTTCTACTTTCTTGTCTCCCTGGATAATTTGAGGGGTGGGATGGGATACAGTTGGCTAACCATTTTGAGTCTGTACAACAGGATACATTACATTTGACTTGATTAATATAACTCAGCAATTATCTAATGAGTCCTACTGTGGCCTATGCATTATGCTATGTTTGATACGGAAATACAGATATGAGTAAGGAACACTCTCTGCTCTTGTGAGCTCATATTGGGTACTGTAGGGGGAAATAGACATTTTAACTTCGGTGTAATAAAATCTGTTCACGCTACGTTAACCATATGAACAAACTGCTGTGGGAAATAGAGAAAGGTGACAAAATAGCTCATAAGGTTGTTGTGGGGATTTTAAAAAAAGTTAATATATGTGTAAATGAAAAATAATGTCATAGTTTTAGCTCTGATTATTACTCAGCAAACCCTGCATTTATATTGGTGTTGGCGATCGTTTGCAGAATATGCAGCCCTAGCCTTTCAGGAGTTGCTAGTTCCTCTAAGCCTAAGACTTCTTTAGTCCGGCTGAACCAAAAAGAGTTTCCGGATAGTTATGCAGGTCTGGAGGCGGGGGGAGGGGGAAGGAGGATCCCACAGCGCCTGCGAATCTGAGCTTGTGGAGGCGGTTATACTCGGCAGATTACGGCAGGGGGCGGGCCCCAAATCCCCATGTGGTCCCGACATCATTGACATGGCGGAATCCCCCATCTAACCCTCCTGGTAGTTATTTGAGCGGCGGCGGCGGCCGGAGGACAAGGAGAGCGGCGGCTGCAGCAGCGGCGGGAGCTGCGAAGGGGCGGCAGGGATTCTCGGGGCTGGCTGCTGGGAAGGCGTGGGAGACCCGGTGTGTGGCGCGCCCGGAGCCCCGCGTTTCAGCCCGAGGGAAGGTAAGGCATGCAGGAGCGGGAGAATGCGGGGAACCCGGACCCCGAGTCTCAGCCGCCGGGTCACGGCGCGCTGGAAAGCCCCGACCGGACGCCGAGTCCGCCAAAGTGCGTTCCTGTCCCGGAGCGCTCCGGGCGCAGCGGGCTTCCCGAGGAAAACTTGGCGCCAGAGTGCTGGGGCGCTCCGCGCTCTTCTGGGCACCCCGGGAAGACGGGGCCCGGGAGCGGGGGTCGGCCAACGCTTTGGGGCCGCGTCTTACTGGGCTCCGGGCCCCCGCTCGTCCCCCCAGCTGGCCAGGGCTTGGAGGAGGGAAAGAAACGGGTAGATTCTTGATGGAAAAAAAAATCTGGGCAGTGGTTCCCGGGTTCTCCTTCCCCCGCCCCTCGCCCTCTCCCCGTCGCCCTCCCAGGCCTTCCCAGCAGATTTTGTCCGAGGAATCCGCTCCCCCTCCCGGAATCTCCGCTGCAGGAACGCTGCCCGGGAGGGGGAGGGCGGGCGGAGGGGCCGAGGAATCTTCGACGTGTCACTTTCTGAGGCTGTAGATTTCCATATGGTGGAGGGGAGGAGGGCGGGTGTGCGAAGTGGGGCTGGAAGTTGGGGCCGCCTCTCCGCGCCAGGCGGGGCGGGCCGGGACCTCCGACCCGGGGATGCTCGCGGGGAGGGTCCCGAGCCCGCGCCGGCCCCCAGCCCAGGCCAGGCCTCTCAGGGACACTCCCCGCCTCGCCGCTGGCCACCTCCGTGCGCGCCACGTCCTCCCTCCCCGTCCTGCCCCCCGGGCTCCCCCCGGGCTGGGGGCGGTAACCGGCGGCTGCGGCCGGACTCGGCGAGCAGGCGGCTGGAAGCTCGGGCGGGGGAGTGGGGCGCGGCGGGAAGGAGCGGGCGACCGGGTGTGTGGGCCAGCGTAGCTCCGGTCAGTCGGTCACCCCGAGGGGCGCCCGGGCCGGGGTGGGGCCGGCGGGCGGAATCCGTGCCCAGAGGCGACCGGGAGGGGCCGCGCGGACCGTCTGGTGCCCGCGGTGGGGCGGGGGCCGGCCGGCGTGGGAAGGGCCTGTCACTCTGGGCGGAAAGTGGGGCCTCGGGCTGTGCCCGCGAACTTTCCCAAAGGCCCGGTCCCGGCGCCCCGTGGGAGCCCGAGCACCCGGGCCCGGTGTCTCTGGAGACTGGGTTGGGCCGCCCGGAGGCGCCGTTGGCCGGGAGGCTTCCAGGAGTGCGCGGTTGGAGTTGGAGCTTTTCGAACCTCAATTCCCACCCTTCTATCCCTGACGAAGGGAAGCAATGGCATTTTATCCAGACAGTGCCGTTTGCGGACTTACTTAAAAGTTAAAACTTTTTATATTTTATATTCTCATCAGTCCAGCGTGTTCTTGAAACAAAATTTGGAATTTGGCCGCGACGGGCCAACGCTGGGGCCCCAGATCCACACGTTTCTCTCTCCATCCCTGTTGGTTTCTAGTCTTCCTCCCCATCTTCCATCCAGGGTTAATCATATTTTGGGACAGGCGAGGTCGTTTGTTCGGTGGGCACCCCCTGATTGCTTGTATGTTTATTTTTTAATGTGCAGTTATTTGATTTGAATTTCCTCCAGTTTCCAGGGCCTGGTGGGGAAAGCTAAGGAAGAGGGAATACGCCACCTTTTTTTTTTTTTTTTTTTTTTTTTTTTTAATGTGGAGAGAGGTGGGGCATTGGAAAAGGGGAGGCACGGTGGTTGTAGGCAGAGTGTGAGAGGGAGCAGACAGACCCGGAAGAAAAGGAATCTGCTCTGGAATAACACTTTTTTTTTTTTTTTTTTTGGAGGCTTCTGGCCTCGGGCAAAAATGCACCGCTCTGTTCTCATTTCTACTGCCTGAGTTGCTCTTCTCTCTCAAGTTAACGCTGTGACTCTGGGGCCCTGGACAACGCCCGGGGGAAGAGACCCGCAACCACAGCCAAGAGCAGCCCGTGGCCCTGGTTTTGTGCCTTGCATGGGGCCCCGTGGTTCTCCCTGATTGGAAGCGGCCTCTGTGGAACCAGCGTTCAGTAAATTTCTTGGCTCCCGGGGAGCAGCTGTTAACGAGGGTAAAGTCTTTGGGCATGCTTCTGGTCCTGCAAGGGGACTCCCCCCATAAGGGTGTAATTCTCACTTTGTTTAGACGCTAGAGGGTCACCCACAAGCTGGCTAAGAATGAGGCATAGCTGGTAGAAAGAAAAAGTCTCTAAAAAATGGTACTTAGACTCGTATGTGCTTTTAAAGTGTTTTGGCTTAAATGCTTGTAAGAGAAAAAAATTCTACGTGAAGATAGCGTTCATTTTAAAAGAGATCTTAAAACTGCAAGATACTATCATGGAATAGGAGGTTGTAGCTTCTAATTACAGTATGTACAATATCAGAAAGATATTCCAGTAACCTTTTAAGACAGACCTTATAAATAGCTCACATCAGACCATGGGCTGGCTGTATTGGAGAGCCAGTCTTCCAGGGTTTCTAGAGAAATGCTTGGGATCCGTTAGGAAGCTGGCTGTAGGAGCCTGAGTAGTAGTTTACTCGGTAGGAGTTTGTGCCCCTTTTGCTTAACACTTCATTTTATGTGGTAAAATTTGATAACGTCCTTAGAACTGAAAACCTGAAGAACTTCCCAGCTTTTCAGTTTTAGGAAAATGAGGCCCAGGGAGGGGAAGTGACTTGTTTGGTATTGGCAATCAGAGATTAAAATCCAATACAGAATTGTATTAATAGCTACTCTTTTTTAGCTATCTAATGTGTACTAAGTACTGTGTATTGTGTTTTTTATATATTATCTCATTACAATTCTAATCTTTCAATTTAGGTGATGTTAAGGACATTTTATAGACAAGGCATTGAGGTTCACAGAAATTTAGTAACTTGTGTAAGATTACATAGAATTTTCTTCTGTAATGCAAATGGTTTTATATCTGCTGTCCAGTATGGCAGCCACCAGGCACGTGTAGCTGTTGTACCATTTAAAATGTGGCTAGTTCGATGGAGGAACTGTATTTTAAATTGTATTTACTTTTAATTATCTTAAACTGCTACTTGTGGCTAGTGGTTAGGTACCATATTGGGGATTGCAACGTAGAACTTTCTGACTCTCAAATCTATTCACGTTTATTGCTTATTTATTGCTTTTAAGATCTTGTAATTCAGTTTTCTTCCTTCCATACCACCAGAGGAAGATTATATTCAACTCTTAAGTGGAATTTAAATACTGGATTACCTATAGCTCAAAAACAAGCAAAAAATGTTTTTTTAAAAATACTTGAATGTCATGGTAAAAACTGATAGAAAAAAACTTTGTGACATTTTCTGTTTGATTGAAATAACTGCCTATAGGAATTGCTGAGAAGGTAGTTAGAGCTTCTTGGTTATTTCAATGTAATAAAAGTATAAGTAGGGAGCAGCATGAAAAATCACTGATGGGGAGCTGAAAAAAAATTACCCCTGATATCCATGGTTACCTGTTAATTCGGTGATTCTTTTCAAATGTCTTCATTCAGGTAAATAATATAGCCAAACTATCACTCACTTTTCCTTAACTAGCTGCACAATTAATCTGAAGAATTAAAATCATTGCTTTACTACCAGAGAATGAAATTCAAATATAAAGCACTAGATCTGTCTGTGAATTGGGAAGAATATGTTTAAGATTGAAACAAACAGCAAGAAAGATTCTTTAGGTGGCATATGGTCAAATAGTTTTCTAATTAGTGGATTTAATTTAAATCTGTTACATTTTAGAATTTATTTGGTAGAAGGAATTTCAACAACTTTTTGATTTTATATGAAATAGTGAAAATTCCAACTCATGTTAAAGTAAGCATTCATTTATGTGGATTTCATCCATAAATATCCAGTAACCCAATACCTTTTTCTTTCCGGTTTTTTTTTTATGCATACTGCTTTCAGGAAAAGACAGATGATAAAATAATCTCTTTTTATTAGGATTTTAAGAGCAGTAACTTCCAGATTCATTATAAATATATCTGAATCTGCTGTATCTTTCATAGTTACTGTACTGCTCAGGGATAATTGCAGCTCATAATCCTGACCCTAGAGCATTATATGATCCTGAAAGACCTACACAAGTAAATCAGCTTTAAATTGTTCTATATTATTTTAGTGTTATGTGAATTGCATGGCCTCCAGCTCTGAAAATTATAAATTCAACTAAAGGTGAGGCATCAGTTAGACAATCAGATAGCTGAAAAACCCTTTCATACCCATTCCTGACTATTGGGATCATAGTTATTTTCAAGGAACCAACATAAGAACCATGTTATTGGATTATAGTGTTCTTGTGAGTGTGACAAATATTGGAAACATGATTTAACTCAGGATGTATGGTTCCATTTTTAGGACATCAAGGTGCTTAGTACAAATGAGACGTAATTTAAAAGATAAAGATATCGAAATGATTGGCAAAGATTAGAAATCTTATACCCTCTGGTGCAGGCCACATCTGAGTATGGGTTTGAAATCAGAATATCTTATCTGTCAAGGACTTAGTTTACTTCTTGGCTGTGTGTCCCTGTTAGACTACTGAACCTCTCAGTCTGGGTTTCCTCATTTTAGTATAAGGCGAAAACATCTCACCTGTACCATTTATCAGGTGGTTGTCACAAGGGGTTAATGAGTCAGTGTATTGAAAAGTGTTTAGCAAAGCCTTATACAAACTCCATAGTTCATTATATTCCAAAGTTTAAAAACTGAGCTGTTCTTACAGTATTACTTTGTATGTTTTCAGAGACCTCCAAATTGTGTTTGGCCACTTTGAAAAGTGGTTTATTTTTTCCTTTGTGACGAGTAAATAAAGTTTCAATCTTTAGATAGCAGTTTCATTTTCTCCCTACTCTTAATGTAATAGTTGATCTGTGACCTCTCAAAAGTTGTCTTTCCTTACATGTGGTCCGTAGCTCGTTAGCATTGCTGAAGTGGACAAGGCAGTCTGCTTGATTCAGGGTCATTCTTGAGGTGGAGGGGACAAAGTGCAATCTCTTATTAGAGGAACTTCCAAAGCAATGATAGAGGCATAGGCTTTAGTTCCTGTATATTATCTTAGTAAGCCTGTTATTTGAGCTTTCAATAATTATAGCTGAGAATGGGGGAAAAGAATCATTTTCTGTGTAGGGGAATCTTTGCATCCTACCTCTGTTTTCACTTTAGAAATCACAATTGCCTTTTCTTCACTTTAACAAGGTTAATCCATTCAATGAGATTTTTTTGTGTTAAGACATTTTCAAGCAAACCTTAATTCTCATCCTTAACAGCTGTTGGGAATGCACTTAGGTGGTTGAGGAGAAGCTTTATTCTTTAGTTGACATTGAATGCCTTTGAATATAGGAAAATATTCATAAGCCCACACTTTTTTTTTTAACCTTAAAATACACAGTATGGTACAGTATTAATGTGTTTTTTAAACGGCAGAGAATGCTTCAATCACTGTGGCTAGACAGAGGCAGGTTTCTGTGGAAGCCAAATATAGGCTCACTTGGGAGGATGACTTGAGGTTGGTACTTGAACTCTTTGCAAGGTACAGCCAATGAGAGGCTGATCTCTAGTCACAAGCTTACCCAGAGGGGAATTGTTTATGGTGCAGGTTTAGTGTCAAGGATGAGTCCTTGGAGACCAGAGGTATGTGGGGTTGGAATTGGGGGTTGGGAGGTTTTTAAACCACCAGGTATAAATCAGGTAAGATAGACTATAATGATCAACTATTACAGGTGGGGAGGTTTCTCAGTTTAAAAAATGGATCAGTCCTTGAATCTCTTTTTGTCCCTAGTTGAGATATGCAAGTTTAGCATTCTGAAACACCTGGATTGTAATTTCATTGGCTGATGAGATGTCTTTGGCAATACTCCCTGTCGGTTCAGTCACTGGCTCCTAATATCTTTTGTTTCTATAATATTACAACTGCTTGTCAGTTTTTAAGTAACTGGAGGGAGGAGATTTTAGTGAGACGGTGTTCAGCAAAAGCTAGCATTATTTGAGATTCTAGTAGGTATCTTTAAAATGTCCCGTGTGTTAAATGATTATGTTTGATTTTAAAATGTAATTTTATTTCATTCACTTGTTTATTGACTCAGGAGGCACTTACTGAGTTCTAAACTGGGTTCTTAATGGAATATTCTTATGCTGTCCTGACTTTTTGGCAAATGCAAGACATTTTTCTGTTTACTTATAGGGGTATTTTGCTCATATTTTTGGAATGTAGTATAGAGAGCTGTGTCTACCACCAGACTCCTAGAGCAGGATGGTGATAACTTCAGTCCTTTGCTCCTTTCTGAAACTTGAGAAATGTTAAAATTGGAGCACCTATAGGCTATGTTTAAAACTAAATTTATGTTAGAATTTTAGGCTTCCGATACTTCCTTGTTTTGACTCTGGAAGATGAAGGTTTTTATAATGGCAACCAGTTAGAAAAATTTGCTTAAACTAAGTTGATATAATACAAACTCATAGTGTTCAATTATGAAAAGCTTTCTGTTGAAATAATTATCCAGATAATTGTCTTCATACATGAGCAAATATAGTATGTTTGAGAAATAATGGTAGATTCTAAAATCCCAGGAAATAACATGATTTAATTTATTCTTAAGGATCTCAGTCAGATTCTCCACAGATGGTGGAAGAGGGTCTCTGTTAAAAATAACTCCATTGTTCTGGATGTAACTAATTAGGAATTTGCAATTATCCAGGCAAGTCTAGGATAAAGTTTGGCTTCCTACTCTATATGAAAAGGTTTTACCGTAACAGAAGTTTAAATAGATCATAGAGGGAATATTTACCTAATTAGGAGGACAAAACACTTTAAGCACCTTGGAAAAATCAATTTACTTAAAAGCAGTGTAAAACTGCAGTATGGGTTGAAGCTAGTTCTCCTAGTGCGCTTTTTCATAGAGGTGCAGGACCGCCATGAAATACATGTCAATTTATTCAGTGCTATCACATGAACTAGGAACAGTTTACCAGCAAAAGTTAGAACTATATTTTTGTATGCAAAATAAATCACAACAATAAACAAATATCCACCTCCCCATCTCACCCCACCCCCACCAATAGACTCCCAAATATGCCTGTTGATTTGTTTTGGCGGTTTTCTGTTGCCATTTGTTTTGCTACTTGCTGTCTCCTGTAAGCACTTGATGGCAGATTGGTAAGAGCAGGTGTTAAAGGTTTAAGGACATCATTATTGCTTTTAGCTGCCCATCTCCTCCTCCGTGAGTTTGGGCAAAGTTGTGGAAACTACTGCCAGTGGTATTTAGGTAAGCTCATTACACAGCCTCGTCTTCTGGTTTACTAAAGCAAGACCTTCTTGTTCCAGGTACTGTGTGAACTGACCCATAAGAAAGGTAAATTTCCTTTAAAATATCTCAAGTATTTGCATCCACTTACTCAGACATGAGATTTTCAAGTATATGACTTTTTAGGGTTCAGATTGACAAGTTTTTATGGTACAAGTTCTAAGTGTAGGATCATTAATATATTTTTAGGGTATTCTCCTTTTTCTCTTATATTTTAAAGTGTTATTTTTAAACACATTTTATATTTTCTATTAAGTCATTTAAGAGGAAAATACTAAATGTCTTCAGATATTACTGTTCCTGATTTTTCTGTTGTGGTTTTTCTTGTATCAGGAAAAAAAATTTAATTTAGGGTAATAAAGGTAAACATTATTCCGAATTAGTGAATCAGAGAATACTTAAGAATATATTGAATTGGAACACTAGTGTATTGTTGTTGGGAATGTAAAAAGGTGCAGCTGCTGTGGAAAACAGTTTTGCGGTTTCTCAAAACGTTAAATATATAATCACCTAGCAATTCCATTGCTAAGTATGTACCCAAGATAATTGAAAGCAGGGACTCAAACAGATACCTGTACACCAGTGTTTATAGCAGCATAATTTAGAACATCTAAAAGGTGGAAACAACCCAGGTGTCCATTCACAGATGAATGGATAAACAAAATGCGGTGTGTACATACAGTGGATTATTATTCAACCGTAAAAAGGAATGAAATTCCAGTACCTGCTCCAAGATGGATGAACCTTGAAAACATGCTGAGCGAAATAAGCCAGACACAAAAGGACAAATATTGCCTGTTTCTACTTATGTGTGGTACCTGGAATAGGCAAATTCATAGAGAAGAAAGTAGAATAGAGATTACCAGGAGCTGGGGAAAGAGGAACGGGTGTTATAGTTTAATGGGTACCGAGTTTCTGCTTGGGATAATGAAAAAGTTCTGGAAATGAATAGTGGCGATGGTTATACAATATTGTGAATGTACTTAATGCCACTGAACTGTATGGCTAAAAATGGTTAAAATGGCAAATGTATGTATATTTTATCACAATAAAAAATTGAAAAAAATTGAAGGAGATTTATTCCACAGGATTTCAGCTTGCCTCTGTTTGCTCCCCCTTGGTCTGCTCCATGTTGGTGTGTAGATGTTTCCCCGCCCTCCCCACCTCCCATTACAGAGTAAACGGAGATTCTCCTAGGCCAGTTTTGGAGGTCAGAGTTTCCTTATTTTATTAACTGAGTTGAATTTAAGAGGAGACTATTTAAAAGTAGGAGATCTCTGGAGGGAAAAGAAAGATATTTTAACATTTAGATGAGCCAGGTAGTTTATTAGTATCCACAGACCACATAGGCACATAAAGGTAATCTATCCTGAATTTCACTGTGAGTCATCCAAAAACCAGAGAGTAGGATGTACAATTAGACCTGTCATATTTTCTAACCTTTAAACCTTTTTTTTCCCCCCCAATTTTGTCATCTTCAGTACTTTAGGGAAAACTTTGATTTCCACTTAGAGAAAGGGTCTAAGTCATCTCAGTACTTAGTGTTGGAAAAGCATTAGGTGCTAACATTCTTCAGTTTGTTAGACCAAAACTTATTGGGAGGGGATAGAGTGAAAGCAAGCAAGCATGTAGTATTGTTTTATTCATCTGAACTTGCCTCTAGCACCTAATAATTTCATAGTGGTGACTTTTCTCTGAGTGTCGGTGTTTTGTTTCTTTTTTTGCTTCTGAGGTATTGATGTTGAGTTTGTGCAGATCACTTATGAAAAGATGGGGCAGGATTTTTGTTAAGTGATTGGATATAAAGCTTAAACGTCAGATGTAAAGTGCATGTTAGGAATACTGAAAATATCAGGTAAAAATTCAGATAGAAAGATTTAAGTTTACATACAAATAAGTTCAAGGAAAAATTATACCGTATACTGTGAAATATTTGCCGTCCATAATAGTTCATTAATTCCTGAACTCCCAGAAAACAGTATAAAGTCGCAAGGGTATGATGCTAGTGTGTCTGCATGCTTTGCCATCTATACGGGTATATTTTCTTTGCTGTATGTGTAAACGGCTTTCATACCATAGCAGGTCATTTTTGTGGCCTAGAAATTACTCTAGAGATAGGATCATTACGAACTGATTTCAAAAGGTACAGAGAGTCACAGTCTCTTTATATCTGGTAGAGATATGAGGAATTAAAACACCATGTTCACAGAGCGGTCTTCACTGATTTTTGACCTACTCAAAAGAAAAGAGTGTCTCATTCTATTTTGCATATACTCATTTTGTTCCAGAGCCATGATTTCAGGAAATTTATCATTTTCTTTAATTTCTTCTGGCACTGTTTCTATACTTTTCAGAACACTTGTCCTTTTCAGTGTTGTCTGATTGTTTCCTTGTCACTCTTACGTGAGTGTAAGGATATTTACTGATTTAACTTAATGTCTTTGATGATGAGTGCATAGTAAATGCTCACTGGATGGATGGATGGATGGAGAGACAGATGAATTCCTAGGTTGAATGTGCCATTTAAAGTTAGTACCTCTCCTCAGGTGCTCAAGTCATTATTTCTTCTGCTGAAGTTGATTTCTTTGAAGCATGGGCCATGTTACAGGCATTTTTGTGTTTCCACAGTTTTCCTGAAAAGTTTTTTTTCTCATGGTAGGGATCTAATAAATATTAAACAAAACAAAGGCATGAGTCACCTTCAGTGCAAACCTAGCCTTTCATTTACTGTTATTTTAAAGAAACAAAGTTCTCCAGAGAATACGTGGACTTTTTTTAGGTCTGTATCAGATCACTAATTGATTTTGAAAATACAAATAGAATAAATAGCTTATATTTCTGTTCCCTAAAAATGTGGACTTCAATTATGTATGTTTTGCTTGTCTATTGGAGTCAGTTTGGGAATTATAAATTAAGAAAATTATTTTTTGAAAAAGGTGACTTTTCAGAGATCTGTGGTAGTTTAAAATGATCTTTTATAGGGAAATTCTAGAAGGGAGGCATTAAGGGACAGAAAAACAGCAACAACAATAACAACAACATATGTCTTGCTGAGATGGTGGGGGTCCAGCAGAGAGAGTTGATTCTGCTGCACTGGTGGCCAGAGTGTTCAGTGCTAAACTGAACCCTGGAGAAAGGGTCAGAGGGCATGTCGTGGAAACCTGAGGAGAATGACCTCAGCCACTTGAAGGTGGAAGTAAAGCACGCCTGAGAAGAGAGGACTTTCTTGGAGCATTATAGGGGGTGGAGGGTGCACGTGCTCTTATTTATTATGTCTGGGGTGGGATCAGAAATCTTTATTAGATGCTTCAGGTGAGTGATATGATCAGACAAGTTTGGGAAACCCAGTCTTGGGGACTCAGCCCTCTTGGTAATCTGTCCTTTTAAGGTTTTTGACCTGATGGCTGGAAAGAACTGAGGTGAGAGGAGTAATTAGGACACCAGAGGACTCTAGTTAGGACCTAGGGCAGAATCGAAGGTCTCCTCAGAAGAATTTAACGTCGTATTCTTCAGGATAAAGTGATAACCAGCTCTTAGCAGTTCAGTATAGAAACAAGGACACTTGTCACTTGTGCACTAAACTTCCAAACATTCTAACTGCAAGTGGGATGTAAAATATAACAGTGACCAGCAATTGTTGAGCACCTACCATGTGCCAGGCACTTGCATATATATATATGTATATATTCATTCATTCTTCCATATTCATTAAACTATGAAAGGTAGGTATTATTTCTGTTTTTCTATGTGTTTCCACCATCTACCGCAGAAGCCACAACATACCTGCTGCCCTATAAGTGGTTGTTGAGTGAACTAAGACTAGAAGACATGCTCAAAAAGGTTAAAAAGATCACCTAGATTGACTCCAAAACTTCTTTCCAGCTGTATCACACTGCTGCTTTAATAGTTCACATTAAATGTCTTAATTGTATATCCAGACTTGGAACAGTGTCTATTTGTGTTCCCAAGTAGCTGATGCTAAGGCTAAGTATTCGTTGAATGCTTTCCATGTGTTCAACCTGTCTATGGTCCAGAAACCTAAAATTTTCTTTCGAAACAATAATAATAATCTGGACATCTCCCAAGAGGGAGATTTTCCTAGATTGTTTTCTGTAAAAGCAACTTAACCTTGGAATGAGAGAAACCAGAGAATAAAAGTATACTTCATAGACAGTAATATATAAGAAACTCAGTATAGTGAATGGGAAAAATCTAGAGCAGTTGGCTAAGAAATGGTAATGAAGTTTTACCTGACTGAGACATTTGAAAAATTCTATGAAAGAGAGTCCTTTTCACTCAGTGGCAATACAGTTTTGTTCATCTCGCATTCCCTCTCCTCAGTGCCTTTCATTTAAGTTCATTTATATAGGGTAAGATCCTGTACTTATAATTTGCACCTGGAAAAGCAAGGCCTCCCATGCCTGATACTAATCCTTTCTGTCCTTTTAAGGCTAATAGTTTGTGGTGTTTGGGTTGCACCGAAGGCTGCCACGGGGACAGGATGAGCCCAGAACTGATTAGAACGTGTCTCATCTCTGCATGCGCAAAGAGCAGCTCCCGTGGTGAATAAGAGGTGACCTCAGGATTCATAGGAGCCCTGTGCTTTCCCAGACGGCCCGGGCTAAACCTGGGGAGCTGGCAGCCCTAAATGCTTCCTTTGTTAGAAATTATTGAGTTCCCTACTCCATCTTTAGAGAGTGAGTTTACTGAAGGTGAGTTAAGGA
Source organism: Grampus griseus (assembly GCF_964374135.1). Lineage (NCBI taxonomy): Eukaryota > Metazoa > Chordata > Mammalia > Artiodactyla > Delphinidae > Grampus > Grampus griseus. The sequence goes on from NC_138998.1 coordinate 49,564,198, forward strand.
CAAGGCTTTGAAGTGGGACCTGACTTGCTTTCTCTCCTTGTGTTTGTGTGGGGCGGTGTGAATGAAGACACCAATGAAGGCGCAGCGCCCAAGGTGGTGTTACCTAAACACTGATTCTCACTGCTTCACAAAAATGCTGCTCATGGTCTGGAGGAGCTGTGTGCTTCCCTGGGGATTGTGTTTCCACAGAATGGTGAGGGCTGTTAGAACAACCTTGTTTCTCAAAACTTCTGCCCAGGAGGGAGGCTATAAATGGTAAAATGTTCACGACGGGTTGCCACCCCAGAGAAGGGCTCGCCAACACTGGGCTGCCCATGGCCCTCTCCTCGTTACAGCTGGGGGCCGGGAAGCCTTTGTCTTTGTCTTATAACCCAGCTTTCAGAGCTTGCTGGCGGTGATCTTCATGACACAGAGTACCATAGGATCTAACTAACTTTAAAAAATTGTTTAAATTTTTTTTATTGAAGTATAGTTGATTTACAATGTTGTGTTAGTTTCAGGTATACAGCACGGTGATTCAGTTATACCTATGTATATATATATCTATTTTTTTTCAGATTCTTTTCCCTTTTAAGTTACTACAAAATATTGAGTATAGGTCCCTGTGCTATACAGTAGGTCCTTGTTGGTTATCTATTTTATGTATAGGAGTGTGTGTATGATGGAACTAACTTTTAAGAGCACTTAATTTTAAGACATCTATTTTATACCTTAAGATGTAAAGAAACTAGTATTTTTTTTTTGTAGGCACTGTAAAAAAGGAATATGTTTTAATTTTAGGATTTGAGCATTTTAATTTGCTAAAGTTTGGTTTAAATTGCTTGGGTCCTCTTCTGTCTAACCCTTCATTCATTTTTACCATCGTCACCTGAAGGTAGAGATTTACTTAACTTTGGATAAGAGATACTAAAATTGCCCATGTGTACACTCATGTTCAAGGAAATTATGAAATCAGTAGTTTTGAGCCTCCTAGAAAGGAAGTAAGTTCAATTTTTAAAATACTGTCCTTTTAAAATTATGTATTTAACTATTTAATGAATATTCCTCATTATTTATACTTAGTGCATGAAAATACTGGAAATGGGTATCCTTGTTGTTGTGCCACAGGTAAAGACTGGTAATTTCCAAACCCCTAGCTATATCCCTGAGTTCTAGACCTGTATATTCAACTATAGATATCTTTTTTTTTTTTTTTTTGAAAGGGAACTTTATTTTTATTTATGGCTGTGTCGGGTCTTCATTGCTGTGCGCAGGCTTCTCATTGCAGTGGCTTCTCTTGTTGGGTAGCATGGGCTGTAGGTGCCCAGGCTTCAGTTGTTCTGACACAAGGGCTCAGTAGTTGTGGCTTGTGGGCTCTAGAGCGCAGGCTCAGTAGTTGTGGTGCACGGGCTTAGTTGCTCCGCGGCATGTGGGATGTTCCCGGACCAGGGCTCAAACCCTTGTCCACCGCATTGGCAGGCGGATTCTTAATCACTGCACCACCAGGGAAGCCCATCAACTACAGATATCTTTACCTTACTTTCCCACAGGCATTTCAGACTCAATCTGCCTGACTTTTTTTTTTTTTTTTTTTAAAGAGGGCTATGGGAAGGGGGAGAAGAAATGGATAATAATTTTTAAGGCTTGTATTTTATTTCAGGCTTTAATTAACAACAGATATCTTTAATTTACCATAAAATTTCTTTATTAATGAGAAGTTATTTCCAGGTTTATTTGATTTTGACATATTCTAATCTTGCTATATGGTTACTGCGCTGTAGCTTTAACTGTATCTTAATGATACTGGTGACACTGATAATTTTAAAACATAGCCTTTTAGATTTTGCCATTTGCTCATTATATTAAATTTAAGCACGGTAACAATGTCACTTCCTATTTATGTTTTACTTTCCAATTCTCTTAGTTCAGTTTTCTCAGGAGTTCAAACCTATTAAGGCATAGCAGTTGGCTAGTAAGAGAAAATTGAGAATACAAATAAATTTTTCACTAGATTACATTAGCTGCATTTTGTTTGGAGTAATTTTAGGCTCCAGGTGTTTGCCATTAACGTTCCAGTTTTGCAAGTTTTCCTTTCTTGCTTTTGTGAGAAACAGGGATTGTAGGAGGGAGTAGAGGATAGTAGGCCAGGGTTTGGGAAGGATGTAGTACCAACAGAGGTGAGTGAGTTTGTTCCTATTATGTTTTACATGGGATGATAGGTTTTCCAAGTTCTAGTTTCCACTAAGTTACCTGTGAGTTCAGTAGAGGGGCAGTTCTAGTCTGCTGTCAGATATTCTGCTTGGTAGATTAATGAAGAACCTCTTTTAAAGTGTTTTTTTTTTAAACACAGATTGCTGTATTTGTATATCTTTAATAAGTGTGCATTTTGGCCAAGAGGTAACTTTTTCATACCATTTTTCATGAAAAAGCATAAATACTTTTCTAGAAAGTTTAATTGCAAACTTTGTTAGATTAAAAGGAAACATCTTTTTAGAGGAACCATTCTTCTTGGGAATTCTTTAGTCCTTGTCTGTAAATAATAGCAGATTATCACATACCGTTTTCATATTTGGGGGGCATGGGAAACTACTCACTTAACTTGGAACTAATATTTTGGGTAAGAAGGTAAATCTTCAGTCATCATTTATAGTGGGATGATTGAGCCCCTGTGCTCTGGAAACTGAGTCCTGAGTTTGAGAACCCAGATTTGTAACTGCAGATTTGAAACTCTGACTTTGGTTAATTACTGAATCTTGGTGGCTTTGTCTGTTAAAAGGAATTGTTAGGGCTGTTTAGCTGGGTGTGGTGCTTCATCAAGTGCTCAGCAAGTGAGAGCTGCTGTTTTATTATTTTATTTTGTTCACTGATGACAGACATTTAATCGCTGGACATACTTCTTAATGGGGTGATAGTTATTTAAAAGCATTCCCCTGTTACTTGAGAAGTGTATATGAATACAAGCCTTGCCATCGACTCCTTGAGTGTTCTTGTTCAAGTGGCATCTTTGTAGCTCATCTCCAAAGTCACACGTGAGCTGTAAACCTTAGTTAGGTAGTGTGGGCATAAAATGGTAATATATGTAAGAGGCACTTTGGGCAGGGTGAGGGTGGGGAAGCATATCTGAATGCCAAGAAGTACGTACTTAAACAAGTGCTGATTCTACCAGTATATTTCTTCTTCCCTGCCCCCTCAAAGAAAGGTTGTCTCTTTTTAAGTAGGTATATGACAGCTCTGCTTCCTCTCCCAAGTCTAGGATCAAAGGAAAGTTGTAATAAAAGAGAGTCACTTGCTCCCATTCCCTCTCCCTTTTTTGTGGATGTTGTTCTAACCGTTTTTAAGAGGGAAGATCAGGCCTTGACTTTAGTGGGCGAAACCATGGGGGCTCCAAGACCTGCCTTTCATCTCTGGGTCATCACCTCAAATGGTGTTCTTCATCTCTGTAGTAATGGCATAAAGACACCACTGCTGGGGAACGGTGCACTGCAGGCTAAGACCTTGCTGTCTTTCTGGAAATCTTAGCTACCTTTGCTGCTCGCTGTTACGATGCTCATTTCTTTAGAATAACATAGGCTATTTGGCAGAGATGCCATGACTAGAGTAGTCTTCTCTGCTTTGGCAGTGCCTAAGTCTTACCAACTTCTTATAAATTGGAAGGCTAGCTCCAGAAAAAGTAAAAGAAAAACAAAACTGAATTTTAGCTGGTTGTTTACTGGCAGGGTTGTTCTAGACATAAACACAGTTGAATGGAAAGGATAGTAGGGATTGGAGCCTGACTTGCTCCATGAGAGTGAATGAGCCAGTGTTAAAGCTTAACGTTGGAGAAAAAACCAACGTTCACTGTTTTAAAAAACAAAACAAAACAAAACCCCAAATTAGGCAGTCATTGCAGGCTAACCAATGAAAATTAAAGGTCAGTTTCTTCAGTGCCGCACCTCAGTGCATGCCCCAGGCGGTGTTAATAATGGCAATCCTATTATTTTCTTGCAGTAGGCAGGAAATGCTGTCTACACCCATTAGATTTGTTTGAGTGGCCCCTGGCTGGAAATGAAGAAAATTTAATTTTCTGACTTGCTAGGAGGAAAAAAAATCATGCAGTGCTGCACGGAGGTTGATTTGGGGGCTGGAATAAGAACAGTGTCATTTAAAAAAACTTGATGTTATTAATCTCGATGATAGGGATGTTTGGCCCTTATCCACATTGAAATCATGAATGGACTTATATGCAAGTTATGTGTGTAGGAAACCTTTCTGAATATTGTCAGCACTGGCTCAATTCTGGACTTTTAACCACATGTTTGCAAACTGCCTAATTCCTCGCATATCCCACTGGCTGCTGGAAACTTGCTTGAAGGAAGGCTTTGTCACAGGGTTTTTGTTTTTGTTTTTTTTAGAAGATTAATTTGCTTTCCAAAAGCAGCATTCATTTTGGAGAAATTTGTGTATTCATTAGGGCAGTCAATTACTTTGTAGTTTCAATAGCAAGAAGAAAAAATTGCTATTAATTAATGTTACAGAGAAAGTATGTGACCCTGTCCTTGTCTTTCAGAGTTACATTGGTTAATCTCGGCTCACTTGGTTTCCACTACCTTGTGTCCTTTTATTCAATAATGAAATCTTTTAAAATATGTTTTTTTTTTTTAAAATCAGGTTGCTTTTCCTCTTACATCTTTACATTTTTTTAATGAGTCAAAAGATCTTTATTGCTATTTTGATGTTTGATTTATTTGGATGTTCTGTTACAGATTCTCAGTTGGTATATAATTCATTTTTCTAGGACAATATCAGGTTTTCCCATGAAATACGTAATGAGAGAAGGATCTTAAGTTGAAGGGACTTGCTTAAAATCATAGGAGTAGCCAATGCTACTCCAAGCAAATGTTTCAGTCTTTGTGTGCAGAGGACGAAAAAGAAACCATTCTATTTTAACGGATCTGTAATTCATATCGAATAGGACCTCTTGTGTTACTTCAGGTCATTGTGTTCATTTTGCATTGATTATATACACTTAGATATTTTTCTTTGTTTCCCGAAATGCCGTACTGTAAAGAAGTTTCTAACATCTTCATAGGAAAGACCAGTGAATCAAGGGAGTTCTTAGGAGTATTGTCCTTCCTTTTTGTCTTAATTCTTAAAACCTTTAGCAGTTTGCTTCTACTAGTGACCATCTTGTCTCTGACATTTTGCTTCTGGTTGTCATCATTGTGAACATTTTTCATAATGTTTATTTTCCTCATTTATTCATCACCATAAGTACAAGAAGAAGCAAAGCATGGGATTCTTGATTTTTGTAGTAACCGTATTATATGTGTGTTGTGTAAAATACATTTTGGCGATAGCACATGACATGGTACATACTTGGGGGGACTTTTTAAAATCCAAATTTATATTTCATTTATAAAAGAAATGGTACTTTCTAGAAGCCTTTTCTGTAGTAAGGGTCCCAGTGGATTTTTTTTGACACCTCTGAGATTAGTCCTCCTTAAGGTTCCTGACGGTAGTTGCACCCCATGGTGTGGGGAATTTGAAACTTACATATAAAAAGAGTTAAAAGGCTTTGGAAAATTTCATGTGATATTGGGAGTCAGATGTTTTGATCTAAAAAATTGTTTGCTTGATTGGGAATTTAGGCTTGAAATGTTTGTACGGATTGTTAACTGGCTGGCTGGAATCTGTTATAGACTGGCTAACCTATTTGAAATATATCTGGTGTATTTAAGTTTGACAAGAAATCAGGGCAAAGATACAATTTAGGTGTTATTGTTTATTTTTCTAAGTCATTAACGCGATTCATGTTTTGCCATGGAAAAGTAATCATTGAAAACACTACACCTGATAGCCTGTATAAACTTGCTTAACCTTTATTGAGCATAACGATATTTTTTCCAGGATGCTGACCGGATGATTGCGTATAAGGATGTTTATCTATAGTCCAGTGAATTAAAACCTTTAGAGAAATAGAGGGCATGTATCGTTTATTCCTAGCGTTGTTCTTTTGAATGATTTGGTTAGTCAGAGCCTTCATTTTGAAATGTTTCAAACCAATTAGGCATCTTTTGACCTAGATCTTCCAGCCTTCAGCTTTAAGGAATACATACTTGATTTGCAAGAATGTGAAGATTTAGCTAGGTAGTCGATTCCTGTTAGCTGTGAGAGGGCTTAGGCCTCAACTGACTGCTGTTTATTAGATACTTGTTTTTTCGCAGAATGTTCTTCCATCATGAAGAGAAGACTCTCATAATGAACCCTCATAGTGAACCATTAAATTCTCTAATGTTCTCTCACGATTCTCATGACTCAATCTTGTCATGAACCTCTGAATAAGTATAAGTAATGGAAGATGGTAGGTTTTAGTTTGAAATGATAGATTCTTCTTTTAGATGTTGGTCGGTCCCCTTGCCCCGGGGTAGGGGGTGGTAGTGCTATATGTTCACAGTTGTAGGTGCCTTCAGATGAGAATTGGTGGTGGTGAAGGACAGGCAGAGGATCAGGCATACTTATGAGTTGGATCCACACCCAGGCTTTCCCGTAAGTCCCCTAGGTGATGAGGCTGACTTCCTACTTTGGTGAGAGAAAACCCTAACAGCCCACTCCACACTTTTCATTTCTCCTTTAGAAGTAGAAGGTTGTAGGAACCAGTGAGTTGTATGAACCAGTACCTGAAGCTTAGGGAGCCTTCAATTCAATCAGAACTAGTTTTTGTTTGTGTCTGGCTATAACGGTGTGACAAGGAATGGAACAGGGAGACTTCTAATTCCTCTTCATCTTCTCCACTATTATAGAAATTCCATGAGGGCAGGGACCATGTCTTTCCTTTTCTCTTTATACGGTGGCAAACAGTAAGTGCTCAGTGTTTATTGAGTACATGACTTAATGACTGAGCAAAGCATAACGTTGTTTTGAAACTGAGGTATCGTGTGTTTGAACCACGAGAAAACTTGTTTGATACCAGTTTTCAAGCCCTGTTCTAATTCTTGGAAGACATATGGGATTTTCAATTTAAAATAACTGATACCTGAAAATAAGTGAAGACTGAAAAATGTTGGGTGTTCAAAGATAGTGAAGAACTATTTGTCTTGAAAGTAACAGAAACACTCAAACCAGCTTAAGCAAAAAAAAGGCTGGAATCAGTGGAAATGAGGGCAGTGTCCCTGGACCTTGTGAAGTCTTGGAACCCGCTCTGGGAAGTCACTGGGAGCCAAGGCTGCTTCTCTTCCTCTTTCCCTTCTTTTTTTCTTTGATACTTCTTCTTCTGTAGAGTCCATCTTCTATAAATGCTGGATGCTTCTAAACTCATAAAGTTTTTATCAGTTTTTATTTTTCCTTCCAAAATGCTAGTCTACACATTACTTTTTAGTAATGAATTGAAGGTATGGGTGGTAGAAAATCATAATTTATTTTACTTATCAGAATGGCTGCCTGTTAGGGATACTGAGAAAAGTGGGTGCATGAGGTCATCAGGCTGGTAGTCGAGATTTAGTCTGTGCAGTTTTACTTCCTTCAACAGTTTCTTATGCATGCAAAAAAAAGGAGGTGTCCTGAAGCTGGTGACCTGTTGGCATTACCGGGATGAGCCAGCCTCTGTTCTCTCTCTTCCACATTCTCCCTTGCAGGCTGTTTGTAAATTTGTTCTTTTTCTTTTCTGGGCTTGGCAAGTTGCCTCATTCTCCCACTCCCTTGTCCATGCCTGTTACCTGTCTCTTCGTACCCCAGTCATCTCCTACTTTTCTCCTCCCTGAAAGTGGGATTTTTCTCTTTATCACCATTTGCTGATTCTTTAAGCGTTATGATTGATAATTTGCAATTTGAGCAGAGCTCATTTTCTATATAGTACTTCTAAGTACTTTTCTGACTTTGCCTAACTGTTCATTCATTCATCTTTCTCTCATTTTGACTTTCCTGAAGCCTGTATATCACTGAGAGAAAATACAATCTTAAGTAAGGGAGTAACTAATAGAGGTCAGATTGGAAGGAGAACGAATGGAGAATTAAGTGAATTTAGGAAGAGTCAGAAAAGAGTTTCCCGCTTTAAAACACGAGCCCTCTGTGGCTCCTGTAAAAGTGCAGTTTTGCTGTAGGAGCTGCTGCTGCGCCATCGCGTTTGCTCTTCTAGCTCCTTCAGATTCCTCTTTTGAATGACCCATTGCCATTCCTTGTTTGCTTGCATCTTTTGCTCTCTTCCTTGTTAAATAGTTTCTTTTCTTGTTAAATACTTTGGAAGAAAGCCTTGATTTTTGTGTATTTTCCCCATTTTTCTTCAAAGGTTCCGTAGTTCCTTAAAACTTAGTCTTTTCTTGCAGTCTGTTTTTTCACCAATCACCTCTGTCACCTCAAAATGTCTTCACAAAGTCCTGCTTTTCCTTGTACCTCTTCGTCTTGTTCAGAATCTTGCAGTTGATTCCTCTCCTCCTACTTCATTCCTCTCAGCAGTTTCCTTTGATGGTGATACTTGCCTTGGAATTTCTGCTTGAGCCTCTTAAACCCTTTGGGAAAGGTAATTTTGTCAGCATTCACTTTTCTTTCTTTTCTATTCCAAAAGGCTAAGGACAAGGAATCCTTACGCATTCCTGTGCTGAGGAATCTGCTCTAAGGTTTCTGCTATCATTTTCTTATCAGGGTCTGGATTCTCTGTAAAGGTGCCCGATAAGACCTCCCATCTCTTCCCTGGTCTCAGGGCAGGACACAAGGGTTGCATCTGGAATTGGCTCCAGACACTCAGATACCAGGAATTTAATAATGATTACATGATCCTTTGAAGGCAAACTAACAAAAGAGCTTCTCTAAGAGGTTAGCTGGGTAAAATCAGAATGGGATGATCTCTAATGACTTTTCTTGCTCTCTTATTACCAATCTGTGAATTTATCCTCAAGGAAGAGTTCGTCAGAAGGAGAGAACCATCATTCCCCATTTTATATATATTTTTATTTGTAATCTATCTGCAGTTTAATTTTTTTAAATTTTTATTATTTTTAAATTTTTGGCTGTTTTGGGTCTTTGTTGCTGCACGCGGGCTTTCTCTAGTTGTGGCGAGCAGGGGCTGCTCTTCATTGTGGTGCATGGGCTTCTCTTGTTGTGGAGCACAGGCTCTAGGCGCACGGACATCAGTAGTTGTGGCTCGTGGGCTCTAAACCGCAGGCTCAGTAGTTGTGGCGCACGGGCTTAGTTGCTCCACGGCATGTGGGATCTTCCCTGACCAGGGCTCGAACCCGTGTCCCCTGCATTGGCAGGCGGACTACTAACCACTGCGCCACCAGGGAAGTCCTGCAGTTTAATTTTGTAATCAGTACTTAGCTACTGTTTACTCATTTGTAAAATTCCTTTTAACTTTGTAAAAACCAGTCTGCTACCAGATAAAATTTCAGATTGTTCAGTTTTAAAATGTTTTACTTAAAAGGATAAGATAGGGGGCTTCCCTGGTGGCGCAGTGGTTGGGAGTCCGCCTGCCGATGTAGGGGATGCGGGTTCGTGCCCCGGTCCGGGAGGATCCCGCATGCCGCGGAGCGGTTGGGCCTGTGAGCCATGGCCGCTGAGCCTGCGCGTCTGGAGCCTGTGCTCCGCAACAGGAGGGGCCACGGCAGTGAGAGGCCCGCTTATTAAATTAAAATTTAATAAATTTAAAAAAGATTGAATATTTGTAGGAAGTCTATAGCCATTGCTGACAGATACCTTTCTACTTGTTGTGCTCCAGAGGAAGATCACCAAATTTAAGCCTGTGAGCTTTCAAGTTGCTCTTATTATCAGTGTCATATTACACGAAGTTGGAACTTTTAAGATTCATTATTTTTGGCAGAGATAATGAGAACTTTGATTTTCATTCACTGTCATCATATGTACCTGGCACATAGTAGGCACTCCATTTGGTTTATTGGATGAATAAAGAAAGTGATTCTGCTGTTCAGTGGGATATAAAAAGTCTCTACCAACATCACCGTTGATTGCTCCTGTTGCCCTGTGTATTATGCGACCCCAAGTTTATTGCAGCCTTACAGACATCTCAGTCACTGCAGGTGACAGACTCTTAAACTTTCTGGTGGAGTCCCATGTCTCATTCTTGGCAAACTGAAGTATAAATCAACATATATAGATTTCACTCTAGTTCAGAAATGGCTCTTTTTAGTGAAACTTGCAGAAGGTCCTACTTCCTGCCTGAGAAATAGGGTAATAGGATCACACCCGAAAAAAATGCTGCCTTGTTCAGAAGTGACATGATCTCTCTTCAGTTTGGAATATTGATAAGTGGGCAGATTTATTTGGAAGCACTTTGTTTTTACTACATGTGTAAAACTCCAGGGAACTCTGAATAAGAGATGAGGGGCTCCCTTTTGGCTGTGCATTAGCAACGTGGCGGTTACTGATCTGTCATTTACTTTGAAAAGGAATTACAAAGTTTTGGCCTCCTGCCTGGAGTAGCTCCAGATGGTCAGAAAAGATTTTTGTACTGAAGTCAAAGAGTATGTTGCAGTGATAGAATTGAGCTTGCCATGTTTGTATTAGAACAGGGTCTTCCCACTTCATCCCTCTGCAGAGTTTTTCCTTTCATTTTTTTCCCTCCCCTGAGGGAGTAAGGGGAAGAAAATGCTGCTTTAGAGTTGTGGAATCTAATATTTGGAATACCTTTGTTCTTGGTGATGGTGATGTAGAGGTATGGTATGTGGCCCATAGAATTGCTTTATTAATCTCAGAACCCCGGTACTCAGTATTTGCAAAGGACTCATGAAGAATTGGAATGTAGAGATACACCAAGACCATTCTAGCTGATTTGGAAATGGGGGTCAGAAGCTTCATTTGGGTTGCAGGTGCTTGTCTGATAAAGTGGCTGTTAGCCCACAACTGTTATTTAGTGGCTTTCCTTTGTCAATTGGCCCATCTCTCATGGGCGCTAGGCATTACTGCATCTTTCCTCATGTTTCCCCATGATTTTGTGGTCGATAGGGTAACGATGAAGTGTAGGTGTCCAGTATGGGTGGGAGGTGGGGCTCAGGGAGATATGAGCAGTGAGGAGGTCATGGCATTCACCAGCAATTCCAAGACTCTGCTCTTCTGGGCACTAGTGCTTAAGTTCTACACATGCCCTTAGGTCAACCTTGGAAGGGGAATGATGCGATTCCTGTTTTCTAGATAAGAAAGCTGAGATTCAGAGTGATAATAATCTGCCCAAGGTAATAACTAGGTAACGCTCTTTTGCCGCCTGCTCACATACAATTTTGGAGAAATTTATTACAAGTTTCCTGCCCCTTCAGGTGAGAGGTGACTGCAGGCTTCAGGAAATAAAGCTCATTTTCCTCTGGGAAACTTGGGCCTTGTTCAAATTGATCCTTTTAGTAAAGCTTGGTCACAAGGCTCAGATTAACACCTAAATCTACAGGCTGCTGCTCCCACACTGCTTCTGGTTGCTCTTGCGGTTATTGAGTAACTTGGTGAGTTTGAAGAACATTAACAAAGTTTTGTATCTTTGAAGAAAATCCAACACATGGGGAAGTGACATTAAGTTGCATACCACAAAAAAGGAATTTGTATCTGTTTTGACATATTGGTATATAAATTGAAAACAATGAAAAAATCCATAATTTTGACTCTTGTACTCTTAGTTGATTGTCTGGGTACTTAACACAGGTGGCTGTCTTGAAGCACTTTTATTGAAGAGTGTAAAGACTTGTGTTCTTCACAAGTTGGTGCTTCTGTCTGCAGAGAGAGGACTTGGTCAGCAGTCTCCTCCCCAGACAGTCTTCCACAAACCACCAGAATCCTCCTCTGGGCTGTTATTCTGCTTCATTATTCTGTCTTCTTTTAAAATCTCCACTGTTTAGATAGTGTGCAGACAGTATTATTTTTCTGTATATATTATATGGTGCTGTAATGACTTCATGAGTTCTTTGGGGATTGCGTCCTAAACTGCAGAACACCTTGTTCTGGTGGATGTGCTTTTTGAAGTCTCGCTACCTTTTTGATGAAAGTGGAGTGGAGGTGGGTTAGTCTGGCTTAATATAAATCTGATCTCTGAGGCTTTTCCATATTCACAGAGGCACCAGAGTAGGGCTGCTCTTGTTACTTTATTACAATTATGAGTGAAACTTTAATGCTATTATTTTATAAAAGATCATAAAGTAAAGGTACATTTCTTAGTGTTCTCTATGTTTAAAAAAAAGGACAATCACCATGAGTCATAAAGCTACAATTACATCATAAAGTCATAAAGTTTCTTGTATGAAAGAGTCTGTAGTGGATTTTTGGTGCAGTCTTTGCCCCTGTATCAGGAGAGTGAAATGTCATCACCCTTGAGAAAAACTTCATCAGGCTGATTAAGAGCCTGTAGAAGTTTGTATCTTCTTAGGGACTTATGGTCCCAGAGTTAGTACAGGCTCTTTCAGTCCTGGGATGCCAGTAGTTTTCCCTACTACTTACCCTCATGACTTACTAAATACATTTTAGGGGTTTCCCTCTCCTGTTTGTTTTGAAGAGTCTTCCTCTGAGAATTAATGATAGAAAGATCATTAATTGAAAAGATCATTTATTGAAAGATCTTCACACAGAGGGTGTGGTATTGCCACTGTTTCAGGTTGTGCTTTGTGGTATTACCCGAAGCCTGCTGAGAGCAGAGAATGTACAAGGCATCTTCTCCCACTGCCTTTGTGCTCACGTGCTCCAGGAACACCAGAAAGCATGCTGCTCAGGCTACGCGCCTACCTGTGTTCCCATTGCCTGGAGTGCCTCCTCTACTCTTCCTCTGCTCCTCAGGTATAGGGCGACTGCTTAGGTTTTAGCTCTACCTTTCTTAATACTCGGACCCGTCTTGTTGGAACCCATCCCGCAGTCCCTGTTGCTCTTTCCAGGTGCTTCTTCTTTGTCATTAGCTCCCTGTCTCTTCCCCCACTGGACTCAGACTCTGGGCCCTTCTGGAGGGATTGTAGATTCACCTTTTATATCTCCAGTGTCAGGGCTGATGCTGTGCTGACTGCGTAAGGAAGCACACAGAAGAAGAAAATAAGAAATTAGTAATTGACTGGCCTGAGCACAGCTCCCATACTTGCAGTACTCATCCCTTCTGTTTCCTCAAACACTTTACTTGAATTAGTACGTGATTCTGTCCTTTCGAACCGCTGATCCAGTGTTTGGGGGACAATGTTTTTTGAGAAGTATTCATTTATAGCAAGAGTAAAAATGTTTTGTGAGGAAATTTAATAATAATAATAATATTGAATGCCTACTATGTGCACTCTTTTAAGTGCTTTAGTGCATTTCTTGATTTAATCCTCACAGCTTCATGAGGTAGATACTTTATTATCATCTCCATTTTGTAAATGAAGAAACTGAGGCACAGGGAGAGCAAGCAACTTGCTTGAGGTTAAAAGCTAGTAAGTTGTGGAGTCAGGATTTGAACCCAGGCAGTTGTGGTAAAGTGTGTAGGATAGGTTTCAGGAGAGTTTCTCCCTGAAACTGCGTATTGGTTTGTAAATCTTTTCTGTGTTACATATTACGTTATTCCTCATACAGTTATTTGGGTCAACTTCTTGTGCTTTTGCTGAGAAACATCACTGTTGGCTTCCTTGACTTGGTAACTCCCTGTTATGATTTGCCATTGTGGGAGGGTACTGCTGGCCTTGCTGTTGGCTGCTCTTTCCATTTGAAGTTTACAGTTTTGTATATCTTTTTTTTTTTTTTTTTGCGGTACGCTGGCCTCTCACTGTTGTGGCCTCTCCTGTTGCGGAGCACAGGCTCCAGACGCGCAGGCTCAGCGGCCATGGCTCACGGGCCCAGCCGCTCCGCGGCATGTGGGATATTCCCGGACCGGGGCACGAACCCGCATCCCCTACATTGGCAGGTGGACTCTCAACCACTGCGCCACCAGGGAAGCCCAGTTTTGTATATCTTAATGTGACATTGAATCGATATTTCCTCGGTATTTATTTGTTCATTTTATTTTACTAAGCAAAATGTTTTTCAAAATGTTTGCTGGCTTTTATGTGGTTAGCACAAGCAAATACAGGGTTAACACTATTAGGCAAAGGTTGATACCTTCAAAGAATTAGTGAATCTTAATAAGTCATTGTTATGTGCCTTTGATCTGATTGACCTGCCTTAGTTTCTGATCTTCAGACTCCCATTCATAGTACCTTGGCAGCCTCACCCAGTTGTGCCTAGATGCTGTGGCCAGGTGGTTCATGTTTCATCTTTACTGGAAGGAAGTTGTGGAATCTGGCTGACAGTTCCATTTAGCCCTCTTCATTTAATTGGCTGTTTTTTCCTTTCCCTTTCTAAGTAGGGGAATAGCCAGAAACCATTTTTAGAGGGGCTGCTAAAGTAGTTCACAAGCTGATGGCTTTTATTTAAATAGCACTTTATTTAAAAAGCAGTTTTCTCTGTATTACGGGAGTCATTCCCACAGGACCCTGTAACGTAAACAAAGTGAGGATTGTCTCAGAGATAAGAAAACCTAATCTGAAAGTGTGCACCTCTCCTAAGGGTGCCTCAGCTAATAAAGGGAAAAATCAGGCAACAGTTCTAATTGCTTGATTCCAGATCTCCCTCTTCTTTTTTTTCCCATTGCATTTTATTGTCTCAAAATTGGCTAACCTCTAACTGAAAATCTGTAGGTACACATCTTCTTCACTTATAATGATATGAACATTAAAATATTTTCATCGTGCTAACATTTTCCCAGGCTCTTATTAGAGTATTTTGACATTCATTTTTATAAATGGAGAACAGAGTTAGAAATAACTCAATTACCATAACTGTGTAATTTTAGATGTTCTAGTACTAAACTGGGATCCATCAACAGAATGCAGCCTCTTGATAGCCTTAAAAAAAAAAAAGGCACATCTTGGAGTCAAGAATAATGATGTTAAAATAAGACCCTTGGCCATTTCTGGAGTGTGTTGGCTAATCCACCTCTTGGTTTTCTTTACGTGGAATTGGTGAAGAAAGAGACAAACAAAATCCAAAAACAAGTCACATGAAAAAATTAATACTCCTCTGGGCATACAGTTGTTTGGGATAATCATAAATTGTGCTGCCTGTAGTGACTGGGGAGGTGGGGGAAGAGCAGAATTGTAGCACTCTGGCTATGGACTGTGAAACGGGTGCACGTTTGTTAGGACTTTTAACGTTTCCCTTTACCCCATTTCCCACTTCCTGCTGTACTGTGTTGAAGCAAACCCCAGACCTCTTATCATTTAATCTCTAACTATTTCAGTATTTTTTTTTCAGGTAGATTCTTTCAGAAGTATATTTTCTTCTAGTTTAAAGTTTTCCAATTGAAATATTGGAATTTTTGCTATATAAATTGGCGATTGGTTTCTAACCAATTAGCACTTTTCAAGTTGACTTTGGTTTGGACTCACAGACCTTTTTTTTCCTGAAACAGGGAAAAAGTTATTCATAATAACAGACAAATGAGTGTTTTGGTAGTGTTAAAAATTAGCTTATTTTTCAGACTTAACTTTTTTTTTAATTCAAAAAAATTTAGTATGTTTCAGAAACTTTCAAACTTTAGTGCGGGACCATAATGTTCTTCAGTTTTATGTGTTTTCAATGCTTATATTTCCCAGCTATTTCAAACAGCCTAAATTTTAGTGTACCATAGCTTATGCAATCATTAATTTAGACTCTACTGATTTGGAATTTTCAAAAAGTTGGATATAACTTTAATAGCAGGTTTCTATTCATGGAACATATTTGCTAATTGTAGATGGTTGTCAAAGAGAATTCTCAAGGTCTTGTAGTTTAAGTGAGTGGATTTATGGGCTCAATTATTTTTAAGTATATATATTTATATACCATAATGTTATGGATTTAACCTTATTTGGAAAAACTAAACTGGTTTATATATATATATAATCAATTAATTGATCAATTACATTTAATATAAGTAATAAAATCAGAATTAATCTTCTTTTAAGGTGGAGATCCTACTTTTTTGAAAGGTGGTCAAACATAAAAGGCAAATTTTGGCTAATGAATCTAATCTTTTAGCCTGGAGACCGGCTGTTACAGGCAGTCACACATACTAGAAGGAACGAAATACTCCTTAACTGGAAAAGGCTATGAACATTTTTAAGGCCTTGAAGCATGCCTCGGGCTTAATATCAGCAAATATTTGCTTAGTGCTTGCTGTTCTGGGCACTTAACTAACTCATTTAATCCTTACCACAGTCCTATGAGGATATGTGTTGTAATTATCCTTGTTTTATAGCTAGGAAACTGAGGCATGGAGAGGCTAAGTAACTGGTCCCAATCCCAGAGCTAGTAAGTGGTTGAGCCTGGGTTAGAATTCAGTAGTTGGGCTCCAGAGTGTTGGCTCTTAACAGCTCTGCTCAAGTGCTTCACCTGGTGTATAAGGGGAAATATTAGTTCTATGCAAAAAACTTGTTCCTCGTCTTTTCATCAGTGAGAACATGGCATTTTAGAGAAGTGCTGCCCGATAGAATTTTGTGAAATGATGGAAATATTCTATCTACATTATCCAGTAGGATAACAACTAATCACATTGAACACTTGAAATGTGGCTAATGTGACTAAGGAACAACATTTTAAATTCTATTTGTTTAATTAATTTAAATTTAAATAGTCACATGTAGCTTCAGTTTTAGAGTCCAAGAGACCTGGGAGAATTTATAGTTTCAGTTTTCCTGGGGTAATGACAACATCTTGACACTTGATGACTGTCAATATCTCCA
Organism: Grampus griseus; assembly: GCF_964374135.1. NCBI lineage: Eukaryota > Metazoa > Chordata > Mammalia > Artiodactyla > Delphinidae > Grampus > Grampus griseus. The sequence continues at coordinate 49,580,850 of NC_138998.1, forward strand.
CCTCTTTAGCGTTGTCAGTGGTTGTATCATTAAATAGTAACGATTTTAATGAGAGTGAAAATATTTTTACAGATGAGATAATTGAATGTTTAAAACCTTAATGCCTAACAACAAAATACTGTTAGATCACCAACATAAGAGATCGTCAGCCTACCACATCTGGAGGCATCCCCTTGTTAATTGCTTTGTGGCTGAGCAAAAATTGCTTTGACATTTCCCTTTGCTTCTTAGCTTTGGAGGGGAGTTTTTGCTTCGTAATGAGTCCAGCTCCTTGGTCAAGCTTAGCATCAAGGAGTGATGATAAAATGGTAAAATGGCCTTTCTGGGCCAAAAGCAGCCCTTAAGAAGCAAGCATTCAGCTCATCTTTCTCCTCCGGCCTGCCTCAGTAGAATTGTGTTGACAGAGCTCCCATCTATGAAAATATAGCAAGAAAACCCAGTGGTAATTAAGCCAGGTTTCATTTCAAATGAGACCACATAAACTATGAGTTAGTTGATAAATCATGCCTCCTATAATGTGCTTTCATCTAAGCCTTTATGAGGCACTTAAACCTAATTGTCTTAATCTTTCCTTTATGTTGATGAAAAGGGCCAGAGTGGTTGTTTCCATCAGCAATGGTGGGGGTGTGAAATGCAGGCAAGCAGAGTCTCCAGATGGTGGCGGGTTTTGGACCTTAGCCACCTGGCAGACGTAATTAAACATGTCTGCAGTCCCCTCATTTAGCAGTTCTAAAACAGACATTTTCTTTGTTTATGGGATTGAACTGTTATCATTAGCATTTAAGTGAAGGACTTGAAGTACTATAACCAGGTGCTAAAAGTCAGCCACTGTTAGACATGGATCTGGAAGTCTGCTTTGAAAGGTCTGTATGGAGAGGCTGCCACCAAACATTGGGAATTAGCATGGCCATGGGGTGTTTTCAACAGGTCCTGTTGGCTCAGTTCTTATTTGTAATTCTCAAATGTAGCAGTTAGGATGTAGAGAACCCAGACTGGGTGTGAAACTGGATTGGGACTTAAGGTCTTAAGGTTAAAAAGTATTGAATGACAGGTGAAACATACTGCGTTCCCGGCTTTAGCTTCTAACTGAAGTTGGGCAAATCATTTAGTTGCTGTGGACTTTGACTTCTCCACTTGGTACACTGCTTTTGGGATGGGAAACCACGTATCACTAGAGAGTGATTTGGCTTCTTGAAAGGAGAATTACGATTTAATTGTAGAATGAAAGGTAGCTACGATGAGTGAGTTCCCCTGTTTACCTGCCTCACTGCCAGTAAACTCTCCATTTACACTTTCAATGATGATTTAAGGAGCCGTTGAACATTACTTAAAGGCATTTGTGATGAGCTTTTCTCATGCAGATGACTGTACAATATGTTCTGTAGTTACCTTTTTCACCGAAGCTTTAGAACTGAGTCGGCCTTTTGATGGGTCAGTACTTCTATAGCTTAAGTAAGTTTGCTAACTGACTTTGCTTTGTGTCTTCTTCACTGTGAAACTCTTACCAAATTAGCCAGAAAAGTAGAATTACCTTTCCTTCGTGCTTTTCCCCCTGGCCTCTTTCCTTACCACATGACCCATATGAACTGGAAGCCAGGCCTTCTGTCATGAATTTAGGATGATGCTGCACTGCGTCTTCAAGCAAGGGTTGTAGCACAGGATGATGACTCTGGATGAAAACTTTCTCTGCTTAGGACCTTACAAACGTTGTATTGAAATACAGTTGTCTCCAATTTTGACATACATTGGACCCTGTTTTTCTGGTGGCTTAATTGAAAGTATGCCTCTATCCTGAGAGATGCCTCTATATGTTTGATAATGTGCTGGTGCTGAACTATAGCTTGTGACTGCTGTGACTGGCACTGAGGTGGCCCTCCTGCTGTGCAAGAAGTAGCAGCGGTTCCAAAAGTCCACTGGGCCAGTATTCAGGTCTAGTTCTCTAGTTACAAATCCCGCGGATCCCATAACTTAGAAACGCGTGTGTGTGCTCACATACATCAAATAAGTCTTGTGCACACACAGAGCAGCCTGTACGAAGGACTTGGAGTGACAATTGATTCTTGAACTCTTCTTAAAAAGGAAAAATTAGCACAGAGTTAAAACTTTACTAATTTAAAGATGTCATATTAGTTCTGTTTAAGAGCAGCCCTTTATGCTTTTGCCTGTGAGTAACTTGTCTTCGAGTCGGTGAGATTGGTTGCTTGTGACTATGGAATCTTGCCTTCTGGCTATAAAGGATGATTTCATGGTGGAGGATGTCGCAGATATCTTAGTTTGCTGCTTTATAGGGTGAGGTATGCTTTAAGGGCTGGGAGAAAAAATTAGGTAATTTAAGTATGTTTCGAGACACGTGGAAAGGAAGCTATTTCATAACTAACTATCGGGCATGTGAAACTTGGCAGGACTCAAGTCCATTAGTGGCCACAGTCACATGATTGATTACCGGTTGGGGACCTTCAGTTAGCTTATTGCAGACCTACATCTGGCATAATTGATGTTGTCATCAGTATTAAACTACTCACCCTGTTTTGCCAACTTTCTTCCAATAACAAAAGTTTCTTGCTTTGCACGTGTGAAAGTTTCTGCGACTCTAGGTATGTGTATAGAATTAGAGAGTTTTAACCATGATGCAGTCACGACTATTTGAACTTCTTGATTTTAATAAAACATTAGAAAAACTGATGATTCCATTACTTCCCTACTCTCTCTCTTTGGCAAACCTGTGGGCTTCTTCTTACCTAGTTAGTTAAGAGGAAGAGGGAAAGATTGCCCCAAACCATGTTATTCTATATACCTAGTGCCTAAAAGAAATACAGGGACAGATAGGCCTCGAAACTTGGATAGTGACTTAAAAACATGAATTAATATATATTTTAAATGTTCATTGCTGGTTTTTTATGGAAGTTAGTGGGTTGTTTTCTGAGGAGTTTGCTGTAAGGAGTCATTTTGTTCTCTTACGAAAGGAGGGTGGAGGGTAGTGAAAATATGGGTGGGACTGGACTGGTGGGGAACTGTATGAGCATTTCCCATTAGTGCATCCTTTCTACTTTGCTACGGATACTTAAAGATTAGGAGTTAATTTTTCTCTGTGGGGGAAAACATGGCAAGGAGCATTCCAATTTCAGAGATTTTTATTTTAAGTTTTGTAACACCTCAAGGTGGAATTTCTTCCTTTTAAGTTAAGGGTTATCTACTACTTTTTTTGTTAAAATGGTGCTTTTTCTTATCTTTGTGTCTTCTAAAACTTCAAAAGAATAGGCCTTGGTTTTAATTTTTCCTTAATGGTTTTTATCATGTTTCAAATCCTGAGCTCTATAAATAATGACATATATGTAAATAAAGTCCCCATTATCTCTTTATCCTGAAAATTTGTACATCTGATTGTCAAAAGATAAGTACAGTACTTATAGTTTTATATCAAAGAATTTTAATCTATAGGCACCAAGGAGGCCCTCTAATTCTCCATTCCAACCAGTGCCAAGACCCCCCTATGTGACATCTTGACACATGGTCAGCAGCCTATGCTAGAGTCAAGGCAATTGAACTAGGGGGCTCTGGAGACTGGCTTCCAGGCTTGGCTCTGCCCCTAACTACCAGTTTGGTTTTGGGTATCTTTACCATTATGATTAATGAAATGAAAGGATTAGACCAGGTGATCACTAAGGTTTCTTTCCGTTCTTGATTTCTTTGAATATTCACTAACAAAGTTTCTTTAAGAAGTAATCAGTTAATTCTTTTTTTTTTTTTGACATCTCTCATTTTTATATTGAGCCCAAATTGTCATGGTGAAAGATGGGCTTTCTATAGCACTGTTTTTCCACAAATTTTGACTGGCACGCACATTGAGACACGTTTTACCTGGTAGTCCAGTAAATACACATCTACGAAAATTTTAAATATGTATACCTGGATCAAAATAAATCAATACTTGCCTTTATTCTTTGTGATCCGATTCTATGCTATTCTCTTTTATCTAAAGGAATGCCAGTCAGTGACCCACTAAATTGATTATATGACCCATAGTTCAAAAAGTACTACTCCACAGCAACCTAGAACAAGTTTGTTTCTTCTTTCATGTGACAGCCCCTCAAACTCAACTCTAGCCAGCTTGTTTGCCTTTAGTCCTTCTCTTCTACAGGCTGCAGGTCCCCCGTGTTCAAAGCTTTTCCTTGTATGATTTGACATTTTGATTCAACACCATCCTGGTCAATTGCCCCTTAGATACTTGGAGTTTGTGTCACGTTTAAAGTAGCGGTGAGCATCGGAAGTACAATCTAAAAATAAAATTTAGCTAGTCCCAGCCCTTTCTTCTACTTCCTTTCCTACTAATGTCTACTATGTGTTATACATTTTTTCTGCAGATATTATTTCACACGTGTTTACTGAGCACTGCTATGTATCAGTACTGTTCTTGGGGCTTGGGGATACAGCAGAGAGCAAAACCCCAGTCTCTGCTTTCAGAGAGTGTACGTTGTGGAGAATTATGCTGGCTGCTAGGAGTGTAAGGATGAATCACAGCCAGGCCCTTGCCCATAGAGCTCTCCTTCAGCGCCCAGCTGCACGTGGTCTTTTATGGCTCTGTGTTGCCTGCTTGTTAGGTATTTCCCCTCTGAATTGTGAGCTCTTCCTGCCTTTCCACTTGAGTGCACATCTCAGCAAAGTCGAAATGTCAACTTCTAGGGAGACAGTATATGTATGCAGCTTTAAAAAATGTTAATCCTCTAAAAAAAAATTAGGTGGAAATTAGAGAGTTTAAAAAAGTATCAGAGTACAAAGACATTAAATTATTTTTCATGAGTTTCAGAGTGGTTAAGGGAAGGTTGAAAGTTTCTTTAATGTTGATGAAAGTCTGTCAATTCCATTCAGGCCACAAGGGCATCAAGAGGGGTCTTTAATTTGGGGGGAGAATGAAGTATACTTTTAAATAAAATTATAACTGTTTCTAGAGTGACTTTGGCTTGGATAAATTTGGATCAATGTTAATAGTTTTAGTTTATAGTTAAAAAGTTAATTCACTTAAAAAAAGTTAATTCACTTAACTAAAATGTCTGTTGTATAGAAAGTAATATATCGTGGGGTTGGCAGGGGAAAGCTTTGAGTGGATGAAATGAATAAAAAATGGGGTTCCTATCTTCAAAATTTGTATTCGAATTAGAAAATCTACATACATGAAGTTATATAAACCAGTGATCAAGCCACATAAGTACAACTTGAATGATTATAGGTCAGTAGAATTAATCAAGAATGATTAACTGGAGACCTAGAATTTGAAGTAGATGGGAATGGATTGGTAAAAAAGATCATGTCTGTTCTAAGTTGAATGTAACTTAAGGAATCAGGAGCATTAAAAAAACTGCTTAGGTGAAGTTGCAATTTATTTACCTTTTTTAAAAAAGTCAGAATTTCTTCTATTTGAAAACTTAACAAATTAGGAATTTTCGTAGAGATGTAAATACATTTCTAACATGAGAAACTAATGTTTAGAGAAAGAGCAGGGATGCAAGCCTTCAGTATGACGTTATTCAGTCAGAATAAGATTGTATTGATCCAGGGGTGAGAAAATGTTTATGGGGTGGTGTTTTCACAGAGGCCTCTTCCTTTACTTTATTCTGAGCTACATAAATATCAAGTAAAGCTTTCTAGTCCAAGTTAACAGATGGCGATGTATGCTGGATTTATAAACAAAGCCCTAGAACAATACTACACTTAATTGATGAATGCTCTCTCCCTTCTCTGAACAAAGGTTTTGGCCTCCTGTGTGCTTGTCTGAGAGAGAATTAATGAATTCTTTTCTGTGATCTCATGTAGAAAGACTCTCACTATAGAAATATTTGATTTTGTTCCCCCCCAACAAGAAAACTTGAATACTTTTTAAGTTGCCTAGTAGTTTGAGTTCACAAAGGTGGACTGAAAAAGTATTTGGACAACTTGTATTAAAGTCACCTTAAAAAAAGAGTCATATTTTTGTCTTCAGAGTAGAATGATGCCTCAAAACCAACAATAGTAACCTAAATAAAATACACAGGAAGGAACATGTCCAATTAGATGATTTCAGACAAACATGCAAATTAGATCTATTTTAAACTCTTTTTCTGTGAACTTCCATTTGACATTCTTTAGCATGAAGTAACGCTTTATACTGATTCTTAAAATGCACCCTCCCCGTGTATTTAAGATATGTGAAAGTAGCTATTTTGTAATATTGCTATGCAAATGGAATCTTGGGGTTTGGGAGGATGAACACAGGTGTCCACGTCTAATGGAATGCAGGTCCCTGTGCATGAGAAGAAGACGAGAGGAGCCATTTGACCAGTATGACAGGGTCCGTAGAAAGTATTCATTGTCATTTGTTTGGAAATGGTAAATTTCAGATTGTGAAGAAGTTCACCTCGTCTCTTCATCCTGCCTTCTTTGAAACAAGCAATAGGTTGATTGAAGTAAATATTTAAATATACAGGAGCATTTGGATTGTGGCAGATGAAAACACTGGCGCCTTTGGTTGAAGGCAATCTGTACAAAATGCTTTTGACTTTAATGATAGCTTTCTGCTGGCTGCCACCCAGGTGTCCTTCTTGTGCTCATTGGTTTGAGGAACATTCCCTAAAATGAGGGAGGCAATTCACATAAAAGTTCTGGAGGTTCCTGCCCAAGGCAGCCTTTTATAGGGAGTTCTCCTGGTGGTGGGTGTCATATGATTGCCTTGGGAATGTGTTTACCTGACTGTCTCTTGACACACTGATACCGGAGATAAAGAACGCACAGACCACCCTTCCCCCACTTTTTGGTTAAGCTCTGATGTAGGTATTTTTAGCAACCTGTGAGATAACCTATAGAAATTGTGTGTGGTAGGCTCTTGGCTGGGATTGGCATTTGTATAAATCAGTATCTTCAGAATTAGGAAGACATGACATCAAAAATATGAATTCATAATTTCTTATGTTAAGTACTGTAAAGGTCATGCTGTTAAACTACACAGTTAGAATTTGAGATGAGGCCTCAGTATCCTCTGTCCCGTGCTGATTGGGGTAAAAGACTAAATGTGTATTGAGTTGTAGGAGTCTGCAAGGCCCTCACACCTGTCCAGTCCAGAGCTGGTCTCTGCCTTCCTCTAAAGCTTCCGTTCGCCTTTGGTGGGGTTCTGTGTGGGGAGCTGCAGCTCCAGGTGCTCCTGCTAGTTTTATCGGAGGAGAGACCAGGAAGAACAAACTGGCGAGGGATTTGGGCAGAGAGTGATAGAAAAGTGATAATTGGAAAGAAATTTTTCAGTCAGGACATTTTTACCACCCAAACATAGGCATCTTGGGAGTATTCCTGTGTTGCCATTGTCAGGGTCTTACTTTAGCACTCAGTTATGTAAACACTGAAATTTGTGGAGATGGTAAATAATGCCTAGACGGCCAGAATCGGGGAAATTGTCAGTATCCTTTAAGATGAGGAAATTCAGTTTCTAGTAAGGAAAGACACAACCTAGAGCCTTTTTGAAAGTGAGGTGTTAGGTGAGGGAAGGGAGCGAGGCTGAGTTCTGATCAATGCTGCCCCTTGTTTTTCGGGTCTCTGCTTGTCATGAGAGAAGTATTGTTCCTGGAAATGAAAAGCATGGAGGCAAAAAATCTATTTCTTTAAAAAAAAAAAAGATAGCGAGTGGATTTTTGCACTGCTGGACTAGCTGTTGATTTGGCAGCCTTGGTAAAATCGAAATCCTGTCTGTGTGCCTGTGCAAAATCTCAAATGCCTGGCTTTAAATCTGAAATCACAAACAGATCCTAAAAGGCAGGAATAACATCAAAATGATAGAGGGTAGAGAAAAAGACTGATATTAACAAATAGGTCAGTTATTATTTTTAAAAAACATGTATTAGGAATCTGTTTAAACCCTTAAATCAAGAAAACAGCTATGGAAAGATTCAAAACAGAAAAATAAGGTTTATCTTATAAAAAGTTCATACTTCACTCTTAGGCCTAGTTGCTAATAACATTCAGTTACCTGAAAGAATTATTTAAAAAGGGGGAGGGGCTACCCACGTTCACTAATTGCCTTGCATCTAGGGCTTTGGAAGATTCGACATTTCCTGAGTTGACCATAGAAGTTGAAGTTGAGTGTGGTTCAGCCTGTTAGGCTGAGAGTTCCCATCCTTCAGGTTGAAGACATCTTTTAGAATCTTAGAAGTTTGGGCTGTACTCTTGAAGGGATGGAACCTGCCCATCTGATGTTTCACTTTGGCATAAAGCCAGAAGGCCTGGCTCTCATCTATAATTTGATGGTGGTTCACTGATACGCCCATCACAGTTTCAAAGTTGATGTTTACTTAGAGCTGCCTAGGCCCCAAAGAGGGTTTACACTATGAATCTCCTGTTGATTGTGTTTATTAAGGACACCCCATGGTTACACATAAAATGTACTGCATCTGTTAGATTCTCTGCTAGGTGTTTTGAAGTGCTAACTCATTTTTCTTACAGTGACTTCCTTAGGAATTAGAATCCGTTGAGAACTTCAGTTGCTTAAGTTGACTCCCGGTGTTTGGAAATAGTTGATTAACATTCTTCTGAAAATCGATTAAGTGACCATCAGGGTGTCATTTTAATCTAAGGTTTTAGTTTAAAAATTGATACGTAAAGATTGAAAGTTGTGATTTATTATATTTTGCCAAAGATTCATCTGTCTAATCAGTCAACTTCTTTTTTTTTTATCCCTGTACTCCTTTCACAACTGATCCAAAGACACTGGTTGTTACTAGTAGTTTTCAGTTAATATTAGAAAATGTGGAGTAAGAATCAGATTACCTTTTGGATTCTCCCTTTTAGGAACCACATAAGTTTGCTTCTGTCTTACTTTACCTCTCCAGTCATCACTGTTTTCTCCGTTTCAGGAATGTAACCCCAGTTTCTGTGGTATTCCTTTTGTCTTGTTAGCTTGCTTTCTTTGTTCTCTTTGTTTTTTCTTTACGTGGAGCAAAACTTACCGACTTTAGTCTGGACTTTTGAGGTAATGGTAATTATACTAATATTGTGGGGTTATTTATATTTGTATATGGAAAGTGACTATACGTAAAGTGACTTCCTGAGTCTTACATTTTATAGGTTAAAAATCTAAGGATCTAATTCCATATATACGTTTCAACATAGGGCATTTACCTGATAGGAAAGTTACTTTCTATCTTTTAAAACGTATATACTGTATCGAGTACATTTTTAAAGACTTTATTTTTATTGGAGCAGTTTTAGGTTCACAGCAAAATTGAGAGGAAGGTAAAGAGACTTCCCTTCTAGCCCTTTGCTGCCACAGTGCACAGCCTCCTCCGTTATCAGCTTCCCCCAACAAGAGTGGTGCATTTGTCATAACTGACGAACCTCCATTGACAGTCATTATCACCCAAAATCTGAATACATTTTCGAATTCGGAAAATAAAATTTTGAACAGTATTATAAATTAGAAGACTGGCTGTGTTGGCAAGGTTAGTAATAGGTGACAGATTTTGTATTCATACCTGTTTGCCGTTAGTCATGCCTTTTGTCAGTTGTTCCTCAGAGCAATTAGATTAGCACATTTAAGTTTTTGGGTTTAAGAAATGAACTTCAAAGGGTAAGGTGGTTAATGCTTACCTAATTGGCTAGGAAAAGTGTTTATTTCTTTTTAGGAAAATAATTTCCTCTTGTTTCATATTATCCAGCACATTGGTTGAGTGAAATTAATTGTTAACTTGAAACACATTTATTTTCTATGGATGTGAATATTCCCATAGTACATTTGACACTTCGATAATACTTAATTGTGGATTAGGTTCATGATTCCATGTGATATGTTGACATGCAAGTCGGAGGAGCCTATTACATTTACAGAAGTTCAGTAACAAGAAACTCATCATTAACTAGGACTGCTGGAAATAAGGAAATAGTGTTTTGGCATTTGCGGTCTTTTATGTATGGGAATTCTTTTCTGTACTGGTCTTGTAAATTAATATGAAAGTCTGACCAACATATATTTTTTCTTTTATAAACATTTCTCCCACCCCCAAATAACTTGAATGAAATCAGCTTTATTCCTGTCTGCCGTAGTCATTTCTTTCTATGGATAAATAGTATTCCTTGTTATTTGCAAGGCTGATGTAACAACACAGCTGTTATATGCTTGGCATTTCTGCTTCTGGTGAAATGCTATTTGTGCGGATTTATCTGATCCAGATGTGTGACCAGCAGGCTACATTTCTAATTATAAGGATAGCCAAATTCCATTATAAGCACATCATGGGATTATAGAGCCAGGAGGCATCTTGCGAGGACATCTAGTTCATTCTCCAGCTTTTCAGCAGGACCACACTTCATAAACCACTCCAGCACTGAACAAAGCAGCAAAGAATGTTCCACCCATGTATAGGCTGAAAGTAGAATCATCAGAATTACAACTGGAAAAAGAGATGAGTCCCTCTAGTCCAGCCCTCTTACTTTACGGGTAAACAGATTCAGGCCCAGAGAGTTTGACATAATCTGGACATTTAGGACTCTTTGCCTAAAACTTACTCTGCTTTCTTCTGAAGTGGCCTGTGCTGAGGGAGAGAAGGTGGAAGACTTGATTGGAAACGCCAGGTTCACATCCAGATGTAGCTCTCCAGTTCCTTCATTTAGAAGTAAGAGGTAATGAATTAGTGACAGCTGGATTCCATTGGAGTTTATTAACTATTTCTGAAACCTAATATGGGGTGAGATATTCTATTGTAGTATGTGTATATGTTTTGTGTATATCAGTGATTAAAGAACAAAGGAAATCAGACATGCGTTTAGGGCCTGAGGATTTGCAAGTTTTGTATATAGGCTTACCAAGAATGACATATCTGAATAAATATGTGATTCTTCAACTCCATTTGACATTGTTGAGTCTGGGGTTTGATTTTGCCCTAAGCTAATAGTGACCGTGTTACTGTTTCATCAGTGCTGGCAGAAGACAGGGGACTCTGGCACCACAGACAGGGCCATACCAAACAGTGTGAGCACCAGCAGTTGTATCAGTTCCTCCTTGCCCCCAAGTCCCACGGGGGTGATTTGGAGCATCCAGATGGAACTGTGTACACAGTGGGGTTGTGTTTCTGCTGAGGGACACTAAACTCGGGGAATCCACTGCTTTTGCAGCATGCAGTGAGGGAACTTTCTCTTTGTCCAGAGGAGAGTCTTACCCCATCTGTCAAGGTAGTTCACTGTAAACAGAACTCTGAGAAATAGCCTGGACACAGAACGGTCAAGGCCTTGCCTTTTTAGCATACCTGACAGGGCGTGTTAAGAGCACAAGAGACCGACGGAGGGTGTCTCACAGCAATAATGTCCTGTAATTTCTGTCCATTTATGTGCGGTAAGGAAGAGATGATCAACTAAAATGCATTACTAGCAACTTCACAAAGAGTAAAAGACATTATGTAGCTGTTAGGAAGCAAATTATTAAGAGAAAATGGTAAGTGCTGGATAATCAGGAGAATGAAAATGGGAGGAAAATATGCAGAACTTTATTTCTTCTGTAAATTGACATTTGATTATGAAACTTAGGGATGTGGTCAATTCATATTAAATATTATCACAACCAAAACATGAGGGATTATAAATCTTGTTTCTACATTGTTAAATCTGTACATCTTTTGTGAAATGAAAGTGGTAGCCATGTGGACCCAGGCCTAGATTTAACTCTGTTTCTTCAGTGCATTGTAGCCTTAAGGGTTTAAAAAAAAATTATTATTATTAGAAAAGTTATTCGTGTTGTTTGTTTAAAAAAAACTGTTTTCCCCCCAAACAATAGAGTGGTATAAAAAAGTGAAATCTTTCTCCTTTTCACCGCATTGTAGCCCAGTCAAAGTTCATAGAGGTTGCCATAGTTCTGTGGCCTTTGGATCAGTCAACATTAGAAGGGAGAAGAAATGTTAATGATTTTAGTGGCTACTTTTTCCTTTTGAAAGATCAGAGCCTAATAAGTGCTTAGGACATTTAAGAGGTATTCTGAATGTCTAGAAATGATCACCATACTGCATCATAAATCTAACACTAAAATATTATAAGTTCACTTTTCTCAAATAGTAACGAAAGATTGTCTTACAATAATGGGCATTAGGTAGATCAGGTAACAATATCTTCGTTTTATGGATAAGGAAACCAAGGCATGAAAATTTGCCCATTGGTTATATGTCAGCTGTGTTGGGCTTCTTACTACTTAGAAAAGATTTTGGCTGCAACTAAAACCTTCATAAGACATGAGACTAACTCTGTTAACTCTGTAGTACTCTTAATTCTATTTATCCTGTTCTTTTTTTCACGTTTTTTTTTTTTTTAACATTAAGTATCACTTTCTTACGTACTACATAACTTCTTATGTTCATGGCTTGTTTCCCCTTACTAGAATGTAAACGCCACCAGAACAAGGGTTTTTTGTTGTTGTTTCTCTTGTGCACTGGTGAATTACCAATCTCTGGAAGAGTATCTAACCCCTAGTAGGTCCTTGGTAAATTTGGTGATTAAGTGAACCAACATGTGGTATATTATATACCTGGTACTATAAATTGATGAGACTCAGATTTTAGATATCTCCAGCTTTGGGCAAGTGATTGGACGTCTCCAGATAACACTGATTGCCTCATCTGATAGGATGAGATTGAATTTGTAAACTGGGCTGGGGGATGGGGCCTGTAGATTTTGTTTTTGGCTTTGCACAGTGTTTTTTAAAATTTGGAAGCAACTTTCGAAAATGAAGGGATTTCACATAAAACAAGATTTCTGGTTTCTCTTGAAAACCTGGCAGTATGGACTGACGTTTCTGCAACGTAGTGAAGGTCGTAAGCTGAGTGTCAGCTCCCTGTTTAGGAGGGGTGTCTGCTCTGTCTGCAGGCGTCTCCACCGCTCTCTGTTGACTCCTAGATACTGAGGCTGCCTGTCAGTTGTTTTTTGCCATCGTGTGCGCACCTTAATTTTTAAAATATGAAAAAAATTTAAATATGAAATATTTCTCTGTAGCCATGTTTCTAAAACAGGAAGCAAGGAAGGTAGGCTACTTTACTCGTTGACATTCCCTTCTTGGCTCTTGTAGGCATTTAGACATCACAGCCCCTTGATGTGATGATTATTTAAAACCTCTACCTCTTTCGGGTCTAGAGTTTTTATGATTTTAGTTATGAGTGCTGACAGTATGCAACAGGGAAGAGATAGCGGCTCAGACTTAGAGGAATGAACTTCAGCCCTTTGACTGTGGAAGTGGCAGCATGGAATGTGAGTCTGGGGGAAAAATGCTTTCTTTGTTGAACTGTTAAAATGCCTAATTGGTTCAGATGTTGAAAGTGCATGGCCACATTGCTGAGTGCTCAGATACAGCATTAGAAGGGCCCTAAAGGTGTGTGTTCGCTATTTGTACTGTTTCCTGTCTACTAAGGAGATTGTATTTTTCTTTCTACTTGTAATAGTGGCAGGAAATGCGAAAGATTAGAAAACACTTTGTTGTTTGGAAAAAGTGATCTTTCATCCAGGAAAAGTGAACGTTTTGATTTGTTGTTGCCTTAAAGACTTGAAAAATTGAGCTTTGGATTCCTTTTCATAGGAAGAAGAAATGGCATACCCTTCCTAGAGGAAATTTGAACAACTAGACAATTGCAAGCCATGTTTAATGTGGAAATGTGACTTATATTTTGACGTTATATGGGTGAATAAGCTTGTGCAGTCCTTTAGACTCATAAATTGTGTAGGGTTAACCGTTGGATCCAATTTTCTTTGACTTTTTACCTGAAGATTGGGCTAAGTTCTCATGTGAAGAAACTAGGTGAAGTGCTACTAACATATCATTAGATAATCTCTATAAAAAAGAATTTCACATGATTTCATTAGGAGAGTTGAAAATAATTGAGTAGCTAGAGCTAGAGCATTATCTGATGAACACCAGACCTTGGGAAAAGTTTGTGTTTAGAAAAGTTTGACCCTGGAGAGAATCTCGGTACATATTAGTTCTTTGAAGTCCAGCATTAAAGAACCTCTAGCTATTCAGTTCAGAGTTTTCAGGTTTACTTGACATTAGAATTCTTTTTTCATATAAGACATATTAGCATGAAGCAGAATATTTGTTCCATGGCATATACTTTGGAAATTACACCTGGATGGATTTAGAAAAAACAAAGATACCACATGTAGTTGGTTCCTGTTTCTGTATGGGTTTTTCTGTTTCCCCTCACTTTTACCTGAGTTTGCAATTACATTTCTTCCAGGCCACTCCCGGAGATGTCAGGCAGTGACATGGTTGAAACTTAGTGTAGAACCCAGAGGGAATGTAGAGGATAGTTTTGAGTGGTCTTTCTTTTGTTTAGAAAACAAATAAATCTACATTGATTTCCGATTTTTTAGGTCATATGCTTCTAATTAAGACACATAACTCACCATGGCTGCATTGTAAACGACCATATTAGGTGTGGACATCTTTTCCTTGTGCTGCCCTTCTTTTGGAGACTTAGTGTTACTAATGTAGAAAACACTTGTCTCCTCTGAGAGCCTCAGTAGTTGCCTGGTTTGGGACTTTGCAGAGAACCTGATAGACTAGGGGAAAGGCAGGGGGATAATTAACATTTCGGAATTTGATAAGTAAGAGTGGGTGTATATGTGTGTGGGTGTTGTAAAGAGCATACAGCCTGGTTAGTTTTCCTTTATAAACTTAGGTAGAAAATATGCTTAGAAATTTGAAGTGATTTGAGAGGCAAGAGACCTTACTCTTCCATTAATCAGTGGTGTGACCTCTAAAAAATAAGGGATGGATTAGATAATCTTGAAAGTGCTGCTGATTTTAAAAAAAAAACTTTAAAAATTTCACTGCAAATTTTAAATGCTGAGGTTGTGTTTTTGAAATTAGTATAGGTTGTAACATGCTGGAAGGGAAATGAAACCCTTATGGTGGAAAAGCCTATGCTGATGTAAAAATATGATTTGGAATCTTTGGTATTTGCCAGGGGCTACAAGAATTAAATGGCTCTCCATTTGCAATCTTCTTGTACCACATGAGGGCTGCAGGAGAATTTGAGAGCCCCGGGCTGACCTCTTTGAGAGCTCGGCAGGACACAGTCCACGGTAGCAGGAAGGAGTAGCGTAGTACATATATACTACTTCTGCCTTTGGATCTTGAACCTTTTACCATGCATCACCTCTGCCATTCACATTTTCAGAGTAAGTAATGAGAAGCTTAGAACCAGGGAAGTGCTTGCCACGTCTTGTTCCTGAGAAGCCTGCAGCCTAAAAATGCTTATCATTCAAGGTGTGACATGAATGAGTGTTATATGGCTATTGTAATTTTTCTTTAAAGATATGTGGCTAAACACAGTACTTTCTAGGGAAAATATCTTTTAAGTAGAACTTTGTTTATGACTCTGATCCCAAATTAGTGAAATTGCTGTATTAGGATCACAGAATTTAGAATTGGAAGGAAATTTGCAGGTAATCTAGTCCAACCACATCATGTTGCAGATAAATGGAGGCTCTGAGAAACCTAAGTCACGCAGCTGGTATTTATAATAGAACAAATTAAACCAAGTCTCTGGATTGCCACCGAGATCCTCTCTTCTCACATCATGTAGATTTCAGGCGCTATGTGCAGTGCTAGAATTCCTTGTGAAATGTTTTAAAAATTGAAATATAGTTTACATACAACAAATTTAACAAATCTTCACAAGTATATTTTGAAGTGTAACTGATCATTTAGAAATCGTTTTAAAAATAAATCTACAAAGTAGAAGTGCAAGTACAATCTCATTAGTTGTGTTGACAGCACTCTCCTAAAACATGTGTGTTGCTTAAAATGATTAGCTTGTATGGAAGGTATAAAAAAGAGTTGTATTTTTATTCACTTATCCAGCAGTAAGACTTTTAAGATACATAGACAATGGCCAAATAATATTCAGTCTTCTGGTTTAAGTGATAGGGAAATTAGCTTTCTTATGGACAGAAACGGCATTGAGAGAGAACTGACTTGTCATGGTGTTGAATTTCACAGAATTAGCTTTGAATAAATAGGATTTTCAGTGTGCTGTGAGCTTTTTAAAACTCACAGTGAGTAACTAATACCCGTAGAACTTTGCAAAGTAAAAATTAGTTCAGAACAGATTATTTCTTTTACTGATTCTCATTTCTGAATTAAATCTATGAATCAAGAATGTACGAAAACATCTTTTAGAATGTATGTTACAGGAGTACAATATAAGATTGGGGCAAGATGTTCTACTACAGGATTTTCTTAGACCCTGGGAAAAACCAGTACAAATTCATTAGTGAGTGTTGGAAACAGGAAGCGTTGGGGCACAGCTGTCTGCAGAGGTTTGGAGGATTTCCCTGTGACAGTCAGTACTGAATCATCAGTTGATTGAAGGTAGGGGGTAGGTGGCAACACACACCACACACAAGTTGAATGTCGGATTTACTAAGCCCTCAGCAGTATGATGATTTTAGATTATAATTTCAGTCATAGCAATATCTTAATACCTTTGACAGAAGGATCTTGGAACATTAAAAAAAAAGATTCCAATAAGACTGCCTTGTAAAGATCAAGGACATGGAGATTTGAAAAATCTCACTCTCTGTTCATTATTTGAAGGTCTTTTGAAATCTTAGCTCAATTGCAAAGTTAGCCAAATGTGCATAACTGGATTTCCAGTGTCTGCACAGTGCTAGGCATGTAAGATAACCCAGTAAATGTTTGAAAAACCGAGGGAATAAATTTCCAGATCTGTCTACTCAACTTTATCTGACTTCAATCACACATATGATTTCAACATGTATTATTCATTTGTAGTAGTGCTCAGGTTGTGGTGATCTGTCAGATGTGGTTGTCTGTTAAATGATTTGAGTAGGTGTGCTTAGTTCTAATATCTTAATTATTAGGTGTTGATTAAATTTTTTAGCAATTAGTCAATTTAAAATTCTCAGACATTAATGTTGTCTCTGAAATGCCGAACAAATTAGAGGTGGAGACCAGAGGTTCTGTCTCTACAACTCGTCCAGCGTCAGATGTATCTCCTCTTTTCTGCTACTTGCAGTTCTTGATTGACTGAGAATGACTGAGTAGAGGGGTCCTTGGTGCTTTTTCTAACCAATGGATGGCAAATATGTGACATGGATCTCCTCAATCCTTAATCTCACTGCCTTGGCAGCCCTCTCTATCACTGAACCAGGGCAGTGAATCTTTCTCAACACTGTAATCCAGGCAGGTACCAAACCAATTTGAGTGGGCATGTGAGAAAAAAGCCAGGACCCTCACCAAACAGCCCACGTTAAGGAGCTGGAGAGGGATTTGCGCTTAGAACACAGAAAGAGTTCTTGGTGCAGTCAGAATAATCCAGGTTTCCTGATTCTCCAGTGTAGTATTCCTTATCACTTTGCTTTCTCGTGTAACAGGATAGGATTGTGAAAATAAACTGAAATGATATCCTTACTTAGTGTCCAGCTCACAAAACCAAAACTAAATCATTATTTACCTTGTTTTATCTGGGTACTGAAGATAATATAGCTAATTTAAGTTTTCATCCTAGTAATCTCTTCAGTGGCTATGAAGAAGTTGGGAAATAATTTACTAAAATAAGACTGGGGTGGAGGACCTAGGGAGAAGGAAGTAGAATAAAATAAAACTCTTCTGAAGTACTTGGGAAAATATATATATAAAAAATTTTTATTAGAGTATAGTTGTATAATGTTTTGTTAGTTTCAGGTGTACAGCAAAGTGAATCAGTTATACATATGCATGTATCCACTCTTTGTTAGATTCTTTTCCCATATAGGCCATAACAGAGTATTGAGTAGAGTTCCCTATGCTATACAGTAGGTCCTTATTAGTTATCTATTTTATATAGAGTAGTGTGTATATGTCAATCCCAATCTTCCAATTTATCTCCTCCCCCAACCTCCTGGTAACCATGAGTTTGTTTTCTACATCTGTAACTCCATTTCTGTTTTGTAGATAAGTTCATTTGTACTCTTTTTTTAGATTCCACGTATAAGCGATGTCATATGACGTTTGTCTTTCTCTGTCTGATTTACTTCACTCACTATGACAATCTCTGGGTCCATCCATGGGAAAATATTTTTTTGACGTAGCAATTGTTAGAAGTACAAGTATGTCTCATCTGTTAAGTAGAGCAGGTAGGAGTTACACTTGGCAATGCTATTGACAGTTTTAGCTGCATTTATATTTGTTGTTGCAGTTGCTTCTTTTCATATATATAGATGGGATTTTCCTCAATAATTTTGAATTACCAAGGTTTTTATCTATATAATATTAACACGTGAAAAGAACAGTACAGTTTGAAGATGAGGTGCACATTTCCCCTTAATTTGCAAACATCTGAAAAAAACTTAGAAATTACAGGACTCTGATATTTTATAGATTTAGAAATTGGCATTATAGTATCAAGGGCTGTGTAATTTCCTAGTGTGTTTTCTAAGGAGTGTATATCTATGCATACATGTGTATATGTGTGTTTATGTGTATGTGTTTTGGAGCATCTTAATTTCAGCTTTATGAAGCTTTGTCCTTACAAGTTGCTGGAAATATAAGAATGCATTTTGTACCTCCAAATTGTGATGCAAAAGTTACTAGCTTCTTCAAAAAATTGGCTTTTATTTTAACACATGTGGAATTTTTGTTTATTCATCTTGACGCGAGTAGTCACTGAAGAGCAATTTTGAAAATTGTGTTGCTTCCAGGAACATCATCTGGAGTGCTGTGGCGTTTCACTGACCTTGCATTGTGTACGTGGTGGGGGGCAGTGATGAAAGGCTTTAGACTGCTTCAGAAAAGGAGATTGCAGATTGATCACAAGATGGGCCCGTTATTTTGTTTATCTCATGACCATGGAATACACCTCTAACCTTAACAACTCTTCTTTCAAATGCTTTCATAAAGCCATCATCACTGGCAGAAAAAAACAACATATATTACAGGTCTCTTTGATAGGGGTTGGTAGTGTCTTCTTGGAAAAGAAGAACAGCAACCTTCATATGTCAAACAGAAGCAGTACAGAAGTGGCAGGTCTCCCCCATGCAAAAGATCTCTGTAGATAACCTCAGCAAATCTAGAAGTCTGAATAGACTGTAGCTAAAGGAGTGACTTCTTAAGTATCAAGGAATTCATCAAATAGCTGAGCCACTACCACACGCCAGGGTCCTATAGCAGTATCCTGAGGACCTTTTTAACAGGTGCATATTCTCCAGCCTTAAAAAAAAAATTCTTCCTCAAGTTACTTAACTTCCCCATACATCAAGTAGGGGAGAAAGTTGCACAAGAGGCATTAATTGGATGTAATAAGTGAATTGAATGGAGGAAAGTTTGCTTGCCTAGAGTGTCTCTTGGGTCTTCAGAGAGGCTCAGACTATCAGATATGGAAGAAAGTCCAGCAGTCCATCACCCTCCTTTCACACTTGAGGACAGGAAGGCCCAAAGGGCTCTTAATGGAGGTCATCGTAAACTGGAGTAATCTTGAGGTAGCTTTAAGCAACAGATAAGGCTTAGACAGAAGGTGGATGTCCTAGGAAAGAGGAGGGGGGTACCAGGAGCAAAGTTTCAGCAGTCACATGCTTCTGGAGCCTCGTGATGCTGGTAGGAGGGAGAGTCGTGACACTGGTAGGAGGGAGAGTCGTGACACTGGTAGGAGGGAGAGTCGTGACACTGGTAGGAGGGAGAGTCGTGTGGGCAGAGTAGGAAATACATTTATATAGGCAGGGGACTGTGGAGGATCTGTTTGGCCTGAGAAATGTTTTTGAGCTACAGAATATACTATCTTGCCTACATATGTCATATTAGGAAAGATCTAAGACAGTGTTTAGTGTATTTTACAGCTTTTCTGAAAATTCCCATCACCTGCCCTTGTTCAGAGGAAAGATATCCAGGCCTCCCTCCAGAGATTCTGATTTGGTAGTTCTGAGGTGGAATTGAGGGATCCATATATATATATTTTTTGCGGTATGCGGGCCTCTCACTGTTGTGGCCTCTCCCGTTGCGGAGCACAGGCTCCAGACGCGCAGGCTCAGTGGCCATGGCTCACGGGCCCAGCCGCTCCGCGGCACACGGGTTCCTCCCGGACCGGGGCACGAACCCATGTCCCCTGCATCGGCAGGCGGACTCTCAACCACTGCGCCACCAGGGAAGCCCGGGATCCGTATTTTTAAACAGTTTTATTGAGAAATAATTGACGTCATACAGTTTACTCATTTAAGATGTAAAATGCAATGTATATATTTGTAGCATATTGGCAAGGTTGTACAACCATCGCCAATATCAAATTCTAGAACGTTTTGTACCTTCTGAAAGAAACCTTGTAGTACCTATTAGCAGTTACTCTGCTCTGCCATCCCTCTACCCCTCCACCTCCGCCCCAAGCTCCAGGCAAACACCCTTTCTGTATGTAAAAATTCACCTGTTCTGGACATTTCATAAAAAGGAAGTCATACAATATGTGGCCTTCTGTGGCTAGCTTTTTCCACCTGGCATAATATTTTCAGGGTTTATCCATGTTCTGTCACGTGTCAGTACTTCATTCCTTTTTATTGCCAAGTTCTTTTCCATTGTGTGGCTCTACCATATCTTATTTATTTATTCTAAAGTTGATGTTTGGGTTGTTTCTCCTTTTTTGGCATTTATGAATAATGCTGCTGTGAACATTTGTGAGGAATCTGTGTTTCTAAACAAGCACCCCACCTGATTCTGTTGCAGTACTTCCTGCGTCACACCTGAAGAAACACTAACGGAGCAGTTAGCTCAGTAGAACTCGCACTTCCACACGCGAAGTCCCTCATTCCGCATCTCATGAGAGCTGCTCTGGCCTCTGCTTGAAGAGTCCCTGGTTTGTGAGAGTGAGCGGTGGCCTAGTGGAGGTGACGTTTCACAATGAATTACATGGTCTGCATGTGCAGGGTAGAGTGGACGGAAGAGGGAGACGAGAGAGAGATGGTAGGCAGGATAAGTTGGTTCCAGATGGTTCCAGAATCTAGAAGTGATTTGATTCCTGAACTAGGGCACTGCTCCTTCTGCTGCTGGTAATGGAAAGGAAGAGTCAGAGGAGCAGACTTTTATTAAAGGAAGAATCCTTTCACTAGTGGTGATTTTAAAATATTCAACAGTTTATATTTTTAACTGACTCAGACATGGTTATGTCTAATTCTGACCTTATCTATTCCTATCATCCTGTTATTCCAAATAAATGTGTTTTTACCAACTGTTTGAGAGGGGAAATCCAGGAAAACTAACTGAAGGATATAGTATAATAAAGAAAATGCTGGCTTATGATATTTTGAAGCCTCTGGTCAATTTGGGATGTTTAGATATTGTACAAGCCTGTGTCAGACTGAACTTTTCAAGGTTCCCTTTTAGATTCAGGATTCTGTAATATATCTTGAAACTGAAAATAGTTTCTAGGAGCGGAGTCCTCACCATCACTGTGGGTCTGGCCCACTGTGCCTAAGGTGAAGCGGAAACCACACCTGTGAGCTGCTGCACCGATTTAGAAGGTGGGGCTGCCACCATCAGTGACCAGTTTCAGGAAGTCATAGAAGTGTGTTTTGTATCATAGGATTCTCATTGATCAGATATCCATTATCTGTTTCTCATTTTTCCATTGGATGATTTGACAAATATGATGAGATTGCCCTTAAGATGCTCTGTGTTCTATATATTCAATACGTTTTTTTTCTTCCCTAGCAAAAGCACCACTAAAAAAAAGGTCAGAACATGTTGATGAAAAATTCTTCATTCTACCTACTTAACCATAATCACTGTGAACACTTCGGTGTATATTCTTTTATTTCTGTTCTCTTGTGAAAAATAAACATATTCCTATTTTTGCAGAAATAAGACCACAGCGTAGACCTTCTGTTTGTTAACCTATGGCAGCATAGTCTTCCATTGTGTGGATGAGATAGCTTCCGACTTTTCACTGTTTTATGCTGAGATATACTTTATACTAAGGTAGTTTAGGTCACATCATACACTGCCAGTCTGGTTTTCTGTTAATAACTTTACTGGCAGCAATACACCTAGATGCTCAGGGTTAAGTGTTTTGGGTCAAAGTGCCATCAACCTTGGTTCATGATATGTCTGTTCTGCTGAGAAGATAGGGTAGGTTTATAGTTGTGAAGAAAGTATTATGAACAGTTAACAGAAAACATCCTATAGCTCTTAGGAAACAGAAAGCAAACCTTTACTTTTTAGCAACTTACATATATGGAAACATAGAAACAAAAAATTGAATTTACAGTAATTTGTGGGGACCATTCACTTCATAATTCTATTTAAATATTTGTGCACAATCTAAGTGTATTGTGTCATTATAACCGGATATCATATAGAAGTAGATTATGCCTTTGGGTACACATTGGTTATCTCAGTTGAATACCATGTATTCCCTAGCTTTGTGCCAAGGTCAAGGACCTGAAGGAGATTTTTGCCACCTTCTCTGAAGATGTCACTTAGGAACCAGTTCTTTATTTTGTTATTAAAGTTGTCAGTGTTATAATCATGAAATATCAAAAATAAAAAATAGGTCTATACTGTGTCAACTGTAGCCCTCTAACTTTATAGATTTCATATGGCTAGAAAAAAATTGAAATGAAACACATCACTGTTTTAACAGTGGATGTTTCTGGGTGATGTGATTATGAATAATCGAAACTTTCTTTCTACTTTTCTGTATTTCCAGATTCCTAGAGTGAACATGTATTATATGTTCTAATATATGGGGATGTGGGAATTAAAATATGGGACAAATATTTTTAGGCTTCAGATGAGGGAAGGTGGGGTGGAGAGAAACCATAAAAATTAGAGTGGGTAGTTACTTTTCCACTGAGAATGAGGCCTACCAACCCTAAGGGAACTCTCTGGTCCCACCCTGTACTTTTCTTAGCTAGAGTTTCTGAAGTCCTTTGTGCTAGTTAGGGACTAGCATAGTTAGCACAGCTAAGTAAGTATGTAACAGATTTCTATTATTAGTTTATCTTTGCTGAGCCTCATTTGATTGACGGAGAGTTCTCCACCCAGAAAGTTCCATTTATTTTGGCAGTTCAAAGAGGATATTTTGGAGTGCTTGTTATCTAAAAAAAGTAAGGTTGAGGAACCTGCTTTCCCCTCCTCCCTTTAAAAAAACTGTTTGGGTTGGTCCTAGGGAGCATGCCTAATCTAGGGATTACTCGGCAAGCATGACCCAGGGCTGGCTTTGTAAATGTTACCAAATCTATTACTTAACCACAGATGTGCTTCCATTGTTGTGTTCCACATAGTCCCGGGCTCAATGGTGAAAGTTCGTTCTGGGAGACTTGGCTAAATCCGTGTCTTTTAGGTCTTTACCTTATGTTGTGCAGTGGTTTGGAAATATTTCATCGTGAAAATTTGAACAGTCACATGGTACAATGTAGATGGAAATATATGGGTTTTTAAAAGTTAACTTTTATGATTATAAAAATTATAGATGCTCAAAAATAGTTAAGTACAAAGGAAAAAATGTAACTCATTTCATTATCCATAGGTTAACCATTGTTAACATTTTGGTTTTATTTCATTTCAGTCTCATAAACGATTACATGTACATATATACTCTGTGTACCTTTCACTAAATATTGTGTTATGAGCATTTCCATGTGATTTCTGGTTTACTTTTTCTATATTGCAGTAGTGACTTCCTGAAGCTAGTAAGTGCTGTTATTTATGGTTGGCATGGGTGCAGATGCCTTTTATTTTATGGTGGCTGCCTGAAGAATTAGACTTCCAATAAACCCTTGAGATGTATGTATTAAATGTGATGTTCTTTGTTGCCGTCCCCAAATCGATAGATTATTAGAGCTGGCAGGGACCTGGATCATGGAGTTTAGCCCTCTAATTAGAGAAATGAGAAAAATAAGCCAGAAGAGTTGCCCCTTGCCCAATGTCATTAAGTTATTTAATGGCCTAAGAATATTCCTCTCTTTTACACGTTGAGAGACTTGGGTATTGAGAATTTAATCAACATTTTTGAAAGAACCTGGTTGTGTTTTTTTTTTAAAAAAGCTCAGGTAGGGAGGAAAAAGTCAAACTGGTAGTTTTGTAGTGTAGTAGTCAATTGGTAAAACCTATTTGTTAATTGCATTTTCCATCAGCAGTTGGTTAATTTGATGGCATGTGTCACCATTATCTTTATTTCCTCACATATTTGTGCAGAAGTCATTGATATGACGCTGACAATGCCCACTTTCCTATCTGAGGAGTTAAAATAATTATTTTTTTTGCTTTGCAGTTAAGCAAAATGGTCAGTATTTAAGGAACCCTAATTTTCAGTAGAGATAATGAAGTGAGTGTTGAAGTTTTGATTTTTTAAAAATTGCATATCCAATACTAACACTGTTCGTTAGTTTTGAAAAGCAATAAGTTCCTGGGAGTATTTTCCAGTTTATTTGAGAGAAAAATGTCATGGCCTTGTGATTTTTTTTTTTTCAAACAAAGTGATACCCTGAGAGATTAGCTAGAGAAATGAAATGCAGTTGTTGACTGTGTTCCTTTTACCTCGGGAAGAACTCGGGGGAATGATTGTTGACAACACCAGCTTTGCTGACCCTGAAGTGTAGGCAGTGGGGGGCCTGTGAACATGGCATTTCCAGTGGTTCACCGTCCCCTGCCTTGGAAAGTTCTCTCTGGAACAGTTGGAGGTGCTGTTAGCGAGGCCTGCTTCCTGTGTGAGTACCTATTGTGGAGGCCTCCCTTGAATGGGAGGTTTGTGAGAAGTGCTTTCCCACCAGTACACAATGCACCCTCTCGGCAATGTAAATACACATTCCACTTAGGGTCAGGCTCACAGCGCCTGGCCAGAACTCCCTTGCAAAGAACGATATTTTGTAGTTGCATTTATTTATAATGGCCGGTGGAAAATTAATATGCTTGTTAAATCTATTTTTAAAAATAAAAGGGAAGCCACTTATCTAAGAGTGTTTGCTGAATGTAAATCAATTAGCTGTGGCATATTTTGATCTTGCTAATTCTCCTGCTCTAGGAAATGATTGTCACCTTCTTACTAACTGTTCTGTCTATATTTGAAACTTGAGGTTCTTGTTTTAAGAGTTATCCTTATGCCTCAGAAAAACTCCTTTTGGGTTCTCTGATGAAAAACATAATAGGCTGTGGCTAAAGAAAATAAAGTAGTGACCCTAGAAAATACTAGATCAAGTCATCTTGGGATTTCGAATGGGCTCTATTGAGCAGTAAATGAAGGTCTAGAGATCAGAGCAGATAAGATTCTTACTTGGGAATGGCAACACAAAATTATTTGTCTTTATTTCCTTGGAGTTGATCGTTTGCTTTGAATCCAGGGTATGGATATGATTACTCGAGAGATTGAATGGGGTCCCCATCTAATGGGCCTGCATTTATTGGAGTCGGGTCCCACCCGGTCCCTGAATGTTTGCTGACATTTCCAGCAGGGGAGTACCTGGTCCCCAAAATCCATTTCCTATCCCCCAGCCTGTTGCTCTTTTCTCAAGATTTTACCAAATGAATTTGTTTCACCAGGGTACTTTAAAGAGTATAACATAAAGTCCTGTAGAGAAAAATCCATGGTGGAATTTGGATACCTTTTCATTTGGATTAATTATTCTTTGTTCAGACCCTACCGGGTGAATTGTGGATATATAGAGTATAAAATACGGACAACAATCTTTGTCTACTAGAAAGTGAGTTTAAATTTTTCTTATATTTTTACATCTAAGGTGCTTGGCATGGAGCAGTGGTTGTCAAAGTGTGGTATGGGGGACCCTTGGGTGTTCCTGAGATTCTTTTAATGGGGTTCGCGAGGTCATAACTATTAATAATCCTAAAATGTTATTTGTCTTTTTCAATCTTATGCTTCTGAGTTCTTCAGTAATGTTAACTGAAAAGTATCTTGTGTCTTTCATGCTTTCACATGAGGAAAAATATGAAAATTGAATTGGAGAACATGCATTTTGTAGCAGAGTTGAAATTTAAAATTATTTTTCTGGAAAGATTTTAAAGCCTATTAGTGGACTCCTTAAATTTAGAATTTGAATGATTTTAGAACAAAAGAGTGTCTTACACAGAGCAGAACCTAAGTGAGTATTTATTCAATAAATGAATGCAGCCCCCTTACATTTTCTTAACAAATTATATTAGTGTAATTAATGATGTCGTCATTATTCACAGGGAGTGTTTAGAATATAGGCAAGCATCATGCTTTCAAACATTTAGATTCAGTTGTTTGCATATAAGTATGTATATACCAATTGTCATTTCATTTATTGAATCTCTTTGATGCTCTATGGTACGGGACAGTTTTGTTTTGTTTTTTCCCCCGTAAAAGAAAGAAAATGTTTTTTCTGAAGAATTCCACATTTTTGTGTTTTCAAAAATATTAGTCTGAATTAGGAAAGTGGTTGCTCATGCTGAAATTTTGTGATGGGCTAAAATCTGATATAGTAAATAGATGTTCCCTTACACAGTGTGTCTTTGCACCTGCTAATTTGTTTCTTTGTAAGTGTCATTTCATGTGAATTTTCTGTTTCAGTACCTTGTAAGTTCTAAGGAACACCTGGTATTTGCTTTGTGTTTAGTCACATTAGGTGAAATACAGAGCTGCTTATGAGAGTGTCATCAGTTGTAATGATTCTTTAAGAAATAGTTTGTTTTAAAAACATGTTTGTAAACTGATTTTCAGTGTGTCCTATACTATTCTCATTGATTTCTCTACCCTCCCCCACATGGGGAGGAAGAAATATTTGAACCAACATCTAAAATTAGTAATAAAATGTTAGAAATCTTTGAAATACATATTTAAGTATAAATTGGATAAAACATCAGTGATGCTTCTACCAGGCTGAAGTAACAGCTTCAGAGCTCTTCCTTGTAATGAGTGTTTCATAACATCTATTCAGTTCAACAAAACTGAGTTTGTTAAATAAACATGATTGAATTCTATATGAGCTGATTAAAGGAACAATTTTAGTATCCTCCTGGCTAATCAGAAATGAAGGTTGAGGCAGGTGGCATGTTTTGAAGACAAATTCATCTTCTGGCACACTCTTAAGAGTAGGAAAGATGCCACAGCTGGGAAACCAAGTTTAGACATTGAAGCTTATCTCAGATGAAAGGTTTCATAGAGCAAGGAGGTCTGTTGACTTCGGTTTTGTCAGAAGTATCCAATATGGATTTGGGTTAATCGAATATAACATTTCAGTGTAATGCTATTTAACATCATGCCTTTATTTCTAGAATCCTACCAGTCCCTGGTACATAGTGGATGCTCAATAAATGTTTGTTAAAAGAATGGATGATTATCTCTGTTCATGTCCTTTTGTTTGATGCTATTTTAGAAGATTCCTTTCAGCTTAGTCCTTTTGAGATATTGAAAATAATAGAATCTTGAAACCCTTTGTACCAAATACCTTGTTCTAACACTCTCCTCATCGATGACTTGCTAAGCTGCCCTCCTTTGTGAAGTAATTTTACTTTTGTGTTTAATCATGGCATATCTCTTTGAAAATCAACACAGAGGGTGTAACTTTAGTACTTTATAGTTTGGTTTCTTTTTCTCCATAATTTTTAACCATCTGGACTACATAATAGTACAGTGGATTTGTTTAACCTTCCTTAAGCTACTTTGAAAAGTGTTTTAAAAAAATCATTAAATCTGCATCTTGGTGAAGATACACCCAAAACTCACAGTTGTTGCCTTTGTGTATGGGGAACTGGGGACTGGATAGGAGAGAAATGCACTTTGATTGGATGTCTTCGAAAATTATCTTTTGAATTTTGTACTCTGTGCTTGTTTTATCTAATTTTTAAAATTCACTAACCTATGAATTTTTCATCAGTCCTTCCACTTCCATGTTTTGTTGCCAGATTCTTAAATGTTATAATCAGCTCACTCAGAGAGCGTTGACTCTTACCATGACTTTCTGAGTCTCTATGGGCACCTTACTTAACCTCTCTCAGCCTTAGCTGCAATACCTGTTGAGAGGGGAATACTGCCTCCTTCATACGAAGGTTGAGAGGCTAGGTAAGAATTAGTGTGCAGGGGCTGCAAGCCATGCCTTTCTTTGCTTTGGGGCTCTTTCTCTCATCCTTTCCCAGAAACGGTCAGTTTTTGGGTGTCTGCAACACATCCCACCCACACACCAATAAAGGGTGTTACACGTGGCTGTTAGGTACCCAAGTGGTTGTAGAAATGTGAATTTAATTCATAATACATCTCTAAAAGCAGAGTAATAAAATACATTTTGGATTTCATTAGAGGGGACTCTAGAAGTTGTGTTAAAGCACCCACATTACAGATGAAGAAACTGAGACTCAGAGGACCTGTGTAGGCCCACCTTGAGTCACAGCCCTGACGAGCAGTGGGACCTGTCACAGTGCCGTGGGGCTTCCAGGCAGGTGGTAGTAAGTAGCCCAGGGGCTGGGTGAGGAGTGAGCTTCTGGTGCTGGGATGGAGAGGAGAGCGTGTCTTCTGTGTCTTCTGATATCCCATCTCATCCCTTTCTATATCTGCCCCGCCCTTGCAGCTTGCAGGTTGACTGGTGGGGGAGTGGCGAGACCTGGAGCTGCAGAGGGTTTTAGGAGTGAGCTCTTCTGTTCTTGGACTATAGTTTTCTAGACTTGTTTTCAACATCCTATAGAAAAAGATACAAACAACCACACAATTCTGAATCTCATTGAAAAGAAGTATTTTCAGTTCTTCTCATCTTTGGGTAAAGTATGTGACAAAGTTAGCTTGGATATGTGTGAAAATAAGGGCTCATAGCTTTGGAATGTTTCTTGTTAGATGCTAGACTGTCATCCTTGGGATGTGAGAGAGGGATGTGAAATTTATTGTGCTGAGTGTGCCTGGAGTCTAGATGTTCTAATAAAAATGTCTAATTACATCTGCAAACTTCTTTAAACACCATTTAAAAACAATGAACAAAACAAACGGGCCTTTGGTTGGTAAACGTTTTTTGTAGTTGGGCCCCCTTTCCCTTTTAGTTAATATTTTCAGAACTGAGCTGTTTATGTGTGGATGTGGATCAGAGGTCCAGACATTGTGTATATGTAGTGATACAATTTTTTTTAAGTTTTTGTGTTTCCTTAAAGATTTGGAGTATATTAAGGGTCTATGGAAGCAACCAACCTCTGTATATTCATGGAGAATTACATTGATAAAAGTAGCCTCAGGATGCATATAATGCTTACATATGATCCTTAGATATGTAGGGTTTTTTTTTTTTCCTTCTCAGAAAATAGTGCCTTTCCTGTATGGTAGTTTTAAGTTCAGACATGACTATGCTTTGCCAAATTAAAAAAAAAAAAGAAAGCATTTATGTATTCTCAAAGGCAGGGGCCTATACATTAGACTATTTGGCATCCCTCCTTGGTCTCTGGAGCACAGTAGACAATTCTTTTTTTTATTTGTTGCTTGAATCATTTATTGTTATTTAATCTGTGGCAGAGGTGGCAGCGATGCTTTTAATCTAACTCAGTTTCACGGGATTTCTCTGTGAATTTAAACTTTGCCACCTAATTCTCCTGTGTTTATAATTGGATGCAAAAAGCGAGAGTGTCTTTAAGGTTAGGAACTTTTTCAGACAACTGTGATTTAACTTCACTAATGAACCCATGTCAGACAAGAAGACAAATTCCAGACTATTTGTGCCTCAACCAACCAGCTGGGTGCATACCTCCAGGTACTGCTCATGTCTCAAGAGGTTTTTCTGCATGAACAGTTATCACCACTCCTTTCATTCAAGTGGCAAGCCATGGCAAGAGTCTTTCTTTCACAGCTGTGTAGAACTCAGCTGTAAAATTAGCTTTCATTGGCATAAAAACACAGTGATTACTATCACTATTTACTCAATACGTTCTTTTTCAGCATTTTACTTAGATTCTTCCTCTCTTATGCAGAAGGCTCAGATTATACTCATACAAGTAAGAGAAACAGGTTCTTAGAGTTTGAGTAAACCTCTCTTTTTAGCTTTTGCTTATTAATCTGTATGAAGTGAGCACAGTAGGCAATGGTGTTTTGAAACATAGTCTATTAAGAGCAAAAGGAAACCTTAAAGGTGAATCTATAATCTTGTCATTTTGTAAAAGAAGAAATTAATTGCCCAAATTTAAAGCTAATTATTGGCAAACCTCAAATTAGAACTCATATTTTCCAATACTCAGTCTTGGGGTCTCTTTGCTCTAGTGCTTTTTTGCCATAACATACTGGTCCTTTGAACAGTTTTTAGTGGAAGGGCTGTGAAAAATTCTAATAAATATCTTTAGTTTCTCTCCATATCCTTTTTTTGGGCACAGTTTAATTTGATTTTCAGAAAAGTGAAGGAGAGTGTTTGCCTGTACAAGTACCTTTCCTCATGGTTGCCCACAGTGTACGGGAGACATGGTACAAAGAGAAGCACTGAAACCACCTGCAGCCTTTTCCTGTCCAATGGCAGTGCCCCCCATCAGGTTCCTGAATGGCCACATGGTAATTCCACACGATCAGAGCCAGTGCCACGGCCACTGCTTTAGTGTTACCAGAAGGGAAAGAAAAGTCCTGCTTTCACAGTAGCAGGAACATAGTGAAAACAGTCCGATGTGTGTTGATGGATGAGCAGGTTTTTCTCAATTTCAGAGGTAAAGGAGGTTGCACAGTGTTTCTATTTTGTTTTCATCATTTTTTTCTTTCTATTGATGCTGTTGGTGTTTCCACAGTTATCAGAAAGCTGTTTCTAGTTTTGCTCCAAAGGCTAGAACCGTTTTGAGAGTTTCTAGGTCTTGAAATGTCATCAGGGGTTTACCTTTCAAAACCAGAATGGAGCAGGAAGGTAAGAGGTTTTTCTGATGAAGAAAATAAAATAGCAAATGATACTTTGATATCTCGTTAGTTTTAAGAATGTGTATAACTTTTTAAAAACTTTTTTTCTTCTCTCTCTTCCTCTCTCAGCGTTTCTCTTTCCCTTCCTCCTCTCTCCCTCTTTGTTTTTCTAAATCTTGCTAATAAAACTTAGAGTGGAAGACTACACACTAAGAAGCTGTGGGTCCTTGTGACTGAGGGCATATGTACATAACGGCCACCTGTATGAGAAGGAAGTTCATGAAAGCAGTTTTTCTTTTTTCTGTGCTATGTGATTCTCTGTCAAATTTTGACTTTTTAAGATTTTTCTTTTTTACTACAGTCATGGCATAAACAAGTGTAAATCAGCTGCACAAATGTTTGTCGTAATAAATTAGGTTTTATAAGGCTTAGGTTTTACATTGGAAGCCATTAAGAAACTTGTAATCACTCATAAAACATTAGCTATCTGATAATTATATTCTTTGAATAGAGATACAGTAATTTCTTGGTAACCTCTCAAACCCATCTGCCTCAAACACAACACAGCAAAACAAAGCCCCCGTTTTTTTTGTGATTCAGTAAGTTTATCCTATTGTCGTTTTGACTACTAATGGGGTTTTTCTTGCTATGTTGAATCAGGAAAAAGAGTTCTTTTCCTTATTACTATTTAAAAACATGGCTAGAACATTTCTCTGGTATGTTTGTGATGATTTTCTGACACCTGGTCCACAATAGATTCTTACTACTGGAAGTCATTTAGTACTTTTAGTAGAGAAGGAACTTTTGTTGAAGTATGAATCAAGCTATGATTTTGCTAATGTGCCCCTGAGAATATTTTTCCCAGGCTGCAGAACAAGCATGTAGCAAGCAAAATGTTTACATGCTGTTTAGATTATGTGAAGGTGATTGGTTAATGTATAATTTATTGGAAAAGATACAAGCTTTATGGAATCACAATTAACTTTAGTGATATGAATTCTGAAAATTATTTTATTAGATTATTTATTTACCTAATTGCTTCATAGGTCTTAATTGGTGGGTTTCCATCCATTTCCCATTCATCAAGGAACCCATTTCGCTTCTGAAAGTGCATTTGAATTGCAGAATGGAAGCAAAAAGTCAAAACTGATGATGTGCACTTTTTTTTTTTAAATATATTGAGGTGTAATTGGCACACATACATTCTTCTTACTGGTTCTCATACTGCTTTTATTTTTTATACACTTCCCCGGGATAGTTTAGAATAGGTCAGAAGCCACATCAGGGTGTAGGTGAAGTGAGCCTGGGAGCCTGCGCCTTGGCGCTGGCCTGAGACTTGACTCAGGGAGCCAGTCTCCTTTCACCCAGTAGGACCACCCCGTTTGGCGCTGCTGGTTATGCTTTGCTCCTTTTGGTGCCGTTAGGTTTCTTTTCCTCTTGTCATCTGAAACCCATTTGTGTACTGTACTGCTAACTCACATCTTGAATTAATGTAAGGAAATTCGGGTCATCAGCCTATGGAGCGAGGACCAGGACATTCTGTTACTAATATGAAGGCCAGGTTCACAGACTTAAACCTCCTCCAGCGGTGATCAGGGCTTTGGTTTTTTTCAAGTTAGAAATTCTTCCTAGTATATAATTGCTTTCTCTGGCCTTTGAAATGGATCTGTGGTTCTTTCCTGAGAATCAGGTTTTTTATGAAATTGGCTGTGTGTTTCTTAGTATAGGCTGGGGCCAAAATACCATGGAAAACCTTTTTGGACTTGGAGTGAGGGAAGCAAAATAAAGGGAAAAAGTAATAACCCAGTTGCCTAGAGTAATGTAAAAACTGAAGACCCTTTGCAATATTATTTTAAAATAAGGTGTTCTGTAAAAGCTTTGGGGGCATATTTGGACAGCATTAAATGTCTTACCAGCAGTGAGGATCTCTTTTTCAGATTATGCAGTGCCCCCCACCCCCCACCCCCCGCCATTAGCCTAGAAGTTCTTTGGTTCTGGGCCTTGCTAGCAGGTAAGGACGGTAACAAACGACTTGCTTTCAGGAGAGAGGGAAGTTAACCACAAGTGCTCACGTGGCATCCCTTCCCTGTCAATCAAAAGAATAGAACTGGCCGGGCATGAAGCACTTGTGGTTTTAGTGTTAGGATGTGTGGTTAGGGGGAGAGGTTGTGAGGGCCTGTGGTTGTCACTGAATTCTTTGAAATAGAAGTATGGGTAAGAATAAAAAGAATAGGAGTGAAACCTTGGAGATCTATGTGAGAAAAAAAAAAAAAGTTCAGAGAATTAGAAAAAAGCACTGTAGTAGAGGTCATCTATTTTCTATTGGTTTAGTCGGATTAATTCTGCAGCACATTTATTCTTTATTTGTAAACGGTGGTGGTCTAAAGAATGGATTTATTGCAAGAGCTCAGTTGTGTGTGAGGAGGACAGTATGGTTGTGGTAGAGCCTTGAATGCAATTCATGAGTTCTGTGAAAGCTTTGGCCAGCTCAGATACACATCTGTCCAAGGGAGAAGGAACCCAGACCAGGATGACGAGGGTTTTGTCAGGGTGATTCCTCATGAGACTTTCTGACTGACACGAAAAACAGTTACAGCTCAGTTATCCAGAGATCAACATCTGGCTCACTCAGCTTCCCTCAGAGCTGATAGTCAGCACGTGGTCAGGGAGGATGGTGCAAGGCACAGAGGGGAGCTTCTGAGACACCAGAGACCACTCCTCTATGTGTGTATAACTAACAGCCTGGCTTCCCAGCCCAAGGGAGATATAAGACAGCAAATTTAGGATATGTTTCTCAGATTTGAGGAGGTGTGGTTTGTGGTACAGCCTAATGAGGAAGAGAGAAAAAAAAAACCCATAGAATTTAAACATAAGAACTCAAAGTAGGGGTGAATTTCTCTGAGTATGTAAGGTCAGAATGCTTAGTAACTCCCTAGTACATCACCTTGTGACTGAACACAGTATTGTAAACAATGACCCTACATCCTTAAGAAAAAATAAAGTTACGGTCAGACTGCCCTATAATGAAGTGAGAAAATGTATAATTTCCATCCACAATTATTGCAAATAAAGTTTTTGGTCCTTAAAGTTAACTGTTTGAATAGTAAGCCTTCCACATTCATGGCTTCATTTTTAAAATTCCATTTGAAAAGTTCAAGTTCGGTCAGCTTTCTTAGGCATGTCACATTCTCCAGGTCTCCTCAAGACAGTGGTGCTGAGGCTTAAGCACCTCTTAAGGTGTTTAAGTTGAGTTTTGTCTGGGTTATCGGCCAAAATAGAGGAGACTCACTTTGGGGGGAGCTGTCACCATTAAATGATTGATGCATGGCCAGCCTTCCCAAGTATCTTGGCCTGACTTAACCTTCTTCAACTGTCAAAGGTTAGGGCTGAGTGGTTTTCCCAATTTCCAACTTGAACATTTGACATTCCATTTGTTTTTGGAAAAGTCATTACCTCCTGCTACCCGACTCCCATCCCCATCACTAGGGAATAACCAAAAATATGGTAATAACCATAGTAAATACTACTTTGTACCCTGTTTTATGTTTTGCATTTATGGTTTTCATTCTTTTATAATTCTTCCTCCTGCCTTTTCTCTTGTCCCAGTCCACGGCACTAAATTGTTGGCGTTCTATGATAATTTAAGGACCGGTTGGCAGGCAGTTGCTTTGTTAAAGTAGCTGGGCATTATCTTGCCTAGCGGTAACTTATTGCTTTTTCTACATGTCCCTTGAATTCCAGGCAAATGAACATATCCTGTGTATGTGCATGGAGTGTAGAAAGGGGGTTTTAAACATTGTTGGCTGTGTGAACCACCCCTTCTAGATCAGTGTCTTACCTTGTATTGCAGGCAGAATAAAGTCTGGTTTACCTTTGGTGAAACTCTTGGGCATTAGAAAGTAGGCCTTGGATTTTAGCAAGCTGGTGGCCTACGGTAAAGAGGGTTAACAACTTTGCTTATGAGCAGTGTGCCTCTGTGGCTTCATTTTATTTGTTTTTGTTTTTGTTTCTTGCGGTACGCGGGCCTCTCACTGTTGTGGGCTCTCCCGTTGTGGAGCACAGGCTCCGGACGCGCAGGCTCAGCGGCCATGGCTCACGGGCCCAGCCGCTCCGTGGCATGTGGGATCTTCCCGGACCGGGGCACGAACCCGTGTCCCCTGCATCGGCAGGCGGACTCTCAACCACTGCGCCACCAGGGAAGCCCTGTGGCTTCATTTTATTCTTCCATTTTTGTCCATGATTAAAGGTACAGTTGTTGCATGGTTGAGTTGAGGCACTAGGAGTGTACGACGTTTATATGTTCCCACTGTATGCTGAGTTGATTTTTTTATGCACAGTTCCCCGTCTTCCCCTCCCTTGTTCCCCTCTCAGTAATCTGCAACAACTACTGCACATCTGTGAGGTGAATAATCCATCATCCAGTAGAAAAGAAATACAGGATTCAGGCATCTTTCTCTGTATCGAATAGCTGCATTGCCCAAAGTTGCCTGTACAGTTTTCAAAAGCAAGTACAATTATCTCTTTGTGCCAGTGGACTTGGTTTCTTTGGGGGTTTTTGCAGCTCTCTGTTGGCTCCCACCCTCCCTCATCATAGATTTATAAGCCTTTCATGGAACCGGGGAGGGGCTCTGTCCTTTTATCCCACACTTGCAGAACCTGGAGTTTAACTGCCCAGTTTGGACTTGACACCTGTGCTTAAGAGTGCCAGCTAGTGGGGCTGGATTGCTGTGTTTTGATGATAGCAAGTCCCATTGTTTATTACGATGCCAACCAGAAGGTTTCTTAAATTGGAATTGTCAGTGTTAGACATAATGTTGGGAGTTGAGACATTCTTTGGTATTAGGGATGGGTGGCCAGGAATGGCTCAATTTTATACTAGATCACAATTCTGTCCTCCTACCAGTACCTGCGTGCACAGGATGAAAAAAGAGCAGGTTCTATCCTTATGCTTGTCTGTGAGATGACCAGGACTGTCCCCCAGTGGGAGAGGGCTTTGGTGCTCACTACTTTAGCAGAGGAGAGGGGAGAGGACGGAGCCACAACCTCCATAACCTTACCAGCAAGTGCCTTGGGGCTCTTCCCTGCGGAGGGGTGAGGAAAAGGTGGAAGTGAGTGTGGAGTGCTTCTTTCTCCCAGATGCTTTATCCTCAGACCCTTAATGTAAATTAGTACCCTGGTTATCCAACCTGCACGTTGAAGAAACATTAAATAAAACATTACGCTTAAGAAATAGGCCTGTGTAATATCAATCTGAGGAAAACTAGCCATTCTTTCTTCATGCACTAGTAGGGTTAAGTATATTTGAAATAAAACTGAAATGGACATTAGTACTCCATTAGTAGTACTACTCAAAATCAAACAGTTGATGTCATGATAGTGTCAGTGGAAGTTATCTTGGTTAATTCTATTGTGGAAGAATCTGTTTCCTACATTAGGATAAACTACTGGGCTTTGAGTTTTGTACTTTTATTTGCTTAGGAACTGAGTAATTGCCTCATAAAACAGCATGATGATACTGTTAACACTGCATTGTAAGACCTGTTATTATAGAATGTGCTTCCCTAGTTGGAACAAGACTTTGTTGTTTGGCGCTTAAAATAATTAGTTTCTCCAAATGGGGTTATAATGAATAGTGTAAAGTTTTACTGATTTAAAATAAAGTTTATCATCTCTTGGGTGGCTTTTATGCATCATTTGATACTTCCAGGGAAGGAGTATCTTTTGGATGGGATTTGGGGGAGGGAGATATATTTAACATTCAGAATGGAGGTTTTAAGAATGAGAAGAAATATTTTGTCACACCTGAGACAAATTAGAGATAAACATTAAAGGATTTGCCCCACTGTTTTGCCTGATTTGGATATTGAGTATTAAAGGATTCATTTACCAAATCCTCTTGAATTTGAAATTTTGGGGGACTTTATTATGAATGAGAAAAATTTTAAAATGAACCACATGGCAGTTTCTTTCTGGACTGACTTAAAATAGTGTGCCTGTGTGTTTGTTTATTCTTCTTTGTCCCTGCTGTTAAACTTTTTGTGACAAAACGTTTTAGGCACGATTGAAGGATACGTAAATACTTCTTAAGGAACATTATAATTCTGAATAGGAATTCATTGTTTTCCTGCTGTTATATTGAAAAGCTAGATGTTGGGGGCAAGTACCATTACGGAATGAAAGTGGGCTTAGCGTTGTTTTGAATACCTGTATGACAACCATTTATTCTGTGGAAACAATGGAATGTGCCATTAAGCCTTATTCCGTACAAGGTGCCACGGGTACTGTCAGATACAGGAAAACTCAAGACATTCGGCCGTGATAAAGCTGTAAATATGCAGCAGGTTAAATCCAATTCAAGGAGGTGACGGGAGAGAAATAATTAGAACATGATTAATTACCAATTTAATGGCAAGGTCAGAAATCGCAACAACTGCAGTGTAGGCAGTTAACCTTTGTTTACTTGCTTTGTTAACAGCTTTTTTTTTTTTTGAGGAAAACTTTTCTTATAGCTCATTCTCTTTGGCCTTATTTTCTGTAATTACCTTAAAGATAATGATATGGTCAGTGTTCGTTTGACACTTTTAGCCTCTCAAATTGTTACCTCATTTTATTCTGAGGAAGATCCCTGGGGTTAGGGGACTTACTATTATTCATAAGTTTTTAAAATTTGTAGCTAAACAATGAAATTGAGGAGCTAGAGGTTGTGTTCACTTGGCTGCGTAGAGATTCAGGTTTGTGGTCTCCTAATTCAGGCTGTTTCCTGGGTTTTGCTTCACCCCTTTTAATACAGTACTGTGATTAGAAGAATTTGAGTTTCGTCTGACCTCATGACGGTGCACTTAAATTGCTGACTTGTTACAGGTGGATTTTTTTGGTCTTGAATCCTTTTCAAAAAAAATGGTGATTTTCTTGCAGGAAGCCAGTTGAGGGAAATTCTCCATGAATGTATGTCACAATGATGATGACCGACCAGATCCCTCTGGAACTGCCACCATTGCTGAACGGAGAGGTAGCCATGATGCCTCACTTGGTGAATGGAGATGCAGCTCAGCAGGTAGGTGCAGTAAGAAGGAAATTTAAGTCAACTTGTCTAAGTGGGAAACGTTAACCCAGAAATTGTTTTTATATTTTTAAGATTTTTTTTTGATGTGGACCATTTTTAAAGTCTTTATTG
The DNA here is from genome assembly GCF_964374135.1 of Grampus griseus. Taxonomy (NCBI): domain Eukaryota; kingdom Metazoa; phylum Chordata; class Mammalia; order Artiodactyla; family Delphinidae; genus Grampus; species Grampus griseus. The sequence goes on from NC_138998.1 coordinate 49,618,803, forward strand.
AATTTGTTACAATACTCCTTCTGTTTTCTGTTTTGGTTTTTTGGCTAAAAGCCATGTGGGGGTCATAGCTCCCCAACCGGGGATTGAACCCCACGCCCCGTGCCTTGGAAGGCGAAGTCACCACGGGACCGCCAGGGAAGTCTGCTAACCCAGACATTGTTTTATTTTGAGATTCAAGATCTGTGATTTTGAACCTTTGTAGTTCTCTAGAGGTCAAGTGTTTTTGTTGTAGAATTACTATATGATTTAAAATATCAGAAGTTGTAGTTTTTGAGAACAGCAAACTTTACCTAATCCAGTTGGTATTCTTGAAGCATCAAAAACAAATGTCTGATTTTTGAAATGAATCATTTTGAAAATACGTACAAGTCTTTGGAATAAAATACTGTTTGCTTATGTCATATATTGTGCTTGACTGGTTTGCCTGATTGGTCAGAGCAGGATGGCCCGAGCAGGATTGCCCAGAGGGTGGATCAGGTTTTCATCTCACACAGGGGGTAACTGACCCCGACAAGAGGCACAGGTCTGTGTGAACCTTCCTGGCTCCTGGAGCAGTCCTTCCAAATGTAGAGCCTGCTGCCCAGAAAATGATGGTACTTGTTTTCTGTAAAAACTCCTTTGCCACTAGTTACTTAACATTACAGAGTTGAAAAGTTATTCCTGAGCTCATTCCTGTAGCACTTGGGAAAAAATTTAAATGGTAAGTAAAACTTTAAAAATTATTAGAGACAAATATTGTCTCTGATAACATTATTTAAATTTTTAATTGACCACTAAAACTGGGTTCCCTCAGTCTTGTACTAAATAAATGCCATTTTTTATACTTGTGTAGCTCTTTAGAAGCACAAAAGTAGAAGACTTCGTTTTATCAAAAGTAGAATTGGGAACAATTGCTTGAAAAATATTTACGCAAAATATATTAATTCAGAAAAGTTAATTGGCCATTTATTTGATGTCAGTATGTTGCTCTTCCCCACCCCCATCTGTCATAGTACATTAACACTCTTTATCCATCATAGTACATTAATACTTTGTATATACCTCTGTTGGATATTGCTTTGCTGCTTAGTAGTTTATATATATTACTTTCTCCTGCATTAGACTGTGAACCTCTTAAGAACAAAGAATATCTAATAGGTGCTCAATAAATGTTTGTCAGTTGAACAAATTTCCTCCCTTCTTGCCACTGATGCAAGTATCTCTCTTCCTGACTCCTGATTCTCTCTTTTGGCTCATTTCCACCCATCTACTGTAGTATCTTTTATCTTAAATGCACAAATAGCTATACCTCTCATCCACCCAACAGAAACAAGCTCCCTCGCTTGACTCCACATTCTCCCAGTTACCATCTTGTATCTCTGCTCCCCTTCATAGCAGTGCTTCTCTAAATAGAGCCTCTGCTTCCTTGCCTCTATTACTCTTCATCTCCAGAGTCTCCACTTGTTTCTTGTCATCTTTCTATTCCAGTCTGTCAGCAAGTCCTGTTGGCCTTATCTCAGGAACATTGCTGAAACCATACTTTGCCATGTCCACTTCATTTCCATGACCACTCCTGGACTCTAAGCCAGCACCTCTCACCAGGGTAGGACAGTTCTTCTCACTGGTCTCGCTGCTTTTACTTTTGCTCTACCAGAAAGCATTTGCCACACAGCAGTCTGCTAAAAACATAAACGTACCATGTCGCTGCCCTGCTCACAGCTGTCCTGTCCACCTGAGATAAAATCTGAGCGCAGTACCATGGCCAGTCCACCTTCTGCGGTTAGAGCTTGCCTCTCTCCATCATCCTCCCACTGCCCTGCTCCGGCCACTCATGGGAAGGTCTCAAAGTGCCATGAATAGTTTCAAGATGCGGTGTTTGGTCTCCTTTATTTTCACTAATTAAAACAATAAAAGGGCAAGCTGGGACTTCCCTGGCGGTCCAGTGGTTAAGACTCGGCACTTCCACTGCACGGGGTACGGCTTCGATCACTGGTTGGGGAACTAAGATCCCACATGCCTCATGGTGAGGCCAAAAAAAAAAAAAAGCAGGGACAAGGTATTCAAATATGACTAAACTTGGAAAACAATGCAGGTCTCTCAGATGTTGTCACCTTGTTCCATTTTGCTTATGTACCTGGAAGACCTGAGACCACCCATCCATGTAGCTGTGCACCATTTTTGTGTTTTGATTTCTCCCTCATTTCTATAATTCATTTTGCATAGAGTAGCCTTTTGTAGTTTTATAAGCCAGCATACAGAGCCCTTAGAATTTTCCAGTTTTTTCTTCAGAAGTAAACTCCTTTGCTCCCAGAAATGACCAGTGACTGAAAAGACTGGATTTCCTCAGAAGGCCTTGTGATATTTCCTACTCTGTATATCTACCTCAGCTCCTAAGTAGAAGCTGCTTAATAATTTTGGTTAATAAAATCACATTTTGATTTCACCTGAGAAGGTTTCTATAAATCCAAGAAATGGGAAGATTTGTTCATGTTTTATAAGCAGTCACAAACATCGAGCTTTCTCAGACTAGAGTACACTTACTCTAAACAGATCTCATCGGAAGGAAATATTTCAGTCTCTCTAATTCGCAAATATGTTTGATTGTGCTAGAAGCATTGACATTTAGGCATTTAGGTTATGTGGGCCAAGCTGTTGACTGGCATTAACCCTAAATTTCCCTTAGTGGGGCACAGTTGTTAACTGGGCAGAGTGCGTTTGAAATGTTCCTCTCGGCAGGAACGGCCCAAGATGTATCATGCCTTGATGTTGTCACTGTGGCTCTGCTGAGGCAGTGGCCTATGTGCCTGACACTTCTTTTTGCCTCTTTCTGCCCCCAGAATCCCCATTCTGTGTCTCCCTCATTCACTCAAGCCTTCACTTTTTCCTTTGGGTCCTAACATTTAGTTTTGGCAGAGTTAAGTGTGGTAGAGTCCCCAGGGCCTGTGTGTGGAACCTGGGCTAAGGGGCAAGCAAAACCAAAATAATGGAGAAATACCAGAGAGGAGGTGGGGGAGGGGGAGGGATGGGGGCGTCACCAAAAAGAGCAAGGACCAGGAGTGTGGATCCAAGAGTCAGGAACTGCAAGAGTGTTGAGTGCTTGTCCGGGCGCCTGCTGTTGTTTGCTGCTTGCTCTCGGAGCACGTGTGGTGTGTTGCTCAGGTGGGTTTGTGTGAAATGATCAGGAGGCTTTGACTATGCTGTCTCTTGAGGCAATACTTATTCTTTTTAACAAGGACCATTTGGAGGCACAGGGCTGACTTCAATGATGGACATTGCAGGCACTGTCCCGGCAGACCCCTGGAGTGACGTTTTAAGGGAGAGGCCCTTGAGCCACTTCCCAAATTATACTGTTGAAGAGAGGGGCCCTCTGGCTCTGCATTTCTGTTAGGAGTGTGTAGGTGAAGCTTACCTTGTATGTGTTTACAACTCTTAATACATTGCAGCTGTGCTGAGGACATTCTAATTATTTCTATATATGCAAAAGAACCACCACAGTTAGCAGAAAGTTCTTCAGTCCCCATAGCCTTCATCCTCCGGATTTCTGTCCTGTTGGCTTCTGGATTTAATTAGGACAGGTTCTTGGCAAGATTCTCTGCTCTGTTCTGGCTCTCTAAATAAGAAACACTGTTAATTTTCATTATCCGAAGTCATGTTAAGTTTGAAACCTTGTTTTGCCATTTTATGTAGGTAGCAGGAAAAGGATGATTCTTTTCTTAAAATGAAAAGCTGTCCTCATTATGAATGAATGAACATTTAAAGTGTATTATCAACTAAGAAATGAACAAGAATAACAATAACAAATACACAAGGTGGATAGAAGGAACTTAGCGTTATTGAGATATAATCCACATGCCATGTAATTCACTTAAAGTATACAATTTGACGAAATTGATTATATTCACAGAATTGTGCAACCAAGACTACCATTAATCTTAGAACATTTTTATCACCCTGAAAAGAAACCCTTTAGCAGTCACTCTCCATTCCCTTCTCTCCCCTATTCCTAGGCAACCACTCATCTACTTTCTGTCTCTGTAGATAATTTGCCCATTATGGACATTCATATAAATGAAATCATACAATATGTGGTCTTTTATGTCTGCCTTCTCTCACTTAGCATAATGTTTTTTAAGGTTCGTCCATGTTGTAGCATGTATCACTATAGGCATACCTCGGAGATATTGTGGGTTCAGTTCCAAGCCACCACAGTAAAGTGAATATTGCAACACAGTGAGTCACGTGAATTTTTTGATTTCTCAGTGCATGTAAAAGTTCTGTTTACACTATACTGTAGTCTCTTAAGTGTGCAATAGCGTGTCTAAAAAATTGTACATACCTTAATTTAAAAATATTTTATTGCTAAAAAATGCTAACCATCTGAGCCTACGGTGAGTCATAATCTTTTTGTAATAGTAACATCAAAGATCACTGATTGCAGATCACCATAACAAATGTAATAATAATGAAAAAGTTTGAAATTTTGCAAGCACTACCAAAATGTGACACAGAGATAGGAAGTGAGCAAATACTATTGGAAAAATGGCGCTGATAGACTTACTCCACTCAGAGTTGCCATGTTAAACCAATTTGTAAAACACACAATTACCTGCAAAGCACAATAAAGCAGAAAAGCTCAATAAAACGAGGTATGCTTGTACTTCATACCTTTTTTATTGCCAAATAATATTCTAGTGTATGAATAATACTCCATTTTATTTATCCATTCATCAGTTGATGGACATTTGGATTGTTTCTACTCTTTTTGGCTATTATGAACAATGCTACTGTGAATGTTTGTGTGGTTTTTGTGTTGTGTGTTTTCATTTCTCTCATGTATACCTAGGAGTGAAATTGAACGGCTTTCTTTTTAACTATAGTTTTCTAAATAAAGTACTTCTGCTTCTCTCACTATAATTTCTTCTACCTTTAAATAGATCAACATAGCTAAATAAAGTTTGCTTACCTTAATATGCCTAACCACATACTATTCTTGAGTTATAAAAGTCATGTTTCCACCTGAGCTTTTGTGTGTGGCTGTATAAATTACAGTGAATGCCCTTCAGTAATCAAAATATTGGCATTTCATACGTTACATTTCAGAACCTAATGTTCTGAAACATTTTAGAACCTAATGGTGTATTAATTTAACTATCTTCGTTAAGTACTTTTAGCACATCTTAGAGATTTTAAGAAGTAGCAGCTAGTTTTGAGCATGAAAGAGTAAGCATTTCCAACTTGTTCTATTGGTTTAATATTTCAGTAATCTCTGAAGAGGAATTAGAGCAGCCAACAGTTAAAGAAACTATTAGGTTAAGAGCAGAGTGTTCACCTAGAATTTACTGATTTGCTAATTTAATCTGTGACACTTATAACCTACAGGACGGTGGTATGCCACTTTATATTCTTAGTGACACTTCTCACATATGTATTCATTAGGTCAGTGGGGTGGGGAGAGAGTTAGGCGCCTCTTTGTTCTGCCTAGCATTTAGCACACAGAGAGCACCTAGCAAATGTTTTGTCATTTTTTATTTCTTGTGTCTTTTCTTTTTTCTTTTAAGCTTCCTGAATATTAATTGCTAATGAGTATTCTTAATGCCTCTTCTTCAGGAAGTGGATCTTCTTAAATGTAAACAGAAAACTGTTTCTGGGATAGCCTGGAAGACAGGAGGTTAAAGTTACCTCAGTTGTGTCCAGTTGTCTTAACTTTAGCCCGTTTCGGTTGATCAGCATTTAGCACGTCATTTTATTGGGAGTGAGGGTTTTTTTTTCCCTTTTGTTTCTTCTTTCTGAAAGCCTTTGTTTCCCTAGACAGAATACACAGCCAGAGTTTTCCTGGATCATTCGTTTGAGTACACATTTCCAGACAGCACATTAAACACATTAAAACTTTCCACGTTCAGATGGTGCTCGTCATCAGCACGTCTTTTACAGCAAATGTACTTCTCCTGCTAATCCAGTGACCTTTTCTGTTCTGGTTGATATCTTCTTACTAACTTTTCCCCTGATGGCTCCCTTCTTGCATTCAGTAGTTCAAATCCTCTCACCACACAGGTTTGCTCTTCAAGCATACTGATGGCCACTGTGTCAGGGGGAGCCAGAAAGAGGTTTACAATCAGTATAGTGTAGAAAAATGAATAAACGGCTCTTAGGAGCCTTGCCCAGGAAAAAGAAGGATATTCAAATGAGAATGGGACTTGCTGTTAAAATATCATTGCTGAATAATATTAGATAACATCTCCTTTTATGATAGAATCCTATTTAGAAGCTGGGGCTTGAGCTAGAAAGTAGAAAAAGTTAGGCTGGTCAAATGTTGGGTTTGGGAAACCAAGTATGGGGAAGCTCAGTTTTGGTCAGACTCTTGAACATCACAATATATGAGAAATGTGTAACTTGTGCAAATATTTAAAGAAAATTATAATTGCAAACTGCTGTCTGCGTTCTCTCTACTACTCAAACTTATAAGGCCTGTTGTGTCAAGATTGTCAGCTCTCTTCTTTGAGACTGGGGTGGAAAGAAGGAGTGAGAGGATAAGATTTATGACTGAATTAAGGAGTGACTGAATAATAGATTTGTTCATTTTAATAAGCATTTGTCATACGTCTTCTGTGCAGGACTGTATTAGGTGTTGGTGACACAGACCTGAGTAAGACACTGTTTTTGCCCTAAAGGAATGAGCAGTGTAGTTAGGGAGCAAAGTGTGGTTTACCAAAATAAAGAAAAAAAGGCTGTATTTACACACGTGTAGAACCACAGGAGAAGTGCTTGGAGTTTATCAGTGCCTTGGGAGCGCAGAGGAGGGGTGGATCAGGGAGCAGGATAGGCGGGCAGGAAAACAGACCAGGCAGGGAAAGGTGTCTATGGGGAGGCTGAGCCTGAACCGAGACCTTGCTGGAAGTTATTCAAGCTTTGCATATCATATAATCAGTTTTGGTTTTATGAAATGTAAATACTGTGTAGGGATAGTATAGTCAATGAGGAGCTAATGTTAGTGGCACCCCAAGCAGACCGTATCTAAATCTCTTTTCTGGAAACTTTGCTCTTTAGTATTCTTTCTAGAGAATCTGTCTGTCCTGTGATGCATCCAGCCTGGCGACCCACCCGTGGCCTCTTTTTTATAAATCTATTTATTTTTATTTTTGGCTGCGTTGGGTCTTTGTTGTTACACGCAGGCTTTCTCTAGTTGCGGTGAGCGGGGGCTACTCTTCGTTGCAGTGCGCGGGCTTCTCATTGCAGTGGCTTCTCTCGTTGTGGAGCACGGGCTCTAGGGGCGCCAGCTCAGTAGTTGTGGCTCGCGGCCCCTAGAGCGCAGGCTCAGTAGTTGTGGCGCACGGGCTTAGTTGCTCCGCGGCATGTGGGATCCTCCCAGACCAGGGCTCGAACCTGTGTCTTCTGCGTTGGCAGGCAGATTCTTAACCACTGCACCACCAGGGAAGCCCCACCCGTGGCCTCTTGATGTCTCTTCCTCATAATTACCGATTCTGCAGAAGTGCAGATCCTTCACCAAAGCTGCTCTCCAGCAGCACAGGCAGCCAGCCCCGTTTCTGAGGGCTTCCTTTTAACTGTAAAAAAGTGGAGTGAGTTTATGCAGGTCTGTGGTTTGATATTACAATCCTCTCTGCCTTAGGTTTGCCAATTCTACTCCCTACAAAGCCTTCTGAAAAGGCATAGCCTATGCATAATCTCTGTCTCATAAAGGAAAATGTTGATGCCATGCAGAGGGTGGTGTTATATGTGGCACCCACAATAATTATGACACATGACATATAATTATGACAGCTCTGAGCTGTCTGGGTTGAGAGACACTTCAGAATTTAATTAGCCAAAGGCAATAATAATAAGATACAAGATGCAGTCAGTATCCTTCAAATGGGAGCTGCCTTCAGAAAGGAGAGGATTAAGGAAAAACACAGGCGTGGCAAGGTTGCACTGCAAAATAACAGCAATTTAAAACGCTATGGTGGTTTTCACATTATGATTGTTTTCAACTTATTGCAATGTTTGACTGTCTGGTTGCACTCTGAACTCCAGGGGAGCAGGGGCTATGTGTCTCTTGTTCATGCTGTGCCTGGTGTCTGAGGGTAGCATTCAGTAAGTCCTTCAGAGTGGATGAAGGATAAATGAAATGAACAAATCTAATTCATCTAAACCAGGGCCTGAAAACTGGCTACCTATTGCATTTGTCATATAGGCATTAAAAAAAAAAGTCTTTATAGTTAACAAAAAATAATTAGGTGCCAACCTTTAAAAACGGGAAGATTGACACAAAATTCTGGATCTTTCTGTTTATGTTGAAAACCCAGAAGATCTGATAACTGGGCTGGCAGCAGTTGACCGGCACAAAGTAGCAGCTGCCCGCTTTGGATGGGGAGTGTCGTCCTCAGGCCCCACCCTGTCCGCTTCACTCCATTTCCAGACCTGCCTGGGCTCTGTGGTCATCTGAACTTGCAACCTGGGAATTGTTAACTTTTTTTACTTTTGAAATTTCTTCTTGTGCTTACACATACTGGGTTTTAAATATAGCAAAAATATTTAAGATTTTTCAGACACATTCATTGTGTATCATACTGATAAAGTGATTTTAAGGCTCTTACTTTTCTACTTAATGACTTGTAAAATGAACTAGTGTGGGCTATGGTTCGTATAGCTTTGTAGAAGGTTTTCAATTATATGTCTTACAATTTAGGACCCAAGTATTGGTTGTTTTGGCCTCTGCTTTTCAGTGAACAGTATTTGAATCCCCAATCAGTGCCACACTGAGCACTCCTCAAAGCGTAACAAGGGCAGGAGAAAAGACCAGGCGCCTTGGTTTTCCTGTTTACACACTAGTTAGGGGACATTAAAGAGAGATGCAAGGTATCAGCGTTCCAGGGGATAGAGATGCAAATACTTGTGTTTACAATCTTTTTTACAGTCTCCAAGAATTGAGTTTTCATTAGGTACTTATTGAAACAGAATTTTAAGGTTCTATTTCAGTAAAATTTCCCTGGTACTACCTAGACGAGACATTTTTATTTAAGTCATTTCTATATTGACTTTCTCTTTGAATAAGATTAAATTTGATAGTAGATTTCCAATCTTGAATTCTTAATTTTTTTCTTTTTTGGAAAATGTATATTTGTCATCTTGAATGTGGTATGATAGCCATTGATGTGTCTTATAGTGCAGTAAAAATAATATATATGCACACACACGCACACAGGAAGAAAAGATGGGACTATTCTCCATCCAGAATGTGTTAAGACATGTGTTTTACTTATACATAATTGTTTTCATGTTGGCAGACCCTATTTTTTTTTTTTGTCCAGATGATTGACTTAAAAATATGACTATATAGCAGTTAGATATGTTACATCCCAAACAGGATAGTAGTGAGCAAGCTGCATAAAATTAGTAACATTAATCGCTAAGTTCCAAATGCAGATGCAAAAAATAAACAGCCTGATGAGGAGCCCGCTGCTGAAGCGGCCTAGTGATTTTCCAGCCAGCTCTGCTGTTACACTCAATTGAAGCTGAACTGTGGTGGACCTCCAGAAGAAACAGTTCAGTGCCACTTTAGTGTTCATGCCTACACTGGTATTGCTTCTCAGCCCTGGGCCTTTTTCTTTAGCAGGTGACCATCAGATAGATCATTGCTGAGAGGAAATCTGCTTTATGTGCAGCATGTGTTTAGTACAACCATTAACTAGAATATTTGACCTGGATCCACTCTTTATTGCCCATTCCCTGCCCCTTGCGGTATAGTGGATGTGCATTTGGATAAAATGGACAGTCTGCATTTACAGAATTACTTTGCCAAGTGTTTCTGCTTTGCAAATAACTAGGCAACTAGTTAAGTGGAGATAGCAGAAAGTTGGGGGTACTTGGACTAATTTTGGGGGGCAGGTTGACTAGAGAGTATTTATATCAGCAAAGGGTGTCCATTCCTATTACAGTTGACCCTTGAACAACATGGATTTGACTGCGCAGGTCCACTTCTACACTTAACTTATATTTTTCAGTAGTAAGTATTATAGAACTATACCATCTACCATTGGTTGAGTCCACAGATGTGCAACTGAGGATACCAAGGACCTGCTAATGCAGAGGGCTGACTATAAGTTACAGATGGATTTTTGACTGCGTGGAGGGTCAGTGCCCCTTAGCCCTGCATTTTTCAAGGGTCATTTGTGTTTTTAAAAAGTAGAAATCAATTCTTCTGAGCTAAACCTTAGCTGTGTAGAGAAATGGACTTGTGTTGTTATCTAGCTGTGTTTCATAACTTCTGATTTTTAGAAGGAGTCGTTAAAATACTCGTGTGTTTTTCTAAGTAGTTAGAAAAATTCCACACTGAGGCATGTTACTTGGATAGAAGTTTCTTTGGTCTTTACGTATATTGGAATATTGAGTTGTCCTTCTAGTTCATGAGGGAAACTGTGACACATTGAAGCATGTGCTTTAGTTAGTGATGTTGTTTGGTAGCTAACTTGGCCAGAGTTTTGCAGCTCATTTATCTTTTCTGACCTGTTTTGCATTGGCAGCATGCATCTATTTATAACTCATCTTAATTCTCATCACTTTGGCAAAAGGCTATATAAAAAGCATCCTTATAGAATGGCTGTTTCTTTATAATTTATTTGGTGACTTCAGTCATGACTGAAAATAAGTGTAATTTAAATACAAATATATATTATATGAATTACAGAGGAATGGCATCTGTATTTTTCTTATAAGGTTTGCATTGAGAAATCAGACCTTAGGCTTATATATACCCTGTGTGTGACTAATATCTGTTTTAAAGACCCAGGGAATCAGTTGAGGATGGAGTTGGGTGATAGAGCACATAATCCTTTAATAGATGGGTGTTCACATCCTGTTTACATCTCAGACTTTCTCTTATCTTGTTTTCTTATTTTTCAAGTGGTTACTCCAGGTAAGGCCCTGAGCATCTTCCCACTTTTTATTGACTGCCTCTCCACACCGTGCTGCTTCAAGTTGCCTTGGAACTTTAAAGAAGCCTCCATTAAAGAGACTTGAAGATAGACATCACAACTGGTGTATGCTATTTCTTTGGAGGGAGGCAGTGGCTCATTTTCTAAGTTATTCTAAAATCACGGGGGAAGTGTAGGCTAAAATGTTTTGTAATATTCCAGAGATTCTAGTGTCGTAACAATGTAAATGATATATTAAAGGTCAGATTTTGGGGGCATTGAAAGAATGCCAAGTGTCTAACCTAATTTTTGGCATTTGCCTCAAACTTAAATGTTACTTTTGGACTTCCCTGGTGGCACAGTGGTTAAGAATCCGCCTGCCAGTGCAGGGGACGTGGGTTTGATCCCTGGTCTGGGAAGTTCCCACATGCCGCAGAGCAACTGGGCCCGTGCACTGCAACTACTGAGCCTGTGCTCTAGAACCCGCGAGCCACAACTACTGAAACCCGCGTGCCTAGAGCCCGTGCTCTACAACGAAGAGTAGCCCCCACTCGCCACAACTAGAGAGGGCCTGCGCGCAGCAACGAAGACCCAACACAACCAAAATTTAAAAAAAGTTACTTTTTAAGCTTGCTAATCACCAGAAGGCTTTTAATCTCAATTTTATGCTCGACTTTTAGCTGAGTGGTTATTTGTTAAATTATTGGAAAGAATGGCTTTTTTTTTTCTCTCTCTCTCTCTCTTTTTGGCTGCACCTCACGGCTTGCAGATCTTAGTTCCTTGACCAGGGACTGAATCTAGGCTACGGTGAGTCCCAACCACTGTACTGCCAGGGAAGTCCCCAAGAATGGCTTTTATTTGACATTTTCATTTCTTTGTTCCCTGTGTGGTGGAAGGAATGAATAGTAACTATTTGAGGGCTTAGGGTGTGCTAAGAATGGTACTAAGCACTTCTTTACATCATTTCTTCCTGTGAACAGACGCCTTGTAAGGTAGTGATCATTTTTACAGACAGAGTCACGGGTGAGAAAGGTTAAGTACTTTACAGCTGGTAATCACAGGACTGGGATTTGAATCCACTTATGTCCTACCTTCCAGGAAGGGTGGAGTTGCTTGGATTAGGCATATATCCATTGTTTTGTTCAGGTAAACAGGAGAGACATGGGACTGGGTTTTGCACAGTAGTAAATTGTAAAGTTTACAAAGAAGAGTATTCCTGCTGTTACCTTATATGATCTTCATATCAACTCTGGAAGACGGCAGCGATTCTGGCTCTGCAGCTTCTCAGAATTGTGGACCAAGCTGTGGTGACCGTGTCTGAAGCCTCAAGGCACTGGCTGAGTTTGGAGGAGAGGTTGGGTTTCAGGCCCAGGCCATCAGAGTAGCTCCCTTTCTTTCCCTAGGGAATGGTTCTTTTCCTGAGGTTAGGCGCAGGGGAGCAGTTCCCTTTGGGGCCAGCAGCTGCTGAGAGATGGTGGTGACTAGAGAAGGGCATCAGGGGTTCCTCGTCCTTGGGAGTCTGGGGGTAAGGAGAGGGCCTTTTGTCTGCCTTCTTTTCCTCCCAAACCCCACCTTTCATTTCCATTCAAAAATTGTGCCCCAGAGGCACAGTTTTTGTGTTTTAAGAAATCTTAATTGTAAGACTTGAACCTATTAGATTTGTTTTTCCTTTCTGAATTTATAATTATTTCTCTTAAGTAATGCCAAAAAAAAAAAAATCTAAGTTTATCCATCGAAGAGAAATAATTCCATGAGCGTTTCCGAAGTGTCTCACCTCTGCTCATTCCTGTTCTCGGGGGGAATACAAAATTAGGTGTCGTACAGTATTTGTGCCATGAGGCCACACCCCTTTGCTAGTGAGTGCCTCATTTTCTTTGTTTTAGATTGATGAAGGGCTGCTTGGACTTTGACTCTCCTCAAGATGCTAATTATATGTTTCAAAATCATGTGTTCTGTTAAAGATCACTTACGAGTAGCCTTGGAAAGAGAACTGGAAGCAGGGAGGTGCTTCAGGGGTGTAGAATATTGTTTGGAGGCCTTGGGAAATAAATCTTAAGTTCATTTACCACCAAGACATATTTAGTCAGTGTATATAAACAAAAGAAGTCACAGTGTGCCTGGACATTATTTGTCCCAGATGGAGTTTAAACTTGGCTCATTGTACTGCACTGATGTCATGGTGCATAAACTGGCCCGAGTTAGAGACGTGCATAGAATCTGCTGTGTGCTTGTGTGTGCTGAGGGCGTGCGAGGAGGAGGGAGGGGCTGGCTGGAAAATTGTTGTCACATTTTTCCTTTGCTGTCTGCAGAGCCTAGTGTCAGTACTGAATTTGGACTTGGTGCGGGATGAGGGAAGAATCGGAATAATCTGTTCATTTGTGCAAGTCTGTATGTGATGCACTCAGGGATGTCCTTCTTCCAAGACTGAGTGTAAGTGCATCAGGCTTTCCAACAGCTGCTTACGATGCTCTGGTACTAAAATCTAGAAAGGAAAATCTTAAAGTACTACATTTTGAAGAGCGCTTTCAGTCTGTTCGCCTTGAAATCTTCAATCTGGATAGTTTCTTAAAATTTTTTAATGGTCTTAAGTATCCAGCTGTATAATTACGTTTTCCTGGATTGAATGGTGGATAACTTTTCAGACTAGTTGCTTAAGTGTTTAAAAAGGCAGTTGCCTGATGCTTCTTAGAGAATCTGGCCAGGTTTAATTCTTCTGTGTGCTTTGAGAAGGCAGCTTATAGGTCAGAAAAGGATCCTCTTCTGGAGTTCTGGGCACTTGATAGGAAATCTCCACATACCGTGGTGTTATTTTGTTACATTTTATTGCTGACTTTCTTTATGATAATCTTAATGAGAAGTGGTTCCAAGTAATTCAAACCATTTTGTGGATGTAAAGGGCTTAGATTTCAGAACTTCTGTGACTGGATTCCAAAGTCACTATTGTTGCCGGGATCCACGGAAGCTGAACAGACACCAGAATGTGAATGAGTTGGGAGGTGATCCTTTAAGGAAAGCCAGAATGTTTCTCAAACAGAAAATCTGCTCAGAGGTGAGAATTGGCTGGTTTTAGATTTTATTGAGAACATGAAACGTGGTAGTTTTGGTAAAATTTTTTCTTTAGACTTTATTAGAGGCCATGTTTTTCCTTAACTGAGAGACTTGTCACTGGTAGAAATTTGAAGAAAAAGAAATATTAATAACAATTACTTACTGAGCACATACTACGTATAAGGCCTTCTACCAGGGCTGCACTGGGGTTGCTCTCTTCCTCAGAGCACACACATAAGGTAGGTGTTTATCTCTCTTTCCAGAGGAGGAAGTGCAGGGTTAGAAAGGTTAAGTGCCCTGTCTGGCAGAGCCGGGACTTAACCGTGATGTGTCTGATTTGCTCTTCTCACTGTGTATCTTTGGTATCTTACCTGATTTTTTAAACTGTTAGTTAAAAAAGAATTGCAAGTAAAATGAGATTAGCACAAAGTGACTTAATTACTCAGTAATTTACATACTGTATATGATGTTACTTAGAAGAGACCTCTGGCCGGAACGCCATCTAATTTTACCGCAACATATAGTGTGGCTGGAAGACAAACATGTAGAAGAAATATGTGCTATTATGTACTTATTTTTTAAAATCTTAAAAAGTAGTTAAGATTCATCTTAAATTTAATGATTAAGTTGTAGGTTGTGCAGTTTTCTTATCTGCAATTCTGAGTCCTTAAATTATTTTTTCAAACTTTTTTTGTGTATGTATGATATGCTAAAAGGCAAACTATAACTTAAAGATATAAAAAATGAATTAACTAGTCTGAAATGGGATTACCTTGGAATCAGAAAGTAGATGTTTTGGGAATATGATTAACTTGGGACCCTTGAAAATAAGTAAAGATTCTCTTTTGACTCATAATTATATTTGTTTCCCAAGAATCCTACTGTTAGTCCTCCTTTTCTTTTGATCAGCAAACCAACCCACAGCATAGTAGGTGGACAACATAGTCCCCTGTTGGACTGATGAGTTGACTACAAGTAAAGGAAAAGACTGGTAGGTTGGCTGCTGAGTGCTTTGGGGGTTAGCTTTTTAGAGCAAGAAACCAAAGAGAAGAAATAAGGGACAGAAAAGGTCTAGGAAAAGGTGGAGACTCAAGAGAGGGACAGACTGTGAAGGCCTATCAGTTGTCAGTGATAGGAGGGGTGGAAAATGGAAATGACAGAATCACAGTTGGATAATAGAATTAGAGAGAGTGACAGGAAGTAGGAAAAATTAAGTAAGTATGTCTGGGAGAGCCATACACTGCTACACCTCTCTCTGCAATCCGAGATGCCCCAGCGTTCATAGGGAGGGAGGGCAGAACTCTTCAGCAGCAAACCCTGTGATCTGGATGGTCATATTTAGAGGTTAAACCATCGGTTAGTTTTGAAAACTCTTAGAACAGTGTAACCCCTGAATTATGTCACAGGTGGATGTTTCACTAATATCTTTGCTGGTGTCTATGTGTTCGGTATCTCCCATCTCAGTTTGAGTTTCTCGCTACTAACAGAGTTATCTTAATAATGTTGCTTTCCTACTGGAAAACTCTGCTCACAGGATAAAGTCCAGACTTCCAAGAGAGGCAAACAACGGCTTTTCTGAGGTGGGCACGGCCTGCCTCTGCAGTCTCACCTTTACCCCTCTGTTGCATGCTTATGCCATTACGGCCGCACTGGAATTCTCTAGCACATTGGAATTCTAAACGTACCATACTGGTCAGGCCTCCATGCATGTGCTGTGTGATTGTTCTTTTGCTTATCCTCTCATTCCCCTCTTTTTTTTTTTTTTTTTTTTTTTGCGGTATGTGGGCCTCTCACTGCTGTGGCCTCTCCCGTTGCGGAGCACAGGCTCTGGACGCGCAGGCTCAGCGGCCATGGCTCACGGACCCAGCCGCTCCGCGGCATGTGGGATCTTCCCGGACCGGGGCACGAACCCGTGTCCCCGGCATCAGCAGGCGGACTCTCAGCCACTTCGCCACCAGGGAAGCCCTCATTCCCCTTTAATTGTCACCCCCAACTATAACTTTTCCTGATTGCTTGATGATTTCTTCAGTTTCCATACCACTTGATAGCAAATAATCATTTTTTATTATAGTTCATTGTATTTTCTACTAGTGCATCAATAAATGGGTAGGATTTCAAAATCTTTCTCATCTTAGAATCATCAGTGCTTAATAAAGTGCCTGGCCAGTAGTAACTACTCAGCAAATGTTTGTTGAATGATCAGGGTTTCAATAATTGCATGAGGTATTGATTTAAATAAGTTTAATATAATCAATGCAAAGGCAAGGCCTAAGTGATGATAGTATACTGTGAAGTGGTGGGGAAGGGCTGGGGTCTCTTCCACAAAATCCTTCCAAAACTGTAGAACATTTCATATTTGTATTCATTTCTGATTTTATGTTAGAATAAAATATAAGGCAATAGTAGTGTTAATTTTAAGCAATTAAGGAAGTATAGTAGTAAGAAAAGTAAACTCTAGAATGTTTAATGACAAAATATTGGGAACTGATTTTCTGTCAGCTATAGGGATGAGAACATTCTTCATGGGCACATTGTTTATTTTTTTTCTCAAAAGGATTTTTATGGACTTTGACAGGGTGTTCTAAAATAATCTAAAAGAGAAAATGCATATGAATAATCAAAACTTAAAGAAGAACAATAAATATATCTAAGCCTTTCCAGATGCCAAAGCATATCATAATCCATAATAATTATTTTTGAATAGTACTAGTATAGAAGTAGATCAACACAGAAATGGAATAAGAAGTTCAGCAACAGACTCATATGAATATTTTTAAAAAATGTATCCCTGAATATGTGTTAATATAAACACAATCAGAAGAGCAAAGAAAAGCTGGAAAACCATAAGAGGCCTTTTACGTTTATCAAAATGGTTAATACGTTTATAGGAAATACTTACATTTCTCGAGGAATAAAGAGTGAATTAAAACAAACAGGGAGCTCAGCTCGGTGCTCTGTGATGACCTAGATGGGTGGGGTGTATACATATAGCTGATTCACTTCATTGTACAGCATACACTAACACAACATTGTAAAGCAATTATACTCCAATAAAAAAAATGGAATACAATTTTTGCCCAACACGTGAACATTATTTCTTGATTATGTCTTAGGTGGGGAAGAACTGTTCAGTGAATGACATGGCCAACGTTGAAATGGGTTTTAAAAGTAGTAGAATATTGGGAATGTAGGCAGTTAAATACGTTTCTTCACTGGCCTTTGAGATTCCCACAGTAGAGTTGTATATTTAGGTTTTTATTGCACAGCTTACCACAGGTGTGTGCCATTAATTAGCACATCAATGTGGATCATGTCCCAGCCAATCAAAACCAGACATGAGATAGCTGGATCTAAATGAAGGAAGACATGCAAGATTCAGTGTGCAAAACATATTCAAGGTACGGCTGATTAGGTGAAAAGTGGCCCAAGTTGCTGATTCCCCATCAGTGTGGCCAGAGCCCAGCTTGGAGGTATGGGGTGTGTGGATGGAATTGAGGGGTGGAAAGGGGTTTTAACCTCAAATGGTGGACATTTTTAATAAGGATTGATCCTGAAACAGTGATGACAGGAACAAAAATTTGTTCTCAGTGAATATAATTTTCAGCTAAAGGAGGAAGTATCTTTTTGATACTCAACAACTCTGTGAAAATATATTTAATAAAATGAAAAAAAATCCATTTCAATAAACATAATGCTGCTGCAAATGCACAAGGATATTTGGTAGCCGTTACTCTTAGCCAGGGAAAAACTACACTTACGCTTGTATGGAATTTTGGTCTTTAATGTTTTTGGTTTCTATCTTGAAAGCACTGTAGTTGAAACTTTAGACTTGGCCATTTGTGGCTCTCTTAAAACAGGTTTTTAACCTAGTTTGGGCCATCTATATTACATTTTGCATTTTTTTCCGTTTAAGTTAATGCTATATTTTTATTCTTAGCAAACAGCTCTTTTTGTAATAGAATCTCTTTATTCAGGGCAGAATACAATTAGAGGGAGTAGAAATATATAACTTCTTACAAGCTGCCATTGTATTTTCTTTATAGCCCTTACCACTATCTGTAAATGTTTAATTTTTATTTAAGTGATTCCCCACTCCCATCCCATGCAAGTTCCATTTGTCAGCCTGTGGTAGGGAGAACTTTGTGTTATTTAAGACTCTCTTTTGTGGCCTGGAGGAATGCCTCACCCTTTCTGGGCAAGCATTAATATTTGCTGCATTATAACTGAGTAGAGTAGTAATTCTTCTAAGGACACTTATTTGAAATGCAGTTATTGAACTCATTTGAATGTACAGTTTACCCTTGAACAGCACAGGTTTGAACTGCATAGTCCACTTACATGCAGATTTTTTTTCACTAAATACGTATCACAGTGCTACACCATCTGCAGTTGGTTGAATCGGAGGATGTGGAGGGCCAACTGTAAAGTTATATGCAGATTTCCAACTGTGCAGAGGGTTCAAGGTCAAATGTATATATTTTCAGCAGACACTGGTGTGATTTCAGTGCATAAAAATGTTCTTTTTGGTTCATCTTATTTCTCTTTCCTTGGTTACCTGTTAATCCAGTCCTGTCGTTTTTGTTGATGACAGGTGACTTTTGGGAAGCATAGATGCCTAAGACCCCGTCTTTTCAGCAGTAGTCTTATTTTTCTTATGCCTGTTATTAGGCCATGAGAAATGGCATCTGATGATTGTGATAATCAAGTGGTTAGCTTATTGGTTTGTCTGAGGTTTCTAGGGGAATTCAAGGACTTGGCAACGAATTTATGAGAATAAATCCTGCCCAATATAAAAACAACTGTTTGTTGTTAGTTAAGGGATGGATTCCTTACCACCCAACTGCCATATTAGGAGTAAGGGGCTCTGCCTCAGCGAGTGAGCACAGATTTCCTAGAAGTGAACTTGTCCTCAGTTTTGGGGACATGCCTTTGACCCAGTTAAATGCATTCTCTCCTTGTAACCATTCATTGAAGCTTCTCCATAGAGAACTGACTCTGCGAAACCCACACCTACTGGGGAGGCGGGGCAGGGACGATGTGCGGTAGAAGAGAAAAGCATGCGTTTTGGTCAGGCAGGGCTGGATTCTAGCGCTGGCTCAGTCATTTTGTGGTTTTGTGACTTTAGACAAGTTACTGATCCTCTTCAAGCCTCAGCTCCCCATCTCTAAAATCTGGATGTCCTTTTGCCTTGACCTAGTGTATAAGTACCCTTGGAGGCTCCCTGGTTTTATGTGTTCTTTTCCTGCCAGCTTTGGATTCAGGCTTCAGGTTGGACATGTGAACTGGTGAGTCAGTCAATGCTTTCCCATTATCTTCTAGGAGCTTCCTGTTTAACGGCTCACATTTTTTTTTTTTAATTTCTAAGCTTTTTTTAAAAAAGTTATTTATTTTCTTTATTTTTGGCTGTGTTGGGTCTTCGCTGCTGCAAGCGGGCTTTCTCTAGTTGCGGCGAGAGTGGGCTACTCTTCATTGCGGTGCGTTGGCTTTTGTTGTGGAGCACAGGCTCTAGGTGTGCAGGCTTCAGTAGTTGTGGCACGCGAGCTTCAGTAGTTGTGGCTCGCGGGCTGTAGAGCACAGGCTCAGTAGTTGTGGCGCACGGCCTTAGTTGCTCCGCAGCATGTGGGATCTTCCCGGACCAGGGCTCGAACACGTGTCCCCTGAATTGGCAGGTGGATTCTTAACCACTGTGCCACCAGGGAAGCCCTAACTGCTTACATTTAAAATCTTGGGACATTTTTTTTGTGTATGTTACTACCACAAAGGTAATTATCGTTCATTTGCAGCTCATCATCTCCCTTTTCCTGATTTGGAGAAAAGAGACAGAGCTTAAAAAACAAATGATGCTACTTTTCAGTTTTGCTTGAGGCCAGCTGTGGTCTTGGCACAGAGACCAGGGTCTCGAGGGTGTGTCTTGATGGATGGTTTGGGCCCTTCAGGGCCTGGGCAGATCTTGCCAGGAGTTTTCTGGAGTTTGGGAATCTGGAGTGAGAGTGTGTGTGTGTCCAGAAGGAAGGTGCTACTATTCCTTTCATGGAGTCAAAGGTCACTTTTTAACTTATTAGATCTTCCTGGATAGAATCTGTCCTTACATGGAACTCTTATGCAGCTTTTAGGTTGTATTATTTTTTTCCCCTGAAGATATCTGTTGGATATTCATAAATGCTGGCTCTAAGTGAGAATGTTCATTCATACATGAAACAGCTAAGAGTAAGACAAGCCTCACAGAATGTGGCAAGTGGGAAAAGCTCTGAAAGTGAAATGGGATCTCCTCTCCTAGCACAGTTTATATCTTGATTGTCTGGGTATGGGATTTAACTTTTAAGAATACTGCAAATGTAACATTTCATCTTTGGTCAGTCAGTACTGTTCTCCTGGCAGAAGCTTTTGTGATGGACTCATATGTGGCAGTGATTATTTAGTCTGGTGGCTGGTAGTATTTTATTTGAGGCATAAATTAGGAATTTGCCTCTAGAGGTCTTAGATGCTAACCATCTTCTGGTTAATCAGCCACCCAAAATTTAAATTGCAAATGTAGCTTTCCTTTTGCTCTTCTAATGAGCTAGAAACAGAGTTAGATTTAGATTTATACCTTTAAGGAAAGATGTGTTATACCTGTTTCAGTTGTCTTGTTGGTAAAGCTTTCCCAGGATGCTGTGTTTAGCTTTTTGCTCAATTATGTTAATTCTACCTCGTTTTATTGTTTCTCTAGACTTTGGAAGAATGGTCACTTATTTTTCTTTAAGCCGTAATGAACTGCCTTTGGTTATTTTGGGCTGCTTGGTTCATATAGCACTAATAGATTTGAAAGAAATCTGATGAAGCAGTAGTAGGCTGACGTATGCTCTTATGATTTGATTAACATGGTTCTATTTTAACATCTCTGGGGAAAAAAAAATCTATCAGTGGTTAAAATCTTTGTTCTCTCTTTTTTTTTTCTTCTCCTCTGGCAAGACACAGAATACAGCATGACTTGTTTTAATGCTGACTTCAGAAAAGCAGGAAATGCTTACTGAGTGGACAAAAAATGAGGTTTGGACAGTGATGTTATGTTTTACATTCTGTATTTAAGAGAAATTGTAACCGTAGTGTCTGCTTTGTGGCTAAAGAGAGAAAGAAGGAGGCAGGGAAGAGGGGTGGGGGATGGGGGGAGGGGGGAGAGACAGATTGAGAGAGATATTCAGAGAGAGAGAGACAGACAGACATACAGACTGACTGACCTGTATGATAAAAAAGGTTAAGTGCCAGGGAGCCTTTGGGTGTGACTTATGCTCCTCAAGCCTGTGTGATGCGTGGCTTGCTGCCGCCATCTCATTCATTGTCTCTGGCCAGGGACAGATCATTGGGCTGGTGTGTGTCAAAACTTTATTTTTATCTCTCCTTTATTGACAGTGAAAAGAGCAAGGTAGTCAGTCTGCTTCAGTATAATAAAATGCTTTCTTTTAAAATATCTCGGTGCCAAGATGAATACGGTTTGCTCAAATAATGACTTTTGCTCTTACTAAGAAAAATTGATATTGGGACACAGGAGATTTGCCTGGTTTCTGAGGTAACTTGGTAGATTATAATCTGGTTGCCATAGCAACACAGCAGCAGGGAAAATTACAGGAACTAAACATTTGAAGAGAGGTATTTTAATAGGATGTGTACAAGCCCTTTACCTATCATCTTTCTCCCTGAAGAAATGGGGTGGGGGTCAGGAATGGCCTCCTGTGAGCAGAGAGGGGAAGGCATAAATGGTTTTTGGAGGCTGGATGCCTCCAGGACAGCCATTCTTTGAATTGTGACCTAGTGTCAGTGACTGCTGAGGAACTGCTGCAGACACTTTTCATGCAACATGATAAGCAGATGGTGTGACAGAACCTGGAACATACTCCAATTCAGAAATCCCTTTTCTTGCCTGGGATTTTCCCTAATACTGGTGAATTGCACTTTTAGAACCAGCATTTAGGACACATTGTCTGACAGTTATGAGTATAGTGGAAGAGAGTATATAAATTTGGGATTGTCAAAGAATATCTGGGTCATGGTCTTAGTGTCCACTGATTTTTTTTTTTTCTGACTAAATAATTCTACAGGCATGTATTATAGACCCATCCCTACAGGCTTAACAAAGCAGGTGGTTTCTGCACTATTACAGTGATGTTAGAATTGGTTTAAGGACTTTTAAAAAAACATGGATAATTTTCTTTATTGGAGTGTTTGATTCCATTGTAGTCGAGTTGTGTTCTATGTGTATATAAAAATAAAGTAAAATCAAAAATATTTTCATGTTAGGAATGACTTTAAAAACTCAGTTTCAAGAAAGCAATTGGAATGTCTTAATCACTCCATAGAGATCTGAAAGGATTTCCTTTTGATTTCTTAAAATGACAAAGTGTGTTTACCTTGGGAAGAATTTGAATACTTAAGACTGAAAGATTATTGACACAGTTACTGTACAGGAAAAATAAATTGCCTTGAAATAACCGTTATATTTCAAGATAACAAGAAGCACTAGGGATGAAGCTTGTACTGCTTTTCCTTGAATGATCCTGTTTTCTCTAGTTAATGTATTTCCAGATTAAAAAAATTTTAATATCCCAGCAGTGTTTTTCCTGTGGTGAATTATTAATAGAAGCAAAATACATGGAAATTAAAGGTTTAGTTTTTAAAGATGAAATGGTTTTGATCTTAATAAATAGTTTTAAAATGCAGATAAATTATGGTCCATACAGTAAATAAAATTGACTTTCAAAGTTGCATATTCTGAAAGCTTAATATCCAAGTTAAAATAATTGTTGCAGTGGTTTTTCCCTATGTTTTATGACTTCATTCAGTCAGTAAATATATTTCTTTTTTTTCCCTTTTTTTTTGAACTTAATTTTATTTTTTTTTTATACAGCAGGTTCTTATTAGTCAACCATGTTATACACATCAGTGTTCACATGTCAATCCCAATCTCCCAATTCATACCACCACCTCCCCCGCCACTTTCCCCCCTTGGTGTCCATACATTTGTTCTCTACATCTGTGTCTCAATTTCTGCCCTGCAAACCGGTTCATCTGTACCATTTTCTAGGTTCCACATATATGCGCTAACATACGATATTTGTTTTTCTCTTTCTGACTTACTTCACTCTGTATGACAGTCTCTAGATCCATCCACGTCTCTACAAATGACCCAATTTTATTCCTTTTTATGGCTGAGTAATATTCCATTGCATATATATACCACATCTTCTTTATCCAGTCGTCTATTGATGGGCATTTAGGTTGTTTCCTTGACCTGGCTATTGTAAATAGTGCTGCAGTGAACGTTGGGGTGCATGTGTCCTTTTGAATTATGGTGTTCTCAGGGTATATGCCCAGTAGTGGGATTGCTGGGTCATATGGTAGTTCTATTTTTAGTTTTTTAAGGACCCTCCATACTGTTCTCCATAGTGGCTGTATCAAATTACATTCCCACCAACAGTGCAAGAGGGTTCCCTTTTCTCCACACTCTCTCCAGCATTTGTTGCTTGCAGATTTTCTTTTTTTTTTAACATCTTTATTGTAGTATAATTGCTTTACAGTGGTGTGCTAGTTTCTGCTTTATAACAAAGTGAATCAGCTATACATATACATATATCCCCATATCTCTTCCCTCCTGCATCTCCCTCCCTCCCACCCTGCCTATCCCACCCCTGTAGGTGGTCACAAAGCATGGAGCTGATCTCCCTGTGCTATGTGGCTGCTTCCCACTAGTTATCGGTTTTATATTTGGTAGTGTATACATGTACATGCCACTCTCTCACTTTGTCCCAGCATACTGTGTCCTCAAGTCCATTCTCTAGTAGGTCTGCGTCTTTATTCCCACCCTGCCCCTAGGTTTTTCATGACTTTTTTTTTTTTAGGTTCCATATATATGTGTTAGCATACGATATTTGTTTTTCTGACTTACTTCACTCTGTTTGACGGTCTCTAGGTCCATCCACCTCACGACAAATAACTCAATTTCGTTTCTTTTTATGGCTGAGTAATATTCCATTGTATATATGTGCCACATCTTCTTTATCCATTCATCCAATGATGGACACTTAGGTTGCTTCCATGTCCTGCTTATTGTAAATAGAGCTGTAGTGAACATTTTGGTACATGACTCTTTTTGAATTACGGTTTTCTCAGGGTATATGCCCAGTAGTGGGATTGCTGGGTTGTATGGTAGTTCTATTTTTAGCTTTTTTATGGAACCTCCATAGTGTTCTCCATAGTGACTGTATCAATTTACTTTCCCACCAACAGTGCAAGAGGATTCGCTTTTCTCCACACCCTCTCCAGCATTTATTGTTTGTAGACTTTTTGATGATTGCTGTTCTGACCCGTGTGAGCTGATATCTTATTGTAGTTTTGATTTGCATTTCTCTGATGATTAATGATGTTGAGCATCCTTTCATGTGTCTGTTGGCAATCTGTATATCTTCTTTGGAGAAATGTCTATTTAGGTCTTCTGCCCATTTTTGGATTGGGTTGTTTGTTTCTTAGATATTGAGCTGCTTGTAAATTTTGCAGATTATTCCTTTGTCAGTTGCTTCATTTGCAAATATTTTCTCCCATTCTGAGGGTTGTGTTTTCCTCTTGTTTATGTTTTCCTTTGCTGTGCAAAAACTTTTAAGTTTCATTAGATCCCATTTGTTTATTTTTGTTTTTATTTCCATTTCTCTAGGAGGTGAGTCAAAAAGGATCTTGTTGTGATTTATGTCATAGAGTGTTCTGCCTTGTTTTCCTCTAAGAATTTGATGGTGTCTGGCCTTACATTTAGGTTTTTAATCCATTTTGAGTTTATTTTTGTGTATGGTGTTAGGGAGTGTTCTAATTTCATTCTTTTACATGTAGCTGTCCACTTTTCCCAACACCACTTATTGAAGAGGCTGTCTTTTCTTCACTGTATATTCTTGCCTCCTTTGTCAAAGATAAGGTGACCATATGTGCATGGGTTTATCTCTGGGCTTTCTATCCTGTTCCATTGATCTATATTTCTGTTTCTGTGCCAGTACCATATTGTCTTGATTATTGTAGCTTTGTAGTATAGTCTGAAGTCACGGAGCCTGATTCCTCCAGCTCCGTTTTTCTTTCTCAAGATTGCTTTGGGTATTCAGGGTCTTTTGTGTTTCCATACAAATTATGAATTTTTTTTCTAGTTCTGTGAAAAATGTCAGTGGTAATTAGATAGGGATTACATTGAATCTGTAGATTGCTTTGGGTAGTAGAGTCATTTTCACAATGTTGATTCTTCCAATGCAAGAACAAGGTATATCTCTCCATCTATTTGTATCATTTTTCATCAGTGTCTTATAATTTTCTGCATACGGTCTTTTGTCTCCTTAAGTAGGTTTATTCCTAGATATTTTATTCTTTTTGTTAGCAGTGGTAAATGGGAGTGTTTTCTTAATTTCACTTTCAGATTTTTCATCATTAGTGTATAGGAATGCAAGAGATTTCTGTGCATTAATTTTGTATCCTGCTACTTTACCAAATTCATTGATTAGCTCTAGTAGTTGTCTGGTAGCATCTTTAGAATTCTCTATGTATAGTATCATGTCATCTGCAAACAGTGACAGCTTTACTTCTTTTCCAATTTGGATTCCTTTTACTTCTTTTTCTTCTCTGCTGTGGCTAAAACTTCCAAAACTATGTTGAATAAGAGTGGTGAGAGTGGGCAACCTTGTCTTGTTCCTGATCTTAGTGGAAATGGTATCAGTTTTTCACCACTGAGGACGAGGTTGGCTGTGGGTTTGTCATATATGGCCTTTATTATCTTGAGGAAAGTTCCCTCTATGTCTACTTTCTGGAGGATTTTTATCATAAATGGGTGTTGAATTTTGTCAAAAGCTTTCTCTGCATCTATTGAGATGATCATATGGTTTTTCTCCTTCAATTTGTTAATATGGTGTGTGAAATTGATTGATTTGCGTATATTGAGGAATACTTGCATTCCTGGGATAAACCCCACTTGATCATAGTGCATGATCCTTTTAATGTGCTGTTGGATTCTGTTTGCTAATATTTTTTTGAGGATTTTTGCATCTATGTTCATCAGTGATATTGGCCTGTCGTTTTCTTTCTTTGTGACATCTTTGTATGGTTTTGGTATCAGGGTGATGGTGGCCTCATAGAATGAGTTTGGGAGTGTTCCTCCCTCTTCTATATTTTGGAAGAGTTTGAGAAGGATAGGTATTATCTCTTCTATAATTGTTTGATAGAATTCGCCTGTGAAGCCATCTGGTCCTGGGCTTTTGTTTGTTGCAAGATTTTTAATCACAGTTTTATTTTCAGTGCTTGTGATTCGTCTGTTCATATTTTCTATTTCTTCCTGGTTCAGTCTCGGAAGGTTGTGCACTTCTAAGAATTTGTCCATTTCTTCCAGGTTGTCCATTTTATTAGCATATATTTGCTTGTAGTAACCTCTCATGATCCTTTGTATTTCTGCAGTGTCAGTTGTTGCTTCTCCTTTTTCATTTCTAATTCTGTTGATTTGAGTCTTCTCCCTTTTTTGCTTGATGAGTCTGGCTGTGGTTTATCAATTTTGTTTATCTTTTCAAAGAACAAGCTTTTAGTTTTATTGATCTTTGCTCTCGTTTCCTTCATTTGTTTTTCATTTATTTCTGATCTGATCTTTATGATTTCTTTCCTTCTGCTAACTTTGGGGTTTTTTTCTTCTTCTTTCTCTAATTGCTTTAGGTGTAAGGTTAGGTTGTTTATTTGAGGTGTTTCTTGTTTCTTAAGGTAGGGATTGTAGTGCTATAAACTTCCCTCTTGGGACTGCTTTTGCTGCATCCCATATGTTTGGGTTCGTTGTGTTTTCATTGTCATTTGTTTCTAGGTATTTTTTGATTTCCTCTTTGATTTCTTCAGTGATCTCTTGGTTATTAAGTAGCGTTGTTTAGCCTCCATGTGTTTGTATTTCTTACAGACTTTTTCCTGTAATTGATACCTAGACTTATAGCATTGTGGTCAGAAAAGATACTTGATAGGATTTCAGTTTTCTTAAATTTACCAAGGCTTGATTTGTGACCCAAGAGGTGATCTATCCTGGAGAATGTTCCATGAGCACTTGAGAAGAATGTGTATTCTGTTGATTTTGGATGGAATGTCCTATAAATATCAGTGAAGTCCATCTTGTTTAATGTATCACTTAAAGCTTGTGTTTCTTTATTTATTTTCATTTTGGATGATCTGTCCATTGGTGAAAGTGGGGTGTTAAAGTCCCCTACTATGATTGTGTTACTGTTGATTTCCCCTTTTATGGCTGTTAGTATTTGCCTTATGTATTGAGGTGCTCCTATGTTGGGTGCATAAATACTTAAAATTGTTATATCTTCTTCTTGGATTGATCCCTTGATCATTATGTAGTGTCCTTCTTTGTCTCTTGTAATAGTCTTTATTTTAAAGTCTATTTTCTCTGATACGAGAATTGCTACTCCAGCTTTCTTTTGATTTCCATTTGCATGGAATATCTTTTTCCATCCCCTCACTTTCTGTCTGTATGTGTCCCTAGGTCTGAAGTGGGTCTCTTGTAGAAAGGATATATATGGGTCTTGTTTTTGTATCCATTCAGCCAATCTATGTCTTTTGGTTGGAGCATTTAATCCATTTATATTTAACGTAGTTATCAATATGTATGTTCCTGTTACTATTTTCTTAATTGTTTTGGGTTTAGTATTGTAGGTCTTTTCCTTCTTTTGTGTTTCCTGCCTAGAGAAGTTCCTTTAGCATTTCTTGTAAAGCTGGTTTGATGGTGCTCAGTTCTCTTAGTTTTTTTTTTGTCTGTAACGGTTTTAATTTCTCCATCAAATCTGAATGAGATCTTTGCTGGGTAGAGTAATCTTGGTTGTAGGTTTTTCTCTTTCATCACTTTAAATATGTCCTGCCACTCCCTTCTGGCTTGCAGAGTTTCTGCTGAAAGATCAGCTGTTAACCTTATGGGGATTCCCTTGTGTGTTATTTGTTGTTTTTCCCTTGCTGCTTTTAATATTTATTCTTTGTATTTAATTTTTGATAGTTTGATTAATATGTGTCTTGGCGTGTTTCTCCTTGGATTTAATCCTGTGTGGAACTCTCTGTGCTTCCGGGACTTGATTAACTATTTCCTTTCCCATATTAGGGAAGTTTTCAGCTATAATCTCTTCAAATATTTTCTCAGTCCCTTTCTTTTTCTCTTCTTCTTCTGGGACCCCTATAATTCGAATGTTGCGTTCAATGTTGTCCCAGAGTTCTATGAGACTGTCCTTAATTCTTTTCATTCTTTTTTCTTTATTCTGCTCTGCAGTAGTTATTTCCACTATTTTGTCTTCCAGGTCACTTATCCGTTCTTCTGCCTAAGTTATTCTGCTATTGATCCCTTCTAGAGAATTTTAAATTTCATTTATTGTGTTGTTTATCACTGTTTGTTTGCTCTTTAGTTCTTCTAGGTCCTTGTTAAACGTTTCTTGTATTTTCTCTATTCTATTTCTAAGATTTTGGATCATCCTTACTATCATTATTCTGTATTCTTTTTCAGGTAGACTGCCTACTTCCTCTTCATTTGTTAGGTCTGGTGGGTTTTTGCCTTGCTCCTTCATCTGCAGTTTCTCTTTCTTCTCATTTTGTTTAACTTACTGTGTTTGGGGTCTCCTTTTCGCAGGTTGCAGGTTCGTAGTTTCCGTTGTTTTTGGTGTGTGTCCCTAGTGGGTAAGGTTGGTTCAGTGGGTTGTGTAGGCTTCCTGGTGGAGGGGACTAGTGCCTGTGTTCTGGTAGATGAGGCTGGATCTTGTCTTTCTGGTGGGCAGGTCCACGTCTGGTGGTGTGTTTTGGGGTGTCTGTGGCCTTATTATTATCTTAGGCAGCCTCTGTGCTACTGGATGGGGTTGTGTTCCTGTCTTGCTAGTTGTCTGGCATAAGGTGTCCAGCACTGTAGCTTGCTGGTCGTTGAGTGGAGCTGGGTCTTGATGTTGAGATGGAGATCTCTGGGAGATTTTTGCTGTTTGATATTACGTGGAGCTGGGAGGTCTCTTGTGAACCAATGTCCTGAACTTGGCTCTGCCATCTCAGTGGCACAGCCCTGACGCCTGGCTGGAGCACCAAGAGCCTGTCCTCCACACGGCTCAGAATAAAAGGGAGAAAAGAAAGAAAGAAAGGAAAGGAAGGAAGGAAGGAGGGAGGGAGGAGGGGGAAGATAAAACGAAATAAAATAAAAGAGTAAAGTAAAATTAAAAATTTATTTAAAAAAAAGTAATTATTAAGAAAAAAAGTTTTAAAGTAATTAAAAAAAAATAACGGACAGACAGAGCCCTAGGATAAATGGTAAAAGTGAAGGTATACCGGGAAAATCACACACAGAAGCATACATATACACAGTCACAAGAAGAGAAAAAGGGAAAAATATATATATATACTGTTGCTCCCGAAGTCCACCTCCTCAATTTGGGATGATTCGTTGTCTATTCAGGTATTCCGCAGATGCAGGGTACATCACGTTGATTGTGGAGATTTAATCCACTGCTCCTGAGGCTGCTGGGAGAGATTTCCCTTTCTCTTCTTTGTTCGCACAGCTCCTGGGGTTCAGGTTTGGATTTGGACACGCCTCTGCATATAGGTCGCCAGAGGGCGTCTGTTCTTCCCTCAGACAGGACGGGGTTAAAGGAGCAGCTGATTCGGAGGCTGTGGCTCACTCAGGCCGGGGGGAGGGAGGGGTTCGGATGCGGGCGAGCCTGCGGCGGCAGAGGCCATCTTGACGTTGCACCAGCCTGAGGCGCGCCGTGCGTTCTCCTGGGGAAGTTGTCCCTGGATCCCGGGACCCTGGCAGTGGCAGGCTGCACAGGCGCCCAGGAGGGGAGGTGTGGATAGTGACCTGTGCTTGCAGACAGGCTTCTTGGTGGCTGCAGCAGCAGCCTTAGCATCTCGTGCCTGTCTCTGGGTTCCACGCTGATAGCCACGGCTTGCACCCGTCTCTGGAGCTCCTTTAAGCAGCGGTCTTAATCCCTTCTCATCGCGCACCAGGAAACAAAGAGGGAAGAAAAAGTCTCTTGCCTCTTTGGCAGCTCCAGACCTTTTCCCGGACTCCCTCCCGGCTAGCCGTGGTGCACTGACCCCCTGAAGGCTGTGTTCACACCGCCAACCCCAGTCCTCTCCCTGCGCTCCCACCAAAGCCCGAGCCTCAGCTCGCAGCCCCGCCTGCTCCGGCGGGTGAGTAGGCAAGCCTCTCGGGCTGGTGAGTGCCGGTCGGCCCTGATCCTCTGTGCGGGAATCTCTCCGCTTTGCCCTCCGCACTCCTTTGCTGTGCTCTCCTCCGTGGCTCCGAAGCTCCCTGCCTCCACTACCCACAGTCTCCACCCACAAAGGGGCTTCCTAGTGTGTGGAAACCTTTCCTCCTTCACAGCTTACCCACTGGTGCAAGTCCCGTCCCTATTTTTTTGTCTCTTTTTTTTCTTTTTTCTTTTGCTCTACCCAGGTATGGGGGGGAGTTTCTTGCCTTTTGGGAGGTCTAAGGTCTTCTGCCAGCGTTCAGTAGGTGTTCTGTAGGAGTTGTTCCGCATGCAGATGAATTACTGATGTATTTGTGGGGAGGAAGGTGATCTCAGCGTCTTACTCTTCTGCCATCTTGAACCTCCTCCCCTGCTTGTAGATTTTTTGATGATGCCTATTCTAACTGGTGTGAGGTGATACCTCACTGTAGTTTTGATTTTCATTTCTCTAATACTTAGTGATGTTGAGCAGCTTTTCATGTGCTTCTTGGCCATCTGTACGTCTTCTTTGGAGAAATGTCTGTTTAGGTCTTCTGTCCATTTTTGGATTGGGTTGTTTCTTTAATATTGAGTGCAAGAGGTGTTTATATATTTTGGAGATTAATCGTTTGTCCGTTGATTGGTTTGCAAATATTTTCTCCCATTCTAAGGGTTGTCTTTTCGTCTTGTTTATAGTTTCCTTTGCTGTGCAAAAGCTTTGAAGTTTCATTAAGTCCCATTTGTTTCTTTTTATTTCCATTACTCTAGGAGGTGGATCAAAAAATATCTTGCTGTGATTTATGTCAAAGAGTGTTCTTCTTACGTTTTCCTCTAAGAGTTTTATAGTGTCTGGTCTTACATTTAGGTCTATAATCAATTTTAACTTTATTTTTGTGTATGCTGTTAGGGAGTGTTCTAACTTCATTCTTTTACATGTAGCTGTCCAGTTTTCCCAGCACCACTTATTGAAGAGACCTACTGTTCTCCATTGTATATCCTTGCCTCCTTTGTCATAGATTAGTTGACCATAGGTACGTGGGTGTATCTCTGGGCTTTCTATCTTGTTCCATTTATCTGTGTTTCTGTTTATGTTCCAGTACCATATTGTCTTGATTACTGTAGCTTTGTAGTATAGTCTGAAGTCAGGGAGTCTGATTCCTCTAGCTCCTTTTTTTTTCCTCAAGACTGCTTTGGCTATTTGGGGTCTTTTGTGTCTCCATACAAATTTTAAGATTTTTTGTTCTAGTTCTGTAAAAAATGCAATTGGTGATTCGACACGGATTGAATTGAATCTGTAGATTGCTTTGGGTAGTATAGTCATTTTCACAGTATTGATTCTTCCAATCCAATAACATGGTGTATCTCTCCATCTGTTTCATCTTTAATTTCTTTCATCAGGGTCTTATAGTTTTCTGCATACAGGTCTTTTGTCTCCCTAGGTATGTTTATTCCTAGGTATTTTATTCTTTTTGTTGCAATGGTAAACGGAGATGTTTCCTTAATTTCTCTTTCAGATTTTTCATCATTAGTGTATAGGAATGCAAGAGATTTCTGTGCATTAATTTTGTATCCTGCAACTTTACCAAATTCATTGATTAGCTCTAGTAGTTTTCTGGTGGCAGCTTTAGGATTCTATGTATAGTATCATGTCATCTGCAAACAGTGACAGTTTGACTTCTTTTTTTCCAATTTGTATTCCTTTTATTTCTTTTTCTTCTCTGATATCTGTGGCTAGGACCTCCAAAACTATGTTGAATACGAGTGGTGAGAGTGGACATCTTTGTCTTGTTCTTGATCTTAGAGGAAATGCTTTCAGTTTTTCACCATTGAGAATGATGTTGGCTGTGGGTTTGTCGTATATGGCCTTTATTATGTTGAGGTAGGTTTCCTCTGTGCCCAATTTCTGGAGATTTTTTTTATCATAAATTGGTGTTGAATTTTGTCGAAAGCTTTTTCTGCATCTATTGAGATGATCATATGGTTTTTATTCTTCAGTTTGTTAATATGGTGTATCACATTGATTGATTGGCATATATTGAAGAATCCTTGCATCCCTGGGATAAATCCCATTTGATCATGGTGTATGATCCTTTTAATGTGTCGTTGGATTCTGTTTGCTAGTATTTTGTTGAGGAATTTTGCATCTATATTCATCAGTGATATTGGTCTGTAATTTTCTTTTTTTGTAGTATCTTTGTCTGGTTTTGGTATCAGGGTGATGGTGGCCTCATAGAATGAGTTTGGGAGTGTTCCTTCCTCTCTGATTTTTTGGAAGAGTTTGAGAAGGATGGTGTTAGCTCTTCTCTAAATGTTTGATAGCATTCACCTGTGAAGTCATCTGGTCCTGGACTTTTGTTTGTTGGAAGATTTTTAATCACAGTTTTATTTTCATTACTTGTGATTGGTCTGTTCATATTTTCTATTTCTTCCTGGTTCAGTCTTGTGAGGTTATATACCTTTCTAAGAATTTGTCCATTTCTTCCAGGTTGTCCATTTTACTGGCATAGAGTTGCTTGTAGTCTCTCAGGATGCTTTGTATTTCTGTGGTGTCTGTTGTAACTTCTCCTTTTTCATTTCTAATTTTATTGATTTGAGTCTTCTCCTCCTTTTTCTTGATGAGTCTGGCTAAAGGTTTATCAATTTTGTTTATCTTCTTAAAGAACCAGCTTTTAGTTTTATTAATCTTTGCTATTGTTTTCTTTGTTTCCATTTCATTTATTTCTGCTCTGATCTTTATGATTTCTTTTCTTCTGCTAACTTGTGGTTTTGTTTGTTTTTCTTTCTCTAGTTCTTTTAGGTGAAAGTTTAGATTGTTTATTTGAGATGTTTGTTGTTTCTTGAGGTAGGATTGTATTGCTATAAACTTCCCTCTTAGAACTGCTTTTGCTGCATCCCATACCTTTTGGATCATCGTGTTTTCATTGTCATTTGTCTCTAAGTATTTTTTGATTTCCTCTTTGATTTCTTCAGGGATCGCTTGGTTATTTAGTAACATGTTGTTTAGCCTCTGTGTCTTTGTGTTTTTTCCCATTTCTTTTCCCTGTAATTGATTTCTAATCTCATAGTGTTGTGGTCAGAAAAGATGCTTGATATGATTTCAGTTTTCTTAACTTTACTGAGGCTTGATTTGTGACCCAAGATGTGATCTGTCCTGGAGAATGTTCCATGCGCAGTTGAGAAGAAGGTGTAATCTGCTGTTTTTGGATGGAATGTCCTATAAATATCAATTAAATCTATCTGGCCTACTGTGTTATTTAAAGCTTTTGTTTCCTTATTAATTTTCTGTCTGGATGGTCTGTCCATTGGTGTAAGTGAGGTGTTAAAGTCCTCCACTATTGTGTTACTGTCGATTTCCTCTTTTATAGCTGTTAGCAGTTGCATTATGTATTGAGGTGCTCCTATGTTGGGTGCATATATTTATAATTGTTATATCTTCTTCTTGGACTGATCCGTTGATCATTTTGTAGTGTCCTTCCTTGTCTCATGTAACATTCTTTATTTTAAAGTCTTTTTTATCTTTTACAAGTATTGCTGCTCCAGCTTTCTTTTGATTTGCATTTGTATGGAATATCTTTTTCCATCCCCTCAGTTTCAGTCTGTATGTGTCCCTAGGTCTGAAGTGGATCTCTTGTAGACAGCATATATATGGGTCTTGTTTTTGTATCCATTTAGCAAGCCTGTGTCTTTTGGTTGGAGCATTTAATCCATTCACGTTTAAGGTTATTATTGATATGTATGTTCCTATTACCATTTTCTTAATCGTTTTGGGTTTGTTTTTGTAGGTTCCTTTCTTCTCTTGTGTTTCCCATTTAGATAAGTTCATTTAGCATTTGTTGTAGATCTGGTTTGGTGGTGCTGAATTCTCTTAGCTTTTGCTTGTCTGTAAAGCTTTTGATTTCTTCATCAAATCTGAATGAGATCCTTGCAGGGTAGAGTAATCTTGGTTGTAGGTTTTTCCGTTTTATCACTTTAAGTATATCATGCCACTCCCTTCTGGCTTGTAGAGTTTCTGCTGAGAAATCAGCTGTTAACCTTATGGGAGTTCCCTTGTATGTTATTTGTCGTTTTTCTCTTGCTGCTTTCAGTAATTTTTCTTTGTCTTTAATTTTTGCCAATTTCATTACTATGCGTCTCGCCGTGTTTCTCCTTGGGTTTATCCTGTATGGGACTCTCTGTGCTTCCTGGACTTGGATGGCTCTTTCCTTTCCCATGTTAGGCAAGTTTTCGACTATAATCTCTTCAGATATTTTCTCGGGTTCTTTCTGTCTCTCTTCTCCTTTTTGGACCCCTATAACGCGAATGTTCTTGCATTTAATGTTGTCCCAGTGGTCTCTTAGGCTGTCTTCATTTCTTTTCATTCTTTTTTCTTTATTCTCTTTTGCAGCAGTGAATTCCATCATTCTGTTTTCCAGGTCACTTATCCGTTCTTCTGCCTCAGTTTTTCTGCTATTGATTCCTTTTAGTGTATTTTTCATTTCAAATCTTGTATTGTTCATCTCTGTTTGTTTATTCTTTAATTCTTCTAGGTCTTTGTTAAACATTTTTTGCATCTTCTTGATATTTGCCTCCATTCTTTTTCCGAGGTCCTGGATCATCTTCACTATCATTATTTTGAATTCTTTTTCTGGAAGGTTGCCTATCTCCACTTCATTTAGTTGCTTTTGTGGGGTTTTGTCTTGTTCCTTCATCTGGTACATAGCCTTCTGCGTTTTCATCTTGTCTGTCTTTCTTTGAATGTGCTTTTTGTTCCTCAGGCTGCCGGATTGTAGTTCTTGCTTCTGCTGTCTGCCCTCTGGTGGATGAGGCTATCTAAGAGGCTTGTGCAATTTTCCTGATGGGAGGGACTGGTGGTGGAAATAGCTGGGTGTTGCTCTGGTGGGCAGAGCCCAGTAAAACTTTAATTCACTTGCCTGCTGATGGGTGGGGCTGTGTCCTCTCCCTGTTGGTTGGTTGGTCTGAGAAGACCCAACACTGGAG
Organism: Grampus griseus; assembly: GCF_964374135.1. NCBI lineage: Eukaryota > Metazoa > Chordata > Mammalia > Artiodactyla > Delphinidae > Grampus > Grampus griseus. The sequence continues at coordinate 49,653,931 of NC_138998.1, forward strand.
CCTACCCCGGCTTTTTGGTGGGGCTAATGGCAGACTGTGTGAGGGCTCATGCCAAGGAGTACCTCCCAGAAGTTCTGCTGCCAGTGTCCTTGTCCTCATGGAGAGACAGAGCCACCCCCCGCCTCTGCAGGAGACCCCCCAATACTAGCAGGTAGGTCTGGTTCAGTCTCCTGTGGGGCCACTGCTCCTTCCCCTGGGTCCCTAAGCACACACTACTTTGTGTGTGCCCTCCAAGAGTGGAGTCTCTGTTTCCCCCAGTCCTGTCGAAGTCTTGCAGTCAAATCCCCCTAGCCTTTAAAGTCTGATTTTCTAGGAATTCCTTCTCCCGTTGCCAGACCCCCAGGTTCGGAAGCCTGACGTGGGGCTCAGAACCTTCATTCCAGTGGGTGGACTTGTGTGGAATAAGTGTTCTCCAGTTTGTGGGTCACCCACCCAGCAGTTATTGGATTTGATTTTAATATGAATGTGCCCCTCATACCATCTCAGTATGGCTTTTCCTTTGTCTTTGGATGTGGGGTATCTCTTTTGGTGTGTTCCAGTGTCTTCCTGTCGATGATTGTTCAGCTGTTAGTTGTGATTCCAGTGTTCTCACAAGAGGGAGTGAGAGCACGTCCTTCTATTCTGCCATCTTGAACCAATCTGTCCAGTAAATATATTTCTTGAGCACTTATTCTGTGTCAGATCTTGCCCTTACAGAGCCTAGATTAAAGGAGAGTCAGACACAAAAATAATTCCTTAGTTAATTAATTGCAATTGTAAATTTTAGGAAGGAGTAGAGTTTTGTTTGTTTGTTTTTTGAGGACACATATTACAAGACCTGGCCTGTCCTGAGAGTCAAATACCACTTCTTAATCTGGCAAGGATGAATGGGCGTTAGCTGGTTGAGGAAGGAATAAGGTGGGCAGAGATGAAGGAGTGCAGAGAGAGCATTGCAGACAGAGAGAACAGTATGCTTGATGGTTTTGAGGCAGGGAGGAACAAAGCTTGCTCTAAGAACTATAAGATGAATGTGACACTGACATCCTTCCAGTTTCTAGAAATATACAGTCATTATTTTAATAGTGTTAATGTTGCACATGTTAATTTTTTTTAAATTTCAATAGGTAAAATTTAATACTTATTCATGATTTTTTAAATACATGTATGTTTTGATGAGGATTATTAAAACACGCACAAACACACACAAACACACACACCTAGCATCACACTTAATGGTAAAACTGATGCTTTCCTGCTGACAGGCATGGTCACAATGGTCATGAACAAGAGAAGAATGTCTTCTATTCAACATTGTCCTTGAGATCTTAATCAGGTTTTTTTTTAATTTATTTATTTTTGGCTGCGTTGGGTCTTTGTTGCTGCGCGCAGGCTTTCGATAGTTGCGGCGAGCAGGGGCTACTCTTTGTTGCGGTGCACAGGCTTCTCATTGCGGCGGCTTCTCTTGTTGCGGAGCATGAGCTGTAGGCGTGTGGGCTTCAGTAGTTGTGGCTCACGGGCTCTAGAGCGCAGGCTCAGTAGTTGTGGCACACGGGCTTAGTTGCTCCGCAAAATGTAGGGTCTTCCCAGACCAGGGCTCGAACCTATGTCCCCTGCACTGGCAGGCGGATTCTTAACGACTGCGCCACCAGGGAAGTCCCTCTTTGGGAGAGGTACTGAATAGGAGGGGCAAGGGTCTTGTACGGTGCTGAGAATAATTTATATTTGATTGTGTTGTGAGTATATGAATGTATACGTTTCTATAAGTTCTTCAAGCTCCATTCTTCTGATCTGTGGACTTTATTTATATGCACGTTATACCTGCTAGTGTTGGAGGGTCTCCTGCAGAGGCAGGGGTGGCTGTGTCTCACTGTGAGGACAAGGACGCTGGCCTCAGAAGTTCTGGGAAGTATTTATTCCTTGGCATGAGCCCTCCCAGACTCCGCCATTAGCCCCACCAAAGAACCCAGGTAGCACACCTGGTAATTTTTAACTACAGTTTTTTAAGCTTTGTTATGTCCTTTAATTTATATTTATATATAAATTAGTGATTTTTTTTTTTTTTTACTTTTGTTATCTAAAGGAACTAAATGAGATTAGAACTTAAAACTGAGGTTCTTAAAAGAACATACTTTGCCATGGCATCCGTGGTTTAGTCTTTCGGAAGTTGTCTTCTGATAACTAAATATCTATGTTATATGACTAAAACACTGACATTTAGGTAATAGATTCAAAAATTTGTGTGTGTGATGGGTCTTATTTGTAATATTTATTTTATACTGTTCATTGTTATTTCCAGGTTCTATACACGCTTTTTTTTTCCCCAAAAAACATTTTTCTTATAAATTGCTTTCTATTGTTACACAGTAGAGTCAGGTCAGTAATAGATACTTGGGAATGGTATGCAACAGTGTTAGGTCAGAAACTCATTTCTCTTTCAATTTTCCTTTGTAAGTTATAGTTCCTGGTTCTTTTTCTTCTTTAATTGTTGTTTCTGGTTTAGTGAAAGAAAAAAAGGAATTGTCTGAAAGAAAAGGTATCTTAACATTGGTTTTTTTTTTATTTTTTTTTTAGTTATATAGCATAAGCAACACAGGAGAATTCACTTAGCTAAATTCAAATGCATGAACTTACCCCCCTCAAATTTGAACCATATCTAAGATATAGCCTAAGTTTTGTGTTTATACAAGATTCTGTGCCACATACTTCTTATCTAGTACATAAATTTAGGTACTGAAACCGTTGAAGAGTATTAAATTGAAATTACTGTGTTATTTTGGCAGGTTATTCTCGTTCAAGTTAATCCAGGAGAGACTTTTACAATAAGAGCGGAGGATGGAACGCTTCAGTGCATTCAAGGTAAGGAAGTTCTTTGTAAGCCTTCTAATCAAAGAAGTTTTCCTTTATTTATTATTTTATAGAAGTAGAGTTTATCTCTGAGTCTGCATGTGATTTTCTAGAAGTAAAATTTATCTTGGATTTTTGGGGTTTTTTTGTTTTTGCTTTTATTAGGGGCTCCTTAGTGCTGATGTGGGCCTGTGATATATAAGTGACAAAGTTAAATATCTTGAGTATTCTATTGACTTTTAAGTGAATTAAATAAACTTGGGAAAGCTTGCATTGTTTTCATGTATTATGGAACTTGGTAGTCCTGAAAAATGCAGAGATTTTTAAGAGAGCTTAAAATTCCAGATGAGAACAGCAAGTACTTTTTCAAATTAGGTAAAAGTTTCAAATACATATTGTGATGCTATCCAAATGATTTTTTTAGGGGTAAAAATATGTATTAAATATCTGTTATTTATTACTGAGTAACAAATTACTTAAATTTAGTAGCTTAAAACAGTTCTTGTCTACAGTTTCTGTGGGTCAGGAATTTAGGCACAGCTTAGCTGTGTCCTATGGCTCTGGGCCTCTCGAAATGCTAAAATCCAGGTGTGGGCTAGATAGAGCTGCAGTCACTGTAAGGCATGTCAGAGTGTCAGTCTGTTTCCAGGCTCGCCTGAGTGGTTGTTGGCAGGATTTAGGTTTTTTTTGTGGGCTAGTGGCAGGCGGCTTCCCTCTGTTCCTTGCTAAGTGGCCTCTCCATGGGGATGCTTACATTATGGCGGCTTCATCGGAGCAGGGACTAAAGGGCAAGAGGGAGTGGTATGTCCAGCCCACTCCAGAAAGGGGATTACACAGAGTATGAATACCAGCAGCCAACTTTTAGAAAGCGGCCCACCACCGTCCACCCTCGGCCCTGAGTAATTCATGTCTCTCCCGTATGCAAGATACGCCCTCCTAAGATCTCCAAAACTCTTATTCCAGTACAACATCAGCTCAGAGTCCAGAGTCTTGTTACCTAAATAAGCTCCAGGAGTAGGTGAGGCTCCTTGGGTGTAGTTCTTTAAGTACCGCTCCTAGGGCATTTCAGTTAATTTCTAGTTTGTGTAATACCGGTGCCTCTTCTCTGTAGTTCACTAAGGAAAGAAAGACGCTTAGGTACTCTGATCCCTATGGGGTTCTGTGTAGGAAGATCAATCCAGATATGGAGTTAGTGTACAAATACTGCTGTGGTGGAGGGCACTGTGTGACAGCTCTTTTTGGCAGTGATTGGGATTATGGGGCAAATGGTAAATTGGCCTGTAATTGAGTTCAATACTAGGTTATTGATTAGACTGGAATCTGACCAGAGGTCTTACTTTAATACTTGGGCTTGCTCACCAATATATAAAGAAAATGAAGGGAAATGCCCTTTAGTTTTAGTTTTCCATAATGAGCTGCATGGAAAAAGTTGATCTTCGTATTGTTTTGCATAATAGCAGAGTGTGCTGCTGTGTCGTTTCATTACTTGTTTTTGTAACTATAAGAACAAAAATTTAGGAAAACAATTAAAACTCATTAGGCTAGAATCCTAGTGAGTTTTAATTGCAGTTAATCTGAAATGATTTAACCATTTTATTAATGGTTTTTTTCTGATCGCATTCATTGTGTCCCTGAAATTGATCTTGGTGTTCTAAACCATTTAAAAACCAAACCTAGTCTTCAGTGATAGATCACACAAAGGAACTTCAGGTAAAAGAAGAGAGAAAAATATTTTAAAATAGTATGGGTTACAGAATCTTCTACCTACTTGTAGAACTGTAACAGATATTATCAACAAATAAAACCCCAAGATTCACTCTGTATCTTAAAAAAAAAAAATCACACTAGTAAAACTAGATGAAAAGTTATTTTACCTACATAGAATGAAGCTGGTGTTTCCAGTTCAGTAAGAAAATAGGTGAGCTTCTGGTCATGGTAACATTGGAAGCTTATGCTTTGGCTAGAAGACTGTGTCCCTCTACAGCTGAGTATGTGTAATAGAGTCTATAAAAGCACATTGCTGAATGGATCAACATATATAAAATCCACTTTTTCATGCCACCTGCTTTTACTTTTGGTGTCTGAAGAGTGTGTGTGTGTGTGTGTTCATCTAGTTAGCCTCTTCCTCACTTTTTGTGGGTCCAATTCGTAACTGGCATTCTCTGCAGGGAATTTAGCAAGTATATTGCTCTGTCCACAATGGAAGCTTTGTATTTATTCATGATGGTACTTGGAGATAAGTGACACTAACACCCCTTTCAGTGATTTAAAAAAATGCCATTCACTAAAGAGGAATTGTAGAGCCGTTTATCTTTGGCTTACTGAGCCTTCCTATTCTTTGTTCTCTTCTGAACACCCAGGTACTGTGGTTATCTTTATTTGGACATGTTGGTACCTGGCCCAACTAATTGAAATGACACAGGACAGGATGAGGGTGACCTGGAACCCCAAGTGGTTTGCTAGGGCTTGGGAGGCCCTGGGACAACAGGATCAACTGCAGGAACTGGAAGGAACCCCAGTCCAGACCCATTGTTGGCCACTCATGCATAACTGGCAGCCACTCAGCCCAGGTGCTCTCATTCCCCCCTTCACGTGAGTTCCAGTGTGAGTTAATGAATGCTTCACTCCAGGTAGGCAGAGCATATCAACATAGAATGTGGGAATAGGCAATATGTTTATAAATTCCAACACAAGTTGTTATTATCCTTTCACTGTGATTAACATCCCTATCATTGCTAATATTTATTCAACTCTTAGCCTTATGCATTCTCTCATTGAATGGGTATGACAGATACACATGAGGAAGCTGAGACCTGTAGAGGCTAATTCACACATCTAAAGTCATATAGTGCAGCTACATATAAAAGAATGAAATTAGCACACTCCCTAACACCATACACAAAAATAAACTCAGAATGGATTAAGGACCTAAATGTAAGGCCAGACACTATAAACTCTTAGAGGAAAACATAGGCCGAACACTCTATGACGTAAATCACAGCAAGATCCTTTTTAACCCACCTCCTAGAGAAATGGAAATAAAAACAAAAATAAACAAATGGGACCTAATGAAACTTAAAAGCTTTTGCACAGCAAAGGAAACCATAAACAAGATGAAAAGACAACCCTCAGAATGGGAGAAAATATTTGCAAATGAAGCAACTGACAAAGGATTAATCTCCAAAATTTACAAGCAGCTCATGCAGCTCAATATCAAAAAAACAAAAAACCCAATCCAAAGATGGGCAGAAGACCTAAATAGACATTTCTCCAAAGAAGATATACAGAGTGCCAACAAACACATGAAAGGATGCTCAACATCACTAATCGCTAGAGAAATGCAAATCAAAACTACAATGAGGTATCACCTCACACTGGTCAGAATGGCCATCACCAAAAAATCTACAAACAATAAGTGCTGGAGAGGGTGTGGAGAAAAGGGAACCAACCCTCTTGCACTGTTGGTGGGAATGTAAATTGATACAGCCACTATGTAGAACAGTATGGAGGTTCCTTAAAAAACTAAAAGTAGAATTACCATATGACCCAGCAATCCCACTGTTGGGCATATACCTGGAGAAAAGCATAATTCAAAAGAGTCATGTACCACAGTGTTCGTTGCAGCTCTATTTACAATAGCCAGGACATGGAAGCAACCTAAGTGTCCATTGACAGATGAATGGGTAAAGAAGATGTGGCACATATATACAATGGAATATTACTCAGCCATAAAAAGAAATGAAATTGAGTAATTTGTAGTGAGGTGGATGGACCTAGAGTCTGTCATGCAGAGTGAAGTAAGTCAGAAAGAAAAAAACAAATACCGTATGCTAACATATATATGGAATCTAAAAAAATAAATGGTTATGAAGAACCTGGGAGCAGGACAGGAATAAAGACGCAGACGTACAGAATGGACTCCAGGACATGGGGAGGGGGAAGGGTAAGCTGGGACAAAGTGAGAGAGTGGCATGGACATATATACAACTACCAAATGTAAAATAGATAGCTAGTGGGAAGCAGCCACATAGCACAGGGAGATCAGCTCCATGCTCTGTGACCACCTAGAGGGGTGAGATTGGAAGGGTGGGAGGGAGATGCAAGAGGGAGGAGATATGGGGATATATGTAAATGTATAGCTGATTCACTTTGTTATAAAGCTGAAACTAACACACCATTGTAAAGCAATTATACGCCAATAAAGATGTTAAAAAAAAATAATAAAGTCATCTAGTGAGAAACAGCAGAGCTCTTTATTGCCTTGCTCCGTGGCTTTACGTCAGGGAATCATGAACTCAAATCGACTCCATTTTCTTGGGCACGTGACAAGAGCAAGATGGGTTCCTATTCCTGGAGTAACAGGATTCTGGGAAGGATGCTAGGTGAGTACTCAGGTGACCAGAATGAGATAGAGATGGTTTGCAGAGCAAAAGTGGATGGTGGAGACTGGGTCTTTGGAATAAGACAGGTACCCTGTTAACAGAAGTGGGAGCAGGATAGTTCGATACAGGGAGTATTGATTTAGAAGTCCTTAAATTATCTCTGTCCAGAGTCAGGATTGGGCCCAGAGTTGGGCTGAGCTTCTAGGTGGGGCTTCCAGCTTCAGTTGCTGGAAGAGGAGGGGTACAATGGTAGAGGACTGGTTAGGAAAGGATCTGAAATTGAATCATATTGTAATGGAAACTTCTAAAAGAAGCATTTGTATTTAAAGTTAAGAGAATGAAGCTCTAGTTGTGCTTTTTCAACACCAGCCGGCAGATGGGGAGGTGTTTTTTCGGCGGGGAAGTGGAGTGCGCCTTCCGGGAAAGTTTGAAGTCATTCCCATTGCTTACACCGTGGTTGAAACTGTCAGCTTGATAGCTTTGCTATTGCAGCACTAGCCAGCATGGTAAGAATTGCTGGGGGCTGGGGGGTGGGGTTAGGGGGAGGGAGTGGAGCTGGTTGCAGGCCTTCCTGGAAACTTTGAAATTACACCCTATGAGGTCAACCTCCTCTGCTTGTAGTCGAATTTGTCAGCTTTATAATTTTCTCTATAGGACATTTATGACATCACTAGAAAGACCCCAGAAGCTCATTGTGGTGCCATGAAAAGGCAGTCTGGAAATTCAGAGCACATCAGTGTAAAGCATATGGTTACTCTGGGGAAAAAACAAGAGTTTGTTTTCATGGGAATGTCCTTGGTGATAAAGGAAGAAAAACACAGGAAACATACAATATGCTGTGAAAGCAGATTCATTTCTAATGGAATATTTCTCAATATTTCCATGAAACATGAATCATAGGTCTTGAAGGGGCCACAGAAGGTCATAGTTTCTTCTTACTTGGAGGCAGCACTATACCTATGGCATCCTAGACAAAAGATTTTTCTTTCCTAGGCCAGGTGAAAGTGTATAAAGAGCTAATTGTAAGGGAAAAAAGAATCTTAGCAATCAATATGAATTTTTTCCTTTGGTGAAATTCAGGAATTAATAGAGGGCAGCTGCAGGTCTCTCCCATTATTTTCATATCCTTGTCTGGGCTGAGGTGCTGGCAGTGCAGCCTTCCTTCCTGTCCACGCATGCCATCTTTTTATCTGGGCCATTTCTCTGCTCCCTGTAAAACGCTTCAGCCAAAACAAATACCACACTTCCTTTAAGCTCTAGGCTCTCTCCTTCGGCAGGGGTCCCCCCCTTCCCCCCGGACCATTTCAGTCCATTCTGACCTTTCTCTGCGTTCCTGGAGGAGCAGGTAGAGGTAGCACTGCATGTAACTATCTGGTTATATGTGTAAGCCTTTCCTTAGCCCTTGAGTTAGACTGTGAGTCCAGTTGTGACAGGAAACGGTGTATCCTCCACCCTACCTACCTCCAGCCACACAGCCTGACAATAATTACTGACTACTAGGCCCTTGACTAGCTCTGGCATTACATCCGATGTGATGATTTTTCTTTTAACTTCTACTATTGTGCCGGGAACTTGAAGATATTTAGTTAAGTGCTTTTAGGGGCCTTTAAAATCTCTATAGAAGAACTTTCAAATTTCAAATCACATTATAATTAAAGCTTATCAGTTTCCTTTAAAAAAATGTGTAAGTCTAAAGAACTTTCATATTAACCAGTAGTAATGCTGCAGTTTTTGTCTTTCAAGACTTATATTTCAAATCATGAGCCTGAAGAAAACAGGTGAATGTCCTGGTGATAACAGCAAACAACAGGTTAAAGTGAAATGCTTGGGAATACCATTATTCTAATAAAGAATAATATTTAAAGATATCTGATTACTAATGTTTCTTGTCCAGAATAATCTAGACATCTTTAAAAAGATTATTTACTCGGCTCATTTGTGGTAAGTGAGTAGAGACCTTGAAATGACAGCAGAATGTATGGCAGGAGGGAAACTTGAGGAGAGCCTTACTCTGAGATGGCTGTAGTTTGGCTTCTGTCAGAGTGTGAGACTTTCTCCCTCTCCTGCTTGCTCTCCTTAAGCCTTCTTCAGCTCCGTGTCTAAGTCCCCCTGCCCCACTGAGTGTGGGAACTGTATCATCGATGAACAGCATGCTCTGCTCACAGGCCCCTGTGAATGACACCATTGAGAGCCGTTCCACATTTTTGAATCTCCTCGTTTGTCTCCCACCCCACTCCCTGCCATATTCAGACTCCAGACTGTCACTGGGACCTTAAAGTTACTTTTTTTCCTCACTTGGTACTTTAAGTGCATTTATTAGCCTTGGTTGGCACATTAAAACACCGACCTGTCATTCTTTCTAAGAATTTTATGACAGATCCTAGTGGACTCTCTTTGTCTCTTGCTTTGTTGATTGAGAAATGACTTGAGTGATGTCATAGGTAGGGCTTGCAAGCTGAGGTAGACTGTCATTTCACAAGCAAAGCTTCTATATGGTCTATGCCTTTAAAGAAAACTCTGCATATAAGTGAGAAATTCCTATTTTACTGGCTTACAACCAAGGAAGAGGACCTGTTGCAAATGAAGTCTGTCTCCTAAGAGTGATTGAACCCTTGCCCTGGCTGAAATTTGCAAACAAGTCTTTTATCCAAACTATTTGGGTGAATTTTTTTTTTTTTTTTTTTTGCGGTACACGGGCCTCTCACTGCTGTGGCCTCTCCCGCTGTGGAGCACAGGCTCTGAACGCGCAGGCTCAGCGGCCATAGCTCTCGGGCCCAGCCGCTCCGCGGCATGTGGGATCCTCCCAGACCGGGGCACGAACCTGTGTCCCCTGCATCGGCAGGCGGACTCTCAACCACTGCGCCACCAGGGAAGCCCTATTTGGGTGATTTGAAAGTGAACTTACTGTCCTATGACTGCCTTTAAATAGTTTAGAATCTTTGCAAACTTTCATTACATTGAATATGTAATTGATTGTTATTTGACTGTATGTAATTACTTATGGAAAGTCTGTACTATAAGGCAAAAGAGTTTTTCCTGTTACAATTTTCTTATTTTGAGATCTTCTTTTTCTACACAAGAAACTGCTTTGAAAGTCAGTTCCTTTTGCATTTGGGGGTTTGTGAGGGATCGCTAATCTGAAATGTTACTGTGAACAGTTAAGGCCTCACTTGAGAAAATCTTTTAGAATTGAAAATATCTTTTAGAATTGAAAATACCGAGTTTTTGTCCAGGCTAGCCCCAGTGTCCTGCCCATCTTTCTGACTGATCCAGAACTGTATTTGGTAAGACTTAGTACATGTTTCCAGTGAGGCTCTAGGCTGAGAGAATCTGAGTTTCTAGGAATATCTGAATTATTCCACCAATGTGCCAGCTCATTTTATAACTTAAATATTAGATTTGGGACAAATCAGTCTCTTACCTGTGTGTGTGTAATGTTGATGAGAAATCACTTTTGGCATTTTGGAGAATACCTGATCTCTGAGGTGTTTGAGAGCCTTATTCTGGGCATGATGATTTGCCTTTTTTCTCATCCATGGACATGCAGAGCTGTTTGTGCAAATAGGAGTTCTGTATGCTGACCTGATAGGCCCCCTTTCAGACAATAGCTTGCTGCCGAGTAACTGGAAGTTTCCCACCAGAGTAGTCTCCATAAGGGTCGGTGAGTACTGATGGGCCCAGAGCAGAAAGTCCAGTTTATGGAGGGGGTGGGAAGAAAGTCTGTGATGATAAGTGTGGCTGTCATCATGCTGGGACTGAGTAATGTCATGAGACTGGGTTACATCAGTATCAAACCATGCTGCATCTCAAGGGAAAATTCCCAGAGTGTCTGCTGCTTTCTACCCTTCCCATTTATCTCGATTGTTTTTAGCTATTGTTACATATCCATAATTAGGACAAAAACTTTACACAAAATTATATTGTCAGACTTTCTTTGGCCTTTTTCTTCAAGTAAAGCTTGAGTGATTTAATTGTTAGATGTTATAAAGGTTATGTTCTAAGAGTAAAGGCTCTGTAGTGAGAATCCCTGGTTGTTTGCTAGATAATGGTTAGACTCTCAGCCTCAGTTTCTTTCCTCTCTTAAAATGGGGTTAGTGGGAATACCTATCCAGTAAGGTTGTGAGACATTCCATTGTAAGTGCCATCATCATCATCATCATCATCATCATCTAGTAATGTACACAGCTTTGCTGATTATTTTTTATTTATTTTTTTTTTGCTGATTAATTTTGTTCGAAACAGATGCCATAACCAATTGTGGGCAATGACTTGGTTATCAAAGTTCGAGCCTCCATTTCTTTGCCTACTTAACAGTAGGCTTGCTCTCATGGGTTGATGGTGATGGCAACATTTCAGACATTTCAGATGAAGGTTTATGGGGTTGTATGTATTGTTCAGATAAAGGATTGTGGATAAAACAGTGGTTCCACTGTTTCATGCATTTAAAGTAAGTGTTGTTGTAGTTGAAGCTTCAGTTGTTGCTTTTATTTTGGATGATAAGCTGTTAACTCACACTATGCTTGAGAGACCGTATTCAGACAGGCCTATAAAGTGGTTCCTGTGGGAATGCCTTCCGTCCTTTAGGCCTTGTCGTTCACATTTCAGTTAAACTCCATACTTCTTTAATCTTTATTTAATGTGTCGTGCTCTTAGGCAGTACTGAAGAGGCAGTAAGGCATATTGGTAAGATCATTATGGGTTTTTGAGTAAGATTGGCTGACTTAGAAGTCCCCTGCATATTAGATGTGTATCGTAAAAGCAGTTACTTCTCTCCATCTACACCTAATCTGTAAAATTGGAATAATAATATCGGTCTTAAAGAATTGCTATGGGAATTAAATGACATATTAGGTAGAAAGCACTTAGAACAGTTTCTAAGGCAATGTAAGGGTCCAATAAATAGGAACCATTATTAGGCTCCCAGTCTCCATTACGGCTAGACGTTGAACCACCGTTTATTTTTATTACTTGTCAGTTTAAAGCATTTCAGGGAAGACTCTGTGAACTTGAGGTATTGGTTAGGAGTTTTCAGATGTCTTCACATTTTAGTTGTACTGCTTCATAATATGTTTAAAAATTATGCAGTGGGAGTTTAGCTTCTGTGCCCTTTTTGTCTTTCAGCCTTGTTCAGCAGTGGTTAAAATGTCGTTTCTGAGGGTACCACTGCTTGGAGTTCCTTAAATGTCACAGATCTTTGCATGACAGATAATTCCGAAGAGCTAATTGTCACATTACCTCGATTGTCCACCACATTTTATTTCACAGCTTATAATCTTTTAGTTCTTGCTTTATTCTTTCTGTATTTTTTACCTTTGTGTTTTACACTTACAATTTGAAATGGAAAATTTCATGTTGGAGGTGTCTGTAAAGGGTTCTTCAAGGGTAGGGGTCAAATCTTAGTGATCTTTGTATCCCAGTGCCTATCCAGCACCTCCTAGATGCTCAGAAAAGAGGAAAGTCATTTCCTGATTTACTGCTAAAAAATCATGTCAAAATCATGGAAAAGTCTCATAGTTAATTCACAGAGGTAATTTTTTGTTTTTGTACTTAAGTAATTAAGTTTGGTTATTTTTACTCTCCGTTCCTCGAATTAAGATAATGAATGCCGGTGTGAGTTTGTTTCCAAAAACACACAGTAATTCTGAAGAAGTCCAAAATATTGGTTAGCTCCCTTACTTGTAAAAAGCATGAAGGAGTGATCATTATATCCATTCTTTTGATAATCTTTTTCTTTTGTGAGGAGTAGGCTGGGAACACCTTGGAAAATATTTTTAAGGCTATTTAATAGTAAAAGATAGACCAGCTTTATCTTTTATGTTATTAGCAAGTAATTTAGATTGTTCATTAGTATTTTATTGTTTTCGTGTAGTTAAAAATTATAGCATTTATCTGTAGCAGTAAACTCTCAGGAAACTCCATGTCAGACCCAGGAATAAACAGAGTACACGTTAAATTGTAAACGAGTCTGGTTACTGAAGTAAATGGAGTTGGCAGGCAGGAGGCGAAGAGAGCCTGGGTGAGGGCATTGGTGGTGGGTGTGGAAGCAGGAACAGAAATTTGAGATGTTTAGGAGATAGTCATGACTTGCTGACCAGTAGGACACACACTGAAGAGAGGGAGTGAGCTATGCACTAGATGTTGTATGTTTCCCTAAGATAGGTGGAATCCGGTCCTTTAGAAAAATGTTTGTCCTACAGTGTAAACAATAGTTTACAAACTAAACATTTTGTATTCACTCTGTCCTAATTGGACAAGCATTAGGATTAACAAAAAAGGATAAAAAAATGCAAACTTTTTTCTTTCTTTAAGTAAGTGCGTTTTTTCTGCTCATAAACTTGGGTATTGCTTCTTGGAGGAGAGTTTTCAGTGACTTGGAAGGTGTTTTGCGCACTATTTTTTGAGGATATGAAGACAGTTGGGTAAAAGGGGAGTGTGTTTTAATACTTCCTTCTGGACTCATCTAAATATGGAGAAAACTGGCCTCAAAACTGCCCACAGGGACTTCCCTGGTGGCACAGTGGTTAAGAATCCACCTGCCAATGCAGGGGACACAGGTTCGAGTCCTGGTCCGGCAAGATCCCACATGCGGCAGAGCAACTAAACCTGTGCACCACAACTACTGAGCCTGTGCTCTAGAGCTCATGAACCACAACTCCTGAAGCCTGGTCGCTTAGAGCAGGTGCTCCGCAACAAAGAGAAGCCACTGCAATGAGAAGCCCGCGCACCGCAACAAAGAATAGCGCCCACTCGCCTCAACTAGAGAAGGCCCGCGCTCAGCAACAAAGACGCAACGCAGCCAAAAATAAATAAATAAATAAATTTATTCAAAACAAAACAAAAAAACTGCCCACATCAGTGACTTTCCTTTATGCTCCTGGTTCGGGGTTCTTTGCATATACCCTCATTTCTTGTGTGGCTGCATATAACTCCCCAACCCCCTTTAGCAATTGGAGAGAAAAGTTGAGGTGTTGAAAACTCTTCAGGTCTTTTTGTGTCTGAGTTAAAATGGAAGTGTTCCATAATTCAAATATAACATCTTTATGGACACTTTATATATGGCAGTGCAGCAGAGCCAGAATTAACAGGCTTTGTGGGATCTTTCTGGCTATAGGAGTTTCAACATTTTCACTTAATTTAAAAAGCTTCCAGTTATTAGCAAATTAAAATTTCTGTTCTAAACTGATAAGAAGAGGAGGCAAAACATCAGGGGAAAAAAAGTCTTTGGGAACAGAAGTGGAAACTTAAAAAGATAAATATAAGCATTATTCTTAGTGTGTTTTTGAGTGAAAGTGTTATTCTATTAGAGGATCGACTAGATGAATTTTATGTTTTGTTCTGCAGTTCTCAGTAAAGTGGATATACACACTCACATTATCTCATATAGATGTCAAATTAAACTCTGCCTGTTCGTGGCTTGAAGTGCCAAGTCTTTAACTGTTGTCTGAGGTTGGATTATTTTGGTTATCTGGGATTGGATCTTTTAACATCGGTCAGTGTGTCTTATGCTAGATCCAGCAGTGTCAATTTTCTGTGCCTGCTGTACCAGGATACAAGCATTGCAGACAACACGTGTACTTTGGCACAGCTAGAACTTGTCTCCTCCAATTGAGGAAGAACAGTCTTTGCAGGCAGTATAATCAAACCTTTATACTTAAATTGCCTGAGTGTAAGCACTGAAATAGTCACAAAATGTTAAAGTACAGCAAAAGTGTGGCTTGTTATACCATAAATTAGAAACCAAGATCTGAGATTAATTAGTTAATTTATTCTCAATGATCAAGACATTTCTTATTCTGTGGGTCAGGCATTCACATTTTGAGTGACATAGTTCTTGCATCATATGCTTAAGGTAAAGAACATCTCTAACACCTCAGGATTTTAAGGCTGGTTGTATTAACATTAGTGGTTTGTAACTTTTGCACATCAGAATTACCTGGGGAACTTTAAAAAAAAAATGCACAAGTTGACCTCCAGGCTAATTGCAGGGAATTGTCAGATTGTCTAAGCCAAGGGGAACTGTCAGATTGTTTTGGGGGCAAGACCTTGGCATTAGTTTTGAAAAGCTTCATAGGTAATTTAATACGCAGTGGAGACTGAGAATTTCTGGTTAACCTAACCCTCAGGATAGTTTAAGAAATTCTCATGGTGTGTTTTCCCAAGTACATCACACTGCACATGCTGTGTACCTGTCTGTTCATCCAGGTTAGTCTTCTTTAAGAATGTTTGCAAAGTGCTTAAAGATCGTTTATCTTGTAATCATATACTTATTAATAAGTAAGCTGTATGTGGTGGTTGTTTTTATTGAACCTATTAACTGAAATGGCTCTTTTTGTTATAAACTTTTGTAAGTAGTAAATAAGGGTCATCAAACAAATTTGAGTTTATTCCTTTCAGCAGAGAATAGATCTATTTTACCTTCAGTTAGATGTAAACACAACAGTTCACCTATTATAAACTGTTAAAATTCAAAGTTGATTAAAATAGGTAAAGATTGTACAGGGTGGATGAAGCAGAAAAAGTGAGATGAGAAAATAACCATCTTACAACTTGCTGCTTGCAGAAGCTGCTTTTAGCACTCTTTCCACTTGACTCTATGGACGAATTGGGCTGAAACTATTGCTTCCCTCTTTGTTCCCTTCATAGGTCTTGCCTCATACTTTAAATGATATAGGTGCCCAGGAAACAGGTTGGTATTTGGCTCAAGTTGTCCCCCCAGCATACCTGAATCCAGGGTATTACATCCTGTTTCAGTTGCTGACAGTTACCAGTACCTTTAGCATGGATTAGAATCACCTGGAAGGCTTGTTTAAAACACAGATTGCTGGTACCACCCCCAGGGTTTCTGATTTAGGTCTGGGGTAGGTGAGATGGGTCCTGAGAATTTGTATTTATAAGGAGTTCCCAGGTGTTACTGATGTTCGTGGTTCTGGGTCCAGGCTTTGAGAACAGCTGAGGTAGGAGGCTTTCTGGAAGAGGGGCACTTGTAAGAGGGGACTTTTAGAGAAGTGCCCTTAAACAAAAGAGAAAACTCTCAGGATTAAGTTTGGTCACAAAGTGGACAAAAGGGAGAAAGTCCATGTAAATGAAGAAAAATAAAAAAGAATGATTGGCTTAAATTCTTCAGTTTTAAGCTCAAAGATAGAAGTTTTTCTTGGTCTGAAATTTTTCCCCCTTCCTCCACTATAGGTTTAATGAACTGAGGTTTGAATCAGGGACTCTTTTCAAAGGATCTGTTCGTATAATCTTTCCATTTATACCTCCTAATTCAATTGCCATTTTATCAGGAATTCTTTTTCTTCTCTATGCCTCAGTTCTGACACAGTGAGAATAAATACGATTGCCAAAGCTCTTCCAGGAATATTTTAGAGTTTAATGAATAGTATTGTGTAGTATACGGGGATCACTGAGTTAGGAAACTTATGCAAATATGAAAAATATTCTAAACAGATACACAATATCTGATACTGTATTCAAGTAATAAGCTAGTACATCCCTCCCCCTAGACAGCTGGGTGGTAGTAAAAGAAAAAACCAAAAGGGGAAGATAAAAAGTCAGGGAAACGATATGGAAGTTGGCTTCACTCTATGAAGTATTCTAAAGAAACAGTATGATTTTTAAAGTATAAAACTAGGGGGAAAGGAAGTGACTCATCATTCAAAGTAGGTAGGACTACAACAGTAAAGATCTGGAATGGGAGGAACGTGAGGAGAAGCAATCCATGAGAAGCAGTTCGGGTTAGTGAACGACTCCATAGTAACATGAAAAACAGGATTATACATATTCCCTTTTTTTCCCCCTGTGGACAGGGCACCATTGTAGAAATTAGAACGTTGTGTTGTGTTTTAAAAATCTGTTTCAGGGGTCAAATTGAATTCCAGACCAATTGTTAGTAATTAAAGTTACAGCTCTTGAGGAGTTTTCTCATGGTCTCTAGATGAGTTCTGCCACTGTTCTGTGAGTTGAGTTCATTGATCATTTTTCTACTCATTGCACCTGTCATGCTGGTATCAGCAATTAACATTCCTCAGAGGTGAATAGAATGCCAGCCTCCATCTCAGATGGAACTCGAGAACAACAGGTGCATTCTACCTATTTCTTGGCTATACCCAGGGTAGTGAGAAGGCACGTAATTAACCATAGAACAGACTTTGGAGAAAATGAGATTCTTTAGAAATTGAGCCAGAGTGCTGAAAAGTAGCTCTGGGTAATGTATTTAGGGGACATAGGAAATGGCTCAACAGGAAGGGTGAAATAGCCTTGCTAATCTGGCCTCTTTAAACTTATTTCAAGCCTATTCCCCTTCCTTGATACAAATCTTCTTTACCGTACACCTTCCATAGACCCAGTATTTTGTGCAGCTTAAAAAAAAAAAATGTTTTAAGTTCACATCAAAGGTCATTGGACTTGAACTCATTCAGTAAAAATCAGTTGATTATATTGTTAATTTTTCTCTTCCCCTTCAGATGAAGAAACTGATAAAACCTTCTGCCCCTGATTAAAGGCAGAGAATGCCCAGATGAAGTTTAACAACTTTTCCATTCAATATGGTTTCTTTGATCAAGACTTCACTTTCCTCACCTCAGAATAAGGATTGGACCAGATCGTTTCTAAAATTCTTCTTACCTCCCAATTTCTCCTTCCTCTGTCACTTTTATTCCCCTAGAGTTTTCTGCCATTTAGATCTTCCTAATTTCATGAGAAGACTATAACTTTACCTAAATAGATTCAAGTGTGGGTAGATCTCAAGAGCTTAATTATCTAGAATTTTCTTTTTGAAAGTGAGATGTTAAAATATCATTTAGGACTCTTACTTTAGGTACTACATTAATTTCTCTAAAATCTTATTAGCATAAATTAATCTTGACTAGTAACCAAAAAAAGGAAAGAAAATTACCCAGGGTATATTTTTTTCCTTGTTTTAATAATTGCCACGTTAAAAAATGTGCTCACCTGTTGTATGCCAGGTACTTTCCATCACTTGTCAACCCTGGCTGCACAGTTGAATCACCTAGGATGTAAAACAAAATGCTTGAGTTCCTACCTCCAGAGGTTTGGATATAGTTAGTATCCAGTTTTATTTTTTTTATTTTTGTTTGTTTTGTTTTTGGCCGTGCTGTGCAGCTTGCCAATCTTAGTTCCCTGACCAGGGATTGAACCCAGGCCCTGGCAGTGAAATCGCTAAGACCTAACCACTAGACCACCAGGGAAATCCCCCCAGTATATTTTTAAAAATAGAGTTGTCATAAGTATTTAGTTAACCTTGTTTTCAGCAAAGCAATTGGTGGATTTTATTTTTATGTCATCTGATATTTAGGGCATTAAATTATTTGTGAATGGAAAAAACCCTAAAAACATAAAAAGTGAAACTTTCTCCTCCTAGGTGTTCTGCCTCAGCTGAAGGGTCTGTATGTGCCTTTGCTCCCACCTTGTGCCCACTGCTTATCCGTAAACTGGCTAAGATCACCTTGCTGCCTGTCTCTTATCTCTGAAACGGCACACATGGTTGTCCTTTATGCGTTGGTTTCATAGGTTACTTTCTATCATTTTATTGAATCTATGATGTGATTGATTTTGAGATGCACCAGCATTTTACATATCTCTACATGAGAAAATACTGTCAATTAAACTGACTTGCCATTAACTGTAAGATGCTTTCCTTTTCTCGAGATGTTAAAATGAGAAAAAAAATTACTTGGAATCAATGAAATACATTTATTTAGTTTTCAGTTTCTCTTTCAGATTTAATTAGGTCTTTAAAAATCACAAATTGATACGGGTTTGTCCTAATTTTGTGTTTGCATAATCATTTTGTGTGTGCATGTATGTAAAAATTGAAATAGCTTACTATTCTATGCACTTCTCAGTTGCAGAACTATGACTCATTTGTTTAAACATCATATCCTCTAAGTACACCCTGGAGGATTTTCATACACAAGTCATAATCTTGTGATGCTCTTTGTTAGTTTTAGCTTCTCACCAAATGTCCCTGTTTCACTGGCCAAAAGGGTTATTTTTTCTAATGTGTGTATATGTATGCATACATATGCATACACATGCAATGTATATGAATGTATGTGTTTGCCAGTGTTATCACTTGTGTCTTCTCTGTTATGTCTAACCTTTTGGTAAAAGCTACACTTCGGGTTTTAAAAAATTTCAAGGCCCTTCTGTTCTTCATCTCTGTGCTGGTTGTTGTAGCATTACCTTATTAAAAACAGTATAGCCAAGTTCAGCAATCTTATCATGTGCTTCTAATATTTATATGAAAAATACTTCATTTTCTCTACCTACCCCCCCCCCCCTTTTTCCTTTTCTTTTCCTCCCTCCCTCCTTTCAGGTGCCCTCCTTTCCTCCCCTCCCTCCCTTCCCCTCCTCTCCACCCCCCTCCCCTCCCTTCCCTCCCTCCCTTCCTTCCTTCCTTCCTTCCTTCCTTCCTTCCTTCCTTCCCTGCAGTGTTACCCAAGACATATTATTACTTTTGGATCTAGACCATCTACCTCTAAAAACTTCCCTGGTATAATAACGAATTTAAATTTATTCCAGATGTATAAGCAGCATATATGATTTGATAGTTTTTATTTTTGAGATGATTTTAAAGCTTTATTGTAGTCTATCAGGGCACTAGGGTATTTTCTTTGGTCAAAATGCTATATGGATTTATTTGAAGCCTGTGGTAGCCAGTTAAATTTGGAATATTTGTTTGGTTTTCAATAAATTAACAGGTAGCCAAATCTAATATTTTCTTTTTCTCCCATAACGAGGTGCTGGTGATACTCAGTCCCTGTCTGAAGACCAGGCTTTATGAAGTGGCCCCTTAGATTAGATGTGCTGTTGGTGTTCATTTTCACAAATGGTAGAAATAAAAAAAGAGTACCTTTTACATCACTAAATCTCTAAGTACCTATAATATTTGATTTTGTTTTGTCCTCTAGTTCCTTTTCATTAGAATGTTAGTTTTGCAGCCACGTGTGGTCTCCTGACTTTGTGTGTTCTTCCTTTTCTGGTTTGCTCCTAAGGCCTCTCCTGCTATAGACTCCTTTCAGAAGCTACATGTCTCTTTTGCACTTGGGGTTGTGTATGCACGCGTGTGCTTGGGGTAGTTAACGCCTTCTTTCTAAATAGTAGCTCAGTCACCTTCCAGAACTGTTAGGGTCAGACTGCCTTTGCTGTGTCTGCAGTGTTTGTGTGTTACTTTGTCTGCTCTCCATCCTGTGCCTCTTCTCTCATAACACCTTTCTCCATGTCGTGAACTACTTGCTCTGTCTTCACCTCCTTTTTTTCTTGTTTCTTTTACTAATACTCTCCATGGGACGGGATATTTTCTTTAGCAAACCTGGTATTTTTGGAGAGAAAGATTCACCCTTTGGGCTGTCCACCTAAGAAGACCTTTCTCCAAGCGTGGAGGGGAAAGCCCTGAACTTAGGAGATTTCTGAGAAAAATCACTTTTTTTGTTTTTCTTTTTACAGTATTTCTGGTCTAAATTTGCAGCAAGTTAAGAAGCTCCTAGGTATCCTGGGTGCATAGGAGCCCTGCTATTTTAGCATGTAACCTTAATCATGTTGGTTTACACGAGCAGGATTGGTTTTGGACCTTACTGAACCAGCTGCATAAAGTATGACATTGTCACTCATGCAGCGTATCTCTTTGTGTAGGGCGAGTTGTTTGCTTCTTGTAGGGAATCCATCCTGCGAGATACCATGATAACATTTGGCAGGCCTTATTTGTTTACTGTTTTTAGTGTGTGTGTTTAGAAGAAGAAAAGGCCCATAGTGATCACTTTTGTGTGTCAGCCCTTTAGGTCAGGTTTTCCATCCTGACTCAATGTGTGTGTCAGGGCTGCGGAGACTGGTGGGTTGGGTGTGCAGAATTCCCTCTTTTGGACCTAGGAGCCAGAAAGCCACGACGAAGTTTGATTTGGCTTGTGGCAGCCTTTTCCAAATATGAATTTGGATGCAGTACAGTACGTCCTCTAAGAAAAGGAGGAAAAACCAATAACTCTGTAACTGGAAATATTTGGGGCACATTTCAAAATGGGGAAACTCTAACCTGTAGTATTTGGAGTCTCCCCTAAGCTTGTGTCGCTGTGGCGCACAGAGGCTGGTCTTTTTGTCCAGGCTGAGCGCTCCCTTCACTGGGGGAAACCATAGAGCAGCCTCTGTCCTGCGGGTGCTGCATGCTGCCTGCTCCAGACGGTCTTGAATGTGACCTGGCAGCCAGCACTGTTTCCTGCTGACGTGGCCTCCCACGGCTGAGCCCAACAGAGCGCCTCAGTGTGCTGAGGAAGGAGCGGCCCAGGGCATGAATCACCAGCGGGATAAGGAACAAATTAAGAGGGGAAAGCGCCTAGCTGTTCAGGTTTCCTTCTAGATATACTTGAAAGACACCTTTTTTATAGGAAGGGAGGAGGAGGAAGAAAAACAGGAGGGAAGAATGCTGCAAGAATCAAACAGTGATTTGTTTGGCCATAGGAAGCGTTTCTTATCAGCAGGAGTTAACTTCTGGGGTGAGACCCAGTCTGCAGCAGACATCTGAGAGGAGGCTTTAGAAGGCCAGACGAGGCTGCATCCTGCAGCCTGCTCGCGCCACACTCCTGCAGAGGTGGGTGGGAGTACGAGCTCCCAGTCATATCCTGCAGACAGACATTCCAGAAAACAAAACAAAGCTGTAGTTTGTGTCTTGGTGGAAAAGGCTCTCGCGGCTTGGTAGGAACTGAAGAATGGGACTCTTTGGAGAAACTGTTTTAGGAGCAAATCCTGTTGAATGGTTTTCCCATCAGTGGTGTCAGCATCCCATTGGATGCTCAGTATTGGCTTGTGTTTCAAGCACTGCTTGGTACTTTAAAATCGCTTATTTGAAAAGGTCCAAGTATGGGGCCAGAAAAGTCAAGCTGTCATGGAATTTTAGAGTGAGATGGGACTTCAGTTCTGATCTAGGCCTTCAGTGGGTTTGTCTGTTTTGGAAGGTTGTTGTAGAACCTTTTATTCAGTTAATCTTACATGGACATCCCCTATACAAAGCAAATGGAGCTGATTGAGGGTGGAGAGGCCTGAGGCACACCTGCTCCTCTTTCTTCTGATAAAGGCTCTTAAAACTTTTCTCCTGACCACCCTGCCCTCCTGGCATGCGTATGTTGAAAAACCACTGATGTAATGCATGTTTCCATTTTATAGGTGAGGAAATTTTGCCTCAGGTAGGTCAGTTTGTTAGGTAATATTGTAATGACTTTCAGAGTACCTTAGAGTAAAAGTTCTTTGATCTGTCACTTGCTTTTGAGCCTTCATAATCTCTTAGTTAGGTATTGTAGCCTTCCACACCTCCCTACCTCTAGCACAGCTTTAGGGCAGGTGGTGTAGTAGTGCGCCATGTGTGTCTGCAGGCTGGAGAGCTAGAAGTCACTGAGTATGACCGAGATGGTATGACTACGATCCAGATGGTGGCACTAGTCTAGGTGTGAGACGAATTGGGGGTGGCAGTAAGACTGAAGATGAAGGGAATTATTTGAAAGGAAGAGCCATCAGCACTTTTTAAGCATGGTTAAGTTTTAAAGTATGGTTTAAATTACAGAAATTGGATGTGGAAAATTAACCAAGAGAACTTAAGTCAAAATGATTCTCAAATACCCAGCCAAGGCAATAGGAAGAATGTGGGGCCTGTCTGCCATAGATATTAGGAAAACATACTTTTCAGTTCTCTGGGCCGTTTAAACTTCTTTAAGATCCAGCAAGCCGTTCTCGTCCAGGACTAATTCTCTGGAGGTGGCGGACAGTTTGAGCCCTGATTTTCTTTACTGTTTCAGCATCCCTACATGATTGCTGGGTGGCCTTTTCTTTTTTCTTTTTGGGTGGCTTTTGACATATGGTGTAACCCTTAATTCCTGGTGTATCATTTATTTATATAATTCACCTGAATTTGTTTGATGGGTTGTTTACTCTAGGTTATGGGACAAAGCTGAGGTAGATTCAGGCCTCGTATGGGTCTCATTCCTGGTTCAGCCCTGGCTTTCCTACATAGCGCCCAAGTGCAGTAGGTGGGTGGACTTGGACTTAAACGTTTTGTAAATTATTTACATTGGCCATATAATCCAGTGTTTCCTCTTTCCTGCAAGGTACTTTCTTCCGTTGCTCCCCAAATTACTACCCTCAGCCCATCAGGGTGAACAGAAACCTCTGCCCGTAGCAAATGAACTCTCAGTAAAACAAGCAAGATAGGAATGGAATGGAGAGGATGGGATAGTAAAAGTATAATAGATCTACTTACATTTTCAGTAAAGTTTTCTGACTTCCTTTAAAGAGGCTTTGATTTTCATAGGGCATGCATGGGTGGAACTAGGAAGTTATTCAAATCGTTTGTGGTGTTCTGCTGTTGCTGCTGTAGGCTGGGTTTACACTTCATGAAGACCAGAAGGGGAGAAACAGTTTCATCTGTCAATCTTGTTTCAGTGGCAGAGATACTGTATGTGTAATTATATGCATTCCCCTCCTCAGTTCATGCTGGAAAAAAAAATACCGAGACGTTTTTCCACAGTTCTTGATAGATCTATTCTTCAAGTGCAACTGTGAGTAGGAAGCCAGGGCAGTGGGAGTGATTGTTCTTTTGTGTGATGTTAATGAGATAATTTCTGCATTACAAATTTTCAGCACACTCTTTGTTTAAATGAAAGTTCAGAGTCTTTGCAAAGCCACTTTACCAAGTCTCTTTGCTTCATTAAAAAAAAAAAAGCCTTTATTAATTTCGTATGTTTTGCTGTCATCAGTTGCACAAACTAATACACTTGTTTTGAACGAAAGAATTCAGGCCATCATTTGTTTGGTGCCTTGTCTTTTCTCCTTCTCTCTCCCAAACATAATTTGACTGAGGCAAGTTAAGCTGCCGCTGTTCCCCCCCCACCAACTACCCACTCAGAGTGGTAAGTGCCAAGTGTCAGTTCATCCTGGTATTGGACGAGAAGTCGAGAGGAAGTGTCCAGGGTTGACTGCAGAATCATTGCCAGGGGCTGGGCGGCTGACAGCGGGCGGGCCTTCACTGGGGCTGCCAGCAAGGGACGGGCACAGGAATATCCGTTGCACTGCCAGAGGGAACAGGGTAGGCCTGAGGGTGTCACAGTGCCAGCCAGGACCTTGAGCGGTTCTTTGTATTGGTTGTTGATGGAACCTGGAAAGCCTTATTGTGGAGGGATCTACAGTGAAAGGTGGCCATTATGATTTTTGAATTATTTTTCAGTGATCATTCTCTGAAGCAACGGGAGTTTCTTTGGTTAAAAGCAGCTAATTAATCTGTTTGATCTCGATGTGGAAATGAACCGTATCAAATTCCAGGTCACATTGCTTTCCTTTGTAGAATGTTTGCTTAACCTTTTGAAGTATATTTCATCAGATTATGGACTGTAGGAAGTTTATTTGTCCTCAGTTTTCTAATCTATATGGTGGCATGGCTATTATTCTAATAATGCTCTTAAATCTAAACCTAATTTTGTCTACAAATAAGAAAAGTCACATTTACAAATGGATTATAAAAAGTTATAGGTACAGTTTGTAGCTTAATCATACAAGCAGTCCCATATACGGCACTATTCTTGAAAAATACTTTGCCATCTGGTCTCGTTTATCTCAGATGAAAAAAACTGCTTTTTCTTTTTTTTTTTCTTTGCTCATTTTAATTCTCATTAAGCCACCAGCTAATATTATTATCCTTAAAACATGAAGAAACAAAAGTTCAGAATGGCTAAATAACTTATCCACAGTAGTGTAGTAGCAGAACCAGATTTTGATCTCAAGATTCCAAAGCTCCTGGTATTAAAAACACAAAAAACTTTTTATTCTGAAATAATTGTAAATTCACAGGACGTTGGAAAAAATGTACAGGGAGATCCAATGTATCTTTGACCCAGTTCTGCCTAGTGTAGTAACATCTTGCGTAACTATAATACAATATCAAAACCAGGAATTAACATTGGTACAGTCCACAGAGTTTATTCAGATTTCACCAGCTGTACATGTTTTTGTGTGTGTGGGGTAGATTTGTGTAGTCACTACCACAATCAAGAACTGCTTTTGCCAAAAGGCATCCCTCTGTTATCCCATTACAGCCACTCCCCTGTTCTCCCACCGTCTCTAAGCCTTAACAGCCACTAAACTGTTCTACATCTCTGTGGTTTTGTTACTTAAAGAATATCATATAAATGGACTGATATAATATTTAATTTTTTGAGACTGGCTTTTTTTTTCCCCCCCTCTGAGCATAATTTGAGATCCATCCAACTTGTATGTGCTAACAGTTCCTTTTTATTGCTGAGTAGTATTCCATGATATGGACAAATCACAGTGTAACAGTTCACCTATTGAAAGACATTTGGTTCTAGTTTTTGGCAGTTACACATAAAACCTCTGTGAACATATGTGTACGAATTTTTGTGTGAACATGACTTTTCATTTCCCTGTGATAAATGCTTAAGGGTACAGTGCTGCGTTGTATTATAATTGCATATTTAGTTTTGTAAGAAACTGCCAAACTTCTCCAGAGTGGCTGTACCATTTTACATTCCTTCTAGCAACGTGTGAGTGATCCAGATTCTCCTCATCTTTGCCAGCAATTGGTCTTATCACTAAGCTCCTCTTCTTTCCTATTAACGTCCCATTGCTTCAGCACCATTTGTTGAAAAGACTTACCTTTTTCCATTGCATTGCTTTTGCACCTCTGTTAAAAATTATTTGGGTATACTCGTGTGTGTCTATTTCTGGGTCCTCTGTTTCTGTTCCATTGATCTGTGTATCTAGCCCTTCTCTAGTACCACACAGTCTTGGTTACTGTAGCTATATAAAGTAAGCCTTAACATTGGGCCCTAGTATTTTTTAAAATGAATTTTACCGTAGGTATTTAGGGTAAATAAAGGACCCAATAGAGATATGTCAGTTCTCCTTAAATGGGTACTTGTAAATAAGAGTTTTCATTTAGAAGTGTTAGTTAAGCTTTGACTTAATTTGAGAAAATCAGTAGAAAAAACACAAAGTAAGTATGCAAAAAAAAAAAAGACATATTAATTGGTTTGTAAGTGTGAAGTTCTATACAGCTGTCACCGAGGTACCCAAGGACTTTTAAGGCTAGAATGATCATAAAGTCTAGATCTTTGGGTCTGTTTGGCCTGAAATAACAGGTATCGATAATCAAAAAAGGAGCCACATGAGCAGAAAGTTAAAAAAAAAAAAAAGTTAGGATCCAGATCCATTAAAAAAAAGATTTTACCACTCATTTGTGTATTTTAAGGCACCCTACACTCACTGAAGCCTTCTGTATGTTTTGTAGTCTTTAGCAAAGATACTGCAACATTTCAGACTTGGAGAGGAGGTAGAAGTCAATTAATTTAACCTTCATATTTTACAGGTAGGAAATAGGGTTCTCTTGTAAATGGGCTGGTCCCTCTGCAGCATGGCAGACAGCCTGTCCATGTGAGAGAGCATCTTGATCCAGGGCAGTCAGTCACTTCCACTTCATCAGCTTTTACATAGGGAAGCAGATCCTTTGGGCCCAGCTCAAGTTAACTGATACTCACTAAAAGTTGTGGGAAGCCCCATCATTGCCTGCTGTATCCCAGCACCATTCCATCTATCTTGAGTCATAACCTAACTGTTGGTGTGGAAACTGTTCAGGAGCCTCAGCCTCATGAACTTGAAGATTTGAAATAGTGTTCTATGGCTCTAAACCTCAGGGTCAAAGGCTAGGAGGACAGCTTCATTGGTCAACTCTGCATGGAGGTGAGTGCCTTTTTGGATCCATGTTCCTCCGTTTACAGAATGCATTATTGGGATCCAGTCTGCATATCTGGGTCTTCTCCTGACTTGGGCTCTTTTGTGTTCTGGATCTCTTGCAGGGTGTGTATATGTGTGTGGGAGGTGGGAGGGAGGAGAGAGGGAGGTGGGCAGCTCTTACCTTGCGGGTGGAGTATGTCAGTCTTCTGACTCACTGTAAGCTGCTGTTTTTCATCTGACATGGTCCTAAAGCCAAGGGCAGCAGTGAGCATCACAGTACTACAGTATTATACAAGTTCCCTTGAATGGCATGCTCTGTTCCTAGACCTGTGTCTGGAGTGAGACTGAAGTCTGGTTGTGCTCCCTGGGCCTTGCCTATTGTGGATTTGGCATCCCACCTGCTGGCGAGGAGCTGACTTTTGTGCCCCCCAGGGCTTGCCTTTTTATTTCTTCAGGTTTCTTCTCTATGGCTTTGTTCTTTATGCTCACCACTCTGCCACTTAGTCTGGTCCTTGATGTGGTCTATGTTTGCATCTTCTAGAGTTTAGGCCCCAACCATAAGAAGTGATATTAAATTAAAAAAAGTTTTTGTTGGAATATAGTTGATTTACAAGTTGTGTTAGTTTCAGGTGTACAGCAAAGTGAGTTTTATATATATGTGTTGTGTATGTGTGTGTGTGTGTGTGTGTGTGTATTTATTTATTTATTTATTTATTTATTCTTTTTTGGTTCTTTTCCATTATAGGTTATTACACGATTGAGTATAATTCCCTGTACTATACAGTAGGTCCTTGTTGTTTACCTATTTTATATATAGTAGTGTGTGTATTTTAATCCCAAACGCCTACTTTATTACCCCCCCCGCCCCGTTCCGCAGAAGTCATATTAAATCTTATGGCAGAGCTGCTAAAATTCAAGACACTGAATTCAAGACTGCCTTCTAAATAATATTGGTCTACTCTTTT
Source organism: Grampus griseus (assembly GCF_964374135.1). Lineage (NCBI taxonomy): Eukaryota > Metazoa > Chordata > Mammalia > Artiodactyla > Delphinidae > Grampus > Grampus griseus. The sequence continues at coordinate 49,681,844 of NC_138998.1, forward strand.
CAGAGTTGTCATGGAACAGAGAAATGAAAAAATCAACTATAAGTCAGAAATCTCAGTTTGTGCTAGGGAGGCGTGATCCAATAGTGGAGCAAGATTAATAGAAAAGTCTATATAACTATATTTTGAAGTATGCTCACTGTCTATAAAAATGAGAAGGAACTTTTATAATGTTGGCTTTTGATTTTTTATTAGGTTTTTAAAATAAAGAAGCCACGTAATTGTAAACGGTTTCTAAACTTTTATCTTGGCTATAACTATTATAAATCCAGAACAATAGAAGGAATCCCTATTTTCATTTTTGGATTTTTTTTACCCCAACTTACTGTTGAAAAGATTGTTGGCAGCATACAGATATATTTACTACATATTGAGATAAAATAAATGTAAAAAGTAAAAAAAATGATGCAAAGAAAATAAAGTCACCGCAATACAAGGGAGCCAGGAGTGATCTTGACTTTTATGAGGCCCTTAAAATAAGTCTCATTCTTGTTTTTGTCAATCATTATTCTTGATACAATATTTCTATAATTTTTCAGTTGTGTTTTTTGACTGTTATGTACAATTCTCATTAGAAATAGGATTGACTGACATTGGAAGTGTTTTACTTTCACGTCTGCATTTGGGCAGGCTGTTGGACATTGGTGGGCTGGAATGTGAACTAACTGATGACTTTTCCAATCCTGTTATTTTCCAGTGTGGTTTGGAAAAAAATTCTCTACATATGAAGTCAAGAAAGCACACTTCTGGTTAAGGAATTTAGTGAGTTTCAGATTTTCCTCTCATGGAGAGTCCTGGAAAATCACTTCAGTAAAGAGGTTATGGGTCACTTATAGAAGATACTGCTTTGCATGCAGACTTAGCACATTCTGCAGGCGACCATGGAGTCTTGCCCAACCTCTGATGGATAAAATCAAAACCTATTGATTACTGCACTAAGAACTGGAAACAAAGCCATTCTGTGCAGGATTTAGGTTTATGACTAGTCAGATTTCTCCCAGACTTTGGGGCCGAATGTAAAAGTTTACTTGACACGTGCATGTGTTTACTGAAGTCTGACAATTTCTGAGGACTGTTGTGTATTATTTATGGCAGGGATCACCTGTAATGCAATTTTTTTATGATAACAGTTTTATTGCGATGTAATTCACATACCCTGCAATCTGCCCTTTTTTTTTTTTTTCTTTTGCGGTACGCGGGCCTCTCACTGTTGTGGCCTCTCCCGTTGCGGAGCACAGGCTCTGGATGTGCAGGCTCAGTGGCCATGGCTCACGGGCCCAGCTGCTCCGCGGCATGTGGGATCTTCCCAGACCGGGGCACGAACCCGTGTCCCCTGCATCGGCAGGTGGACTCTCAACCACTGTGCCACCAGGGAAGCCCAATCTGCCTATTTAAAGCATACAATTTGGTGGTTCGGTATGTTCACAGTTTTGCAGCCATCACTGTAATCAGTTTTGAAACATTTCCATCACTTGGAAAAACCCTAACCCATTAGCATTCACCCCCAATTTCCCCACTTCCCTGGCCCTAGGCAACCACTAATTTACTTTCTATCTCTGTTGAGTAGCTTATTCTGGGTATTTCATATAAATGGAATCATATACTGTGCAGTCTTTTGTGCTTGGCTTTTATCGCTTAGCATAATTTTTAAGTTTTATCCACTTTGTAGCTTGTATCAGTACTTCGTTTCTTTTATTTATTTATTTATTTATTTATTTATGGCTATGTTGGGTGTTTGTTGCTGCACGCGGGCTTTCTGTAGTTGCGGCAAGCGGGGGGCTACTCTTCATTGCAGTGCGCGGGCTTCTCATTGCAGTGGCTTCCCTCATTGTGGAGCACGGGCTTCAGTAGTTGTGGAACGTGGGCTCAGTAGTTGTGGCTTGCGGGCTCTAGAGCGCAGGCTCAGTAGTTGTGGCACACGAGCTTAGTTGCTCCACGGCATATGGGATCTTCCCGGGCCAGGGATCGAACCCATGTCCCCTGCATTGGCAGGTGGATTCTCAACCACTGCGCCACTGGGGAAGCCCAGTACTTCATTTCTTTTTATTGCCAGATAAAATATTCCATTCCGTAGATATACCACATTTTATTAATCTCTTCATCAACTGATGGACATTTGAGTTGTTTCCACTTTTTAGTTGTTATTAATAATGCTATCAGGACTATCTGTGTACAAGTTTTTGTGTGGACATATGTTTTTATTCCTCTTGGGTGTATACCTAGGAGTGGAATTGCTGGGTCATATAGTAACTCTATATTTAACTTTCTGAGGAACTGCCAGACTGTTTTCCAGAGTTGCTGCACCATTCTGCATTCCTGCTGGCAGTGTATGAGCTTTCTCAATTTTCCCACTCTCTGACCAACACTTGGTTATTATCTGTTTTTTTGGTCTTTAATGCAATTTTAGGTTTTTGTTTTTCTTTCTTTTCTTTTCTTTTTTTTTGTGGTATGCGGGCCTCTCACTGTTGTGGCCTCTCCTGCTGCGGAGTACAGGCTCCGGACACGCAGGCTCAGCGGCCATGGCTCACCGGCCCAGCCACTCCACAGCATGTGGGATCTTCCTGGACCGGGGCACGAACCCGTGTCCCCTGCATAGGCAGGCGGACTCTCAACCACTGTGCCACCACGGAAGCCCTCTTTCTTTTCTTTTCTTTGCATTTTTCACATTTGTTCTCTTCAGGGGATTGGTATTTATATACCTAAGGAAGTAGGATGTGGTTAGTTCTGCTATGGCTGTGAGCTATAATGAAGCTTCTTGCTAGAACCAGCATGCTTCCTTGTTTTTGACCTTGACCCCAAGTCACAGCATTAACCAAACCACATACGTACCACGAAAAATAATTCTTTTCAGAAGCTCACATCTGATCTTTTAATCTTGAAATATATCAGATATATATGAGAATGCATAAAATATATGTATAGGTAAAGAACAGTTATAAAGCAAACAATAAATCCACCTAGACTGTAAAGTAAAAATTTATAATTCTAGGTAACTGTTAATAATGAAGATGGCTGAGAGAGTATATAAATATTATTAACATGAATAATCATTAACAAATTTCTTCTGTGCATTTCCTTTTAACATCCCCCTACCAACCCCTCACTCCCAGCCCCTAAAATCACTAACCTTTTAGGATAGTAACTTTTCATGTTTTTCCTTGTAGCTTTACTGCATGCATATGAGTGTGCACACGCATGTACACATACACATACACACACACACACAAGTGTAGGTTAGTTTTGCTTGTTTTCAAACTTTATATAAATGAAACCATACTATTTGCATTCTCTCCTGACTACTTCTGTGAAACATTAATTTATGAGTTTCAAAGATATTGTGTGTAGCTGTTCATGTTTTTGTTACCAGATAGTGTTCAAATTCCTTATTTCTACACTCGTTTCTTTCTTTTTTTTTAACATCTTTATTGGAGAATAATTGCTTTACAATGGTGTGTTAGTTTCTGCTGTATAACAAAGTGAATCAGCTATATGTATACATATATCCCCATATCTCCTCCCTCTTACGTCTCCCTCCCACCCTCCCAATCTCACACCTCTAGGTGGTCACAAAGCATGGAGCTGATCTCCCTGTGCCATGCGGCTGCTTCCCACTAGCTATCTATTTTACATTTCGTAGTGTGTATATGTCCATGCCACTCTCACTTTGTCCCAGCTTACCCTTCCCCCTCCCTGTGTCCTCGAGTCCATTCTCTATGTCTGCGTCTTTATTCCTGTCCTGCCCCTAGGTTCTTCAGAACCTTTTTTTTTTTTTTTAGATTCCATATATATGCGTTAGCATATGGTATTTGTTTTTCTCTTTCTGACTTACTTCACTCTGTATGACAGACTCTAGGTCCATCCACCTCACTACAAATAACTCAATTTTGTTGCTTTTTATGGCTGAGTAATATTCCATTGTATACATGTGCCACATCTTCTTTATCCATTCATCTGTCGTTGGACACTTAGATTGCTTCCATGTCCTGGCTATTGTAAATAGAGCTGCAATGAACATTGTGGTACATGCCTTTTTTTTTTTTTTTTTTTTTTTGCGGTACGCGGGCATCTCACTGTTGTGGCCTCTCCCATTGCGGAGCACAGGCTCCGGACGCACAGGCTCAGCGGCCATGGCTCACGGGCCCAGCCGCTCCACGGCATGTGGGATCTTCCCGGACCGGGGCACGAACCCGTGTCCCCTGCATCGGCAGGCGGACTCTCAACCACTGTGCCACCAAGGAAGCCCCATGACTCTTTTTGAATTATGGTTTTCTCTGGGTATATGCCCAGTAGTGGGATTCCTGGGTCGTGGTAACTCTGTTTTTAGTTTTTTAAGGAACCTCCATACTGTTCTCCATAGAGGCTGTATCAATTTACATTCCCACCAGCAGTGCAAGAGGGTTCCCTTTTCTCCACACCCTCTCCAGCATTTATTGTTTGTAGATTTTTTTGATGATGGCCATTCTGACCGGTCTGTACTCCTTTCCTGATGAACATTTGGGTTGTTTCCGGTTTGGGGATATTTTGAGCAGTGCTGCTACGAATATTCTTGTCTGTGGATTCTTGTCTGTGTCTCCAGGTCTGCGGGAGTTTCTCTGGAATGTTCAGTGAATAATAGAATTGTAGGTTACTAGATAATGCCAGACTCTTTTAAAATGCTGTAATGCTTTTTTCTACAACCTTATCAATCTTTAATATTTTCAGCCTTTAAACATTTTGCCGGTCTGGTGGGTGGTTCGTGTAATGGTGTCTGATCATGGTTTTAATTTGCATTTCTGTAAGTGTCTCATTACTTTTAAAGTTTCACCCAGCCCATGTACAGTTATATTTTTTATTTCTTGTAGAAAGGTGGACATTGGGTTACCTGAAAATCCTATGTGCTATTGAAAAATCATTGAGATGGTATATTCCTTAGATTATTATAACTGAGAACTAGATCTCTTACATGAATACTATCAGATTTTTTTTCAATCCAAAGATTTTTCTCTTGCCATGTAAATTTTTGTATAATAAAGTTAAAAATGTATGGAATTGCTTATTTAGGTTACCAACTTCTTGATGCCTTTTACTTGATATATAGGCAACTACAAGCAGTAAGTTTGTGGTTTGCTAATATTGATTCTCTTAGCCCAGTGTATATAAATTGTCGCTTGCTTATGGTGAATGGAGTACTTCAGAGGAATTCACAACATCTAGTTTAAAAGATTCTAGACATTAGGAAGTAGTATCTTCTTAGTGTGTGCATGCTTATGTGTCAGTGTGTGTCTGTGTGTGTCTGTGTGGAAGGAAGTGCTGAAAGACATGCCATTATGATCTTTTTGACTATTTTTTTGTGCTGGAGAAAGAAAGTTACTGTTTGTTTGTTTATTTATTTATTTATGGCTGCATTGGGTCTTCGTTTCTGAGCACGGGCTTTCTCTAGTTGCTGCACGCAGGCTTCTCATTGCGGTGGCTTCTCTTGTTGTGGAGCACGGGCTCTGGGCTCATGGGCTCAGTAGTTGTGGTGCACGGGTTTAGTTGCTCCACGGCATGTGGGATCTTCGCAGACCAGGGCTCGACCCCGTGTCACCTGCAATGGCAGGCAGATTCTTAACCACTGTGCCACCAGGGAAGTCCCAAAGTTACTGATTTTAAAGGGTAAGCTAGTATTTTGAAAACTTAACATAAACCTAAAAGCGAATCTTGCTTATTTTACTGAGAAAAAGTAAGACTGTCACTTTAGGTACGAGGAAATGGGCTAAAAGCAGAACTTTTGGTATGAAATTTAAAAAAATGTATTTATGAATACTTATTGTATGACTCCTGTAAGAGGAAAGTCTCATTGTAGCACACACTACTTGGAGGTTTGTTTTTGGTAAACTTTAAAACATAGCTGCAGGTTCAGGTGATGTATCATCCTGTCGGGTGATTTGTATAGTGCTTAGGAGACAAAAATTAACGAATTACTGCCTTTATTCCCAGTTCTTGAATATAGATGAATTTAGGTTGTTATTTAGGGCAAAGATATTTTGTCTCCTCACATCAAGTATCTTATTATGTTGTTATCTTATGAGTTAGTAGCATAATTATTTACATACTCTGGAGTATTATATATTTTTCTAGATGTCACAGGAATATTTGCACCCCTTATGGGTGAATTCTGAGCTTCAGTGAATTTGGGGGGGCAAGGAGGGGTAGTTGCAAGAAAGAGCGAAGCAAGCAGTTTCTCCCATTGATACTGGAAATCGAAATAGGAGTGTTGAATCGCTTTACATTTTTTGTTTTGTTTTTATAATTGAATATACTTTAGACCAAGTAACAGTTTGTTTCCCCCTGTATACAATTGCAGTATCTTATAAACTTACTCTAAATTGAATTTTCATACTGTACCATGCAGACTGGAAATGAGTCTTATTTTTTTGTTTTGTTTTTTAGTACACTAAATTTCAGTTCTAAAGTCATAAATCTTTATTTTGTTTTGTACAAGTAAAATCCCATTTTATAAATTGTCTCATAAAGATGTCCACATCATAGAACCATGTTTACAAGTGGTGGTGGGAGGTACAAAAGAGAGAAGCTGCCAGAAATTGTTTATTTAATGCTGGGGGTGTTCACTGCCTTGAATTTTGCTGTAATCTTCATGAATCACATTAGGTTGAGGAGTCCAGGATATATATATTTGTAATATAACTTGGTTATCAGGAGAGATTGTTTCATTCTGTTCTTTTTAGAAACACTTGTTTTTATGCTTTGGAGGTATTTCTGTTTCCTAGGTGAATACTCGAGCATGGTGGGTATTCGAGGCTGGAGGAAGTCTTCTCAGTCTTCCTTTATACACGAAGGACCTAAAGTGCACTGATTTATGTTAATACATATATGGACACTTTAGGAAACTATATTTAATTCATTTCAACATAGAATTTATTTAAGATATATTGCATTTTGCCAGGGCCAAGCGTTGCTAGACACATTTCAGATTCTTGAAGTAGAAACCAAAGAGGTTAAATTGTATGGAATCAAGAGACTTTAAAATATGTACATTTCAGAGTTAGCATTTATATGAAGCTTATTTCAGATTTTATGTCCCAGATTTATTAATCTAGATCAGAGTGTGTGTGTGCGCATTGATGTTGGGGGAACACTAGTCAGCATTTCAGGGCTACCCATTTCGTTCTGAATTAGGATTGTAATTCAGCCAAGTTTGTGAATCTTTACCTTTTTCCAGTATGTATTGGACTGTTTTGATCACTGCTGTGTTTCTTGTGCCTCAATCAATACCTGCTGCAGGGTAGCACTCTAAATTTTTGTTGAATGACTTCATGAAATGAATGAATGAATGAGTAATTATTGGCCTTTTGTCGATTGTTTGAGAGCATATAACCTACCTTGAGTCTGATCTCTCCCGATTGAAATGGTTCTTACAAATTGCAGTCAGAAGTAATTCAGTTGAAGAAGGCATGTGCTCTTGTCATGGTCTGCTTGTTCCAGACACTCTGGAATCTAGATCCTAAGTCTCCTATGTGTTCATTTTTCTTTTAAGAATAATTATGACTGTCTAATGGCTAAAGAATCAGAAGCTGTAAGAACTCTTGGTAGTCCCAACAGTCATTTCTTTCTATACCCATTCAAACGGCTTAGAATTTTGGAGGCCCATTCATCTCTGTTCCTCTTCTGATCTTCCCCAGAGATGATAATAAAAAGAGATTGAAAATGTTGATGTCATTTACTTTTCTACAAAAGGAACGCATTTAGGTAGTGACAGAAAGGAGAAGAGTGTCCTTTGTGCCATTTGCATTGTCTCATTTAATTATCCTAATAGGCCTGCAAGGTTGGAATAGTGATTAGCCCACTTTATAGATCAAGAAACCAAGGCTCTCAAGTCTGCATTTGCTCCCTAGAATATGTACTCCATGAAGGCTGCAGTTGCGTCTGTTTTGTTCACCATTGTTATTTCATTATGTAGTACAGTGCCTGGCACATAACTGCGTAAGTACTGATTGGCTTTACTTCCTGGGGATCACATGACTAGTTAGTGGAAGCAACTCCGCTTACATGCGGTTTTCACTCATTCCACAGCCTTTGAGCTCTTTTCCCTGTAGTTCTTTTAGTTCTCTAAGAGGTGATTGTGAGTTACACATCTCTCAGAAGAAGTGGTGAGAGTCCAGTGGCATGCTTATCTTAGACTTCCCAGCCTGGGCAGGATTGTGGCCTGGCCCCTGTCGTAATACTACAGGAAGGTAGAGGTCTTTTCTCTACACGGAACATGCTAATGACTATCCTTGGTTGCTAATAGTGTGTTTACTAATTTTATGTAATGTACTACTTACCCTCAGTTTTCAAATTTTTATATGTTTTTTCAAATTGTTCTATTTTCAAATTGTTATAGCAAGTGAAAATAACTAGAAAAAAGTATAACTAACTGGCCATTATTATACACATTGCCGAATCTTAGCATGATTTGCTTCTATGAGCCCAGTAATTATATACTGCCTCTACTACTCTCCTACTGATCTTATAAAAGGACTCTACAGGTTAGCTCTCTCTTCTTTTACTCTTTGATCTTTGCTATTTTGAAGTTGTGGGAATCAGGGAAGGTGTTGCTGTTTTTCTGTCATTCTACTGCACCTTTGCCCAGGATGATGTAATGGAACTGAGCAGACCATGTCAGTGGAATGCTGGAGATGGCTTGTACCATCTCCCAAGAGCCGATTGTCAAATTTTCAGACATTTTGGGCCCTGGTTGTTAAGCACAGCCATTATTAAACATTAAGATATACAAGCTTACAATTTAAACTGTATTTAATAACAAAGATAATAGATACTTGAAATTCCTCCTTTCCTGGTCTTGTAGTACATGTTGCTGTTATCTATACTCTTGAGGTTCTTTAGGTCTCTTGTGTCTATATGATGGAAATGCTGCATAGCAGAGTGTTGCTATCTTTCCAAGTCCATGTTCAGGTATGTCGTGTTGCTGGGTTGATCTTGGCCATGGCGGGAACATTTATACCACGGAAACTGGCAAACACTACACAATTCAGGACATACCCTCCCCCCTTTTTCCCTGGAGAACCATTTGTTGTTAAATATTTACAACCACACACTGTGGGATGCCTAGAAACGAGGAGATTGATACTGCTATATTTTGTGTTATTTGTTTGGTTATCTTTGTAATATTTAGTCACAGTGAGGGAAAGAAATAGCTAGGAGATAGACAACAGTGAGGAAGAAAGTTGAGGTACAGAGGCGTGCCTTAGCCTAGAAGCAAACATAGGACTAACTCAGATAATGTGTATGGTAAAACTATACTGATTTACTTACTGGTACTGCAGGTTATTTTTAGAAAATTTTCTTTTAAAAAGATACAGCTTTATAAAACAATTACCCAACATCTCATTCTCAGCTAAAAGCCTTTTATAATAATTTTTAAATTTTGTGTGGGTGTAAATGTTATTGCATATAAGCTGTTCTAGAATAATTTCATACATTTTTAGAGCTCAGAGTGGGGTTTGCTTTTGAGACAAAAATTTTTTGAGGTGTCTTCACTCGTTTTTTTTAAAATTGAGGTAAACTTGGTGTGAAATGAGTTTCAGATGCACAAACTTTCACTTTTTTTTTTTTTGCGGTACGCGGGCCTCTCACTGTTGCGGCCTCTCCCGTTGCGGAGCACAGGCTCTGGACACGCAGGCTCAGCGGCCATGGCTCACGGGCCCAGCCGCTCTGCGGCATGTGGGATCTTCCCGGACCGGGGCACGAATCCGTGTCCCCTGCATTGGCAGGCGGACTCTCAACCACTGCGCCACCAGGGAAGCTCTCACTCATTTTAAATCACATGGTCGTGGTGATCTATATTTGTGTGTGTGTGTATAACGAATAATTCAGCATTTCATAATTTAGGCCCACTTGTAGATACTTACACATAGGCCTTGCAGTCCAACAGCTAAGCTAGATTGCTCAAGGTTTCCCCCGCCTCCTACCTTGATGTAAAAGTTTTACTTGTGCCAAGCTGGCATGTTTTCTTGAGTGACACCCCAGAATGCGTTACCGATCTTCACCAGCAAGCCCATGCCAGCACTCATCGACACTTCTGTTCCAAAGGTACCTTGAGCACTTGTGGAACACTGAGAGCTGCATCCATTCTGTCAGAGGTGCCCTTTAGAGGCGTAACCAAAGGGATTGCCTGAGCAGGTCTCTGGGTTGCTGGGCAGCCTCCTGCTGAATGCACATTGCTGAGCTTGAGGCCTGCCTGTAGAAGCAAGCCAGTAGGTGCGTTTGGGGGTGGAGGGGTGGGACCTGGTGCTTGTGTGTGCTCACAAAGTAGTTACTAAATATTAAAATAGATGCAAGGGTTAAATGCTTCCTAAAAAGGTGTTTTTCAAGCCGGATGGTTTTGTTTACTGCAGGGATTGCGCATTTGTTGGAAATGGCATTGAAGTACAGTGGAGGTGAGTCATACATTTCCTAGCCACTTAGCCGATATCAAATGATTAAAAACCATTTCATGGATAGGGCCATGCAGCCAGAAAAACCTACGCGGACTGACTCGATGATACCCACTTTTAGAAAAGAATTGGCTGAGTTTAAGTTGTCCTCATTAGGAAGCATGCCATGCAGCAGTGATGAAAGTAGCTCACGCGCAAGTAGATTGCTCTGGTCCATTCACTTCCACTGGGCGAGTTACTTTGTGCTGAAAGCTCACTGTTAATATTTCCATTTAAATAGCACTTTATGAAAAGTCTCATAGTATCTTCACATTTTATGTGTACCACAGAGAGGGAAATTCATTGCTTAATTCAACTTAAAAACAGAATTTTTAAAAACTAGGCGACCCTAAAAGGCTGACTTCCACACACCAACGTAAGCCACTGCGTTCAGTTTCCGTCCTGCCCCTCATGTTTTACACAAAACTGGCTTCCTATCAAGGTTTGCTATTTACCTTCCTTCAAGTAGAATTTTTAACACTCAAATCTAAGTTTTTGGTTTAAATTTTATTATCTTTGTTACTTAATTGATATGTTTAAAAATATTAGCCAAGTTCTCCTCCTTCTTCCCCTACTTTTATTAAAAGTAGAAATGCAAGTCTAGAGGGGGTAATTTTTTCCTAATTCCATAGATTCCTCAGCATTTTCCTCCCAAGGAGCTGGCTGTACCTTGTTTGTCACTCTTGAGTGCAGAATATTCAGGATTGTGGACAAATCATGTCCCCTTTCCCCGCCTCGCAAATAACAAATCACAGGTACCACACAGAAGACTTTGGTGGGTCAGGGCAGATGCCACACTTCACCTTTGCTGTGATAATGTTTGGGGTTGGAGGCAAGCGAGGTTACGATTCATTGCTTACAAGTGAATCCTTTCTTACCTGCCCGGAGTTGCCCCCGGTCTCCATTCCAGTATGGCTCCCATGGTGATAGGGAGAGAGGAAGGAAGGAAATAATGTCGTGTTCCCCTCCTCCTTGCTGCAGAAGCCTGCTAGGCTGGCTTGGTGGAGAAGGTGAAGAAGGCAAGCCTCCAGTGGCTGGAGACTGTTGAGAATGTTATACAGAAACAGGGCTGTATATAGTTACTACTCCTTTCACTTGATCTTCTCCGAGCTTCCTAGGTAAACTAGGAGAGCTCAGATGAAACACATTCTGTAAATATAACTTTCAGCTAATGAAACATGCCCTTCCCGTGATTGACCTTTTTTTTTTTTTAAAAACAGTTTTGAGTTCAAACCAAGACAGTAGAATTTCATTATGCAAATCTTTGAGCCACTTTTATAGCATCACTGTCTTAGTATTGCTCTAATGTTAAAAGTCTTCTCTGTTTACTGTAAGATAAAACCTTTGTGTTTGGTTGGAAAAGAAAGGGACTCCTTGGAGGCCCTTGCCAGTGGCTGTATGAAGATAGGCGGCTGAGACCTGTTCACAAAGGCCTTCTGTGCTGTGTCTCTGTGGCCCTACAAAGGTGGTAAGCCGAGCCCAGAGGGAAGTCTACGGAAATGCAAAGCTGAAGTTCCTGTGTTCATTATTTCAAAATGGAGTTGCTCCTTTATTTACAAAACAAAGTGACACACCAGCAAGTCACAAACATTTCATATGATTATATTTAGACAGGCTAAGAACATACTTTAAAAACATGGTTTAAAAGCACATATTCACCCTCTCCAAACTGTTGTTTTGTGTAGATCTAGTACTCATACGTCTTTCGGTAGAAAATTTTGCTGGATTTCTGTTTTTTCCTTGTTGTAGAGGCGGCACATATTACTACTGGAAACTTGGATGTCCGGCGTTTTTTCCCCTTCTATTCATTTTATTAAAGAATGGGATATCTTTTTAAAACTCTCTTCATCTATTAGTATGAGTAGGTAACATAATACTGGTGGAGGTGGGCTTGGGGGAGGTTTAGAGGGAGGAATTGCATTCTTTTGGCATTCCTGAGAGGAAAACAGCTGCATTAACCATTTTTTTTGGGGGGGGTGGTTGGGAGGGGGTGGTACAGGGGCATCTCCCCGATGCTCAGAATTTCAGCATTTTACAGCTGAGCACGAACAGCTTGGCATAGTTAGGCCTGGAGTCAGTGTGCGTGTGTTACAGTTCTGATTATTAGCCAGCAGAAGACAGCTGTATACATTACTAATGAAAGTACTTTGAAATAAAAAAAAAAAAAATCCAATAGTGGGGTTTCCCCTATAAACACCAGATGTGTACAGTGGTTTTGCCCTGTGTCTGCCCTGTATTTTAGCACCATTTTTCAGGGAAATAAATGGAAGCCAGCATTTGAGAGGTTGGACATGTGGTGAAAGTAGATATGTTTGTAGCAAAATAAGGTATGTTGTGGTTGACTAGAAACATTTTCAGGTTTATTATTTTAAGAGAGTCATTGCTGCCCCGGCCAGTCATTCCATTCCTCCTCCTTTGCCTCTTATAAAAAGAAAACATTGTGTGCCTGCAAACATATGCTCCATTATCAGGCTTCAGACACACAATGGTCTAAATCTTTAGGGGCTTTGAGTGGTTTCAGTAGGTAAATGGTAGTGTAAGGGGTTTACTATTTGATATATGTCTTCTAAAGCATCTCTGGAAGTGGACATTTTGTTTTTGTTGCCTGTGGGAATTTCTGTCCTTTTTTTCGAGTACATTTAACCCATGACCAAAAATTACCTAGATCTCAGTTTCTGGATTTTTTTTCGAAAATAGTGATCAAGTAAGGAATGTCTAAGACTAGGAGTAGGGATATCTGGAACTACCTAGATCTCAGTTTCTGGATTTTTATTGCGTGACAAAGTAAGGAATGTCTAAGATTACAAGTCAGAGGGAAATTCTAAGATCCTGTCAATTTTTTGTTCCAAAACAGTATGTTTCTTGGGGGGAAGGAAAATTCCTGACTGGTCCTGGGGAAGAAATGAAGTAGAACTGGTATTGAAGAGATCTTTCTCTGTGGGAACACAGCAAAAATACATTTCCAAGAACTTGCCTGGGGAATTCCCAGATTCTTTTAAACCTTTACATGTCAAGTACCTTAATATAAATACAGGTTTAGACATATTGGTTTGATGTTTCAATACCTATTTTTAATATGTAGTTTTATCATCCAGGTCTTCTGTTTTCCACTTGTTCTATCAAGTCATGGTTTTCAAAACAGTCACAATTTAAATATAAGGAGCCTATTTCTTTTCCTTCCTTTCATTTAAAAAATTCTCCAGTGAAAGATGAGAGCTCAGAAGTGGGTTGCTAAGGGTTTTTAATATTCTGAGTGATGTCAGTTTTACCACAGCTTTATTTAATCTTATATTTTAATGCCTCTTATCCATGTAACTTGGGCATTGAAAAGGTTCTGTAGTTTGTTGTGAGAAAATCCCAGTAAAATCATTTATAGAAAACTTCTAAAGTTAAATTATTAACTTTTCCTAAGGAGTTTCTTGAGGGAATTTTCCTTTCCCCATTTCATAAGTCAGCGAAAAGGAAACTGGAATTAGTGTATAGGGTTAAAAATACACTAAAGTGAAGGAGGGGAACATTATGAGAATTTTGCTCTGGGGTAAATGACAAGCCAATTTGTAGAATTCCTTTTTCTGCTTGACAGAAGGTAATCTGTTTCTTCTTTTGGATTTCTTCCTGGTGGTGGCCCCAAGCTTTGTATCACAGATTCTTTTATCACAAGGGCCCTAAACTTGACTCTAACTATTTTAAAATAAAGCTTAACAGAGATTTCTCTATTAAGATACAAGGGGTAAACAATTCTGATATGTTCTTCAAACCCACTGCTTCAAGGAGGAGTCTTGATGTGTGGTTTCTGAGCTGCTGTGTGAATCATGCTGAAGACATTTGACGCCTTAGGTGCGCTCAGAAGAGAAGGCTGTGGCAGAGAAATGGGGATGGCGGTCGCTGCCTGTGAGACTCATCGGTGTTGGTGTATAGCGCGGCTCAGGGATGGGTTATTTACAGGGGAACTGGGAGTCCGTCAGCAAACTGCGAATCCGTTCATGGGTGCAGCAAAAGGTGCCCATTGGGGGAATGTTTCTGAACTCTGTGGGCGCCTCCTCAGACTGAGGGAATTCGGGCTGCTCTGGGTAGGGGCTGTGAAAACTGCCATTTTCACACCTCTAGGTGCAGAATGACTCCCATTTCCCTGACCACCAGGTGACTTCATTCGACTTGTTATGACCGAAAGAATTTGAGAATATTTGGGAAGGAACATTCTTGTTCCCTAGTGGGAAAATGCTAAAAGATCAGAAGTTTCTAAGTACTGAACCTTACTCCAGAGGTAGTTTTTTCTGCCTGCTTTGTTTTCTACTCCATGTTGGGACTCCCACTTAGTTTTTAGTCTTGTGATTTGAAACCAGTTTTTGCAACGTGAAGTCTAACCTACAGACTATTGTTTTTAGCCTGAAAATCATCTGTTTAAAAATCCCAAATCTGAACGGTTCTCTTATCTTGCTTAAAATTCTTTCTAGTACTTTTAAGCCAACAGAAGGGAAAATGTAAACAATTTGTTAATTGCAGCAGCTGTTCCCTGAGTATCTTTATGTTAATGTTTTGAATTGGCAGATTTGAAAGATTTTTAGAAAGAGCATCTGGATTGATGTCCTATTCAAACCTCAATCTTGAGAAGTGGAATCAGCCTCTTCAAAACAAATAAACAGAAGCCTTACACAGATTGAGAGGGTGACTGCAAAGTCATGGTGAAATTTCTATAAAATTGTAGAGGAGAATGAAGACAAATGGTCTTGGTTATTAGGCTGTGGGTGAAGAGCCTCTTATTGGATTTAGTATGGTGTTTATCTAGCTGCCGTGGTAAATGAAGTCTTTTGCGTATACAGTTAATTCCCAATTATTCATACACGCTTGGGCCAAATTGCTGATTCTCTATGGACTTTGGAGACCTTTCCTCTGCCCCGCCCCATTTGCTGTCCATCCGGTCCCATGGCCTGATTTCCTCTTTCGCCAGGCTTTCTCCGAGGGGTTCCCAGCTGCTTTCCTCACTTCCATTTTTGTTTCCTTATCACGCTCCTGCTGCTTTGCTTTCTCTGCTGTGTTCCCTGACAGTCCAGGATTCTTGTCTGATACTGCTTTTCTTAGTTATCTCAGATCAGTGATAGAGAAACTAGTTACCTGTTAGGGAAAAACTCTGTGGAAGATGATGTCTGCTGCTCCTTGCTTTTCTTCTGTCATCTTTGGGCTTTTGTGGAATGAAGGAGTGGAGATAAGCAGAGAAAGGGTTTTCCCTAAAAACGTTTCCAAGCTGTTCTGTTAAGTGGTTTCTTCAGGATTTTACAGTTCTGTGGGGGAGGTGTTAGAGTTAAACGCTTAAATAGTCTTTTCATCCTCCTTTTTCCTTTTTTGTTCTCAACTTAGACGTTTCCTCCCATTGCAAATCATTAGACAAGGGCCCTTTAGAGGATATGTATCTGAGGAAAGTTTAACTTTGGGATGGAGTTGGAGCTACAGTGGTAAGAATGACCTTGAATGGCTCTTCATTTAGCAAATATCTGATTTATTGAGTTCTTATATTTTGAATATTGTGGAAGATATAAAATAAATTTGAGATTCTGCCTTTAAAGAGATTTACATAAATTTAGGAGAGGAGTCTACACAGAAAACCACAAATCTAAAGCCGGTACATACACACATGATTAACAAATGTGAGAAACTTGTAGATGTAGACGAAATGTCGGGGCTCTCCCAGGAGGTTATTATTTCTCCAGGGGAGGGACCAGAGTTAGTAGAGATGTAAAAACTCTCCCCTGATATTCCTTGCCTGCACTGAGGGGATGGAATAGTTTTATCTATACAATTTTTTTTTTTTTTTTTTTTTGCGGTACACAGGCCTCTCACTGTTGTGGCCTCTCCCGTTGCAGAGCACAGGCTCCGGACGTGCAGGCTCAGCGGCCATGGCTCACAGGCCCAGCCGCTCCGTGGCATGTGGGATCGTCCCGGACCGGGGCACGAACCCATGTCCCCTGCATCGGCAGGCGGACTCTCAACCACGGTGCCACCAGGGAAGCCCTCTATACAATTTTTATAAACCTTTTCTTGTTTCTTTTTTGAATATTAAATGTCTGCATAGAATATAATTTTCCCTTATCAGATGAGAGCTTAATATAGGTATTCAGGCCCTACTTGGCAGTAATATTGGTTAAAGGAATGTGATTCTGTGTTCAATTCCCAAACCAACCCCAAGCCAGGCAATTGGTTAAAAAGGAAGGCCTTTGATTAGCCAATCAGACTTCAGATAAATCAACTCTAAAGCATGTGTGCACTAGATTCTTAGAAGAGCCCTTTATTCTCTCACCAGCGGCTGATGTTATTTATTTCTGTTTCCAATGAAGCTTTTGGTTTCTCAGACCAACTGAGATTAAAGTCAGCAAATTTTAAGGAAGGGGAGCTATCAGAGAGAGAGAGGTATGATAATAACAAGGCTGAAACTATAAGAAGTGGACACAAGAATGCCTAGAGCGTGGTAGTTTTCAGTGAGATTTCTGTTTAAAGTGTTGGTACTTTAAGAGGCTTAACCTTCCATGGGATACCTCAATTCATTCTTTATATTCATGAGATGTTTTTTGTCAGTTGCCCTTAAATAAGAGCCAAATAAAAATGAGCTCTGAATTGGGTTTGAAAACTTAGTTCTTGCTGTAGCTGCAGATTTCGTGGGGAGGATGAAGGAGGGGCCAGTGATTAGAGATGATCCTGGAGCTTCTCTTTAGAGTTCTTACCCAAGATGATGATGGTCAGGTGAGATCATGTGAGACTGCTTTCTGGTTGGAGAGTGCTGTAGGAACCATGAGTTCATCTGAAACTGTAGCTTGATGTTTATTAAGGTGACGCTGATAATACTTTTCTGAATGACCTGCAGTGCCTGTTAAATATTCAGATTCCTGGGCCTAATCGTAGGCCTACTGAATCAGATTCTCTGAGAGCAAGGATCTGAGAATCTGCATTTTAGCAGCCTCCTTGGGCATTTCTACTGCCCTTTACCCTAGAGCTACTTACACTAGAAGTTGCAGCCTTTTGAAGTTTGAAGTTGCCAGTTGAGAAACTTTGCTTTTGGGTAGTAGGGGAGTGTTCATGTGGTGGCTCAATCTGCAGTGTTACTAAGTGAAGCGGTTCCCAAGCATCTCTACAGTCTTGGAAATAAGGGTGAAAGGCTCATGTCTTGAACATTTATTATCTGCTACACTTAATTGATACAATTCTCCCAGTAGCCCGGAGGAAGGTATAATTTTTATCACCCCTGTTTTTTACCCAGGGGCAAATCAAGGGTCAGAAGGGCTAGGTAACTTGCTTAGGATTACACAGCTAGTCACCAAGGAGCTGAACTTGAACTCTCATCTGTTTGAGCCTAAAGCTGAACTTCTCCGCCTCTAGCCATTCTGGATTGCCAGGTGCAGATGGTTACAGCCGGTAGCGTGAGGGGAGGCAGGGGGCGGCTAAGACATCACTGCAGCAGTGAATTGGCATGCTCAGGATGCTGACCCATGGAAGTCAGGCAGACTGAAAACCCAGAAAACCCAGGAGGCACGATATCCTGCTGTGTGAATTCAAGGCCTAGGAGAGACATTTGTAGGAAGCTACCTGCTTTGTCACCTGAAAGCTCTAAAGCAAGGTGGAAGAGAAGATCACAAGTTCTACTTACAACTGCCTGTGAACTTTTCATAAGACTTTACAAATCAATACGCAGATGCTTTATCTTGACAGATGGTAAGTTGCAGACCAGTAAGAATTAAGAGGCCGGTGTAAAGATTTGCAGGGAATCAAGGCTACAATTGCAGGAAGAACAGGGGAAAAGGGAGGGGAGAAAGCACCAAAAGCTTGATGTGTGGAGACCTAGTGAGCCAGGATGTTCCTGTAATCCCACGTTCTTATTATTTTATTATGTCTTGGAACAAAAGATAACTGGAGAGAGTGATGGTAAGAGTGATAAAAATGTGAGTTATAATAGAAGTCCACAGATAAGGACAGTTGGAAGAAGCTGAAGGTAGTTTGGGGGTAAAAAACCTGTGCCTCAGAGTCTTTTATTTCCACATTGCCCCGTTCAGTTCAGCTCCCTCACGTACCCAATGGGTAAGCTCTAGTATTTCTGACCTTCATATTTCTGCCTTGTGATTAAACATGAATACCATAAACATTAGCACCTGACCAGGAAATTGGTTTGTCTTTGGAAGGTATGGGTTTGAAAAGGTTTACTGCATGGCCAGTGGACCGTGGAGTCTCATAAAAATAAGAACTGTGATCAAGAGAAATATAGAATGTAAGTTGCAGAAAGTACTTTGAGGCAATTAAAACATTATGTTAAAATGTTCATTCCGTAGATATAGGGGAGATGGTATGAACTGGGACACCTGGGTTTTTGTGTCACATCCTCCCTGGCAACAACATACATGCATACACTCCCCAGCTGTAAGAGTTTAGACAGGTGATTTTTATCTCTTGGGCCTTAGGTTTCCTCACCTGTCTGATGAGAGGCGTTACTGGATGACCTCTTTTGGGTTTTACATTCCACAGTCATCAACCATAGTTTGTGGTGGCCCTGACTAGCCCCATTCTGACAGTGACTCATGGAAACAGTTCTCTTCTTCCTCCTCTCTTCATATTAGCATGTTTTTTAAAAAAATTAATTTATTTTTGGCTGGTTAGGTCTTTGTTGCTGCGTGTGGGCTTTTTCTCTAGTTGCAGTGAGTGGGAGCTACTCTTCGTTGTAGTGTACGGGCTTAGCAGTGCGAGGGCTTCTCACTGCGGTGGCTTCTCATTGCAGAGCACAGGCTCTAGGCACACGGGCTTCGGTAGTTGTGGCTTGTGGGCTCTAGAGTGCAGGCTCAGTAGTTGTGGCGCACGGGCTTAGTTGCTCCACGGCATGTGGGATCTTCCTGGACCAGGGATCGAACCTGTGTCCCCTGCATGTGCAGGCGGATTCTTAACCACTGCGCCACCAGGGAAGTCCCGCATTAGCATGTTTTGATTGCACTATTCCTTGTACTTAGTGGGGCCACAGGCAAAGCAAGCGTGTCTTCCTCTGAAGCATGTAGAAGTGGGTATGGACAGGCATGTTGTCCCTAGTCGCCAGCTGCGCCTCTGCTGTCCATCCAGCTGGATGGCATTTCTCCAGTGTGGAGTGTGGCTCTCCTGAGTGTTAGGTAGAAATGCAGAATTCTGGACCTCTTGACAGATCTACTGAGCAGGAGTCTCTGGAAGTAAGGCTCTGGAATCTGTATTGTAACAAGCCTCCAAAGTGATCTTCGGGCTCACTACAAACTGAGAGCCTAAATGATTCAGCTTTCAGTGTGTGCTGTGGTCTTTAGATACAGCCCCGGTTCTCTGAAGGCAGGGGCCATGCTGTATGTGTATATATGTGTGTATGAATAAAACTTCTCAGAATAAGTTGTAATCATCTGGTTGGTTCATTCATGTAACAAATATTTGTATGCTTACTGTATACAAAGCCCTGTGTTAGTTGTTGTCGGAATGGGGGCAGAACAGACAGATCTCAGTGACTGATGGGACACGAGGGACTTGCTCTTATAGCCAGGTTTATAGGCGGGTGTGGGAATCTAGTTGTGCCATTAGGAGAGATGGGCACACAGGCAGAGCAGGCAACAGCTTCGGGAGAGAAGATGTAAATGGGAACCTGTAGAGTGATGATAAAATGTGCCTGAATTTCTGGAACCAGTTTTAAGACTGGTACCACTTACAGATTCATAATATTTTAGAGTTGGCGGGGATCTTTTAGATGCTGTTTCAGTCTCTTCAGAAGCAGGAAAGACTGATACCATTTGGAGGCTGTGGCTTAGGTCGGAGGAAAAATACAGTGAGGCAAGCCATTATGTATAAAGGTGACTTTTCCTCTCGGACTTGAGGGAAGCTGGTTTTATTAATAATCTCTAATTGATTTTGAATCTCTGTCAGAATGACCCCTAGAAATAAGATTTGAAATGATACAAGCATTTTATGCAGATAGATTCACTTGGTGTTTAAAAAATGCCTTTAGAATTTACTTTCCTTGGTCAAGTAGCGTGTTGGTTTGTCATCTTTAAAGATAGCCACAAAGTACCCCTCTCACTCCTTAGGCTAAGAGTGGGGAGCACAGACTGCTGTTCTCACCCATTGAGTGGATTTCCTCGGGTGGTCTCGTATTGTTTCCCCAGACTGCTTGACAAATGAAAGTTTACATTATTCCTTTTTCCTTACTTTGGCCTGTGGGTGAGGCAGAGTGGCCTGTTGAGTTTCTGAGGGTCTTGGAATTCCACACCAGAAGTAGTTTTAAGTGTGTATGCCCTTCTTAACAGCAGTGGCTTCAGCATTGAGTTGTTTTTGCACTTGTGGCTGTGAGTTCCCTTTGTCCCACCAGAATCAGCATGGTAAGTTGGGAGAGAAATCCTTTGCCAACAGGACTGGAAGTAGCAAGTGAAGGCTGGGCTCAGGGGAGGAGAACAATTCAAGGAGCTGATGTGGTCACAGGAAGGATAGAGTCAGGAAGAAGCATGACTCAGGCTGGTGGCTGTCCGTGGTCTTCTCACAGCAGCAACAGCTGGAGGTATGGGGCCAAGTGTTGAGTCAGAGCTGCCTGGCCGGAGATCTGGGCAACAGAGTGGATGCGGTGTGCCAGACACCAAGAGGACTTCCTTAGGCTCAGAGCTTCCTGGGCTCTTCCTGTTGTGTGGGAGCCAGTGATCAGCACCTTGCTCCTTGCCCCACCCCGTTCACAGAGAGTCAGCCCTGGCAGAGCCCTGGAGGCAGTACTGGGTGCACTTTTGCCAGAGGCCCTTGCGGGATGTGTGGTCACGGTGTGATTTGCATTTGGCATGATCAGCAGTGCTCATCAGCTGCTGCCTAATGCAAATTGTAAGAACCTGTTAAGGGCCAGGGGCTCTAACATGGCGTCTTGAGGAAGTTTCTCTGCTGTACTTTGAGAGTATTATGCATGTTTTTAATGCCAATGGAAGTAAAAATGTAGTGATAATTTGGAGTAAATTTTAAGGGTTCTTATCGTAGAACCTGTTTAATTTGGTGACAGGACGTAATTAACTTTGGGTATGTGAATGAGAAATAAAGATGAAGTATTTTGTTTGTTTGTTTGTTTAAAAAAGGGTTAAAAAGGAACTCTGAGTGTTACACAAAGCTTTCTGCTCCAAAGCCCCACCCCTTTGCCACGCTAGTGGCAGAGAAATTACAGAAAGCTGATTGTGTTGTCTGTTTGGCAAGTCAAAGCAAGATATAGCAAGCTAAAAGATGAGTATTCTAGATTGCTTTCACTTTCTGTGACATGAAGGTTCTAAATATAAGAAATAAGAAGCCCCTGGGTGATTGCTTTTTGGAATTTGTGTGGACAGATCCAGGTCATCCTTGTCCTTCTTTGTGCTTTTTAAGAAGTGAGACTTTCTGATTAGTGAGTCAGAATTTCTGTCTGATAGCTTTTAAGTTTGATGATTTAAAAAAAAAGATTTGTTACACAAAATTTAAATTTATAATTTCCAATAAAAAAGGTAATGAAAATTGTACTCTTACTCTCAATTTTGTTATTAGAGGTTTACAATTACCATGTAGTAAAGCCTGGAATTTCTCCTCTACTTTACAGATGCTTAAAAGACTCTGATTTTTATTTCTCTTTTGCTCTGTGTCATTAAAACATTTGTTTTAATTAATTATATGTCCAGTATGGTTATTAGAGAGGGAGCTTTGTCAGAATGTGTGTCATTTTAACCTTCTGGTGGTTCAAATATAATTAAGTTGCTTTTTGGTCTTACTGACTGTTTGCATTGTAAGAAAATGCAATCTGTGTTTCGTCTTTGAACGACATTACATTTCTTTCAGGCTGGAGTGGCATTTTGTGCTTTCACTTATCCAAGTTTTGCTACTCTTGGATAGCAGTGTATGTGCCTGGTCTGTTAGTCTTTTTGACTAGATTACCCTTTTAAGTATTACTGAATCCAAGTACATTGTAAAATTATTACACTTTATTCATTCTTACTGTATGCTAGGCACATGGCTAGGTGTATAACCTGCTTCTGATCTCCGTAATTACTTTAAGAGATAGGTGCTGTTATTTGAAATAGAAATAGAGGGATAGAAAATTTAATTTATCCAAAGTCAAGTAGCTGTTAAGGGATGGAATGGAGATTTGAACCCAGGTCTTTATTAACCTCAAACCCCTGACTTTTAATTTCTGCTCTGCTGCCTCGTGCACTGTTCTTTGTATTCAGCTTGTATTAATGAGCACTGACCGTGCCTGGTTCTTTCTGCATGTTGAGAAGGACGGAAGAGTGGAACAACCAGAGCTGGGAGTAAATGGACAACAAAAGATTAAATACACATATAACATCACCAGAGGTGGTGATGGCTATGAAGAAAATACTGGGTAAGAGTAATGGAAGGAGTATGCTTTCTGGCAAAACTTTCAAAATATATATGTTGTTCTAGTCGTTGGTTCTGCTTAAAGCCTAGGACAGTATGAAGAAAAGGCAAGAAAAAAGTAAATCAGACTTTCTATAAAGTTTCACATCCTACTGACAGATGGCTTGTCAGCCTATGCACTGGAAAGCCTAATTGTTTGTATAGCTCACAGGGGAGTGTGGCCAGGCAGGAGGTGAATGTGAAGGAGGTTGGGTTTAAATGTGGGAGCACCAACATTCCAGTTATTCCAGAGTTACAATACCAGTCTTTCAGATAAGGGTTGTGAGGAATTATCTTCTGGGGCTTTCCTTTTCTGTAGGAAATACTGTTTTAAAACTGTTTCACCAAGAAGTGCTAATTAGCAAAGGTCTTTTCTTTTATCCCTTTTGATAATCCCCGCAAATGAACTTTTAAAGATTCAGAAGCAAGGGAAAAAGTAGACTAAGAACTCAAACATTAAGAATGTCGTGACAGTTTGGAAGCCAGTGTCCAAGCACTGAAAAATTATCTATAAAATTTCTTTTCAGGAGAGTAGATAAAAGCTATTACTGGGCTTCCCTGGTGGCGCAGTGGTTGAGAGTCTGCCTGCCCATGCAGGGGACATGGGTTCGTGCCCCGGTCCGGGAAGATCCCACATGCAGCGAAGCGGCTGGGCCCGTGAACCATGGACGCTGAGCCTGCGCGTCCGGAGCCTGTGCTCCGCAACGGGAGAGGCTACAACAGTGAGAAGCCCGCGTACCGCAAAAAAAAAAAAAAAAAAAAAAAAAAAAAGCTATTACTATTTGCCACTTTGAAGTTGTGTGTTTTTATGAATGACTACTGTCATGAACTTTGATCTAGCACTGAAGACCACAACAGCTTAGAAGAACCCACTGTTTGGTTCCTATCTAGTAGGTTCTTGTCAAGTTCATAACGTCTTCCACATGCACATAACCTTTTCATTTATAAAAGGTTGCAGAAAGGATTTCCCATTTCTTCCTACCAGGTGGAGTTAAAAAATGTCCTGCCCTCTTTCTGGTTCATTATCTTTCTTCCATTATACCCACCGATTGTCCTGATAGCCTAGAAATTGATTAAAATCAAGCAATCCAGATAGACATGGAAGACACCTAGTCCTGTGCAATCCTGTCTGAAGAATTCTTTGTGCTATAAACCCAAGCATTTCTATTTTCCTTCCTTTCCTTCTTATTTTGGGGAAGGTTGAGACATTCAGTTCTTCTACAGAATACATTTACTCTATTTTCAAGTGTTTAAAGATTGAATTAGTTCTTCCGAAGCAATCATTTCTTACTGAGATTTGAAAGAATGTTTTGATTTAAAAACTTATGAACAAAAGTTAATTTCTTTCTGTCTGCAATGTCATGTTACTTTGTATCATTTTATTTAGAATATGTTTATCAGAGTAGCAGGAAAGTTTAACTGCTGTTGCCAGAAAACAGGCCAATGGATTCTGTGAACTTTGTATTGGTAATTTAATTCCTTACAAAGAAATAATTTGTCTAATGTAGTCACTGTGTTTTCTAATTACAAGGAAGTAATTATACTGCACTGATTTATTTTTTATAAATTTATTTTATTTATTTATTTTTGGCTGCATTGGGGTCCTTTTGCTGCGTGCGGGCTTTCTCTAGTTGCGGCAAGCGGGGGCTACTCTTCATTGTGGTGCATGGGCTTCTCATTGCGGTGGCTTCTCTTGTTGCGGAGCATGGGCTCTAGGTGCGTGGGTTTCATTAGTTGTGGCACGCAGGCTCTAGAGCACAGGCTCGGTAGTTGTGGCGCACGAGCTTAGTTGCTCCGCGGCATGTGTGATCTTCCCGGACCAGGGCTCAAACCCGTGTCCCCTGCATTGGCAGGCGGATACTTAATCACTGTGCCACCAGGGAAGCCCTATGCTGCACTAATTTAATGTAGGTTTTGTTTGTTACCTCTCTTTAAAAAATTCAGTGCAGTAAGTGTATATCAAATTCTCACTGAATTGCTAGCTCTTGGGAGCTATCGCTGCTTTTGGAGACCATATCTTCTATTTTACTTAGTGTCTAAGATTTTAAAAGACAGGCAATAAAGAGGAGAGTGAATATAATTGACAAAAAGTGATTGCAGATGTTACAAGTCTCTGGAGATAGGCCAGAAGTGGAAGAGGGTGTTGAAAGCTGAAGTTAGGCTTTCAAAAGTTGCGAAGCTTAAAGAATTTCCATGAATTAAGCATTCTTGGAGTTACTTTCATCTCTCTCCTTTTCCAGCAGTGGAACTTTTTCTGTGATGCTTTGTATACCATAGCTTTTAAATTTATGGAACCTGGAAAATAAATCATTGAGTTCATATACTGTCATCTGTTTCTTTTCGATGTCTAAATAAGACTTAGGATTACATATGCTTTTCTCCTCACCTCCATGATAATATTTTTGTAAAAAAGCTCCAAATTTGGGATTTGAGCATTGTGGCAAAGTATTTCTAAAATTAGCATCTGAATGGCTAAAGGAGATGTGGCATGTGTGTGTGCATGTGTATATATACGTATATATATGTATGTATACACACACACACACACAATGGAATACTCTCGCCATTAAAAAGAAGGAAGTACTGCCATTTGCAGCAACATGGATGGACCTAGAGATTGCCATACTAAGTGAACTCAGACAAAGACAAATATCGTATATCACTTTTATGTGGAATCTAAAATATGATACAAATGAACTTATTTTACAAAAGAGAAACAGACTCACAGACATAGAAAACAAATTTATGGTTACCAAAGGGGAAAGGGAGTGGGGGAGGGATAAATTAGGAGTTTGGGATTAGCAGATACAAATTGCTCTATATAAAACAGATAAACAACAAGGCCCTGCTGTACAGTGCAGGGAACTATATTCAATATCCTGTAATAAACCATGATGGAAAAGAATATGAAAAAGTATACATATATATGTATAACTGAGTCAGTTTGCTGTATACCAGAAACTAATAAATATTGTAAATCAACTATACTTCAATAATAAAAAAAAAAAGAATTAAATGAGACCATGGAACGTGACCAACACTACCTTATTTTCCAGGTGAAGAGACTAAGGCTCAGAGAAGCCACATAATTTGCCCAAGATCACACAGCACAGAGCTGACTGGAGCCCAGGTCCTGTCAGCCTCATATCACTGAGTCTTTGTGTGTGTGTGTGTGTTTATTGTTTTTAATCCTTGTTCTCACAAAATCACTTTTATGTCAGTATTTTATATATATACTATTGTTGATGTCAATACGTTGGCATAGTCTGTGGGCTGTGGAAGTGTCTTAGAAGAAATTAAATTATATTTGCTTTGTGTGTGGCAAGTTATACTTTTGATCTCAAATAATCATCACTGTTAATGCCACAAGAAATGATGTTATTATTGTCATTTTTGTCCTCCTCATCATCCCCATTCTAGAGGCTGGAAGGCCTGAGTTTCTCAGTGCTTAAGCAGGGTATTCAAGTGGTAGGTCTAGGTTTCAAATTCTTGTTTTAACTTTCAAGTACTGTCTGTTTTGCAGCAAGGCAAATGAGGTTTCAGCTCTCCTACCAACTAGTCGATTGTGGCTCGCTGGAGTGCTGTGTGCAGGATCCAGAAATGGCCTCTGGGCCCAGTGGGAAAGGTGCAGTGCTCGGTGATGTTCACCCCAACCTTGGAATGGGTTTGGAGGTGGTATATGTGACATAAACTGTCAGACCTGTTTCTCCTAAGTGTAGCAAGCTGATTCTTAGTTTCACAGGATAGGAAACACAGTTTTAAGTTTACATGGGAAAATGGAGTTAGGGTTGGTGATCAGACGCTGGAAAACCAGCTCGTATTAACCGAATTCACAGAAGACTTTTTTTCCCCCTCTGCTTTATTTTTATTTATTTATTTATTTAATAGCTCTTTATTGGAGTATAATTGCTTCACAATACTGTGTTAGTTTCTGTTGTAGAGCAAAGCGAATCAGCCATATGCATGCACATGTCCCCATATCCCCTCCCTCTTGAACCTCCTTCCCACCCTCCCTATCCCACCCGTCTAAGTCATCGCAAAGCACCCAGCCGATCTCCCTGTGCTGTGCTGCTGCTTCCCACCAGCCAACTATTTTACATCACAGAAGACTTTCATAAGCACTAATACCAATTCAGTAATTTGCTTTCTGTTGCTTGGTATACTTACATGTATTTATTCAGGGAGGATTGATTCTATAGATAACTTATTTCCTATTTTATTTTGACTATCTCGACCTCCAGTTACAGAGCATGAGGATTTTTGATCTCATTTTAATTTTGGAGATTTTCCCCATAAGGAGCCTGTAGCCTCTGGTGCACTTACTTTTGTAACGAGGACTTAATCACAGAGGTCTGGAACTATAAATTATTATTCACCCGGGTTGGCTGTATCAAATGCGATTCATTTCAGGCTGGAAAGAACAATGTCTTTAAAATATAAACTCAGATAATCATCTGAAAGAATTCATTATTTGAAATTTCAGTATCAAGAAAAATGCAGTTAATTTGCAAATAACTGAATGTCTCAAATGTCTGCTTGTGATTGTCTATTAATTCCTCATTTCTGTCCTTCTGCCCCTCTCTAAATCTGTAGTCTTGTGTTAACTGTGTTAAATGCTAGGCCCCAGTCTCTCTGTTCTCTGTCCTCTTTCTGGTTTTGCTGTCTCACTTCTTTTTGACTTGCACTATCATTTCTTTCCATATTTGGGTTGGTAATCTGAAGTATATTAAAAGGAATTGCAAAATACTTATCCTAATGCAGAGAATGAGGTCATATTACTAAATTTTTCATCGACTAATTACTTTGCGCTCTTTTTATTTTGTCTCGTACCCCCGTAGTTCATTGTTGATTTGAAATCTTTTGGGCTCAGTGGTGTTTTCTGCTCCACGTGCTCCCTCGCATTTTGGTTGCTGGCTGGTGGCACTTTGTCTAGAATTAGGGAAGCCTGGGTTTGTCTGGCTTTGCTTGGCGTGGCATCTTTCTTTCTTCTCGTGCTGGCGCTCTGTGAGGAAAGGGAGGTGTTTTTGATGTCTAGAAATGGGACCTTGTGAGGAAACTGTAACAACTCAAGGTATCACCACAGAAGGAAGACCAATAAAAATTTTCAAAAATTGCATCAACTTTATAATAGTGGAAGTGCTCACACTGAAGTGTGAGTACAAAAAAAAAAAGGTTAATTATGGGTGAGCAAGCAAAATTTCAAAACCATGTTAACAAGTTAGCCCACTGTAGCATAGTACTGATTCACGCATTTCAACCAGCAGCCATTAGTGAGGTCCTGCTGTTTGCCACGTACTCCGGTAGATACCTTGAGAGCTACAAAAATGTAAATATGTGATTCTTGTCTTGTATGACCTTACCTGTCATGCGAAATAAGACACGGACAGGAATGGTACTATACAATTAGGAATGAGATTATATGTCACTGTTGTAGATAACAGTCACATTTGATCATCAAACCTGTGTTTAGTTTGGAGTGTTCTTTCACTAGGAAGGGTGAGCGAATTCCTTGGCGGTCCAGTGGTTAGGACTCAGTGCTTTCATTGCCAGGGGTCTGGGTTCGATCCCTAGTTGGGGAACTAAGACCCCCAAGCCACGTGGCGTGGCCAAAAAAGAAACGGGAAGGGAGACTGAGACACTCCTAAGATGAAGGTATAGCATTTGCGGAAAACATTCTGTTTGTATGAGTGCTAAGTAATCTTCGGTACAAGGGAGATGACTAGCGTTGCAAGTACTGTAAAAGTAAATAGCTCATGTAGCTCTTGTTTGCAAATTTAAGTATATTGTCCCCATCACAAACAGTGTCTCCGTGCTGTAGATTTGGAAAGCGGAATTTATGTAAATTCTGAATTTGTTTCTCTTCATATATAGAACATATATTAATCTTCTATAATGTGTGAGCAAATACATATACAAAAATTTGACTTTAAAAGCAAATTAGCATTCTTTTGTTTAATAGACATTTTTTTTTGTGGTATGCGGGCCTCTCACTGTTGTGGCCTCACCCGTTGCGGAGCACAGGCTCTGGACGCGCAGGCTCAGCGGCCATGGCTCACGGGCCCAGCCGCTCCGCAGCATGTGGGATCTTCCCGGACCGGGGCACGAACCCGTGTCCTCTGCATCAGCAGGTGGACTCTCAACCACTGCGCCACCAGGGAAGCCCTTAATAGACATTTTAATAAATTGAAAATTATTGTCATTTCTTTGTTAAATGGAATTTAAGAATGCTTTCATACACACTTCAAAGTTTTGTTTTCCATATTTGAATTATAACTTACTGCTTCTATATAATCATCTTCTTATCATGGTTAAAATTGTTCATGGTACTTTTCTATTGGAAAGAATCCAATTGTGGCATAGGTCATATACCTAGCTCCAAATTTCTTTAAAAAAATGAAAAAGAAGTATTAAGAGCATTAAGGATTGATTTAGAATTTGTAATTATGTTTGTAAGTATCTACTCATCTAGTCCAGCACTGAAGAGTCACATAAGAACTTAATTTCAAGGGTGAATCACAAATAGCTTTAAGAATTTTTGTGTTTTTCTTGTTATCTTGGGCCTAAAGATTTAATGAGTTTAAATTATTTCTTTGGCCTCAACCCGGGTGGTTAGCCTAATTCTAATACCATGGTGAATGGTTACTGTGACTACCATGTTGCTAAGAAACCTGTTATGTTATCAAGTTGCCTTGGTGAAGCAATGGCTTCTTGGGCCTCCTCAGCCCTGCTGGGAGGTGGTTAATCAGAGCTACGAAGGATCTTAGAGAATTTGTTTCCCAGGTTATAACTAATTTTTCATCAGGAAAGGAAACAAAACTAGGTCTGTAAAAACTGACATAAAAGAAAGTCCAAGTTGTTTTAAATTAAATTATGATCTTTAGTTACTCACAAAAATAGTTGTGATCCAAGATAAAAAGCTATTTTTGTAATAATTAAATTAGAACAGTTTGTGTATTGAATGGTATGTATTTCTCCCCCTCCTTAACTTTGCCTTCCATTTTTGTTTTCTTAGATTCTTGGAAGTGCATTTATAATATATAGATGAATATTTGAATTGAGATTGTGAGAGAAAAATATGTGTACAATTTGTCACTTGATATAAATTGCTCTTTGCTATGAAATGATTCAACATTTTATTTAAAAAAAAACTACACTATGTAACATTTTTTTTTAATGCACTAAGACTTGTTACTAGGTTAAGAATTTGATTCAGGGCAGAAACCTGGCTTTTGCTAGCTTTGCTTCATGGCAAAAGGTTTCCATCTTAGATAAGTTTGGCATCATTGCAGATTCTTAGAGCTCCACACGTAAGTCAGCATAGTAGTGAAGAATCTGAGAAGTTGTGCTGTAAACTGTTTATCATTTTGGATAACTTAGGCTTCTTCCATATTATTTTCTTCCAATACCCACCTACATTTTGAGGTGCTTGTTTTCAGCAAATCAGGTTTTGATAAACCCTTTCTTGACTGTTGTCCATATGGAGAATATAGAAGGGGTTCTTGCCCATTTGACACCAGTTTTCTTAGAGTAGTACCAGTTAAATCACAAGCTGGCCTGCAGAGCTGGGGGGAGCAGTTCAGGGCATACAGGAGTTGGGTACAAGCAGTTAAGACCCCAGGCTTGGATGTCAGACTGTCTGGGTTCATTTCTGAGTCTTCTGCCTCAAACCTTCTGACCTCAAATGAGTTAGGTAATGACTGTGATCCTAGATTTCCTCAACAGTAAAAGAGGGATGATAACAGTTTCTACCTCAAAGAGTTGTGAGGATTAAATGAGATTATGTGAAATGCTTAGGATGATTTCTGGCACTTATTGTGAACCTTCGTAAATGTACGATGTTAATTATCGTAGAGGATATTTTGGGGGGACTATGAGAGTTTCTTCAGATCTTAAAAATTTAGGTAGTTGACATTTGACAAGGCCTCACCCAGAAAAGCTTTTAATTGCTGGGAAGAGTTTTCAGATTTAAACATTTTTATTTTATGTTACAGTTTTTATAGCTTTATTTCCATTTTTTCTTTCTCCTTGAGTTTGGAGTTGGGCATTCTAGGTGTTGGCACCAACTTTTGTTCTCTCTGGGGCTTCAGTTTTCTAATCTGTAAAACGGAGGGGTGGAGGTGGGATTTGGTTGTCTCAAGTCATGCCTAGCTCTGTGATCTGAGCTCTGGCTGTGCATAGTGAGAGGTTCCATTTTGAACAGAAGGGGGTCTAGAGTTTGAAGACAGCCTGAAAATCTGAAAATCAGAATGGGCCACATGAATGATAGCAGCAAGAGCTCTCGGAGGCAGTAAGTAAGTGGACATTCTTTATGTTTGGGTTAAATATATGCTTTAAGCTATCATTTTACTCTTTTTAAAAAATAATTACTTAAAATTTTGAAACAGCCTCAAACTTACAGAATTGTTGCAGATACAGTGCCACAAAATATCTTATGGCACTAGTTGGCTAAAACCAATTTATTTTTGGGAAATAATTTGAATGGTACAAAAACTTTGTATTTAAATAGTACAAATATAGCTTGAATACAAAAAAAAAAAAAAATCTCTGGAGAGTAAATTGGTCTCCTGATGTCCATCACTCCTGAATACCTTAGTTGTATTTTCCTTACAAACAAGGACATTCTCCTGCATAACAACACAAGCATCAAAATTAGGAATTTTGATGGTTGTGTTTTTGTTATGTCCTGTCAGGAGGTCATGATTTTGATTTGTCCCATACTGATGATGATCATTTTGATCACTTGATTAAGGTGGTATCTGCCAGTCTTCTCCATTGTAGACGTTCTTATTTTCCCTTTGTAACTAATATTTTGTACTAATAAGTATCATTTTGATCACTTGATTAAGGTGGTATCTGCCAGTCTTCTTCTCCATTGTAGACTGTCTCATTTTCCCTTTGTAACTAGTAAGTATATTCTGTAGGGAGATATTTTAAAGTGATGGAAATACATCAATATCAAAATGTCAATTCATTTATTTATTTATACTAATACAAATGCATGCTTTGGTTTGGATTCAGTTTAGTGGGTTATAATCCATTACTAACATTATTTTGGCGCTCAAATAAAATCTCTTCCAGCCATCTTATGTATCCTTAATACATCCCCATCATTCTTTGAGTACTTCTTTTCTGGTACAAAAAGATGTTGCAGGCTCTTCTTGAAGTTTTCCTGCCTTCGTCCTCAATTAACCATTTCCTTAGGAAACCCTGGTTTCTTTTAGTAGAGAATGATATTTAGAATCCAAGATCTAGGTAGTACGTGGGGCCATTACTATTGGGGTTGTACCTCTCCAAGACTTTCAGTGGACAGAGCTGGAGAATACTTGAATTGTATATATGTACATACTTAACACACTCATATAGATATACATATGCATAAAAACACACATGAGTACACATTTTATATGTATTTCTACATCTTACTGTATATATTGAAATCTGTGAGTTTATACTGATCTTGTAATTCCAGTCCAACACAAGGGTTCTCGTTTTCCTCACCATGTTTGTAAATCTCCCTTCTACTATAGTGAGAAGTCTGACCCCCTGTATATGTAACCAGCCTCACAGTGTTTCCCCTGCTTTACCCCTTTGGCTGATACCGCGTGTCAGACGGCCTCACTGCATGGACACCCTTCTTGCCCAGTGCCAGGCTGCCACCATGAGTGATA
Organism: Grampus griseus; assembly: GCF_964374135.1. Taxonomy (NCBI): domain Eukaryota; kingdom Metazoa; phylum Chordata; class Mammalia; order Artiodactyla; family Delphinidae; genus Grampus; species Grampus griseus. Next base: position 49,714,347 of record NC_138998.1, read on the forward strand.
TCTTCTTGCACCTGACCTGTCTCCAGATCCCCATGCTAGGCCACCCTTTTAAGTGGCCTCTCCATGCTGGACTGCCTCCACACCTGGACATCCTCTTTACCCCACTCCAGCTGTCACTCCCCATGTCCAACTGACCCTCTAACCCTGGGATGCCTACCTTGTGGGGAGAGAACAGGAAGAGAAAGAAGTAAATGAAGAACTATTTTCATGTCTTTCACGTGCCTAGTGAAGGAGTGGTAGCTGTTAGGAATATTTATTTATGATAACACTATTGTCCTAATCACATCAAGGAAAAAGTTACATATATAATTATTTTTGTCCTTTGGGTTGCGTTTAAACAAATGAATGCAGTGGTGTATGTGCCCACAATTCACTGGCTTAGTTTGGAGCATGAAACTGAATAAAATGGAGAGAGGAGAGAGGAGCATTTGAAGAAGTGAATTTTCTTTTTCTCAGAAGTGCACCTGAGTACCTTGGCCTTTATTTAATTTTTAGTGAAAGGGCTGTCTTTGTGGCAATTGTTGCCAATATAATTGCTGCCATATGCATATGTGGGCAGGAGGAAGTTGAATAGCACTTGCTAGCTAAAACCAACTTCTTAGTGAATTTATTTGAACAACGATTCATAATTTTTATGCTTATGATCTTATCCCTGTGTGGATGTTCGGGCCAGCCATGTTTTCAGAGCTCCCTGTTCCAGCCAGCCTCTCTAAGGGCTCCTACAGTGAAGTTCTGTTAGCGCTTCCATTGGAAACCTATCACAGGGCCGGGTTCTGGCCGAGTGCCCTTCTCAAGAAAGCCACAACCCCAGCGGGGAAAGCACAGGGTGGAGTTTTTCCACTCAGATCCTGGCAGCTCTCCAGAGGCTTTAGTGTCTGTGAGGTTTCTTCTCCTTCCTTTCTTACTTTAAAAAATACTGTAACACTACTACTTGGACATATTTGGGATGTAGGCTGTGTGTGTGTGTGTGTGTGTGTGTGTGTGTGTGTGTGTGTGTGTGTGTGTGTGTGTGTGTGTGAGTGTGAGAGAGAGGGGGGGGGGAGTGGGGGTTGGAGGGCTAGAGGTGGGCCTTTTAGTTGGCTCCCCAGCAGTGCTCTCCTACCACTGGCTTTCTGGTGAGAGTGACCTCATGAGAAGTAGTGGCAGTACTATAAGGTAAGTCTGTACCTCTAGAGGATTTCCCTGTCATGGGCATTTTATTTCCCTGTGGTTGTCTGAGTAAGGCAATGGGAATCTCCTGCTGGGTCTTTAACCTCTTTTCTATAGCATTCTTTGTACAGATTGCTGACATATTCAGAGACAAAGTCATTCATATCAGTTCCTCACCCCCCAGCCTATGGAGTACTACAAAATGGCAGCTGTTTAACCTTCATGTCTTCGTAGCGCCCAAAGCTGGACTTCAGATGTACAACAAATAATTTTTTAGTGTGAACATGTTCCTTGCAGTATTTGGAACAAATAATTGTGTATCTGAAATTCAAATTTAACTGAGTGTGACCTGAGTGTGTCTTTTATCTGGCAACCCTACTTCATGAGTTCTTGCATGATGCAATAACTTGGATACCTATTATACTTAGAATAATATGTATGCATGATCAGTTTCTAAAAAATTGGCAGTCTTCACAAATAAACCCTTGAGTGGATGAAAATTTGAGGCTTGATCTTAACCCTCCTTAAAAGGCAACTGAATTGCAATTGAGCTGGCAAATCACATTTGTCAGGTTCTCGGACTAAGTTAAATCAGCCAGCTTGAGGTAGGAATTTGAAGTTACAGCATCCAGAATTTCTGATTACCTCTTTTTTCCCTCCTCCTCTTTAATGACTTTTCAGCTTATAGGTTAGAAATTTCAGCTACGCCTTCCCTTCATAAAAAGCCTCTTTTCTTTATTCATTTAAAAAGATAGCTATCTGAGGTTGTCTTTGTGCTTGTAGGAAAAAGAAAGAGTTTTATAACGTCTTCCCCCTTGCTTTGTCTTTTATTTGGTCAGTATTTCCTTTGGCATATTCTACAAGAAGACAGGAGAGCCCCGTGCAATACAAATAAAGTTCTCTCCCGCCCTCTGTGAGGGCAAGTGGTTATTAAGGAATTCTCCCAAACTGAACGATTTATTAGGTACCTTCCCAGATACCTTTCCCAGATAAAGAGTTTGTCGTATTATGACATCTTAAGATTGCCTTATTAACCCTTTGTTGTTGAATGAGCAGAGTCCTGGTGGGGCCCTTCTATCCTCAGCTCTGACATTTTCATCTTCCCCTGAGTCTGGTCCATGACCCCTGGAAGAGATTATTTGAAAGCACATTCATAAGTTGGCTCCACATTCATGATTTGGCTTAAATAGAATCAGGAATTACTTGAGGCTTTTTACTGCTTTAGTGCAGGGTAGGCAAACTTTTTCTGTAAAGGACAAGATAGTAAATATTTTGCTTTGCAGACATATGGTGTTTGATGCATCTCCTTTATTTCTTTTACAACCTTTAAAAATGTGAAAACCATTTTTAGCTCCTAGGCTGCACAGAACCCGGCCATGGGCTGGCAGTAGTTTTCCTAAGAGTGTTTGCTCTCCTAAGTATGTTACATGGAGAGTTCTCTGGGTTCTGAGATTTACCCTTCACTTCCAACTTATATAGAAGTGATGTTGGTGGGGAGATAAGGTAACAAATGAATACTTAGTAATAAGAATATGTTAGTGTTATAAGCTGTGGGAAATGTCATATCCTGGAGGACACTGCCCCCTCTTCCCTCAACCTTCCCTGTGACATGTTTTTATGTCATACTCATATTTTTATTTGATTTCATACCTATACTAAGAACGATGGCAGAATTCTGTTAGCAGGTCTGTAGGAACAACTGGTCAAACAGCAAGTTTATGCCCACAGTGGGAGAAAGCGAGATAGGCCATGAGTTTGTCTTCTGTCTTTGTGGGGTTGTTTGTTGGTTTTACCCATGACAGAGAGGATTTGGTGAAAGTTTGGGTAGAACCAGATGTCCTAACCTGTCTTGCTGTCTTTCTGAAATGACAAGTTTTAAACTGCGTATTATTTTGAAATCTTATGGGGAGGAGGGGTATCATGTTCACATTCACTCCACAGGAAGTTGCTATTTGATTTGCTCTACCTTTTCTCTGACTTCCTGTGAAAGGTTATACATGGTGTTCTTCCAGATTGCAGTGCTAACAACATTCATGATCCCAAAAGCACCTTAAGGGGATTGACAGCCCTTTAGATTCATCATACACTTCATACCTTTCCTGCTGCTGTTCTTGCTGATTGTATAAAGCCATTCAGTCACTCCTTGTCTATTATTATAAATAGAAATTGTTTTTTTTCCCATCACTTTTTCCCTCTAGACCTTTACAAATGATTTTTGGGCCCAAATGCAATTGTGAATAGACAGGCATAGCTTCTAGGAAAGCCGTTGGGACGCACTGAATTGTGACTGTTGGACAAAGGCATTCTGTTTAGAAGGCTTGTCCCAAAGTGGTGTTGGAGTCTGAAAGAAGGGCCGCCAGCGTCTGGTTGTTTCTGCTGTGAACTAATAGGGAAGCTGATGTTTGCTGAGTGGATGGCTGTGCTCACTGTCCAAACAGATCTCTGTTTGCCAACTGTGAACATATTGCTGCCTCTGTGGGGCACTCCATCATGACTTGAATGGGTCCTCTTGTGTTCAGAATTTTCTGACTCAGAGAGACGGAGAGAAAAATATTTCTTTCAGAATTAAGCATTCACTGTAGCACCCATAGAGAGTCTCATCAGACCCTTAGAAACCAGGCGTGCACCAGAGATGCTTCTTAAGGAGAAGGAGAAAGGGGGTAGAGAAAAAAGGAAGAAAGCAAAAGACAGCCCTATTGAAATGCCTTGATTCTGGCCACTTGTGGCCAAGTTTTTATAAATAAACCAGGCTGCCTTTGTAAGCAGAAAGAATTGTGAGAATATTCCTGATTTCCCCTGAGCAAAATAAAACTTTCAGTACTGAGTTTCCAACTCATGGCTCATTTCTGTTCACTTCTACACATACACACCTCCCAAAGCATATAATGCATTCATAATATGTTACTAAATGGGTAATAGAGTTTCATTCTATCTGAATAATTCCTTAAGAAAAGGTTAATTGATATATAGGAGTTTTAATTACTTTATAAACTTTTTGTAGAGTTCCAAACTTATTCTATAAAATAAACTGGAATTTTTTTTGTCATTTTAGTCCCTTTATTGAGTCATTTTCTGCACTGAAGTCTGCTTTTTGGGCAAGATCTAGTATTAGCTGCATGAATTGAGGACACAGCTCATAGGACAAGGTTAGATATTCTTTGCAAATTACCTGTTCTGTGTTTTAAGGTTTAGAAACCTGGGATGAGTGGTGGTGGGAGAGAACCAACAACATTGTCTGGCAATGCAACTAAACGAGTACATGGTACATCCAGGAAACATCCATTTGGTCCTAAGTTATTCGTCAAGTGCCTGTTAAACACTGGGCCAACTTTGCTTGGTATTGTGGGGGAAATGAAGAGGGTTTCTTGTATCTGATGGGAAGGACAGTGCTTTTATGAATGGAAATGTAGATCCCGTGCAGCAATAAATCTGTGTTGCTTTCCCTCAGCCGATGAGAAACCAATATTGATTTGCCTAGTTGGAGTGAATGATTTTTTGACTTAACCTGATAGAAGGCTTAAAACCAGGATCATCACCCCATCCCAAGCTATGGTATTAACCATTTTTGTTGATGGATAGGTATTAATCATTTTTATTGTCTGGATATTGGTATTAATCATTTTTGTTGTTCGGATAATTTTATTTGTGATTACCTATACTCATAGAAAAATCTGAGTCTATTACCTTATTTGGTTAAAACTGGAATATAACAGGAGTAATAGGGACTGTTGGGATGGAGAGAAAATGGCAGCTGTGGCTGTGGTATAATAGTAATAATCCCAGCTGACCCATCAGGGAGCCAAGCACGTGTCAGGCATTCTTCCAAGAAGCATTTCACATCTACTAACTCACTTCTTCCTCTGGTAATCTTGTGAGATTGGTACCATTACCTTCTTTGTTTTGCAGATGAATTGGTACTATTACCCTCTTTGTTTTGCAGATGAGGAAACTGAGGCATAGAGAGAGGTTTAGTAATATGCCTAGGATCACACAACTAGTAACTGGTAGAGCTGGGAATTGAATCTGGAAGAGTAAGGCCCAGTATCTGTGCCACAACTGCTCCTCTCTGGTCAGCCGGTAAATAAATCTGCATTCTCCTTGCAGAGTTTCAATTTATCTTTTATTTCTTGCAGTGTGTTTTGGAGAAGTGTTTAAAGTTACTCAAAATCCGAATTCTAGGAAGTAAGATCACTTCAGAAAGATAATATGTTCTATAGGTAAAGGAATTTGCCCTTCTCCGATATCTGTTTTTATCACAGAGAAAAGTTCCATGTTTAATTTGTTCCTTGGTAGTTACTATACATTGATTGAATTACATTGTGGTTTAGTAGGTAGGTGGGTAATAAATTTTGTTCAGCCCTTAATTGGCATTTTTATTTTAAATTTGAAGGTAATGAATCGTTAGCAAGTATCTTAATGTAAAATCAGGGTATTTATATATTCTTGTATACTATATATGAAAAATGAAAAGTAGATATATAAATTATTCAACCATTTATTTCTTATAATGTGATGAGGGAAAGAAAAAGAATAAGGATAAGGCTTGGAAAGAATGTTTTTAGGCTAATTTTTACTACTGTAAGGTAATATGACGATTGGCGGCATAATTAGTTTTTCTCAAGGGACTGTAGGACTGATTGAAATTGGCCAGTTTAAGATGATTTTTTTAGCAGTTATATTTATTGCAGCTCATGAATGCTATGTTTAGTAGTTACTGGTCATCTGAAATGGTGCACCAAGTGAAGAGGAGGTCACATGGCTCCCGAATAGGAGTCGAAATAGTGCATGAATAACATAAGGCAAGTTTTGTCATTCATTTCTATGAGTCCATCAAAAAGGAAGTTCGTTTAGAAGTATATTCTAGAGAGTATATTCCAGAAAAATCAGTTATTTAAAAAAAAAGCAGATCATACTGTACTGTGATGTTTTATGTAGTTTATAAACCTATCCAGAAGTTTTAGAATTGAGTTTTCTCTAAAATGAGAATGTGTTCAAGTTTTTCTTCTTTAGAGAGAGAAATTATGACAGAAAAGAGTAGCTTAGCTTTCCACCTCTCCTGATTACTTACAGGACTCTTTGTTTTGGCCTTCGTTGCCTGTGCTAGTTTTGTTTATTTTGTATGTCTTGGGTCCATTTTGCCTGTTTGGGACCTGTTTTTGAGGGGCTCACAAACTCCCTACTAGAGCTCATTAGAGAGTGGTGACTTCACATCCACAAAGGTGGCCCCATCTTTCTGAATGACACCTACGATCACCACCTTAATATTCTAGCAGCTGCCATCCGGTAGTTTTCAGCAGTCCTTTCTGCCTGGTTTAGGATTAGTCTGTAAATTTCAGCTAAGATGTTAATTTGTGTGAAAACCTGGAGAAATTGGAAAACTTGTTTGGTGTTACTTTTGTTTAATATCCACTTAAATGTAGAAGTAACATAACATTTTAGCACTTGTTTCCCAGTCATTAAGAGTAAATCATTAAGAAACAATGAATATCAAATGAAAAATAGAATCTACAGGGGGAAAAAGGTGACTAAAGCGCCCTGTGGATCACGTTTGGCCACTTTCTACTTTTGTATACATACACTTCAGATTGTTAGGTTTCTGTTTGATAAGTTTTGATAGGCTAGACTCTTGCAGATGCATTCAATCATTTTGTGAGTAGTGGATTTAGTAAAATTAGGGAATTAAAAGATAACTAAATAAAACGTTATCAATAACACTAGTTCTTTTTCCAGGGTCTTTAGAGAGAAGATTTGCTTTTTTAACTTCCTGGTAAATCTCATCCTGTATAGCCCAGGTTAGGACCGTACATTGGCATTTAAGATCTTAACCTTTATTTCTTCCTTTCCTTCGGCTTTTTTTTTTTTTTTTTTGCGGTACGCGGGCCTCTCACTGTTGTGGCCTCTCCCGTTGCGGAGCACAGGCTCTGGACGCGCAGGCTCAGCGGCCATGGCTCACGGGCCCAGCTGCTCCGCGGCACGTGGGATCCTCCCGGACGGGGCACGAACCCGTGTCCCCTGCATTGGCAGGCGGACTCTCAACCACTGCGCCACCAGGGAAGCCCCCTTTGGCTGACTTTAATAAGAATATTGTGAGGTGACCCTCTGGGATGAAGAAAACAGAGGGAGTGATGAAGCACAAATTAAAGGAATCTGGCATTTCTCCGAACTGCTGGACAACAACAGTAGTTAGAACTTTAATTACTATGCAGTCATAGTTTAGCTTGACATACCCTCCACTGTCAGAAGTGGCTTTTTCAAAACATGGATAATAATAGGTGAATGTGTCTTAAGCCCCTCCCCATGTAGCTTTCTTCCGGAGATGTGGGACTGGGGTGCAGGGAAGGTGGGAAGCAGATGGAGGAGACAGAATATAATTTATTCTTTTAAGCGGAAAGTGTTGTTTATTGGTTATTCCATTACAAGAATTAATGAGACTAAGGGGAATGTAGAACTCCTTAAAACATGGGATAAAGCAGTATTTTTCGTTACATTGAGAATGAGTTTTAGAAAACACATGTATTTGTAAGACATTGCATTTTAATGCAAATCAGATGTATCGCCAAGTCCATGGGATGACCAGACCTTCCTAGGACTGTTTACGCTCAGTCTTTCCAGAGGTATCACACTTTTTTCGTTTGTTTTTGGCTGCATTGGGTCTTAGTTGCCACGTGGGGGATCTTCCGTTGCAGCGTGCGGGCTTCTCTCTGTTTGTGGCGCCTGAGCTTCTCTCTAGTTGTGGCGTGCAGGCTCAGTAGTTGTGGCACGAGGACTTAGTTGCCCCGCGGCATGTGGGATTTTAGTTCCCTAACCAGGGGTCGAGGCCCGTCCCCTGCATTGGAAGGTGGATTCTTAACCACTGGACCACCAGGGAAGTCCCTCAAACTTTTTTAAAGTAAATTTTTTTACTTTGCTAAACACTTGCCCTAAGAGTTCTGAACCAGTGGTTGTATGCCTTCAGGATATGAGGAAGCTAGACATTCATGGCTGTTATCAGAAATTGTCTTCAGTCTTAGGTTTAATGCGTAGTGAGACTGCCAGTCTCTTGAAGGGGACAGTGACCTGCCTTTTTTTGTGAATTTTGAACATTTAAAGACTAAAACTTGGTTTATGTTTAACTGAAGTAAAGCAAATACATTAGTTACAGGAATACTGAGTTCAACTAACATTCAGTGAATTTGAATTTAAAGGAGAAAGGAGGGGGTAGGGTACATTTATTTCAGTGAACTACTCTGTAATTCCAAGTTGGAAGTTTTTGTTCAAGAAATGAATTTTGGTAATTTCTGGGACATTAGACTTAAAGCTGGTTCTGTTTTTTTTTTCTTCTTTAAATTTTTTAGCTATACATATACATATATCCCCATATCTCCTCCCTCTTGTGTCTCCCTCCCACCCTCCCTATCCCACCCCTCTAGGTGGTCACAGAGCATGGAGCTGATCTCCCTGTGCTATGCAGCTGCTTCCCACTAGCCATCTATTTTACATTTCGTAGTGTATATATGTGCATGCCACTCTCTCACTTCGTCCCAGCTTACCCTTCCCCTTCCCCTTGTCCTCAAGTCCATTCTCTACATCTGCGTCTTTATTCCTGTCCTGCCTCTATGTTCTTCATATCCATTTTTTTTCTTTAGATTCCATATATGTGTTACCATGCGGTATTTGTTTTTCTCTTTCTGACTTACTTCACTCTGTATGACACTGGCTTCACTCTAAAGCTGGCTCTTAATGATTGTTCCAAATCGTGTTGTTAATGGGAATTTTGTGCTTGTGTTCACAAACCTCTTAATCATCCACTGAGCCATTGGATAGGTCTACAGATTGGGATTGTGAACTCTCTGATTTCTTTCAGTTTCTTCTCAGACTATCCCATATTTCATGAATCTTAAAAAACACTTTTCTACTCCCATTTTAACATCTTTTGAATTGTCATGCATCTTATACTTGATTGAATGTCAATTGAAGGCAACATTTTTTCTTTTTCAGTAGCATATGAAATTATGTTGTCTTATAGATGGTATCTTTGACTTGGTGAAATATGATATTTATAAAAATATACCCCTATGCTACACATAATAAGATGCATCATTTGTTTTTCTTCTTCTTACTCTGTTGAGCCACAGTAGGGATTCTAGACTTTGGACCACTAATAAACGTAGATGAATTTAAATTTAATGTTTTGAATGGGTGACCCCTTTGGGAACCACATTAGTTGAGAGTTCTATAAGTTGTTATAAGCCCATAGCAATATGGTTGTACTGCTAACAGTCCTCATGAAAAACCTGAAGCGTGGGGTAAAATGAGAAACTGGGTTCTTCTCAAAAAAGGAAAATTTTGTTTTTTAAAATAATAAATTCAAATAGAATCAAGAATCTGTGAGAAAACCTTTCCAGAATATTTCACAGATTATATTGGCACTTTCAAAAAAATTAATGAGATTTAGCTAAGTTGGAAGGTGGGTACAAACTGTTATTTTCATTCTTTTTCTTGGGGAGGAGAGCTCGGTAGGGAGTGATGGAATAAAGGCCATCAAAGTTATTGACATGTTTCAGTAAAATGAATCAGTATTATTAGGTTGCTTTAGGATTTAAGAAAACCTAAGTATTAATTTTTCGTAAGATCCTGCATTTTTGGAGTCCTCTTTAAAAAACTTTGTAGCCACATGCAAAAAATGAAAAGATTTGCTTATGAATACCCAAATGGGTATAAATGTTGAGAAGAATAAACTAAAGTTTTAGGGAAGAAAATGTTCTTTTAACTGGCTCAAGTGAGAGAAGTATCAGCTGAGAAGTTACCTGCTTTTTAGATGTTTTACCCAATTGTAGAAATTTTGCCACTGACACATTTGCAAAAGTTGAGATTGAAAACGAGGAAGTATCTTGATTACAGACATGTCATTTAATGCCTAACTACTAACTATTCTGTTACAAAAACCTTTGGGTTAATGATAATGAGATTACTTCATATGAAGTGAACTTTATATTATGATTTCATTTGACAATACACTCACATACACCTAAAAACATATAAACTATAGTATCTAAATGATTTCATATAATATCACATAAAAGATACTCATAGCATATAAATGTGAAGATATACATATTTAAGTAATGACTATAGTGCTGATTCTGATACCAATGATCTCAATAACCTAGTATAATCCAGAATGCAAAAACAGTGAAATCATGATCTCTCTCAGGTTTGAACTTAGCAGTTCCCTGTTGTTTGGGCTTTGCTTAACGCCTGCAGTGAGTTGAGTTCTCAACTGCAGAGGCCCATGGGTCACCAAAGGCATGGAGCACTCAGGGATTCATCCTCATTGGTCAGCTGGCCTTGGTGTGGAGGAGAAGCCAGTGGTCTTATTTCTGTCTGAGCTTGACTGTGAATAGACCAGGGCAGTGATGATTCTCCACACCTTGTGCTTACAGAGTGATGGAGTGTAATGTTTTTATTTTATTTTTAAAAATATTTATTTATTTGGCTGTGTTGGGTCTTAGTTGCGGCACACGGGCTCTCTAGTTGTGGCGCACGGGCTCTAGAGCATGCGGGCTCAGTAGTTGTGGTGTGTGGGCCTAGTTGCCCCACGGCATGTGGGATCTTAGTTCCCCGACCAAGGATCAAACCCGCGTCCCCTGCACTGGAAGGTGGGTTCTTAACCACTGGACCACCAGGGACGTCCCTAGTGTAATGTTTTTAGAACCTAAGAAGTTTTAAAAGGGCTATAGACAAGGTAGATTGTTAGAATGACCAATGGGGATGCAGTTAGAAGCCATGACAAAGAAGGAGAGGGTAAAGAAATCCCAAGTAGTTTTGTCTTTAGGAGGAGGCCTGATGAGATTTAACTCTCCAAGTATCTGAAGTATTGTTTTATGGGATTGAGATTACGTTTAGTCTGTATGACTCTTAGGAATAGAATTCAGATTTCTGCTTATTAAAAGGGAAAACCCATTCTCAATTAAGATTCCTAAAAAATGGAATTTGCTGTGTTTTCAGAAGGTGAACTCTGTATTACTTGAAATATTCTGGCCACTTGCTAGAGATTTTGATCAGCAGTTCAAGCCTTAAGTAGGGAATTGGACTGAATGACCTTTAAGATGCTTGCCACCCCTAAGGGAATTTTGATTCTGTGATCTTGGCTGTCAACTAAAAACAGTTACAAAGATTTTATCAAATGTTCTCCCTGTTTGTTTATTTTTAGATGCATAGAGTTTCGTATTAAATTGTCACTGATGTCCTGTAATCATATAAATAAATATAATACTTGTATAGACTGCTTAATAGAATGCTTATTATTTTATATTATATAAAATTCTGTGATTATTTTGTTGTTGCCATGGAAGTATAATAGTAGCTTTATTATGACTAAAGCTGGAGGACTATTTTTAGCCAAATTATAGTCATCTTTGTTGATATATATTTAATTAAATACCCATCAATTGGATAAAATTTATGGAACTTGGCTGTCTCTTTTCCCTCTTCACTTTTAAGCATTGTGCTGAAATTAAGACTCAGCTAATTTGGCCTAAAGTAAGTACAAATGAGACGTGCTTCAAGGATCTTGAATGTGATTATTCTTCTCGCCCTTTTATTTATTTTATTGCATTCTTTCTAGGTCATTATTCCTCTGACTGATCCATAGTACGTCTACGTCAAAATCAATGGGGTGTATAATTGAGGGGTAAGGAAGGGAGAGCTGGTCAGCCTGTGAAAGAAACCAGGTTCCAGAGGTCCTGGAAATCTACATTTTCAAAAGGCCCCAGAGATTCTAATGTAACTCTCATTTGAGGCTCACAGCTGGAAGGATTTTAGAGATTGTCCACTAACAGCTCTTTCTAGAATCTGCAAGCATAGGCCTAAATGACACCATTGCTACTGCTCTAGAAGGAAGCATGGAAATCATCATGTTCCTTTTCTTTTACATTGCATTTAAGGCAGTTATTAACATGCACAGTTAAGTGACTTACCCAAGGCCTTGTGGATTGGATCCCATATCTCCACTGAGCTTCAGTTGGTTTCCATAGGGTAGGTTGAAGAGAAGAGTTTTTAAAAATACCGCTTGAAAGCTGAAATGGATCGTTGACCAGCCTCTAGATTCCTGTGATGCTTTTTTTGAGCTGCTATTTTGAATATCATGCGTGTGCTCTCACCACAGACCTTTTAATGTATCACACTGAATTGGAACCCAATTCAGTGGAGATTAATTGGGGCCAAATATTTTCTGGGTGTGATTTTTATGCCTGGTTTGAGGTTTTCTCCCCAGTCCACCAGATTATTTCCTCCTTCTGTGTTTTGTTTTTTTTTCTTTTTCCTTCTTGTATATTCAGTATATGTCTAGTTCCTCCTCTCTTTTCTACGAGAATGTCATCTTGCTGCCCCAAACCTTTCTTTCTCCTTATTATCAGATCTTCACTTTGTTCTAGCAACACATTACCTAACAGACCTGACCTCATATCTGTGACCAGGAAATTTTTAATCAAATATTTTGACACTGTTTTACTCTTCTAAAAGTGAAGGTGATCACTTGGTAAGTATGAGGCTTAAGGTATGGACTTCAGGCCATGTGCACATGGGGATTATTTCATAGGTGATGTCAGAGGGAAGAGAAGTCACAAAACACAATGGTTTCTCAAAGGCAGTGATGGAGATAAAGAGTTGAAAAATACTCACAACTTCTGATGCTCACAGTTTAATGTGATAGGGATGTCTGGACTGGAAGGGTGTTAATATGAATGTTTTGCCTTGAAGGGATTTAGGAGTTGCTCGTGTTTGTATGTTGTGTATATCTGGTTTTGGTTATGTTGTTTAACCACTGATGGTAGTATAAGTGAAATTACTGTTTTGATTTTTTTTTTTTCATTGAACATATTGGTAATTTTGCATTTTCCTTTTCTTACCTATCCTGGTATGGCCTAGTCTTGGATATTCCTGACTGGCTGATAGTTCTCTGGATGGGGTGACTTTTAAAATTTATCATTCTCTTGAAAAGCTTCTTTTTTTAAGCTAGGGAAGGACAGCAGTTAATCAGCTAGGAGATCTTTCTGGTTACGTATTCCCCAAGCTTAGACCCTCGCCATTTTCATTTGTCTCAGTCCCCTTTGTAAGTGGAGGGTTGATACTTGAAAGTGAAATTGTAGCCTGCTTAGTAAAAATTTTTGTTTCTGTTGAACCAGTGTGCCAGGACGAGAAAGCATCTATGCCATAAAGCAGTTGTCTGCCCCTCAAACAGTAACTGTGTCAGCTCATTTTTATAGCCGAGAAAATAACTGGCCAGGGTGACCCAACCTTCCTGCAGTTACTTGGAGGTGTTTACTGACTGCCTTTGATCAGACTTCAAATGGGAGAGCCTAACCTATTTGTAGTTGTTGTTTACTGTCAGTCTCAGCCTGCCCTTTGTTTTTCACATACAAACAAAAAAGAGTAAAAGCAACAAGCTGTGTAAACGTGGCTGGTCTATAGGAGCTCTCACTTAACTCTCTTGGTCTCCTCTACATGGTTTAGGTAAGGCAGAGATTAGAACTGTAAACTGAGGTAGTCATCTCAAAGCCCATTATTAGGTCCGAACCACTGGACAATTTAGAGAATTTTTATTAGCAATCAAAACATTTTTGTAAAATTAAATTAATTTCAGAAGATTGCGGGTCTTCTGTTGAGAAGCAGCTTCCAACCTGACATTGTGAGTGAGTGAAAAGAATAACCTTATAGTTGGAGGGAAAATGGCATCAGGTAGATAAACTGTGATTTGTGTTCTGTGGAACATTTGGATTATTTTTTTTCCATTTCCATAATAACTGTTGGTTTTCTTTAGCAGCTCTGTGCCGTGGATCCCAGACATTTTTCTCTTGCCTTTGTTTTCTTGAGGTGCATGAGTTAAAAGGACCAAGGTAGTAAACCATGTTGGGATGTTGTCAATAAAATGCCTTTAGAATGTTGTCAGAGGCTTTCCTTTACGGGAAGCATGCTCATGGTGGGAGGGCAGGGAGCAGAAGAGCCAGCCTTGAGGGCAATTAAAAGGTATCCTCTGTGGTTGGCTTTGTAAACCTCATCAGAGCAATGGATAATTGAACTCCCCCAATATATTGTGTAATGATATGTTGGTAAAGCTATACCTTATTATTTCTGTAATTCAGCTTTCAGGTGGGTGATGTTTTAATAGTCTTTCATTTCTGACAGATGGATAATATAAAACAGATCTTGAGAGGAGTGCAATCACATATTGTTGTTGGGTTAATAATTTCAGTACTGTTTTCAAACTTGCCCCTCTACAGCATGACCTTGGAGTTGTAAAGAGGAGCGCACATTATTTTATTTAGGAAGTGCACATTTGCCCCTGAGTTCTTCACAGAGTTGTTAGGAAAATATCTATTTGCTGTCCTATCTTTTGTTTGCTGTTCTTTCCTTCCCGGGAGAAAACAGGCTTGTGGGGCAGCCAAATGGGGTGGGAGTTGAGGTCTGGAGGAGAAGAGTAGACAGGGTTTTATTCTTTCCTGTTCCCTTTCATAACCCTTTCTGACCGCAAAGAAAGCTGGTGAGAGAATGAAGGCAACCCTTTTAAAATACTCAGTGCCACAGTGAATAAGTTCTGCCCCAGTCCTGCTGGCACGTTGCTTAGTTGCTGTCTCTGCCATTGCCTTTTAATGAATAATTTTTCTTTCTGATTTTTTTCTCTACAAAATTAATAGACTTATTTCTTAAAAATATCAGTTTGTTTTATCTCAGGACATTTAAAATGAAATTAAAATACTCCGCTCTAATAAATTTCTACCCTCAACAAGACTCTCTTGGAGGGTTCCACTGAAGTTATGCTCACCCATTCTGACTCAGTTTGTTGGGCAACTTCCTCTTGAATTTGTTATTAGCTAATACCAGTAGTTGGCAAAATGGTCCTCATTACCCTGTATAAGAAAGTGTGAGGGGCTCTCTGATGCCCTTGATGGGCATAGAGAAAGCATGCTAGGAAAGATTTGCTTTAAAAGGCTTTGAAGTGAATGCCCTTTTGATGACTTTATTTTAATTTTGCTGCTAGTATTTGCAGGGACTTTTTTTGGTAAAATATCAGAAGCTCATTCTCAGTATTACTGAGTTGTGTTTGTGTCATTCCTCAGAGCTTTGACGTTTATAAGGTCCTGGTTTAAGTATAAATAAGCAAATCCATGGATTATCTGTCATTAAAACCTGACATTAAAAATCAAACAAAGACAGACTGAGTCTTAGTGTTCATTTAGATAAGTTTAACTGGAAGGGTGACACTGAATGTTTTTCATTTTGTGGACTGGTTAAGTTATGGTCCAGATTTGAAGAGGGTGATAAATTTAACATGAAGAGCAGGGCCCTGAGACCTCGGGAGGTCCAGCTTCAACATCAGGCTGTATCTGTGAACTCACTGTCTTGTGTTTTGTTTTTTCCAAAGATGAACTTTTGGAACCATTTTTCATAGGCCTCCTACCTAATTGTTTAATCACTTCTATTGCTAGACTAGACTCTTACCAAATGCTCATGCTGCTTGAGATGTCTGGACTATGTGCCTGACTCCATGCCGAGATACACAGTGTCTGTCGCAGAAACCTCAGGCCCAAAGCAGGACACAAAGCTGGGTTTCCCCCTCAGCCCCGCACTCTATGCACCTGTGCATTACTCATTCTGCATGCCATTCTCTCCATAATTAAGAGCAGAAATGCTTGTTCTCTTCAATGTCAGTGTGTCCTTGGCATCCTGTGCCGGGTCTGGCAGCTAGACCGGGTTCAGCAAAGGTTTGTTGAACTGAACAAAGCAACAGCCAAGAGCTCTAAAATCAGGAGTCGAAGGCTGTATCACTGGCCTCTCTCATGGTACCTAATATCTTTGACAGTCTTAGAGCTTGTATTCCTGTAGGCCTGAATTTAAATCAAGTTCTTTTTAAAACTGTGTTAGGCATCATGCCTGTTGTGAGTGGATTCACCGACTTCCTTTACCATTCACTGTCAGTCACTGGAAGCGTTAAATATGCTCCTTCTACCCACCCCGTGGATGATTTTTATTGTCCAGCTCCAGAGCTCTTGGCCGCTAATAAAACAATTGCTGCTTATTTATGTAGTAGTTTGTTAGTAACGTTTCTGTTGTCGAATCTTCTGTGTGGCTTTTAATACCTTACAGCATCTTGTACAATAAATGTTTATTGAATTGAATGCAATAAAATATTAACTAATATAAGAAAAACACTCTATAATCACTCAGTAAGTATACAGATTTTATTAACATTTAAGCCTAAAAGCAACTTGATAACGTGGGTAGATATCTCAATTTTTTTGAAATTAAGGAAAATTGGGATTGATGAAGTTTAGTCTTATGTGAGAATTAAACTCTTGCTCTACTCCTGATGCCCTTATAACAGCTAAGTAGCAGAACAAGTTCGAAGAGGAATATTTGGAAAGAAAAGACTTGCATTTCAAAAATGGTATAACATATTTAACTAAAGTAGCACCTTCTTGTGTTTTTAAATGGTTAAATGATAAGATGGTGGTGACCCATTATTTATGAGTTCTATCGGCAGCTCACTTTTGGTTCTTGGTAGTGGTTTACTTCAGGAAGACTTCAACAGGAATATTTTAGTCATCATTGGGCAATTTGTTGTTACGGTCACTTGCTACTTTTAAGGACAATAGCTGAGCCAGACTAGAAATTCTTGTAATAAAGCCAATGTCAGAGAGATGTAGAGGATTGACTTTCAGAAAACAAGGGCTGATCCTTTGATTTAGAGTTGTCCAGACATTTAGAAAGTTAGGCATACCCAATTTTCTAAGGTTTCCTAGAAATTAGGAAAAGATAACAGGTGGTTTTGGGAGAGGTAGAGGGCTAGTATTAGATATGGGAAAGTAGACAACTATGGGAAAGCAGCCATCTTTTCCTTTTTTAAAAATTTGTTCCTTGTTTTTAAATCATAATTCATATATCTCGAATGCAATATATATATATATATATATATATTTTTTTTTTTTTTTTGCGGTACGCGGGCCTCTCACTGTTGTGGCCTCTCCCGTTGTGGAGCACAGGCTCCGGACACGCAGGCTCAGCGGCCACGGCTCACGGGCCTAGCCGCTCCGCGGCATGTGGGATCTTCCCGGACCGGGGCACGAACCCGTGTCCCCTGCATTGGCAGGCGGACTCTCAACCACTGTGTCACCAGGGAAGCCCGCATTATATTTTTAAAAGGAGAATATTATTTTGAAGGTACAAGATGGAAACACATTTTTAGAGGGAAAAATTGTGAAGGACAAAACAACTGACTTGCTCATTTGAGAAAGCATCTAACTCTTCATTTGTCTCTCTGATAAATGCTTAGTCTCTATTAACCTCTTTGTTCATACAGTATTTTTCTTCGTGGCACAATGTTGGAGTTGTTTTTTAAATACCATTATTTGACACGGTACTGTGCTGGACCCTATATGCATTATTACAACTTCCAGTCCTCAGAACAACCCTTGAAATTAGCTCTTGTCATCCTTTTTTGTAGGTCAGAAAAGTGCTGATCAGTCAGAGAGAGTTTAAGTAACTAGCCCAAGGTCATGCTAGAAAGTGGTAGAGCTCACATTCAAGCCCAGGTCTCACTAGCTCCAAAGCTTTTGTTCTTTGCACTGCTCAGATTCTGCTCTTCCCAGTTTGTTTCCTCTCTGGCAGGGTGCCTTTGGGAAGAAGTAGTTACAGTTTGGAGAGACCAATATATCTGAGCCAGAGAAACGTGCCATCTATACCTGGCTCTATGTGAAAATTACACCGTGAGAGAAAATGACTTTGCAGCAGCATTTTAAGAAACAACAAAACTTACTCCTGAAGGAAACCACATTGGGCTGAAAACTAGCAAAACTGACTTCTAGACCCTGTTGTTCCATCACCTGCCAGCTTCTCAGTTTGCTTCTGGGCCTCAGTTTCTTTAGTTGTAAAACAGTGAGCCCTCCACTAAATCCTAAGGGCCTTCTAACAGCTCATTTCTGTAATTACTAATGTGTCCATAGGGTGATAATCATTTAAAATCTTGCTAAATTTAGACAGTGCCTGAAGTGCCTGAAGTGCATCCTTGTGTGTGTTTGTTTATATATCTGTTCCTCGTAATTAGACTGTGAGTGCTTTGAGGACAGAGAATGCACTTTACTGGCTTTTTGCATAGCACAGTGTCTAGAAATAGCATCCTCCCAGAAATTAATGTATGAGGAATGAAGATGTGCTCTAGGAAGTTTATGTTCAGTTGCTTTTTGGTAGTTTATTAGTAACCCCAGTTTTACTATCTTATAGTTCTTTGGTTATGTGCTCATCATTTCTTTAAAAAAAATATTTTTATTGAGGTGAAATACACATAACATTAACTATTAACATTATTAATTAGATAAAATTAACTATTTTAATTCATTGGCAATTTAGTATATTTACGGTGTTATGCAATCACTACTTCTTTCTAGTTCTAAAACATTTTCATCACCCCAAAAGGAAACCCTGCATCTATTAAGCAGTTGCTTCCCAAATCTCTCCCACCCCTCAGCCCTTGGAAACCACAAATCTGAGTTTCATTTCTGTTGATTTATTTATTCTGGATATTTCATATACATGGAATCACACTATGTGACCTTTTGTGTCTGGCTTCTCTCACTTAGCGTAACGTTTTCAACCTTGTAGCATATATCAGTACTTCATTTCTTTTTATGACTGAGTAATATTGCCTGTGTGTATTATGTCACATTGTATTTACCCATTCATCCCCTAATAGACATTTTGGCTGTTTGCATCTTTTGGCTATTGTGAATAGTGATGCTGTCAACGTGTGTGTACATGTATTTGTTTGCATCCCAGTTTTCAATCCTTCTGGGTATATTATACCTAGGAGTGATATTGGTGGGTCATAATGGTACTTTCCTGATTAACTTTTTGAGGACGAGCCAAACTGTTTTCCACAACAGCTGTATCATTTTACATCACTACCAGCAATTGTACAAGGGTTCCAGTTTTTCCACATCCTCACCAACACTTATTTTCCATTTTTCTGAGAATAGGCATTGTAGGGGGTGTGAAGTGGTACCTCATTGTGGTTTTGATTTGTGTTTCCCTAATGACTAACGATGTTGTGAGCATCTTCTCATATGTTTGTTGGCTGTTTGTATATCTTCTTTGGTAAGATGTCTATTTAAACCATTTACCCGTTTTAAAAATTAGGTTGTTTGTCTTTTTGTTGAGTCGTGACAATTATCAATATATATATATTTGGGATACTAGTTCCTTATCAGTTACCGAATTTGTAAATATTTTTTCCCTATTTTATAGGTTGTCTTTTCACTTTGTTAATAATGTCCTTTGCACAAAAGTTTTTAATTTTTATGAAGTCCACTCTATTTTTTTTCTTTTGTTGCTTGTGGTTTTGGTGTCACATTTAAGAATCCATTGACAGATGCCCATGAAATATATACCCATGTTTTCTTCTAAGGGTTTTATGGTTTTAGCTTTTATATTTAGATCTGTGATGAGTTAATTTTTGTATATGATGTCAGGTAGGGGTCCAAGTTGATTCTTTTTGTCTGTTTGGGGCCTCTTGCAATTTCATATGAATTTGAGGGTTGGCTTTTCCATTTCTGCCAAAAAGACCGTTGGAATTTTGGTAGAGATTACATTGACTCAGTAGATCGCTTTGAGCGGTATTGCCATCTTAACAATATTAAGTCTTCCATTCCGTGTCTTTGTTTAGGTGTTCTTAAGTTCCATTTATTTAGGTCTTCTTTAATTTCTTTCAGCAGTGTTTTGTAATTTAAGTGCATAAATCTTTCACCCCCTTGATTAAATTTTTTCCTAGGTATTTTATTCTTTTGGATACTGTCATAAATAGAATTGTGTTCTTAATTTCCTTTTCAGATTGTTCATTGCTGGTGCATAGAAACACAATTGACTTATGCATTGCTCTTGTACCCTGTAAATTTACTGAATTCGTTTTTTAGCTCTAATAGTTTTTTGTGTATGGAATCTTTGGGATTTTCTATATATAGGATTATGTCTTCTGCGAATATAATTTTACTTCTTCCTTTCCAATTTGGATGGCTTTTCTGTTTCTTTTTCTTTTTTTGCCCCGTTGTTCTAGCTAAGACTTCTGGTACAATGTCAATAGTGGTGGTGAAAGTAGGCATCCTTGTCTTGTTCCTCATGTTAGAGGGAAAGCTTTCAGTTTCTTAACCATTGAGTGTCATGTTTGCTGTGTATGCTTATTGTCTTTTAACCTACTAAGTCAGAGGTTATCACCTGAGAACTTGTTAGAAATACTAGCTCTTAAGACCCACCCCCAGTCTTCTGATTCTGAAACTATGGGAAGTGGAGTTTAGCAATCTGGATTTTCAGAAACCCTCTGGATGATTTTGATGCACACTAAAGTTTAAGAACCACTGCACTAGAGTTTAAGCTTAGGTTAGAACCTGTGCTTTATTTTATTACCTTTGTATTCCTTTTAGTTCTCTTGTGGGATTAATTAGTGTTGAATAGCTTTAAAAAAATCAGTGTTCCCCAAAGCGCCTACATAATCTCTTCGCTCGTCTACATGTCTTGAATCACTGTGAATAACTGGAGATTCATTATTAGACATTCACAAGGTTCACCAGAAGATCTCACATTTTGTATTCAGTCTTACACCCTTGGCAAACAGCGCAAGTGTACTTTTTTTTTTTTAATTTATTTATTTTTGGCTGCGTTGGGTCTTCATTGCTGTGTGTGGGCTCCTCATTGTGGTGGCTTCTCTTGTTGTAGAGCACGGGCTTCAGTAGTTGTGGCATGTGAGCTCTGGTGGCTCAGGGGCTCTAGAGCGCAGGCTCAGTAGTTGTGGCGCACGGGCTTAGTTCCTCCGCAGCATGTGGGATCTTCCCGGACCAGGGCTCTAACCTGTGTCCCCTGCATTGGCAGGCGGATTCTTAACCACTGCGCCACCAGGGAAGCCCGCAGTGTACTTTTATTTAGACCGTTTGTTTTGATAAGTGCTTTCACCATAATTATCTGGTTACCTATTAGCTGTGGCCTTATCCATATGACTACTTCAGCAAGCAAGAAATTATCTTTTGGCTATTTAGAAAGACTCAGGTGTCTTTTTATTTTTTTAAATAAGGTTCATTGGATTTTATCACATCAGTGTTTTGCCCTTGCTTTATTTTTCTCATTAGCTTTCCTTTATCTTGCTGTGTTGTGATCTCAGTCCTCTTACATCCTTCCCCCCCGCCACCCCTTTCATCCTCTTTGAACAAAATAATATTTGTTAATAAGCTAAGAATGTGATTTATTACTACTAATGGCTGTTGTTGAAAGTAGCCATTTGGACACACAAGTACCAGTTTATAGACAATTACAATCATAACATTCTACTTATTCACTACTTGTTTACCTACTGGCAAATATTCAGTTTATAAAAAATACCATTTCAAGATGTCAAAATTGTGGTGTAATTAATTATTTATACCTAATCTATTTCTGAGACTAATTTAAATGATAATATATACCCTGGATTCCCATTTTCCACCACTTTCAGATGTCTGAACCTCATTTGTACATTCTCCTCGAGTCAATCTAGTTAACTCTTCTCCCAGGATGGGTGAATATTCTGAATATAGTATCAGAGCAAGGGGTATCTACACGTGTGGGCTCTGGGGGGGATCCCTGGTGGCAGGGAAGAAGCACAGAGTGAAGCAGAATGGTCGTACAGCCATGGCAGGGGCTTAGAAGCTCTCCATGAGCTATGTGTCCCTAGAAATACAACATTGCTGGACTCTCCTTCAGTCTCTTTGATGTGAGAATAAAGTTGTAGGATCATTGCATGAATTACTGTTGGTTGAATAATTAAGCCGCTCTCCAACCTTTCTTGTTCACAGTTTGCTGTAAGTAAATGAAAAATCAATTCATTAACAAATGCTAGCAGACTTTTAAGATGTTAGACCATGTACTTGCATATTGTGGTTAAATTTTTTAATGACTATAAACTGATCATAGTTCTTGTTTGTGTCTCACATCTTGTTCAATGAAAAAAAAAGGGAGTGTTCATTGCAGCACTATTTACAGTAGCCAGGAGATGGAAGCAACCTAAGTGTCCATCGACAGATGAATGGATAAAGAAGATGTGGCACGTATATACAATGGAATATTACTCAGCCATAAAAAGAAACGAAATTGAGTTATTTCTAGTGAGGTGGATGGACCTAGAGTCTGTCATACAGAGTGAAGTAAGTCAGAAAGAGAAAAACAAATACCATATGCTAACACATATATATGGAATCTAGAAAAAAAATGGTTTGCATGAACCTAGGGGCAGGACAGAGATAAAGACGCAGAGTTAGAGAATGGACTTGAGGACACGGGGAGGGGGAAGGGGAGGGGTAAGCTGGGACGAAGTGAGAGAGTGGCATGGACTTATATACACTACCAAATATAAAATAGCTAGTGGGAAGCAGCAGCATAGCACAGGGAGATCAGCTTGGTGCTTTGTGACCACCTAGGGGTGGGATAGGGAGGGTGAGAGGGAGATGAGAGGGAGGGGATATGGGGATATATGTATGCGTATAGCTGACTCACTTCGTTATACAGCAGA
This sequence comes from Grampus griseus, assembly GCF_964374135.1. Classification (NCBI taxonomy): domain Eukaryota; kingdom Metazoa; phylum Chordata; class Mammalia; order Artiodactyla; family Delphinidae; genus Grampus; species Grampus griseus. The sequence continues at coordinate 49,737,055 of NC_138998.1, forward strand.
AACTAACACAACACTGTAAAGCAATTATACTCCAATAAAGATGTTAAAAAAAGAAAAAAGAAAAAAAGGGGGGGGGGTTCTTGACTGTTGAAGTCACAGCCTGAAATTGATCAAATTTCCCAAGGCATTTTTTTCATAGAATTACTTGGGTTTTAGCAAACATTCTAGTTCCAGTTCTAGAAATTGTACGTGTGACATCTTTCATCTGTCTGTGGAAGAGTTCATGTGGTCTCTAGCTGAGCTTCTTATTTAGTTTCTCAAAAAAAAAAAAAAAATCTGAAGTAGTTTGGAAGTGTATGTTTGTGTTCAAATTATTTAATCTATGTGTATGTATATTTGTGTAGACCTACCTTTATGTAAGAAGAGTGTTTAATAAAGAGGGTTCCAGATATCTTAAGAGATTTAAAAAGTTTTTTTTCCAAAAAGTTTAATAGATGGATGGTTTCCCAATACAGTCAGAAAGGAAGTTAGTTTGGGGAGATTGTGTGCCTTTTTTACCCCTCACATATCCGGTGTTGGTGGTTTGAACAAGAAGAGAACCATTTTCCACATATTCTCAGGGCTATATCCTTTCAGTCTTCTGTGTCACGAGATTATCGATTAAAAATCAAAAGGAATCTAGTAGTCCTAAAAGTTTAGGAAGAGAAGTTTGTGTTTTAATTAGGGAAGAATTATAATAGTATCAGGAGGTTCTCAAACACAAACTGTTGAGCAGAGGCATAAACTCACTGATTGGGAGATAAGTATTTAGGGAGACAATAACTTTTCTCATACCACCATTGTGAAAAGGATTTTATTTTCCTAGCTTTTAAACTCCTGAATGCCTGTGTATGCAATGGTTTATTTCAGAAAGGAGAGAAACCTTAGGGTTCTAGGGCAGAGCTGAGTTTCAGAAACCATTACTGTATATTTCGCAAGGCTTTTTGAAAGGGTTTTGATGACAGTGACAAGAGAAAGGGGGAACAAGCATGTTAAAGTCATTTGGCTACTTTTGAAACCAAGGCCAGGAAGAAAACATTTTCTGGCTGTAAATCATTTACTTGTCCTGCATTCTTTAAAGCATTTTGTACAAATGGCTTTAACAGTTTTAGGGGTCATGCCTGGGGTTAAGAGACTGTTTGCCTGGTATACATTTTGGTGATTAAAAAGTAATACTTTATTGAAGTGGTAGCATTTCTGTTCACACTCTGCACTGTGAAATGTTTGCTATTTATCTGATGAGGAAGGTTTGCCTCATAAGTCAGTATTGTACAAAGAGTATGCGTGTTGACTGTGTGTTACAGGGACATGTACTGTTAAAAAAAATAGTGCTTAAAATGTAACTGTAATGAAAGAACAGGAAAAAAAAACTATAAAAAATAGAGAAAAATTGTAAAGATTGCTAACATTTTGATGAGTGATTATTATGCCATGCACTGCTCTAAATGCTTTTACATGTATCATTGAATTTAGTCTTTAAACACAAACCTATGAGGTAGGGATTGTTATTCTTATTGACAAGTGAGGCATAAAAAGGCTAAGTGAATTGTCCAACGTCACACAACCAGTGTGAATAGTGAGGTGGGAAATGAAACCAGGCAGAGGCCACGCTCTTAATGCCTGCTTATAGAGCTGAGTGCATTGACCCTTGGATTTCAGCGATAGTACTCAGGCTAAGAGTGAAATAGTTGTCTGTGATTTTTAAGTGAATCAATTCAAATAGAAATATTTAGTAAATACCTAAATGTCTTAATGGCTGTGGCAAAAATGCTAAAGCTGATGAGAAAGATGGATTTGGAAGGTGAATTTGGAAAGTGCCTTCAGTGACTGCTGGATGTATTAGTTGGAATCGTACTTAAAAATACAGTGGGATTGTGGAATTATCCATTCTTACGGCATCATCATCCTTTTCTTTAACTGATTACCAGTGTGTTACTATGTGAGAGACTACTGTGGTATTTTGTATGTGTTCAGAGATTATCAGATAGTCTGGTACTTTGGCATATTGTCCATGAAGTTGCAGCAACTCTAGTCGTGTGGAATGTTACATGAATATTCAAATCTTTTCTGCGCTTCTCCTATATGTTTTTCCTATACTTGTAGACCTTTGGATGGGCACCCCAGCATCCCTGTCCCTCCACACTTTTCCTGAGAAGTAGCTGTAACATTGGATTGTACTGTGAGGTGAAAGATGCATTGTGCTTATATGTAAGCGCAGCACTGGGTGGCAGGGTCTGTCTTCTTTTGCCAAGAAAAGTGTTGTATTTTTCTTGGTTTTTGTTACAGCAGAGCAATTTTCATTGCCGGCAGCACAACACACATCAGGAGAAAGCAAATAAACAACACAGGGCACTTGGAGCCAGGAAGTCGCATCTCAAGACTAGAAACACAGCTTTGGATTGACATTTGGGACCTGGGTTGCTAAATAGGGGAGCCACCTGTCAAACTGAAAACCAGTGACCTGTGGTTCTTATACTTCCAGGGAAACCATTTAGTCATAGGATCTTTGGAAGGGTGTCAGAAGTTGATTTTGATGTTATGACAATCAGTTTCCTTGTAATTAAATATTAACTCAAACTATGTCTTAAGTAACTGAGCTTTGCCTTGCCTTTCATTGTTTCCTTAGACATGCGATTAACATTTGTTGAATTTAATATTTTGAAACTAACCTCTTGTTAATTGAATGCTTTACTTTGAAATAATCCAAGTAAATTTGGTATGAGTATTCCTAATAGTGTCTAGTTTTAAAATATAATCTGTTTTTACCCCCTGCCTTATAAGAGACTTGTCAAATTCAGTTGGTTTGGAGTATTTTAAAGGTTTCTTCTGTGTCAAATTAATGGCATGTTACAGTAACTTATTGAAAATAATAATCAAAATGAAAATTATAAACCCAAAGTCTATAGGAGCTTTTTAAACCAGAGGAGATAAACTCATTAAAAATTTATTTACTTAAGCATATATTGATAATACATTCTTTTAAAGGGAAAAAAGGAAACTTTTTGCCCTACTTTGTTAGACTACTCTTAACTGAGCAGCCTTAATTTATGGAACTTGAGGCTTTGGGAATCATTAAATATTTATAAAGATGCTCATAGGGACTTCCCTGATGGCGCAGGGGTTGAGAATCTGCCTGCCAGTGCCAGGGACACAGGTTCGATCCCTGGTCAGCGAAGATCCCACATGCCGTGGAGCAACTAAGCCCCTGCTGTGCTTGTGCCTGTACAACTAACGAGCCTGTGCTCTAGAGCTTGCGAGCCACAACTACTGAGCCCGAGTGCCACAACTACTTAGCCTGAGCGCCACAACCTCTGAAACCTGTGCACCCTAGAGCCTGCGTGCCGCAACTACTGAGCCCGCGTGCTGCAACTCCTGAAGCCCGTGTGCCACAACTCCTGAAGCCCGTGTGCCTAGAGCCCGTGCTCTGCAACAAGAGAAGCCACTGCAATGAGAAACCTGTGCACCACAACGAAGAATAGCCCCGCTCGCCGCAGCTAGGGAAAGCCTGCGCACAGCAACGAAGACCCAGTGCAGCTAAAAAACAGTATTAAAAAAAAAAAAAAAAAAGATGCTCATAGCTGTTCTCCTACCCCCACCCCCTTAACTTATGCAGCTGGAGAATTCCTTTTCATTTGTGATTTCACGTCTAAGGCACGAGGTATCAATTACTGAAGAGAAAATAGTCAGTGATTCTCTTCAGTTTTGATAATATTTTAAAATACCAATGATTAGTTTGAATAATGTATATTTCTTCAGTTGTTAATATCTTACTCTTGCCTCTTTTAGGGCCTGCTGAAGTTCCCATGATGTCACCCAATGGATCCATTCCTCCCATCCATGTGCCTCCAGGTTATATTTCACAGGTAAACCATTTAATAGACATCTCTACTCACTATGGGCACTGTCATTATTCCAAAACAAAATATGGCCTCAGAACCTTATTCCAGGATTAATTTAGTTAGGATAATGCTAGAGTTGTGGGGTTTTCTTGTTTTCCTGTTTTAGTTTTTGATTTTGTTTGTGTGGCACCACATGGTCCTTCCTGCATCTTGCTGCTTGACGTGCCAGAAAGTCAGCGGGAGGGAAACACAGCAGGGTTACCAGGCTGCCCTCCTCTGAGGTGGGTTTCACACTTGACCATTTGATGGTGGTTCCTTCATTGAGTCTACTGCCTTAGAGACTTCCTTCTATCTGTACCACAATTTGCTAGAAAAAAAAACTTGTAGACTTAATTAGTAAAAAATATCAAAGGAGACATATAGTTAACATAAATAGGGTCTGCCTTCTGTTATAGGAGTCCCATTTTTCTGTAATGTGGCATGACTTGGGCTTGATAAATTACTGAATATGATGTGAGAAATACGCTGTTTGTACTTAAATTTCTCTGAAATTGGATTATTTCTTAAGTAAAAAAAAAAAAAAAAGCAATAGCTGTTTAAAAAGTAGTAGCAGGGGGGCTTCCCTGGTGACACAGTGGTTGAGAGTCCGCCTGCCGATGCAGGGGACACGGGTTCGTGCCCCGGTTCGGGAAGATCCCACATGCCGCGGAGTCTGCGCGTCCAGAGCCTGTGCTCCGTAACAGGAGGGGCCACGGCAGTGTGAGGCCCGCGTACCAGGAAAAAAAAAAAAAAAAACACCAAAATAAAACAAAAAAAACGTAGTAGCAGGACTTCCCTGGCGGTCCAGGGGGTAGGACTCGGCGCTTTCACTGCAGAGGTTGCGGGTTCAATCCGTGGTCAGGGAACTAAGATCCCACAGCCTCTCAGTTCGCCCCCGCCCCAAGAAAAAGTAGTAGCAGCAATTTCAGAGGTGTGTTGGAAAGATTAAAAAAAAAAAGTTAAAGGATAAAGTTGTACTCCTATTCGTGGATAAGGTTTAAAGTCTTCAGGGTGCCTGGAACATGGGCATCTGTATATACTTTTGTTTTTTGTCCTCAGTTCCTAAAACAACTTGAACTCTCCCTGTACTACTTCCTCCCCAAATACCTAACTAACCAACTGTTTTTCTCTCTTTCTGCCACTATTGTACTTTTTTTCTGATTATAATGGCATCTTATATTTGTTGGAAAAAATCTGAGAAGGCAGAAGAGCAGAAAAAAAGAAAATATTTGTAATTTTACTACCCACAGAAGACGATAATCTTTGTGTTAACATTTTTTGGATTATAGTCTTCCAGATATTTTTTTCTTTCTCTCTCTGTCTGCTTTTAAAATGGTTTAAAAATCTGTAATTTTCATTTTCAGTGATTTTGCTGGGGTGAAAAAATTGGCAGCTACATAGGAAAATTGCTGAAGTGCAGGCAGGAATCAAAGAAGATTTATCCTTCTCTGATGTAAAAACTTATCCATTTTTTCACTGTCTAAGGCATAGTGCAGCCACTATAATTTCATTTTTTCCATTGTTCTTTTATGTGAGCCAATTTGACATCTTTCTTTTTTGGAGGAGCCAGAATGTTGGCCCATCTTCCCCCTGTTGCAAGTAAATGGCTTGTTTTACACAAGTCTTTGTAAATAAGGATCACTGAAGGAGAAAAGGGTGCAGAGCAAGCCCTTCCAGCCAGGACACACGATGGTGGATCACATTCACGTCACCAGTCAATAAACAGAAAAGAACAAGGAATGTAGAATTCCATTATGTCTCCCACTCATTTATTTGAGGAAGTGTTTCATTCCCTTGAACCAGAGTACAGTTCTCACCATTGTGATGGCTGAAATAACACCTCCTTTTATGCTAAATGCCCTTAGGAATACCAGTTAAAAATTGAACATTCTAGTGGAGAGAAGCTGTAATGTGCTTTTTATTGCTAGTGGTGTTGCTGTGATTGTATTAACTGCCAAACATTTATTAGGATTCCTAGGAAAAATAGAAACTTTTAGATCGTGGTGTATTTCTGATTCTGAAAAACTTCTATAGAAAATCTAAGTAGAAAGAGGAAAAACAGAACTGTAAACTTACTTTCATAAAGCTCATAATGGAAGCATAGTGAAACACTTTCTGAACTCAAAATTATGGCAGAAAGTGCTAGGAGATATTTGAAGAATAGTAAAAATGGAATAAGTTGGACTCCAAATTGAAAAAGAACAAGAAACAGTCTGTAAGGCACGTATTCAACTCTTTTTAGACTGAGCTGTCTGCTCAGAAGATGGGCCCAGAGTTAAATAACCTTCAGTGGTAGCATTAAAACTTGAATGATATTTGACAGTGAAGTGTCTTAAGTAAAAGTGATTATTATAATGAAGAAAATTGAGAACCTGAAGAGGTACAACATCTTCTTTAAGGCTGACCGTATACACACTTGAAAGGAATGAAGAAGGTTGGAACCAAGTATAAAATGTCTTAGGAGACTTATGAAGGAGCAAAATACATTTTTGTTATGCAGTTGTGGGAAGAAATAATCACTTAAAAAAAAATCCCCCTCCTGGCTAGACATATGTGAGAATGCCCAATACTAGTCTGTCCCTATGCAATACAGTCTACACCTTAACCGCACAGTCCTTTTCCTCAAATACATGTGGCTTCCTTGTTCAGATCTAGAGTTGGGTGTACATTGTGTAGTGGTACAGTTAAAGGTCTCTGTTGTAGTATATGGATTCTTAATATTCAACCCTGTCCTCCTTTTGAGAGTCACCTTTTCCTATTGCCCCACATTGCTACCACCTTAAACCTCTGTCCGCTGGCTTTTTCTCAACTTCATACTTTTGTGCCCATTATTTCTCTCTTCTTGGAGAACTCTAGAGCCCTTCTTTGTCTGACAGTTCAATAATTCTTCTATGCAAATACCTGTCCTGAATGTGACCACTTTAGAACCTCTAACACAGAGATGGTTGTTTTTGTTTTGTTTTTGTTTTTTTCCAGCATCTTTGGTACTTTGTCCCCATCTCTGTCATGAAACACAATACATTATAACCATCCCCAAGAATCTTAGTGCTTCATTGGGATTATATCTGAGAATTTAGAATACTGCCTGGTACGTAGTAGGTACTTGATAAGTGCTTTTAAATGTAAGTGATTGGCCAACCTGAAATAAAGTAAATACAGGATAGATTCGTAGGTTTGGTTCAAAGATTTGCAGGTTCAAGTAGAGCAGTAATATGCCTGATAGCTGGAAAATTAGCAAGATCAGAGTGATGTATACCTGCAAGGAATGAAATACTCTGAATGTGGATTTAAGAGAGAGAAGTGCCAAGATAGTTCAGTAGAGGAAGGAATAGTCTCTTCAACAAATAGTGCAGGGACAACTGGGTATCCAGATGCAACAGAATGAAGTTGGACCTCTACCTCACACCATATACAAAAATTAACTCAAAATGGATCATAGATGTAAGAACTAAAACTGTATACCTCTAGGAGTAAAATTTTGTAACCTCGGATTAGGCAATGGAATCTTAGATATGACACCAAAAGCACAAGCAGGAAAAGAAGAAAACAGATAAATTTGACTTCATCCAAATTACAACTTTTTGTGCTTCCAAGGTACCATCGACAAAATGAAAAGAGAACTCATAGATTGGGAGAAAGTATATGCAAATCATATATTTGAGAAGGGACTTGTATCTAGAATATATAAGGAAATCTTAACAGCTCAAGAATAAAAAGACAAACAACCCAGTTTAAATATGGGCAAAGGATCAGAATAGACATTCTCCAGAAACAATGTACAAATGGCCAAATAGTACATGAAAAGATGATGAACATCACTTAACCATCAGGGAAATGAAATCAAAACCACAGCGCAATATACTTCACACACACTAGGATGGCTTTAGTCAAAGAAACAAGTAGGAACAAGTGTTGGCAAGGATGTGGAACAGTTGGAACCCTCATACGCTGCCTGTGGTAATGTAAAATGGTACAGCTGCTTTGGAAGATAGTCTGGCATTTCCTCAAACGGTTAAATAGAGAGTTATTTACCATGTGACTCTGCTGTTCCACTACTAGGTAAATACCCAAGAGGAGAGAAAACATATGTTTATACACAAAAAAGCTTGTACATGAATATTCATAGCAGCACTATTCATAATAACCCCAATGTGGAAACAACCCAAATGTCCATCAGCCTATGAATGGATAAACATGTTGTGATATATCCATAAAATGGACTATTATTCAGCCATAAGAAGGAATGAAGTACTTATACATGCTAAAAAGTGGATGAACCTTGAAAATATTGTGCTAAGTGAAAGAAGCCAGACACAAAAGCCATATACAGTATCATTCCATTTATATACAATGTTCAGAATAGGCAAATGCATAGACACTGATAATGTATTAGTTGGTGCCGGGGGCTGGGGGAGAGAGTATTAGGGAGTTGCTGCTAGTGGGTATGGTATTCTTTTGGGGGTGATGACAGTGTTCTGGAAATAAATAGTGGTAATGGTCACTCAACTCTGAATATACTAAAAACCAACTGAATCAGACACTTTAAAAGAATGGATTTTGCGGTATGTAAATTACACCTCAATAAAGCTATTACAAAAGAGGAGGGAGGGAAAGATAGTGACTAGTCCTAACTATTAATCAGCAAACAGTGGCACAGCTGGGAAAAATGGCCCAGCCTGTCTTGGTGCCTGTGTTGATGGTGGTAATGACTACTGCGTATGCTGTGCACTCTGCTGAATGCTCTATTTACGTGTCTGGTTTTCACCATCCTAACTTTACATACGAGGAAGCTAAGGCCCTGAGTTGAACCAGGATTGCAACCCAGGCATTTCTGAACTCACTGACCTTTTTCCCACTATGATGTGATCTCTAAGTCAGTGACAGAGCCTACTTTGATGAATATACAGTTGACCCTTGAAGAACGTGAGTTGAAACTGCTCAGGTCCACTTATACGTGGATTTTTTTCAGTACTAAATACTCAGTACTACACGATGCGTGGTTGGTTGAGTCCATGGATGAGGAGCTACAGATAAGGAGAGCTGATTATTAGTTATTTGTGGACTTTTGACTGTGAGGCGGGTCGGTGCCCCTGACGTCCACCTTGTTCAAGGATTAACTGTATTTACTTCATGTTACATTGCTTTTTGACAGTGTGAGTGTGGATGTGTGGTGTGTCTACTTGTGCATCTCTAATACTAAAACCCTAGCTACCCATATATGAGATGGTACATTATTGTAAGAAAATTGAAGAGAGAGGCAAGTAAATGATTAAAGGCATTACAGTCACTCTAAACCGAGTCAATGGGGAATTTCTTGGTTGTAGCATTCATTCCATACTTCAGTAGCTATAAGTGCTTGAAAGATAAATTGATAAACTTGATCAAGTTGACAAAATACCAATGTTAGTAATGAGCAGATGATCTTATAGAAAGACAAACGTGGAGTTGAGACAGCTCTGCTGTGACTCACTGTCAACAGCACAGCCTGTGTTTTCTTAGTTTGGGAAGGACTGACCCTGTGGGCTTTAGAGGTAGTGTGGACTAGGGCAGGAGAACAGTGGAACCTTCTCTGAGATAGTAAGCTTTTCTTTGTTGTAGTGTGAGTGTGTATTTTGTGCTTTACTTTTTGGTGGGAGGCTGGGGGAGGTTTGAGGAAAATGTGATCTGACATTTTCAACTTGAGAGAAAATACAGGCTAAGTTTTTGTGGGTTTTTTTTTCCCCCCACCTGTGAGAAAGTGGATTTAGGTGAGAGGGAATTTAATTTAGCCTTATCCACTTATCACCATTATTTCCATTATGTAAAAGCATTTATTAGTGTCATTAGGGTTGAAGCTATGGGAAAAGAGGGCGAGCTAGGAAGAACATGGACATTACTTGAAAAGGCCTTTGCCTTCGTATTCCACCATGGCTACTTCCATGTAGCTTTTACAAACTCTTGCCACATAGGTGAATGCCTACCTGATGTGGCAGAGGGAAGAATTAAGAGAAATGCTGTGTAAGGTGTGTACTCCACAGTGGGCATTCACTACGTGGTAGCTATTAGAATGAAGAGGCCTGTTAGAACAATTTCAGTGAAAGTTTGGCAGAATTTGCCTCCTCAATACACATTGAGATCATGCCATATGAAGCAAATTTTTCCTTTCATTGTATACTTCCCTGGTTTTTCTTAAATTTTTTTAACCTCATCATTAACTTTTGAAGAATTTATATAGAAAAATTTCTTAAGCAGATGCCTTGAGTTTTGTTCCATGCTTCCATAGTAATTTATGAACATTTTCAAAAGTTACAGGGAAAGGTTTCATGTAAACCCCCAGATTTAAAAAGCATATGAAGAGACAAAGTGAAACATCCAAGTTAATGTTCCATCATTTGAGAAACCACTCTTCTTTTTCCAGGTTAATTGATGTAACCTAAAAACTTCAGAGTAGTCAGAATAAGTGTTTCTGTTGTTATAGCAGAAGTACACACTTTAACCCATTCCATTGTTTTGGGGATTAGTTAATGGGTAAATACCTGTTGAAATTATATATATTCCATTTCTCTTGACCGGGGAGAGACAAGAAATCTATTTAAAAACATGTTTAAATTTTGGTTTGGTTGATCATTCTCCAGTGAGGCTTGTTTTAAGAGTTGGCCAGAAATCAGAGCCCTGTGGAGAAACAAGGGGGCCTGTTAGGTGGAAGCCGTGGAATGCTTTCCTACATTTTGTTCAGCCAGGTCGGCTGAGCTATGAGCATTAGCTTCAACTGCTTCCCTTTGGTAATTACAACCTGGTGTTAAACTAATGCTGTGCTTCAACCTTCAACGTTGTAGAAATGATGAGCAGGAAGGAACATGGGGCATTGCCCTGTGCCTGGGTAGACCAAGAATCAGACCCATTTGGCGGCCAATAAGAAGAAAATTGGAATCTCTTTCAAAACTTTAAATCCTCTGGAAAAATTGACTTTTCTATAGGAAGTTAGGAAGATGTTTCACAGTGAACAGTGTGTGTGCACACAGTGTGTGCATGGGTGTTGGGAGCTTCTGTGGAAAAGAGCAGAGGACTTACGTACCCATTCTGTTTTAATTTCTATCATCAGATTTACAGTAACTTTATTTTCATTTTATGGGTTATTTTGTCTGAGGAGCGATTACAGACAAGGTTGGCGATGGTAAATTAAAGAGATGTACCCTCCCCTCAAAGCATTGTGCAAGTTTTCTCTTTCTGAGTCCTCTGTCTCCCTGTTCTGCATTTTCTCTTGGATTTCTTTCCTTTGTTTCTACGATCCTGGCATTGTGACCTAATAGAACACAGGATTAGCAGGATGAAATATGTGTCCTGTTCAACACTGTATCTCTAGTTCCTTGAAAGGTGTCAAGCACATACTAGGCATTTATTAAAATTTGGCTGACTTTTGGAGTCATTTTTATCTTGTGGAGGGAGGAGGGCAAAGGAAAGTGTTTGAGGATCTCTGAGGTTCTTTTCTAATCTAAAATTAGAGGATTCTCCTGTACTGTTCATACTGCTCCTTAAGAAGGAGACCAAGAGAGAATATAAGTAAGTTTCCATAAGCAATCATTACCAAAACAGTGGGGCACACTTTTTTGGGATTTAGCATTCTATTGAGTAGAATGCTATTCTTCACTTCTACAGAAAAATGATAGTTGATTTGATAGTTGATTTTCATAGTAATAATATTGAGAAGATGTCACATCTAGAAATGACTTCTGAATCATTGATAAGGATTAAATTATGCACATTACATTATATGATTTTATCACACAATTATTGTAGTCTGTCTTTCTAAATTAGTAACCCACTTTTGTCATATGTAACAACTTTTCTTAGAAAATCACATTTGCCCAACCTTTGAGCACAAAACTGAACCAAAGTTAAGTGGTTATATTCCTACACACTCTTTGAAACTCATCAGGTTTACAAACTTGGACTAACAGTTGTTTTGCTTTGTAATAAATATCTGATTATCAACAGCACAGATTCTTAATCCTTTCTCGTGCCATGGAACCCACTGCCAAACTGATGAGCATTTTTAAGTGTAAAATATAAAATTCATAGACACAATCTAGAACAGCCTGCCTGTGTTTCCATGGATGTATATGTGTCTGAGAAGCTGGACTGAAAAGATGTTATTGGCTGTGTCTTCTGTGCTGGTCAATGGAGAGGTGCTGGAGGAACAGCAACAGTTATTCCCGTTGATTCCTGCTGTTAATAGCTTTATTAATATCTTTTTTAAAAATTGAACAGTTGATTTACAATGTTGTGTTAATCTCTGCTGTACAGCACAGTGATTCAGTTATATATATATATATATATATATATATATATATACATTTTAAAAACATTCTTTTCCATTATGATTTATCTCAGGACATTGAATATAGTTCCCTGCGCTATACAGTAGGACCTTGTTGTTTGTTATTAATATCTTAAAGGCAGCTCAGTTTGGCACAAATTAAACCATCAGATTGCTACTTACTGTTTATCTTCCAACAAATATTCTGTTCCTTAAAACAGCATTTCCATCTAGTCTGAAATAATTGTTTGGTCCATTTTATTAATTGAAACTCTATGGATGTAACTCTTTTCACTTGTCCAATGTTCTCATGCTCCGTACATATCCTGGGGAGTATTAGATTTGATTTTTGATCTTCAGATGTGGTTCTTTTTGGTATTTAGGTTGGTAATATACAATAAAATATGACAAAAGGCACAGCATTTCTAGTGAGAGTACTTGGGTATGAATCTTGTCACCCATTTAGTTGGCCTTAGGTTAATTACTTAATTGCTCCTGAAGATTCTTAATCCAGAATTTAGGACTATGATGTTGCCTATGTTAGAGGATCTTCTGAGTATTATGCGAGTTATGTGCCGAGCACTTTATACGTTATTAAGTTGCTTAGCTCTTTCTAAATAGGGCCTCTCTGCCCCTCAAGCTAGGGTAGCCAAGATGTGGTAATGGAGCTGGCACCAGCTGAGGACCCAACACCAGTTCTGTGGTTCATAAGATGTGTCTCAAACCTTGCTGGGCTTCCTTCTTAATGTCCCCTCAGCTATATAGCATTACATACTTTACTGAAGACGTTGGATTAAAAGAGATACCACAGAAGATGTACTTGTTTCCATACTCCTCTCCAGCCTTCAGTGGTTTTAGTTATAAATCACTCGACAGTCACCTGGAAAGAGCCCTGTCTGTTTAGTAAAGTACTAAAAGTTGATTTGATTTATATATGCCCTAGTTGTGCTCCTTTTTCCAGATTAAAGATTTATGTAAGTGTGAGTGGTTTTTCTGTGTATAAAAGTGTTAGTACATATAAAGCCACCAGAGTGAGGCTTGCCATTTATGAGGGTATCTCCTTATACTGGTCACCTCTTTTCATTTATTTATTTTTTAACATCTTTATTGCAGTATAATCGCTTTACAATGGTGTGCTAGTTTCTGCTTTATAACAAAGTGAATCAGTTATACATATACATATGTTCCCATATCTCTTCCCTCTTGCGTCTCCCTCCCTCCCACCCCTCTAGGTGGTCACAAAGCACGGAGCTGATCTCCCTGTGTTATGCGGCTGCTTCCCACTAGCTATCTATTTTACGTTTGGTGGTGTATATATGTCAATGCCACTCTCTCACTTTGTCCCAGCTTACCCTTCCACCTCCCCATATCCTCAAGTCCATTCTCTAGCAGGTCTGTGTCTTTATTCCTGTCTTGCCCCTAGGTTCTTCATGACCATTTTTTGACTTACTTCACTCTGCATGACAGACTCTAGGTCCATCCACCTCACTACAAATAACTCAATTTCGTTTCTTTTTATGGCTGAGTAATATTCCATTGTATATATGTGCCACATCTTCTTTATCCATTCATCCGATGATGGACACTTAGGTTGTTTCCATGTCCTGGCTATTGTAAATAGAGCTGCCATGAACATTGTAGTACGTGACTCTTTTTGAATTATGGTTTTCTCAGGGTATATGCCCAGTAGTGGGATTGCTGGGTCGTATGGTCACCTCTGTACAAGTTTGTCTGTAAGGTTCATGCTCTAAAATACTGAAGACAAGGGCCATATCAGTACCTTCAACTTGGGATTCCCCATTTAGCAACCTCAGATTTGTTATCTGGATCTAACCATTCCCTTGTCACTCTATACCTTAGCCATTGCCTGAAGTTGGCATGTGCATTAAAAATTATGCACCAAGGGCTTCCCTGGTGGCGCAGTGGTTGAGAGTCTGCCTGCCAATGCAGGGGACACGGGTTCGAGCCCTGGTCTGGGAGGATCCCACATGCCGCGGAGCAACTGGGCCCGTGAGCCACAACTGCTGAGCCTGCGCGTCTGGAGCCTGTGCTCCGCAACGAGAGGCCCCGACAGTGAGAGGCCTGCGCATTGCGATGAAGAGTGGCCCCTGCTCGCCGCAACTAGAGAAAGCCCTCGCACAGAAACGAAGACCAAACACAGCCATAAATAAATAAATAAATAAATAAATAAATAAATAAATAAATAAAATCTGTCATTCAAAATCAAAAAAAAAAAAAAATTATGCACCAATGGAAAATTTAAGGTTTCTAGGTATAAATGAGTGTGTGGGTAAAATGTTTGGGGAATTTTTATTCGTTCATGAATCACCTTATTACTTAAATCCTTAAGTTTGGTTACCTGTGAAGCATATGAAATTAGTTGTTTACTTAATCATTGGCAAGAACTGTTTCAGAAAAGTAGCTAGAATTTTCAAGGAACTTTTTTTCTTTTCTTGATTCAGAGAGGATGTTGATTATCAATCTGCAACTACTCTGCAGGATAATCCTTTGATATTATATAAAGGGCTTTTAGAAACCCAGAAATGTCACCAATAATTTATTTTTCCATTCTGCTACAAAAATAACCATGCTATGCGGCAAGAGGAGCTGGTCCTAAACCTAGAGGGTTTATTGTCTCAGACCATTCATGATAATGTTACACTGGAAAGAGCAGATATTATTTCATCAGTGTTGGGCTGTAACAGATGTGAAGAGAAAGGAGATTGAGAAGTAACATTTGATGTTTTCAGCCACAGTTATGATTATTAAGTTTGAACGGACAGAAAAGTAAGTCGGGAGATTTGAGAAATACATTGAATTCTGCCACGTTTTTAAGTCAAGTAACTTAACTTCATCTGTAAAATAGAATCACTACTTGGCTCCTGTAATTCTTTGGTTGCCCTTTGAATATTCCTTTATCCTCATTTTCTCTTTCTTGTAAGGTACTTGGTGATGGTGGGAGGAGTTTCATCCATCCATAGGAGCAAAAAGGGGGTTGGGCTGGGGAAAGTACAGTCCGTACGTTTTAAGTCTCTCCCTCCGTGAAGAACAAACTTGCTTTTCCTCTTTTGTATTGTTTACTATATTAGAAAATGCAGAGTGAGGAGTCAGTGCAGAAAGGAAAGGTGAGAAATAATGCTTCTTTATTCCTGGTTGGTGAGAATAAAGTAAAATCACTCAACTGCATTTGGATTTGAAGTAGAACTTATATAGGAAATGTGTAAATTTTCTGTGTCTTTCTTATAGTAAAATCATACTTATTTAAAATAAGAGTGTCAGGGATAACAGATCTGGAATTGATTTTCTGAAACTTTAGAGTATGATGTCTAAACTAAGATATATACCTGAGTTATGGGGTGGGTTGAATTTGATAAAGAATGTGTTAAGAACTTTTTCTAGACATCAAATCTAAAAGAGAAAAATTTTTTTTTTTGCTTGCTTTTCCATTCATTTGTTGGTTAGCTAACATATATTGAGAGCCCCCTGTGTACCCGGGTGTCTTGAGGGACTTGGAGTTGGTGGGAGACACAGATCTGTAATCTGCGTTACAGGACAGAGATGCTGGTGGAGAGGTGAGCACCAGTCTGGCTGGCAGAAGCCTGGACTGTTTGCCTGCCCGTCCCTCTGTCCATGCAGCTGTTTCATGTTGCCCAGACTTTTCTTCTCCTTGTTCACTGCTCAGTTTTAGCTGAGACTTCTTCCCTTACCAGAATGGCCTGGGAGCCCTCTTTTAAGTATGTTGGCCACAGTTAGGAAGTGAGTCTGAGCCCAACTTTCACAAACACATTAGGTCCCAGTTTTCTGTGTGCAGCAGCTCACTCAAGCAATCCAGATTTGCACGCTACCTGCATGCACGCGGGCTCACGTGTGTCCACAGGCAGTCTGTTCTGCCCACATCTGGGATCATCACTGGCCATTGGGGCAGCCTGTTAAAATTTTTCTTTTGCCTCCTACCATTGAAGTTCTTTTGATTCTTGTTGTTTGCAGCCCAGAAGAAGTAGAAGGAGAGAGTTTTAGGAACTGAGGAGTTTCGTTAAAATTCCTGTGGAGCATTTCAGTTCAATAAGGAGAAGAACTACCTTCTCGGTTAACACGAGAAAGGATCATCAAAGCATAAGTGTTTTTAAGATGTCCACTTTAGTTCTCGGACTCAAAATTGCACCCCGCCTCCCTCCCCCGTCACTTCCCCCCATAGCTCTCTGACCTTGTGAGTGTTAGCTTAACTTTACTGAGCTTCATTCCTTTTCTGTCTCAAATGGGGGAAACTGTATTTGCCTCCCAGCGTTGTTGGGAAGATTTAGTGAGGTGGTAATAGTAGTAATTGCCAGGTAAGGTTTATCTATTATGTATCAGTTACTGTTCCAGGACCTTAACATGCTGCTGCCTTATTTCAGGTAGAAGATATTAAAGCAGAGCAGCAGGTATTCAATAAATATTGTTTGTATCTTGAATCCTTTCACATCTCTTAATAACCTATTTCTAACAGTTCATTATTTACATATTTATTTCGCAGCATACCTAACTCCTGTATGATTCTTTACATAATGAAAACTTGGGAGTATAGACCAGAATGAAAATCTGGTTCTGCAGTTGAACTAGTTGTACATTTTCATCATGCTGTGCCTTGGTTTTCTCATGTACGACGGGATGCTAATATCTAGTTCTCCAGTAGTTAAGGAAGTCACATGAGGTAACAGGTGACAAGCAGCTGGCAGGCCACAGGCACTGGCTGTGACTTGCTTTCTCCTCTCCCTCCCTGCTGCTCCCATTAGCTCTCCCTCTTGCTGTTGCCCCCAGGCTCTCTCATTTTGTTTCAGCAGTTCTCTTGGTCATACTTCTAAAAACACTGGTGTAAGGAAGGCATACATTCTCTCGGTTTAATCTTTCGTGCCTCATTTTCTAGCCTCTCATCCATGTATATCAGCCACAGGATAGCAGAGGACACTAGGCACATAGAAGTTCCTCAGTAAATACTTATTGAGTAGAATAAAAGGACGTGATAAAGATTCAAACTAACTGCTGTTTGCCATCAAGCTTTCTCCCTTAGCTAGAGGAAGGTGGCTGGGTTTAGTCCAGGAGGATAAATGCATTACTTTTTGAAGAGAGGTTTTTTGCGGTTTTTGCGGTGCGGGGGTGGGGGGGGGTTGTTTGCTTTGTTTTTTGTTTTTGTTTTAAGCGGACAAGAATGGTAGAACTTAAGATAGGAGGCTCTGAGAGGTGGCGTGTTAATTTGCTAAGGCCACCATAACGAAGTGTCATAGACTGGGCGGCTTAAACAACAGAAATTACTTCCTCACAGTTCCTCAGGCTATCAGTTTGGTTTCTTTTAAGGCCTCTCTCATTGGCTTGTTGATGGCCTTCTCCCTTTGCTGTCCTCACATGGTCTTCCCTCTGCCTGTCTGTGTCCTAATTTCCTTTTCTTATATGGATATCAGTCATGTCTGATTAGGACCCACCCATATGACCTCATTTTACCATAATTACTTCATTAAGGGCCCTATCTCCAAATACAGTCACATGCTGAGGTACTGCGGGTTAGGACATAAATACATGAACTGGTGCGGGGCAGGGAGGAGGACACATAATTCAGTCCATAACAGGTGGCAGCCTTGAGGACCTGGCACAATGATGTTTTCCAAGGATCTGTGCTCTCTGGAGAAGGTGAGTGTTCCGTTGAGTCACAGGACTAGAAAAAAATCTAGATGAAGAATACTTGGTTTTCATTTCTGAAAAAACAGTACTTTGTTCAGATTTCTGAACAGAACTCACTAGGACTCAAGCTAATTTTTCTCTTTGTTTTTAGGCTAGACAAATCTTAATGTTTAGCACCTATTTTTTCCCCACTTTTGAATATCCAGTGCTTAGCTCATAGTGTGTATCAGGAAATAGTTGTTGAATTGAGTGCAGGTGATTTGTCTGCCTCTGGACATTGTCCCGATTTCATTCACCCCAAAAGGAAATGAATTGTCTTTTCCATGGTCGTTTATGAAGACTAAAGGCACATTTTTATTGTCTCAGGATTTTTAGACTGAACTCTCGCTGATGTCTGAATTCTTCTGCTACAGTAATATATTTCTTTATGAACTGTATTTTTTAAAGAATGTTATTGCCACCGTTTCCTGAGTTGCTTATTATTTTGTGCGTTATTATCGCTCCTCAGACTTTGGAGGAACATAGGCATAATTTCCTTAGACATAGATCAAAACTGCATTTGATAATTAAATATGCTACAGTTTGTGTTATGGAAGAACAATAAACAAAATACTCGGTACACATTTTTTGAGTTTTGTTTCTGATTATTTCAGAATATTTCATTTCATAAAAATATTTTTAGTCATAAGGTAGGCTTTGATTGGCTAAGGAGCAGGTTTCCAAAAGTATCCCCTCACACGTGTACATGGAAATAGACCTCTTTCACAAATAACACAGAATAATTTAAGATAATTACATACGGGACTATCAAACAGCCTTCATATATGCAGGCAGTTTGCGGTTTCAAGAAGCTACTTAGTTCTCTAACTGGAAATCCATTTTTTGGTGAATAGTAATTTACACTTCAGATTTATTCATGTTTGTAATCAGTGGACATATGTATTCTTATAAAATATAGTAGTAAAAAGATAATGTTTCAGCTCTGTATCTCTTTTTTTTGTTTTTTGTTTTCCCCCTTGACTGGAATTCTTACTTTTGTTAGTGCTTTTTGCCCAACTTTTTTTTTTTAAGCACTTTAACAAGTCAGAAACGATATGATGAAATGAAAGTAGTTTCTCTTCTTCGTAACTACCCCTGTTTACAAGCGCAGGGTTGTTCTTCACATTTAGTGAGATCCCTGTTCTTCTTGTACTACCTCAGTCAAGTCTGTACAGACTGCTTGATCATTGGAAGTTTTACGTTGACTGAAATAATGTAGGTTGTAAGCTTCTAGAAAACAAATACTTTGCTTATGTGCCCTTCCATTGTCTAGCACGGGGTTGAAAGAAGATTGTATGAAAGAGGGACATCTGGAATATGCCTTACTTTTTTCTTAATAGCTAGTGGCAGGGCCGAGGGAAAGAAGACACTATAGAATAATGCATGTTTATATGAGATGGTAAGAAAAACCCATATTTATAATAAAATTATAAAAAATGCACTACCATATTCATGCTTTGTGTGTTAGACAAAGTAGAAGATGCTTGAAATAAACAAATGGGACCTAATCAAACTTTTGCACAGCAAAGGAAACTATAAACAAAACAAAAAGACAACCTCTGGAAGGGGAGAAAATATTTGTAAATGATGCAACCTACAAGGGCTTAATTTCCAAAATATACACACAGCTCATACAACTCAATAACAACAACAACAAACAAACAAAATCCCAATCAAAAAATGGGCAGAGGACCTAAACAGACATTTCTCCAAAGAAGACATACAGATGGCCAATAGGCACATGAAAAGATGTTCAACATCACTAATTGTTAGAGAAATGCAAATCAAAACTACAAAGAGGTATCACCTCACACTGGTCAGAATGGCCATCATTAAAAAGTCTGTAAATAACAAATGCTGGAGAGGGTGTGGAGAAAAGGGAACCCTCCTGCACGGTTGGTGGGAATGTAAATGGTGCAGCCACTATGGAAAACAGTATGGAGGTTCCTTAAGAACTAAAAATAGAGTTGCCATATGATCCAGCAATCCCACTGCTGGACATATATCTGGAGAAAACTGTAATTCGAAAAGATACATGGACCCCAGTGTTCATAGTAGCACTATATACAGTAGCCAAAACATGGAATCAACCTAAATGTCCATCGACAGATGAATGGATAAAGACGATGTGGTATATATACACAGTGGAATACTAGTCAGCCAAAAAAAAAAAAAAGAATGAAATAATGCCATTTGCAGCAACATGCATGGACCTAGAGATTATCATACTAAGTGAAGTAAGCCAGACAAAAACAAATATCGCATGAGATCACTTATATGTGAAATCTAAAGTAGGATACAAATAAACTTACTTACAGAACAGAAGCAGACTCAGGCATAGAAAACAAACTTGTGGTTACCAAAGGGGAAAGCGGGGGTGGTGGAGGAGGGATAAATTAGGGTTTGGGCATTAGCAGATACAAACTATTGGGTTGACCAAAAAGTTCGTCTGGTTTTCTCGTAAGCTGGCTCGAGTAGCACTTAGTTGTCTTTAACTTCATTCAAAACAATGTTAGATTGTATTGTGACAGCTGTCATATCAGCGTGCATTAAAAAAAAAAAAAATCAAAATTGGTGAATTTTTGCGTAGCCATTTTAATATTGAAGATGGAAGAAAAAGCAACATCGTCAGCATATTATGCTTTATTATTTCAAGAAAGGTAAAGATGCAACTTAAACGCAAAAAATTTGTGCAGTGTATGGAGCAGGTACTGTGACTGATCGAACGTGTCAAAAGTGGTTTGCGAAGTTTCGTGCTGGAGATTTCTGGCTGGACGGTGTTCCACTGTTGGGTAGACCAGTTGAAGTTGATAGCGTTCAAATCAAGACATTAATTGAAAACAATCAACGTATACCACGTAGGAAATAGCTGACATACTCAAAATATCCAAATCAAGCATTGAAAATCATTTGCACCAACTTGGCTATGTGAATCGCTTTGATGTTTGGGTTCCACGTAAATTAAGCGCAAAAAACCTTCTTGACCATATTACCTCATGGGATTCTCTACTGAAACGTAACGAAAATGTTCTGTTTTTAAAACAAATTGTGACAGGCAGTGAAAAGTGGATACTGTACAATAATGTGGAATGGAAGAGATCATGGGGCAAGCGAAATGAGCCACCACCAACCACACCAAAGGCCGGTCTTCATCCAAAGAAGGTGATGTTGTATATATGGTGGGATTGGAAGGGAGTCCTCTATTATGAGGTCCTTCCAGAGAACCAAAGGATTAATTCCAACAAGAACTGCTCCCAAGTAGACCAACTGAAAGCAGCACCTGATGAAAAGCATCTGGAATTAGTCAAGAGAAAATGCAGAATCTTCCATCAGGATAATGCAAACCCGCATGTTTCTTTGATGACCAGGCAAAAACTGTTACAGCTTGGCTGGGAAGTTCTGATTCATCCTCCGTATTCACCAGACATTGCACCTTCAGATTTCCATTTATTTCGATCTTTACAAAATCCTCTTAATGGAAAAAATTTCAGTTCCCTGGAAGACTATAAAAGGCACCTGGAAAAGTCCTTTGGTCAAAAAGAATAGAAAGTTTTGGGAAGATGGGATTATGAAGTTGCCTGAAAAATGGCAGAAGGTAGTGGAACAAAACAGTGAATACGTTGTTTAATAAAGTTCTTGGTGAAAATGAAAAATGTCTTTTATTTTTACTTAAAAACTAAAGGAACTTTTTGGCCAACCCAATGCTATATATAAAATAGATAAACAACAAGGTCCTACTGTATAGAACTGGGAACTATATTCAATATCCTGAAATAAACTATAATGGAAAATAATACATATATATGCATATGTATAACTGAATCACTGCTGTACAACAGAAACTAACAACATTGCAAATCAACTATAATTCAATAAAGAAAAAAACAGAAGATGCTTTGATGATAATTATTAGTGTATACATTAGAATTTCTAGTGTCATGGTTTAAGCACCATTTCACATATACCTGTAACTTAGCAGCCTAAATGAGGCTAATGTGATTAACTTGCCAAGGCCAGGAAAGGGTTACATTTAATAAAGAATATGTAAAAAGCTACATCCTGAGCTTTAGTAGGGAGTATGACTCAGAATCTTAATTTTAAGGAGTTACTATTGCTTTATTAATGAACTGTTAACATAGTAGTTAATTCTGAAGCTATTATATTAATAGGTTCATTAATAAACAAAGATTGTTTTTCTTAACATAAAAATTAATGGCTATTGGGCTTCCCTAGTGGCGCAGTGGTTGAGAGTCCGCCTGCCGATGCAGGGGATGCGGGTTCGTGCCCCGGTCCGGGAAGATCCCACATGCCGCGGAGCTGCTGGACCCGTGAGCCATGGCCGCTGAGCCTGCGCGTCCGGAGCCTGTGCTCCGCAACGGGAGAGGCCACAACAGTGAGAGGCCCGTGTACAGCAAAAAAAAAAAAAAAAAAAGATTAATGGCTATTAATTAAAATTAAACCTATCTTGTTCACTGAAGTACAGACTAATGTTGATAAACTTGCCATTTTGTCTCAAGCAGTATTTTAGGAAACAAAGCTTACTATAATTTTTTTATTAGAATGCTTTAGACATGATTAAGTCATTTTATTTTGGCCTATAATCAGCCTCCTGAGATGTAATGAGAAGTCTATTTCAATACACAAGTTTAATTTTCAGTTTTTTGTTTGTTTGTTTTTTTAAACAAAATTTCCTATCAGTGTATGTACCTGATTGTCTTAAGCTAGGTTAGGCCATCTGGTCTCTTTGGAAGCCTGGTTCCGGCTTCCAAGTTTATTCTTGTGGCGTCATTGTCCCCTTTTCTGCAGGGCCCTAATGCAGGGGCCATGCTCTCACCTGTCCCAGCCCTACCAGTTCTTTGAGGTCCCTGAAGCCTGCTCTGATTCTGCCATTTCATGCTCTTGTTCTCTGTACCCCACAGCTTTACCTTTGGATTATGGTTTCTGTTGTATTTTTTCTTATCTTGTGTCTCAACAAAATTGTTTGCTCCTAGAGCAGGTAGCATGCAGTTGGCCACAGAGGCAATAAATATTGGCTTTGTACTGCCTTATGTTACCTTCCTTGGTTGAATTTTTAAAAAATCATTTGAAGAAAGTATAGATAGAATGTTGATTGGCTCACTCTGCTCACAGCAGGTCCCCGGTCACAATGTCTCCTTCACAGCACTCGGTACATCGTCAGGACATCTTGGGAGCGAAGGTGTCCTCGATTTGGGATTGCTCAAGTGTTTGAAGGGTTGGGATCCCTCATTTCATCCACAACCTTGGTTCCAGATTAAATGGCCTTTAGGTACTATTATGGGTTCTGAAGTTAGCGTTACCTTGGTTTCCTGAAGCCCCAGTGTCATGGAACTGTGCTTGCTAAAGCAGGAACGGGGTTGGGTGTTATGGGGCAGACGTGGAATCTCAGCCCTCTAAGGCATATTTACGTGGCCCAGAAAGTCTCTTCTTTCTGGAAAACCACCAGCTAAAATTCATTTAACTAGTTGAATTAGAGAATCAGAATTCAACATGCACTAATTTTTTTTTTTCCTATGGAGGAGAGAAGATTAAAGTTAAGGAGGAAGTAATTAAATACCATATACATTCACAGGATATTTACTAATAATGCATACTACGTTCTTTCTGCTGTTTCCTTTAGGTGATTGAAGACAATACTGGAGTCCGCCGGGTGGTGGTCACACCCCAGTCTCCTGAGTGCTACCCCCCAAGCTACCCCTCGGCCATGTCTCCAACCCATCACCTACCCCCCTACCTGACTCACCACCCGCATTTTATTCATAACTCACACACAGCTTACTACCCACCTGTTACTGGACCTGGAGATATGCCGCCTCAGTTTTTTCCTCAGCATCATCTTCCCCCTACAATATATGGTGAACAAGGTGAGTAGATTGCTGGCATCGGGAGCTGTTGGAACTGGTTACAACATTTAAGTAGCTTGAGAGAGCCAGTGAGCAGCTTTGTCTCCTCTGTAATAAACATGGTAGAGGAGGTTCTATCTGCTGTATAAAGCTCATGGTAAATTCCTAACTTTCTTTGTCCTGAATTGTGTCTTGCAACTCTTTCTTTCTTTATATGTTTTCAAATTCTGCCCTCATCCCACCCCACAGAGAGCAGGTAGTGGGAGAGCCACTTCTTATTTCAGAAAAGAGGCAGTAACCTATCATATGTTCCCATGTCCTGATAACATATTTTTATGTGAACGTGGCCCAAGACAGAACTGCAGCACATTATTTCTTAGGCATTCATATGGTCTAGCAGTAGAAGGGAATTTACAAAGGGTTTTATGCCCCTTTTCCAGTGATAGAAGACTGCGAGGTCTTGGTAAACTTTGGGTTTCTTGGATGCTCTGTTGCAATCTTGGCGAACTCCAAATCCCCTGACTGTTGGTGTGGTCTTCCTGAACGCTGTTTTTAGTTTAAGAATAGCCATTAGTGCAGCCACAGTTTCACTGGTTGTTAGGCAAATATTTACCTTGAAATGAAAAAGAATCTCAGAGATACCGACATTATTTCTTTTTAGTTTTGGCCTTGGTGTTGGTTTAGTCTAAAGCCCTTCTCTATCAAAATGGATACTAAGAAACCAGACAAGTGAGGATAAAATTAGACTTCAACCTCTAGGACTTTGCAAAGGGATTTTCTTCTGTGTCTGACTGTGAATTGAAGTGTTTTATTGTTTCAAACACTTATTACATTGGTTTACAGATAAATTGTATGAGAAATGCCTGTTAGTTTTGGAGGAAGTTGTCACCTTACCTTCTCTCATCAACTTTATATATATATATATATATATATATATATATATATATATATATATATGTTTCCCCCTGTATGTTTATACCACATTGGAATATTTTCTTATTAACAAGAGAAAAATTTGAGATAGGTATTTTAAGTGAAATACCCTGTGTCCTGTTGTAACTTAGGGATAGAATTTGATTTTTTGTAGTTGTAGTAATAGTTAGAAAGAAATTTAATATAATTCAAAAGGATCAGGTGCTATTATAATGGGGTATGGAGAGATGATAGCAAAAGACGAATCAATACTTTAATTGCATGGAGGCATCAATAGCTTCCTATTGCTAAAGTCTTTTTGTCTAGTAGCATAACACTCCAAAACATCAGATTGGGCATGTTCCATGAAAACATTTTGATAAAAACTGAAAAAATTCAGTTAATTAAGTATAGTTTTTAAAAAAGTATTCAGTACTCTGACACAGTACACATTAAGTATTTGAGCATTTGTCAGAGTTTTCTGGTTAGGTCTGAGCTTAATGACAGTGTGAAAAGCCTTGGCTACTGACTCATTGCTTGATGAAGAGTGTCTGACCTGCCTTATTTTAGCAGTCTTTTAGTAGGATGCCACACAGTTACTGTTTTGTGAATGGTGTCCTCTGTAATTTTATACAACAGTATGATTTAAGTCATCGTTAGAATTAAGCAAAAAGAGAAATTATATTGTCTTCATTGAATAGGGTATTTTGGTTTAATTTCATTAAAATAACACAGAGCAATAATGTAAAAATAAAAGTGCCTTCATTGATTCCAAATTAAAGAAAGCAGAAAACAAAAATCCTTTGCTTTATAAATAAAAAGGCTTTTATATATTGTCTTACCTTAGTTCTCAGTGTGCATACACCTAAAAGCAATTTAAACATTTAATTTCCCAAACCATGTGAGTTTAAAAGTTCTTGATGTTTTAAAATATTATTCTATCAGTACCCGTGGTGAATATTTTAAGTCTCAAGTGTAATGCATTGTGATATTTAAAGCCTTTTTACCATTCTTTTTGTATATGTTTAGACATAATTTATTTGGGCATGCACTTTTTGAATAGGATTGTGTTTCTCTAGTGCAGATTGGTTATCTTGTAAAGATTTGCTTTTTAAAGGTCTTCCTCAAGCTATGTGAACAGAAAGAAAATGAAAAGTGGAGCTTTACCGTTGAACAATTGAAACATTAGTCATTAAGTTATATAGGGTGACCATACATTCCTGGTGTGCCTAGGACAGTGCTGGTTTAGGTCTCGTGTCAAGAGAAATAATTAGAAATGCTCCCTAATCATGCTCAGAATTACTCAGATTTGGATGGAAATTTATATGGTCACTCACTCTGTGCGCGTGGGGCCTTTTTTTCTTATAAACATGTAAGGACCCAGTGTCTGTTATACACTACCATTTTTATTAATGTCTAAATAGAATTTTTAATTGCTTAAAAAATTTAAATTTAAAATAAATGTTTTCCCCTAAGATCGTGAGATTGTTTTGCAGGCTCCCATTTTCTTTCGAGCCATGTTAAAAGTGAAGCCAGGTGACTTTCTACTAGTCAGTTTGTCTTACCTCCTGATCACCCCAAAATACTAGTTTATGACCGTAGATTATTATGCTTGGCACCAGGTTCCAGAGATGACTTATATTTATCACTACAAGATCTCCTTGAACATTTCCCCTGATTCTGTGAGCTTTGATTATTTTTAATGGGAATTTCTCATCTTTTCATTTTAGTAGGTTTTGTTCAAATGTTGGCTCTTCTAGATGGCACAAATAACTCCTTATATTCTAGTTGCTATGTACTTTCTGATAGAAATGCTATTCTGTCCGTAAGGATAAGCATACTTTCAAGTATCTTGATTCTAAGAACACATTACTTAAGCGGGTATTTTATTTGTTAATTCTAACTTTTTTTGTATGTTGCAACTACTAAAAATAACAGGCAAAATCAAGCTTAGTTATCTATTCAACTAAAATATGAACTCTTGGTGGACAGTAACCCTTCTTCAGTATTTCCCATAATTTCTGGAACATTTCTGAACATACAGTATATTTTTTTAATGATTAATTATTCCTTTATTGGTTAGAAATTAATGGGAATATTTTAAACATGTATAATCTGCGTATCACTTTTATACTGTATTTAGTAATATGTTAAACTTCTTCCTTCAGGCATCAGGTCATTTGACCCTGTAATAATTTGTTATTGGAAACGTAGACTGAGCTTGCATTTGTCATAATCATCATTTTAGAAATTATACCACTCTATGGAATGTCGAGTTATATCACCCGAGAAGACCAGTACAGCAAGCCTCCGCACAAAAAGCTGAAAGACCGCCAGATTGACCGCCAGAATCGCCTCAACAGCCCTCCTTCTTCGATCTACAAGAGCAACTGCACAACCGTGTACAACGGCTACGGGAAGGGCCACAGTGGTGGTGGCGGCGGAGGCGGGGGAGGAGGCAGCGGTGGGCCGGGCGTTAAGAAAACAGAGCGGCGAGCAAGAAGCAGTCCGAAGTCAAGTGACGCAGACTTGCAAGGTAATGTTCAAAGACGTTTGCCGTGAAAGAGTGAGACGCCGAGTTTTCTGTCAGGGTGTTGCATGGCAGTTGGTCTTTCTGCTAGGAGCGATAGGGTAGACCTTCTCTTATCTTTTGCTCAGCAAGGACAGGATGTTTTGTCATCTCTTTTCTATCACTACTTCATGGCAGACGTGTTATTTCTTCGATCACACGTGCTGTGTCACGTTCTACTTAATCTCAGTAACAAGTACCTGACAGTGTTTTCACGTTAGCTTACTTCCGTTGTTTCATTCTAAGTAGACAAATGTGGAAGAGATCCTAAGTAAAACAGGTAAACTTTCTAAGAAGTATAGGGCTAGTTTAAATCTCAAAACAATTATACCTCATAAAACCAGATGTAATTACTTCCATACTGTAGTGAAATTTATCATTGTGTAAGGGAATATATTTCTGTCTCCCTCATCAGTTATTGTTTTCAGTGCCACCTTTGTCATCCTGAATGAAGTATTCATAGACCAAGGATGAGAGGGAAGAATTAGGGGCACCACATATAAATAGAGAGACATCAGTTCAAAAGGGCATTTGTTTCTTTGTAGATTAGTCTTGTGGCTGTAGATCAATAAATATGGGAAGAAGGTGCGCGTGCCTTAAATGAAGCTTTTAGGTAAGACTTAGACACAACCTGTTCTTATGCCACAGGAGTTAAAAACAGAAGCTTTTTATGTTGGCATATGTAGAAGGCTGACTTAAGGGAAGCAAAAGAAGAACACTTTGATAAGCTAGGTGAGATAACAGATAGAAATAAAGACATGTGAAAGACAAGGTAAGAACGGATTATAACACTATTAAATACACTCCTTCCTTATCGGACCTCATCCAGGTAGAAACCGGCATTGTGTATGTGAGAATGTGTTTGTGAATGAAAAAGACAGAATTAGTGTATGGTTGATTGTGTAGGGAAGACTGGCCTCTGTCAGGGCAGAGGAAAATTAGGTAAAACCAGACACTGGCATCAACATTTCCTCCCGTGTTGTTCATATGAGTGAACTGCAGCACGAAAAAGAGCAATAGTAAGATACAGTGAAAAGTGAACAATAATTTCTCTGTGAGATATATTATACGTGCTTTTAATTTTGTTTATTCCTTTCTGTATTTTCCAACTTTTATTTAATTACCATGCATTATTATTATTATAATTATTAAACAAAACATAAACAAGTATATAAGAGTGACCCAAGATTTAAGAGGCTTTCAAACAGCTCCTAGTGGAAAGTGCTATGTCTGCTGTATAAAATGATTTTTAGTCAAATAGTACTATAATTTCTAAGTTTGAAATTCAGTTATTAGCAAGTTATAATTTTAAATCATGGGCATTTAAGAGAGAATTCACACACAAAAAAATTAGAAATAGGTTTTCCTAAGGAGAATTTTAGTCTACAGAAAAAGAATGTATAAGCTGTCTTCAGAGAGCTTATGAAGTTTGAACTACCTTGATTACTTGATTAATTCTTTAATACTTTTTGTTCTGCCTTGCATCAAAAAAGATTTAAGGCAGATGAAATAGATAAATATAATAGAGCCATATAAAACAAATTTGAGTAAGATCTAAGAGGCAGAGAGACAATAAGAGAAGGGAAATAAGATGAAGCAGGGTTAAAGTTAGCACACAAAATTAGTGAAGTTATGAATTACCTGGCGAAAGTAAACCTTCCTTGTATATGCAGTTATTTCCTTTTACATATACCTAAATGTGTAAGCTGCCCTATATTTTAATATTCTCTCATAGCTGTAAGAGAGGAAATGGATTTGCATTGAAATCAACGCTGAAATGTTTGCTAATGTACATATGTTTACAAGCGTTTTGCCATTTTACATTATGACAGAGAGTATAATTATTCTGAGCACCTTAAGCTCTTTGCTGTTGTGTAGAGAACATGTTATTGTGTTGGTAACAGTGAGATCTTTTTCCTTATGGGCTTCTGGGAGTGTGTGTTTCACAATGAAAAGAGTTAGAAAATATTTTTATCTCACCTTCAGTTCAAACTTGGTGTATTGTCCTTTTCTCATCACAGTATTTGCCTACTCAAAATCACTCCAAGTGCTACTCTCCACATGGTTTAGCCATGAAATATATAGAGTCAGATGGAGTATTATTTTATGTACTCTAGCGCATTCCAATAAGGATCTGAGGGGGTTTACATGTTGGATAAAAAAATAACAATTTGCTGACATGAATTGAAAACTTACGTCCTGACAAAAAAATACACACGGATGTTTGGAGCAGCTTTATTCATAATTGCCAAAACTTGGAAGCAACCAAGATGTCCTTCAGTAAGTAAATGGATAAATAAACTGGTTCATCCACACATGGAGTATTACTCAGCACTGAAAAGAAATGAGCTATCTAGCTATAAAAGACACGGAGCCACCTTAAATACATGTTACTGCGTGAAACAAGCCAGTCTGAAAAGGCTACCTACTGTATGATTCCAACTATCCAATAGAAAAAGGCAAAACTATGGAGGCAGTGAAAAGATTCATAGATGTCAGGGGTTCGGGGAGTGAGGAGTGAACAGGCAGAGCACAGAGGATTTTTAGGGCAGTGAAACTACTCTGTCTGTTACTATAATGGTGGGTACATATCACATACATTGGTCAAAACCCATACAGTGTACAACACCAAGAGTTACATACACCCTAACGTAAACTATGGACTTGGTAATGGTGGCCTGTCAGTGTAGGTTCATCAGCTGTAACAAATGTACTGCTCTGGCGTGGACATGATAGGTGGGGCAGGCTCTGTGCATGTGGTGGGTGGGGTGTATAAGGGCCTTCTTTGCATCTGATCAGTTTTGCTCTGCAATTAAAACTGCTCTGAAAAGTAATCTATAAAAAAATAAATATCTGAGGAAACTGAGGACAAATAAGACGAAGACACGAGTAAGGTTGTACACAAAGAATCCCAAAGAGTTGCTTGATGTAGGCCATCTATTTGGCTTTGAGCCTCCAGGTTGTCCGAAGCAAAGAGGAAAACCTGAATCAGGTGGAATAGGTGAACAAAAGCACCTCTTGTTCCTGGAGTCCATAATGTTGTTCATAGTGGTTCAGCCCTGTCTGCCTCAGAATGTGATTGTTGGCTGAAAGGATCCCAGAAGGCTTCTTCTGCCTTCTCATACGTAAATGGCAACATTCTCCCAGGGTATCTTTTTGCTTGAATGTACTGCAACTGACTCCTGTACCCAGGAAGTAAGTTTCTCAAATAATTCTTAAGTTTTCAGTGCCATCTGATTAATATGAAGCTACAATTAATTCTAGTATGTTGATCTGTTTACATTCATGTGTAGTTCGCACAAGATTAGGGTTTATACTTAACCATGACGTACAGGTTGTGGTATTTTTCTACATTCTACTTAAGATGCCCACGTTTGCCAGAGGAGGCCAACTTTTAGTCTCAGAATTCCCTAGTTTTTGAGGGAATCTACTTGAATTACTTACCGCCTTTTTACTACTTAGAAAATACAAATGTAAAAGGAAAAGGGCAAACTTCAAATTTGTACCTGGTGCTGTGATAAGCAAACAAATTATGTTAATCTAAGCAAATAAATATATTAAAAAGATGGAGATTGCTTAATTACTCTCTGGAATCTTGGTTCCCTTGTTTGTACTTCAGAAACACTGGTGGAACTTCCAAAAAATGCAGACCCCTAACCCTCATTGCAGACCTGCTAAACCAGAATCTCTTCACCTGATCTGGCTTCATGTTTTTTCATTAAACTTCCACTGAGAATGATGGCCAGCAAGATAGAGAACTACTGTTCTGATATCAAGGATGGTTACGGAAGGTGTGGTTTGCTAGTTTGTATGTGATGTGAGGTAGGAACTTTAGCTCACCACCTTCTCCCCACCTCCTAGGACTGTGTGTGGCATATAGTATGTACTTAGTAAATATTTGTGGAATGAACCCTGTGTTCTTAACTGCACTGTTCTCTAAAACAAGCCATCTGCTCTGCAGCCAGCCCCTCCTTTCATTTACTGCTGGTACCTTCAGGAAAACAGCTTAGGCAGGACAAAGTCTACAGTACCATCAGGGGAATGTACGATTCCAGTTTTCTTGTACACCTTGGCGTTGATGGTGTGATGTGGGCAGAGAACAGTTGGGGCTTTGGTATCAGACACGCTTGGCTTAGAATTGGGTTTTGTCACTTGCTGACTATTTGCTTTTAGTATTCCCTGAATCTCTGTATCCTCATCTGTAAAATGGGTATTTTAATTCCCAATATTAAATATTAAAAGTAGTCTATCTCGGTTCTTAACACCTCAGTATAATGGTCACCCTTGTTACTTGAATATTCTTATCGTCTCCCCCCTGTAATCTTAGGGTCAACTCTCATCAAGATACATGCCCTTCTCAAAACAAGTATCTCTATGTGCCCCTGAGCCCCCTTCTCCCCCTCTCGCCATCTGATGCCGTCTCTCTTGCCTTCATGCCCTCGCCCTGCAACTCCTTCCCCTGTAAGCCAGAAGTGGCTTCCTTCTGCTTAAACCCGTCTTCATTTTGAAAGTTCAACCCTGTACTCCTGGACCTCTGCCTCTGAAAGTTGCATCCAGGCTCTCTGAGGGAGATTGCTACTGGGGTAAAAATGTGCTGCCTACCCAGAGGTGCCAGATTTCAACATCTTCTCATCACCCCATCAGGGACACTTAGAGTTCCGAGTGAGTGAGAACTCTGGATACCCTCTTGGGCCATCCTTTCTAATGAACTCTGTCTTTGGCATCTCCTCATACATTTTTTAGAAACCTGAGTTAGGATTCCCTATGCTTAGTCTGAGGAGGACCGCCTTATGTTTTAAGCAATGGGAGTATCCATCTTCCTCTGCATCCCATCCTCTGATTACAGCCGCATCTACGTCAGATCTGAACATGCTGTACCCCTCCCTAAGGAACCTCCATGGTGGTCCCCATTGTCCAGAGAATAAAGTCTAAGCTGCTTGATGCTCACCTTCCCAAGTACTTTAGATTTCCCCACCAGCTGCCCAGAGTTTTGCCCTATTTCAAGAATATGCCTCATCTTCTCTTCTTGGCTTTTCCTTCCAGTCCCTGTGCCTAGCACACTCCAACTCAGTCCTTCAAGAGCCAGCTCAAATATCATCTCTTTCTGTGGGGCCTGTCTCCCCAAGGCATAATAATGGCAGATTGATTAGGGGAAAATATTTCAAGAAAATTTCCCTTCTCTTTCTTTTCCTTAACTGGCATTTGATTTTAGTTCAGTGCCTGAGCACCTTGTCCATAGTTGTTCAAGGACAGGATGACAGAATTTGTCCTTGTGTGCAGAATGTTGTACAAGAAGAGCTGGGCCTTGAGCCTCTTCTGTGGCCCAAACCAAGTTAAGATTGTCATGTTCCTTTTATCACAGAGGCTACAGAAGTTTCTGTTGCTCTTCTTGAGTGAGAGGGAAGTTTCATCCTTCCATTTTATCCTTGGTAAAAACCGAAGCATATGATATCAAGGAAGTTATTGAGAGGATACAGTTTTGTAACTGAAATCCCCTAGTTTTCAGCCAGCACTGTAGTCCCTGTGTCATATTGATATATCCTCAGAAAGGAGAGTTAGGTTATCTGCTAGTACTGTTTTAGAAATGATTTTGTGAAGCCAGAGTGAAAAACGAAAACTTTGGTGAGGATCCACTGTCTGATAATATGAAAAGACTTAAGTAAGGAACCCCATTAATAATGGGGGGAGTTGTTTGGGTAGAGGAAGGGGAGAAAGAAAGAACATCAAGAGTGTTTATAAGTCACAATCTCCAAACACCTTGTGTGTGTGTGTGTGTGTGTGTGAAAGTATTTTGTGTGTGCAGTTGATACTGCTGACCTTTACCTCATCCCTGGGTTTATCTTTTTCACTCATTACTTGAACATTTTAAAACCTTAATGGATTTGTAAGATAACAGTTGTTTGTGTTTTAGATTACATGATACATAACAAGTCATTTCACTAGGCCTCAGTTTCCCTTTCAGTAAAATGAACAGGTGAGTTAAAGTCAGTGATTTTCAGGGCTTCCCTGGTGGCGCAGTGGTTGAGAGTCCGCCTGCCGATGCATTGGACATGGGTTCGTGCCCTGGTCTGGGAGGATCCCACATGCCGTGGAGCGGCTGGGCCCGTGAGCCATGGCCGCTGAGCCTGCGCGTCCGAAGCCTGTGCTCTGCAACGGGAGAGGCCACAGCAGGGAGAGGCCTGCGTACCGCAAAAAAAAAAAAAAAAAGATCTCATGTGGATCCGCAATGCAATACAGAATCCTTCCTCTCCAACCATCATCTTTCTCTCTCTCTTTCTCTCTCTCTCTCTCTCACACACACACACATACGCCGGCGTTGTAACAGCAGATAGAGTTGGAGCTGCTGTGCTTGGGGCGGGAGATATGGGCACTTGTCATCCACAAAGCTTTCCTCACCCTCACTTGGACTCTGGCTGTTCAGTCCCAGGCCACAGCTTCATCGCCATCTAGGAGCTTGTAAGACATGTGCCGTCCTGGTCTGCCCCAGACCTGCTGGATTACAGTTGGTGGAGGTGGGACCCAGCAACCTGTGTTTTGTTGAGCTCTCCAGGTGGTAATCAGGCACAGTAACATTTGAAAACCACTGGCCCCGTGAATGCCAAGCAATTTTGAAGGAAGATTTTTAAATGAGGGGTATGGGAGGCGTTCAGTTAAAACACTCATTTTAAGTTGAAGCTTATTCCTTTTGTAGTACCTGTATAATGATAAGCATATACGGGAGGTAGAGAGAGTCCCTTTTATGTTGCTAACGTATAAGTAGTAGTTTACGTGAAGACCTCTAGAACTTACAGTGCCATATGGGAAAACATTGGGACAAAATGGTAAGACTTCCAAATATAGAAGAAGATGAAGATACAGCATACTTTTGGCATTTGACCTTTGGAATTGTTGACAATCCAGAGACTCAGTTACACTGTTGATAAAATTCCATCACATAGAATGATAGTTTCTGATTGTAACATTGAAAGCTGGTGACAAAAGCATTATTCTTATGCTTTTCTCCTTCTGACCCCCAGTAGTAGTATTCCTTATTACCAGGTTTTTGTGTTCTGATTTCTTCTCAGATGGCCCTCCCTGACATTTTTTCTCTTTCTACATTTTGCTATTACTGGTCAGAAACCAGAATCTGACCCCTGTATGTATGTACTGAAATTAGCATGAAAGTTTATTCATTCTGCAGATAAGAATTGCTGTAGTGAGGGTGAGGACGGCCTTTTCCTCCAGAGGTCTGAGATTGTGGGCAGTTGCCGGTTCTTGGAGGCTGTCTCTTGCTGGGTGGCTTGGCTCTGGGAGGGGCGGCTGCATCCACCTGTGCAGGGCTGACAGTGGTTTCCTTTGTTTGGAAGGACAGACCTAATGTTAATAAGGTCTGGAATGTGACGAGTTAAGGCAGATTTTCTTTTGGAGTCTCTTTTGGTCCTGGCTCCCTATAAGAGATAACACTGGTGCTGTTCTGTTTAAAATAAGGTGTTTAGTGGGGCTTTCACACTTCATAAGTGGCTCATTTCTTCTTTCACCTGCAGCCTTTTTCTCTCATGAGCACATACCTCCTAGGCATACTCTGACTGGGTGTTTTGGAAGAGAGTTTACTTGTGCAAGGGGCAGGGATCCTTTCTCCCGGTGTGGGTGCTTTCCACACTCCATTTGAAAATGGTACAGTTTCTAGTTGGATTTTCATTATTGCTTCATCTCAAGTTTTTGGTGATGATAAATCCCGTGTGTTTTCACCTGTCTGCAGCTGCATATGAATCCTGTGCGTGGCAAAAATATCAAGAAAACATGAAAAAAAAAAATGAGCTCAAGTCAGTGGAATTTACCCATTCTTCTGCCAAGTACAGTCTGAAAAGTGAAAATAGTCCAGTCAAACCCAAGTGACTTTTATTTTTTTGAAGAGACAATGTGGACCCTTGGATCAAAATGCAAGATACACTCATTTTGGCAGGAAGCTGGGCAATTAACACCCTTACTTCCATTTCAGATGTAGATTGCCAGATCTATCCCCTAGTCTCCAAGGCCCCTGAGGGATGCTGGGAGAGGTCTGAGCAGGTTTCCAGGCCTTGTGACAACTGCCTACGTGTGGGATGGAAGGGAGGGAGACTTGGGGACAGAAGGCTGTTTTCAGGAGGAGGGTGCTGCTCACTGACATGTGCTTTCTGACCTGGGCATTATCCTC
The DNA here is from genome assembly GCF_964374135.1 of Grampus griseus. Taxonomy (NCBI): domain Eukaryota; kingdom Metazoa; phylum Chordata; class Mammalia; order Artiodactyla; family Delphinidae; genus Grampus; species Grampus griseus. Next base: position 49,772,414 of record NC_138998.1, read on the forward strand.
TGAGGGCCAGAGCTGGAGAAATCCAGCAATGAATAACTTTTTTCAGTAAGACCCCAGTGTACTGGTTTTTTTTTTCCTTCCAGAGACATTGACTTTCCTGATACAAAGGCAAAATCTGTGGCTCAACAAAGAGGAAAATGTGGTGGCCCAAATTTTTGCTATTGAGTAGAGTGTATAGTTGTCTTTATCAAGTTCCATCACTTATCTTTTTGCCTTTTGCCCTTTCCCCCTGTATTTCTGTTGCAATCTGGAATGTTTTAAAGATGTTAACTACATGGTTCTTTCAACAGACAGGATGAGATATTTTTGTCATGTCAGTTTAAGAAGTCTTAACGCATTAAATCATACTTGAAGCTTCCCATTTTTCACTTACATATAAAAAGACAGACAACATGCAAAAATTTTTTTGAGTTTTCTCTTGCAGTGAATGTTCACCAGAAGATTGAGGGCAGAATTTTGATTAGTTTCTACCATATGTAGTACTTAACTCTGTGAACCCATATTATTTTCTCTGCCTTTTTTTGCTTTCTTGGGAACTGATCATAGAGGCATTTAGATGACATCAGAACCCATGTGGGTAAAATACATGTCATCCCAAAGAACCCTTTAAACAGCAGGTATAAGTGATGACATGGTTGTTTCTGGTACATATATAACCTTCAATTTTACTGAATTGAAACTTTTACATGTTATTCTCTCATTTAGCTAAGTTGAATTCTGAATTTAACTGGGTCAAAGGGCATCGTCACAAATGTGCCATACTTAGAAGCAAAATAACATACTAGTCAGGACCTTGCAGATCTGGGTTTAGTCCCACCTCTGCCCCTTGTGAACCTTGGGCCTTTGGGCAAGATAGTTAATCTCTCAAAGCTTCAGTTTCTTCATGTCTGTATAAAATGGGGACCATTAATAGCACCTATTTCAGAAGACTGTCATGAGTTCTTAATACAATTTTAGAGGCACTAAGTGCTTTAGAAATGTTAAAGAATATGGATAAAGAAAGACCATGGCATTTTTCTGCTTAAGGGAACCGCCTCATGTAGGTCATGTTAACAGAACCCCCAGCCTGGGAGCGCAACCCCTGGAGTGCTGCAGGACAGGGCCTCCTGTGTTCTGAGTCAATGTTGAGTAACTTTCAGTGCCAAGGATTTGAGATATGAGGGGAGTCAGAGAGGCATCCAATCCCAAGAAAAGACCGTGACCGTTTACCACCAACAGCCTGGTAAATCCTGGGCAAGAGTAAAATTCAGTTCCCTCCTTATCTCTCCTCTGCCTCTTCTCTGGGCTGGATTCTCTTGTGAGGCCGAGGAGTAGAGCCTAATGGGCCAGCTTGTTTCTGTGTCTGAACCTTCTCAACACACGGCTTTAAATTACTTTGCTAGGTGTTAGAAGTGCTGCAAAAGGAGTAGCTGGGGATGACTTGGGCAAGCCACGACTTCTCTATATTTTGCTAACACTTATATTACTTGCTGTGGGGCCGTTAGTTAACCCAGACGGATAAGCTTGCTAGGAAAGCCACTAAATTTCAAGCTCTTTCACAGTTCTTCCTTATACCTCAGAAGTCATACACGTCCACATTCTGTTGGTCACATATTGTACCTACTGATACGGTGTGGAAGGCGTCTACCCCGAGGTGGGCTGATGGTGGGGTGAGGTAGGGGAGGGGTCATCTCAGAGGCTGGCCACCACATGGTGTGTGGAGTCGGGGACCATGCCTATTAATACTCCACTCCATCTGAAATAGTCTCGGCATTTGTGATGGAATTTTGGCAACTTTCCAGCTGTTATGTCAACATTGATTTTGTCACTACATTTCCTGTGGAATGGTCCTTCAGGATTCCTGTATGTAAGTGCTGTATGAAGAGGCAGGGTATCGAATCTCTGGGTTTACAGGACCAGTTTCTTATAACGTGACGATTATAGACAGTATTGCAGATATGCTAATTACAGGCCATCGTTTCTGCTCTGACCAGCCTTTGCTTTTATTTCCAACTTAATTTGCCCGACCATACACACCACAGTGCAGCCGATTATATCACGCTGTTCCAATCTTTGGTACTGTAATGAGACCTTGAAATTCTATTAAGGATTGAGTAGAGAACACAAGGGTAAAATGGGTAAGGTCCATGAGAGAGAGCAGTGATACCAGCTCATTGCTTGCGATTTAGGATTTACAAAGTAAAGAGTGTAAATGTCGCTGTAGTTGACCATAAAATCTCCTCTTCTTGCCTTCTGGTGCTGAGTTTGCATTCTTATATGTGCCTCGTGCCCCACCACCCCCAATTGTAGCTGCTACTTCCCAGCTGCATCAGAAGAATGGAGCTTTCCACGCACGCAGGCAGGCGTTGAGCTCAGAAAAGGGGCAGGAAAGAGCAGGTGATAGTGGTGGGGATGATTTGCTCCAGGCACAAAAGGGAATTGTGATATCCGGAAAACTGGAAAATGAGGAGGCTGGAGTGAGAGGAGAAGGGCCTCAGAGGAATGGCACATTGAAACAAAAGGAAGTGGCCAAAAGGAAAATAAGTAGAACGAAAGGAGGAAACGTGGTGGACAGGGAAGATTCTATGGATTGTGGAATAAAGATAATTTGGCAAAAACAAGAGGAAGAAAAGCAGAGAGGTTTCATGGTTCCATTTTCATAGATTGCATTCCACCCACTCAGTCAGCATTTTCCAGCGGAGTAGGGCACAGCCCTTTTGCCCTGTGTGGTCCATGAGCCCTTTTATCGGTGGCTCCACTTTGGGCAGCTCCACTTTGACCAAATCTCCATGTAAATAAAACTCTTACTCTTTCCCCTTTGGGCTTTCCTGAAGCTTATGTCTTCCTCCTGTGCTGAGTTAGGACATTCACTGCCAGTGTAGATTCGATAAGCGAATTAAAAATGAAGCCTTACACGGAACTTCAGGAGCGTTCGCAATACACTAGACTGAAGTATTGGGTTTTTGAATAGTGCTCTGCAGTTGTTAAAGTGATGTTTTAGAGTTTGGGTATGCTTAAAAACTGGAAATTTAGAAAAAAAATTTCCTTTTTAAACTTTAACTTGGAAGTTAAGAACAAGAAAGGGGTTTACTTTACCCTTGAGTTAGTGTGCTTTTGTTAAAAGCAGCCTGCGTTAATCAAATGTCATGATTATTTTTAGGTCCTCTAACAAACTGAGGTTACTTTTTGTTTGTTTGTTTTTAGTTTAGATTTATTTAACTTATAGAAGTAATATTTACTTATTTTGACAATGAAAAAACTACAGACATGTAGAGCGGTCATCTCTCTCCCTTTAGCCATCTCAGTCTACTCCCTCAGAAATAGTTTGTATCTTTTCACATCCTTTGAAGTAGTTTTCATCCTGTTCTGTTCTTTTTTTTTAATTCATTTTTAACGTCTTTACTGGAGTATAATTTCTTTACAATGGTGTGTTTGTTTCTGCTTTATAACAAAGTGAGTCAGCTGTACATATACATATATCCCCATATCCCCTCCCTCTTGCGTCTCCCTCCCACCCCCCATCCCACCCCTCTAGGTGGTGACAAAGCACCGAGCTGGTCTCCCTGTGCTGTGCGGCTGCTTCCCACTAGCTATCTGTTTTACATTTGGTAGTGTGTATATGTCCATGCCACTCTCTCACTTCGTCCCAGTTTACCCTTCCCCCTCCCTGTGTCCTCAAGTCTATTCACTGAGGTTACTTTAAAATGCAGTCACCTCTTTCCAAAGTCAAAAAAGGAAGTTCACTCTTAACTTTACATTTATATATAATAAAAAAGAATATTGATGGCATTTCTAGTAAGTGCTCAGATCTTGCTTCCTAGGCTTATTAGATCTACCCCAAGAGAGCAACATGAGGAAGTGAGAGGGAAGAACTAGGTCTACAAACAATTTTTTAAAGATTTTCATAAATGCATTTGTTACTGCTGTGCTTAATTCACATGGTGAACTTACATTGACCTCTTTTTCCCTATTATTTGAAAAGACAAATTATTATATGGAACAGTAAGCTCCTTAAAATCAAGAGGGATGGAGAAACTGCCATATTTTAGGTTCACTGAGTTCCTCAAAACTATTTAAGTATATTGCCAAGCACATTAAAAAAAATAATATTTAGTCTTTCAGGGAGGTTTTTTTTTTTTTTTTTTTGGTGGAATGTTGCCCCAAGGAACTCCATAAGATATCAGCATCTTTTGAAAACTCGGGTTAAAAATCATGTGTCACTTAAATTAAAATGGTTGTTGGTGCTTTAATTCTTCAGCTATCATGTTATTTTTTGACACACACTGACACTATTAATATTTACTCTTCACACTGTTGTCCACAAGAGGGTAGCTCAAATTTGATGGCAGACAGTATTCAATTTGAAACTGTGTTTCCTTTTTATTGAAGATTTCTGTGTCTGTGAAGTATTATTCTCCACACATTTCAGTCTCTGGATTTAGTGAACTCAGCGCATCTCGAATATCATGTATAAGGGCAAAAATGTCTCTATTAATGTTTGATAAGTGTCTACTATATTAGCATTTTATAGAAGAAAGGTTATCTTTTTGGTAGTAAGGATACATGCGTTGTAGAATCAGTAAGACTTTCTGCTGCTTTGCCTGATTCTGCAGTTGGATAAATGCCTGTTTTCTGCACCATTTATTTTAAATAATTTCAGGGCCAGTTGGTGACCATTCTGCAGTCATGCTGCTTTTAGTTGGAATGGGAGATACGAGTAATCTTTTATATATTAGCCTTTATTACTTACTCTTTCAGAACTTTGGTTGTCTGAACTTGGTAATCTGTGGAATGTTTTGTACCCAGAAATTAGGATTCTCATTCATTCTTCTCTTTTTCTTCTGTTTTATACTTTTCTTTATCACTTGCGTTTTAAAATTCTGCGAATTCTCTCCCCTGCCTCCCCGACTTTGAATGCCTGGCTTTCATGATCTGCCATATTTGTCATCACTAATACTATGAATGGACCTTTAAAATTTAGAATTATTTCTTTATTCATTCATCTGTTCACTTACTTACTACTGGGGTATTTTTGTTTTGCTTTTGGAGTGGGAAGAAGCAGGAAATGATAGATGAGAAGAATGCTTTTAGTACTAGATTTTTATCATAGCTCTCAACCCATTTACTTTTGAAGAAGAAAGGTTCAAGATGTGCTCTTATTTTAAGTCTATGTTACAAGCTCATTGAGCACATCTGAGGAAAAGGATAGCACTTGAGATAAGTTCATGGCCCTTCTTTAAAAGAGCATGATCCACTTGGTAGGTTTTCTGTGTCCTCTTATTTCCATCTCCTTCCTGCATTTTTTGAATCATTTTTATGCACGAGATGGGAAAAACGGGAAATCGAAAGATTGACATTAATTTATTTGACCAGGAAACGGCATCTGAGCAGGGGTAAATGCCAATACAATCAATCTTTTTTTGTCCCTATGCTAAATTTGGGGTAATACCTAATCTGTTGTTGTCAGAGCCCCCCCCCCAATTCAGCAAATTTTAGTTCCATATTCCATATTAGTAGGAGAATGGATTAAAAGTAAAAGTTTGTGATAAACTCTGACACAGTCCTGGCATGTAGTATGAACTCAGTTCATTTAATTTGGCTTTATTTTCTTTGCTGTCTCTATTCATATTGAAGTTACTGTTGCCCATGAAGAGGTTAGCTCAGCGGAGCACACCTCTGATGGGCTGTAACTAACAAATTACCACGAAGTCAGTGATTTAAAACAACGGAAATTTATTCTGTCATGGCTCTGGAGGGAATCTGAAGAATACGATTTCAGAGGTCAGAAGTCTGAAATCAGGTGTCACTGGGTTGAATTCAAGGTGTTGGCAGGGTAATGCTCCCTCCAGAGGCTCTAGGGAAGAATCTGTTTTTTTTTTTATCTTTCCCAGCCAGGGGATGCCATCATTCCCTTTGCTTGTGGCTGCATCACTCCCATCTTGAAGACCAGCATCTTCAAATATCTCTCTGCTCCATCTTCACATTGTTTTGTCCTCTGTGCATGTCAAATCTTGCTTTGCTTCCTTCTTATAAGAATACATGTGATTTCATTTAAGGCCCACTCAGATAATTCAGGATAGTCTTCCCATCTCAGAATCCTTAACTTAGTCGCATGTCTGAAGACTTTGCCATGAAAGGTAACATTCACAGGGGCCAGAGATTAGGATATGGATATCCTTTGGGGGCCATTTTCAGCCTAACCCATGCTGCTTCCAGTGTCCCCATTGTAGTAACCTGGTCAGGACCAGCTCATTACCCTTCATGGTGTTTGGGTCTGATTGCAGGATTCGTTCACCTTCCTCAGCATCCACCACAGCTTTTTCAGTGTGTTACAGTTTAGTATAAATGTCTAAGAGCAGCTCTGAGTATCTGTCTCTGATAACGCAGGCCAAGAATCACTTACCAGAGCTGTGTCTTCTCTTCATGGTAGCAGTTTGCATCAGGGATGTCTCTGCACAGTTAATTAAGCTAGTTGAGGCAAGTCAGAAGGTTGAATGCTGTAATTGTTCATATTAACTCTGGAAATTGGAATGAGTTGTCACGTGGATATGTGCATGTATATGCATGTAAGTGGTGGATATGTATTTTCAGGACATATTAATGGAAGTTAAATAAAAGGATCTGTATAATTCCTTTTAGAGTTAATGGCATTTTCCAAAAAGAAGTGAAAGGAACCTATCTTAATTTGGAACATATGTTTTCTTCAAAAAGGAAACTGAGGTAGCTTTCAGCTAGCATGAGGTAAGACTAAGAAGGCTGTCAGAATAATTAATTCTTTATGAATCTAATGATTCTATAATAATTAACAATCATTATAAAACTCCCCCAAGGGGCTTCCCTGGTGGCGCAGTGGTTGAGAGTCTGCCTGCCGATTCAGGGGACATGGGTTCGTGCCCCTGTCCGGGAAGATCCCACATGCCGCGGAGCGGCTGGACCCGTGAGCCATGGCCGCTGAGCCTGCACGTCTGGAGCCTGTGCTCCGCAACGGGAGAGGCCACAGCATTGAGAGGCCCACGTACCGCAAAACAAAACAAAACAAAACAAACAAAAACTCCCCCAAGAAAATTCCATAAAAGCTGATGCTTGTTGGATTTTGACTGGATTGCTAATGCTATAGATTGATTACATGTGTCCTTTCCTTGATGGCTATATCTAGGTGAGGTCTAATAATTAGTTTAATTTTGAAGAAGAGTTATAAGGACCCCAAGGTATCATATGAGCGATAAATTCTAAACCCTCTTATCTGCCTTGCTGTGTTTTTAATAATTATTGCCTGTGTAATGAAACTTGTGTCTTACAGATTTCCTTTTATACCCTTGTGTGGGTGTTATGCCTAAAATAGACACAGAAGATTTTAAGTACATACAATACAAGATAGTACTTGAAATCAGTTAAGATTCTTTCCTCTAACAGAATTCTGTGATTCTGTGAAACTTGATAGGAAATATATATCAAAGTTAAGTTTATGTCACTGTATAAACATCAGCAAATTATTGCTTGGATGAACAAATTTGTCAGAACTGTATCTGTTTATATCTCATTGATGAGAGTAATAAAGTTGAGGTACAGAGCCCAGGTTGTGTAAGTGAAGATGAAAGAAAAAGTAGGGGAAAAAAAGTTTTAGCCAAACATGAGAACTCAGCTGGATTATATAGTATCAGCCAAGATGGTAAATGAAAAAAAGACAGCAGAGAGCAGGGGGACTTCCCTGGTGGCACAGTGGTTAAGAATCCACCTGCCAATGCCTGGGACACGGGTTCAAGCCCTAGTCCGGGAAGATCTCACATGCTGCGGAGCAGCTAAGCCTGTGCACCACAACTACTGAGCCTGTGCTCTAGAGCCCGCGAGCCACAAGTACTGAGCCTGTGTGCCACAACTACTGAAGCCCGCGTGCCTAGAGCCCCTGCTCTGCAACAAGAGAAGCCACCACAATGAGAAAGCCCGCACACCGCAAGGAAGAGTAGCCCCCACTCACCGCAACTAAAGAAAGCCCACATGCGGCAGCAAAGGCCCGGCACAGCCAAAAATAAATAAATTAAAAAAAAAAAGACAGCAGGTACAGATGCCATGATACGGAGGATAAAGTACTAGTCATGCGGATCACAGTCTTCCTTATGTTCAAGCCACTAGATGTGCTAGTTTAGCCATATAATCAACTCTTGTGATATTGCTAGGACCTTAATGAGGGGAGAAAGAAACTGAGGGGATCACATCATGTTACCTTTCTTGAACAGCTTCCCCGGTCTTATTTTCAATGAATTTAAAACATTAACTCTGTCTCATTTAAGCCATTTAACTGTACCCATAGTCGTGAGCCTTTAGTTTTAGCTATTTACGTGTTTTTTCCATAAGAGTATCAATCACTTACAGCATATACTATGCCCTTGCCAGTTCCTTTTGGAACCAATTTAAATGAGAAAAATAAAGGGCTTTGGGAAGAACTGTTTAAGTATGTCTGGTAAATTCTTTTACTGTTTGAGAGCAGCTCTAGAGACTGCAATACGTTTTCCATTTAGTAGAATTTGGCTTTTTTTTGTGAGTCACGACATTCATGGAAATACATTCAAGTCTTAAATGTAGAGACTATGACTTACTGCTTTTGGTATTACTTGCTGTCTAGAATGATGTTACAGTCTACATTACAATATATCTCTGATCAGCAGTGTTTGAAACAAGGATAGCTTCAGACTACAGGGAAGAGTGCATATCATGATCCACAACCTCATGTTCTGGATTCTTTAGATTGTAGAGCAAGTACGGTACAAAGCTGTGCTTTTCCATTAGACATTCCATCAAATACATGTTCTTGGTCACTTGAGCTGCTACTCTTCTTGGACCTAGATCTAGAAAATTACTGTGATAAATTTCTGTATATCCAAAACATATCTCATTAAATGTGACTCTCCTCCTAATTTCCAGTATTATTGTAGCGCTTGTTTTCATTTTAAGACAGATTTTTTTAGAGCAGTTCTAGGTTCATGGCAAAATTGAGAAGGTACAGAGATTTCCCTTATCAGTGCTTACTTTTTAATGTGTGTGTGCATGTATACTTTCATAGAGATTTTGTCCCCTGAGCTAGTCTCTCTCCTTTAACCTTTGTTCCCTCACAATTCATTCTCCACACAGCAGCCAGGTGATCTTGTTAAATAAAACTCTCCACGTTTTCCTTTCGAACTTAGCATACAGTACAGACTCTTTACCCCGGTGACCAAGTCTGTGTCAGCTGACTGCTGCCTCAGCTCCTCCGAGCCCTGTTCCAGCTCCCTGTGCTCTGGACGCAGGCTTCCTTACCAGTCCTCTAAGATGCCAGGCCCTTCCTGCCTTCACTCTTTCTGTTACCTCTGCCTCCAGAGTTCTCTTGCTCTTTGTAAGGTAGGGTCCTCCTCATCTTTCCTGGAGTAGCGCAGATGCTTCAGTCAGAGAGGCCTTCTCAGACTACTCCATCCTATCACCCTTTAAAACATGTTCTTCGTGGCACTAACTGACCTCATCCTGTTTGTTCATGGATATGTATGCTGTCTATATTGTCCCACCAGAGTTCACCCCTTGAATGTATTGGAAACAGATTAGGCTTGTCAGAGGTTCAAGTGCAGAGCTCATTCAAAGGGACTTCCAAACATTTTTATAGACAATATGAATTGCTGAATTTACTTTTTATTTTAAAAATTTCATTTTATAAGGCTTGGGTTAAAATACAGAATTCCATTGCAGTTGGAAAGAGTTACCAGATAGCTATCACGCATGTTTGTATGCCAGAATTGCACAGTACGGAGCACAAAAGGTTTTTTTGAGGAACTGAACTGCCAGGTAAGAATTTTTTGCTGAGCTCATTTCATCCTCACAGATGAAGGACTTCCCTATAAATGAAGTCTTATATTTCCTTCCCACCGAATAAATGTTATAAACTTTTACCACTGTTTCCCCCATTTGTGTTCAGTAGGAATTAGCCTTTTTTTGTGGTTGCAGAGTCAAGTTTGGCAGTCCAGTATTATTTCTGTTACCATTAGCTTGTTTACCCTTAGGCAGAATCTGGACTTTGTGTTTTCCCCTATGCAGTTTACATTGAATAAATGTAAATTTCATGTAATTCATGGAATTAAAACTTCACTTGGATACTCTTGACTGCATGGCAATAAAGGCATTTTGGAATATTAGACCAGGGTTTAACATGGAATCTGACTCAATCTTTAGTTTTAAACTATTGATTTCTCCCATAGCTTGGGGATGTTTTTCAGACAATAGCCCCTAGTAGTTTGATTCTCTTAGTGCTTTTATATTAGAGCATTTTAAAAAATGGTATAATAACTTTTGTATTACTCATTACTTTTGGCACTCAGAATGGTTTTGTATGCTCTTATTCTGTTGAAAGATGAGATGAAAATATTGTTTTCTGATTGTTGGGAAACGTCATGAAACCTGACTTTTTGACCACTTTGTACTCGTACTAGGGACTGTTTGCCTATTTGCTCCTACTTGGCTCTTCCAGCCAGGGCTAACTCGACTGGTCACCATGCTCTTAGGAGGGAAGTTAAGTAAACTTCAGGTCTGTGCCAGAAATAAAAATAGGGTTCCATCACCTTCTAAGTGTTAATAGAATGAGAGACAGAACAACAGATTCTTCTTTGAGAATTATTAGTGGAGATTCTATCCCACTAATGAAAGCATTCTCTACCAGACGATATTGATACATTGACATTTTGGAACAAGGATGGATTCTGTCATCTTGGCTTAGAGAGCCCCTTAAAGGTTGCATTCTAAGAAAGGAAGCCTCTATGATTTGTAGCCTAGAAGATAAGCTTGTTCTGGTAGAACACATCTGAGTAGGAAACAAATCCTAGTGCTTGTGATATTGTCACTGGGGTGCCGATCACTATTGGGCTTAAGCATAGACCCCTAATTCCAGCTTTTCTCAAAAACTTTCAGCAGTCTGAACTAATGATAGAGGAGATGTTGTAAACCTGTGTTTGCCTGGCAATCAGGTTGTTGCCAAGCTTGAGTTAGAAAGGAATCATTTCTTCTCTTACTTTCTCGACAGTAACTGTGTGAGGGTGGGAGTCGGAAAGATATCTGACTATAAAAGTAATAAAACATGACTGTGAGACCTGCTTGCAACTTTAGTAACATTTGGGTATTTTCTTTAATAACACACCTTTACTATTCCTGAATTAAGCTATGGTGACCACCTGTATGGAGCCTAGCTAGAAACTGCCCTATGTACCTTATAGAGAAAACAAACTAATGGCTACCAGCGAGGAGAGGGAAGAGGGGAGGAGCAAGATAGGGCTATGGGATTAAGAGATACAAACTTCTATGTATAAAACAGATAAGCAACAAGGATATTACATATAGCACAGGGAGTTATAGCCATTATCTTGTAATAACTTTTAATGGAGTATAATCTGTAAAAATACTGAATCACTATGCTACACACCTGAAATTAATATAATATTGTAAATCAACTTTAGTAAAAACAAAAAAGATAGCTTAAGGAAAAAGTAGCTGAGCTTTGTTACAGTGGGGAACAGTTCACAGTGCTGTGACCCTGTCTCTAGTCGGTGACCAAAAGGCAGAAGTCACGGATTGCCGTGGGGAAAAGGACTGACTTCTCCAGAAGACATAACCTCATTCTAGGGACAGCTGGATATATCTTTATTTTAGATGTTGCCTTTGACAAGTTTTAGGGAATTTTTAATTTCACATTTCAGGTGAATATTCTTAATTTGAGCTTTTGGGCTTTGCTAGAGAGCATAGGACCCTCAAAACTCAATGTGATGATCTTGGAACCTCCCTAATTTCTTTCTTTCCATTCTCAGTCTCTCTTCCCACTTCCTTTCACTCTTCTGAAAATTAACACCTGCCAGCGAAATCAACTTTACGCTGCTTTCACTGGAGGCTGGTGTCTAAAAATCAATCCTGGCAACTAATGTAAAGTGAAATTTGGAAGATGCCTGGGTTCTCATGGAGTCGTGCAAGCTGAAGTTATTAAAGAGGATTAGAAACCACAGCTGGTGAGCAGATGGAATGCTTATAATTTCACAATCTTAGGTGGCTTTAAAGCCAAATCTGCACAAAACCTATTTGCTTTTTCTCTAGTTCATTTCCCTTTATCCTGCTGGAATATAACCCTAGTCAGTGTGATACTTTAATTGTTGTAAATGATGAGCCTTAATAGGTCACTCACTTAGATGAAAGCATTTATAATTCTGGTCATGCAATTTCTTACTCAATTGCATTTCAGTAACCACTCTTTAATAATGTACTATGAGAAGCTCAGTAGATAGGGAGGAGAGAATAAGACTTGTAAATTTCATTCAAAATGTAGACATGAAGACTACTTCACAATAACACTAATAATATAGTATAATTACATTATGATGAAGACTAGTTCACAGTAATTACAGCTAAACAGTTCATCCGCTTGCGGCTTAAAGAAACTTGCCAATCAGTTCCTGCAGCTCTTTTTCTGTGTCCCTTTCGTTAGAAATTCTTTTGTTATGCAGTCAGACAAGTCACCTGGACCAGCCGCCTTCAACTGCTGTGCCGCCTAATCACAGCCCACTGCCCCGCTTTCCCCATGTCCTCCTCCCTCGTTGTTCTGGCTCGTTGTTATATGGGCGTCTTGTATGTGCGTAGAGCAACTGTAAGCTCCCCAGAAACGCACTTTCCTGCACTTCCTGGTGGATTGGTGTCTCCTACACAAAGGGAAGTGTTTGTGAGGCTTCTGCTCAGTAACTGTTAAGAAGGTCAAACTAGGACCTTTATTCTACTAATTTAAAGATATTAATTTATACCTTAATGGCTGTTACTTTATCTAAGGACAGAATTAGTACCCACTATCCTCTTAGCAGTTCTTTATCCTTACTGAAAGACTTGAGAAAAATGGCTGCTTCACTCAAGCCATTGCAGAACGTCTGAAAATACAGAAAAACAGCTGGAGCCATAAATAAGTGAGTAGTCTGGATACACTCTGTACTAGCTGGTGGGGAAGAAAACAACACACAGATATTTCAGGTGGTGCTGCACAGCAAACAGCTGTAGTTTATGGTCCGTCATAGTCTCTGTTCTTTTGGAGCCAGTATGTGCTGCTTCTGTAAAGCCACAGTCAGCTGCAAAAATATTGTAACATGTGTTTTGGAAGCAATTACTGCATAATAGTATTCTAGCCTCAAAACATCCTGAATGATATATTTCTATACGTGGGGAGAAAGGGAAGAGCATATTGTGTTACTGATGCGTTGGCACGAAGTAGTAGAATTGTCATAGGAAGTGGTCTTTTTTTGGATCAGCTTTTCAAATGATTTTCAGTCGCTTCTTTTTTGGACTTCTAAATTGGCCTTCTGTAATTGGATATGACCTCTTATAAAGCAAGTAGTATAAACACATTTTAACTTCCACTGTAATTATTTTGTACTGAACCAAGTAGTTTAGCAATCCCTTCAAGCTGATAGATTTGTACATCTATCATAAGTAAAATTGTTCTCCCTACCCTTCCCTTGTTCCCTTAGGTGGAGGGGATGGCTGGGTGAAAGGAGGTTTTGGAGACCCCCTAAGAAGAAAAAGAATTAGGCCAAGAATTAGAAGACCTGGGGTTAATAGTGGGTTCTTCTAGATTTGCCTTGTGTGATATTGACCAAATTCTGAAAATTCCTAGTTTGTAGGATCCATATCTAGTAAATGGGTATAATAATACTGAATATTTCCATATATGATATACTTATTAGATTACGAGGGCTGCCATAACAAAGTACCACAAACTGTGTGGCTTAAGTAACAGGTACTTAACTTTCTCATAGTTTCTGGAGGCTAGAAATCTGAGATCAACGTGTCTACAAGGTTGACTGTTTCTGAGGGCCATGAGGGAAGGATTTGTTCCAGGTTTCTCTCCTTGGCTTGTGGATGGCTGATTCTTCCCTTTGTCTTCACATCATCTTCCCTCTATATGTGTCTCTATCTAAGTTTCCTCCTCTTATAAAGACATTAGTCACATAGGGTCTACCATAATGACCTTATTTTAACTTAATTACCTCGTAAAGACACTGTCTCCAAATACAGTCAAATCTGAGGTACTGGGGGTTAAGACTTCAATATATGGATTTTGAGGGGAATACAATTCAGGCCATAACAATACATTACAGAGGGCTATCTATGTGATATACTGTAGTTTATAATTCTTCAAATTGCTCTGTGTATTCAAAATATTTTAGTACAGTTTTATTCTGGTGGGCACATTGATAGGAAAAAAAAACGCACTTTCCTTCTTTAAAACCTAAAACTTAATACCCAACCGTGTTTTCATTCCATACGGTGAATTTGCAAGTGAAAAGATACATCTTTTACTCTGGAGGAATTAGATGGAACTGTTGTATACACCATATACACCATTCCGGTTACTATCTCTTAGGGCATCTTTTTGTTTGACTCTTAGTTGTAGAGTGTTGTTTGGGAAGTTATTAGGAAAGCTTCGCAGGAATGGGTGAGTTGAATTGCTGTTGCCAGCAGGGTCAAAGCATTCTAAATTAGTCTTTTGCTAGAGAGTAAATAGACTCTTGCTTGGAAGTTTTGAGCCAATGGCAGTGTTTTACTCAAAGTGTCTAACTGCTAGACTGCTTACTATAGGTAGTAAGCCATAAAGACAGAGTCCACAGTAAACTCCAAGTGTGACTTTGTGGGCCTGGGATAGAGGGCAGTGCAAAGAAGGAGAATGCTCAATGGAGAATGCCAAGTTTTTCGTTCACTGGGATTGCAATTGGAGGACTGTTAATTATGGGAAGAAAGGCAACCAGACAGTCACATACTCCAGGGCAGAAAGGAGAAAGGGTAGTCAGGCCAGTTGGAAGCATGCATTAAGATTGCAAAAAGGGAGACTTGCAAATACTTGTGCAGGTCAGACTTTCCTATTTGGCTGAGTAATTAATCGGTAAATAGGCATAATAGAGTCATCTCAAATGGTTCTTTAGAGATGCATGATTTGTACACACAAAAAAACTATTGTGGAACAGGGAATCTGGAAAACAACTAACTTGGCTAAACAAAACCAAGGCATTTTAGCCTCTAAAAACAACTTTGTGCATTCTGATTTAATTTTCTGAAACGAGATTAGTATGTAGCAGATTAAAAGGTTACCACTAGTAGGTAAAATGCTCCATTCTTCTTCAGGATACTATCCAGAGTGAGATCCAGGAATTCTCAATTGCTTAATTAGTGAACGTGCTCAGTTGCATTTTTATCATCACAGCAAGCGTGATGGCTTTATTGAGGGATTTTTTTTTTTTGCCAGGCAGACTGTTAGCTTTGGCTGTTGAAATATTTCTAATCTGCATCAACTTTAGGATTCTTACTGAATTCTTACTTAATTTAGTATGTGCATACTGAATTCCTATGCAAAAATGGAGATGTATATAGACCTTTGACACAGGTTTATCATAATGTGTTATTTGATGTAATATCGTGATCTATCAAGATGTCATCCCTTTTAACTTTCTCCACCATGGCGTCTGTCATGTGCTTGTTTCTAAATATTCAGAGAATAAAAGCACAGTAGGTGCATTTGTGCATAAGTGGTCTCTGACCATTTATTCAGTCATACATTCAAGACATACTCCTGTGCAGGTACTAGGTACTGGGGGATCAATGACACATAGCAGTGATGTGATTCCTGTACTCATGAAGCTTACCCTTGCCTTTTTTGGAGAAGCGGAGGCTATACAGTTGACCCTTGAGCAACATGCGTTTGAACTTCTCAGGTCCGGATTTTTTTCAGTAGTAAATACTATAAATACTATAGTACTACACGATCTGTGGTTGCTTGAATCTGCGTTGATGGAGGAACTGCATTTATGGAGGGACGACTGACTATAAGTTATACATGCATTTTCAACTAAAGGAAGGGTCGGCCCTGCTAATCCCCACGTTATTCAAGGTTCAGCTGTACTGTGAACAAGAACATGCAGTGGGATATATACTTAAATATGGAGAGGAGGATGGGATGTTAGGGGAGATCCTACAAAGAGGACCATTGCAGGTGGTGGGTGATAAGGGCAACACTGCCTGGAAGAATTGATCGCTCAGCAGAGGCATGAAGGATGAGAAGAGCGAGCTGGACCAGGAGGGAAAGGATAGACTCTGTACTGTCCTTTCACCCTTGGGTAACGAAAAGGTTTCTCACAAATTAACCTTTTACATTTTGATGTCTTGTAATAGAAATTTTATCACTATAAGCTCTAGGAAATTATTTTAAAATCAATTAGCTGGATAAAAAATTGTCAATGTTAATTGCTGAGAGCCATGTTTGAAATCTTTTTATCTCTGTCACTCATTCCTCTTTTGCTGCCCCTCTTTTTCTTTTCTCTTTTTTTCATCTCTTCTGGGTTTTTTTCTTCTGTGCCAACTTTTATATTTTCATCTAGAGCATTTTTATTTCTTGTCCAGTTTGATACATGACCCAAATGGCTACTTTTGCTCATGGGTTTTCCCAGGGAGCCTGATGCGCTCACTGTAGTCCAGGAGTTACATACCTCAGCTGTTAGGATATGGAGCCCAGGTGAGCATGATTTATCATCTGCAGACTTTAAAATGTGGCTGGTAAAGTGTGCCATTTATTGAGCTGGTTTGGGGTATAAATGTAATATTCCAGTTCTCAGACCTTTTAACTGATATTTAAGTATACATGCAGAACACATTATTAATAGGCCCATGACTTTCCTGTTTTGAACAACAAGGGCAGCCCATTTGGACAACAGAGATGTCATCTGCATGGCTCAAGAGAGTCCTTTATTTTATACAGAAAACTGAAAAATTTTAATTCCAAATAATTTCATTTTATGAAAGACTTAGAATGAGATAGCAAGATCAGTGCCATATGACTTCAGTTTGCTTGTGAACAACTTAAGACTTCTTTCGCATTGACCTTAGATTTGTGGGATGTCTGCTCTATTATACATGTTTTGGAGAACAAAAGGAAAACCTTTAAGAGTAGAGGGCTTCTGACCCTCAAAATGATCCCAATTCTGGAGAAAAATTTCTCATAGATAGCATTCTCCATGTAGATGTTTCCTGCTCTCTGGACCAGTCTAACTTTTCATTTTCATTTTTTTTCTCAGTTTGATGCGTTTAGAATACAGTCCATTTTCTTTTCTGGATTGGGGCAGATGGTGCTGTCTCTTTCGATTATCTATGTTTTAAAGGAAATGTTGACTGGGAAGAACGAGAAATAAAACATGGCCAGATGAAATTGAGAGCAGAAATTATATAATCCAAGAAGAGCCATATGTATTCTGTGTTTTTCTACTCAAAGTTTACCATGACTCATGTTTGAGTTTCTGGAGTTCAAGTCTGCTGTATTTTAAAATGTCATTTAGGATGGTTCTTTGGGTTATTGGTTTGTTTTAACTTTAATTTCTAAAAGATACAGAAACGAGAAATAGATGGGGTTTTTTCCTTCCTAGTCACATTTAAATAAGAAAGTTCTTGAGTAGTAGTGGCTTTTGACAAATCCAGAACTTTTGGATAAATTCTACTTAATGCTCATAAAATCTGTCACCTGCAGTCTGCACATTTTCCCACAGTTGGCCAAGTGATCTTAAACCAGAATATTTAACAGGTGTTCCAAACAGAAGCCTGAAGGAAATGAACAAAGGGGCACAGAAGACAGCTTGAAGGCTCTCCTACTGGCTGTATTTGAGAGAGTTTTAGCATTCAAAAGAATGATGGCAAAGAGGATGACAAGTTTTATTGAGTGGAAAAAATAATCCATGACTTCATAGATAATTAATGTGAGAGAGGGAACTAATTAACATAGAAGGAATGATAGGAATATCACCATCTTACAAGTATCAATATAGTAATATCTTCTGGCAAAGATATTAGTGTTTAACCATCAGGTGAAAGGGGAAGAGGGTGCCTTAACAACAAGGAAGTAGGTCACATAATACTAGAACTAAGTGATCGAAGGGCTGAGTATCACCAGAAGGTTCAAATTGGTACTGTGTGCTTCCTTAAGTGATGGAATGGGAAGTACATCCATACAGAGCTCTTGATAAACATTTTTAGCCTGAATCTAATTATGAGGAAATAGTCACACAATCCAGATAGTTGCATACGTTATAAGAAAACTGGTCTGGGGACTTCCCTGGTGGCGCAGTGGTTAAGAATCCGCCTGCCAGCGCGGGGGACGTGGGTTCGCTCCCTGGTCCGGGAAGATCCCACATGCCTCGGAGCAACTAAGCCCGTGCGCCACAACTACTGAGCCTGCGCTCTAGAGCCCACATGCTGCAACTACTGAAGCCCGTGCACCTAGAGCCCGTGCTCTGCAACAAAGAGAAGCCACCACAATGAGGAGCCCGCTTGCCGCAACTAGAGAAAGCCAGTGTGCAGCAACCAAGACCCAACGCAGCCAAAAATAAAAATAAATTAATTAAAAAAAAAAACTGGTCTGGACACTTCAAAAATATTAACTTTAGCAAGACAAAGAATATAGGAGATTTTTATTCTAGATTAGAGGAGACTAATGCAACACATGTTCCTTGATTGGACCCTGGACTTGGGGTTGGGGGGGAACATTAAAGACATATTGGAATGACCGGGGCAATTCGAACATGTAATATAGATTAGATTTTATTCTGTCAGTGTTAAGTCTCTTGGTGTGATGTTGTGGTTACATCATCACACCAACAAGAAGGTCCTTGCTTTTAGGAAATACATGCTGAAGTTTTTGGGGTGAACTGTCATAAGATCAATAACTTCAAATAGTTCTGGAAAAAAATGTGTGTACGTGTGTGTGTAGAGAGAGAGAAAATGTGAACATACAAGTATAGCAAAATGCTAATAATTGGTCAGTGTAGGTGAAGGGCATATGGCTGCTCATAATACTGTTCCTTCACTTTTCTATAGATTAAAAAGGTTTCAAAATATATATTTTTACACATCAGGAAATTTCACAGAAAATTTTTCATTTCCACATTCTCTGGAAAAATGGCAGTCTGTCAACCTGAGACTCCTTAGATCCTGCTTGGCAATAATTGATTGGCTACATAACAGCTGCCTCCTTTAGATAGGGTGAAGGCATTTTCTGTTTTCCACAGTCTTTACCCTTCCCTTTTGCCTGATATGTCCACCATCTTTTACTCACTGACATTACCTGCCAGGTGACTATATGCATTTGTTGATTTCCTGGCTGAGGTAGGCTGTACCATGAATAGTAATGCTATTTCCATATGTCAGAACTCTGGTGAGTTATTTCGAGCCCTAGCACATGAAGTTAGTACTGGATTTGATTCCTATATCAGCTGATGAGCTTCACTGGGTTCTTTGGCCATAGACTGAATTCTGTCCTCATCCCCAAATGCATATAATTTCATCATGTGAGACATCAAATTTTAAAATGTGGGTGTAAAAACTGTTCAGAACTTGCTCGATAGGTGGTATAAATATTAAAATTCTCTTTCAGATTTAATGTGTTACAAAATTGTGCTGTCTGGATTCTGCCTTGCAAAATCAGTTGAACAGTCTTGCAAAAGTATTGAATAAGCTACTTGAAAATTTTTCAATGTGACATGCCAAACCTTAATGAAAAAACATTTTGTGGAAACATTTATAGATGCCAGTGCAGAAAGTAGGGTATAAACTTTAATTACCTTTGTAAGTCGTTCTACCCTGTGTTTAAGCGATTGCTTTCCTGTTATACACCCAGGGAGGGTACCGGGTCTTTCTGGGTAATCATGGAGCTGAGCCTTCCCCCAAAATAAAAGAGCTATATCTGGCACAGTTTAGGGTTCAGTTAGCCAGTGACACAGTTCAAACATGCAGAGGGAAGGAAAGAATAGGTCTAGTACTAGAGTCAGGCTTGCCAGGCAAGCATATCTACCTCATACTTTATCCATTTTTGTGGGTTTTTCATCCCTATATAATTTGCTGTTCTTAAAAATGCTAGCTGCTTCTGTCCAGTTCCATGTGCCTATATGATTTTTGCCTTGTGAAGTAAACAGGAGAACTTTTCTTAGAGAATTTGACAGAAGTGAGCATAGATCCTCCTAGTATTTTAGGTAGAATCCAATTTAGTTGGCATCACAGGAGGAGGTTGAGAGAGAAACTTGAGACCTGGGGTTCAGCAAGGGTAACGGATCTGGTGCTTTCGCTTTTTATTAAAGCCCAGACCTCGCACTTTTGTATCTTATTAACTGAAGTGTAGTACAGCTGTTGCCCGAATGGGACCCATTTTGCCTATGGATAAACTAATATGAAAGTTCCTAGCAGGGCTTTGCTCAGATCTTGGGCTAGGACAGAAGATCACTCTTTCTTCTGAATTCCAGAAATAGCAACAAAAGCTCAGAGGAAATCAGCCTCCCTTGTCCCATTTACATTCTCTGGCCTTCCCTCCTATCCAGCTGGCCACTCCAGCTGCAAAAGGAATTCATCTCTCCTCTTCTGCTTTCTCTAAGGTTCCAGAATCTGTCTGGAACCCATGTTGCTCTGGAAAATATTTTCCTAGACTGGAAGGCAACTTCCCACAACGTATGTTCGCCTACCTGCTGCTTTCTTTTCACTGTTGAGAGTCTGGTATTCCCTTGTCTGTCTTTCAGGATTTCAAATAGTGTAACCACTTAACCAGCTAAATGGCTAGAAAGATGTTTGTCTTTGCATTTTTAGCATCAGGATGATTGATATCTGAAGGTATTTCTGGCATATTTGTCTTTGGGGATTAACTGCATTGTCTTTATATTATGTGAATTTATTCCTTGTGAGTTTATACATTTTTAATGTTTGTATTTAGCGCCGCTAACTGTGGATCATAATCACTAAATGGAGATTGTTAGGTAGTTAATCTGACTTTCGTATGCAACTATTGATTCCTCTTTTTTCCCCAGGATGAGTAATATTTTAAAAATGAAGATGATAGATTTATTTTTCTGATTAGAAAAGCAATTCAGCAAGCATTCGTAAACTGTCTTTCCTTTACCTTCATTTATTCTCATCAGCATTGGTAGGCATTGTCTAGATATCCAGTTTGTCCCTATTATTGAGCCACTTTTTTTTTCTTTTTCATCCCAAAGTACTGTTTTTTTCTGTTCATTTAGTTCTTATATTGAGGGTTTGCTATTGATTTTAAGCCTCTTAAAAATGGACACGACCAGAAGTCGTGTACTTTCCACACCCTTAGTTTATTATATATAATTTTGAAAGAGAGTAGCTAAGTCAGCTCCTTGGCAAATCTGAGAAAGCATGTTATGTTATGCTGGGCATATCTGTAAATGAACCCTGTGGATGAGAACTAGACAGAAGGGTTACAGAGAAATAATGCTGATGTCATTTCATTGGAATGAAGGGGCTGCTGTCACAACCATAAATACATTCTATAGCTAGCAGCTAAGTGTCTAGCTCTGTTTCTTTTCTAAGAAGGAAAACAGTGAAACAAGCCAAAGAAGTAAGTTGTGTTTACAAAGTGGGATATTTTAATTAGTTTAGGCCTTACAGTTATACAGACAGTGTGAACTTACAGTTCTTTTTGGAGCAAACATGAAAACCATTATTTGTGGAAAGTTTAAATTTCACGTGACACGTATTCCGTCTACGTGCGTAGGGTTTTTGTGGGTTTTTTTGTCCTTTTTCAAAATAATGTATTTGCTTTGCTAGTGTATTTTTATTTTAGCCTTCCCTGTGCTAAAAATGCTCTATTTTCTTGGGTGGAGATGTGCGTTTAGGAGGGAGGAAGGGTATAAGTTGCTGAACTGAATCTCTCCTTCCTTTTTTTTTTTTTTTTTTTGGCATGTCCAAATAGGGTAGTTTTCACCTCAATTGGGGCATGTTTAAACAAGAGGCTTCCATCTTAATCCCTTTTCAAGAAATTCCCTACCCTCAGTGTGTCTATATCTACAAAATAAAATGCTCCCTGCCCCCCTCTGTTTGGAAAGCTGTCCCGGGAGCGCCCTGTAATCCTTTTTTACTGATCAGAGTCTTCACCACAGGGGAAAGACTTTCAAATATTAAGGAGGTGGTGATGTAAAAAGTGGGTCGTCATGTCTGCCCACTTGAGCCATGGTCACAAACAAAATTGAAGCAGGTGGAAAAGTGGTTTTAATTTGATTGCTCACCTCATGGCAGCTTCAATGTGGGAAGAAAGAAAGTTGGCTTATAAGATTTGCCTCTGGATAAATTTACCTGCTGCAAAACCAGAGGGAGGAAGGCAGCCCTGATAGTGAAGAAAGAGCACCTTGCCCTACAGCCTCGCACTTCTTCCTCTTCTGGACAATCTCGTTCGGTTGGCACACACCAAACTCTTGGGGGTCAGGGGAGGACAAAAACAAACAAGGCGTAGTTTCTTTTTAAACTTGATATAAAAGGTATCCTAACGGCACATCACCAGAACTGTTCTTTCTTGTTTTGTTAATTTTTGTGAGGGGATTGGTTAGCTTTCTAATTTTTTTCTCCTTTGCACACACTCATGGTGTGTCTGTGAGAGAGGGACAGAGACAGAGACTGAGAAAAAGAAAGCACGTGAGCAGGCAGAAGCCTGGTCCAACTGCGAAATGTACTCTGTAGAGCTGGTCTCTGTTTTATGGAAAGGGTAATAATTCATAGACTACTCCGAGGCACAGTTAAATCTGGCTTAGGGAGAGGTGGGCCAAGGTCTGAATTAACTCAGTTATTTAGGTAGTGGAATTGTGCATTTTGGCATTTTCATACCAGAAAGTAAGCTTTCACACAAGAGTATATTTTATGTGTGGTAAGTAACTGTCACTTTAGCTCAGTTAAACAAATTTTATTTTCGCTCTTGTTTGTGCAAATTGTGTGCCTGGCATTTATTTGCTTTTTTTTCTCTTAGTCTGCGGTAGCACAAATGGGAAAGCGTTACATAAATGTGGTGTGAATGCATTTTCCTCTTCTTTTGCCGTAGTCACAATGCAGAACCTTGAAAGAAAGAAGGAATCCAGTCTGGCTTTGCTACCACATTTCTCTTGATATAATAGGGTAGTGGCTGTCCTGTCACTGCCCTTCCTCCTCAGGCCCTGCCCTCTTTATTTTTGATCTTTGCAGAATCCTTTGTTTATCTGGCTCCATTCATGGCCTACTTTTTCTTGTTCTTCCTTTCCTCACATGCCTTGTCCCCAGATCCAAATGCCTTTGCTCTATTCATTTGACAGCTTTTTCAGAGTTTAAGAAAGAAACCCAAGAACACAAACCCTCTCCTGGGACTTAGGGGGTCTCTGCTGCCACCTCCTTTCTCCCGTCCGCCTCAGGGCAAACACCCCGCCAGTCCCAGCCTTCTGCCCCTCCCTCTCGCTCTCCCTCATGACTCCTAGTTCGTCATGATGCAGCCAGAGGCTCTGCTTGCTTTGGGACATGTACTAGACTTGTGGTCCTGGGGAAACCTCCTCGTTTGTCCCTCAGCCTCATTCCTCGGTTGACAAAGACACCTTGCAGATACTGTGCTCCGAACTGGACACGAAACTGTGATGTGCAGAATAGACTGCAGCCCTGCCTCCTGCTGTAAAATGGAGCAGAGAATGTCCATCTTGCCAAGGAGGCTGTAAAAATCAGCAAGGTGATGGTGCCTGACCAGCACATATCTAGGTGCTCAGAAAATAGCAGCTTTTGTTATTACAGTGAGACAGACAAGGCAAGTCCTGACCTCTGTTTGGAAGTTGTTCAGTTGGGTTTCCTTTGTTTTTTGTTTTAGTTTTATTTATTGATTTTTGGCTGCGTTGGGTCTTCGTTGCTGCACGCGGGCTTTCTCTAGTTGTGGCGAGCGGTGGCTACTCTTCGTTGTGGTGTGGGCTTCTCATTGCGGTGGCTCCTCTTGTTGCGGAGCACGGGCTCTAGGTGCGTGGGCTCAGTAGTTGTGGCTCGCGGGCTGTAGAGCGCAGGCTCAGTAGTTGTGGCGCACGGGCTTAGTTGCTCTGCGGCATGTGGGATCTTCCCGGACCAGGGATCGAGCCCATGTCCCCTGCATTGGCAGGCGGATTCTTAACCACTGTGCCACCAGGGAAGCCCTGTTTAGTTGTTTTTAATTTCAGTCAGAGCCTTTCACTTGTATGTCTGGCTCTTACCCAAAACCCATTTTTTTCAGTTTTCAGCAGATTCCATCCTCCCCACCTTCTAATTCAACCTCCTTTCCCATTTTTCCTTTTTCTGTCAAAAGCATAACCATTTCTTCTATCATCCGTGTGTGTTTGAAAGCTGGCTGTGGGGAGGAGGTCTTCAAATTTTTTTTTTTTTTTAACTCCCCTTTCTTTCATGCCGTATGTCTGGTAATGGTCCGGAGGATTCTTCCTTTGGAGAGCTCTTCAATTCTTCTCTTCTTTCTTTGTTGGATAGGCGATCATCTCTGTTCTAGTCTAAACCTTTATTACCTCAAGGATAGGGTCTGGCTTCTTGTCCTTCTGAGACACTTTAAATGTCAGTCATGGCAGAAGGCAATAAAGACCTCCTTCAGCTAGCAGTTTGAATGTATCTAGTGTTTGAATGTATCTCTGTGAGTGTTTGAAACCATAGGGTGCTTCAAACTCTGGAGTAACCAGTGATTCAGAGAGTATTGTTTTTAACAAGTGAACCAGTTCATTTATTGCAACTGTGCTCATGTGTCTTTTACTGACAACTAACTTCTGAGATGCACAGCATTTACAGTTGACTTAGTAGGAGTTCCCAGAAAATGTGAGGCTATGTTTTGACTCACAAGTATAGTCCGTTATCTGTATCTTAACACGAATACATGATTATAAATGAGCTTGGGACATTAAGTCTTTGGAATGTGAGTTTTCTTTTAGTTGCAGTTTTAAAAAATATGATATTGCCACCAGCCCCTTTCTTTTTCTCACCAAAATAAAAGTAAACATTCTGCTTCTACTAAGCAGAATGCAGTGGGGAAGAACGAAGAACCGATCCTTTGGAAGTTCAGGGCGGAGCCAACTAGAAGTTCTTATTATTTTTTACGTACGCTTGGTTTATTGACTGAGTCAACAAGTAGGTATCGAGCTGTGAGTCTGCAGGAACTGTGCGAGGTGCTCTGGGCTGAGTGGTGAGCACGTCCTGAAGCAGGGCCAGGAGCTGCAGCCTGCCCTGTGGCCTCTTTTTTGTGTCCCTCACCCACTAAGCTG
The DNA here is from genome assembly GCF_964374135.1 of Grampus griseus. Classification (NCBI taxonomy): domain Eukaryota; kingdom Metazoa; phylum Chordata; class Mammalia; order Artiodactyla; family Delphinidae; genus Grampus; species Grampus griseus. Next base: position 49,797,481 of record NC_138998.1, read on the forward strand.
GGGCTTACACTTTTAAGTGGCTAGAGGAACAAAGAAGACTGTGTGACAGAGGCCTCTGCGTGACCCACAAAATTTAAAATATTTACTATCTGGTTATTGACAGAAAATATATCTGCTCTGGACCTCTAGTGTCTCTGCCTTCCTGAAGCTTACATTTTAGTAGGAAAGAAAAATAATAAACGAGTGAACAGTTAGACAGGAGAATTAATGTCCAGTTCTGATGACTGCTGGGAAGGAGCTAAGTAGGGTACGACGATGACGGGAGGGAAGCCGGGACAAGGGGGTGTGGGCTGAGGTAGGATTCTTGGAAATTAGACCTGAACATTGTGAATAAACGGCCTGTGAAGAGCTGGGCTTACTAACCTGCTCTCACCCCTAGTCCACTTCCCCCTTCACCTCCCAATGCCTGCTTGCCCACAGGACTCAGCTGGGTGTTGGTTCCTAGGAAGCTTCTAGAGCGGTCTCTCTTAGAGGGCCTTTACCACAGCGCCTGTCACTTTGTAATCTCCTGTTTGCTTCCATTCCTTCCCCCCCCTCACCCCCCCCCCCGACTTGAAATATCTTGAGGTCAAGGACATGTCTTGGTAGTCATATATCTCTAGGCATATAGCTCATAACCTGGTTGAACAGTTAAATAGATCTGTAGACTCAAAATTAGACTCCATCAAGCAGGTCGTGAAAGTCAAACGTTTCTTTTAGCAAAACAGATTAAATTTATCCTACTTTTACACATCCTTCCCACCCCATGCTCCCTGCTCCAAGTACTTTTCCTGTTTCATCTCAAAAACAATTCTTGCTGCACCCCAAAACTTGCCCATCTCCCCATCTTATTAAAAAACACCACCATCCTTTCAGTTGATTAAGCCCCAAACGAGGAATTAGCCTTGATTCTTCTCATTCCCTCGTCCATGTCCATCATATCCAACCCTTCAGCACCTATACCTCCAAAACCAGACCTATTTTTAGCATCTTTACTACCACCCCCGGCCCCGGCCGGCTAGCTCCATCCTTCACCTGGGCCAGTGTAGCAATGTGCTGACTGGTCTTTCTGCTGCCACTCTTAGCTTCCATATATCCATTATTCATGCAGACACCAAACAGATCTTTTCAAACTCAATAGTATGTCAGTCCCTCCACTTAACACTCTAGTGGTTGCTCATCAAACTTAGAATAAAACTTGAATTAAAAAATCTGAACTCACAGCCCTTCATGAACCGGCCTCTGTCTTCAACCTCATCTCTTCATTGCTCTCAGCTTCTCTCAGTTGCACTGGTCTCCCCTGTCTCCTCCTTAGGGTTCTCTGTTCCCTGTTGCCTGTTGAATTATTAGGTAGAGTTCAGTGTTAATCTGGTCAGCGTTGTGACTATGTAAACCAATAATAGTGGCAAGTTAACACAACCACAGTGAAATCCCAACCCCAAAGACATCCTCATTCCTGATTTTCATTATCATGTTTGTGGTACCAAAAGTTCATGGTAACAGGCAACTGACTTCATGATAACCCTTGTTAAAGGCTTGGGAAAGGAACTTGACAACCTTACTGACTTCTAATGGCATTAACTGTTTTTCTTTTTTCCTCTTTTTGCCACGCAGAGTATGAGTTGGAAGTAAAGAGGGTGCAAGACATTCTTTCGGGAATAGAGAAGCCACAGGTATGTCTTCTGGATTTCTCAGCGTAAATGGCGCTTTTTTAAGTATTTCAAACATGCTTTTCTTTTACCACACAGTAGGTAAGCAAAAGGGCCCCTTTCCATTGCGGATTACTCACAAACTGTGAAATAGTGTTGTTATTAACGGAGCATGAAAATGTAAAACAGCAGTCTTCTGTTTAGTCATCATCCACCAAAATGTCTTCTTCATTTAGATATTCGGGATGCAATTAGGTATTCATCCCGATTTCCGGGAGTACCCCTTCCCCCACCCGCTAAGGCTACAGAACAGTTTTCTTTTGGTAATTTCCCTTTACCTTTGTAAATGTAATAATAATAATTTTTGAAAACCTCAGTAATTCAAAGTATTTTTCCAGGTAAATTTCAAAAAGGTACGTAAATATTAGCTGAGTAAAATAAGTCCAAAGCATAATGGCAAGGAAAAATGTTGGTGGGAGTAGTGATATTGTGAGGTTTTAAGTTTGATTTTGCCAAATGCTTTGAAATTCAAGTGAAAAATTCAGAATGTTGATTCAGGCTTTCATCTGAGTTTAGAGAGCCAAAGTTCTTTGGAGTGTTTTCTAGCTAAATTGGAAAACCTTGATTCTTCATGTGTTTCAAATACTGAGGCCTTTTAACAGAAGGGTCCAAACATGCCTCGGGGCACATAGTTGAGTTTGACTAAACCTAAAACCATGAGGTGTTGCTGGACTACAGGCGCAGTAGGGCACTTGCAGAAGCGTAGGGTGTTTGATGCTGGGCTGGGGAGTCTGCACTTGATCCGGTAAGGAGTGGGTTGCCACTGAGAGTTTATAAGCAAAGAAGTTATGTTTCTTATAATCAGGACTGTACTTTCAGGAGGATCAAACAGCCGGCAGGTGCATTGCAGTGAGAAGGGCATGGACCCAGGGAGACAAGCGTCTGGCATCTGTTATTGTAGGGCTGGCGAGAGGCTGTGGGAATCAGAGTTAGGGCGGTGGCATCAGATGTGGCAAGGAGAGGATGGATACTAAAGCCATTCTAGAGCGAAATCAGTCAGGCATTACAGCCTATCAGGTGTCACGTGTTAACTGGGCTTTCAGGCTCAGATGACGCCTTTCAGGAGTTGCTTCCTCTGGGCAGGCTGCCCTGATTTCTGTCCCATCAACTGGGATACTCCCCACGGCATTTGGTACCACTGGTACTACATGTGGTACCACAGCTTCACTGTGCTCTGCGTGTATTTAATACATTGTACTCCATTTACTTGTGTTTGTGTCTTTCCTGGTAATCTGTGAGTTCCTCTAGAATAGGTTTGTGTCTGTGTCCTCTCGGTATCTTCAGTGCCATTCTTAGACATGTGGAATTTGTTTTACCAGCAGGGTATCCAGGAAGACGAATAAGTGGGTGGTTGAGTGTGCCTGGTAGATCAGTGCCGTGGAGAGAGGGCAACAAGATATACCTGGGGAGAGCACGTGCATCGGAGTGACCATTGGAATCGTAGGAGTGTATGATAGCTTTGGGGATGGGGTAGAGCACAGGGAGAGCTTAGAGAAGGCTTGAGGGCAGAATCATGAAACAGGCTTACATTTACAGTGCAGCAGAAAGAAGAACCCATGAGGGACACACGGAAGTCATAGTCGGCGTGAGAAGGCAGAGCAGCAGGTTCGTTGACTGTCCGGGATGTAGTCAGACAACTTCATCATCTGGTCTCTGTCCCGTGTACACACACACGGTGTTTTTCTTGAGTTATACCTGATCATTTCTTTACTGCAGAAGTGATAAAGTCTGTTTCTGAGGATCATGTGGCTCTAGAAAGATAAAAGCAACATTTATATGTATTGGTCCTTTCCTCCTGATTCAGCATTTATTAAATGCTTAACTCTTCACAGGTTTTAGAGCAGGGTAGACAGGGTTTTGTATAAATAGTCATGATGTTAGGTGTAATATAGTCAGATTGTCACCTGAGAGGTCAGAAAGTCCAAAATGAGTCTCACTTGGCTAAAATCCAGGTATCGGCTGGGCTACATTCCTTTCTGGAGGCTCTGGGGGCAAATCTGTTTTCTCGCCCTCTCCAGCTTCTAGAGGCTACCTGCATTCCTTGGCCCATGACCCCTTCCATTCTCGTATCTCCTTCTCTGACTTTCCTGCCTCCCTCTTTTACTTACAAAGACCCGTTACTCATACTTGTTACTACATCAGGCCCACCTGGGTAATCCAGGGCAGTCCCTACTTCACAAGATCCTTCACTTACTCACATCTGCAGAGTCTCTTTTTACCTTGTAGGTTCCAGGGACTAGGATGCGGACATCTTGGGGGTGGTCGTTACTCTGCCCACCATACCAACCCCTGGTCCCCACAAAAACCTTCTCTGCTGGATGACAGTCCTCCCATCCTCCCCAGCCCTGTTAGTTCTTCACACCATTATTCTCCCTTCTTTCCTCTCCTCCCCCCTCTGCCTGAAACTCTTACTCGTGGTTGTGCCTTATTTATCTTTGTGCTCCTAGTACCTAGCACTGCCCTTGGCACGTTGTGAGCCCTTAACATGTACTTGGTAAATAAATGTGTGGCAGCCTGCAGTGGCTGTAGTGAGGTTCTGCCAGGTGAGACAGATACCTGACGGCTGGCCAGCATCACACGAGGCTCAGCCAGCCTGGTGGGATGTGGGCACGGCTGGGAGCCAGAGTGCGAGGCAGCAGCACGCAGAGGAGGGTCCTGTGAGTTGGAGCCCAGCGTGGCCATTAACTGGCTCTGTGACCCTGAGCCACAGTTTCCTTACCTTTGAAAGGTCGGATAATAAATACCATGTGGGACTATCTGAAAAGTAAATTGTATGCTATTTATAGAGTCCTTGGAATGGAGTATTTTCCTAGAGTTTTTAGCATATCATTAGGCAAAAGTGAAACTCCCTGCTATACTCTGAAATGGGAAGGAGGGGCTGTTCACCTTCTAGGAAAAGAAACAGCTGCAGAAAGTTCGGCACACAATTGTCTGAAGGATTGCTGTTCTAAATTTTTTTTTCTTTCAGCTGCACCTGGTAACACCTCCAAATAAAACACATATATTTTTCTTCAAGGTTTTACGGATGGTTTGTTTTAGGTGTTAGAAACATTACTGAGGACTTGTAGATTCCAGTCATCTTTCTAGAACTTTGGGCACCCTGAATTAAGCAAGTCATTTACTCTTCAGAAACCCAGATACTATAAATATCCAAATACTTAGCCATTAAATAAAACAGGGTACAAATATACAAGGTTTTTGTCCCGAGACTGTAACAATTAGGTGTCTTGGGGACTGTGCTCATACAGCCACTGCTGTACCACAGAACTAAGCTGATATGATTCTAAGTGGTTTACGGATTAACCTCTGCTAGTACCAGCCAGCTCCAACCTAACGTGGTTTAATCTGCTCTGATGGTGGTGCTAGATGAAGTCTCCCACATACTGGGCTGTTTATTTTCAGGATGTAAATAAATGTAACTTGGAATTGTGGTTCTGCATTGTTTCTATCCGCTAATGTTCAGCTTGTAGAAACAATTGATTTGTTGGTTCCAGAAGTGAGTAAACTGACCTAAAAGAAGAACAACTGTCCCTGCAAGAAGCAATCCCTTGAAACGTAAACAGCAGTAGATCTGGAAACAGATTTGAGGTTCTTAGCACTAAAGGAATTTTAGTAGCAGATGAGTCTGAAATTCCTGGATTTGAGCATCCATTTCTTGGAGTAATGATCTCTTTGACCTTTTCCTTTTAAATTTTCCTTTATGTTATTATTTTTCATGATGGGTACTTCAGAAGTGAAGCCAATATTTCTATGGTAATATTTTCTTAACATACTCCCTAAATTGGATCAGCAGACCTCCCACATAGTTAAATCCAAAGACCAAATTTAGAAGCTACTAACTTACATAGAAATATTTTTGAACACGAGAGTAACAACTTAGTAACTTTATGAGAGTAAATGGTGTTTTTGATCCAAATAATGAATATCATTTGCATATAAGATAGTCTGAAAACTAAGAAAGTAAAATTTCACAGAATAGTATTAATATACTGGGATGAACAGGAGAGAAAGGGGAAAGGAGAAAGAGAGCTAAGGATTACATACGAAATAGGTACAAGATAATGCGGTCTTATCATTTGCGAATATGTGTATGCATATGTATATGCTTTTAACTAGCAGCTGTTCTCACGTTCAAATCTATATTTAATCAATACATAGACAAAAATGACTTCTAATCAGTGTGTAATTGTTTAGAAGTAGATGGTTTTATGAGTCCTTCAAAGATACTTCAAAGCAGTTTAAGTAATTTCTATGCAGACTTAACACTAGTAACCTTCACAGCAGACTCTTATATCACTAGTGCTGAAACAAATGTCACGTTGGATCTTGTCCAATAACTTTGTAACTAAAAATCACCACTTTTATCACCATTACAAAGGAGATTGATTTCTGTTTATGGTAGAATCGTTAAGCATCAGCAAGTCAGTTAGTTTTATGGCTTCTAAACTTCCTTTTTTGGATCACAGCCATGACAATCATTGTGATGATCAGGTTAGCCATGCCCCATTTCAGTTCAGTGGTCACCGCTGGTGAGAAAGTTTCACCAGAGAGAGAGAGACTGAATGAATGAAGGTGAAGCTTGTGTACGAATGCTGTTGCTCTGCAGTAGGCTTGAACCCAGCCTAGTTCCCAGAGTTCTGAATCTCTCATTAAAGTTATCACCTCCCTGGATGCTTGGAGTAAAGGCATCTACTGCTGAGGATTCCCCTTTACATGACACTCTCTTGAAAGGCACCGTGTAATTTCCTGGCATCAACCTTGGAGTGGGAGTGAGTTCCAAGTTCTAACAGAGACAAAGCACTCTTTCTCTCAGGATTCCAATGCCTGAAGAAAGGAAACCTGAGGCCCAGGAGTCAGTGAGAGGGAGGGAGGGGGGAGCACAGGAGGGAACGGGTCTCTCAACTCTGGTAGTAGTCTAGGAGGCAGGCTGCTCAGATCCAGGAAAGAATTCCCAGAAGCCGCCGTCCTTTGAAAATGGTGCTGAGTTCTCCAGGTGCACTTCTGATAGGCTGGCTGATGGGAAGGATGCACTTGCACAGAGGTCTGTGTTCACATGACAGTTGGCCTTCCTAAGGCTTGCTCAGGGAACCTCGGGGAAAGGTGAGCGTTAGTTTAGTTGATGCTTCAGGTGTTGTACATCACTGTTGAGTTAAGTAATAATTTAACCAAGTCCTAAAGGAAAGACAGTAAATTCTTTTCTTTTTTGGTTTGATTTACGTATATCATAAAATGATTATCACGACAGGTGCAGCTAACATCCGTCATCTCATATAGATGCAATATAAAGAAAGAAAAAAAGAAAAAATTTTCTTCTTGTGATAAGAACTCTTAGGAGTAAATTCTTAATAGCTGATGAAAAAAGTAGAGTTTAAAAGGATGTGAATTTATGGATACCTGTTCAGTATCTAAAGTGCTAGCATTTGACTGAGCTATTTTGAGAAGTGGTGTTAATTTCACACCACCATTCATGGAATCAGTGTTACTACATACTGTGCTCTTGGAATTGGGCCACTTACCACCTCAGTTGAATGTTCCTCTGTACCTAATCAGCATCTTTTTAAATTATAAACTGAACTCTTCATAGCAAAATACCTTGTTTTAAGTTAAAAATCAAATATAATATCCAGTATCTCAAGATTACTCATTAATGGTGTGTGAAGGAATTCAGCAAATACAATGGTGTATGTGGTAGAAACGCTGCCTTAAAATCTAATCAGGGGAACAACACACAGATAACCAGGTAAAGCGGAGGATAATGAAATGAGTGTCAAATATAGGTGCCCGCTCAATGTGGTTGGAGCACAAAGAAAACAGTTGCTGATCCTGAGCAGGGAGTCAGGCAGCACCGTACAGAAACTTTTCCTGAATTGGCCTCAAGCTGCCATGGGCCCCTCTGTGCTCAGTGTATCTGCCGTGAGGCCCCTCACGCATCTCTTCATCAGGCAGAGGTCATACCTTAATCATCTTTGTGTCCACAGCCCCTCACAAGTTAAGCTATGATGATTAAATGAATAAGCAAAGGCAACATTTGAACTGGGTCTAAAGGAAGTTTGTTAAAGGCAGGAAAGTGGGAAAGTCCAGAGCTAAGTCTCAGGGGCGTGAGAGGGGACGGCATGCTGAAGGGCAGGTCACAGCCGTCACAAGAGGAGCAGGCAGGAGAGTTGCTGCTAGTCTGGAGCCATAGCAAGAAGGGTCGAGTTCAATTCTGTAACAGTGTCTCTCCAGGTTTTTTTTAAAGATGTTTAATGCTGGTCTGCCATCCACTGTTGTTACCTGTATCAGAAACTCAGACTGTCTTATTCCCTTTGATTTTTATTTTTCATTCAACATTTACTAAGCAGCCACTAGTCACAGTTGAATATGACTTAGGCCTTCTCCTTAGGGAGTCCCACGGTCCAGTGGGGAAGGTAGGCAAATGCTATTAACATGATTAGCAATGAGTAGAAGAGATAGCAGCAAGGTGCTGTGGAACAGAGAGATGATAGGATATTTCAGGGAAGGCTACTTGGGGGTAGTGAGGCCAGCCTAGGGTCTTGAAGGATGAGTAGGAGTTTGACTAAATAATTGGTTAAATATATAATGATGCTGTATCTATTTGGAACAGAGATGATATGGAGGGACCTCTGCTCAAAATGGAATGCGTGATAGACTGAAAAGGGAAACTCAGTATTCATTTCCATATTTATTATTCATGCTTTTAAATTATCTTATATTTTAATACCCTTTATTTAGATCAGATAGTGACAAAAATAGAAGAAAAAAAGATAGAGACTTAGTAGTTTAGACATCTCCATCCACAGCCTACTCTAATCTACAGCTATAAAGTCTTGTATGAACGTTAAGCTTTAATGTATGTTTTAACTCTCATTTTGTTTTAATGTTATCCAGACCAATATCTAGAGAGCAACAAAATAAACTTTAGAAAATTAGAACATTAAAATGCATTGACAGATTTATTTTAAAGAATTAGACCGTGCATTAGATTAGGTTTCTCCAGAAACAGACTCTGAAACAAAGATTGGAAGGCAAATGGTGTAAGTGGGGAGGTGCCCCAGGAAGCACGGTTAGAGTAGAGACGTGAGATTGCAGAGGAGAAGCCAGTGCAGGGTCTGTTAATGAGCAGGTTACAGCTGCGGGCAGCTGGGGCTCAGTCCTGCCGAGTATGCCTGGGAGATAGTGTAAGAACGTGCTTCAGAGAAGCCCTAAATAAGAGGGAAAAGTTGGGGCGTTGAGAGTCCCAGATTCCTTTGTTCAAATGAAGCCTTGAGCGGAGGCTAAAGCAAAAGATAAAAGCAGAGCCTAGAGAGGTGAAACATCTCCACACATATTTCTGCCGTCTGTCAGCCTGGGCCATGGTTCCGTTTCCACCCCCCACCCCCCACCCCCACCCCCGTACTGGGTTTTCCCAGGAACCTGCAGGACTTCGGGGAGCGTGGTTTGAAAGGTCTCGGCTTTGCAGAAGAGTTCGACATCAAGCAAAGCTTGGAGGCCGCTGGAAAGTACCTGTGGATGTGGGTTCCTTCCACATAATACGATGGCCATCATGGAGATTATTGAAATATGATGTTCAACTTTTTACCTTTAGAAAAATTCTCAAACGTGACATTATTTTTACTTTCTGGAGGACCAAGTGTGAATTGCATCAGACTTGGACATAAGTTTGCATAATAAGGACAGATGTTTTAGGAGCTATAGTTTGGACATCAGGACTTTGACAAAAGAATGCCATATAGGATGGGTGGGTTCTTTTTGGTAATTAAAGTAAATTTGTAAATTAAAATAAATTCGTTTTTCTTGAGTTAAATCTGAGCCATTTTAATGCTACTACTAATAATCACAAAATGTTCTGGGGAGAAGTGTAGTGTCTGATTCATGTTTTTCTTCCTCAGGTTTCTAATATTCAGGCAAGAACGGTTGTGTTGTCCTGGGCTCCCCCTGTTGGACTTTCGTGTGGACCCCACAGTGGTCTTTCCTTCCCCTACAGCTACGAGGTTGCTCTGTCAGACAAAGGACGAGATGGAAAATACAAGATAATTTACAGGTAGCGTATATTTCCATGTGTTTTTCTCAGCTGCCAAACGTGAAATTGCTGTTACTAAGGAGAAGAAAAAACAAAGGAAAAATTTAATGGCTTTGCAAATTTTCCTTTAAATAGTTCTTTTTAAGAATTAGTGATAATTGTAATGTCAAGAGTTAACTTTGTGCAGGGTAATTGCTAATCAGAAATGACTTTTATACAGCTATTTGGTGTTGGTCAAATATGTCACTTGGTTATGTTAGCTTGCCAGTGTAGTACTAAAGAAAAGTTTCCATTAATGTTGTCAGAGCAAAAAGTGAGCATGCCTCTTAGTTTTTACATATATCACGCACTTCTATGATCACCTCTTTTTAGGCTCAGACCTTGTGCTAGTCTTGTTTTTCAAAATTCTACGATGTTTCCATTTCACCCTCCTTCTTATCCTCTACAGTAGTTTTCCAGTGTGCAGTAAAGCTTTTCATTCGGAGGCTATCTTAAATCGTCAAAAGTTTAGCACACCGAATAAGGGATTATCCCCTTCCACTTTATGGACTCCCAGATATTAACCATTTAAGTGATTTATAGCTGTGTTCTAGATGTGATAAAAAATTTTTAGGGTCAAATCTTTTCTCTTTTGTAGTTGCTGACACTGCTCAGATTTGCAGAGTCGGAAATCAGAGGCCATCTTGTTCTAACTACTTGTTTGACCTCTCTGTGACTGGCCCTGGGAACTACTGACCAAACCCGGTGTAACATGGTCACACAAAGCCCACCTCTTCCTCTGCCAGAGAAGCTGCTTTTCTCTTCTGTTTCCCTGCTGCAGACCTCGCATCTCCCTAGCCCCATTTCTAATTCTTAACTTGCTCCAGGGACTTGTCTTTTTCTGGACAAAGAAAAGGGGGAAAGAGAGACAGACAGAGGGAAGCCCTTTAGTCACTCTCTCCTGTTGCCGCCACGTAGGGCTCTGTCCTCTCTTCCTGGACTCCTACAAGAGTCTCCTCAGGCTCCTCCAGCATCCACTCTTGCTCTCCTCCCATCCAGCCTCCACGCTGCAAAAACAGAAGTCAGGACAAGCCTCCCCCCTGTGAGAACACTGCAGTGCTTTATCACTGTGCTTAGAATGTAGTCCTGACCCCTTGCTCTGGCTCACAACCATTGGGTTCTATTTTGAAAAGTCAGAATTGGTAGTGACCTTAGCAAAATATAGAGCACCATTTCCCCCAGCCCACCAAGAAACAGTTAGATTCTGTCAATGCATGATGGTCATTGGTGGCAGGAGCTAGAGTCCCAAGTGCCCAGTGAGGCAGGCAGGTAACATAAGTGAGAAAGTACGAAGCTTGGGAATGAGGTGAACGGTGAACGGGAACACTCCTGTCTTCATCGATGAAGGAGCAGCTGCCAGTCACCTAAAGTAGGTTGTTGCATAAGGGAATGTAGGCCTAGATTTGCTGATTCCTTGGAATTTTTTTTAAAGGAAATGCTAAAAATCTGAATTATTATGTAAACCTTCCTAATGTTAAACTGATTCAGCAAATTCAAAAAACTTCAAAGATAAACTGCAAGTCAAACAACAGAACTGCACATGCAGGGTGTGGACATTGGCCTCCAGTTTGCAACTTTAAAAAAGTATTTTTATTTGAATAATTTCAAACTTATAAATGTTGCAAAAATAAAGAGATCAAGGAATATCTCTTTATTTTTTATCTCTTTATTTTATGCTTTACCCAGATTCACATATTATTAACTTTTTACTCTATTTGCTTTACTATTTGATTTCCTCTCTTGCCTTTTCTCTCCTCTTAATCTGTATTTTTTCCTATTAGTTTTATACATCATGGTCCTTTACTGCTAAATACTGAAGTGTGTTTCCTAAGATATTTTTTTAAATAGCTACAATGCCATTACTTCATGACTTTACATCAATACCATACTTTTATCCAATCTATCATCCACATTCCAGTTTCGTCAGTTGATGAAATAATGTCTGCGGTAGCATTTTTCTTCCCCTTGTAGGACAAGATCCATTCTAGGGTCAGATACAGCAGTTAGTTGTCATGTCTCTGTAGCCTTCTTTAATTTGGAACACTTCCACAGTATTTCATTGTCCTTTATGACACTGACTTTTTTTTCCCCAATCTTCTGCTTTAATAATGAAAACTGACATGTATACATACTTTTTCAAAAACAAAAGTGTTAAATATCACTAGCAGGGCAATAAGTTTAAAATTTTTTAAAAATTATGGCTAAATTGCAAACATACAGAAACATAGAGAAAATACAACAATGAACCCCCAGATAACCATCACTCAGATTTAACAATTATTAAGATCTTGCCACATTTGCATCATATCCCCTTTATTACTATTATTGTTGTTGTTGTTGTTGTTATTGTAGCATTTGGTAGCAACTCACAGATAACACATCAGTTACTCCTACATAGTTCAATATGGATCAACATAAGATTTTTTTTACGTAACTGCAATGTCATTAACATCTAGGAAAACTGACAATAATACCTGGCATCATTTCATACCTTGGTCATATTCAGATTTTCCCAATTGTCTCAAAAATGTGTTTTAATATTGATTTCTTCTTCTGGGACTCCAAATGAAGTTTACTCATTGCCTGGGATTGTTAGGTCTCATAAATCTATTTAAATCTAGAATAGTCTCCCTTTTTGGAAATGGAATAGCTACTTTATATTTTAAATTTTAATTTAAAAAATTTTTATTGACATATAGTTGGCATACATTATAGTTTTCAGGTGTATCTCCCATCTTTTTAAAAATTCTTGATCAGTTGCAAAAAGTGAATCACTTTTGTTACCAATCTGAATTTGTGGTATCCTTTAACTTAATCTTCCTCCCCCATATTTCTTACAAATGGACAGTTAGTTCTGGAGCTTGATCAGATGCAGGTTTAACATTTGTGGGAGGCGTTCATCAAGGTAGTTCTATGTACTTCCTCTTCCAGCACACTGGGAGGCAACAGTGTTTGGCGGCCTCACTGTGATTAAATCGTTTGGGAATTATCCAATGCTTTTTTTTTAAAATCTTATTTATTTATTTGAAATATAGTTGACATACAGTATTAGTTTCAGGTATGCTACGTAGTGATTCAAAATTTTTATAGATTACACTCCATTTAAAGTTATCGTAGGCTTTCCCTGGTGGCGCACTAGTTAAGAATCCGCCTGCCAATGCAGGGGACACGGGTTTGAACCCCGGTCCGGGAAGATCCCACATGCCGCGGAGCAGCTAAGCCCGTGTGCCATGGCCGCTGAGCCTGCGCTCTAGAGCCCACATGCCACAACTACTGAGCCCGCGTGCTACAGCTACTGAAGCCCGCGTGCCTAGAGCCCATGCTCCTCAACAAGAGAAGCCACCGCAGTGAGAACCTGCGCCCCGCAACGAAGAGTAGCCCCCACTTGCTGCAACTAGAGGAAGCCCGCGTGCAGCAACAAAGACCCAACGCCGTCAAAAATTAATTAATTAATTAAAAAATATAAATAAAGTTATTATAAAATATTGGCTGTACTCCCTGTGCTGTGCATTACATCCTTATAGCTTATTTACTTTATACATAGTAGTTTGTACTTCTCAATCCCCTACCCATATCTTGCCCCTCCCCAGTTCGCTCTCCCCACTGGTACCCACTAGTTTGTTCTCTATATCTGTGAGACTGTTTCTGTTTTGTTATATTCATTTGTCTGTTTTATTTTTCAGATACCACATATAAGTGATAGCATACAGTGTTTGTCTTTGTCTGACTTATTTCACTAAGCACAATACCCTCCAGGTCCATCCGTGTTGTTACACATGGCAGAATTTCATTCTTTTTTGTGGCTGGGTAGATACTGACATTTGTGAAGAATACAGTTATGCCCACACACACCCCTCTCACCTTTAAAAATTTTTTTAATGGGAACATTACGTATTTTCTGGAATGTTGGTGGTTTCCTCATGATTAAGTCAAGGTTCTTCTGCAGCTTCTGGTCAAATAAATGGTTTTATTTTGTGTAAGAGAGCTATTTATCGGCATGCATCTGTAAGAGAGCTGTTTATTAGTATTGACATGTGAGGGAAGCAGATTGAGGTTTCTTGAAGAGAGTTGAGAAGTTGAAGCTATTGGGGTTCTTGCCAGGACAAGTCTGGGAGCCACCTTCAGCTGACAGCTGGTGCTGTTATTTACACTTACGTTTATCTGGGTATCTTTCTGTTCAGCTTGCTTCCTTATTTACTTATTTTTATGTAGTCATTTTGAAGAAGTGGTAAGATATTTTGGAATTTTATTCATAAGTTAGCCTTGCCGTTTTCCAGGTCCAGAATGACACTATTTCAAGGAATCTCATGTGCTAGTCCAGAAAAATGATAATACCAAGCAGGAGAGTTTATTTCTGACTTAAGGTGGAAGTAGAAATAATAGTTCTTGAATCGCTATTGGTACCTGACCATGAGACCCAAATCCAAAACCTGTTTTATTTTTGAAACTGGTATCATTGACTAAGAAATGATTTTTCTTTGCAGCGGAGAAGAATTAGAATGTAACCTGAAGGATCTTAGGCCAGCAACCGATTATCATGTGAGGTGAGTATTGGGGAATTCAGATTGCTAAAATAAATAATATGCTCCTTTCTAAAAGTGTTTGGTTAACAGCACTTGCCTAACTAAAAGTGTGAGTACCTTTGCTCATCGGCCATTCCTTGATGTCCTACACTTGAGAGCATAGAGATTGGGAGTCCACAGATGTGCTTCTGGTAATAGAAAAGTAGATGATACCCTGAACAGAATTTAAAAATTATTTTTGCGAACTAATTTTTATTTTACGTAGTCTCCTAAGATCCGTTGGAATGCGTGGTTTAATATATAATATTTTTTTCTATAAAGCAATAATTTTTTACCATGGGTATATCAGTTATTATAGACCTTCCATGTAAACTATATGTTCAGCCAGTATGACTAAATAAAGTCCTTTCCATGTTTCAAGTTTGGACCTAAAAGGCAATACGTTTTGAAGTAAGTAATGCAAATATCAAAATTATCTCTAGCAAGAGCTAATGCAGTTTTCCAAAACAACTCACATAGTTTGCTACCGAGTCTGAACTCTCTACCATGACTGCTCTGGAAGGCAGGGCTAGCTGATCTCAGGGAGAGACCCAGCCAACCACAGACCTGCGAGAACGAAAGTATCATCTAAGTGTTTACAGAGCTCATCTGATTACTCAAAGATTCATCCATACATCCATCTGCAAACAGGCAGATTTTTAAATCTGAATGTGATCCATAATATCGTTTAAATTTTCATTTTAATTTAAACTTTCATTTTATTTAATTTTTAATTTGATCAGAAATTCTCATTTTATCTAATAGGGTGAACAACAACAAATTCTCCTTTCTTCAATTATATATGTATATATCAAGATTATGTAATAAAATTGCAACCATCAAGCACACACCCTTTATTACACTTTCCAAAGGTTAATTCACACCACACGTTCCCTCTGTGGTGGAGTAGAGGCACGGTAGCCTAGCAGGAAGAGCATATGTTAATTATTAGGCAGCTTGAGGTCTAGTCTGGTTCTGCCCATCAATTGACTGTTTTAACTTTGGTCAATCACAGAGAATCCATGCCACAATTTTCTCGGTAACAAAAGTAAGGAAAGTAGGGGTGTGTTTAGATTATAATATCTTATTAGCTGCACAAGTGTTTAAAACTATGTTTAAAGCAATACATAAAAGAGCAAGGTTTTTACATTCAGTCATAAAGTGTATATCTGCTTAGCTATTGTTTTGTTTAGATGAACTCTGTTGCAACCATCTTTTCCTATTTGAATCAAAACTTTTGGATTTTGAGTGAATTAGCTTTAGCCCAAACTTATTGAACTTTTCACACCGTCTGTACAAACAAAAAGATTTGTATAACTTGTGAAGCTGAGATAATAGTTTAACCATTCTTTGAAATGGTCGATTTAACAACAAACCAGAAAATGTAACACCATATAGGTAGTCCTGTAAATGTTCTCCATTAGACATTGTTAACATGTGTTTCCTTTTTTCTCTTTTAATGTTCATTGTCACTGCTTTACTAAAGGTTTACTTTATTAATTTTCTGCTCATCCATGAGTTGACAATAACTTCTAAAAAAATTTTAAATGTCACAGTCTGCCCTTTATTTACTGTCCTATCTGTTGTGTTGCCCTTTGTATCTTTTCAACGCCTCTTACAAAGGGTAAACTTGAGAATACTTGCTCATTAATTCTTTTTATGTATCTTATGAACACCTTAAACTTCTGGGCAGATGAAAGGAATAATTAATGGATTCCCCAAAAGACATAGGAGCATGAGGTAGTTACCACCTAGAGGCCTCGGATCCAAGACTTCCTCCTAACACATCGGGGATCCCACCCTTGTGACATATTTGACACTTGTGTGACACCACACATAAAGAGCCTAAGGCACCACCAGCGGTTACTTGGTCTAGTGCTCTGCTGGCCAGAGAGATGGAAAATTCTCCATCTCTTTGATCCTGATCTCTTTACTTTTTTATACAGCAGGTTCTCATTAGTTATCTATTTTATACACATCAGTGTATGCATGTCAATCCCAATCTCACAATTCATACCACCACCACCACCACCACCCCCCACCGCTTTCCCCCCTTGGTGTCCATATGTTTGTTCTCTACATCTGTGTCTATTTCTGGCTTGCACACCTGTTCATTTGTACCATTTTTCTAGATTCCACATATATGAATTTATATATTTGCTTTTCTCTTTCTGACTTACTTCACTCTGTATGACAGTCTCTAGGTCCATCCACGTCTCTACAAATGACCCAATTTCGTTCCTTTTTATGGCTGAGTAATATTCCATTGTATATATGCATCATATCTTCTTTATCCATTCGTCTGTTGATGGGCATTTAGGTTGCTTCCATGACCTGGCTATCGTAAATAGTGCTGCAGTGAACATCGGGGTGCATGTGTCTTTTTGTTTTTTCCACATCTTTATTGGAGTATAAATGCTTTACAATGTTGTGTTAGTTTCTACTGTACAACAGTCAGCTATATGTATACATATATCCCCATATCCCCTCCCTCTTGAGCCTCCCTCCCCCCACCCTCCCTATCCCACCCCTCTAGGTCGTCACAAAGCACCAAGCTGATCTCCCTGTGCTATGCGGCGGCTTCCCACTAGCCATCCATTTTACATTTGGTAGTGTATATATGTCAGTGCTACTCTCTCACTTCATCCAAGCTTCCCCTTCACCCCTGTACCCTCAACCCCGTTCTCCACATCTGCCTCTTTATTACTGCCCTGCCACTAGGTTTATCAGTACCACTTTTTAAAATGTCATATATATGTATTAGCCAACGGTATTTGTTTTTCTCTTTCTGACTTCACTGTGTATGACAGATTCTAGGTCCATCCACCTGACTACAAATAACTCAATTTCGTTCCTTTTTATGGCTGAGTAATATTCAATTGTACATATGTGCCACACCTTCTTTATCTAGTCATCTGTTGATGGATATTTAGGTTGCTTCCATGTCTGGCTCTTGTAAATAGTGCTGCAATGAACATTGTTGTATGTATATCTTTTTGAATTACGGTTTTCTCAGCGTATATGCCCAGTAGTGGGATTGCTAGGTCATATGGTAGTTCTATTTTTAGTTTTTTAAGGAATTTCCATACTGTTCTCCGTAGGGGCTGTATCAATTTACATTCCCACCAACAGTGCAAGAGGGTTCCCTTTTCTCCACACCCTCTCCAGCATTTGTTGTTTGTAGAGTTTCTGATGATACCCATTCTAACTGGTGTGAGGTAATAATACCTCATTGTGGTTTTGATTTGCATTTCTCTAATAATTAGTGATATTGAGCAGGTTTCATGTGCCTCTTGGCCAACTGTATGTCTTCTTTGGAGAAATGTCTATTTAGGTCTTCTGCCTATTTCTTGATTGGGTTGTTTGTTTGTTTTTATATTGAGCTGCATGAGCTGTGTATGTATTTTGGAGATTAATCCTTTGTCCGTTGATTTGTTTGCAAATATTTTCTCCCATTCTGAGTTTCTTTTAGTTTCCTTTGCTGTGCAAAAGCTTTTAAGTTTCATTGCGTCCCAGTTGTTTATTTTTGTTTTTATTTCCGTTACTCTAGGGGGTGAGTAAAAAAGATCTTGCTGTGATTTATGTCAAAGAGTGTTCTTCCTATGTTTACTTCTAAGAGTTTTATAGTGTCTGGTCTTACATTTAGGTCTTTAATCCATTTTGGGTTTATTTTTGTATATGGTATTAGGGAGTGTTCTAATTTCATTCTTTTACATGTAGCTGTCCAGTTTTCCCAGCACCGTTTATTGAAGAGACTATCTTTTCTCCATTGTATATCCTTACCTCCTTTGTCATAGATTAGTTGACCATAGCTGTGTGGGTTTATCTCTGGGCTTTCTATCCTCTTCTGTTGATCTGTATTTCTGTTTCTGTGCCAGTACCATATTGTCTTGATTACTGTAGCTTTGTAGTATAGTCTGAAGTCAGGGAGTCTGATTCCTACACCTCCCTTTTTTTCCCTCAAGATTACTTTGGCTATTTGGGGTCTTTTGTGTCTCCATACAAATTTTAAGGTTTTTTGTTCTAGTTCTGTAAAATATGCCATTGGTAATTTGATAGGGATTGCATTGAACCTGTAGATTGCTTTGTGTAGTATAGTCATTTTCACAATATTCATTCTTCCAATCCACGAACATGGTATATCTCTCCATCTGTTTGTGTCATCTTTGATTTCTTTCACCAGTGTCGTATAATTTTCTTAGTACAGGTCTTTTACCCCCTTAAGTAGGTTTATTCCTAGGTATTTTATTCTTTTTGTTGCAGTGGTGAATGGGATTGTTTCCTTAATTTCTTTCTGATCTTTCGTTGTTAGTGTATAGGAATGCAAGAGATTTCTGTGCATTAATTTTGTATCCTGCTACTTTACCAGATTTATTGATTAGCTCTAGTAGTTTTCTGGTGGCATCGTTAGGATTTTCTATGTATAGTATCATGTCATCTGCAAACAGTGACAGTTTTACTTCTTCTTTTTCAATTTGGATTCCTTTTATTCCTTTTTCTTGTCTGATTGCCATGGCTAAAACTTCCAGAACTGTGTAGAATAATAGTGGCAAGAGTGGCCATCCTTGTCTTGTTCCTGATCTTAGAGGAAATGCTTTCAGTTTTTCACCATTGAGAATGATGTTTGCTGTGGGTTTGTCATATACACCCTTTATTATGTTGAGGTAGGTTCCCTCAATGACCACTTTCTGGAGAGTTTTTTTTTTTTTTCCTGCAGTACGCGGGCCTCTCACCACTGTGGCCCCTCCCGCCGCGGAGCACAGGCCCTGGACGTGCAGGCCCAGCGGCCACGGCCCACAGGCCTAGCCGCTCCGCAACATGTAGGATCCTCCTGGACCAGGGCACAAACCCACGTCCCCTGAATCAGCAGGCAGACTCCCAACCACTGCGCCACCAGGGAAGCCCTCTGGAGAGTTTTTATCATAAATTGATGTTGAATTTTGTCAGAAGGTTTTTCTTCATCTATTGAGATGATCATATGGTTTTTATTCTTCAATTTGTTAATATGGTGTATCACATTGATTTGCATATACTGAAGATTCCTTGCGTCCCTGGGATAAATCCCACTTGATCATGGTGTATGATCCTTTTAATGTGTTGTTGGATTCTGTTTGCTAGTATTTTGTTGAGGACTTTTGCATCTATATTCATCAGTGATATTGGTCTGTAATTTTCTTTTTTTGTAGTATCTTTGTCTGGTTTTGGTATCAGGGTGATGGTGGCCTTGTAGAATGAGTTTGGGAGTGCTCCTTCCTCTGTGATTTTTTGGAAGAGTTCGAGAAGGATGGGTGTTAGCTCTTCTCTAAATGTTTGATGGCATTCACCTGTGAAGCCATCTGGTCCTGGACTTTTGTTCGTTGGAAGATTTTTAATCATAGTTTCAATTTCATTACTTGTGATTGTTCTGTTCATATTTTCTGTTTCTTCCTGTTTCAGCCTTTGAAGGTTATACCTTTCTAAGAATTTGTCCATTTCTTCCAGGTTGTCCATTTTATTGGCATAGAGTTGCTTGTAGTAGTCTCTCAGGATGCTTTGTATTTCTGTGGTGTCTGTTGTAACTTCTCCTTTTTCATTTCTAATTTTATTGATTTGAGTCCTCTCCCTCTTTTTCTTGATGAGTCCAGCTAAAGGTTTATCCATTTTGTTTATCTTCTCAAAGAACCAGCTTTTAGTTTTATTGATCTTTGTTATTGTTTTCTTTGTTTCTTGTTCATTTATTTCTTCTCTGATCTTTATGATTTCTTTCCCTCTGCTAACTTTGGGTTTTGTTTGTTCTTCTTTCTCTAGTTCCTTTAGGTGTAACGTTAGATTGTTTATTTGAGATTTTTCTTGTTTCTTGAGGTAGGATTGTATTGCTATAAACTTCCCTCTTAGAACTACTTTTGCTGCATCCCATAGGTTTTAGATCATCGTGTTTTCATTGTCATTTGTCTCTAAGTATTTTTATTTCCTCTTTGATTTCTTCAGTGATTTCTTGGTTATTTAGTAACATATTGTTTAGCCTCCATGTGTTTGTGTTTTTTACGTTTTTTTCCCCTGTAATTTATTTCTAATCTCACAGCATTGTGGTCAGAAAAGATGCTTGATATGACTTCAGTTTTCTTAAATTTACCGAGGCTTCATTTGTGACCCAAGATGTGATCTGTCCTGGAGAATGTTTTGTGTGCACTTGAAAAGAAAGTGTGTTTTGTTGTTTTCGGATGGAATGTCCTATAAATATAAATTAAATCTATCCTGGTCTGTTGTGTCATTTAAAGCTTGAGTTTCCTTATTAATTTTCTATCTTGATGATCTGTCCATTGGTATAAGTGAGGTGTTAAATTCCCCCACTGTTATTGTGTTACTGTCGATTTCCTCTTTTGTAGCTGTTAGCAGTTGCCTTATGTATTGAGGTACTCATATGTTGGGTGTGTATATATTTATAATTGTTGTATCTTCTTCTTGGATTGATCCCTTGATCATTATGTCGTGTCCTTCCTTGTCTCTTGTAACATTCTTTATTTTAAAGTCTATTTTATCTGATATGAGTATTGCTACTCCCGCTTTCTTTTGATTTCCATTTGCATGGAATATCTTTTTCCATCCCCTCACTTTCAGTCTGTATGTGTCCCCAGGTCTGAAGTGGGTCTCTTGTAGACAGCACATCTATGGGTCTTATTTTTGGTTGGAACATTTAATCCATTCACGTTTAAGGTAATTATTGATATGTATGTTCCTATTACCATTTTCTTAATTGTTTTGGGTTTGTTTTTGTAGGTCCTTTTCTTCTCTTGTGTTTCCCACTTAGAGAAGTTCCTTTAGCATTTGCTGTAGATTTGGTCTGGTGGTGCTGAATTCTCTTAGCTTTTGCTTGTCTGTAAAGCTTTTGATTTCTCCATTGAATCTGAATGAGATCCTTGCTGGGTAGAGTAATCTTGGTTGTAGGTTCTTCCCTTTCATCACTTTAAATATGTCATGCTACTTCCTTCTGGCTTGTAGAGTTTCTGCTGAGAAATCAGCTGTTAACCTTATGGGAGTTCCCTTGTATGTTATTTGTCATTTTTCCCTTGTTGCTTTTAATAATTTTTCTTTGTCTTTAATTTTTGTCAGTTTGATTATACTTTGTGTCTTGGCATGTTTCTCCATGGGTTTATCCTGTGTGGGAGTCTCTGTGCTTCCTGGACTTGGGTGGCTATTTGCTTTCCCATGTTAGGGATGTTTTTGACTATAATCTCTTCAAATATTTTCTCAGGTCCTTTCTCTTTTCTCCTTCTGGGACACATTATAGACGCGAATGTTGGTGTGTTTAATGTGGTCCCAGAGGTCTCTTAGGCTGTCTTCATTTCTTTTCATTCTTTTTTCTTTATTCTGTTCCACAGCAGTGAATTCCACCATTCTGTCTTCCAGGTCATTTATCCGTTCTTCTGCCTCAGTTATTCTGCTATTCATTCCTTCTAGTGTATTTTTCATTTCAGTTATTGTATTGTTCATCTCTGTTTGTTTGTTCTTTAATTCTTCTAGGTCTTTGTTAAACATTTCTGACATCTTCTTGATTTTTGCCTCCGTTCTTTTTCCGAGGTCCTGGATCATCTTCACTATCATTATTCTGAATTCTTTTTTCTGGAAGGTTGCCTATCTCCACTTCATTTAGTTGTTTTTCTGCGTTTTATCTTGTTCCTTCATCTGGTACATAGTCACCTGCCTTTTCATTTTGTCTGTCTTTCAGTGTGGTTTTTGTTCCACAGTCTACAGGATTGTAGTTCTTCTTGCTTCTGCTGTCTGCCCTCTGGTGGATGAGGATATCAAAGAGGCTTGTGCAAGCTTCCTGCTGGGAGGGACTGGTGGTGGGTAGAGCTGGGTTTTGCTCTGGTGGGCAGAGCTCAGTGAAACTTTAATCCACTTGTCTGCTGTTGGGTGGGACTAAGTTCCCTCCCTGTTGGTTGTTTAGCCTGAGGCGGCCCAGCACTGGAGTCTTCAGGCCCTTTGGTGGGGCTAATGGTGGACTCTGGGAGGGCTTAAGCCAAGGAGTACTTCCCAGAACTTCTGCTGCCAGTGTCCTTGTCCCCATGGTGAGCCAGAGCCACCCCCTGCCTCTGCAGGATACCCTCCAACACTAGCAGGTAAGTCTTGTTCAGTCTCCTGTGGGGTCACTACTCCTTTCCCCTGGGTCCTGATGCACACACTCCTTTGCGTGTGCCATCCAAGAGTGGAGTCTCTCTTTCCCCCAGTCCTGTTGAAGTCCTGTAATGAAATCCCTATAGCCTTCAAAGTCTGATTCTCTGGGAATTCCTCCTCCCATTGCCAGACCCCCAGCTTGGGAAGCCTGACATGGGGCTCAGAACCTTCACTCTAGTGGGTGGACTTCTGTGGTATAATTGTTCTCCAGTTTGTGAGTCACCCACCCAGCGGTTATGACTTTATTGTGATTGTACCCCTCCTACCATCTCATTGCGACTTCTCCTTTGTCTTTGGATGTAGGGTATCTTTTTTGGTGAGTTCCAGTGTCTTCCTGTCAATGATTGTTCAACAGTTACTTGTGATTCCGGTGCTCTCTCAAGAGGGAATGAACATATGTCCTATTGCGCCATCTTCCAGAACACATCGCTTTTAGTATTTTTAAAAAATTCTTTCCTAAGAAAAATGTCTACATACAGTCCCAATTGTAGTTACTTTGCCCTGGCTCTTCCACAGTCCATATAGATCATTCATTCCCTTTCCCTATACAGCCTTTCATTTTTCAAGCTAGAGAATACTCTTAACACTTCCAGCCCCTACGTAGAGTCAGTCTCTTCTGCCTTGAATTGCTTTGGGAGGCACCTTGATGACATAGTAGGCAGACCTTGGAATTTGGAATTAATGACTCAGGCACTTACTGAGGGTATGTGATTAGGCAAGCCATGTAAGCTTCAATGTCCTTGTTTTCTCATTCATAAAATGAGGATAATAACGATACCAGCCTCAGAAAGATGGTGTGAGAGCAAATGAAATATATGTGCAAATCTATTATAAATCTGTAACACCTATAAATGTTTTGTTTGTTTTGTTTTTCCAAAGTGGTTGCAGATTTTCCACACTAATAATAAAAAGGACTTCATGATGGAGTTTGACTATACCACTCATTATTTTATTGAGATAAAGATATAGCATAATTGGAGCTGAAAAAAGCAGAGCAAAAATCTCTTTTTATGATGCAGTTAACATTCTCAAAATCTTAGTTCCAGGAATGTAAGCTTTTATCAACACAGTAGCCTCAAATATAATTTTAAATTTAATAGTCACCTATAAGGCCTCAAAAAGCTACATGGAAATATTTCCTAACTTTTCCACAACAGAAGCTCCAAACGAATTCCATTACTGTACACCTGCAAGATGAACAATTATATTTATTACCGTTTTCATTTGTACATTACCAATTTAGAAAGTGTCACCTTATAGGAAGTCTGGAGAGCCAATGATAAAAACACATGTTTCTTGTAGCAGTGTCAAGCAGGCTGTATTCTCCTTCTAGTTGTTAATAGTGCACATTGACAAAGGCCTACAGAAGTCTCTGTTCAGATCACTCTTCCGTAGAGTGAAAGGTTTCTTTCTCAGCTCAGGTACTGACATCTCACCTAGGGCTCCTTTCTTGATGCTCTTGGTTTTGCTATTCTGATTTCATCCCCTTCACATTGCTTGCTTGGTATCTTATGGAATTCTTTTTCTCATTTTCAGTTTTTTCCTCCCTCCTGTTAGTGAGTATGGTCAGAGTTCACCAGTCAGATACACAACCATATTTTAAAGTAGCAGCCTCTCAGTCATGGAGTCCTGTCATTGAACTGTATAGTGCTTGGCATCAGTTCCTAGGCAAGAAGAGTTCTTGAATTCTACTTGCCATCATCTCACTGTTATTGGGAATAATTTATTAAGAGACCAGTGGCATCCTTGAGACGGTGCTATAGGTTATGTGTCTGTAGCTGTTCAGATTGGCGCTTGCTATGCCCTTTAGTCCAAATTCCACATTGAAAATTGTATCCTGAGACATTTCAGGTTTTAAAGATTATTTTCCTCACTTTTTGCTATGTATTTTCGTGTCATTGCTCCACATCTATCTGACCACTTTTTTTTTTCTCCTAGTGATTGAGGAAAGTAATTCATCAATAATTCCTCTATTATGTTGATTTAAAAAATTTACGTGTTGGGTCCTGGGTTATTTTTATTAGAGTCATCACTTTTATATTAGTTTCCCAGTTCTTACACAGATTGCTTTTTTTGGTTTAATGTTGGCTGAATGTTTAAAAGGAATCAATTTGTAATTGTCAAAGTGTATTTATTCAGTGTTTCCATATAGGGTATTTTGTTACGGAATGACGCCACCAATGCAGAATCTCCTCTGTGTCTGTGTGTGTGTGTTGAGGAAGAGAGAGGAATGAGAAAAATCCAACACATACATACATACAAATAAATAACATTCTGTTTTATAATACTTAGGCATAAGTATGTAACTTTACAATCACAAACATTTATATATTCATTTATTTATACACATACAAAGAAAAGCATATTCCTCTTTTTTTTTTTTTTTTTTTGCGGTACGCGGGCCTCTCACTGCTGTGGCCTCTCCTGCCGCGGAGCACAGGCTCCGGACGCGCAGGCCCAGCGGCCATGGCTCACGGGCCCAGCTGCTCCGCGGCACGTGGGATCCTCCCGGACCGGGGCATGAACCCACGCCCCCTGCATGGGCAGGCGGACCCTCAACCACTGCGCCACCAGGGAAGCCCGCATATTCCTCTTTTAATTGGTAGTTTTATAATTAATAGTCGCATTGAAACAATCATTTTACTGTGAAAGTCAAGAATTTATATTTTTATCAATGATAGGATAATCAGGAATTTGAGTGTTGGAATGGATAGCAATTTCAATGCAGAATTTGAGGCCGTTTTCCAGTCATTGTCATAAACAATTTGGCAAAGAGGTTGCCGAGAGATGATATCATGTAATAACATTTCCCAGAAAAATTATGTGATGAAACAATCCAAAAATATGTGGTTGACCAGCTCAGTGTGGAGTTATGAAATAGGTGTTATTTTATTTTTTTTTAACATCTTTATTGGAGTATATTTACTTTACAGTGGTGTGTTAGTTTCTGCTTTATAACAAAGTGAATAAGCTATACGTACACTTATATCCCCATATCCCCTCCCTCTTGCGTCTCCCTCCCACCCTCCCTATCCCACCCCTCTAGGTGGTCACAAAGCACCGAGCTGATCTCCCTGTGCTATGCAGCTGCTTCCCACTAGCTATCTATTTTTTATTTCGTAGTGTATATGTGTCCATGCCACTCTCTCACTTCCTCCCAGCTTACCCTTCCCCCTCCCCGTGTCCTCAAGTCCATTCTCTACGTCTGCGTCTTTATTCCTGTCTTGCACCTAGGTTCCTCAGAACCATTTTTTTTTTTGGTTCCATATATATGTGTTAGCAAACGGTATTTGTTTTTCTCTTTCTGACTTATTTCACTCTGTGTGACAGACTCTAGGTCCATTCACGAAATAGGTGTTATTGACTAGAAATTACAGCTCCTGGTATGTTACAGACGTGCTGGAGGAAAGGGGAGGCAAATTTCTGAAATTCTTGGAGCACCTGTTCCATACACATTTAGTTGGTACTTAAACTGAAACAAATGTGCAAACCCAACACAAGATTAGTTATATCCTTAGAAAAGTGTATTCCTCTTTGCTGGTATAAATGCTAAAAGAACTGAATTGTTTGCTGATATATTTAACTTAGGACACTCGTCCTACTCCACAGATCTTCCTGTCATATCGTGGTATTTAGAGAAAACACATCACCATCGTGTGAGAAACATGATTGCAACATTCTTCAAAATGTAATGTCATTTACAGAGACTTTTCTGTGAAAATTACTGGTAAAAGCGGAGCAGGTAGTTATTACAGTTATTAGTTGCTATCTGTTTACTGAACAATTTGAACTGACAGATGTAATCATGAGGTACTTAGATATCATGTCAAGTTTTAGGTACTGAGTGCAGCACATTTATATTGCCACGTGAAATAGATCTTGTTTCCTTTGCAGACAGACTTTTTACAAGTGCAGAGCATTGACTCCTCATTTAGACAAACTATAACATTCTCTGAGTTTAAAGACAAGGGCACTAACTCCTGCAGACCTGTACAACTGTCCGTCCTCAAGTACCCCAGATTTTTACTTGTGCTATCAGGTTCCTTCGTTCCTACTGTCATCCTCCCAACCTGGCTGTCAGGAGCCTCCTTCTCTCGTGTTTCTCTAGCCCGATAAGTATGGATTTGTGACTCCAAGAATCTCATTGAAAAGAAAGAATGAACTTGACTGAGTCCAGCTCTCCCCAGATAACTAACTGCGGTCTGCTAGTCCTTGGCAGGCTCTTTCCCTACCTCCTCTCCTCTGCTCTGTTACCCAATGGATTTTTGGTGCTGACTGTTTTTGTGGATATTTAGGACTTGGTCTGTCTGAGTATAGTCTGAATTCATAAGCAAATGCCTAGTGACTGCAACATGAGATACCTCCTGGGAACGGAAGGGGGGAAAGAGGATTGGGTAAAAGGCAGCGAAAAAGCAATCTCAATTCCGGGGAGCAGTAGGGAGTGGTGGGGACTCTGAACTGGACAGCACTTGCCCATCTAAAGGGGGAGCTGCTCTCAGTTTCATTTAATTCCCGTCATTCAGGTCTGCAGCTCAGTGTTGCTAGAACTTCTGGTTTTTAAGAGAAGGCAGAGGTTCATTTTTTTAAACGAGAGATCTCCATTTTTTTTTCAGCATTGGCTTAATTTTTAACTTTGTGTTTCTGAAGATTTCAGTTATAGTCAAAAGTGGACAGTAATTTAATGAACTCTCATATACCCACCACCCAACTTTTTATTTCCTTGGTGCCTTCTGCTACGCCCTCCCCCAACAGTTATTTTGAAGTAAAGTCCGGTCATCATATTATTTCACCTGCGAACCACATTACCATCATCACACACCCCATGCCCATCCAAAATAAACAAAAATGGTAAATTCCTTCATGTCTTTAAAATCCAGACACTGTTCCCATTTCCTCAACTGTCCTAAAAATGAAGGTTTTATTTCTTCAGTTTGTTGTAATTGGAATTCAGATGTGGTTTGAGTATTGTGTTTGGCTTATAGCTCTTACATTTCTTTTAAGCTATAGGTTTTCCCTCCATCCCTTTTTTCTCTTCTTGCAATTTATTTGTTGGAATAAATTTTTTTTTTGTCCTGTAGACTTTTCCACACTGTGAATTAGCCTGATTGTATCCTGTAGTGTTGCTTAATAATGTTCTCTCCATGTTTCCTATAAAGCAGTGAAGAGGCTTAATCAGATACAGGTTCAGTTTTTCTGGCAGGGATTTTATAGATAGTGGCATGGTCTCTCATTAGGAGTGCATGTCTCTTTTTTGGTGATCGTTGCCTATGTCCTTTAATTCATAGGTGGCAGTAATATTTTAAAACACTATATTCCTTCCCTCCCCCCACACGTATTTTGGGCAAAATACAGTCGATAAGCCATCAGTTGGAGAATTCAACGGATCTGTTAAAGTTCAGGCTGGAACCCTGCCCATGTCTGGAACATTCTGTGATTCATTTTTAAGTAACTTAATGCCCAGTGAACCTGTCCTGATACACGGAAATGATCTTGCCAACTCTCCTGTTTCATTTTCTGTTACCATGTTCCTACTTACAGTGAATGCAAAAAGGAGCGTTTCTGTCATCAGGTTGGGTGAAGAGCATCCTAATGAGAGGTATCTTTTGTTTGGATCAAATATCACGGTGTCCTCCCCTAAGGCAAACAAGTCAAATATCCAGTAAATATGTATCTTACCTTTTAGAATGGAAGGTAGGCATGTCTGTTAGGACTCTCGACTTGCATGGCCTCTATAAATATTTTGTGGTGGACTTCAGGTGTATGATTTTTAAAATCCTTTCTCCTCAGTTAGGTCCTATTTTCCATAATGTTATCTGTAGCTGTTATTTATTCATTGGGTAGAGTGAGGGGAAGTGGATTGCAGGATGAATAGGACAGTAGGGAATATAGTATAGCAGTTAGATCTCCATGACTGAGTACAATTGATCCAACTTTCTAGCTGTGTAGCTTTGGGAAATTTACTTCACCTCTCTAGTCTGAGTGTTCTTCTGTCTTTAATGGCAGCTCATAAAGAGTTGTTAAGAATTAAGGACTTGATGTACTTACAAATTCTGAATAGCTTAATCCATGCATCTTCTTTAGGCAGCAAAGATTCCTTTGTTGTCTTTTTAAAAGAGTATGTTTTCAAGGTTTCTTTTTAATGCCCAATATTTAAAAAATGAAAAAGTAGAAAAGAAGATGGTAAAAATCAGCATAATCCTATTTTGTGCTATTTGAAAGGAGTGTAGTTTTATAATAGTGTGTTATATGCTTTTTTTTTCACAGCTTCTCTGGAGAAATCAGGTCCATATGTTGAGTATTGAGCCAGGCATTTTAATGTGCAGAATGCACATCCTTAATCTTGGCTCCAGGTGTAAGAGTTAGATGTTCACATGGATAAACTGTACCTGAACTGTACCATGTTTTTAATGAATTAGAAGAGAGATGCATTTGGCAGTAGCGAGCCTGTTTCTGTGTGTGAAATGTCCTTATTTCTACCTAAATATCTGCAGTATTATCAACAGTTCAAAGATGATATCTACTTTGTTGTTTGTACTTCTACCTCTCTCTCTCTGTTTGTGGACTCTCATCACTGCTTCTTGTCTCCTTTGGCCCAACCGTTATCTGTACTTTTAGCCTTTTTCCAGACAAAGTCAACCAGAGAGTGCCTTGATGGATTTTCGAATATATACTTGGAGGCCATTTTGGGGAATAAGTATATTTCCTTATTGAGCATATTCTTTTCCAGTCAGTAGACTCTGCCTGTCTTAAATGGGGCTGGGTGGCTCTGACAGTTAGTGGGAGGAGAGAACGCATTGAGGCACATCACCTGCTGGGATGATTTTCCCCTGAAAACGCTGACCATAGTTAGGTCAGGACAAGACCAGTAAAGAGGCATAAGGGTCATGGTGTGTACTACATAAGAAGTTCTGTTCTCTGTGGAAGGTCCTGGGGCAAAGCTGAGATAAAAACCCCGGTCTTCTGTGATGGGCCTCTGCCACTGACGGTATTTGTCTGTCTGTTTTCAGGGTATATGCTATGTACAATTCCGTAAAGGGATCCTGCTCTGAGCCGGTTAGCTTCACCACCCACAGCTGCGCACCCGAGTGTCCTTTCCCGCCTAAGCTGGCACACAGGAGCAAAAGTTCACTAACCTTGCAGTGGAAGGTGGGTAGCACAAAGTGGCAGGAATATTCTGAAGTCCGTAGCCATTTGAAACGTTTATTTAGCAGTATTCCAGTTTGGTGATGGTGTTTCATTTTCTGCATAGTGACTATGTGATATCAAAAGTTGCCGTCTCTATAAAAATTGGGCAAAAGAATGGGAGAGGGAACTGTGAAATCAAGTTTTAGCTTTCTTTTCAGGGTCATGAGCAACACTTTATAAGTGATACAAATACTTAAGACACCTAAATGTCATCACTTTCTGATAGTTTAACTCATTGCAGTAGACATTTGAGGACTTGAGTAAAACATTTTTGTGAAGAAAGATTTAGAGATAAAGTAGGTTTATGGGTCCATTGGCTTCTTTCAGTGGTGACTCTGCAATGTCTAATATTTAAAACTGCCTAGAATGTTTAGTGTTCTAAACTACATTAAGGTTTCATTAATTTTGACTAATTAGGCCTTAGGTCAGTTAGGATTACTAATTATTTTTTTAACATCTGAATCATGTAGTAGTTTTCATGAAATACAACTTTTTGGCTACAAATAACTCTCGTTAAAGAGAGGTCCTTAAAGTAGTATATCATTGACTTATCAGTCACAGTTGTGTGTTTGTAAGAAAATAGTAGATTATGTTATCAATCTCTATAGTAATTATTTCTGTATATTTATACTTTAAAATATAGTTCAAAATGTAAAATTTATAGAGGTAGAGATAATAAAGATTTGTGGTATTGGGGGAAAACACTGATGTGCAGATAAGATGACCAGGGAGATTCCTTATTGGTGAACAAATACTTTGTTCTTTTGTTCTTAGACCAGAGGGTCAAATTTATCTTGGGAGTTGATAAAAGCAGTTGAGAGTAGTGGTTAGCAACAAAGCATGGACTTCTGTAGACCCCTCTCGTAGCCAGTGGCCAACACTGAGTGTGTTATTTGGTCAAAGGCAAAGTTGTAGAATCTGAACTATTTTATTTTCCTTCCTGGCTTCCAGGGATAATCCAGGTCAGTGATTCCCTACCTTTTCAGAGTTTTAACACCCAACTGGTCATCATTGTTTAAGTCCTTGGAGCATATACGTCCATTTTAAAATGTGTTCTGTATTTATACATATACGTATGTAAATATATCTTAAGGAAAGAGTTAAAA
Organism: Grampus griseus; assembly: GCF_964374135.1. NCBI lineage: Eukaryota > Metazoa > Chordata > Mammalia > Artiodactyla > Delphinidae > Grampus > Grampus griseus. Next base: position 49,828,235 of record NC_138998.1, read on the forward strand.
TCCATTTTGTTCGGAAAGTATAAGAAATCTTAAAGATTACCAGAGGGACCCTGGGGTCTTATAAACCTAAAGTTGGGAATCACTGATACATACTCTGCTTAAAACCTGGATGAAATTCGGGCCTCAGGCAGACCAGCAACTTCTAGAAAAAGATTTCTTACTAGGAGGAAAATGTTTCACAATTTCTTTCTCCCTTTATTTAATTGTAAATCAGAAGCGGATTATTGTTCCATTCAGTTACGTGCAAACTTGAAAGTTCTGGATTCAGTTCAGTTTCCCTGTTCTTAGAACAGATTTTCCAATAACGGTGCTCCAGTTGGGGGTACAAGGACAGGGCGACCATGCTCTGGCTGCCCCCCTGTCCTTGAAGCCACCAAGACACTGAGAGAGCTCAGGGCCCTCTAATGTCATCCAGTTAGCGCCAGGAGATAGGGCAACACAAACACCAGGGGCTGTGTCCCCACCCTCAAGGAATCAGGGACTCGGGTGGTGGGGCAGGACATCAGAAAGGAATATATGAGCATCATAAATGTAGTTCTTACCTGAGAAATGGGTTCTCAGCTAAAACCTTGATTTTGTCCGTTATTTAGACCTTTAAATGTAACCCTATCCTTTCTCCCAAATCGAGCCCACAAAAGCCTGAAATTACAGTTTAGTAGAACATACATCACTCACGTGTAATTGGGGCTTGGAACTCTAAGATTATATGACTCAGAAGAAAGAAGGAGGAGGGAAGGAAAGGCCAGGGTGAAGAGTTTCTTTATTAATTAACTAATATTTACTGAGCCCTCGATGTTAATACATTTATTATTAACAATAATAATGCAACAGCTACTGTTTACTGACGGCTTCCTGTAACACCGGGGCAGTTTAGTAAGTGATTTACATATATTCTCCCAATTCCTTATCACACCCATCCATTCTTGGAATAAGAAACTAAGCATTGTTATTAAGCAACTTACATCAGACCACTTGTGACAGACAGCCGAGAGGGGCTTCAGTGTAGCTCTGGTGACCTGGCTGCCTTTGCTGGGGGCAGGTCACCACATTCTATGGGGCCCTGGCTCTTTTCCTGGGAAGAGCCAGGCCCAGGTGCGTTTGTGCTTGGGAGACATCATCCTACTACCTTAGTGCTGTGAGTGACTCCACAGTAGCACCCCCTTCTGGCAGCTCTGACCCTACAAAGCACTCTTTTCTCCAGAGTTCTTTACTCCTCTTCCCATTGTCCAAAGCCTGCTTTCTCAGTAAAGCAGATCTCAGCATGCTTTTAGGAGGAAAGCAAATGATGAAACTTCTTTTTGCTAATATGCTAAGGGCTAATTGCCCCTGGTAATCTATCCAGGAGATCCTGGTTTTTCTCATTTTTTAAAAAAGGGCAACCTTAATGCCACAGAAGGCTTTCTAATCTTAAACTCTTAAAACAGCAAAAACTGTATGGGGGAAGTTACAAAAATATGGACTTTAGACTCTTGAACCTAGGGTGGGTCAGCTTTATCTTATCAGACCCCAAACAGTGTCTGTGTTTCTCCCCTGTCTTTTTTCTCCTCCACCCTTGAATTTAACATGCCTCTTAAAAGTTTTATCCCCGGAGGAGGAAGTAGGGCACCAGGTGAATGTAAAGGTAGAGGTGGTGGGGAAGGGGGGCTTGGCTGTTCGTGGGGTACAATTTATTAATAGTGGGGCACTCTCTACTAGCTGACTTGTAATAAAATTGGTTTTGTGATAATGTTTGAAGAAGCAAATACAGGAGGTATCCAGGGTTATCCCCCTGCAGGGAGAGTACAGTACTAGCACGGACATTGTATTTGAACCAAGTGGAGAGCTCATAACTTTTAACTGTGAACAACTTTCTCTAATCTCATTTTATTTATTTATTTTTTTAGGCACCAATTGACAACGGTTCAAAAATCACCAACTACCTTTTAGAATGGGATGAGGTAATCATATTTTTATGTTCATCCATCTAAAACACCTTTTAAAAATGAAATTGCTGAACAAATGTCATTTTATTCTTTTTTGAAGATATGCTAAACACATGGAAAAAATAATGTAAGTAGAGAAAAATTTAAACCAATAGTTATTGACTGTGGAAAATGAAGATGGACTGAAGTCTAGTGAATTGTGCATTAAAACATATTTACATGACTTATTTGCAAGACATGCTACTGAAAGAAAAGATAGGATCTTATCTATTTTGGAGACCCTAGTGTCTGACCAAGAATTGACTTATTTGTTATCTTGAGTGCCCAGGGCCAGCCTGCATAGATGGTTTCCATAAGGTAAACCACACTGCAGCCTGGGAAGCCTAGTTTGTTTCTCTGTGGGAGCAGGGCAGGGGAGACGACAGCACCTGGAGGTCTCACCCACCTGCGAGCACCCTACTGGCTAGACCATCCTCGAAGGGGGGTGCCCCCTTTGCTGTTTCTGTCACCAGAGGCCTTGGATGGTATCCGTGGTGAAGTCGTCTTACACTCTAGGCCACTCTCTGCTGAACGGTGACCCCTTGCTTTCCTGGCCTCACTAACACTGCACAGAATCTCAGGCAGGAACACGGGATGCAGAAATCTTCTGTTTCTAAAAAGCAATGATACTATTCTTGTATATCTTAATTCCGTTCATTCATTTACCTGTGTTTTATTCTCTTTCTGTGATCAAGCAAACAGACTAAGGATTTTAAGAATAGGAAATGTTGACTTTGGAGAGTAATGCAAGTTAACTAGTCTTTGTGACTTAAATTTAGGGGCCCTGAAAGATTCAGAACACAGGCTTAGGCAAAAAGCCACTTGTCAAGTGTGGGAAAAATATTTTAACCCAACGTAAAATGAAAACGGATGAAATTCTCATGACGAAATTTTGATGTGGGAAGGGGGCTCTTTGTCACTTTTTGCAGAAGCATATTTTCCCATCTGGGTTGCATCTGAACAGCTAGAGTTCCAAGTTACCAAAGACAATGATCTATTGTTCTTAGGATCCTTGTGAGTAGTTCCTATGTACAGATTGGTGAAATCTCAGACTTAACCAGTATATTTTACAGATTAGGTGGATTTCATTTTAAGGCGGCTTGATTGGAAAGTGAAACCACCCCCTATGGCCCTTGTGGTTGAGGTTTTATATCAAGATAGAGTTTACCTAGTAAAGAGGAGCTTTTTTCCTCTCCATATCTTCTCAGAGCACTGGTGAGTGTGTGTGTGTGTGTGTGTGTGTGTGTGTCTGTCTGTCTGTCTGTCTGTCTGTCTGTCTCCTGTGTTTTTGGCTGCTTCTCTGTCTTGGACCATGGCTTCATAAGTTAAGTAAGGTCAGTGGGAAACCTCAAGAAAAACCCAGGTGCTGCAGGAAATAGTAATGGTGACTCAGTTGTTGGCCACCTTACCTTTGAATTTGACTTTAAAGTGTCCTGGCATGATGCTGGGAGGAAACATGCTACAGCCTCCCATGAAATGGAGAAGCTCTGTCTGATGATCATTTGTACTCAGTAGGACCCACTATGGACGAGTGACCACAGAATGTGAAGTTGTTTATTTTGGGCCTTCTCCTGCCTTTCCCGTCCTTGGCTCTCCTTCCATCTTGCCCTCACTTCCATCCTAATTCTTCTGTCTTCCCCTTTCCTCTTTATATTCCTTCCCACCTTTGAATGCCTGTTGGTGTCGGTTCTGGTGAGCTTTCCTGGAAATTCCAGGCTAATTGACTATAGGCCTTTTGCCAACACAGGAATCCTTTTATGTCCTGTGGCTTAATATTCTTCAAGGAAGAAAATCAAATGTACAAACAGAGAACAACATCTGACCTGCAGCAAGTGAGAGCACGTGAGGCGCTGGCTGTCCCTCCAAAACCTTCTGCTGGTGGTGTCTGAGCCAGGTGCACCTGGTACAAGTCTCCTTCCAGACCGTGCCCTGGTGGAGAATGGTGGGGCAGGAGAACAGGAGGGGTGTTCAGCTGAAGTTCCTCCCCCCACGCCCAACCCTTTCCACAGCCAGAGCTCGCCTCTCCCAGCCATGCCCTCATGGCCTCTCTGGCACCCAGGGGGCTGTAGAAACAAGCTTAAAGGGCAGAAAGGTGGGTGGGTGCACAAAGGAGCAGATCCCCGCCTGAGAGGGAAGCAGGTATTGTTCAGTCTCGAAGAAACTTTTGTTCAGGAGTCTCACCCCACCCCATTCCTGCTGTGGCACCTGGTCTGAGAATCACAGCTTGGGGTGAGGTGACCCCATCTACATACATGCACCACGAATGTCTCATCCCATATTTTTATTATATCAGCCCTGGCTAGAGTTCCCAGAATTTATTCTTTTGCTCAATTTTGTTTTAAACATTTATTTCATTTATTTTTTATTTTTTTGGCTGCGTCAGGTCTTAGTTGCGGTACACAGGATCTTCATTGGGCACACGGGCTCTTCGTTGTGGCACACAGGCTTCTCTCTAGTTGTAGCATGCAGGTTTGCTTTCTGTAGTTGAGGCGCAGGCTCAGTAGTTGTGGCACGCGGTCTTAGTCACCCTGTGGCATGCGGGATCTTAGTTCCCCGACCAGGGATCGAACCTGTGTCCCCTGCATTGGAAGGCGGATTCTTTGTCACTGGACCACCAGGACAGTCCCTCTTTTGCTCAAATTTTTAATCACCATTCCAATAAAATAATTAGTGTAAAATTCTGAAGGTGTTAGTAAACTAAGAGCACAGGGCCTCAAGTCCTACTGTCAAGTTTCTAGAAAAAGAACTTCATGAATGAAAGAGCAGAAGCAGAGAGGCCAGTGAGTACCTGGCCTTTATTTCTCCTATGACTGGGGATGCTGTGCTGAGTTGACCTTGGGAAAAGCCACCTTAAAATCAAGAGCTAACCGCCTGCTGGTCTCTGAAGGCAGGTGTGGCCCTAATGGGGAACAGAAAACAGAACCGTGAAGCACGGGGCGGGAAGCTAATACACCCTGACTCCTAAATTCATTGTCAATAATGTCAGATCACTGTTCACAGACTTCACTTGGGAATTACTCACTAATAGTTCTGCAAGAGGGCTGGATGCCTACTTTTCTCCGTGAGTAATTGTGCCTAGCCACTCCCGTAATTTTTCCATCACTGCAGGAAGTAACTGGGACTATGAGATGGTAATGAGCAACTAAAAATGGAACACACAGGTGTCACTGGCTTTTCAGCTATAGCCACCAGTTTCAGTTTTCTCCTGAAACAGATCAGTTTTCATAACTTGGAAAGGTGTGGCCTTTCCTGGCCACATCCCTTTGTTGGGGTGACTCAGATAAGTGGTAGTGTGAGTTCTACTCTTAGATATTGTTTTGACGCGTGCTCTACAGAAATGCTAACTGGTGCTATTAGCAGCTAGCTCTCAGCACAAACGCAGGTCTCCTAAGATCTCACTGTGAACACGTGGCGTGGATTCATGCTTATGTGTTCAGTGACATGGTGTTCACCCAAAGAGAACTGGATTGTTTCTGCTTTGTCTCTAACTAGTCAAACAAATAATTTAACCTCCAAGTCTCAGCTTCTCCACTTGAAAAATAGCGTCTGTTATCTCACAGGTAGGTTAAAATCGAATGAGATAACTTGGACAATGACAGATTCTGTGTAATGAGTATTTCAGACCACCTAAGCGCATTGATGTTAAGATCTGGGATAGGAAAAGTCAACAATTACAGAAGGAGTGTATGAAAGGAATATGACATTTTTCTGTCAGGAACTTAGGCAGGAGCCCTGAGGTTAATAGCTCTGGTTTGAACTAAATAAAGATGGATGTTAGTGCTATATAGAGATGCTAATTTGCCATTAGCTTTGCTTCCAGACATGACATGTTGGGAATATACAAAAGAACCAGAAAAATAGCTTTGTGGGAATGTGACTAGTGGAGTTCCCGAGACTCTCCATCACATGTGACTCAGCTAGCCCAAAAAGGAATGTCACATTTGGCTTTCCTGGTGACTAATGAGTGAACGCCACTGTAGAACACAGCAGACCGCGAATGACATAAATACTGCAGAAGTCAAGGGGAGTATACTTTGAACTCAAACAGAAAAGGCCGGCACCAGGTAGAGCCCAGAAGCCCATGGGGAACCATTAGGCAGCCTGGCCCAGGCTCAGCAGCTCCACTGTAGAAACCTAGAGTAGGTGGCAGGCCCCAGACTGTCGCTTTGTGGGCATCTAGTTCCGGAGCAGCCAACCTAGCTCATGTAGAGAAAGAGCTGGCCCCGTAGGAGGTGCTTGGTTCCTGCTTTATTAATCAGATTCCTGTTTAACTTAGGTATTAGTTATATTGATAATCTTTCAAAAGGCTTCTTGGAACGAGTGAATTTGCATGTGGCTTTTCTGGTTAGACAGCCCTTCTTGGAAGAGCCGTAGCATTGGCAAGCAGAGTGACTTACTGACCTCACAGAGCGGATAAGGAGAGCCTCGCCGAGAGTGCAGCTGACGCTGTCTCTGAGGAGCCCTGCTTCCCGAGGCTGCATAGCCTGTTGTTCAGTGGAGAAAACTCGGAAGGCCAGTGCCTACTCCCCAGCCCATCGCCGATGCCTGGCTGAAAGTCAGGGGAAGGTGCCACTTGCCCAGGCCCACGAGCTCTTTGCCCATTCTCGGGGAGTGCCCTCTTGGAGATTGGAGAGTGGGGTCCCAGGTTCGTTTGTCATTTGTCCATCAAAAACCATATTTTACGTAAGGGCCAAATCAGTGACCTGGCAGAATGACAGTGTTTTGCCACGTCACAGATCTTTACCACCTCCATGTCAAAGGGTGGTTTCTGAGGTCCCAGGGAACAGCTTCCTCCACTACAGCCCCTATGGAAGGAAACTAGGCAAGGAAGGATTTAATAACTCAGAGAAGTCCATAGGTATCAAAGAACTGAGTTAAAAGGAGCCCTCTCTTTTAGGGACCCCGGACATCTGCACACCGGAAGCAGATTCTCCGTGCTTTTTACCATTTGTCATGTGTACAGGAGGGGGTTATCATGTGTTAGGGCAGCAGACTTTGTGGGGAGCTTCCAGCTGAGGCTATATCACATATGCGCATCTTGGTCCTTGGCACCTAATTTATCAACTCATTTGTCCTGCTTGTTGGTTGCCAGCTAGAGGATGGCCGCCTTGGGCCTTGGCTAGGTGGGTGAACTGAGCCCATCCGTCCCTTGGTTCATCCCTTGTATAGGCAACCTGCTCTAAAATCACCCCCTTCCCTTCACTGGGATAGTCCCAACACATTGATCCTATCAGAGCACTCGACATCAGGTGAACCTCCGTATTTGGAGAGATATATAAGCACATTATGTTTGTTTGTTTTAAACCAGAGGAACATCCTTGACTATTTCAGATAGCCAAGCCTCTCCCACTAATATAAAAAACTAGTGTGCCAGGGGATAAAATGCATGCAGTATTTATTTAGTGACATGCAGCCACAAACTACGCTACCCCCTTTTCTTACCTTTGAAAATTCCTCTGTGCCAGAGTGGTCAGTTAAATGAAAGAGGCATCACTGAGGGGAGAGTGAGGTTTGGTGCAAAGAACTTTGGAATCCACCCAGATGTGGAGTGTCCCCACCTCCCTGTTATGAACCCCTTCTTATATATGGCTATGCTGAACCCATACATGCTTTTATATCTCAAGCCAACATTTATATTTGATGTTGCCTAGGGTCGGCCAACGCTGGTACAGCTTCTAAATATAGATGTACTAGCAGACTAAATCTTCGAGCCTGGTAGTAGTTCAGTTGGCCAGTGCAGCCTTATTTTTTTATTTGATTTATCGTTGATGTTTCTGACAGGTTGAGCTATGCTGTTACAGAGAGTGCCCAGCCCAGAATCACTCAGCCCATGTCTGGATCCAGCAGCCATGGGCCACGAGCACATGACACCTGACAACCAAATGCATGTTATTTATTTAGCAGGCAGTTATCAAACATGGTAAGAGCAGCTTGGGAAGGCAACAGGCATGGCTGTGAAAGAACCTGTAAGAGAAGGAGGTCAATAAATCAAGAAAACATCAGGAAGAGTACAAGCCACGTGACCACAGGGCACCCTGGTGTTGGCCATTCTCATTTTCTTGTGCCAGCGAGCAGGAAGGATCACTTCCAATCTGTTAATCTGAAGGCAGTTGAAAATATCAGCCAACTTCATCTCGTAGTACCAGTGTTGGAAATACCAGCTTCCAAGATTGTTAGTGCAGTCCAGGGGAATTGGAAATGTCAGCCAGAGAAACCACAGCAACCTCAGTCTACAGAATTACTCCCGGCAAGAAAATACTGTGGCCTGAATTAGTTGGAGTATGCGTGAGTTGTATGTATAGAATTGGCCATAGATGTGTTAAGTTCCTTAGCAGGAAACAAACCCATTTTAAGGATTCATCTTCCCAAGCGGTGAGGACAACGTTATGAAGATACTAAGTTTATAAAGAAGGAAAACAGATTTGAAAAAAATATTTTTGTTTGTTTTCAGTTACATAGTTTTACAAATTAACAACTACTTTTAAACATTTTAACTTTAAAAATTAGTTGGCATGTTATGAAATAAATACTTTTTATATACTTAGATTACATTTTTCAAATAGGCAGACCTATCTGTAAATTGATTTATCCACTGGAACTTTATTCCATTATGTGTCATAAACAGATACCAAACAGAGGTAGAAACACGATTATATGCGAAGGTCCTTTGAAAGGTTATTTAATTTGCTCACTCCTGAGGCTTTAGGCTATGCAATACCTAAACTGCCCAAAGACCTTTGCATGTCTGTATTTAAAAATATTCCCAGGGTTCTCTACAACTTTGGGGATAGCATTATTAAAAATTTTAATTCTCTAAAATGTCACTCTGTAAAATGAAGTAACTGCATTGCCATTGATTAACAATTTTGGTTGATCTTTGTCTTATAGGAATCTTGTTACATTTTTAGCTTCTACAGAAATAATTTTTAAGATCTATTCAGAGAGGCCTTACTTTGTTGGACGCTTTGAGGGAAAAAGCATGTGTTAAGTGCATGTAGAAAATAGAAGCCTTTATCCAGGCATACTTTAAACATTGGTTTTGAGTACGAGCATGCACACTTCTGCTCCCTTACCTCCTGGCTATTTATAGTACAGGAGGAATTTATAAAAGTTCACTGAAAAACTTCATATTCTAGACATCTGTGGACATCAAAATAAATGACTGTAATATTGCATAACAAATTACCTCAAAACGTAATGCCTTAAAACAGTCACTTTCTTATCTCATGGATTCTGGGTTGGGAATTTGGACAGGGCACTGGAGGAGTAGCTAGCCTGTGTTCCACAATTTCTGGTGGTTCAGCTGGGAGGGCTCATTGGCTGGGAGCTGGAGAACCTTCTGGTGGGGTCCTCACTCAACAAATCTAGTGGTCACTGCAGGCTGCGGTGGGACCTCGTCTCAGGCTCCCTCAGAGCATGGCAGCCTCAGGGGAGTCAGAATTGCGAAAGTGAGCATTCCGGGGAAAAGACAGAAACTTCATCATCTTTTCAGACCTCACCTTGGTAGTCACACAGCTTCATTTCCACTCCATCTGTCAGTTACAGTCGCGAGCCCATGCACATTCGAGGGAAAGGGTCATAGGCTTTGCTCCTCACTGGATGGAGGATCAAAGAACGTTTGGACATGTTTAAAATCGTCACCGTGTGACATAAAAGGTTCTCTTGACTCTCGTAGTCCATTCATCTTTTTCCCTTTATCTTTGTGTAGCACATACAGTGTTTTAGGTACCATGTCCTAAGACTTATATGCAAGGGCATGGACTTTGAAAGTACAGCATAACTCTTTTCCTACCCCTGCTCTCCTCTGAGTATTCTGGGAAGAGGGGAAGGAAGACAGATGTGCCCCAGAGATGCAGTGGTAGGATGGGACTCAGACCCTGTGGCCAGCGCGGCTCGCTAGCCGAACACGGGGTGTGACTCAGCGGTGCACAAACCCGGCCCTTCTCACTAAACAGATGGGAGAGATTACTGCTGTTCCCTCAGTGATAAGGAAAGGGAACCCATGAGAAAAACTGCTTTCCTGCCAATTAATGTCTCTGCCTCATTGTTGTACTACATGTGTCCTCTTCCTTTGGGCGACTCACAGGAGGTCAGCAAAGTGCTCCCTCCCCCCTTTTTTGAGGGGATAATATATTTATAATCTTATTTAAGAGCTAATTTAAAATTTTAAACTAGATTAGAAAGAAAAATACTCAAGTAGGTAGTAAAAGGGCAGAAGATAAAATGAGAAAATAGAGAATATATTCCTTAAAGTATTTTAAACCTTTTATTTATCATTTATCCCCAAATTTCATTTTAAAGAGTGAAATAATGCTTGAGAATATCTTTGTCCCTGAAGTTTATATTAACTCATCCTGAAAAATGTTTCCAAGGGTGAGTCACTGTCTGCTGTGTAGCCACATGGGTTACATTCTACACACTCCCCCATGCTCTCTTCTCTCACCCCTGCCTCTCTAAGGTTGGGTCCTTTCACAGTCTGGCGAAAAGTTGACATTCTTCAGAGTAAAGCAGGAACTTTGTAGGACCTAAAAGAACATCCGGACTCTGATTATCATTAGGAGTGGTGACCATATGTATGACCCTTCTGCAAAGGGAGTGAGGATGAGGATGGAGCAGGGACACATGTGGGTGGAGTATGTAGCTTTCTGACTGTGGTAAGGCTGCGACTCGCCCCCGAAGGTGGTGCCCCTGCTTCACTCTGTGAATCTAGGACTGAAAAGAAGCATTTGTTCACCAAGGACCAGATAAATGAGACATCCAGACTAGGCCCAGTGAACTCTGTGGTAAATAGAGTTGCAGTGGCATCAGGGAGTGGGCTGCCTGGTGGCATGGAGATTAAGCTGACCAGTGGGGTCTAGGACGTAGATAATACGCAGTGTATTTTTGTTCAATGGTAAGAGAGGTGATAGAGGCAAAGCAGGGGACCTCAGGACTGGGGCAGGACTAATCTGATATACGCTGTGTTCATGATTCAGCTGCTGGCAAATCGAGCACTTTTCAAGCACTTTTAACCAGAATCGGAGGACAAGCACCCTGGACCCTGGGCAGAAAACAATTCCATTTGTCTCAATGCCCAGGCTGGCGAATGTGTGCTCTCAGGCTAGGTCTAGGTGCGGGATGATGGCAGATTAGCGAGAACTGTGAATTCTTTTGAGCGAGAAGAGGAGCACAGCTGAAAAAGGAAGCAGCTGGGTTTTTAATGCCTCACTCCCTGCCAAAGTGAGCACCTTGAGCTCTGTTAACACACAGTTGGTTTGTATTCCAAGATTTCTTCACATTCTAGTAAAGATTAACCTTGTCCTTGAATGAACCCAGTGTATGCAGTAGAAAAAATTATTTGGGCATGCCCAAGATTATGAAATGGAAACAAGTCGGGGAACCCTGGAAATCTGCCCTTTTGGGCTTGTGGACACTGGCAGTAGCAAGTTAGTCCAGAACACGCTGGGGCTTCATGTCCAATGAGGTCAGTAGTCCAGTGGCTAGGTCTGCTCCAGGATGATCAAGGGTGTGGGCTTCCAGCCTCCTCTCACCTCTTTCTCTAGTTGGGGTGAAGTTTTTGTTGCTTCCCCGGGAGAACAGGAACTCAAGTGCTCATCTTAGGGAGGTTCTGATCCTGACTGCTCCCATGCTGCACGTCCATCATCCCCCAAGATGCAGAATCAGGGTGCTACTGGGCATCCATACCTCAGATCTTGGAGACCAGCCGACTCCTAGACCTTTGGAACCCCCCTCTATGTAACACCCCACAAGTAGCCTAGCAGCAGTAGCTGACCAGGACAAGGCCTTGGCCACAGGTGTCCCTGCTGCCTGTGTTTGACCAGATTATTGATGGCAATGGCCCTACAAAGTGTCGAGAGAGATTATGCATTTCCATTAGGACCATGTTTTAGTAGGAGATTTTGCATGAAGCTAACTTTAAATTATTAAAAAGTAAGTTGTCTTTCCAAGTAAAGCGGTTATGTCTCAGTAATCCTGTGTACTTTAAATTAGATTTTATTAAAGGAGGGAACATGCCATAAATTATAATATCTCAAAATCATTTGGAGCCACGCTACCTGTCAAACATGGAAGTTGTGATTTACCATTTGTAAAACTTCAGACAGTAGTGGCTTGGACATATTTAATTTCTGATAAATAACGATAAACATTCACATTATCACTCCTGTCGTTTCTATCAATCTTTTAGCCTTCTAAAGCATTATCTTTTTTTTTTAAACCCTATCCATTTCTGTCGACAAGAAGAGCTGCATAATATTTTATTTATAAATGCTGTCTGCAACCTGGGATCACACTTGGTTTACAAACAGATTCTTCACATCGCCTGTACCTTTGAACATGTACTTACTCTAATGCCAAGACTAAAGCCATTTGAGAGCCTGGCCTGGGCTTTCACGGATGAGCAGGGGGACGCGGGAGCCATCCCACACTGGCGTTCTCCATCTTTACCTGCTAACCTCTTAGCCGTAGATTACCTCTGCACAGCAGCGACTCTCTGAATATTAATTTCTTTCTTCTCAGATATCCCTTTTATACTAAACTCCATGTCATCCACGAGTATTTTCAAGCTTCTCATGTCCGAAATACTTTGTTAACCTACTCCCACCCCCCTTTTTTTGTTTTATACTCAGTGACTTCTAAAAATTCACCAATAAGCTTTACTTTTTTAACTCTGTGACATAGTTGTACTCTTACCCCCTTCAGCTTCTACAAATACTGTTCCTAAAACTTCATTCTGAAGTTCCAGCAACTCTGGGTCATTCTCTGTGTTCCTGAGGTCCGTGCACATAGTTGTATATCTTGGAAGGTATTAAGATGGAAAATTTGGCATGATTTATCTAAGCAAGTTGAAGTTCATTTAGTAATTGTTCTTGATACTGAAGTTGAAAAAAAATTTTTTTAATGTTACCAATATAGGAAAACATCTTGAAGGTCACAGAATGCCTCTGTCCCCATTCTTTAGTGAGCCCCAGTGCTCTGGCCCCTCAAAATAAAAGTCTAGTTTCCATCATTGATGCCTCCCCACTCTTTTTTTCTCATTTAAACCACAGCCCGGTTTTCACCAAAGTAAAGCAAATCAACCTAGTAAGGAACAGGCTGCTTTTATTTACTGGCTGTAGTTCTAAGCACGAGAAATGGGCAAAGGAGACCAAACAAAGAAATAGGAAAAATGAGGCATTGAAGGGGAGCCAACATTGGGTTTGGAAGGGATGAGGCTTCCATGGCAGCAGGATGTGCCTTTCTTGCACTGTTTACTCTGAGCTCAGAAGTAGTGGAGGAAAGAACGTAGATCACGCTACTGCCTGAAATGGATACAGAACATACCAGGGCATGCAGCGCCTAGAGTGTAATCAGACACTGGATGTAATTATGCAAATGTATGCTAAACGGGTTTTCTGTGAATAAATTGTCTGCAGCAACCTTAACACTCAAGGTTAAAGTAAGCATAAGGGCGTGATTTGCAAGTCACAGGGTGACTTTGCTGAAGTAGCCGCTGAAAGACATTATGTTTGCCTGCCTGCCCACCCCACTCCCCATTTTCCATAGTTGCACCTGAATGTACTTTGAACCCTTGATAAAATGAACTTTGCATCTTAAGGACTGTTAGGGCTTCTACTCCCTTCCTTGGAAAAAGGGTACCACCTTGCTTGTGAGGGGAGAGTTGGGAAGAGTTTGAGGATGAATGTGGCATGGTGGTTTTTAATCTGTTCAACCTAGTGATACTTCAAGCTAGTTGTATATTTATTTTTAACTAGACTTCACCTGGAATGTTTCTTTCAGTAGTAAGCATTTGGAGGCCTGCTTTAAGGAAGGAAATGCTTAAATTTGCTTAGGAGAAAAATGTGCTTTCTTTGTTTTTTTATGTAATAAATTGAGAATTTCAAACATTCCTGGAAGTCCTGGGCCCGGCTGTCTGATTAAAATGCTAATTCATCCAGTGTTAGCATGTGGTTTTCTTCTGGTAAACATAGATAAAATACTGTGGATTATGGGTATGAAATATTCTAGAAAACTGCCGATGTGAGTATTCCATGGCTCTGAGCATGGCACAGCATAGTTAAGTTATGTTTTTGTTTTTGTTTTTGTTTTCTTACTTCTATTAAGAGAACCCACTGGAGTGTTTTCTTTTTCCTTCGAGGAGTTTGAAGCATCACGTAAGGCTAGGAATGCATTAAAATATGTTTCCAGCCTCATAAGAAACTTAAGAATGGCTGTAATATGTATAGATGAAGTGCTTGTCAGACATTCAGTTCGACTCTGCAAGCCTTGATAGAGCTCCCAGATTGTCCAGAGCACTGCCTTGAGGAGACCAGATGTGGACAAGATGAGTCAAAGGCATGCGCCCAGTATTTAGGGATGAGTAGACAAACAGCTCACTAGCCAGAATGTACACGTGTGGGCTTGGGGGCTGCCACAAGGCGGGAGAGGAGAGAGAAGACCAGGGAGGACTTTCTGTGGCTTGCAGAGCTGCGTAGCCTGGTCCTCAGGTGCTGGGCCATCTGGGGGTGGCTGTGCAGCTCCAGAGTTAGCAATCCTGTGAGGCTGCAGACTCACTCCTATGAGTCAGATCAGGCAGTTTGACCAAGTAAGGAAGAAGATCTGAGAAATCGTGATCCTTCACTTGAGCACTGCCTTGTGCCTGAAAGGGCCTTTTTTATTTTGTTGACGAAATACCACAAGGACCGTGCATTATCCCTCTCGGTAACACAGCTTTCTGTAGCGCCTTTGTGTTAGGGATGGCATTTCACTGTAGAGCACTTTCCTTCTCTTGGTTTTGTCCATCCAAACTAGGAAATTAAACAGTTGTTCAAAATATTCCTTCATTCTCTTATTATGTTTTTTTAAACTTCTTTGCATTGTTTCGCTGTTTCAGGGAAAAAGAAACAGTGGTTTCAGACAGTGCTTCTTTGGGAGCCAAAAACACTGCAAATTGACAAAGCTGTGTCCGGCAATGGGGTACACATTCAGGCTGGCTGCTCGGAATGACATTGGCACCAGGTATGGCGTTTCCTGGTCCTCATGCCTTTAAGCGTCTGTGTGGTGTTTCTGAGTCTTCTGTCGCGTTGCCAAAAGGCGCAAGGTCGCCTGCTGCCTCCACACCGAACCAGTTAGAGATTTTCTGAAAGGGAATCCTAATCAGAGGCTAGAAAGCCCCTTCTGAGGTGATAAATGCCACTGTGTGGCCTCTTTGCAGCCTTGCAGGCTGTAATGCAAAGGCCCACTAGGGGTCTCTGAGAATCAGGAGGAAGGTAACTACAGATTTTGAAAGGAATCCTCTGGGGGCTTTATTTTTTTCAGGTTGTGTGCCTTTTCCTTTCATCACTTTAGCAAGCTACTCATTCAGTTGCCTTTTTTCAACTGTGTCTGAGTGTTTGCTGATACAAAGAAAGAGTTGCTGGGCCGTCCATTGTTGTCAAGCCCGGGCAGATACTCACAGGACTGGAGAAAATCTGGACTGGATAGGACACACGGCTTGCCTCCAAGCTGCTAGAGAAAGGCAAGAACAGGTTTATAGTGGAGCATCAGTGGATTAAAGGTGCTCTGAAAAGACCGTATTTCAGTTGTACTTCTTGGGTAACTGTTGATTAAGGGAAAAATCTTTTTCTTTATCACTGATTGTTGAAAATCTTCTTAAAGGTTCAGCACACCATTGGTCCCAACCGTTTTTCCAGCCTAAAGAACTTCTTAAGACCACAAGGTTTACAGCCCTCCTTCCCTACCCATGACAGCCATTGTATTTTTAGAGTGCACTGGTTGAACGGTCATAATGATAAAGGCTTCTACAGTTCAAGAATTTGTAAATGAACTAGAGGCGTCTACAAACATTTGGAAAATAGCACCATATATATTTGTAAAACATTTATTTTATCAGTAGACAGTTATTTGCTCTCACATGGATTTGAAGGCTCCTTGGTAGCTGTGGCTCATAGCTTGTCACCATCACCGCTGTGCTGTGCTTTCTCCTGGGTGCTTTCGGGGGGAAGTAAATTTTTAAATCTGTTGTCCTGTAACATGGCATGCTTTTCCAGTAGCAGACCTAAGCAGAGCAGTGCAGGGGGCAGTGGGGTGGATTGGGGCAAATTGAAGTTGTGGTAGGGAATATCCCATAAAGGATCCTTGCCTTCCTTTGCTCAATGAACCTGTCAGGCCCCAGACTTTCCCACCCAGGCAAGTTGCGCAGCAGGTGGGCTTATCCCTGCTCTTCTGAAATGCCGAGACCCCGCCCGTGCCCCTAGGCGTGTCTCACCGGGTCTGTCTCTCTCCAGTGGGTATAGCCAAGAGGTGGTGTGCTACACGTTAGGAAACATTCCTCAGATGCCCTCTGCACCAAGACTTGTTCGAGCTGGGGTCACATGGGTCACACTGCAGTGGAATAAACCAGAAGGCTGTTCACCTGAGGAAGTAGTCACCTACACCTTGGAAATCCAGGAGGACGAAAACGTAAGTCTGGCACATTTTATACCCTCGTGTGTGTTCGGTAAAGTCAGTTTTATCATAACTACAGGATGCACTGGTGAAATTAGATTCGCTGCCTAAATTTGAAACCAAGCCTTAATTTCTACCACTGTAACCACTAGCAGAAACCTGGCCTTCCCACAGTCTTCCCCATCCAAGTAGATGGCATCCCCGTGCTTTCATTTGGGGAAGCCAGAAACCCGTGGGCTCTTCCTTGACTTCATATATAGTCAGTCAGCAAAGCCTTTCAAAGCTCCCTTCAAAAGTTACCCAGAAATCTGACCGTTTCTCAGCATCTGCACAGCTACTACACTTCTTGAACCACCATCATCTCGCCCCTGGGTTATGGAACGGCCTCTTAAGTATTTTCCCTACTTTCGTCCTCACTACACTACAGTCTGTTCTCCACACGAAGCCAGAGTGATCCTGTTAAATACAAATACGGTCATGTCAGTGCTCTGCTCAGAAGCCCTCCCATCTCAGTGCCTTCCCTTCTCTTCCAGAGGGAAAGCCAGTGCTCTCACAGTGCTTTCCAGGTCCTCCACATTCAGGGTCTTCGTTCCTGCCCTTGTTCCTGCCACTGTAGTCTCACTGAGCGTACCAGCTGTGCCGTCCCGCCCCACCTTTGCAGTTCTGGTGCCCTCTGGCTCTCATGCCCCTTCCGATATCTTTGAGTTACTTCCCTCATTTCCTTCAGGTCTCTTCTCACATGTCACTTCTTTGGACGACCCTTTCCTGACCACCCTGTAAAACAGCACTGTCCAGGAGAAGTTTCTGTGATGATGGAAATGTTCTGTATCGTGTGCTGTCCAATAAGATAGTGCCTAGCCACACGTGGCTGCTGAGCCCTTGAAATGTGGCTGTAAGCCCAAGGAACTGAATTTTTAATTGTATTTCATTTAAATTGGAGGAGCCATATGTGGCTGCCTTAAGGAGCCTGCAGAGCTGGCCTTCCCACAGCCTTCCCCATCTGAGTAGATGGCATCCCCATGCTTTCATTTGGAAGCAGTGCTTCCTAGCTCCACCACTCCATCCTCTTACCCAGCTTTACTTTCGTCTCACAGCACTTAACACCACACAGCATGCTTCATGTTTGTCTGTAGGTTTTTTTGTTAATTGCTTTCTCTGGCTATTATGTCAGTTTGTGATGGGCAAGACTTAACTCTGTTCTTGGGCAGTGCTAAACCCCTAGAGCGTGGAAGAGAGCCTGATGCATAGAAGGTGCTCCGAGATGAATGCGTGGGTGGATGGATGGATGTGTGCATGACTGAGAATATTATTGAATGAATTCTGTACAGTCAGCTTTCAGTAGGATATTTATCCCGTTGAAGGGTTATGTCTTCCCCATCCAAGCTCTGCTTTCCCCCTTGTCCATAAGAGGACACTGTGTCAGAAACCCCAGCCAGTGGATTGCATAGCACGTTGCAGCTTGACAGTAAGGATCTCCGTACAAGAGCCTTTTTTCATGACGACATTGTTAGATAATTTTTTTAACTACATAAGCTTCGTTAATTTGGTGGTTAAATTCATTGTTTAAAATGCTTATTGAGTAACCAGAAAAATTTGCTCCGTGAGAAAAGTATATGGTGACATCTATTCCAAAGCAAATTTACACTCTCTCAAAGAGAGAACATTGTTCTCATTCAGATTAGTGTTAGTCTCCCAATAAAAGTACCCAGATCCAGGACAAATTATGATGTGATAGAGTTAAATTTTTCCTAAAGCACTGTGGGATTCTGGCCCTCTTTCTGGTGTAGCTGCCACACTTCTGGCCCGCTGGTGATGCTGGAAGGAGGCAATATAAAAATCCTACAGACAAGGTATTTAACGCCCAGATTTTATGATACTGATGTTTCTTTCTGGCTTTGCCTTTTCAGGATAACCTTTTCCACCCAAAATACACTGGAGAGGATTTAACCTGTACTGTGAAAAATCTCAAAAGAAGCACACAGTATAAGTTCAGGGTAAGTCAGTCATTTTGGTACCTGAACTGCTTAAAAATGAAGCTGTTTTATGTTTCATCCCTTGACCATTTTAAATCTCCTGTACAGGTTAAAAGATTTTTAAGTTCGCTGCACTTTACACTTTTAAGGTAACATCTGTAAAATACACACCCAACTTTAATTTTAAAACCCACTTTTGAGAAAGAAACCTGTTGCCGTAATGTGCTGTAATAAATTGCATCACAGCGTGGCCAGATGCCCTTGCCTGGGAAGACCCAAACCGGGTGCCCAGCGCACCTGTCTCTCACCTGCACGTCACACCTTTCTATTCACAGTTTCTTCTTTTAATCAGATTTCCCTTTTCTCTGTCGCCCTTTGCTCTTTTGCCCATTTTCTTTTTCTCAGCCGTTTTCCTTTTGCTCTTCTGTTACCCACCCCCTCCCCACTTGGGCTCCGCGTTGGGCGACGTTGCGTCGAATCAACTCTTTGCGACCTCGTTAGGAGAGAAGGGAACAGCAGGCTGCCTTGTGTGCTGCCCGCTGTTTGTTGATTCTAGCCCAGCGCGGTGTTTTCTAGTGTGACAGTGTGCCTTCTGGAGAGATGCGGTTGTCTTCTGATTCCCCCTTTCCTTCTCTGAATTTGTGAGCCAAACCATGTTATTTAACACGTAGTAGTCACTCAGTAAATAGTTGTCGGATTATCCAGTGGCATGTGTAACTATTGAAGGAAAATGATAGTTTTTGATATTTTTAAAAATCCTTGTTACTCGATGCTGGCTGTGAGATCATAGGTATACTGCTAGCATTTCTCCACAAGGTGGCATTGCCCTACTCCTAAATAAGCAAGGTTATTTTTATCTGCTTTTCCTCCATGTTTTCCTTCCACAAAACACTGTGAACTGGGTGGTGACATACTAGTTTTGTTTTGTCTTCTTGAAAGGGTAAAAATATCTTTGGCTAAAACCTACCTTGTTATTTTATTTTTAATTGTTAATAGCTAAACTGTATAGAAAATAAGTACTCCATTAAATAAACACTTATAAATTAGTAGTTTGAGACTGTGAGAGAGAGAGAGAGAAAGAGAATATGTGAGTGTGTCTGTCTGTGTGAGTTTATGGATACCTTGATCTTGCCATATTGAAAGTCACTACTGGTTTAAGACCTGATATCTAAAGCACATTAATGTTTTTTCGGTTGTGTTATAGCTGACTGCTTCTAATATGGAAGGGAAAAGCTGCCCAAGTGAAGTTTTGGTTTGTACGACGAGTCCTGACAGGCCTGGACCTCCTACAAGACCCCTCATTAAAGGACCAGTTACATCTCATGGTTTTAGTGTTAAATGGGGTATGTTTTGTTGCTGTTGCTGCTGCTGCTTTTTTGACAGGTTTTTAAAAACTTGATTAATTTCAGTAGTGACAAACCAATAAACAAACAAATCATATTATTTGAGGGAGTTTTACACGTTTGAAATATATGTATGAGAAACATCCTGAGAATTCTACAAACTCGTAAAATTGACAATTGTAAGAGCATTTCATTTACTTTATGATTTTCCTGTAAGACACATTTTTTCTCCTATAGTTTTAATGTATTATTGATTTGAATGTGGTAATCTCTGAATATATTTCATTCTTCAATAGCTTGCCCTTAAAAATGTAGCAATATTTAATATAAAAATTGATGTATAAACTTAGTATTAAAAATAAATTTCAAAATTTAGGTAAGTCATATTAAATTTTACAGAAGTTTAAGTTACAGTGAATTAGGAAGACTAGTTGTTTGTATATCTTTGGAAGTCTTGGAATTCAGAAGGTTTTCATATTGAAGTTCATCATGGTATTTGTGGGGATCTGGTAGAGGGTTTTGTGGCTCACCTGCATGGATTATTTCAGCGAAATGAATGCCATTAGAATGTTGATAACATTTGCAGCTGTATGTGAAACATAATATGCATGATTGTCACTAATGTCATACAATAATAGTAACTACCAAACAGGCAAAAAAAAAAAAAAAAGAAATCTAAAATAAGATTTTACCTGGCAGTCAAGTAATGTAAAGGGAATTTAAAACATTATTAAATTGTTATTGGAGACCAACCACTGAGACATATAACTGCTTCAAGTTATGTGGTAATTTTGAGGCAGAATTATTCCCTATAAGATGGATACGATTAAGAGAAACAAAAAATCTAGGTGTGCTTTTTGCCAGATCTAAAGCTTTTATTCTCAGAATATCCTAGAAAGTTCCGTCAACACTGAGTATTTACTTTCATTAGCCATATGCTATATTTTAATTATTGCTGTAAATATCTATTGCCGAAGTTTGCATACATTAATAGAAATTACAGGTGAAGGGAGACGGAAATTATATGAGTAACCTGAGGGTATATCTGAAATACAGAGGTGGCCAACTGATAGTAGAAGCAAATTCTGTGTAGTCTTGCAAAAAGATATTTTCCTGCTCAGAAAAGAAAACTCTTGCAGGCACCGAGTTAGCAGTAGACAGATATGATACCTAAGGCGCACAGGGCTCTAGTAACAAGCCGGAACCTCCTCCTCAAACCGGCTCTTTGGTACAGGTTCTTATTGATCCGCAGCTCTGCTTTTATATTAGGTTCATGTGGGATACAAAGTTTGCTTAGTAGCAAACTGATGGGACAGATTTGTTGTATTCTGATCTTTTATTTATTTTGTCAGTAAGTTTTGCACCTCCCTTTTCTTCCCTCTCCGTCTCTCACTGATGATATAAGTGAAATAAAAAAAGGATAAAGTAATTTTTAAAAAGAAATATATGTATATTTTGTCTTATATAAAAACCATCAAATATTGAAGAGCAGGCTTCAGAATCTCAAAATAAATAAATGAACATAACTCTTAGAAAAATAACTCCATATTTTGAGTTTTGTTCATGTTTCACTAAATAAGTGCTAACATTTTTGACATTTCTAGCTCTACGCTTTGATAATCAGAAGGTTTTGTGGTTTTGTTTCCTTTGTTTTTCGAGAAAGGAGTTGGGTGAAATAATATATTAATTATTGTGCCTTTTGGTTGAATCCAGAATTTAGACAGTATATTATATGATTCTATGTGTGCTAATAATATTTACTAACAAAAATCAATACACTTTTATAACTAATAAGGCATTTGCTTACTTTCCAGATCCTCCAAAGGACAACGGTGGTTCAGAAATACTCAAGTACTTGCTAGAGATTACTGATGGAAATTCTGAAGGTGAAGTTTGTAGAAATTGTTTTGTTCAAGTCCTGTTTTCTAATAAGATAAACATTTGTATAATAATAGCGGGCAATCATTAATTCTATTGATAGAGGTACTACAATAAACAAGCCTTAATCACATATTGACAGTTTTTTCTTTCAAACACAGCATCGGGGATCAGAGTCTGCTTGAAATGTACGTTTTTGTCGTTTTTAAAATTTTCTGTCATTTCTTTAAACCAGAGGTCCCAATTAATAGAATAAATGTGTTTTTTATCTCTCTTGGCACGCTTTCTCTAGAAATTCTTATAAGCAGAGAAAGTGTCAGAAGCAATCAGCAGGAAGGGTAAATTGGAGACAGCAAATGAGTTTGGTGCACAAAGGATGACAAAATATAGTATTGCTGTGGGCTATTGACAAGTGTCACGCTTTGTAACAAGTTCAGAAAATGTCTTCATTTTTGTTGTGATTTCTGAGTCATATTATTTCTTCATTACTAGTCAGACGAGGTGAATTAAAGTGGGACAGTGTTACAGATCAGATTCCCTTTATAGTGTCTTTTAAAAAATTCTTAGATCTTCTTTCTGATAAAATTTATTAGGCTTTAATAGAAAAAAGTATAGTCATCCGAACTTTAAAAATGACACCCATCTCACCACTCTAATAATCCCTGTAACTTAAATTTTTTTTAAAAAAGTGATGCATATGGGAAAAAAGGAAAGAGTTAATAGCAGCTTTTACAAACAAGCAATGCAGGTGTGTGGCTTGCTTTTTATTCTGTGCCACGATAGCCACCTGGAGTGTTTTGTTTTTCATGTCAGTTGGGCCCTATTTTAAGCTGAAAAACATGAAAATGCTTTGAGATGGGCACAGCTGTTCTTAACATAAAATCACATTCTATGCTAAAAATCTGACCTAGGAGAGAAGTCACGCATGTGCGGTGGCTCATCGTGAAAACTTAAATATATTTTGAATTTTTGTGGCTCTCTTGACCACTGGTGACAGATCAAAAGTAGATGCCATCTGTACCTAAAAGTTAACAACGTTGCCAGTGCGTGACGTCAATGATTAATTGAATCTCTTCGGTAGTCCTTGTTCCCAGTTGCCTTTTCAGTGCAGGTTGTTTGATCGGTAATGTCAGGATGACTGTCTTTAATATTCCCCCTTGTCATATGGCCCTAGTGCACGTGGCTTCATTGTAAATCTGACCTAATAAGCAGCTGAGGGCATTTGTGGAAGTTAGTAACTATCATGGAACAGGGTAAAAGTATTTTCCCTAAAACAACTGCATGGAGTAAAGGCCTCCTTTAAAATAGTCTGCTGGAAACATTGTGTTAGTGGGAGCAAGACAGAGGAGGATAGACATCCCAGATTTGTGGGGCAGGCAGGCCGTCAGTCGAAGCATCCCCAGTGCTCTTCACCTGGTGGCATCAGCTTCACCCAGGCCCCTCCAGTGGCTCTGCTTGCTTGCTTTATTCCAGAGAAGTGGTCAGATAACCTGGGTCACACTGAATGTTTCATTTTTAATGTCACTCCCTCAGGTGTTTTTGTCTTTTAAGTGGGGCTCCATGGAGACAGCAGGCCTTTTACCCAAAGGACTTGGTCTGTATGGGGAGGGGGAGGTTTCACTCACTGTGACCTCCGGGCAGATAAGGGCCAGGAGAAACTCTTCAGTGGTGCCCTGGTCTGACCAGGAACCTTGTGGCCGAGCAGCCTTCCGCCTGCCCAGCTGGCCTCAGGGGCTTCTCACACCATCACCACTTCCTAGCTTGCTCAACACCATCCGCTGTCTCCTGCTGCGGGGCAAGCTGCAGATTTCGTGTGCTTTCCAGCATCCCAACCTCACAGTCAGCAAACGTAATCATGGTGATATAAGTAGTCTAGCCAGCAGTACTAAGTATTAAAAATGACTCCATGTTATTTTAGTATTTAACTTTGTAAAGGAGATGGAAAGAGGGCACTGTGGCTGTTTAGGGAAAAGAGAAAGAATAGGAGATGCTGGTTTTCATGGAAACCACTTAGAGCTTTTTCTTATCAGGAATGGTTGGTACTGTTACGTTTTTACAAAAGGCATAATCTCATACACGGGTCTTGTTTTGCAGCGAGTCAGTGGGAAGTGGCCTACAGTGGGTCGGCTACAGAGTACACTTTCACCCACTTGAAACCAGGCACTTTGTACAAACTCCGAGCATGCTGCATAAGTACTGGTGGACACAGTCAGGTTGGTTTTGTTTCAGTATAAAAGTAAACATCTTTGGTCCAACTCAGACAACCCATCTATAACATCAGAATAAATTGCTGTTTAAAAATGTATCTTGGTAATGCAGCCTGCCATGGTATCACGTCATGAATTCAGAGTTTTCCAAATTGTGCTTTAGTGGGTATCAAAAGATAGACCCAAATGATTCTCAACTGAATTGTGCTGCTTTCCAAGTACATCCCTCACTTAATTTCTCAGAAGACTTTGCCATGATCACCTGACAGTTGAAAGTTGAGGGTGGTCTGCAATTTTCATTAGCTAATAAATAAGGGGGTGAATCTCAGTTATTGCAATGATAGAAAAGCGTAGAATTTAGAGCAAAAAAATATATGGCCTCCAGCACAGCTTTTCTTGTACCACATCTGGCAGTTTTGTGAAAATGAGAGACACACCTTCCTTGAGATACTTTGCTGCCATCTGCTGGAAAATTATTGTAAAAGCCACATAAATCTATGATGACTGAGCTGAAAGGCACCGCCTGTGATTACGCAGTGCCCAACCTACACATCTGTAGGCAGCCCCAGTTCTCTTGCTGTCTCTTTCTTTTTTTTAAATTGAAGTATAATTGACTTACAGTATTACATAAGTTTCAGGTCCACAACATAGTGACAATATTTTTATACATCACAAAAGGATCACCACCATTGTCTACAATTTATATGACCTTAGACCAACCATTCAACACGTCAGGAAACTTGGTTTCAACTTCACAGTGTTCTCATAGGCTCAAAACAACGTAACATGTACACATGAAGTGCTCTAGAAATGAGATATCAGTAGTTATTATCTAAATGGTGTTAACATTCAGAAAGTGAGTGAGAGGCAATATGGTAAAAGATGTTTTCATTGTAGAGATGTTTAACATTGTGGTTTTGAAACCATTAGTATTGAGAGAGAGTGCACGTGCAGTGGTGGCTTATAACCTTGTTACCCTGTACTGGGTTGACTTTTCAAAAGAACACCTGCCATTAGGTGCCGAATTTTGCCACTCAGCCCACCTCTGACGTCGTTTTATGTTTATTTTCTTTTCCCCCCAAGGATAGTGGTACTATGATGTCTAGACTGTCCATATAGACAGACTTCTGAGGTAAAAAAAAAAAAGGTCCACCTAGACGACGTTTATGCAGTGCCTCCCAGGGTGGGGATGTCCACATCAAAGCTACAGATGATCAGCGAGTTCCTCTTACATGCGAGGTGCTGCACAAGCCTACACAGAAGCGGCAGCGCTCCTTGAATGCCTAAGTACATCTCCTCTGCACCTCGTCTCCTCAGGATGGAGGCTGAATTTGGTTGAGCTGCATGGGTCTACCATGCTCCTCCTGTCTCAAAAAGGGGTCAGCTTCCATACGACCAGGCTTACGCAACCAGATCCTGCAAAAAAGAAGGCCTGCTGATTTTAGTATTAACAGAACCTGCTGGTTAATGTCAGACTCAGTTGATTAATATTGACTTTATTTGCTTTTCTGCTCTGTATGTGGATGGTTGGCCATTTATGACACCATTTAAGAACTGCATCCAGCTGTTGTTTTGTGTTCTCTTCTGTCCTCCTGAAGGGTCTCTAATTTTTGTTTAAAGGAAAATAACCGTGTGCTTAGGATACACAACACTCAGAAAGTCAACCTACAAATCTGACATCAGAAATAATTATTTTTACCAGTGCTGTATGCGGTATATGTCCATACTTAAAACAAACACATACACACACACACACCACACAGAGACGAAGATCTTATTGCATAAAAAGTGTAAACATTCAATGTGTAACCCTCTTTGGAAGCATTTGCAGGTATGGGGTGGAATTTGCTTGGTGTATAGAGCTCTGATAAATTCAAAGTAACTAAGAGATGATTCTCTCCTGTATTTCTCCTGCAGTGTTCTGAAAGTCTCCCTGTTCGCACACTAAGCATTGCACCAGGTCAGTGTCGCCCACCGAGGGTTTTGGGTAGACCAAAGCACAAAGAAGTCCACTTAGAGTGGGGTGAGTGAACACATCTTCACGTTGCCAATTTGGACAAGTGGAGATTGAGTTTAAGACTTCATGCTTTGTAATCAAGTCCCAGGTCTCCCTTCTGAAAACCATATTTGTTTCTATTGAAAATGCCCATATTCTGTTCAATGTACATGGGCTTGGGTTTGTATTCTCCCCACGTTGTCACTCACCCTCCTATATTCCTGATGTTGCCACACGTGCTGTTCATCCTCTACCCTCAGAGGGCACTTTTATAGAAAATGTTTCAGAGCAGCCAGTCTTCTCAGGAATTTTTCAGCTTTATTCATAAAATAAAAGTTGTGCTCAATTTAGAGGTTAAACCAAGAAATAGTTCATCAGGTAACATCTAATTCCTCCTCATCTTTGCTGCCTTGTTGAGCGTGGGTCCTGGTGTTTTACTGTATCGACTCAAACTGTATTAGCATTTCCTGTCGGGTCAACAATTTACAAGCATGTAAAACTGCAAATATAAACCTGCAAAACGCTGTCAGACTATTGTTCCCCATCACTTATGCCTAAAATAAGATAGTGTGCCAGTTTTGGGTCCTCTAACTTGATTTAATGTGTCCTTTGGTTTCAAGTTAAGGAGAAGATTTTCTCCCCTCTATTTCTTGTGTTTACCTGGCATTAGAATATAAAGGAATTGCCTAAAAGTTCTACAGTTTTGGAATTTTGTTAATATCATTAAACGTACTTGCTTTGGAAAGTATGGATAACATCATTCAAAAACTTTCTTCTGTATATCTTTCTTTTTGGAGTGGGGTTTCTTTTGTAAATACCGAGGACAGGCCACCTACGTGATATTTTGCAAACCTTGTGGAAAGTGAGGTGTGATAGGGTCAACTGGAAACACAAAAGTGTTCTGATATGAAAAACATTCTCCTTTCCCAGATGTTCCTGCCTCTGAAAGTGGCTGTGAGGTCTCAGAGTACAGCGTGGAGATGACGGAACCTGAGGATGTAGCTTCGGAGGTGTACCACGGGCCCGAGCTTGAGTGCACCGTTGGCAACCTACTTCCCGGAACCATGTATCGCTTCAGGGTGAGAGCTCTGAATGATGGAGGGGTGAGTACACGCTTATACACCGTAACAGAAATATAAGGTCCTGGCACTTCTGTTTCTACCCTCCTAAAATCCTTAGCAGTATCTGTCCAACCTTGACAACCATTAAAGAAGTGTATGTAAAATCTAATTTCTGAAGATACACTGTTTTGATTTCACGTAGACCCAACATTGGAAATTTTGTTTTGTCCTCATATCATTCTATTAAGATAGAGTTCAAGGTTAATAACAACATCACCCTTTAGATGCTTTTGGTAGTTTTTAAAATAATTTCCTATTTTCTCATCGACTGTATAAATTAGTTATGGGAAACTAGGACTACATAATATTTCTTTATCATATTGTCTAAATTACCCAGCAATGTCTTACATCAGTTTTTAAAACTGGACTGGGGTAGAGGCTAGGGAGGCCAGTATTTTTTTTTTTTTTTTTTTTTGTTTATTTCAAGTGAAAACTGTAGAACTCTCTGGTCCTTCTTACTACTCCATCTGAAGTTGTTGAGGTGGGCTGTTAGAGATTGGAAGAGTATGTCTATATTATATCCACAAAGGTGATTGGTTTTTGTCTTTTTTTAATTGCAGAGTGATATGGATTGGGGGGCAATTCATAATGAGAGTGAAGTGACCCAGAAACTACAGGGCTTTTTGGTGTGTCAAAGATGGGCAGAAACATAAAAGAAGGTAGAAGGGTGTGGGTAGAGCAAACCGCTGCTAAAGGCCCACAGGGTGCCAGTGGTGTGTATAGATGCACTCCATGCAGATAAATAGATGTCATTAATTGATGAGATTTTTACAAGTAAGAAAGCCCACTGACAGTGACAAGAAGTTGACAATGACTCTTCTAGTTCTCGGTGGTCCTGTTCACGCCTTTCAGAAGCAAAGTATGTTTGTCTTTAGTCCGTTTCGTGTTAGCCATGCTGACTATGAAAACATTTGGTCTGAAGTATCATCACAAGCCTTTAACAGGAGCTGGATTTCTTCTAATTGCTCATTAGGAAAGAATTTCAGATACAGGTATTTAAATTAAAACACACACACACACACACACACAAACACAAAACTAAACAATAAAAATGTATTGGTGAGAAGATAAGAAAGCCTATGCACCCAAACTTTTATAAGTAAAAAGAGGATGGGGGCTTCCCTGGTGGCGCAGTGGCTGAGAGTCCACCTGCCGAGGCAGGGGACACGGGTTCGTGCCCCGGTCCGGGAAGATCCCACGTGCCGCGGAGCGGCTGTGCCCGTGAGCCATGGCCGCTGAGCCTGCGCGTCCGGAGCCTGTTGCTCCGCAACGGGAGAGGCCACAACAGTGAGAGGCCCGCGTGATGCAAAAAAAAAGAGGATGGATGGTGATGATCACTGATGCTGCAGAAGAAATCCTATTTTACTGTTAATCTGGTGCTTCTCCCCATCAATTTTTCAGAGGGATTTTTTTTTATCTTTTCATGATAAAGATAAATGTGCTGTTAAAAAGGAAAAAGATAAATGTGCAACTGGGCTGACTTGAGCTTTACTTTCTCCTTTCACTAATTTATCATATAAAGAAAGTATCTTCAGCCTTGTTTTTAAATTCTGTTGCATTGGAAGTTAACCATATATTTGACTCATAATCACCTTCTGTGGGCCACTTCAGAGAGCTTCTCCCCCACCCCCAGTATATTTGCAGGTTATATTGTTAGAAAATGTGAGAGGTTTGGGGGTTTTTTTGTTTTTTTAATCTTTTTTTTCCATTTTGAAAAACATAGTCACATACTTCATTAACCTGAAAATTACTTCACTCTTTGCCCCAGCTCATTGAAGTATCACATATTCCACTGTTAACATGGTGGTGATGGTTCTCTCGACGTGTTTTAAATCTGTAGCGGTGGCTGGCTCTGAGCAGTGTGGTCACTGATGGTGGTGGAGGAGAGGAGTGCAGTGTAAACCTTCAAATAGTTGAGGTGGTGGGAGACATGCTGAGAAAACATTAACAGGACCATTGGTTTTCAAAATGGAAAATACCAGTAACTAGAAGAAGTACTCAAAATTTGATAACCAACAATCCCACGAAGATTTTTGGGCATTAAAAATTAAACTGCAGTGTGCATCTGACTTAGTTTTCTTTGAAGCCTTCTGAGAAATTAAAGGAGAATGCTGTGATGTAGCAAAAGTCAGCATTTTTTGTTTCTTAGGTCACAGCAAAAATGTTTAGTAAACCAACTTTCTAATCCTTTTGAATTAAAAAAATATATATTTATAAAATAGACATTTACTACTTAGGGAATGTATGTTAGAAGAAAACCTACATATTCAACTGAAAGTGAAGACCATTAGGTAATACTTTTAATCAATTGTATTGATGATGGCATTAGCTTAGCCCTTGTTTGGTTATAAGCTTGTGTTGTGTACACACGCACACACCTACAAGCACGCATGTGTTTTTGTCTTTCAGTATGGTCCCTATTCTGATGTCTCAGAAATTACCACGGCTGCAGGGCCTCCTGGACAGTGCAAAGCACCTTGTATCTCTTTTACGCCTGATGGATGTGTCCTAGTGAGTTGGGAGGTAAGTCAGGCACATGTTCTGCATCAGCTTGTTTCTTCTACTTTATCTGCCCCCCAGTGCAAGTTATGAGGGACCCACAAAGCTTAAGTTCACATACAGGTTTTACACAGTCATCTGCCTTGGCGCTTGCCAAGAGTTATGGAAATTTTACCACTGGTCAGAATTGAGAGGAAATTGAGTATCTTTTTCATGCTTTTCTTTTCATGTATTTGAAATATCCTAAGGCATGTTGCTCTCTTTCTCGGATTAGTCAATTGAACACAAACATCATAGGATTTTCTTTTCAATGAAATTAACCACTTAAATTTCCGTTTTCCAGAGTCCTGAAAGCTCTGGTGCTGATATCTCAGAGTACAGGTTGGAGTGGGGAGAAGATGAAGAATCCTTAGAACTCATTTATCATGGGACAGACACCGGCTTTGAAATGAGGGATCTGTTGCCTGCTGCACAGTATTGCTGTAGGTTACAGGTAGGCTGACACTATTCGGACATCTCTCACAAATACTGGTGTTCCATGATAGACTCTGGGAAACTTACTCAAAGGCTCGTGATGGAGGCCATCAGGAGGGGCGATATGGAAAAAAAGAGTCCTTTTAAATAAAAATAAATGTAATTGTTTTGGTATTTTACAGTTAATTTTTACTTCTCCAAGAGGTCCTAAAAAGTAGGAACAAAACCAGAATCATCTCCACTGTACTTCTCACCACGCTTGCATCTTGCTTGCTGGTTAATTCACTGAATGAAGGACCGAGTCCAAGGCAAAGGTGGCACAGCTTCTTAGGGAAGATACCTTCTGTATGAATTTTCTGAGATGCGCATTTTGGTGGGAAAGCCACTTAGACAAAAGGCAAAAAACATATAAAACTTCCCATTCCAGATGTTAAATGGAGCCAAAAACAAACACTAGAGTATTTAGAACCAGTCTGCGTTCAGTTGTTAAGACCCACCTCCCACGTCCCAGTGACCATTAACAAGGCTTGTTATCTGTAAGCTTCCACTTGGGTGTCCAAATAGAATAACATGAAGAATAATTGGCTCCTAGCCTAACCCCTAAGAGTGACAATAGTCATGGGTTTACTTTCATTTTAGTGACTTGGGTAAATATTTTTTTTCCCTTTGAAAAACCATATTGTCCTGAGAAAACAGGGTTCTTTGTTCATTTCTTTCCATTTGTTCAGTAACATTTCTTGAGCACCACTTTGTGCCAGAATCAAAGGATGATGCCGATGATGAAAAGGAGAGATACAAAGATTAATCGCTTGCGGTTCTTGACCTTGAAGAATTCTTTCTTCATACATGTTTAGATTTAAACAGTTAAAGAAGCAAAGATGCCAGATTTAGGTTTCCACCTGATTTAAGTCATGGATCATATTGCTTATTACAAGCCCATCTACTCTCAGTGTCTCTGGGCCTCGGGCCTCTTTGGAGAAAATATTCCCTTCTTAAGTTAACTTTCCAGATCAACTGAAGCTGTTCTGTTGAATTCTGAAGGCTGTTTTGTCATAAACATTTCCGGCTAAACTCTTCCATTATACACACCTTCCTTCTAGAATGGAGGGCCTGGGATGTAATTAACCATTCATCAGTGAGTCAGGGTCATAGCACGTTATCTGAGCTTTATAACAGCCATGCTGAGTCATTGGGAAGAGGTTAAATTATGTGCTACACTCCTGTTTTTGGAACAAGGCAGCATATAAATAAAAACTGTCTGCCATCACAGGAAACAACTTCAATCTGCTTTTGAGTTTTGATGTCTCTTTAAAATGTTCTACCTCCTTTTCGGGGTATATGTTGTCACTTAGCATTAACTTCCCAAAACTGCATTTTAAAAGATACATTGGTAAGAATAGAGCCTGCATAATAATCTTGCCTCCCTGTCAACAATAGTAAATATTTTCAAGTGTCTGTACTTAATTGTCATAAAATGAGTCAGACCCTATGAAGGGGATAGCACTTTCAAGGCCATTGCTATGCTAAAGAAGTATTGCCAGGAAAAGGGTCTCCCCAACCTGTATTGATTTCTTGATACCTATAGACCAAATCTGAATTGTTTTCATTTGACACTGCTACAAAATCAGGTTAAAGATGAATATTCTTTTGACTCTTCGGTGCCTTAAAAATTAAATCACTGTGATACCTATACTGTGTTTTATAAAAATTGGGTGGAACATTTCTTGTTTGAATATTTTAATTACCGTGTACCCAAGTAATTCTATTCACATGAAGCATATTGTATGTTATAGACATACTCTTATATTTTAGTAAGATTCTTTTGAATTGTTTCCATTGTAAACTGGTAATATAATTGATACAACTCGAGAAAGCTAGAACAAAGCTAGGCAGGATCCTGGAATAGAGAAAGAACGTTATCAGAAATTGGTAAGATTTGAATCTAACTACATAAGGTCTGTACGTCATTAATACCGTTGTACCGATGTTAATCTCCTGGTTTTGATCATCGTTTTATACTTATGTAAGGTATTAATACTAGGGGAAGCAAGGTGAGCGATTATATGGAAATTTCTCTGCACTATTTTTGCAACTTTTCTGTAAGTCTAAAATTAGTTCAAAATAAAGTATTTCATTGTTGTTTTGTTTTAAGAAAATTGGTTTAGGAAAATTGCTATTGCTATTTTGTTCTTGATTTTCCCAGGGAGAAGGAGGGAAGTGAAGCACTGACAGCTGGCCTGATATACTCTGCCAGGATTTGACATGTTAACAAATTTAATCTTTACAATAACTCTTTGAATTATGTGTTACTATCCCCATTCTACATCTGAGGAAACAGCAATGTTAATTTGCCTAAGATCACACAGTTAGTAAATAATGGAATCCAGGTGTGAACAAAGCTCCAACTCTGAAAGCCATGTTCTTTTCCTTCTGTTACATGGTGATTAAAGCCTTAGTTGATATGGAAGTTGGGCTCCACAGTATCTTATTTTTCTGCCCCTGTGATAAATTTGTATCCAAAAATAAAATCTCTAAATATATACAGTAAGTCCCCTACATACGAAACTTCAAGTTGCTAACTTTCAAAGTTGCGAACGTGCATTCGCACGTCCAGTCACGTAAGTTAGTTCACGTGAAATTGCAGCTTGCCCTCCGTCTTCTGTTGCTGACGACCCTTCAGCTCTACCATCTCCCACCTCCTCTCCCTCCTCCAGTCAGTAACTCTTCTTGCCTGTTCACTCGAGGCCAGCCCCTGTATGCCAGCTGTTGTACTGTACTACTGTACTTTTCAAGGTACTGTACTGTAAGATTAAAAATGTTTTCTTTATTTTTTGCGTTTGTTTGTTTTCTATGTATTATTTGTGTGAAAATAATTACAGTACAGTACTATATAGCCGATTGTGTTAGTTGGGTACCTAGGCTAACTTTGTTGGACTTAACGAACAAATTGGACTTGTGAACGCACTCTTGGAACAGAACTCATTCATATGTAGGGGACTTACTGTACTCTTAATTTGTGACATAAAAATTTTACCAGAAAGAAAGTTGGTGTTGTCATGAAATAGGACTTGATGTAAAAAATATTACAGAAGGGTTTCAAAAGTGATTTGATAGCAAATGAATGCTCTTAGCTTGCTTCTTTGAAATTAACTGATACACAGACATTATAGTGAAACTTTGATTTAAGAGATCAGACTACTTTTCTTTTGTATTATAATTTGTCCTCATCAGCTCTCCCATGAAGTAAACGAGATTTTAGAGTACTTCACCTTCATTTTTTTGTAAGGTGGTTGCCAATGTTTTTTTTTTTTTTTTTTTTGGCTGCGTTGGGTCTTTGTTGCTGCGCGTGGGGCTAGAGGGGGCGACTCTTCATTGCGGTGCGGTGGCTTCTCTTGTTGCGGAGCTCGGGCTCTAGGCGCGCGGGCTTCAGTAGCTGTGGCACGTGGGCTCAGTAGTTGTGGCTTATGGACTTAGTTGCTCCGCAGCATGTGAGATCTTCCTGGACCAGGGATCAAACCCATGTCCCCTGCATTGGCAGGCGGGTTCTTAACCACTGCGTCACCAGGGAAATCCCCAAATGTTCTTATAAGGAAAAAAATATTGTTAATAACATTTATTGAGCACACACTCTGTGTCAGGTACTGTTCTAGTTGCCAGGGCTACAGCAGTGAACCCGAAAGCCTTGCCCTTGTGGAACTTACATTCTAATCAGGGAGTAATTAAATGAAATAAATACTGTACTGGTGACAAATGCTATGATGAAAATAAAAGCAGAGAAGGGAAATAAGAAATGAGTGGGGTCACGGGTGTTGGGGTAGGGGTGACTGTAAGTTTTAATATGGTGTTCAAAGAGGTCTCCCTGAAAAGGCAACACTCGAGAGAAGCCTGAGAATACGATTGAATGGGCTGTGTAGATGTCTGGGGAAAAGCTCTGTGGACAGAAGGGGCAGCAAGTTGCAAAGGCCCTGAGATGAGAGCAAATTTAGTGTCCCTGTGGAACAGCAAGGAGGCCAGTGTGGCTGGAGCAGAGCGAGTGAGAGGGAGGGTAGTGGACGATGAAGGCAGAGCGGTCCTGGGTTCTTTGGGAAGGTGGTGGCGGTGAGCAGATTAGATAGGGTCTTCTAGGCAGTTGTGAGGCCTTCAGAGGTTATTCTGTATCCAGTGAGAGGCCATTGAAAGGGACAGTGAATACAGACTGTGGGGCAAGGGCTGACACAGGTACCAGTTAGGAGGTCATTACAGCAACCAGATATGAAAGAGTGTAGTTGGACTAGGCTGGGAAAGGATGTGCTGATGCTTTGGGCAGGGGTATGAGAGGAAGAAAGATGTCCAACAGTGACTCAGAGATAATGACTTGAACAACCTGAAGGATGGGGAAAACCACAGGAGGTACAGTGGGGTTTTTGATGAGCAGGAATGGGGTGGAGTCTTAGAGCTGTACAGACACTTAAGTTTGAGATGCCTATTTGACATTTAAGTGGAACTATTCAGTAGGCAGTTGAATACACTAGCCTCGCATTCAGGGCAGAGGTCTGAGCTACACAAATAAATTTGGGAGTAGGATATAAATGGCATTATATTTCCCTGGGACAAGATGAGATGTCCAAGAGTTTAAGCAGAGATGACAGAGAGGTGTGCAAGGCCCACGGCCTGGTGCCCTCCAGTGCTGAAAGGTCCCGGTAACGAGTAGCAGCCAGGAGAGGTGACAGACGCAGCAGCAGCGGCAAAATAGAAACAAGAAGATGGTCCCAGAGACCGAGTGAGTGAGGATTTGAAAGCGGTTGAGTGATCAGGTGTCAGTGGTGACGCTCAGGTAAAGTCAGATGAGGGCTGAGCATTGACTTCAGGTACGAATTTAGCATTCACATGGAAAACAGTAGGTATCTTTTCTAAAATTCCTATAGCTCTTCCAGAGCAGCACTTGAGTTAAAAGTCAGATTACTGAATTTGGGTCCCAGCTTGGCATCTAAATCTGGGGCCTGAGTACTTAATTTGACTTTGAGTTCCCTCCTCTGTGAAAGGCAGATAAGAATACCTGCCATATATTATCTACCTCAGATGGTTATTGTGAAGATTGCATAAGACAATACATAAACTGAAGTGGGCTATGCAAATATAAAGTGTTATTTTTAAACTATTTTTCATAAGAAACAGTGATGGCAATGTTCTCTCTTATTAGCAGAGAAGATGTGATTGGTATTTTTTAGAAAGTGGTATTAACATAAACATTGTGGAGGATTTATTTCTACCTCCATTTCTAGCAGTAATCGTATGTTACTTTAGACTTATTTAACGCCTAATGTGGAGGCATTAGAATGTGCTCATGGGGTAATGTGGACTTTGTCTCGCTATTCTGTTTTTTAGGCCGTTAATCAAGCTGGAGCAGGACCATACAGTGAGCTTGTCCTTTGCCAGACGCCAGCATCTGCCCCTGACCCTGTCTCCACTCTGTGTGTCCTGGAGGAGGAGACCCTCAACGCCTATCCTGATCCGCCTTCTGTGTGCCTTGTACTGAGCTGGGAAGAACCGTGCAATAATGGATCTGACATCCTTGCTTATAATATTGATCTTGGAGACACTAGCATCACTGTGGGCAACACCACCACCCACGTTATGAAAGACCTCCTTCCGGAAACCACCTACCGGTGAGTGCAGGAAAGTTGAAATAAAGCTGCGTGGACACGTCAGCACTTGGGGCTACAGAGCCTTCAGGTCCTAAAGGCCAAATGGGTGAATTCTAGTCACTCTTAATATATTTGAGTACCAAATGCTAATATAGCTTAAAAACTCGTACTACTTTTTACTTTATGAGTCGGTTATAAATTGATACAAATCCTAACCCTTGAGGGGGAATTTCACCTACCATTTCAAATCAGTTCCTCCTTGTTGTTTTTTTGATAAACTACTTTTCTTCGTGTTTTTACTGTGACTCATCACTATGGACACCCTCTGTCCCCAGCAGGTACTTGGTCCACCTCTGAAGCAGGGCTCTGCCATTCTTCTGATCCCCCAAAGCAGACACACTGTCACAGAGCATTTGTGATGGAGCTTTTGCTCAGGATTTCACGAGGGGCCAGTGAAAAGACGTTACATCACACTCCACCCAGCGAAGCTCAGTTACCACTTGCATTCTTTCTTTTCCCCAGAGTTCCTGTCAGGGAGCCAGCACCTTACCTTCCTCTTCTCACACACCTTTTTCTCAACATAGCCTCTTACGATTTCAAGTCATTTAACTCTGTCCCCAGGGTGCCATAGCTGGGGGGACCAAAACAGAAGTTTAGGATTAGCGTTAGAGGAGTGCAGGAACCATCTGGTTAGTCCAGTGCCCTTTGTGAGATTAAACGGCTTCTCGAGGTGAAGGAGAGCACAGATTCAGATACAGGTCCTTAGCGGTGTCTTTGGGCAAGTTACTTAACCTCTCGGTGTCCCAGCTGCTTCCACAGGGTGAGGAGAACAAGATTACTTACCTCAAAAGCCTGTTGTAAGGAGTGAGCAAACAAATATGAAATGCCCGTATAGAGCCCAGCTGTACACAGCACGCGCACAGTAACAGGGATTGTGATTTCCATCATCACCAAGACCTTCACCCTGGAAAACTAGTTCTTCTTGGGGTAGGGCAGGCAGGTAAACTTGCTGCTAGAAAAGGGTTTATCATTTCACTTATTTTTTTTCTGCAGTGCTTTCTAATGTTATAATCTAATAGACTACATTTTTTTATCCCCAGAAACTGAAGAAAGAAACCAGCTTAACAGCTGTAAGATACAGAAGTCCCATCCTGCCTAAGCGTGCTATCTCTGCTTTCCCTCTCTTACCAAGCCTTTTGTGAATGATGCATATAAGTGTATTCATTTTGCTTTTCAAAACAGTGACAGTCTTTTGTTTAGTCTTTCCTTCTTTTAAGAAATCTCTGGGGCACAGTACTTATGCACTGTGGGTCTATGAAATAGTGATAAACACTATCCTTGCCCTCAGAGCACTCGGAGTTGGGGGACACTTAACAGCAACCTAAGATAGCAGATGCTTGTGACCTCACAGGCTGAAAATAACACTGTACAGAGTCCTGTTGGCGTTTCAGAGAGGAAGACCCAGGGTTCAGAATGATAGGGATGGTTTGAAGTGGGAATCAAGTTAGAAACTGAATAAAGACGGTATGACTTACAATGGATGAAGAGGCAGGCCAAGGGCATTTTTTCATTTTTAGCATTGTAGCCAATCTCAGAAAACCAGCCACCACCTTCGTTTGCTAACCAAATACCGACTGACCATTGTGTCCAGAGCACTCTAATCAGGTGCTGACGAAATCCAGAGGTGAGTTAAACCCAGAACTTGACCTCAGGGACATTCCCCAGTGGTGATGCTCAAAGGAGACCTGACCATGAGGTGTCTCTCTGGGGGGGAAATGACCAAGTGAATGTCATCCCCTAGCTGTTTCTAAGAGACTGCATGTCCAGAACATTGCCTGACTTGGATTCCTCAGGCCAGAAAACCTATGAAGAAGCCACTGGCTCAGGGCTCACTGAAAGGTCTTTTGTCCAGTGTGATCCACCCCATGTCTACGCAGACTGGACTCAGACCCGCAGGTCAGTCCTCTGAACATTCGGGTCAGAAATCATAAAAGGGCTTTTAGGGCAAGGTGTCAGCCTGAGAATTTTGCTTCTTCCTGCCATTATGCATACCTTAAAGGTGGCTTAAATGATTATAAAACTTTACGGCTTTTAGAAGGTTGATATTGGAGGAACGCTGATGTTTATTAGTCAACATATAGTTGAATGACTTCAAGAAAGAAATCTAGAGGTCAAAAGCTCAAATGAAGGAACTGACCTAGGGGATCTTTGCTTATTGATGAAATGCCAGTTACAGTGGAAATTATCAAGAATATCTTCCACATAAGTGGTTGATGAAAGACATGTTAAAAAGTACCTCAGAGATTAATTCTGTTTTGGAGAAGATGAAATGATTTAGTAATGTACAGTTTAGATTTGGATAGTGAAACCTCAAGAATCTATTTAAAAAGTATTTAATGGATGTAGCATAAATAATTCATTTCAGTATTAATATGCAAGGCTAGCTATATTGAGCTGAACATGGAAAGTCACATTGGGAGGATGTCACCTCTTAACCTTACATGGTAGCTTGTAAGACATCATTTTAGACAGATTGCATGAAAAATGTACAGCTTTAGAAAAGACAGATCTTTGGCCCTAAGTCATATTGTGTTATTGGCAAAGAAAAAAAAGATTTAGCCAGAGTATTTGCTGGCCAATCAATCAATAAATTGGATGTTTCACATTTAAGGTCATCTTTGTCCAACTCAAGGAATTTTATTCCTATAGCACCTAATTGGATTCTCTATAGTAGAACTCCAGTCAACCCATAGTCTTGTTCTTTTATGTTTCAAAAACACAATTGCAGTAACTGTGGTGAAATACAAAATGAGTATTTCAGGGAACTAAGGGTATAATTTTAGTCCAATCAACTTTTACCTCACCTTTTTTTGTCCCATAAATTGGTTAAAATATAAGTGAACAGATCATGATGTTCTAGACAAAAATGTGGAAAGAAACATTTTAAGCGGCAATGGGGCTTGTTTCTTTTGGGTTTTTGTTGTCGTTTTTAACGTTTAGCAGTTACACGTTGTTCTCACACAGAGCATATCCTTTCTCTGTCTTGCTGGGACAGAAATGTGCACCTCTCCAGCCAACCTACTGACACAGAAATGGATCCATCCCTTCTCCACCGGTGCTTGCCAAACTGTCCACTGGCTTGCTGACACCCTGTATAGAATTTGGTTGGAATTACAATGATATTTTTAAAGACATTACTTTTAAGCTTAGAACTGAGTTTGTGTTTTGGTTTGCAGAGAAAAAAATGTTGTTGAAAACAGAGAAGTAGGTTTCGTTTGCATGCTTCCTGCCACAGGGAGCCATAGACTTTGTGAGCTGAGACAAGATTGCCTGGTGTCACCCCCTCCCAGCACCCTGGCGTGAGCATCTCCGGTGATGGAGCAGTGTTTTCAGCTTCTACTCGCCAGGCAGTGCATTCCAGTCGTGGATAACTCTATTTCTATAGAGGTTCCCTTGTATTTTGTCAAAACCCCTCTATAGCTAAAATCTACTCAGTTGGTCCTGGGCTCTCCCCCAGAGCATCAGCATCACCTAGAAACTTATTAAAATGCAATGTATCAGGCCCTACTGGAGGCCTACAAATCAGAAACCCTTGGGGTGGGGCCCAGCACTCTGTGCTTTAATTAGCCCTGCGGGAAATTCTGATGCATGTTAAAAGTTTGAGAACTCTGCCCTAGAGCGATGATTCTGGAATGCTGATGTATTTAGGAATCACCTGGAGAGGTTTTGCAGAATACAGAGGTCTGAGCCCCACTCCTAGGGCCTAGACATCATTATCTTATTATTTCAGCTGTCTCCTACTTAACCATCTTCACTTCATTCAGATCTGTCTTCACTGGCATGGGTTTTCTATAACCCCTTCAATCCTCTTCATCGGGTGATTTCTGTTTCTTGATGGCCTCTTTAATGAGTAGCGCCCTGACCTCCAGGAACGGTCTGGCTGGCTCAGAGCAGAGCAAGACTGTCACCTTCCCTGTTCTCCATATTGAGCAGTCAGTAAGGTCACCTAAGATTACTTTTTTTGGCAGCCTCATTATATGTCTGACTCATATTGAGCTGTCAGATAACTAAAACTTAAGGTAGATTTGTCTGCTGTGCTGTTTTTGCTCGGTAAAATGCGGATGAAAATAACATTTGTTGAGTCCTTAGTATATGTCAAGAACTACATAAACTTGTCAAGAAGTGAATCATAACTCATTTCATTCTAACAAGATGAAGTGGGCTTTATAAGGGGACAAGTTCTAAGTAGTTTAAAAGTAGTGGACTGGAGTCAGACAGCCTTGACATCAATCCTGAGTCTCTCACTTGGTGACTCTGTGACCTCTGGCAAGCTATTTAGGCTCCCTGTGCCTCAGTTTTTTGATCTGTAAAAAAGGGATAATTACTTTACATAATAGGGTTGTCATGTTTTAGACTTCAGGCACCTTGTGTGGGACCTGACACCTGGTAAGTAAGCACTCAATAAATTATCTGTTGCTAATGCCTGGTAGGGTAGGGAAGAAAGGAGCTGGCAGGTGGGTTATGACCAGATTACAGGTAGAAATGTGTGTGGGAATCTGGCATTATCTTTTAAGCCACAGGAGACATTTAAGGTTTCTTTCCTGCCAAGACAGGGCACGAAGAAAAGCAGGTCTAAGTGCCTGGAGACGGAATGTGGCACTGGTCTCTGAGGAGCTGTCAGAAGTAGCTTGGTTAAAGGGAGGCATGACTCTGAGCTAGCTAAGGTTACCCTTCCAGGGAGCCTTCTCCGAGTAACTTTACTCTGAACACATCTTTTCCCCTAAAGAGGTTTTCTGTATTTAAGCTACTATTTATTATTTCCTCAGAAGTTATCTGAAGATGATACTACTTCTTCATATTTTTCTCTTCTTAATTGGATGATTAGGTAGATTGGTGGGCTAAAAAGCCCATCTTTTGCTTCTTAGGCCTGTCTTACCCCAGCTCTTCATGGAGGAAGCGGGGGGCTGTCTTCACTGTCCCCTCACTCAAGGCATCCCGAGTACTGGGACAGCTAATTGTGATTGAGAAGTCACCTTCCCCAGTTTTCAAAGTCATTCTTCTTTTAGCATACATAGTGTCATTTGAGAGAGAGAGAGAGAGTGTGTGTGTAAAGTGCATTATGTTAGGCTATGATCTTCTGAAGCAGTAATGTATTTGGCATCTAAAATTAGAAGATATTTTAATAGTGGATTTTCAGTCAAAATTTATAAAGAATATACTTCTTAATTTATTTTATCAGTATTTTCAGTGTATTGATGGATACTGCAGACTTCTAGATACTTAAAGAGATTTTTCACATTAGTCCTGCCAAGGTAGAGCGTCTCAGAATTAAGTCACTTCCCTGAATTGGAAAGCAAAATTCCATTTCCCTTATACTTACTTTGCAGAGCTTAAGATTTCAGAAAATGATACACCTTGCATGTTAAAAAAAAAAATGCAGATCCTATCTAAATGTCAAGATTAACATGTTACTTTAGGTAAAGAGAAAATGTCTCAAGTTTGGGTTTGGGATAGACTAATTTAATAAAACTTGAAAATCGTTTTTTTCTGAGGCGAATTTTTAGAATTGTTCCTCAGGTTAGTGTTGTTGTTGTTTTTTTTAATCAGTCCTGGGTGAGCTCTCACTGGGATTAGGAAATTATTTTCACACACTGCATTTTTCATCCCAAGACAAAAGAAATATTAACTACCTTAGTCCTTGTTCAGTTTTCTCAGCCTCCTAGACTAAGAGTTCTTAATATTTTTAGAAGACATGGCCTCATTTGATCAGTTCCTCAGTTCTATTTCAGTTTTGAGTGCTACTTTATCATTAAAACTGATTAACATTAGCTCAGTACATCAGCTACATGGAAAAATGTTTTCCATGCATTTTTACTGAAACACATTTTGTTATTTGAATAAATTGAAGCAAGTATTTTAAAACCTAGGCAGTTCATTCCAAGGCCAGAAGTTGTTTTACTAATGTGAAGATAAATTTGACTGTTCTAAATGTCTGTTTCATTGGCAAAAGGCAGTTGATGAACTGAAAGTGTGGTTTGAATTAAAATGATCTTTTGGTTGGATTAGAAGCTGCGTTTGGCTCAAATTATGCTTGGAGGGAATGGTGTGTCAGAATGCACGAAGACTTTGAGCCTAGAAAGACCAGGTTCACACCCAGATCTGACCTATATCTGCTGTGAAGATTAGTGCAAATGACTGAACCTAGGCGGCCTCAGTTCCTGCACTTGTGAAATAGAGTAATTCCTTCCTCATGGGGTTGGGGTAGAAATTAGAGACAGTATCAAATCTAGACTTCAGCACCTAGTAGCCACTGTATCAATTAGATGGAGTTATTTAACCTGAGTTGAACTGCAGTTTGCTCAGCTCTGAAAGCAAGAGAAGGGACTTCCCTGGCGGTCCAGTGGTTAGGGCTCCACGCTTCCACTGCAGGGGGTGTGGGATCAATCCCTGGTAGGGGAACTAAGATCCTGAGAGGCTCGTGGTGTGGCCTAGATA
Organism: Grampus griseus; assembly: GCF_964374135.1. Classification (NCBI taxonomy): domain Eukaryota; kingdom Metazoa; phylum Chordata; class Mammalia; order Artiodactyla; family Delphinidae; genus Grampus; species Grampus griseus. Next base: position 49,870,230 of record NC_138998.1, read on the forward strand.
GATTAGATAGATAGATAGATAGAGAACACACTCATCTCGCTGCATCCACGGGTACAGAGCGCCGACTGAACTGTGCCATTTTATATATGCCACTTGAGCACCCATGGATTTTAGTATCCACAGGAGTCCTGGGAACAATCCTCTGCAGGTACTGAGGGACGACTGTACTAGTTCCTACTCCATAGCATAGTCCCTTGAACAGAGCAAGTCCTCAGTGCTGTTTGCTGCAGTGGTTATTAACATTTTCATCTGTTTCTAAGGTGTTATCTCACCTTCTGAGAAGGCAGTCCTTTTAGCTGTTGCTGTGTCCTTGGCCGTAATTTAGAGGAAGGAGAAACATAGATCGTAGCAGCAAATTCCTCAAGTAATAAAGTGAAGTGGTGGTAGTAATACAACTAAAACGAAGATGTCCGTTTGTGTGCCCAGTACAGTGCCGCTCCTATAGATCCCCAACACGTTTTCTTCACTGCTCTAGGAAGGAATACGGTCTTAAAAGAAGTCATAAAAATAGTAACTCCATAAAGTAGCACTTCAAAGTTCACCAAAGTGCTTTTAGCCACCTTGAATCCTTTTCTGATTGTACGGCAAAGTATAAAATATTAAAAATAGAAAGTACTGGGCTTCCCTGGTGGCGCAGTGGTTGAGAATCTGCCTGCCAATGCAGGGGACACGGGTTCGAGCCCTGGTCTGGGAAGATCCCACATGCCACGGAGCAACTAAGCCCGTGAGCCACATCTACTGAGCCTACGCTCTAGAGCCCATGAGCCACAACTACTGAGACCACATGCCACAACTACTGAAGCCCACACACCTAGAGCCCATGCTCTGCAACAAAAGAAGCCACTGCAATGAGAAGCCCGCTCACCACAGCTAGATAAAGCCTGTGCGCAGCAACGAAGACCCAACGCAGCCAAGAATAAATAAATTAAATAAATAAATTTATTTTTAAAAAAGTACTTCCCATATTCCTTATCTTAATTAAGTAATCCTATTTGTAAATGCAGCGAAGATTTCATAGAGGAGGAAACTGTTACTTAAAGGTGTTAGATCCTTTCCCCAAGGCCACCAAAGTGATGAGCAGAGTAGGCAGGAAGGCTTCACTGCTAAAGAGAGTTAAAATGCTACCATAGTATTCTTGTTCTTGGTGTGTGTGTGTGTGTGTGTGTGTGTGTGTGTGTGTGTGTGTGTGTGTGTGTGTGTGTGTGTGTGTGTGTGTGTGTGTGTGTGTGTGTGTGTGTATGTGTATGTATGTATGGCTAACATTCGATATGCCTACCAAATACTTCCCAGTTAAAAGGTCAGAGAACCCTAGAGCTACAGATATTAGGAACCTAGTACCTATCAAAATACTGGGAAGGCCTTGTGAAGAAAATGAATTTACAAAAGTAAATATTAAATCTACATTTCTTTCTGCTGCTTGATACTTGTGTATTATAAGCTATTTTTTAATTCTTATAAATGATTCGGATCTCATAATTTTTTTGTCTTGAGCAGAACAACAACCTAAAGCAACCCATTACCTTCCTTCCTTTTACTTAATGTAGCTAAAGGGCTGTTGAGGCTGCATGGAGCAAAACAGTAGGATCACCTTGAGTACAGGTGAGCTTGACTCTGGAGGAATATGGGCAAGCAGATGGAAGGAAGCATCTTGGCCTCTGGGCTCTAGGAATACCTCTGCCCAGAATAAAGGGAAGGAATGGCAGTCTGGACAGTGGAAAGACATTGATATAAACTTTGTAGGTGAGGAAATTTGTACACCATTGAAAAAAGACTGAGACTTAAAGTCTGGCTTAATCCCCTTTTCCTGAGTAGGGAAAAAAGGTAGTAATTTCTACCACAATGATGACCACCTTTTTAAAAAGATTTTTCCTCTCCAGTTGCAGAAAAATTTCTTACTTTTCAAATCATAGGGAAACAACTCTTATCTTAATACCATGCAGCTATTTTACAAGACTCATGCTGGGAAGCAAAGAAGAGTTTATTGTAGTCTTTCAGTGCTATGTTGAGAGAGTGACATTGCATTATCTACAAGAGACCTGATGTAGCCCTAGTTTAATAGAATCTGGGAAAAGTAAGGCTCTTTGTAATGGAACTTTTGCTGTACTTTATCAGCGATAAGTGTTTGCTACATTCCAAACTGTGAGGCAGATATTCATCCAGTTTTGGGTGATTATCAATAGAGCTGGTATAAACGTGTATGTGCGGGCTTTTGTGTGAACGTAAACTTTAATTCCTCTAGAGTAAAGTCCAAGAAGTGTGATTGCTGGGTCATATGATAAATGTATGTTAAAGTTTATAAGAAACTTTGTAAGCAAATTGTTTTCCAATGTAACTATACCATTTTGCATTCTCACCAGCAAAACAGGAGAGTTTCAGTTGTTCCTTATACTTGCCAGAATGGTATTAATAAGCATTTTTTATTTTGGCCATTTTAATAGGGATATAGTATTACCCCACTGTAGTTTTAATTTGCATTTTCCTAGTGGCTAATGATGTTAAACATCTTTTTTGTGTGCATATTTGCCATGTGTATATCCTCTTTGGTGGAATGTTCCAGTCTTTTGCCCATTTTTTTTATTAGTTGGGTTGTTTTGTGTTGTTTTGCTGCTGAGATTTGAAAGGTCTTAGATGCATTCTGGATACATTCTTTTCACACCATATCTAAAAATTCTTTAATTCTAGGTAACAAATATTTCCTCCTGTTTTCATCTTAAGAGTTTTATATTTTACATTCTACACTTAGATCTGTGATCCATGAGTTAACTTTTGAATAAGATCTGAGGTTTAGATTGAGATTTATTTATCTTTCCTTTTGATATCCAGTTGTTCCAATACCACTTGTTAAGAAGACTATTCTTTCTTCGTTGAATTCATTCTGCACATTTTTGAAAATCAGTTGGCCATATATGTGTTGGTTCTGTTGGTCTATGTGTCTGTCTGATACCACACTATCTTGAATACTTTATAGGAAGCTTTATAGTAAGATCTAAATCAGATAGTGTGATTCTTCCAACTTTATTCTTATGTTTCAGATTTGTGTTAGCGATTTTAGTTCCTTTGTCTTGCCACGTAACTTTTAGAATCAACTTATCTATATCTACTAAGAAGAATCCTGCTGGAATTTTATTAGAATTGCGTTGTATCTATAGATCCCGTTTTGGAAGAATTGACATTTTTTCTGTGTAGAATCTTCCAATTCATGATCACAGTATATCTCTGTCTAGTTAGGTGGTCTTCAATAGTCTCAGCAGTGTCTTGCAGTATATTTCTTTATTTCCTATCTCTGTGCCTTTTTTCCCACACCCACCGGCTGGGACTGGTACCTGACATTAAATAGGAGTGGTGAGAGTAGACATCCTTGCTTTGTTCTGATCTTTCATTTAGTCTTTCACCGTTAAGTGTAATGTTAGCTGCAGGTATTTCTATAGATGCCCCTTTTGGGTTGAGAAATTTCCCTTCTATCCCTAGTTTGCTGGGAATTTTTATTATGAACATATGTTGAATTTCATTAGATGCTTTTTCTGTATCAATGAGTATGATCATGTGGTTTTTCTTCTTTAGGCTGTTAATATGATGGAACTGGCTAAGGGTTGGAGAATGAGACAGTGTAGAAAAGAAATAAAAAAAGAGGAATGGGGGAATTTTCTCCCATTCAGAGACTCTTTGCTTTCTTTTGAGCCAGGCAGCTCTCTGCCCATGCAAATGTCTGTTCCTGGATTTCAGGCTGCGCCGTTGAGTCTAATCCAGTGAGTAAAGGAGGGGAAAAATGGTAAATTCGCTGCTGGTTTGGTGATAGTTCAAATTCTTCCGCAAATCCTTCAGCTGCTATTTCCTTTCTGGACTTCTTAAATAGCTGCTCTGTTTATTTTGTCCAGGTTTAATAGCTGCATTCAGTGGGAGAGACGGTGGAGTGTGCTTACTCCATCTCACCTGGAATTAATCTATTGGTTTTTTTTCTTCTTAACAATTTACAGATGTGTCATTAGATTGACTTGCTGAACTATGTAATTTTAAATTTGAAGAATTAAGGTTAATTTGAGGTCATATGATGGATTAAGGTATTGTAATACCTAAATGATATTTTCTATTTAGATATAAGCAATAATTGCTGTAAGTGAGAAGTACATAAAACTAAATTATAAGAATATTTTAAACTGATCTGTTTCCTGAGAATTTCTCTTTGACTGTATTTTTTATTATCATGTGTTTTGAAACACTGTTTCAAACTCAAATCAAGTTTAAATGTTGAAACTTTTAGAACTAGTGACACCACACTGCTCATTCAGCCCAATAAGATGCCTATGTACCTAGCAAGGGATCTGGGTGAAAGTTTCTACTAGAGGCCTAGTAATGAGGCATGAAGAGATGGAGGAGAGGCAGACCTGGGGAAGATCTTAAGTGGATGAAGCTGTGGAATGCTGAAGTTATTGAGAGGACTGTCCATACTGTACAGAAGAAGAGAGGAAGAGCAGAGGGTGGGGTGGGAGCTAGTGTGAGACCTTTGGTCCGAGAAGCAGAGCAGAAAGGCCTCTGCAGGGGTCTGCAGGCCACTCAGTGCCAGGAGGAAACAAGCTTCAATAACATGCAGTCACTGCGGGAAGGAGTGTTGAGGATGAAGGTGGAGCAGTGCCATCAATGTGTTGTGTGATGACCTTGGAGAACTTTTTCAATCAACTAGAAGGAAGTAGAGGAACAAGAAAAATAGGAATGATAATAGGAAATTTTTTCTATATACATTTTAACTTTGATTTTCAGTTCCTAGACCATGAGAGCAGTGTTAGTATATCTTTATTACCCATAACACTGCACATAGTAAACATCCAGTTAAGATAATTGCACATCTGAATGACACTGTTACCAGCAGTGCCTGCACACATAGCACTGGTTAAGGACTAGCAGAGGTTGTTGGGTGAGGCTGGAGAAAGGGGAGGAAAATGTGCTGTTGAAGAGCTGTTATCCTAAAACTGACCTTGAGGCAGCTGAAGGGTGGCTAGAACAAAATATGAAAGTCTTTAGTATGTCTTCCCTTTTCTGCCATTCTTTCTTTCTTTTTCTTTCTTTCTCTCTTTCTTTCTTTCTTTCTTTCTTTCTTTCTTTCTTTCTTTCTAATTAAAGAACTAAGGGATATCTTGCTAATGTGGTTTTTTGGGACTATTCTTTGGAATGGAGAAGATAATCTGTTTTCCGAGCTGCCCATTTCTCTATTTGTCTTGAATTATTTTTAACTCGTTTTCCTTTATTCCATGACACTGCTTATAGGGGCAAGTAAGAAATACACCACACAATGTTTATTTCAAATGAGGAATCACTGCTTCTTAAACCAACAACCTTTGTGATTTTTTTTCCTTTTTCCAGGATCAGAATTCAGGCCATAAATGAAATTGGAGCTGGACCATTTAGTCAGTTCATTAAAGCAAAAACTCGGCCGTTACCACCGTTGCCTCCTAGGCTCGAATGTGCCGCTGCTGGGCCCCAGAGCCTGAAGCTGAAATGGGGAGACGGTAACGCCAGGACGCACGCGGCTGATGGCACGGTGTACACACTGCAGCTGGAGGACAGAAACAAGAGGTAAGGACCTGAGGCTTCATCCGAAAATTCGATGGCTTTGGGTTGTGGGATGGAATCTTCCTTGTTCATTTGTCCTCTGAAGCACTCTTCGTCCTTATTGAAAGACTCCCTAGGTATTTGGGTCCTGCGTTTTATACCCAAAGTTGCACCCTCCATTCTCCATTTGGAATTTTCTAAATTAACATTCTCGTGATCCTGATTTCCCTACATGTGATAATATATGTGTTTTTTTCTTTCATAAAGCCAGAAAATGGAGAGAAATTATCCAAAAAGAAAATGGTCGAATTCAAGTCCATGCTGTTTAATAGTGTTATATTAGTCACGAGTGCAGAGGGAAATAAGACTCAGGAAAAGATGTTAACCTCTTTAAATATTCAGTAACCATCGGGACAAACATGTTTACCCGTCTGAAATAGCTGTGGTGATGTACAGATGGGGATTGTGCTCTGTAACTATGGGCAATGCAATATAATATCAAATTAACTGGAGCAAATAGGAGATTCTTTATAAAACTCCATGCCCAGGAACACTGTTGGCTACAGAAATCAAATACAGCCTTTCACATAGTATTTATTTAATCTAACTTTATTTCCTCTGAAAATGGCCGATCAGAAGATGGGCAGCTGAACTGTATTTAGGAATAATTCAGATGCGTAGCAAAAGTTAATGACAGAAAGTTCTGTTACCAAAAGTTCAAATGAGAGAATCAGCTGAAGGAGGTAGGAGATGACCTTAAAACCAAGACAGCCTGATGGAGTAGACATGCTGCCCCTTCCTGTGCATACCTGCCAAAGCACAAACCAGTGTATGTGGAAGTATTCCTGTTATTTCCCCTTAATGCATCACAGTATCCTGCTCTTTTATATGGGGACCTGGTTCTAATTAGCACAGAGACCCCTGTCCAACCTCTACCTCTGCTCTGTACTCGAGTACTCGGCTTCACGTGAGCTCAGTGGAGTCCTGCTGTGTGGAAGGCACTGTTTGGGGTGGGCCCTCGGGGACACCAAGCTCAAGAACGAAAGCAAGGCCCTGCTTCCCCCTCCAGAAGCATAATATCAACCTACAAATAGTCGTAGAACACTAGTGCCATTGGAGAAAAGCGCTCTGGGAGTTTGAAGGGGGCAGACGTAGGGAATAAAGTGCAGAGACTGGTTGGTTGCAAAGATCAGGAACAGCTTTTTGAAACAGATAACGTTTGAACTTGACATTGGAGAACCTGGAAAACACAATAGTTTGACTTAGAAGAAAAAAAGTGATCGTCCTTTTGGGAATGAGTCCCAGTGTAGAAAGGACAGAGAAGGTAAGGCTTCTTTGGGGGAGGTTCATTAGAGATTAAATTCATACTCATTCACAGACAAGACCATTTATCTTACTGTGCTGTGTGCTTTTGGAATGCATTTTTCACGGACTCATTATTTTACTGGTAGGAGACTCCTTGACCTTACTGGCAAGAACAGGAATTATGGACTAACAGAAATCATGATAAATATATAAAGCTAGCATTTGGGGAAATTTGTACATGAGTCTCTTTTTTCCTGGGCTTTTGGCTTACATTGTTGGCAGGGAGAACCTTCCTTAGAAAATACCTTCTAGTTGTACTGTTTAGAAGAAATGAATCCCAGGAACATTTTTGAAGCTGGTGGCAGAATTGGGAACAGAACCAGCACCTCCTGACTTCCCCATGCAGCTGCCTCTACTATTACCTCCAAGAATATGGGAAGGACAGCTTTGCACCAAACCTGCTATCCCCAGTGTGCTGCAGTCCTGCCCTCTGCAGGGCAGCTACCTGAAGTGCCTTGTACAGAGAACTGAACAGATGCTTAGAACAAAATCTCCATGAGCAAATAAGAATGCTGGTCCAAATAAGAATGCTGTTGTTAGACATTTAAATATGCCAGACAGAAAATAGTGCAGAGTCTAGTAATCAATACAGGCTCCTTCCTCATAAAAAAAAAAAAAGAAAACAAAAAGAGGGGGGGCTGGCTTGTAATCAAATAAATGACTTGCCTAAATTTAAATGGCATTTTAAGAAAACTTACCATTAGGAACAGTGTTTTTCTTAATTTTATGGGCTACAGTCCAAATTTATCTTTTTCTAAATTAGATTTGTCAGTGCTCCCAGAAGTTATTAAAGTAATAGGAATACAGAACATAATAAATTCTCATTCCATTTGTGGAATTATTTTCCTGGGATTTAAAAGGATGAAATTGACCTATTTTGAGTTTGAAGATGACCTTCCTTAGTGTCTCGAAACTGAGCTCGTGTAGTGAAAATGGCCCCACGAATCCAAGCCTTTAACTCTGGCTCTTGAGTAGTGAAGATCAGCGAGAAACACCTTGAGTTGGATAGATCATAATACTTGTTCTTAGCCAGCTCTTTGTCAGTTCTCGTCCCCTTGAGGTTCTTTAGGACTTGGATCTGGCCTGTCCAGTGTTTTCTTCCAAAGTGACAGCTGTCTTTTTCATTGAACTTGTGGTTGCTAGAGTGGTTTCTAGTTGTGGCTTTGGGGAAAAGTGTACACATCCTTTAGCTTGTGTATTGATTTCATTAAGCACTAACAAGTTCCTATTATCTATGTGGCAAAAATATTATATATCCTGCTGTGGCCAAGGTGAGAATCAGAGTTAGGTCCGATGGTGGTTTTAATGTACTTTCTTAGCTGTCAGCTCTCAAAATATTTCTTTTGCCGTGTACGCTTGTCTCACCAGTCACTGTGGGCATTTGGAAGGAGGGCTGTGGTGTCTGAGTCTTGTCGCTGTCCTAGCCAGCCAGTGCAAGAAATCTGAGTCTTTAAACATGTTTTGCAACAGAAGCACAGTGAAAATGAATAACTCCCTGCTTGGTAATTGTCAGATTAAAGAGTTGAGTTGATTTCAGCTGCTAAACTATTGCTCCTGCGTTTTCCACATCCATGAAATACAAAGGGGTTGAACTAGAAGCTGAACTCTGAGATCCTTGCCACCTTTTTACCTTAAAGCAGTGAATCTTTGTAGATTATTTGTGAGCTAAATCCTATATAAAAAGATGTATTTTGTAAATGATTAGACAATGTTATCTCTTTTTTTCTTCATGTTTAATTTCTGCTTTTGACAAATAAGAAAATAAGAAGAAAGATACTGACTTTCCTTAAGAGTGGCCACTTAATGGGCAAAACCGCTAAGGTTTTGCATCTGTGATCTGCTGGTTTATTATGTTTAATTTATATACCTCATAATCAAAAAAATCTGAAATGACCCAGAGATTTCTAAGTATACCGTTTGGCCAAAAATATATTTTCAGACTTTCTAAAGGACACTGCTATTTATTGAGCACCTACAAAGTGCCCGGCATTGAGAGCTTTATCTACATTATTTAGTTCTTGAATAGATCACAGTCTGGTTGGGGATAGGTAGAAGAGACAGCAAATCATGGTGTGGAGGGCTTAAAGATTGACACATGCACAGAGTGTTGAGGGAAGGTAGAAGAATGGCATGTACTTTAGGCTTAAAATTGAACAGAGCAGGCTTATTAGAAAAGGTAACAAGTTGGGTGAGTCTTAAAAGGGAATCAATCTTATAACCTCATGCAGGAGAGCCTTAGGATGGAGACCAGTGATAAGGACTCAGGATTGGGTGGAAACCGAGGATACAATCTCCAGAGAACAGAAACATGCCCTGGGTCTTTCTCCATGTAAATGCCTTTCTATTCTGGAACTTTTACACTTGGTTTTTTTTTTTTTTTTTTTTCTTAAGTTTGGGGCTACTTCATGTAGATAAAAGGGATACCAGAAGGGCACCTTGCCCAAATCCTTACCCCAAGGTAAGTCAACCTAGAATTCATCCCGATCACCTGGAATTGCTGTGTAGAAAGTTTTCCCCCTTGATCAGGACATTTGTTTCCCACGTATTCAAGATTTTGACCCACAAGATTCCCAGTCCAAGGTCACTGACTACATATTTACATAGCAACCTCAAAGTAGGACTAAGTTTATCCGTAGCAGTTATATTATGATTGCTCAATTTTTTTTTTAAATTACTGCAGTGTGCTAGGTCTTGTGAAGTATGTAGCCTGTCTGTAAGGAGCTTATCTTGCTGAGAAATTAATGTGAAAAAATGAGCAGACAGTACAAGAGTTTTTATTTAATTTCAACAGAAAAACAAAAATTATGTTAGTTTGGCTATAGAGTGATTAAGTCTATTATTCTTAACAGGTCTAGCATAGATCCAAATGTCTTTGGTTCCTATGTATGCAAGAAAAATATATACCCAAAAGTAAACATTTTCATAATGCTGTGCTAACCGAATACAGGGATTAGAATAACAAGATCAGCTCGTGCATTTTAAGATTATAATGTGTAATGATGATTTTGAAGATGCATTTGTCTGCGTTATTGAAATGAAATGTTATGCTGCCCTAACAGAATTTGAATTGATGCTGATTCTCGTCCTGACCCTGTGGGTCCCTGTTCCTGATAATTGTACTCAGCACTGAGGCAAGAGGAACTTAAGTTCCAGGAATACATTTATGGTTAATCTGTTGTTCAGGTTACCCAGAGAGCCAATGTATTTTAAAGCAAGCCTCCAGCAAAATGGGGATGGGCTCTAATAGAATGGATAATTGCCACTTGCTCTCCTTTTAACTCAGCCCTTGTGCCCGTGACACTTTTACCTTTAGCCAGCAAAATTGGAGGGACTATGTAATGTGTACAGTATGACTGCCTGTTTGCTATTAGAGAGGGATGGAAAATAATCTGCAGAAAGAAACCCTAAAAAATTATACACCAGGCAACTAACAAAAGTGGCCGGGGTATATGAGCACTACAGGAGTGAACTTTCTTAATGTATGCCTGTTATAGAACAAACTCCTGTTTATATTTCTCAGAGCATACTGCTGAATTAAATGAAATAGATGTAACACGACTAACTCAGGGCCCACAAAAGACCCTCGGTATTAGCTTCCTTTGCTTCTGTGGAGCAGTCCCCAATTCGCATGACCACCCTTGTTGGATAAATGGCATTTTTATATTGCTTTCAGTCACCAGAAGGCAGTTATGGTTCTCAACAGGGGTGTTAATTCTCTGTTGTAATCCCAGATCTGTTACTGAGTTTCTAGATGACTAGAGGCATGTCCCTTAACTTCTTTTTGCCTTAGTTTCTCCCTTTACAAAATGAAGCTAATGATACCTGTCTTCAGTCCCTGATTGATGGGAAAAAAAGCATTTTTATTTTTTTAAAAAGGAGCATAAAGATTCATCCTGCAAAATAAAGAGTATTGCTAGCTTCCTCAGTTTCAGGCTAAAATGTTCTAAGGACAGTCCAAGGTGAGGAGTGGTAAATGAAGTATTTGAGATCTTAATTAGACCAGAAGTAGAATTCTGACTATGGTTTTTTCTTCTATTTAAAAGTAAATAAGTAACAGAATGGAATTGGATAGCATTTTCCTCTCCATTTTTCCTAAATGAGGTAAGATTGAGGTAAGGCCACTAAAATAAAAGTAGGCTAACAGAAATTTGGAAGGCTCTGCGAAGAATATGCCTGAAGGTGAGATTCACTGCACGTATTTGAAAGCAAAGTAGAAGAATGGAAAGTTTCAAGGTTCTCAGGTGGTCTTTAGAGAGTCTAGTCATCCTTTATTTGAATATAAATAAATTTCTTTTTTGATGTATATCAATAAGTGCAGTGCAGACAAAAAGGATCAAAAACAAGAATTTTATTCTATGTACAGATTTTCATCAGTAGCTATAGTGACATTTTATTTCTTAGAAAAGGAGCATAAAAAGGATCATAACCAAAACATATTGCAGCCTGATTACTCCCAAGCCATGTGGAGCTGGGGACATGGGGGTTAGGAAATTAACTCCTTTTCTCATTGGTCTTTTGGAAATCGCTCTTGACACGTGAGCATTCACTCTCCACACTGGGACTCTCGGCAACATCAGAACCAGTTTTGGAAAAGCATCTTCTTTGCCTCAGGTGTCCTCACGTGATGCCATCTGCTGCCATCTGCTTCTGCATAGACATGGCGGGACTCAGTGTTCTTTGTGGAGGGAGGGTACATACTATTCATTCCTGTTTTGAACATCCTCCATTCCCAAACGTCACTTCAGTAATGTAGGAAATTCACACACACACAATCCATGGAGCCCAAGGAAATTAAGAAAAAATAAAGGCAATGACATGTCATTGCTAAGGAATATAGCCACATTGAGCCTACTAAGAGTGTTAATTTGTGATGTTTTGAAATGTGCCATTTGCAGCCGTTTGTGGACCATAGGCCCTTTTAGGTCAGCAGGTTAGATCACTTTGAAGAGTAAATATTAATGGGCTTCTGTTAGCCTGCAGTGGGTGGACAGCAACGAGGAAATAAACATACAAGCCTCAGCATTCTCTCTTATTTTCTACTGTGAATTTATTATACTCCATCCAGAGAATTCTTGGACGTTTCTTTTGAAACAAAACTGTTTTACGGAAACATTTTAAAATTAATACTTTGTATATCATCATTTTCCCCTAAAATGATTTTAAAAAACATTTAAAGATGTAACATGTCTGAATTTCTTCCTTCGGTGCAAAAAAGTTATCTTTCACAATATTAAAGCCTAAAATACTGAGGTTGAAAGAATTTCTTGAAAATGTCAAAAATCTGTTGTTTTGCCTTCCTAGTGTATATTTAATAACAAATCATAGAATTTACTTGGTCCTTCCATTTGGATCTCAGAAAAATTCCTGCCAGGTGAATAAGACAGTTATTATCCCAAGTGTCCAGAAACAGCCTGGAGAGTTATCGACTTGTTCATCATGAAGGTAACAGACTCTGCATTGTGGTCAAGGTCTTTGTACCTCTTTGTACCCACCATGGAGTACTCTGACAGGCAAGCCGAATAAGCATATTCATTTTGTATTCATAGATATGTAAAATATTTTTTTAAAACACTGCCAAATTAAAAGCCCACGTGTTTTTGTTACCTTCAAAGTGTTTAGTTTCAAGAAGACATAGTCAAAGCTGGAGCCAGTTGGGGGCAGAGCCATAAAGAATTCATTTAGACTGTAAACTTTCAGTGACCCACTGAACGTTCCGCCTTGTTTATGCTTCCCCTTCCAAGTAAACATTTGTTTTAGTACATGAGAGCATTTCTCTCCGTTTTTCCTCTCCCTGAGTAAAAATGCCCAAATTTCCATAAGTGGCCAGCATTTCTATAGGACCTGCTGCTCCATCTTCATCTGTTTTCCACAGCAGTTCTCCGCCTGGGTTTTCCAGGACAGGGTAGATGGTATTCACATTCACAGCTTTCCCTCCAGCTCCGGAAAGTCTAAGGGAATGTAAGTGAGAGGGATGCCGTCCGGGGACATCCTCAGGTTTCTCCAGTGCTGAGAAACTAGGTAAATCATTCATGAACCTTGGTGCTTTGTTATTATAAACAGTAACCACTAATATTTATCTAGCACTCACAAGTGCTAGGCATTTTGTAATGGGTTCTCTCTGCATTATCCCATTTAATTCTCACAACTCTCTGAGGGGGTCAGCACTGTTATCGTGCCTATGTTACACAGGAGGAAACAGCTTACTTGGCTATAGAGGTGAAGGCCACCAGGCTGTTGAAGCTGAACTCAAACTCAAGTCTGCTGTCTGCAGTGATGGTTATTACCCGCTGGACCTTCAGCCCCTGCACCAGTGGGGCAGCTCCACAGCGGAGCCCCAAGGTGTTTCCACACCTGTCCTCTTACTTGGCCTTCACAAGAGCCCTAGGTCATGGGGCTGATGCCTCCAGATGTATGTGGCTATGGGCAGCAGGGGTTGAGGACGGAGTACAAGACCTCTCAGAGGCACTGCCAGTGTGGGCCCAGGGCTCCAAGGAGACCTATAATGGGCTGTGATACCACAGAGGATCCCTGTGGCTACACATGCCTCAGCCTGAACTGATACTAAAATTACTCAGTGGCTTTATTGAGCATGAACTACATTCTAGGAACCATACCTATATATTGATATAATTTCATTATGTTTCTATAGCATAGGAGCATTCATGTAATAAAAATAACAGTGAGCATTTCATGTGCACTCCTTGGTCACCAGATTAGATTAACTTATGTGGGGGAGAGCTATGTGTCTAGCACAGGCCATAACAGATGTGGCAGGACAAGTTCAGATGGACCTCTTCCTGCTGCAGCATGAACTGGTTGTGGCCCCAGCAACCTGGAGAAAGGCCTGCGTGGTGGGAGTTGAGAGCCACAGTGATCCTCAGGGCACCTTAGCCTGATCAGGATGGTTGGTGGCGCTCATGGTGCAGGGTCTGGAGCCATTGGGTACCCTGTATTGAACTCTTACTACGTGTCGGGCTCAGTGCTAAGCTTTTTCCTCACATTTCTGCATTTGGCTCATCAAAACGATCTATGAGGTGGATACTGTCCCTGTTTTGCAGATGGAGAAACGATAAGCAGGTGTGAGCGATTTGGCAGCCTTACGGGCGGAGCTGAGATTCGTGGCCAGTCTTCCTGGGTCCAAGTCCCCGTGCCCCACCCCTTGACACCAACAGTGTGGAGGAGGCAGGGGGAGAAGTGAAGGGTGGCCCAGTGTTTACCAGGCAGCATAGACCAAGGGGTGGCCCAGGGGAGCACAGACTCCCCACATAGTGCGTCCCTTATCACCTGGGCCACCCCCGTGGGATTGAGCAGTCAAGGGAATGACGTAAGGGGGAGGAATAGCCGTCGGGACGGCTGGATGGCCACTGTTCTCCTCTTCATGGCAAAGCCTTGCTCCAAGCTCTGAGTCCTTGGTTGTTTTAAAATGTGGAGTCTTCAATCATTGTGTCTTGGGACGTGTAGCATGTTTAATTCTATCACCAAAGGCGTCTGGCTTACTTATTAATGAATTTTAAAATTAAGTTGGCCTTTTTAAAACAAATATTTGAGGAATATTTTTATTCCCTCCCCGAGTGGTTCTAGCCACAGGGTGTTAACCTATGGAGCCTCCCAGAGAGGCCATCATGCAACTGGCTGTAAATCACTGGCTCTGAAGAAAGAAGGTTCTTTCTTCCCCTGCCTCTTGGAGTGATGGAAAATAATTACAGAATTGGGGTGAAAGAGGGATTATATTTTTTGTGTTGGCTTGTGTGCTTTTATTTCGTTTTGGTTGGTGTTTATTGTTTGAAAGAGAAGTTACTGTCAGCATGTACAGAAAGAAGCTTCGGATCAACAGATATTTATTTGAGGGCTACTCTGTGTACGAACTGGGGCTTTTACGTGAGTTTTCACATTGAATCCCAGCAGTCTTGCAAGGGAGGTGCTCTTGCCTGCACTTCACTGACAGGTCCGGTGGGAGAGGGTAAACAGCCAGTGTGTGCAGGGCAGCCTCTCCCCACACGGCTGACCCTCCACCCGGGAGGAAAGAAAATAACCTCAGTGTTAGCTGTCTTCTCAGCATTATGAAATGATTATAACTAACACATACTGAGTGATTATTACATGTCAAGACTATTCTAAGCACTTGTCTTGTATTAACCCATTTAAACCTGGGGTGGGCTCTGTCACTAGCTTTATTGCACTGTCCCTGGAGGCAAACAAATGCACTAATGGCAACATTGTAAAGTTTTTCATTGTAAAGTTTTTCAATCACCTGTTCCACAGTGCTTTTTCTAAATAGGAATGCAATTTTAAACGATTAATAAAATGCTGTGGTACAAGAGGAAAACAAGAAAAAGGAACAAAATAGCTATTCCAAAAACAGCAGGTTTTGATGAACTTGAAAATTGAAATATTTGAAAATATGCTATTTGCTCAGTTTAGATTATACTACAAAATTAGAGTACTGAACCTGCTTCAGTAAATTTCTTTGTGAATGTGAGTGCTGCTGCCTACATAGATACACTGAACTTATTTCAGAAGGAAATACTCTTCTCAGAGCAGGGCACGGGCAAGGAAGCAGTACTATTGCTAGTAGTCCTCTCCAAACTCTTATAAACACCCGGCTTTACTGCAAGTTTGTAATGAAGATGTAACACTTTTACTTCTTACACCATGACTTCCATTTTGTGGTATAAGTAAGGGCAATTACTCTGGTTAGAGATTCTAGCCTGGGTGAGGCTGAGTTAATAAGTAGCCTCTAGCATTAGCAAGGGGTATCTTCATTAAGGCGGTAATGTGTCAGGAGTGCTACGTAGGTTACCATGGTATTTGGGTTTCAGCCTGGACTCTGTCTTTTCCTGAAATTAAAAACGTTCATTCTTCAGTAAAAGGTGCTTCCTTACACAGCAAAGCAGAGGAACATTAAATGGGTGAAATGACTGGGGCTCAGGAACTCAACTGCAAAGGCTGATTAATGCGTGGATACTTTAAGATAAGTATCGACTGACAGGTTTTGTAAAAAAGCTGTTTAATCTCTGTATCCGTCCATCCATCTGGAGGGGATGTTCGCTAGCATGTGGAAAAGCTGCTGCTCTCCTTCAGAAAACTCTGCCCGCACACAGGACCAGCTAACCCACAGGATTAGGTCTAATTCATCTCTGAATACACAGAGTCTAGCACACAGCAGATGTTCAAAAAATGTTTGCTAAATGAGTGCATAAATTCTGCTTACCCTTAGGCCAAATCAGCCTAAGAGACATTTTGAATTGTGTGTGATTCTATCACTGCCTGACTTCGAGCAGCATTTGAAGACAGCGGATTGTCCTCAGATGCCGAGAAACTGGGAGAAACAGTTGGCCTGTGTAGGGACAAGGCGGTGTGGTTGGATTAACTCATATAGAAGTTCTCAAAGTGTCCCCGGGCCAGCAGATTCAGATTCTGAATCTGCTGAAGATCCTGGATAACTTATGGGAAGTTACATTATTTCCAAAACATTACAGTTAACCATAAAAGGACAAACGGTAACGTTATATTGCAGTTCTAAGTAATCCCGTTTCACTGTGAAAATATTAATTTCCAAGACCTGAGGGGAAACACTCAAAATGTAAGGCCTGTTTTTTTTATCCTCATGCCTCTTATGCCTGTGTCTCATGGAAATATTATTTAGCAGAGAAGTACAAAATAGTCCTGATGGGAGGGAGAAGGATCCAGAAGCTGCCAGTCTAAACTGTCCAGCCCACCTGTGCTGTTTTTCTGTTATTGTGATTAAGCTGATGGATGATTCTGAGCAAAATATATCTTCTTTTTACATATTTTCTCAAAGATCTATGATTGTAAATGTCATCTTACTAGTTTGAGAAAGGGGCTTTGAAAGCTCTTGGAAAGATAAAGGTTAAAATGTAAAGAATTTTCTAGCTAAACCTCAGTTATTTAGAAAATTCTGGTAAAGAGGACACTGTATTTCTCCGGTGCCCAATTAACATTAACTTCATTGCCTAGTACATAGTAGAAGGTAAGGTAACATATCAGATTATATAGATATTGCCATTATGAAAAATTTGAAATTTCTGTTCTTTATCAGTAAACAAAAGCATGAACAACTGATGTCTCTAGAATCTATAACATAATTAAAGGAATCTCATTCTAAGCTTTATATGTTCTTAAATTTGTGTTTTTCTTTTATGTAAGCATATATTAGACATTAAACTTAACAGTAACATAGCAACTGGCTGACGATTAATTCAGATGGTATGAAAAGCATTTACCAAGTTGGTCTAATCTGTTCCACATTTGTACCATAATTTCTTGTCACTAATAAAAGTTCAGGTGGCTAATGGATTCTGCTCCTTTCTCTAGGTTTATTTCAATCTACAGAGGACCCAGCCACACCTATAAGGTCCAGAGGCTGACTGAATTCACATGCTACTCCTTCAGAATCCAGGCAGCCAGCGAGGCTGGGGAAGGGCCTTTCTCGGAAACCTACACCTTCAGCACAACCAAGAGTGTCCCCCCCAGCATCAAAGGTTTGTGGACCGTGTATGCAGTCATGCTCTTCTGTGAGAGTGAGGAAATGTTGGGATTTAAGAGGAGGAGGCTCGATTCTGACCTTGAATATGCTCTCCTAATATTTCTCACATCAGCAAGATAGAATCAAAAGAACTTTCTAAAAGAGATGTTTGAGAAATGGGTTCTCTAGGGGAAATGAGAGGCCTTAAGGGAGAGGGCTACCGGTAATGACTTTTCTCAAGTATGTGTAGATTATTATCACAGATAATTTAATGGTGAGACAACCTCTTCCCCACGGGGGATAGATGGACGAAGAAAAGAAGCCGACCTGAGCGGCAGATGTTGGGTTAGGAATGCGGGTGAATTCCTGGTGATGTGGCACTTATGGCAGGTTACCACGAGGGGTCTGAGTGTCTCTCTGCAGCGCTTCGCATGCATCTTTGGATGACTGTGGTGCATCAGTAGATTAGAGGCCGGTGTAGGCAACATCCACAGCCTTTCCTCCAGCCCGCAGCCCTCACTGGAAAGCTGTAGCAGTGGCCTGTTCTCACCTCCTGGAGTATTTGTCTTGAGGTTTGTGAATGACTGGTTTACCCTCTGCCCCCTTCATGGGATCAGGGAGTGAGCGAAAGCCACGCCCCCAAGGCTCTCCCTCCACCGGGTCCGCTGAGCCCTCATCTCCCATTTTCAGCCACTGCACAGCCGACTGGCCAAGCCGGGCAGACAGCAACAGGGCAAAAGCTGGCTCAGCCCTTCCCACCTAGCGTTGGGCCCAGTCCCAGCCCATCATGGGCTCCTGAGCCTGCGCCCTCACCTCCCCGGTAGTGTGATTCTTGTGAGGGTCCCTGCTGCCTGTCTTTGCTTTATCCAGCTGCTGCCCGAAATGACTCTGAGGCTGACAGATAAGCAGCCCATCTGAACCAGGTTTTACATGGGGTAAAGTGAGGGTTGGCTGTATTACTTGGGTGGCTAGGCAGTGAGCACAATTTGTTAAGAAGGTTCTGTCTGTGTCTGGCCCCAGGAGAAAGGCCATTTGACTTACTGCTTCTACACAGAGGTGCTGTATCAGCTACACCAGGGCACGGAGTGCGTTACAGGAGGGTGCGGGGCCTCCGGGGCCTGGGTCAGGGTCTGACCACAGTCTGGTTGCATTCTGTGAAGGTTTCCCATAGTTCCTTTCAGGGCACTTTATGGTAAATACCTTCCCCCTGCTCCCCTGCCCCTCAGTGGTCCAGAAGCTCTTTGGCTTCTTCATGTGACGAAGATAACTGGTATAAATGGACGTATACTTGCTGGGTCACTTGGGCAGTAAATGCCCTGGCCCTTTGGTGTAGCTTCGCCTTTTGGCTCTAACAGAGGAGATTCCTGAGCACGCTGTGGCTGATAGGTTTGTTGTTGTAACAGGAAGGCCTGCCACATTTACCAATTAGCTAAATAACTTCAGGGGTCTTCCCAGCACTACCTTTGCCTCTGAAGGTGATTATTGGGGGCGATTCATTCTGTGGAAAATACAACACCAAATTCATAGCTCTTGCAGGTCGTGGTACACTTTCTTCAGGAGGACAGTGTCCTCACACTGCCGCACGATCAGGTGTTCCTCCTCTCATTCTTAGATTTAGGAAATTGTCTTAGCTGGAGGACTGTTTAGTCTGATGAGATTATTTAGTTTTCCATAAATTGTAGTTTTGGCCAACTAATACAAACTTTTTTTTTTAAGACAACTTTTATTTTTCTGAAACAGCATTGTACAGAATTGAAAGTAGAAACAACTGCCTCTGAAGAATTCATGTAATTAGAAATTTAAAAATTAGAAATTAAAAATAAGGGCATTCAGCAAGAGCAGTTACACGTGCTAGTTACAAAATGGAAAAATATCAGATATTGAATTAAGCTGTAGAGATACAGTATAAGCTGTAAGAAAACATTTAAAAATTCTACAACATGTAAGTGCTTTTCTGCAAACTAACATAAGTTCACTTTAGTCTGGAACAATGAGTCCAGTAGGTAAAAAATAAGCTAAAAAATATAAACGTAAGGTAACTTTTAAAGGCTTACCTCAAATGCCACCTGCTCCTCAAACCTTTCTTAGACTCTCACACGGATGTGACTTCCTTCCCCTGGGACTCCCCAACATTTTGTTTGTACCTCTCATTTTAATCTGCCTTACATTTATGTTTGTTTGTACTTGTTTCATACCTTTCTCTCCCCTTCCCTCAACTAGATCTTCATTTCCTCAAAAGCAGTATTTATGGTACCTATTTTTGCATCCCCCAAAGAACGTAACACAGGGCTTAATCATAGAAGGTGCTCATTAGCCATCAAAAAAATAACAAAAATGCAACCCAGGCCAAATAGTTATTAATAGGACAGCGAGCAAAGGGTTCTTCGCCAATGGCTTGCTAGGCATGGAATGTCTTCTCTGTGTAAAGGGTACCCTGCTAGTTTTCTAGGAGGCTGGGCAAATAAACTCCCCTCTCAGGGTGGGCACAAGCATTCTCTCTCTCTCTCTGGGTTCTCACTAATATTACTAAAATATGGGCTATTCATATGATACTTTGAATTTTGAGCTTGGATGTGTGGATTTGTATTTCAGCACCTCGAGTAACACAGTTAGAAGGAAATTCATGTGAAATTTTATGGGAGACGGTACCACCCATGAAAGGCGATCCTGTCAACTACATTCTGCAGGTATTGGTTGGAAGAGAATCTGAGTACAAACAGGTAAGAACCAGCGTGCGTGGCACGTGCGTGGCCTATCAGGGTCTGGCTGGCTCCTTGCCTCTGCCTTTGCGGTGAATAATTTAGTAGCTAGGGAACTACATTTTTCTCAAAATTGGTCGTAGACACTGCCTCACTTGTACCCATTACCTAATTCTTTAGGGTATAGTAGCTCTAGCTTACATTTTATTTTGTATGTGGTGGTATTCTTAAATTTTCAGTTCCACAAGCATAATCTTGTGAAGGGTTTTAAGTTCTGTATTTGTATTTGATATTCATATGTATTGAAAACTAAAGTGCCAGTGGTTTTTCTTTATAGGGAAGTAGTGTCAGCCTAATTACTAAAGCCCATGTCTGTTCGCCTTTTTTATGGAAGTTATAATTGAAGGATAAGGAAAACGACCTATCAGCCCTTGAGGCCTGTGATTCAGAAGCTCTGGGTCACTACTTGTCACCCTTTACTGTGCATAGGATCACCTGAGTATCTGTTAAAAATTCAGATTCTGATTCAGTAGGTCTGGGGTCGAGGTTCAAGCTCCCAGGTGACATTGATGTTGCTGGTCCATGGATCGTGGTTTGAGTAGCAAGGCTATACAGTTCACATGATAAACCCATACACGAAAGAATGTGGTTGGAATATAACCAGATAAAGAATTTGGGTTTATCGTTCTTGACACCCTTTTTGATCCTAATTCTACCAAAGCCACACATTATCTTGTCACTGGATGTGAAGGATTCAGAGACTCTGTGGCTTTCCATAATGTTCCCAGGAACTTAATAATTATGTGAAATCAGAATATAACATTGTCACTCCATTAGAAAAGCTGAGGACCCATTCCTTACCAGCACTTTTAATAGAGGAATGCATTTATGTCAAACTCAAGAAGTTGAAGATAAATGCCAGTGCCTTCCGAATCATTAACATAATTTGCGAACACTTCCTTGTATTCAACTATTGAGGCTCCAGGTACACAAAACAAGTAGAAAATAATTTGATTCAGAGTTTTTGTTAATTTGCTGGTTAATATTCCTCGTATAATAATAAAGAATACTTGTAAATAAAAATGTGTAAAAAGAATCAAAAAAAATTTTAGTAAATCTTACTGTACCTTGTTAATATGAAGTGCCAGATAAAAGAATGAATTGCTTTAAGCACATTTTGCAAAAACTTGTTTTAAACAAGACAGGCACCACCAGTATTGATTAACATCAGTGGATGATTTCACCAGTTTCCATCATTCCTCTGAAATAAGAGCAAAACCACTCTTGTTTCCTTTCACCTTACAGTCTCGTTTTATACAGTATATTTCACTTCACAGTCAGTAATTTTATGTGTGCAGTTGTTTCACCTTACCACAAATATATTACTGGTTTCAGAGTCTCAGCGCACATGAAGAGCAGAGGATTTTCCCTGCTAGATTTAGTCATCTTTAACACCAGTAGCATTGTCCTGTCGCATAGCAATGTAACAAATGGCTAAAGATGAAATGTTACCAAATTTTACAACATATCACTTGACACTTAACAATATTCACTTGCCAGCAGTACATTCATTGCATGTTCATCGTTGTATTTTATAAACCTTTTTATTCCACCACCATGCTTTTCCAACCTGTTCTTGGAAAAAATGTTCTGCTTCTCAAAGCCTACTGATTGCTGATTTACATGGAAAAAGCATTGTTTACTCAGTATCTATACACATTCATAAATTAGATGTCACTGGCAGATTGGCTCTTTTGAATCTTGCTATTTGTTTAATGTTGTATATTTTGTCTCATGAACATACAAATACTAATACACAATTACATATATGCTTCAAAATATATTTCTCATTGTAAACAGCTATAAATAAGAGTTTCTTGTTGAAAGTAGGTGAAAACACAGTACACCAGGGCGGGCTCAGTAGCTGGGGAATTAGCATTCTTCTCGTAACCGTGTATTTCCTGCATTTACCAAGAAATGATTAAGGCAGGTAGTGGTACTTGAAAAGCCACCGTTGAGTCAGGGACAATTTGTACTGAGTTTTTTGCTTCTCCCTATTCAATAGACATTAACTTAAACATGATGTTTTGAGTACTTCATTCAGTTGTTCTGGACACGAGATAGGGAATGAAATCTATTTATCTTATGTGTGCAGAGTAATGGTTAAAATAATTATAGTCCAGAGATAACAGGCTTTGAATTCATAGAGGCAAAGCAAAAGAAAATGAGAGGTCATCAGTGCAGAGCGTACACCACAGCAGATCTATGGGCTTATATAGGAAGCACTGTGTATACTTCAATTACAGCACTAATCAGGCAGGATCCACTAATGTGTGGGCTTGTGTTATTCATTTTTATTTTCCCAGGTCTGGCACATAGCTAGGCACTCAGTAAATGTTTCTTGCGTGCGTGAAAAAGGCAGTTTCACAGGAACAGGGTGATTTATACTTGCAGTGGTGAGAATCAGTAAACTTCACCATAGGGGGGATTTAGAAGTGATGCTTGTAACTGAGGTGAAAAAAATCACCAATAATAGAACAGTGTCCTTCTGTTCCCCTAGCTCATTTTTACAGGCGACATATGGTAAGGGCCAAGTCTTTTTCTGATATGTTGCTGGAAACATTGACTTTAACTCTGTAATTAGCTTTCTTTGGTTGAGCTATCATGATGTGGGGCGAGCATCTGGTTCTAATTATGAGACTGTCTATTACAGTATTAAGTCCTCACCTAAAGTTTTACTCTGTATTAGAATGCATGCATATATTGATTTGGCTTTTCTGCCACTTAAAAAACGTTTCAAGCACAAGCCTTTTTCAAGAACCTTAAAACTTCTTTTCAAACAGTATTAATTGTAAAGCATTCTCTTTTTTTTTAAACATCTTTATTGGGGTATAATTGCTATACAATGGTGTGTTAGTTTCTGCTTTATAACAAAGGGAATCAGCTATATACATATACATATGTTCCCATATCTCTTCCCTCTTGCATCTCCCTCCCTCCCACCCTCCCTATCCCACCCCTCCAGGTGGTCACAAAGCACCGAGCTGATCTCCCTGTGCTATGCGGCTGCTTCCCACTAGCTATCTAGCTTACGTTTGGTAGTGTATATACGTCCATGCTTCTCTCTCGCTTTGTCACAGCTCACCCTTCCCCCTCCCCATATCCTCAAGTCCGTTCTCCAGTAGGTCTGTGTCTTTATTCCTGTCTTACCACTAGGTTCTTCATGACATTTTTTTAAATTTTCTTGAATTCCATATATATGTGTTAGCATACAGTATTTGTCTTTCTCTTTCTGACTTACTTCACTCTAGGTCTATCCACCCCTTTACAAATAGCTCAATTTCGTTTCTTTTTATGGCTGAGTAATATTCCATTGTATATATGTGCCACATCTTCTTTATCCATTCATCTGTCGATGGACACTTAGGTTGCTTCCATCTCTGGGCTATTGTAAATAGAGCTGCAATGAACATTTTGGTATATGACTTTTTTTGACTTTTGGTTTTCTCAGGGTATATGCCCAGTAGTCGGATTGCTGGGTCATATGGTGTTCTATTTGTAGTTTTTTAAGGAACCTCCATACTGTTCTCCATAGTGGCTGTACCAATTCACATTCCCACCAGCAGTGCAAGAGTGTTCCCTTTTCTCCACATCCTCTCCAGCATTTATTGTTGCTAGATTTTTTGATGATGGCCATTCTGACTGGTGTGAGATGATATCTCATTGTAGTTTTGATTTGCATTTCTCTAATGATTAATGATGTTGAGCATTCTTTCATGTGTTTGTTGGCAGTCTGTATATCTTCTTTGGAGAAATGTCTATTTAGGTCTTCTGCCCATTTTTGGATTGGGTTGTTTGTTTTTTTGTTATTGAGCTGCATGAGCTGCTTGTAAATTTTGGAAATTAATCCTTTGTCAGTTGCTACATTTGGAAATATTTTCTCCCATTCTGAGGGTTGTCTTTAGGTCTTGCTTATGGTTTCCTTTGCTGTGCAAAAGCTTTTAAGTTTCATTAGGTCCCATTTGTTTATTTTTGTTTTTATTTCCATTTCTCTAGGAGGTGGGTCAAAAAGGATCTTGCTGTGATTTATGTCATAGAGTGTTCTGCCTATGTTTTCCTCTGAGAGTTTGATACTTTCTGGCCTTACATTTAGGTCTTTAATCCATTTTGAGCTTATTTTTGTGTATGGTGTTAGGGAGTGACCTAATCTCATACCTCGACATGTACCTGTCCAGTTTTCCCAGCACCACTTATTGAAGAGGCTGTCCTTTCTCCACTGTACATTCCTGCCTCCTTTATCAAAGATAAGTGACCATATGTGCGTGGGTTTATCTCTGGGCTTTCTAACCTGTTCCATTGATCTATATTTCTGTTTTTGTGCCAGTACCATGCTCTCTTGATTACTGTAGCTTTGTAGTATAGTCTGAAGTCAGGGAGCCTGATTCCTCCAGCTCCATTTTTCGTTCTCAAGATTGCTTTGGCTATTCAGGGTCTTTTGTGTTTCCATACAAATTGTGAAATGTTTTGTTCTAGTTCTGTGAAAAATGCCAGTGGTAGTTTGATAGGGGTTGCATTGAATCTGTAGATTGCTTTGGGTAGTATAGTCATTTTCACAATGTTGATTCTTCCAATCCAAAAACATGGTATATCTCTCCATCTATTTGTATCATCTTTAATTTCTTTCATCAGGGTCTTATACTTTTCTGCATACAGGTCTTTTGTCTCCTTAGGTATGTTTATTCCGAGATATTTTATTCTTTTTGTTGCAATGGTAAATGGGAGTGTTTGCTTGATTTCACTTTCAGACTTTTCATCATTAGTGTATAGGAATGCAAGAGATTTCTGTGCATTAATTTTGTATCCTGCAGCTTTACCAAATTCATTGATTAGCTCTAGTAGTTTTCTTGTAGCATCTTTAGGATTCTCTATGTATAGTATCATGTCATCTGCAAACAGTGACAGCTTTACTTCTTCTTTTCCGATTTGGATTCCTTTTATTTCCTTTTCTTCTCTGATTGCTGTGGCTAAAACTTCCAAAACTGTATTGAATAAGAGTGGTGAGAGTGGGCAACCTTGTCTTGTTCCTGATCTTAGTGGAAATGCTTTCAGTGTTTCACCATTGAGGACGATGTTGGCTGTGGGTTTGTCGTATATGGCCTTTATTATGTTGAGGAAAGTTCCCTCTGTGCCTACTTTCTGCAGGGTTTTTATCATAAATGGGTGTTGAATTTTGTCAAAAGCTTTCTCTGCATCTATTGAGATGATCATATGGTTTTTCTCCTTCAGTTTGTTAATATGGTGTATCAGGTTGATTGTTTTGCGTATATTGAAGAATCCTTGCATTCCTGGAATAAACCCCACCTGAACATGGTGTATGATCCTTTTAATGTGCTGTTGGATTCTGTTTGCTAATATTTTTTTGAGGATTTTTGCATCTATGTTCATCAGTGATATTGGCCTGTAGTTTTCTTCCTTTGTGACATCCTTGTCTGGTTTTGGTATCAGGGTGATGGTGGCCTCGTAGAATGAGTTTGGGAGTGTTCCTCCCTCTGCTATATTTTGGAAGAGTTTGAGAAGGATAGGTGTTAGCTCTTCTCTAAATGTTTGATAGAATTCGCCTGTGAAGCCATCTGGTCCTGGGCTTTTGTTTGTTGGAAGATTTTTAATCACA
The DNA here is from genome assembly GCF_964374135.1 of Grampus griseus. Lineage (NCBI taxonomy): Eukaryota > Metazoa > Chordata > Mammalia > Artiodactyla > Delphinidae > Grampus > Grampus griseus. The sequence goes on from NC_138998.1 coordinate 49,895,995, forward strand.
GTTTCAATTTCAGTGCTTGTGATTGGTCTGTTCATATTTTCTATTTCTTCCTGATTCAGTCTTGGCAGGTTGTGCATTTGTAAGAATTTGTCCATTTCTTCCAGGTTGTCCATTTTATTGGCATAGAGTTGCTTGTAGTAATCTCTCATGATCTTTTGTATTTCTGCAGTCAGATGTTAATTCTTTTTCATTTCTATTTCTATTGATTTGAGTCTTCTCCCTTTTTTCCTTGATGAGTCTGGCTAATGGTTTATCTATTTTGTTTATCTTCTCAAAGAACCAGCTTTTAGTTTTATTGATCTTTGCTATTGTTTCCTTCATTTCTTTTTCGTTTATTTCTGATCTGATTTTTATGATTTCTTTCCTTCTGCTAACTTTGGTGTGTTTTTGTTCTTCTTTCTCTAATTGCTTTAGGTGCAAGGTTAGGTTGTTTATTCAAGATGTTTCCTGTTTCTTAAGGTGGGCTTGTATTGCTTATAAACTTCCCTCTTAGAACTGCTTTTGCTGCATCCCATAGGTTTTGGGTTGTCGTGTCTCCATTGTCATTTGTTTCTAGGTATTTTTTTTATTTCCTCTTTGATTTCTTCAGTGATCACTTTGTTATTAAGTATTGTTTAGCCTCCATGTGTTTGTATTTTTTGCAGATCTTTTCCTGTAATTGCTATATAGTCTCATGGTGTTGTGGTCAGAAAAGATACTTGATACAATTTCAGTTTTCTTAAATTTACCAAGGCTTGATTTGTGACCCAAGAGATGCTCTATCCTGTGAATGTTCCATGAGCACTTGAGAAAAATGTGTATTCTGTTGTTTTTGGATGGAATGTCCTATAAATATAAATGAAGTCCATCTTGTTTAATGTATCATTTAAAGCTTGTGTTTCCTTATTTATTTTCATTTTGGATGATCTGTCCATTGGTGAAAGTGGGGTGTTAAAGTCCCCTACTATGAATGTGTTACTGTCGAGTTCCCCTTTTATGGCTGTTAGTATTTGCCTTATGTGTTGAGGTGCTCCTATCTTGGGTGCATAAATACTTAAAATTGTTATATCTTCTTCTTGGATCGATCCCTTGATCATTATGTAGTTTCCTTCTTTGTCTCTTCTAATAGTCTTTATTTTAAAGTCTATTTTGTCTGATATGAGAATTGCTACTCCAGCTTTCTTTTGGCGTCCATCTGCATGGAATATCTTTTTCCATCCCCTTACTTTCCGTCTGTATGTGTCTTTAGGTCTGAAGTGGGTCTCTTGTAGACAGCATATATATGGGTCTTGTTTTTGCATCCATTCAGCCAATCTGTGTCTTTTGGTGGGAGCATTTAGTCCATTTACATTTAAGGTAATTATTGATATGTATGTTCCTATTCCCATTTTCTAAATTGTTTTTGGTTCGTTATTATAGGTCTTTTCCTTCTCTTGTGTTTCTTGCCTAGAGAAGTTCTTTTAGCATTTGTTGTAAAGCTGGTTTGGTGGTGCTGAACTCTCTCAGCTTTTGCTTGTCTGTAAAGGTTTTAATTTCTCCATCAAATCTGAATGAGATCCTTGCTGAGTAATCTTGGTTGTAGGTTTTTCTCCTTCATCACTTTCAGTATGTCCTGGCACTCCCTTCTGGTTTGCAGAGTTTCTGCTGAAAGATCAGCAGTTAACCTTATGGGGATTCCCTTGTGTTATTTGTTTTTCTCTTGCTGCTTTTAATATGCTTTCTTTGTATTTAATTTTTGACAGTTTGATTAATATGTGTCTTGGCATATGTTTCCTTGGATTTATCCTGTATGGGACTCTCTGTGCTTCCTGGACTTGATTAACTATTTCCTTTCCCACATTAGGGAAGTTTTCAACTATAATCTCTTTAAATATTTTCTCAGTCCCTTTCTTTTTCTCTTCTTCTTCTGGAACCCCTATAATTCGAATGTTGGTGCGTTTAATGTTGTCCCAGAGGTCTCTGAGACTGTCTTCAGTTCTTTTCATTCTTTTTTCTTTATTCTGCTCTGCATTAGTTATTTCCACTATTTTATCTTCCAGGTCACTTATCCGTTCTTCTGCCTCAGTTATTCTGCTATTGATCCCATCTAGAGTATTTTTCATTTCATTTATTGTGTTGTTCATCATTGTTTGTTTCATCTTTAGTTCTTCTAGGTCCTTGTTAAATGTGTCTTGCATTTTGTCTATTCTATTTCCAAGATTTTGGATCATCTTTACTATCATTATTCTGAATTATTTTTCAGGTAGACTGCCTATTTTCTCTTCATTTGTTAGGTCTGGTGGGTTTTTATCTTGCTCCTTCATCTGCTGTGTGTATTTCTGTCTTTTCATTTTGCTTATCTTACTGTGCTTGGAGTCTCCTTTTTGCAGGCTGCAGGTTCGTAGTTCCTGTTGATTTTGGTGTCTGTCACCAGTGGCTACGGTTTGTTCAGTGGGTTGTGTAGGCTTCGTGGTGGAGGGGACTAGTGCCTGTGTTCTGGTGGATGAGGCTGGATCTTGTCTCTCTGGTGGGCAGGTCCACGTCTGCTGGTGTGTTTTGGGGTGTCTGTGGACTTATTATGATTTTGGGCAGCCTCTCTGCTAATGGGTGGGGTTGTGTTCCTGTTATGCTAGTTGTTTGGCATAGGTTGTCCAGCACTGTAGCTTGCTGGTCGTTGAGTGAAGTTGGGTGCTGGTGTTGAGATGGAGATCTCTGGGAGATTTTCGCCATTTGATATTATGTGGAGCTGGGAGGTCTCTTGTGGACCAGTGTCCTGAAGTTGGCTCTCCCACCTCAGAGGCACAGCACTGACTCCTGGCTGCAGCACCAAGAGCCTTTCATCCACACGGCTCCTTAATTTGGGATGATTCGTTGTCTATTCATGTATTCCACAGATGCAGGGTACATCAAGTTGATTGTGGAGCTTTAATCTGCTGCTTCTGAGGCTGCTGGGAGAGATTTTCCTTTCTCTTCTTTGTTCTCACAGCTCCCAGGGGCTCAGCTTTGGATTTGGCCCCGCCTCTGCGTGTAGGTCGCTGGAGGGCATCTGGAGGGCGTCTGTTTTTTGCTCAGACAGGATGGGGTTAAAGGAGCCGCTGATTCGGGGGCTCTGGCTCACTCAGGCCGGGGAGAGGGAGGGGCGCGGAGTGCGGGGCGGGCTTGTGGCACGCCGTGCGTTCTCCCAGGGTAGTTGTCCCTGGATCCCGGGAACCTGGCGGTGGCGGGCTGCACAGGCTCCCCGGAAGAGGGGTGTGGATAGTGACCTGTGCTCGCACACAGCCCCCTTGGTGGCAGCAGCAGCAGCCTTACCGTCTCCCGCCTGTCTCTGGGGTCCGAGCTTTTAGCCGTGGCTCGCGCGCGTCTCTGGAGTTCCTTTAAGCAGCGCTTTTAATCCCCTCTCCTCGTGCACCAGGAAACAAAGAGGGAAGAAAAAGTCTCTTGCCTCTTCGGCTGCTCCAGACCTTTTCCCGGACTCCCTCCCGGCTAGCCGTGGTGCACTAACCCCTTCAGGCTGTGTTCACGCAGCCAACCCCCGTCCTCTCCCTGCGCTCCGACCGAAGCCCGAGCCTCAGCTCGCAGCCCCGCCCGCCCTGGCGGGTTGCCTCTCGGGCTGGTGAGTGCCGGTCAGCCCTGATCCTCTGTGTGGGAATCTCCGCTTTGCCCTCCGCACCCCTGTTGTTGTGCTCTCCTCCGCGGCCCCGAATCTCCCCCCTCCACCTCCCGCAGTCTCCGCCCGCGAAGGGGCTTCTAGTGTGTGGAAACCTTTCCTCCTTCACGGCTCCCTCCCACTGGTGCAGGTCGTGTCCCTATTCTTTTGTCTCTGTTTTTTCTTTTTTTCTTTTGCCCTCCCCAGGTACGTGGGGAGTTTCTTGCCTTTTGGGATGTCTGAGGTCTTCTGCCAGCATTCAGTAGGTGGTCTGTAGGAGTTGTTCCACGTGTAGATGTATTTCTGGTGTATCTGTGGGGAGGAAGGTGATCTCCGTGCCTTACTCTTCCACCATCTTCCGCCGAGGTCCGTAAAGCATTCTTAAAAAGAATGAAAATTGTATGTATATGCAGGTGACTGATTTTTTTTGCCTCACAAGACATAACATAAACAGTTTAATATATACGTAAGAATGTAAAGCGAAATGATTCACATTCATATCCCTGTTCAGACAGCAATAATTTTTACATAAAGTATTTAAATATAAACACTGAAGATGAGAAAAGGGTAGCAAACTGCAAGAAATTATTACCTATTGGGAGTCAAAATTTGTGACAAATTATTAATATTGTTGGTGCTCAGATTTGTTGCATTATGAAAACCTTCGAAGAATCTGAAAATTTATAGAGCTCCACATTTAACTTAATGGCATCTCTGTATAAATTTATTTTGTATCATTTTTAGAATATAGTATTGGGATGTGTATTGATTCTTCGTGGTATCACACAAGTTACTGGGAAGAAAGATCTTCTCTTGACCTTGAGAGAACTATTTTAAGGACTTGGAGCCTACATATTTTTTTAATAGTTTGTGATTTAATTCCCTAACACAGAAGTTAAATAGGCTGTGACCGTCTTATTGCACATTTTCTTCATCTTTGTGTAAATAAAGGGTCAAATCCCAAGCAAAGTAAGAATAGATCAAGGTGGGAATATCTAAAAGCTATCATTTATCTTGCTGAGTCTTAAGTTTTTTAGGTTTATAGGTCCGTTTAAGTATCTGATGCAGGATATGACCCGTTCTATCAGAAAAATATTCATGCACACATCCATTTTAAATTGCATATGAAACAAATTTATATTCAGTTTCATGGCGTTCAGGTGTAGGGCCCCTGGTTCATTGGGAAACTGGTAGGTGCTGTGCACTGTGAGGGCTGCCTGGCATATAACAGAACAGCATAGTCTGTGCTCTCAGAGCTTCTGGGCCCACTGGGGTAGAAGCAGCGTGCCCCCAAGAAGCAGCTCAGTAACAGTACCTTGGCCTGTCCTCTGGCTCAGGAGCAACAATTCTTGCCCAGCATTGCACCCTCTACAGAGGAAGTCTGCAGGGTAGTGAATTCCCACTGTAGCTGGGGGGCAAGGGAGGTGAAATCTGCCTTTTGTAGTCATGTGATATCGGAGGAATTAATTCACCTCTCTAAGCCTCAGCTGTCTTGTCGAAGTGGAGATACTAATTCTCTACCTCAGGGTTACTGTGAGCGTCAGATCTGTTCAGTCATGAGAGGGCGCTGTGTAGATGGCAATGCTGGGCAGTTATGTCTCCCTTTCCAGTTCCTGGGAGAAGGATGGCATTAGTAAAGAGATGCAGGCCTTGGCCCAGATCCCAGCCTCCAGCAGCCTCCCCCAAAGGCTCTCTGTTTCAAAGATTTCAACTACACAGCATGTTGCTCTGAATTAAGGGTCACTGATTCTTCATTTCGATTATCTGGGTATTACTTTAAATCCTCTCATTTGGAACAAACATGTCAAAATTACTTTAAAATATATTGCACATCAAATCAAGGACAGAAATAGTCTTTGTAAAAATAATATTGCTTGTATACTTACTGTGATATTATGATTGGTTACTTCAATAAAGATAATCTTAAATGGAACTATGCCTTTTAAATTGGGTTGAGGCAGGAGGAAGAGCCTGTAATGGTGCCCCTGTCAAAATGAATGAAAACAAAGGGGTAAGAGGCATGGCCTGCTGCCCTGCCACGGTGAGAGGCACAGTCCCATGAAAAGTCACCTCAGCTGTGCTGCAGGCCTGATGACCTTACTGATTTTGCGATCTCGTGGCTGTGATTATTTACACAAAAACAAATCAGTTATCTCAAACCTCAGGAAGCAGAATCCTCAGGAAATGGAGTATTGGGATTGTTTTAATTTTTTCCTTAACTAAGATCCAAAAGGCTTAATAAGCATTGTTGATTACTATCAATACACTGAAAACAACTCAATCCTTGTTAACGATTCCATTTTGTATAATCATGGCTGTACCTGTTCTAAACCCTGTGGTTTGTGTGCGGGTTCTGATACTTAATGTTCACATGTACTTGCTGCTGGTAATTTTCCTCTCTTTTCAAACAGTGCGGTATAAGCATATCTACTCTCAAGTATTTAAGGGTTCTAATTAGAGAGCATTCATTGAGCACCTGCTTTGTTAATAGCCATTGTGCTGGTTGCTCTGGAGATAATAGAACACAGTCCCACGCTCAATATATTTATCATATATATACTTTTAAAGAAAGATAATATTATTGTGTTGACAGTGCTTGTGAAAAGGGGGAGCTCTTCTAATTAAAACAATAAGAATAGCTAAAAGAAAAACATTTACAAATTAAAGCCCAACTTTCAATTGGACTTGTCGTTGAGGAAGTTCCCTTCCATTAGATATTCATTTTTCCTTCACTAAGCTTTTTGCTTAATGGTTATGAGAACAGTAGCACTCCTTTGCTTTCAAAATATCAATACATTTTTAGGGATCTTTAAGGAGTTAAGAGTTGGGAAGTACCATCAAAATTAATATATAAAGTCGATGTTCAAGATTCCATGAATTGGGTTTCTGAGAAATTAAATATACTTCTGAGCCAACTTTCTTAGAAGGAGCTAGCCATGCAAATTCTGGAAACCATAGAAATCATTTAATACTACATATAAATGAACATTTATGTGTACTTTCCAAAAGTCTCTCAAACATCTGTAGGGATAGGTTATGAATTAAGTGATTTTCAGCCATGAGGTCATTGTTTGGCATAAATTAAGAGGCCACGTCACAGAAATGCTGCCCAAGCCTTTCCTTGGCACAGACTGGGTTGGGGAGCTGCTTTCCATACATCATATAGGAAAGGCAGTGCTTTCCTTCTGGGGCAGTGGACCCAGGGCGGGGTGATCTGGAAGTGTTTCGTGGAAACACCAGGGAGGCTGTGGGACTCCCTGGGAAGACAAAGTCAGAAGGTCAAGAGAAGCGGACCTGGTATCACACCGTAGTCATTGGATGAGGACTGAAGTGGGGAGGACGGGTTCCACCAAAGACATGGAACCAGTGGAGCTGGAGCAGTTCCAGTGGTGAGCAGGGGTGTTTGAGTTAGATGTGGGATCTCGTCTGGGGTCTACCACTACCCTTATCCACCTGAGACCTTGAGAAATTAATAGCTTTCTGACCCTCAGTTTTATCATCTCTAAAATGGGAGTAATACCTGCCAGAGGAATCAGGAGGATTAAATTTGATAAAGATGACTTATCTCCAGTATATTCCTTTCACAAAGCATTTTTCACATAGTTTCTCACTTAATACTCAATCCCTCTTGGGGTTAAGTTAGGTACTGTAACTGTCCCCATGTTAAAGATGAAAAAAAATAAGGCTCAAAGCTGTTACTTGCCCGAGGTGACAAACCTAGAAAGGGTCAGAGCAAGGACGTAGACCTGGAATCCTGATGCCAGTTCCTGGTCCTGCCGTTGAGAAGAAGCTGCCCAGTGCCTCCCAGTGGCCAAGTCAGACTAGACCAGTTCCCCGGGGTTGCACAGAAGAGCTCCAGCAGCTACAATATTTCACCCTTTGATAAGGGTAAACATTCAAGAGGTGAGGCCTCCAAAAGAATTGATGAAAGAGGTGTATCGAGAAACCTTGCAGCTAAGGCTTAGATGGCAGCTTTTCTCCAACTCCACAGCCTGACATTAACTTACCACCACCATAGAGACAGAACAGATTGTATACCTGGGCCATTGCAGACAGGAACCCAGAGCTCAGATGGCAAAGGGGTTGGTAGTATGCTGTTCCCAAAGGTTGCAAATCATTCCCTTCGTGAATGGTCCCAACAGTTTCGAAGAAAAGACAATACCAACTTGAGCATCTAAATTTGGGAAATTAAGAACATTCACAATGAAAAGGTCTCTTTAAAGAAAAAAAAAGTGTACACCATACACCATTGTTTTCCTGAGACCACCCACATGTTGGGAGATAATTCATAGACAGTGCTCTCATGGTGTAGTCGGAACTCCTGAATAGCTTGGGGCAGTCACCATGACAACAAGCTCATCTTAAAATAGCCATTTAACTAACTCATCATTGGAACAATGACCTAGGAGAAAGGAGTGGTCTCTCAGGATGGCTGGGGGTTTTCTTACAGCTCTTTTGTTCTTGGTTGCTCCAGCCCAGTTCTGTCTGTAACCCCACTTGCTAAGACACATGCCACAATCTTTAAAGAAACAGTAACTCACCAGGAGGAATGTGCTTCAAATCTTATAAAGGAATATATGAGAAACAGAATTGGTTTTCTGGGGCTTAATCACTAAACGAAAATACAGTAAGACTCTTCAAGTCTACTTCTAAAGTTCGAAAATGGGGGAGGAAAAATCTTAAAAAGGCTGACTATCAGGTGAGCACTGGAAGTCCGACCCCTTTTCTAAACTGTGACCCTCTTGCTGTCTTTGTTTGCTCAACGCTAAGTGAGTGGCCAGTGCACTTAGGTTCTCTGGTACCATGTCCTGCTTCTTGTAGAAGTTTACGTGCCAGGCTTTAGAAACACTGAATCTTTGTAGATTCCCACTAGCTCTCTATAGCTGGAGAGTATTTCAGACAAAGTTGAAATTGTTGGAAATACTCTATTTTCTAGGGAATTTGTATTAATGGGCAAAATTCACATCTTTACTTAAGGTAGCCTGCCACTAGGTTGAAAATGCCCCTGTCACTTTTAATCACTGTATTTTAAGAATATATTTGGAGTTGTTTTAAAGTTCTAAATAGTAGTAGTAGTAATAATAGCTAACTTTTTCTCTGCACTTACCCATGTACCAGGCATGTTTTAAGCACTTTACAGAGGCTAACTCAGTGCCACTCAGCTACAAAGTGTTCAGTTAATTTTAATTTCTTGTTTAATTATTTCATCAGCCAAATCTCTTTACTGATTTGGTTGAGTTCCAGCTAGTTTCTTCCTATCTCTATTTCATATAAGACATGGATTTGTATGTAATTTTAAGGCGGTTATCATTTCCTCTGAGTGTTTTGAGGATGGGTACCACTTTGATTGATTGAAGAACCACGTGAGATCTCCCTCTACCACCTTCCCTCAAAGATACCTATTTTCTTCAGTCAACTCAAAGGTTTATAATCTCTAAGTAAACTGGTAGATTTCAAATCCTCATAGTAGGAAGCCTCATGGTGATTATATCAGTGTTAACAAAGGGGAAGAAAATATCCTAGATTCTTAACGGAAAAAGGACAAGTTGGTCAAACAGACAGGAAACACTTAAGACAGACCATTAAATTAATTAAATATTAATTTGTGATAAATAGGACTGCATCAAAAATTTTCTTAAGAAATGATTAGGGAAGAGACACAAAACTGGGAGAGAATATTCACAACACATACCTGACAAAGAACTTACATCCAGATTAAGGTGCCACTACAAGTAAAAGCAAACAAATTAAAAATAGGCAAAACAGTTGAACACACACACTCCTCACAAAAGAAGGTATGTGAGTGACCAAATGAGCATATGAAAAGGTGGGAAACACTTAGGCATCAGGGAAATGCAACTGAGGTACCATTCTCACCCATTTGCATGACTAAAATATAAATGACTGACAGTAACAAATGTTGGTGAGGGTGTGGAACAACTGGAACTCTCGTGCTTACCTTGCAGGAGTGCAGAGGGATGTGCTTGGGACAGCTTTCTCATGCAGTTAGATGTAGACTTATACCCAGCCCTTCTAGGTATTCACCCAAGAAAAAGAGAAACTTAAGTCCTCAAGATCTGTACAAAAATGTTCATAGTACTCTTACTATATAAAAACTCCAAACTGGAAACAATGCAAATATTGGTCAAAAAGCAAATGGATACATCAAAGTGTAGGCATATGATAGAGTACTTATTCTTCAGTAAAAGGAACAACTACTGAATCGATTACATGGAGGAACCTCGTAGGCACAAGAGTGCGTAGTGTTTGATTGCATTTGCATGAACTTCTAGAGTAGGCAAAACAAATTACAGAATGAGAAGTGAGAAGAGTTCTTACCTCTTAGGGGTGGAGGTGGGCTATCTTGATGGAGTAGTGTTAAATGGTGTAGTCAGTAGTCGAAGGATCATTCAACTGAGACTTTGCACTTTATTTCTATAATTTGTTTTTAATATTCTTTGCAGCAAGGTCAGAGAGCCCTTCGTATGAATTAAGTCACCTGCTGATTTATAGCCTAAATTATTAAAATTTAGCTAGATGCATCATCATTACTTGTATCACCTGTATTTCTGGTCAGTGCCTTATCTCCTGTCAAGAGCAGAGTCACTGAATTTATTTTATTTTATTCAGAGTAGGTCAGAATACTTTACAGATGAAATATAGACTGGGACAAATGCCTTTCCATGTACTTTTTGTTGTTGCAGAGTTCACATAAACCAAGCCAGGTCTACAAGGCCCCCGATGTTATACAGTTATTACTTTAGAGACCACAATGTTGTTATAAATTTATTGACCGGGACTTTTCTTTTTCTTGAAGGTGTACAAGGGAGAAGAAGCCACATTCCAAATCTCAGGCCTCCAGACCAACACAGACTATAGGTTCCGCGTGTGTGCGTGTCGTCGCTGTTTAGACACCTCTCAGGAGCTAAGCGGAGCTTTCAGCCCCTCTGCGGCTTTTGTACTACAACGAAGTGAGGTCATGCTTACAGGGGACATGGGGAGCTTAGATGATCCCAAAATGAAGAGCATGATGCCTACTGATGAACAGTTTGCAGCCCTCATTGTGGTTGGCTTTGCAACTTTGTCCATTTTATTTGCCTTTATATTACAGTACTTCTTAATGAAGTAAACAAACCCAGCAAAACTAGAGGTATGAATTTAATTAATGCTACACATTTTAATACACACATTTATTCAGATACTCCCCTTTTTAAGCCCTTTTGTTCTTTGATTTATATACTTGTTTTACAGATTTAGCTAGGAAAAAAAAAATATCAGTGTTTTGGTGCACCTTTTTGAAATGCAAAACTAGGAAGAGGTTAAACTGGATTTAAAAAAAAAAAAAAAAAAGAAACAAACCAGATACCAAAAGCTAAAGCTAGCTTACGTTTTCTTTTAAATTTTTCAGATTTGCCTTTATTCTGTTTTCACTGATGTCTTTTGCAAGCCTTTGATTTTTTTTTTCCATGTCACCATTTAGTAATTTATATTCACCTGTCACTTCTTATGTCTTGATCATCTGTACCTGTGAACATGAATCACAGTGTGTGTAGTTACAGGGCTAGGATTTCAGTGTTGTCAGAGTATCACCACACAACCACACACAGAAGATGTGTTCACTCAGATACGGCTGCCCTAAACAACCATTTTGTCACTCAGTTATTTAACTGTGTTTAGCTCATTGAGATCAAAATGTGTACTTTAAAATGTTTTAGTAATCTGTATTTCTTATGATTTTAACACTATGAGCTGCCTGTCTAAGAAATCAAGTAACCAAAATGCATCTATAAATTATGGAGCATTGTAGATTGTACCACATCAATTCATAGCAGTAACTTCTCGAGGGCATTGTGCAATAGTTAGTTTCCTTGTTCAGCTATTTTAAAAGCTGCTTTAACTTGTTTGTCTGTCTTTGTATATAACTACTTCTGATCTAATCACTAGAGTTATTATATTCTGTTATGTTTGACCAGAATTATATGACGAGAACTGGTGACAGTTTAGTGCCTCTGCCCATTGTCCATGACTTACACTAATTGTGATCAATCTTCTTACACATCAGCTCATTATTTTTGAAAAATTTGCCTTTAGGCTATTCAGTGAAGTATCAAAGAAGTGATTGAATTTCAATAGCTTAATTCAGTGCACATAATACTAATCTAACAGCAGGTGAAAATTGATAAAGCCCAAAAGAGTCATCTCAATTTGTAGTTCCTGTTCTTGTGGGGTTGACCTGGCCATGTGTGGAGAGGGAATGGTATTTGGTGGTAATAAGCACAGGGTGTTTGGGGGTCAAGGAGCCTAGATTATCTCCCTGGATCTGTCACTAACTTGCTGCGTGATCTGAACACGTCACTTTACCTCTCTGTGCCTCAGTTTTCCCATGCATTAAAAATAAAAAATAAAATGGGGATTCTAATGTTCGTAAGTGCTTTGAGATCCTTGATCTATAGGTGCTATTGGAGTGCAAAGTGTTACTCTTGCATGTTTATTCTGAGTCATGAGATAATCGATTTTAACCCAAAGTCATTGGATTATTTATATGAAGTCCATAATGTTCGCGTACCTCAGGGACATTTAAGAGTTGGAGGTGCAAATATATTCCAAAAGGGTGCAACAGACACAGTGTATCCCCCTGCTTCTGTTTTTGTATATTTTTGCTACTTGGTTTTTCTTGATCATAGCTATTTTGTGCTTGGTCTGTGTTGTCTTAAAATGCAGTATCCTGTACTAGCTTATAATATTCCCATACCAAAGTCATGGGGAAACCAACATTATTTTGTTTTTGGTTTATTTATACTATATTCTGCATACAGTACTTTAAATGCCAATTACAGTGCAATCTTTATTTATTGTAAAATTTTTTAAATGTACTTATGTACTAATTTTCCCTTGTAGCATGTTATTTTTTTGTGTTTTATACTTTTGTAATTTTAGGTCAGTCTCGTTCCTTGGCAACATCTGTAGTATTGTCATTCTTCTGACATTTTCTTGTGTTTTTAAAGATAAAGAGCATCTAGTGCATTAAATGCCAAAAAAAATCCATTGTCAGCGATTGAAACGTTTACATGTACCCAAGAAAAACATAATCATCTCTTGAAAGAAAGTGCTAAGATCAATGAATTATTCTGTGTGCCTACGTTGATGTAATAAGTACTACTAGAAAGTTCTGTATTTTGTTATTGACTAGAATAATTAGTTTAATTATCCTTGCAAACTGATGGCATCAAGATGAAATTTTTTTGCCAAAGTTCTGGCCTTGCGTAACTCATCCCTCTATTTAAATGTGTATTATGATCCACTGTAACGCTGCATCTGCATTTTCTGAAACAATCTCATGCAAGTGTTTTGGGGAGAAGGCATTTTTTAAGCAATGAAGATTCAACTGAGTACGAGAACCCTGTCTGCAGGAGAAAAAAATAAGTCCCTTTTTTGGAAACACTTCAGAACTGCTGCTATAAAGAAATTCTCTGAATTGGTTGGATTTTTTTTTTAATGAAATAATACTTTAAGCCAAAATTGCTATGAATATTTGATCTTTGAGATTTTCATGCTATCTGTTTAACCACCAGAAAGCTGTTGTGTGTGAAACACTAGCTGACGGCACTTTATTTTATTGCTCTCCCTTATTCGGCATCATTATAATCCCTTCAGTCAAAAAGTTATTACACTATCTGGCACTGTTTTCTATCACAGATATGTATATGTGATATTGATATAACTATATATGTATTGCCATTACACATGAACAATAAAATAAAGTGTTATGTTAACCTTCTCTCTTTGCCCTTTTGTAATATGTAGGAACGAGTGAGTGGCTTTCTGATGCTCTATATGTCAAACTCCTCCCTGGCACAAGAAAATTCCAGTCATGTGAAGCAAAATGCCCTTTGTCCTCAAAGAAATTGTTTGTTTAAAAAGAAAACAACTTCTTTTTAAAAAGATTTTTTGAATATTACCTGCCTTGTTCTTATCAACTTGAAACGTTGGCATTTTCTAACCGTGTTTTGTTGGCTACAGTAATTCAGTATTCCTGTCAAAATTGAAAAGTGCCCTAACTGAATGTGTTTGAATGTTATCCTTGCACAGTTCTTTAAATTGAAAGACAAAATGTTTTACCTCACTGTTGGACATACATTCCAAGCTTTTCAACTTTAGGAGAAAAAAAAAAATAATCATATGTTTTCCTGTAAATTTTAGACTATTTCATATACATTGTATTAAAACTGCCATATCAATTTTAATGTATAGATTTTGCAAATACTATGCTATATGTAATACCTAACTGTATCTGTAGTGTATATGTAATATATTTATGCCCAATAAATGTTTTAATTCTTTCTGACTTAAGTAGGGTTCTTCTGCCATGAATAGGATTGCTTTTGTTGTTGTTACTTTTTAAAAACTTAAACCACATCCCAGAAGTTGTAAATTCAAATGTGTTTATAGGCCAGGCAAGTGGCATAGCGCAGGGTGTTTGCTGTACCGTCTAAAGGGGCGACTGCCACCCTGCTCCTGGTTGAGGTCCTGCAGGATTGCCACCCACAATCACGTAGGCTGATGTTTCAGAAGTAAAGCAACTACACCCCAATTAAAATAAAAAAAGCAGCAGCAGCTACAAATCCAGATGTCCCTAAATGGGCCAACTAACATGGGATTGCGGACCGTAAAGGCCCATGGGCTGTCAGTCCTTTGTCAGAGTCTGTGGGGCTAAAGAGTGTGTCTTTAACATTTTATCTATATACCAGACTCAGGAGCCCAGGTCTAGCTCTTTTCACTTAGCACCTGGGGTGCACCTTCTCCATGACGGACTCGCACAGTTTTGACCCCCTTCCCTCCTCCGGGTCTCATTCAACAACAACAATAGCAATAAAGTGTAGTGTTCCCACTACAGTCATGGTTTCACCCTGATGTTTAGATTGTTTTGCTTGGAATCCCTACTATCTTTTTTATCCCCTGAGGGAAAAATGAATGGGGGAACCGATTGTTTATAACTAAAAGCTTTCTTTCGCATAAAGAATGGCGATAATCATTCTTTTGGGTAAAAGTGACAAGTTGAACACATCAAATTTTCCATGCTCCCGACACTCCCCTCCTGAAAACACAGTAAAGGATTTTTTTTTTAAGTCATAACTGCTCTCAACACAGAAGAATGGGAATTGTTAGCACCAGAAGTTTGGAAACCTGACTGAAGAAAGCTGAGTTCTCATTTAGCGGGGGAGAAAATGAGCACCAACTCAATTTACATGCAGAATACACTGAAGGCTCGAAAACTGACAGAAGCATGTCACTTTAAAGTGAGGGTGAAGAGGGAGAGGCGCCTCAAACAGTATTGGTAGAAAGCTGCTAAAAGGGCCATTACATCTACAAAATCCCTCCCTACTTTCAGCTGGACAACTGCTCCTCCGCCCTTGCAGAAACCAAAAGTTTATCCACAGGAGAAGGTAAAATAGGCCCTGGACTTAGCGAATGTTAGTCTTGCCGGAAGATGAAGTGGTTCAGCCAGAGCACCCTTTGGTGATACTTCTCAGCCTTGGCTACACAGTGACACCACCCGGGAAGCTTTTCAGAATCCCTGTGTTCAGACCCTGCACCAATAAAATGAGTATTTCTGGAGTATCAACGTTTTTTAAAGCTCCCCAGGTGATTCCATTGTACAGCCAAGATCGAGAACCTCTGTCCTACGGTGAAACTCTTGGTCAACAATCCTCTATCAGCTTTTTAGTCCTCCAGCTTAGCCAAAGGTAACCTGACATCTGATGAAAGCTGCTAACATGAATGAAAAGTCCAAAGCCAACAACTTGGAAGAATCAGAGGCTAAGGGAGAAGAACCTTCAGAAAATGATCCTATCCCCAGAGAGATGAGGAAAAAACAAGTCATCTGTAGACTAAGGATAGGATGCTATGGAAGAAGGACACGTGAAGAACACGGGAACATTCTTGGAAATTAGAAACTCAGCAGAAGGGTTGGAAGCTGGAATTGAGACTAACCTAAAAATAGAGCAAAAAACACAAAGATAAGATCAGGATCAGACCAGGACATTCAATATCTAAACAATAAGGACTTCAGAAAGAATAGAAAGTGTAGGGGAGGAAATCATCAAACATCTGAGTTTCCGTAGTGAGAGGGCACGAGGGAGCTCACCACAGCGGATGGGACTAGAACCCCTGTCAAGGCACACCATCTTGAAATGTCCAAACAGTGGGACCAAGAGAAGCTCCCCAACACGCTGAAAAACCGGTCACACAGAAGCGCTAGAAGTCAGAGTAGATGTGTTCTTCTCAGTAGCAACACTGGAAGCGAGGAGTCCGTCAGGCAGGTATGTCAAGATTTTGAAAGAGAAAGGTTTCCCACCTGCTTACTCTCAGTCAAGGGTAAAGTATCATGAAGCCATTTTTAGAAGTTGGAGCCCTCACAACTTTGCCTCCCATGCACCCTTCCTCAGGAAGCTGCTAGAGGGTGTGCTCTCCTATATGAGTGGATAAACCAAGAAAGAAGCATCCGTGGGGTTCCGCCTTCAGTGCTGTTCACGCAGGTCAGAAGTTGGCTCTCTGGCCCTTTGCCTCAGAAGGATTTATGCAGCTTTCATTTTATCCCTTCCCTACCCCCCAGTCATGGTGGGTGAGCACACGCACACACACACACGCATACACACACATGCATACACTTCCCTCTACAGAGGAAAGACAGAATGACCCTTCTAAACACTTTACCTTGGGCTAATTAAACCAACAATTAAATCTGTGTACCGGCACTGGTACCCTTTATTCAGGGCGGTAACTTAAAAGAAGTTCCCACCTCCACTGCTAGACTCTAAGTGCCTCAAAAGCTGGGGGAAGGGAACATGTACCCAGGGCAGCAAGTCTCAGTCAGCTCTGCAGCACACAGCATATTCTCTGGCACATAATAGAAGCTAAAAAAAAGGTTTGTTGAATTCAGTTGACTGACTTGGTCGGAAAAGTTCACATAGCAGTGATGAGAGCCATAAGATACTCACTGCTCCAAACTAGTCTTTTGCCACCATGTGTTATTTTGGGTGCAGTATTTTGATTTTTTAAAAATTATAGGCAATAAATTAAAATGTGGCAATTTCCCACGAAATACTGGGATTCCAGATTCCACTGAAGTTTGAGAGACCCGGAAACTCTAGGTCTTGTTCTGGAATGGTGCTTATGGACAGGGGTGAATAGTAGCTGTCCTTGTTGGTTGGCATTTGCTCTGCACCTGACCACATTTCCCACCAAATCCCGGACATGGATATGGATGGTGATGTCTCGTCTAACAGAAGAAAAATTCTTGGCCTTGTTTCCATCAACAGTGAGAAAACGGGGGGGTGGGACTTCCAAGAATGATGGAGTGAGGGTGTCTGTAAATCTGCTTTTCCATAGAAGCAACAACAACAACAAAAAAATAACTTGTCCCGAAAGTTCTGAAAACTTTTTCAGAGCTCCAGAAATTAACCAAATGCTTATAACAATCTGAACCTTGGTAAGAACTGCAGGTTTTGTGATATTTTAACCCAGTCTACACCCCACACCCTACCCCCACCCCAGCTCCACACTAGTCTTGAAAAACAGCAGCCCTGCAACCACTAGAGGGAGCACACGGGGTTTGGAGCACCTCAAAATGGCTCATCCCAGCGCATTGTCACCATCTAACCTGTCTCACAGGCTCTCTGGAAAAGCCCCACTGGCAGGGTGGTTGTATTTAACTTGCCTCACAGCTCACTCTGTGGGAAAGCCTTATACCCAGGGCATTTGTTGAAAGATAGTCAGTGCAATTGTTTAACCCTGCAGCTACTTGAGGCTGCAATACCAGCGGGGGTAAACAAGAGCTGGCCCCAAACTGCAAGATCTGGGGAATGAGATGTCCTCGGGGGCTTTTAAAAGCTTGCAGCATTCTTGGGGTCTAGAAGGCCATGTGCATGTGCAGGGCTGTGTGCATGCTCAGCAAAGACCTGAGAAGGCCCCGATTTCACTTCTGACTGATCTTCAGGGCTTGTGCAGTCAGGGAGCGAAGGTTAAGGCAGAATTGTAAATTCCCTGTGCATTGAAGGTGCGCTCCAGCATACAGAGCCCCTTGACTTTGTCAAGGGGGACTGACTGGCTCAAGGCATTTAAGGAAATCTGTGAGCATTCTTTAACTGACCATTAAACACAACAGATATTCTAGTGGCCAGACGCAAAGAACGAAGTCTGGAAGGATACAATCTGAATTCATAACTTGGATTAACCCTAGTGAGGAGTGGGGAGGTGATGATCAAAGAGAATTTTAGTCTTAACTGCAATATGTTCACCTTTTAGATGAAAGATGAATTTATGTATTGTGTAATAAAAATTAGTTTTATTGTAAACAAAACCATACAGAAGAAATAAAATTCCTCCCACTTTTCTGAGCCAAAGGATAAATAAAGATGCTCCTTAATTTTTTCCTCTAGGACAAAGGTACAGATTTTGTTTTCTATCTGAACAAGTTATAAGAGAAATGTGTTCAATTTGGATAAACACAATTTCTTGCAGTCATGAGCCACTGAATGCTTATGATTTTCCACTATAGCATTGTTTGCCAAAGTGAGGAGGCACAGAAGATAGCTAAGTGGTTATTGTCAACACCTTTTAAATTATGTAGTTTTTGTCATCTGGGAAAATTGTAACTAGCATATCAAAGAGAAACATAAGATTAAAGTGGATATTTAAGTTTACAAAAGAAACAGAACAAGTGAATAGTGTAGGTGCTACTCAGATATGGCAGAAATCATAGGGCTGATAAGCAAATGACTCAAGTTTGAGAACAATGCACTGTGGAACCCTGCCTTCTAAAACTACAAATGGATCTATGCAACACACATGTTTTATGTTAGCGGCTGCAAATATATTCTTTTTTTCCTCAGGTGAAAAGAGTTATTTTAGGGAAAAAGGAGTGGGAATAAAAATCACAATCCACATGGAGTTGGAAATTGAACTGAACTAGAAAGTTCATATAGCTGATCCCTACCAGCCTCAATAACCTGCTTTTACCTCCCTGTCTTACTGTGCATATCTTCACATTTGATACTTAGGAATATTCACAAGACTAAGAATTAGCTTTCGTTTTTTTTTTAATTAAGAAGTTGAATATTTTATTATTAAACTGTTTCTTATTTTCCTGCAAGGCTGTTGCTTCACTGTATGAAAACAGCACCGCAAACACAGTGTATTGCAAAATTAAGATAGTAATGTTCTGCATTGGACACTATACAACTAACAAACTTTTCTCCACTACCAGTTATTTCCAGTGGGAAGATCGTTGAGTATTTTGACCCAAATCCAGGGATGGCTGTAAGCAAGTTACAATATCATATAAGGCTTAAGATAGCAATATTATCCTTGAATTACATAATTTTTATAACTAGTTTTACCAGAGATAATTTCAGGAATTCTGAATATTATAACTGGAGACCAGCCTAAAAATCATAGGGTGTTGTGGAAAAGATGCATAGTGTTTATCTGAAGTCATTAGGAGGTTAAGGGGTAATTTCTTCAGGAAACATTGTTGCAAGTAGTTTCTTTTGCTAAAAATTGCTTTTTAAAAATCCACCACTAATTTAAGACAACTATGCTAGATTAAGTTGTTTCAAACTAGTTTATTTAGGGGTTCCATTTTCACTCAATAGATTTTATGTATTTCTCATACACTCCTTCACTAATTAGGTCATCTAGTTCTGAAGGGTTACTGAGTGTCATCTTGATCAGCCAACCATCTTCATAACAAGATTTGTTGACAAGTCCTGGATTTTCTGCTAGAGCTTCACTAATTTCAGTTACTTCTGATAGAGGAAAATAGAGTTCACTACTAGCTTTCACACTTTCCAAAGCACCAAATTCCTCTCGTTTGTTCAATTTTGTCTCAACTTCAGGCAGACTACAGTAAACGACGACTCCTAAAGCTTCCTGTGCAAAATTGCTGATTCCCACTGTTCCAACACTGTTTTCTGTTGGTACCCATTCATGTTTGTCTGTGAATTTATGCACCGACACCAGAGCAGGGCCGGTGCGCCAAGCCCGGAGGGCGCCCGCCCAGTCCCCAGGGCCACAGCGGTCAGGGGCGCACTGGGCACAGAGATGGCCTGCAGCCTACAGACTGCGGCCTGCACGCTCCGTGCCGCTTGCAGAGCCATGTTCACAGTAAGAATTAGCTTTTCTAAACTTACGGTGCTTTTGCCGGAACCCTGAAAGTTCAATAATGTTATTTTTGCAGAGCCTGAGATAAGATATAATAGATTTTGGGTTTGCAATAGTCATGTGGGAGAGAAGGAAAAAAATAATGGGTGTCTTTTAATTTGTCTGCCGCTGCCTCCTCTGGGCAGTGGGCTAGGGGCATCCTGTCCCACCTCCAACTCCATCCACTTGGTTCTCCACAAGTTGTTGTGTTTTTCAAAAAATCCCTTGCCCAGACTTAAGGACATTATTCTAGGAATGGGTCCCTAACCATTTGGGATTAAGAATCAAGTTAGTCTTGCTCTAATGCCAAAACTGCAAGATGAAAACCTTGAAAATTTTGAGCAACTGGTTTTCTTGGTGTAGAGTAAGCCAGTGGTTGGTAAGAGAAAACATGCTGGCAGGAAAAGAGAAGCAAAAAAGAGGGGCAAAGATGTGATAGGAGATCCCTAGTTAAGGCCCCATTTATTCTGTCCTTAGGTTCTCTGAGACCTCTTCTCTGCTTTCCTTATGCCCCCTTGTGTTTAAGCTACTTGGACTTGGGTCTCTGACACCAGAGACCGGAAGGTTCCCAACTAGGATAGAAAGCACGTAAGACCTATCTCGTATTGCAAAATGGGTTTATTTAAATTATTATATACAGGAGAGTGATCAAGATGGCAGAATAGTAGGACGTGAAGCTCACCCCCTCCCACAAACACAACAAAAATACATCTACATGTGGAACAATTCTCACAGAATACCTACTGAACTCTGGCAGAAGACCTCAGACTACTGAAAGGGCAAGAAAATCTCCACATAACTGGGTAGGAAACAAGAAAAAAAAAAAAAGGTGAGAGAGAAATCGGGCTGGGACCTGCACCCCTGGGAGGAAGCTGTGAAAGAGGAAAGGTTCCTGCACCCTGGGAAGCCCCCTCTCCCTGGCGGGGAGATCAGCCAGGACAGAGGGGTAGCTTCAGAGCCTCAAAGGAAAGCACAGAAGCCAGTTTGTGGCAGCCGGAGCAGAGGGAGAACTGCACAGTCAGTGCCACCACCCTGCACTCCCCACGCTGATGTGCATGTCCGCCAGTGCCGGCAGGGGCTGGGTGCTGGAACTCAGGCTTCGGAGATCAGAACCAAGGAGAGGACTGGGGGTGGCTGTGTGGAGACAGACGCGGGGGGCTGGAATTCAGTGCGACCTCAGGAGGGGGTGTGCATAGAGGAAGTCTGGGCCACCTTAGAGGCCAGGTGCCATTGTTTGTGGGGGGGGTGCCCGAGGGGAGTGGCGGGACCTGGATTGTAGCCTTTTTCCCTGTGTGTGCACTCACAGAGAGGAGGACACTAGCTGCACAGGCTCCAGGGGCAATGGCAGACCCCTGTCACCTCCCTCCCAAACCCCGGGAGCAGTCTCAGGCCACTGACACTGACCCCCTGGATGCCAGGAGTGGTCACGGGTCCCTGCCACCTCCCTCCCAGACTCCAGGAGTGGTTGAAAGCCATGTTCACATGCATGGCGTGTCCCTGGGGCATGCCTGAGCTGCCTGCCACTGCCAAGAACCCCAAGACTGGGCACCAGCCACTGCATCTGCACACCCCCTATCAAGGGGATAATGACCAGCACACACTGAGGAAACAGGTGACAGGCATCCATACTAAAAACAGCCCTCACATCAAATATACCGAACTCACACAAGCTACACAGGGATGATCCCACATATAAATAGCCCTCCAAGACCACAGTAGATAAATGTTTCTCCTAAATTCACAGAGTAAGAGAAATATAAGTAAAATGAAGAACCAGAGGAACCACTTCCAGTTAAAAGACCAAGAGCACTTCTCTGAAAGAACCGACAATGAAGCAGACCTCTTCAGTCTAATAGACACCAATTTCAAAAAAGAGATAATGAGAATACTGAAGGAATTAAGAAAGGCTATCAACAGAAATGCAGAGTACTGTAAAAAGGAACTAGAAACTATAAAGAGGAACCAAAAAAAATTAGAAAACTCATTTGCAGAGACAAAAGCTGAGCTAAAGGCAATGAATAGCAGAATGAATAATGCTGAAGAACAAATAAGTTACCTGGAAGATAGAATAATGGAAATCACCCAATCAGGACAGCAGACAGAAAGCCAAATTAAAACAACAACAAAAAAAATGAAAGCAATATAAAACACCTATGGGATAATATAAAGCATGCCAACCTACACATAATAGCAATTCCAGAAGGGGAAGAAAGAGAAAAAGGGATCCAAAATGTATCTTAAGAAATTATAGCTGAAAATTTCCCAAACCTAAAAAAGGAAACAGATATCCAGGTACAGGAAGCATAGAGGGTCCCAAACAAGATAAACCCAAAACAGACCTACAACAAAACATATTATAATAAAAATGGCAAAAGTTAAGATAAAGAGAGGATTTTAAAGGTAGCAAGAGAAGAACACAGTTAATTACAAGGGAACCCCCATAAAGCTATCAGCTGATTTCTCTACAGAAACACTGCAGGCCAGAAGGGAGTGGCAAGATATATTCAAAGTCCTGAAAGGGAAAAATCTGTGACCTAGGATACTCTACTCAGCAAGATTATCACTTAGGATAGAAGGAGAGATAAAAAAAATTTCTCAGACAAGCAAAAACTAAATGAATACACCAATACTAAACCTATCCTAAAGGAAATATTAAAAACTCTTCTCCAAAGAGAAAAGAAGAATCTATAGGAAAGAGAAAATCACAATTGGAAAACACTTAAATAAGCCAGTACACAGATTTTTTAAATCAAAAAATTTTCTATGAAAGTGATGATAGCACACAATGAACAGCAGAAGGGTGAACCTGAAGATGTAAAAGATGACATCAAAATCATAAAATGTGGGGAAGGAGAGTAAAAAAGTGTAGTTTTTTGTTTTTGTTTTTCCTAGAATGTGTTTGAGCCTATATGACTACCAGTCTAAGGTCAATAGATATAGGAGGGGGTCAAAAAACTTGAAAAACAGAGTAATGACAAATCAAAAACATACAATAGAGTCACTGAAACCAAAAAGAAGAGAACATAGGTATAACACAAAAGAAAATCATCAAGCCACAAAAGGAAAAACAAAAAGAAAAGGAAAGGGACAAAGAAGAAATATAAAATCAATGGGAAAACAAGGTTGAAAATGGCAATAAATACATATCTATCAATAATTACCTTAAATGTCAATGGAATAAGTGCTCTAATCAAAAGACACAGAGTGGCATATTGGATTAAAAAAACAAGAGCCTACAATATGCTGTCTAAAAAAGACACACTTTAGGGCAAAGGACACACACAGATTGAAAGTGAGGGCATGGAAATAGATATTTCATGCAAACGGAAATGACAAGAAAGCAGGGGTCATGATACTCATATCAGACAAAATAGACCTTAAAACAAAGGCTATAAAGAAAGATAAAGAAGGACACTATATAATGATAAAAGGATCAATACAAGAAGAGGATTTTACACTCATCAACATACATGCACCTAATATAGGAGCACCCAAATACATAAAACAAATACTAACAGACATAGAGAAATTTACAGGGATACAATAATAGTAGACTTTAACACCCCACTCACATCAATGGACAGATCTTCCAGTTAAAGAATCAATAAGGCAACAGAGATACAAAATGATGCAATAGAACAGTTAGACAATTGATATTTTCAGGACATTACATCCAAAAAAATCAGAATACA
Organism: Grampus griseus; assembly: GCF_964374135.1. NCBI lineage: Eukaryota > Metazoa > Chordata > Mammalia > Artiodactyla > Delphinidae > Grampus > Grampus griseus. Next base: position 49,919,491 of record NC_138998.1, read on the forward strand.
CATTCTTTTCAAGTGCACATGGAACATTCCCTAGGATTGACCATATACTAGGGCACAAAATAAGCCTTAACAAATTTAAGAGGATAGAAGTTATTTCAAGCATCTTTTCTGACCACAACAGTATGAAACTAGAAATCCACCACAGAAAGAAAAATGAGAAAAAAACGATTACATGGAAACTAAACAACATGCTACTTAAAAAACCAATGGGTCAATGATAAAATCAAAAAGGAAATTTAAAAATACTTTGAGAAAAATGACAATGATAACACAACCATACAAAATCTATGGGATGCAGCAAAAGCAATCCTTAGAGGGAAGTTCATAGCAATACAAGACTTCCTCAAAAAACAAGAAAAATCTCAAATAAACAACATAAGTTCCCACTTAAAAGAATTAGAAAACGAAGAACAAACAAAACCTAAAGTCAGCAGAAGGAAGGAAATAATAAAGATCAGAGAGGAAATAAATAAATCAGAGATTTTAAAAAAATAGAGAAAATCAATAAAACCAAGAGCTGGTTCTTTGAAAGGATAAACAAGATTGACAAATCTCTGGCCAAGCTCACCAAGAAGAAAAGAGAGAACACAAATAAACAAAATAAGAAATGAAAAAGGAGACATAACAACTGATATCTCAGAAATACAAAAAAAAAAAAAACTGTAAGGGACTACTATGAAAAATTATATGCCAACAAATTCAATAACCTAGAAGAAATGGACAAGTTTCTAGAAACATACAGCCCACCAAAACTGAATCAAGAAGAAATAGATAATTTGAAAAGACCAATAATTTGAAGTGAAATAGAATCTGTTATTTAAAAACTCCCTACAGGGCTTCCCTACAGGGCTTCCCTGGTGGTGCAGTGGTTGAGAGTCCACCTGCCAATGCAGGGGACACGGGTTTGTGCCCCGGTCTGGGAAGATCCCACATGCCGCGGAGCGGCTAGGCCCGTGAGCCATGGCCACTGAGCCTGTGCATCCGGAGCCTGTGCTCCGCAATGGGAGAGGCCACAACAGTGAGAGGCCCGCGTACCGCAAAAACAAACAAACAAACAAAAACTCCCTACAAACAAAAATCCAGGACCAGATAGCTTCACAGGCAAATTCTACCAAATATACAAAGAAGAAATTATACCAATCCTTCTCAAACTCTTCCAAAAAATTGAAGAGGAAAGAACACACCCAAGGACATTCTATAAAGCCACCATCACCCTGATACCAAAACCAGACGAAGATACCACCAAAAAAGAAAATTACAGGCCAATATCTTTGATGAACATAGATGCAAAAATTCTCAACAAAATGTTAACAAACTAAATCCAACAGCACATAAAAAAGATCACACACCATGAACAAGTGGGATTCATCCCAATTTCACAAGGATGATTCAACATATGCAAATCAATCAATGTGATACACCACATAAACAAGAGACAAAAACCACATGATCATCTCAGTAGATGCAGAAAAGGACTTGGATAAAATTCAGCATATATCCATGATAAAAACTCTTACCAAAGTGGGTATAGAGGGAACATATCTCAAAATAGTAAAAGCTATTTATGACAAACCCACAGCCAATATAATACTCACTGCTAAAATCTGGAACAAGACAAAGATGCCAACTCCCATGACTTCTATTCAACACAGTATTGGCAGTCCTAACCACAGCAATCACAGAAGAAAAAGAAATAAGTTATATCCAAATTGGAAGGCTAGAGGTAAAATTGTCATTATATGCAGATAATATGATACTACATATAGAAAACCCACACAAAAACTACTAGAACTGATAAATTCAGCAAGGTAGTAGGATACAAGATTAACATACAGAAACTGGTTGAATTTCTTTACACCAAAAATGAAATGTCATAAAGGAAAAGCAACCCAGAAAATAAAATACTTAGGAATAAACCACACCAAGGAAGTGAAAGAGAACTATAAAACATTAATAAATGAAACTGAAGATGATTCAAAGAAATGGAAAGATATCCCATGCTGTTGGATTGGAAGAATTAATATTGTTAAAATGGCCATAGTACCCCAAACAATCTATAGATTTAATGCAGTCCCTATCAAATTACCCATGACATTTTTCACATAACTAGAACAAATAATCCTAAAATTCATATGGAACCATAAAAGACCCAGAATTGCCCAGGCAATCCTGAGGAAAAAAACAAAGCAGGAGGCTTAACCTTCCCAGACTTCATACAATACTACAAAGCTACGGTAATCAAAACAGCATGCTATTGCACAAAAACAGACATATGGATCAATGGAACAGAACAGAGAGCCTGAAATAAACCCACACACCTACAATCAATTAATCTTTGAAAAAAAGAGGTAAGAATATACAAAGGGAAAAAGGCAGTCTCTTCAGCAAGTGGTGTTGGGAAAGTTGGACAGCTGCATGTAAATCAGTGAAGTTAGAACACACCCTCTCACCATACACAAAAATAAACTCAAAATGACTTAAGGACTTAACCATAAGACATGACACATAAAACTCCTAGAAGAGAACATAGGCAAAACATTCTCTGACATAAACTGTACCAATGTTTTCTTAGGTCAGTCTCCCTAGGCAATAGAAATAAAAACAAAATTAAGCCAATGGGACCTAATCAAACTTACAAGTTTTTGCACAGCAAAGGAAACCATAATAAGAAAAGACAGCCTACAAATGGGAGAAAATACTTGCAAACAATGCAACAAACAAGGGCTTAATTTCCAAAATATACAAACAGCTCATACAACTCAATAAAAACAAAATAACAAACAACCCAATCAAAAAAGTGGGCAGAAGACCTAAAGAGACATTTCTCCAAGGAAGAAATACAAATGGCTGATAGGCACATGAAAAGATGCTCAATATCGCTAATTATTAGAAAAATGCAAATCAAAACTACAATGAGGTACCACCTCACACCAGTCAGAATGGCCATCATTAAAAAGGCTACAGATAACAAATGCTGGAGAGGGTGGGGAGAAAAGGAAACCCTCCTACACTATTGGTTGGTGAAGCCACTGTGGAAAACAGTATGGAGGTTCCTCAGAAAACTAAAAACAGAATTACCATATGATCCAGCAATCCCACTCCTGGGCATATTTCCAGACAAAACTGTAATTCAAAAAGGCACATGCACCCCTATGTTCATCACAGCACTATTCACAATAGGCAAGGCATGGAAACAATCTAAATGTCCATCAACAGAGGAATGGATAAAGAAGATATGGTACATATATACAATGAAATATTACTCAGCCATAAAAAAGAATGAAATAATGCCATTTGCAGCAACATGGATACAACTAGAAATTATCACATTAAGTTAAGTAAGTCAGAAAGAGAAAGACAAATACCATATGATATCACTTATAGTGGAATCTAAAATATGACACAAATGAACCTATCTATGAAACAGAAACAGAATCACGGACATAGAGAATAGACTGGTGGTTGCCAAGGGGGCGGGGGGTGGGAGAGGGACGGATTGAGAGTTTGGGATTAGCAGATGCAAACTGGTATATATAGCATAGGTAAACAATAAGGTCCTACTGTATAGCACAGGGAATTATATTCAATATTCTGTGATAAACCATAATGGAAAAGAATATGAAAAAGAATGTGTATATGTATAACTGAATCACTTTGCTGTACAGCAGAAATAACACAACATTGTAAATCCACTATACTTCAATAAAATAAATAATAAAAACAATAAATAAATTAGGATATACAATGTACCAAATGCACAACTGCAAAGATTTCTGTGCTGGGAATTTATTCAGATTTGGCCTTTTCCTTTGTGTGTTTTCATTTTGTTTTTACTTTTCAAATCATATATGCTGAATTTAGGAAATCTATATTTTTTAATTTAACAAAATGATGCTGAATTGGAGCACTAATTGATGAGCACTTGACATGCATCGTATCATCTATGCCTCATAACAACCCTTTGAGGCAATTATATCTATCTCCCCTTGAAGCACAAGGTGCTCAAGTAATTTGAGCATATAAGTGTTGATGGAGAATTCAAGCCTGGCTCTAATTAATTTCTGAGGCCAGTATACTCTAACCCTGTGCCATGCTGCCTGCCAGAACCCTTCAGGACCTCTCCTCTTGTGGTTACCTTTAACTGATGTGAACAACAAAGGTACCAGCATTGAACTTCAATCTCATAAATAATGTGGTGTTAAAACAAGGTTTAAAAAAGTATTAAAGGAGAAGCAGCTGTAGTTTTGACCTTCAGGCTTGAGTCCATCCCTTCACTGCCATCCTCTCCCCTCCTGATGAAAGGCACCAGGGGTACTCATACAAGAGTCAGATGTTTGACTAAGGGGTGATCGTACTTCTAAAAGACAGACCGAGACTCCTCTGAAAAAAGGAATAAAAACTCTGAGCTTTGTTTTCCTCCAATGTAAGGCAAATTTTGAACTACATAATCTAAAGTCCTTAACTTTATGATTCTATGAAGACTGGACTCTTCTGAGGTAGGTGGGCTTCTGTCCAAACTACAATTCCTTGACTGATATAATCAGGGGACGAGGTCCCCTGGCAAGGTCCCCCACATATGTACAACCTTAGACTTTGAGAAAATTGCCCCCAAGCCAACTGTAAACATCTGCAATTTGGATTGCAAAACTGCCAGTCAGGAAGAATGCCAGCCAACACCAGGACTCTCCCTGCTCAGGGAACACAGTACACTTCTACAAAGCTTATTTCAGATGCTACCACACAGCGGATGTGAAGCTCACCTCCCCCCACAGACACATCAAAAATGCATCTACATGTGGAACAATTCTCACAGAAAAGCAACTAGAAACTGGCAAGAGATCTACACAGCCAAAGCTGCAAGAAAGATCTCTATAGAACCAGAGTAGGATGGGGAAAAAAAGTCATCAGGATGGGACTCTGCCCCTGGGAGTGATCTGTAAGGAAGAGAAGGTCCACGTGGGCAGACCTTCACCCTGGGGAAGCCCTCTTGCCTGCTGAGAAATCTTCTGGGACAGAGAGAGGGGCTGGAGAAGCATGCCTGTGTGGGCTTCCTAACATCGGGATGGAGAGAGACATGCACCAACGGCTGGCTGCTGACTTGCCAAGCTTCCCAATCGGAAGGGGCAAACACCCAGGGCCCCTTCACTCCACACCGCAGCATGGCGTGAGATCATGGCAGAGATTTGGTCTAGCTGCACAGAGACAGACAGGGCACCTGGGGTGTGATCTGGGCCAAACCGTGGAGCCCATTGTCCATGCGTGCACAGCACAGGTGTGGCTGCAGTGCACACTGTCGGTGCACACCAGGTGGCACCACAGGAACAGGCAGGCACTGGGTGCTGAGTCTTGGATGGACAGGCCTTGGGCAGGAATACGTGACTGTTCATTTCCCAGTGGGAGCGCTCCAGCTCCACCCACTTTATACCACTTCTGGGGCAGACAGATCCTGGGAGAGGTCTACCACAGAGGCAGCCCAGGTCCCAGGTGGCAGCACAGCCATCTCCATTCCTGTAGCCACAGTCCACCAAACCCTGCCTACTCCACACCACAGCCTAGCACTAAGTCTCGGTTGAACAAAATGGAGAAAGTGATGTGACTTTGGGCTGCTTCTGGAAGGAACTGCAGACACCTACACAGATGATGCATAGGTTCACTGTGACCACATGAGCCTTACTTGCTTTAGTGAACACCAACTTTGGGGCAAGGCATGCACTCAAGGACAACAGAGCCTGATCAAACCCGACCCTCAGGGCTTCTACTCCAACAACTGGGGAGGAGACCCCGCCCCTGACAGGGCAGTGACAGCCATGGAGCAAAGAGGAGGCCCCACCCCACATCCAGCACAGGCTCTGGGCAGTATACCACCACTCACATTCCCCATCAAGGGGATAATGGCGAGCACACTCTAAGGAAAGATGTGGCTGGATCCATACCAAAACAAGCCCTCACACTAAAAATATTGGAAAACAGTCTACAGAGGGATGCTTCCACATTAAACAACAACAACAACAACAACAACAAACCTTCAAGACCACAGTAGGTAACTCTTTCTCCTAAATTCATAGAGACAAAGAAAGTTAGGTAAAATAAAAAGCAGAGGAACTACTCCCAACTAAAAGAACAAGAGGAATCCCCTGAAAGAACACATGATGATCAGGCCTCATCAGCCTACTAGACCCCAAGTCCAAAAGGAGATAATAAAAATGCTAAAGGAATTAAGAAAGATTATCAATAAATGAAGTTTATGGAAGTTTCACTTCAGTGAAATGAAGTTCACTGTAACAAGGAACAAGAAACTATAAAGATGAACCAAACAAAATTAGACAATCCAATTGTCAAGATAAAAACCAATCTAGAAGCAATGAATAGCAGACTAAAAGACACAGAAGAATGAATGAATGATCTAGAAGAAAGAATACTGGAAGTCACCCAATCAGAACAGCAGACAGACAAATAAAAAAAAAATGAAAGCAACGTATGAGATTTATGGGATAATATAAAGCATGCCAACCTATATGTAATAGGGGTTCCAGGAGAAGATAGAGAGAAAGGGATTGAAGATGTATCTGAAGAAATTATGGCTGAAAACCTCTCAAATCTAAAGGACACAGATATCCAGGTATAGGAAGCACAGTGGGTCCCAAACAAGATAAACCCAAACAGACCCACACCAAAGCATATCATAATTTAAATGGCAAAAGTTAAGGGGAGGATTCTAAAGGCAACAAGAGAAAAACAAAATGTCAGTTAAAAGGGAACCCCCATACGGCTATCAGCTGATTTTTCTGCAGAAACTTTGAGGGCCGGAAGGGAGTGACAAGATACATTCAAAGTCCTGAAAGGGAAAAACTTGCAACATAGGATATTCTACCCAGCAAGATTATCATTAAGAATAGAAGGAAAGATAAAGAATTTTTCAGAATTCAGCAATACTAAACCTACCCTAAAAGAAATATTGAAAGGTCTTCTCTAAATAGAAAAGAAGCAAGAATCTATTGGAGAGGGCAAATCACAGTAGGAGAGGCAAATATACAAAAGGATTGAAGATCACTTAAATAAATGACTACATATACTAAAAACAATCAAATTTTATAAAAATGATTATGACTACAATTAACAGCAAAAGGATAAACATGAAGATGTAAAATAGGACACCAAAATCACAAATGTGAGGAAGGGGAGTGTTAAAATGCAGATCTCTTAGAATGTGTTTGAACTTGTATGACTATCAGTTTAAGCAAGTAGCTATAGCTATGGGTCAACATACTTGCAAATCAGGGTAACCACAAATCAAAAACATATAATAGATTCACAAAAACCAAAAAGAAAGTAACTCAAGCATACTACAAAAGAAAACCATCAAACCACACACACACAAAAAAATGAACAAAGAAGAACTGCAAAAACTAGAAAACAAGATTTAAAATGGCAATAAATATGTACCTATCAATAATGGACTAAATGCTCCGATCAGAAGACAGTGGCAGATTAGATTTAAAAAAAGAACCTACAGTATGCTGCCTACAAGAGACTCACCTCAGGCACAGACTGAAAGTAAAGGGTTGGAAAATTATATTTCATGCAAATGAAAATGACAAGAAAACAGGGATAGCAATACTCCTACCAGACAAACAAAGTAGACTTTTAACATGTCTTTTTTAATTGAAGTATAGGTGATGTACAATATTATGTAAGTTACAGATGTACAATATAGTGATTCACAGTTTTTAAAGGTTATACTCCATTTGTACTTATTGTAAAATATTGGCTATATTCCCCATGCTGTATGATATTTCCTTGTAGCTTATTTTATACCTATTACTTTGTACCTCTTAATGCCCTACACCCCTAAATTGCCCCTCCCCTCTCCCCACTAGTAGCCACTAGTTTGTTCTCTATATCCAAGTCTACTTTTTTGTTGTATTCACTAGTTTTATTTTTCAGATTCCATGTATAAGTGATATCATACAGTATTTGTCTTTCTCTGTCTTACTTATTTCACTTAGCATGACACCCTCCAAGTCCATCCATGTTGTTGCAAATGGCAAAATTCCATTTTTTCTATGGCTGAGTAGTATTCCATTATATATATACATATATATGTACACACATATATATACACATACATATATATATATATATATATATACACACACACATACCACCTCTTCTTTATCCACCTACTAATAGACACTTAAGTTGCTTTTACATTTTAGCAATTGTAAATAATGCTGCTATAAATATTGGGGTGCATGTATCTTTTCAAATTAGTGTTTCTGGGTTTTGGGGGGGCATATATACCCAGGATTGAATTGCTTGGTCTTATGGTATTTCTATTTTTAGTCTTTTGAGAAATCTCCGTACTGTGTCCACAGTGACTGTACCAATGTACATTCCCATCAACAGTGTATGAGGATTCCCTTTTCTGCACATCCTTACCAACATGTTATTTGTGGTCTTTTTGATGATAGCCATTCTGACAGGTGGGAAGTGATATTCATTGTGGTTTTGATTTGCATTTCCCTGATGATTGGCAATGTTGAGCATCTTTTCCTGTGTCTGTTGACTATCTGCATTTCCTCTTTGGAAAAATATCTATTTAGTTCTGCCCATTTTTAAGTTGGGTTATCTTTATTTTTTTTGATGTTGAGTTATATGAGCTGTTTACATATTTTGGATATTAACCCTTTGTTGGTCATTATTTGCAAATATTTTTTTCCCATTCAGTAGGTTGTCTTTTCATTTTGTTAACAGTTTCCTTTACTGTGTAAAAACATTTAAGTTTAATTAGGTCTCATTTGTTAATTTTTGCTTTTATTTCCTTTGCTTTAGGAGACAGAGCAAGAAAAATATTTCTACAATTTCTGTCAAAGAGTGTTTTCTGCCTATGTTTTCCTTTGGAGGTTTATGGCATCTGGTCTTATATTTAGACCTTCAATCCATTTTGAGCTTATTTTTATATATGGTGTTAGAGAATATTCTAATTTCACTCTTTTACATGTAGATGTTCAACTTTCCCAGCACCACTTATTGAAAAGACTGTCCCTTGTCCATTGTACATTCTTGCCTCCTTTGTCATAGATTAATTGATCATAAGTGTGTGGGTTTAGTTCTGGGCTCTCTATTATGTTCCATTGTTCTATGTGTCTGTTTTTGTACCAGAAGAATTCTGTTTTGATTACTGTAGCTTTGTAGTATAGTCTGAAGTCAGGGTGCATGGTTCCTTTCTCTCTGTTCTTCTTAAGATTGTTTTGGCTATTCAGGGTCTTTTGTGTCAGCCACCATACAGATTTTAAAAGTATTTATTTTAGTTCTGTGAAAAATGTCATTGGTATTTTGATAGGGGTTGCACAGAATCTGTAGATTGCCTGGAGTAGTATGGTCATGTTAACAATATTAATTTTTCCAATCCAAAACACAGTATATCTTTCCATCTTTTTCTGTCATCTTCAATTCTTTCATCAGGGTCTTATAATTTGAGTATAGATATTTTACCTCCTTAGGTAGGTTTATTCCTAGATATTTTATTCTTTCTGATGATAAATGCAATGGTTTCCTTAATTTCACTGATAGTTCATCGTTATTGTATAGAAATACAACAGATTTCTGTTGCTTTTGGATGGAATGTTGTATATATATCAATTAAGTCCATTGGTCTAATGTGTCATTTAAGACCCATGTTTCCTTATTGATTTTCTGTCTGGATGATCTAGGCATTGATGTAAGTAAGGGACTTTAACACCCCATTATTATTGTGTTACTATTGATTTCTCCACTTATGACTTAATATTTGCTTTATGTTTTTAAGTGCTCCTATGTTGGGTGCATATATATTGTGCTATTCCCTTCTGGCCTGCAGAATTTCTGCTGAAAAGTCAGCTGATAGGCTTATGGAAGTTCCCTTGTATGTTACTTTTCCCTTGCTGCTTTTAATAAAGGATACATGTACATGTATAACTGAATCACTTTAATAACACAACATTTTTTTTTTTTTTGCGATATGTGGGCCCCTCACTGCCGTGGCCTCTCCTGTCGTGGAGCACATGCTCCGGACGTGCAGGCTCAGTGGCCATGGCCCACGGGCTTAGCCACTCCATGGCACAGGGATCCTCCCAGACCGGGGCACAAACCCATGCCCCCCACATCGGCAAGCAGACCCCCAACCACTGCGCCACCAGGGAAGACCCTAACACAACATTTTTAATCAACTATGCTCCAATATAAAATAAAAAATTTTTAAATATTCTTTGTGATTAAAATGGCAAAAAATTAAAGGTAGTGTGTCTTGATGTGGTCCTCTTTGGGTTGATCCTCTATGGGAGCTTCCACACTTCCTGGACTTGGGTGACTGTTTCCTCTCCCAGGTTAGGGACATTTTCAGCTATTATGTCTTCAAATACGTTCTCAGCCCCTTTCTCTTCTCCCTATAATGCAAATATTAGTGCTGTTGATGTTGTCCCAGAGGCCTCTTAACTGTCCCCATTTTCACTTTTTTCTTCCTGTTCAACATCAGTGATTTCCACTACTGTCTTCCAGTTCACAGATCCATTCTTCTGAATCTTTCTATATACAGTTGATGCCTTCTGATGCATTTTTCCTTTAAGTTATTGTATTCTTCATCTACTGTTCTTTATATTTTCTAACTCTTTTTTAAAGACTTCTAACTTCTTGCTCTGTACATCCTGCTCTGTATATCCAGTCTTCTCCCCAGTTCTTTGATCATCTTTATATATCATCAGTCATTACCCTGAACTCTTCCTCAGGTGGATTGCCTATCTATACTTCATTTAGTTCTTCTGGGGTTTTATCTTATTCCTTTGTCTGGAACATGTTCCTCTTTCACCTTGTTTTACATAAGTTGCTATTCGTATTTTTATGTGTCTAATAGGCTAGTTACCTTTACCAAGCTTAGAGAATTTCCTCTCTGTAGGAAACATCCCATATGTCCTAGCAGTGCACTCTCCTCTATATGCTCTAGGGGTTCCCCCATGAGGGCTGCATGGGTCCTTCTATTGTGGCAGATTAAGTGGGAAGTCTGGTAGGTGTGGTTGGTCCCCAGTCCAGTTGGTTGCCAGGACTTTCCTTGTGAAATGGCTGTGGCTGCTGGTTGGCAGGGCCAGGTCACAAGTTGGCTGACTGCAGAGGTCCAGGGGACTCTGGGACTAGTACTGGCTCACAGGTGGGCAGAGTCAGGGTCCAGAAGACTCCAGGGCTGTTATCTGCCCATTGGTGAATGAAGCCAGGTCCTGGGGTTACTGCCGGGCTACCGGTAGGCAGAGATGGATCCTGGAGTCTGGTTGCAAGGCTCAAGGGTCCCAGAGCTGGTGTCAGATTGCTTGTGGACTGGGGGTAGTTCCTGACACAGCTGGGTATGTCATCTTGGGTGTCCCAAAGCTTGTACTGGCCTGCTAGTTGGCAGGGCTAGGGCCCAGCTGGTTCTGGGGAAGGGTCTGACCTGCTCGTGGGCAAGCTTTGTCTGGAGACTACAGGTTTGTGGTTTTATTTCTCCCAAAATTAAGTCCTGCTGGCCTTCAAAGCCAAATGCTCTAGGGGCTCATTTTCCTGGTGCAGGGCCTCTGGCCTGGGGAGCCCAAAATTGGGCTCAGACATTTCCTGTGGGAGAACCACTACAATGTAATTATTTTCCAGTGTGTGTCACTTACCCCAGGAGTATAAGACTTGACTATTTCACAAGTTCACCCCTCCTACCCATCTCATTGTGGTTCCTTATGTCTTTAGTCATAGAAGATCTTTGTTGGTAGGTCCGGGTCTTTTTCATCTATGGTTATTCTGCAGATAGCTGTGATTTTAGTTGTGATTTTAGTTGTGATTTTAGTGTGCTTGTGAGAGGAGGTGAGCTCAGGGTCTTTCTATTCTGCCATCCTGGCCAAATTCTACTAAGATGTATTTTCTTAACATTCTATGTTTGAAGTAAACTAAACTGAAAATGAGACAGGAGAAAATACATGTAATCAGGGGCCTATGGTCAGGTCTCCCTTCTTAATTCCATCTCATCTAATCAAGTAGAGACTTGAGAAAACAAAACAGCTTCACTGAAAAAGAGAACATGATCCTCAGACAAAATACTTTAAAAGAGAGGCCATAAAGACAAAGGAGGACATTATTTATTATATAGTGATAAAGGGATTAATACAAGATGAAAATATACTGATTAACATATATGCACCCAATTTAGGAGCACCTAAATATAAAACAAATACTAACAAAGGGAGAAACTGACAGAGATATAATAGGAGGCTTTAATATTCCACTGACATCAGAGGACACATCATCGAACAGAAAGTAAAGCAACAGAGGTCCTAAAAGACACAATAGACCAGTTGAACTTAATTGCCATCTACAGGACAGTACATCTAAAACCAGAATGTACATCCTTTTCTAGTGCACATGGAATATTCTCTAGGGGAGACTACATAATAGATCACAAAACAAGCCTCAAGAAATGTGAGAATAGAAATTACTTCAAACATTTTTTTGACCACGAGAGTATGAAATTAGAAATCAACCATAGAAAGAAAAATGGGAAAAGAATGAACACTTGGAGACTAAACAGTTTACTAAAAAAAAAAAACAAAAACAAAAAAAAACCAGTGGGTCAATGATTAAATCAAAGAGAAAATCGGAAGGTACCAAGATAAATGACAATAAAAACACTACCAAAACTCTTAAAGATGTCTCTGGGAGAGAGGGGGAAGATGGTGGAAGAGTAAGACGTGGGGATCACCTTCCTCCACACAGATACACCAGAAATACATCTACACGTGGAACAACTCCTACAGAACACCTACTGAATGCTGGCAGAAGACCTCAGACCTCCCAAAAGGCAAGAAACCCCCCACGTACCTGGGTAGGGCAAAAGAAAAAAGAATAAACAGAGAAAAAAGAATAGGGACGGGACCTGCACCAATGGGAGGGAGCTGTGAAGGAGGAACGGTTTCCACACACTACAAAGCCCCTTTGAGGGCGGAGACTGTGGGTGGCGGAGGGGGGAAGCTTCAGAGCAACAGAGGAGAGCACAGCAACAGGGGTGTGGAGGGCAAAGTGGAGAGATTCCCGCACAGAGGATCAGGGCCGACCGGCACTCAACAGTCCGAGAGGTTTATCTGCTCACCCGCCAGGGTGGGCGGGAGCTGGGAGCTGAGGTTCCAGCATCGGTGGGATCTCGGATCGCAGGGAGAGGACTGGCAGCTTGAACAAAGCCTGAAGGGGGTTAGTGCACCATGGCTACCCGGGAGGGAGTCTGGGAAAAAGTCTGGACCTGCCGAAGAGGCAAGAGACTTTTTCTTCCCTCTTTGTTTCCTGGTGCGCGAGGAGAGGGGTTTGGGACTGGCACTTAAATGAGCTCCAGAGATGGGCATAAGCCACGGCTAAAAGCACGGAGCCAGAGATGGGCATGAGATGCTAAGGCCACTGTTGCCGCCACCAAGAAGCCTGTGTGTGAGCACTGGTCACTCTCCACACCTCCCCTCCTGGGAACCTGTGGAGCCGGCCACTGCCAGGGTCCCGTGATCCAGGGACAACTTCCCAGGGAGAATGCACAGTGTGCCTCAGGCTGGTGCAATGTCACGCTAGGTTCTGCTGCCAAAGACTGGCCCTGCACTCCGTGCCCCTCCCTCACCCTGGCCTCAGTGAGTCAGAGCCACCGAAGCAGCTGCTCCTTTAACCCCTCCTGTCTGAGCAAAGAACAGATGCCCTCCAGCGCCCTACACGCAGAGCGGGACCAAATCCAAAGCTAAACCCCGGGAGCTGTGTGAACAAAGAAGATAAAGGGAAATATCTCCCAGGAGCTGCAGGAGCAGCAGATTAAACCTCCACAATCAACTTGATGTACCCTGCATCGGTGGAATACCTGAAAGGACAACGAATCACCCCAAATTGAGGGGGTGGACTTTGAGAGCAAGATTTATTATTTTTTCCCCTTTTCCTCCTTTTGTGAGTGTGTATGTGTATGCTTCTGTGTGAGATTTTGTCTGTATAGCTATGCTTTCACCATTTGTCCTAGGGTTCTCTCCGTCCTTTCTTTTGTTTCTTTGTTTGTTTTTACTTAATAAAAATTTTTTTCTAAATAATTATTTTCTATTTTAATAACTTGATTTTATTTTATCCTCTTTATTTCTTTTTTTCTACTTTTTCTCCCTTTTATTCTGAGCCATGTGGATGAAAGGCTCTTGGTGCTGCAGCCAGGAGTCAGTGCTGTACCTCTGAGGTGGCAGAACCAACTTCAGGACAAAGGTCCACAAGAGAGCTCCCAGCTCCACATAATATCAAATGGCAAAAATCTCCCAGAGATCTCCATCTCAACACCAGCACCCAGCTTCACTCAACGACCAGCAAGCTACAGTGCTAGACACCCTATCCCAAACAACTAGCAAGACAGGAACACAACCCCACCCATTAGCAGAGAGGCTGCCTAAAATCATAATAAGTCCACAGACACCCCAAAACACACCACCAGACGTGGACCTACCCACCAGAAAGACAAGATCCAGCCTCATCCACCAGAACACAGGCACTAGTCCCCTCCACCAGGAAGCCTACAGAACCCACTGAAAAAACCTTAGTCACTGGGGGCAGACACCAAAAACAATGGGAACTAATAACCTGCAGCCTGCAAAAAGGAGACCCGAAACACAGTAAGATGAGCAAAATGAGAAGACAGAAAAACACACAGCAGATGAAGGAGCAAGATAAAAACCCACCAGACCTAACAGATGAAGAGGAAATATGCAGAATACCTGAAAAAGAATTCAGAATAACGATAGTAAAGATGATCCAAAATCTTGGAAATAGAATAGAGAAAATGCAGAAATTTTAACAAGGATCTAGAAGAACTAAAGAGAAAACAAAAAACAATAAACAACACAATAAATGAAATTAAAAATACTCTAGAAGGGATCAATAACAGAATAACTGAGGCAGAAGAACAGATAAGTGACCTGGAAGATAAAATAGTGGAAATAACTACTGCAGACAACATTAAATGCACAAACATTCAGATAATAGGGTTCACAGAAGAAGAGAAAAAGAAAGGGACTGAGAAAATATTTGAAGAGATTATAGTTGAAAATTTCCCTAACATGGGAAGGGAAATAGTTAATCAAGTCCAGAAAGCACAGAGAGTCCCACACAGGGTAAATCCAAGGAGAAACATGCCAAGACACATATTAATCAAACTGTCAAAAATTAAATACAAAGAAAACATATTAAAAGCAGCAAGGGAAAAACAACAAATAGCACACAAGGGAATCCCCATAAGGTTAACACCTGATATTTCAGCAGAATCTCTGCAAGCCAGAAGGGACTGGCAGGACATATTTAAAGTGATGAAGGAGAAAAACCTACAACCAAGATTACTCTACCCAGCAAAGATCTCATTCAGATTTGATGGAGAGATTAAAACCTTTACAGACAAACAAAAGCTGAGAGAGTTCACCACCACCAAACGAGCTTTACAACAAATGCTAAAGGAACTTCTCTAGGCAAGAAACACAAGAGAAGGAAAAGACCTACAATAACAAACACAAAACAATTAAGAAAATGGGAATAGGAACATACATATCGATAATTACCTTAAATGTAAATGGATTAAATGCTCCCACCAAAAGACACAGACTGGCTGAATGGATACAAAAACAAGACCCATAAATATGCTCTCTACAAGAGACCCATTTCAGACCTAGAGACACATACAGACTGAAAGTGAGGGGATGGAAAAAGATATTCCATGCAAATGGAAACCAAAAGAAAGCTGGAGTAGCAATTCTCATATCAGACAAAATAGACTTTAAAATAAAGACTATTAGAAGAGACAAAGAAGGACACTACATAATGATCAAGGGATCGATCCAAGAAGACATAACAATTGTAAATATTTATGCACCCAACATAGGAGCACCTCAATACATAAGGCAAATACTAACAGCCATAAAAGGGGAACTCAACAGTAACACATTCATAGTAGGGGACTTTAACACCCCACTTTCACCCATGGACAGATCATCCAAAATGAAAATAAATAAGGAAACACAAGCTTTAAATGATACATTAAACAAGATGGACTTCACTGATATTTATAGGACAGTCCATCCAAAAACAACAGAATACACATTTTTCTCAAGTGCTCATGGAACATTCTCCAGGATAGATAATATATTGGGTCACAAGTCAAGCCTTGGTAAATTTAAGAAAACTGAAATTGTATCAAGTATCTTTTCCAATCACAACACTATGAGACTAGATATTAATTACAGGAAAAGATCTGTAAAAAATACAAACACATGGAGGCTAAACAATACACTACTTAATAACGAAGTGATCACTGAAGAAATCAAAGAGGAAATTAAAAAATACCTAGAAACAAATGACAATGGAGACACGATGACTCAAAACCTATGGGATGCAGCAAAAGTAGTTCTAAGAGGGAAGTTTATAGCAATACAATCCTCCCTTAAGAAACAAATAAACAACCTAACCTTGCACCTAAAGCAATTAGAGAAAGAAGAACAAAAAAAACCCCAAAGTTAGCAGAAGGAAAGAGAGATCATGAAGATCAGATCACAAATAAATGAATACGAAATGAAGGAAATGATAGCAAAGATCAATGAAATTAAAAGCTGGTTCTTTGAGAAGATAAACAAAATTGATAAACCATTAGCCAGACTCACCAAGAAAAAAGGGAGAAGACTCAAATCAATAGAATTAGAAGTGAAAAAGGAGAAGTAACAACTGACACTGCAGAAATACAAAAGATCATGAGAGATTACTACAAGCAACTCTATGCCAATAAAATGGACAACCTGGAAGAAATGGACAAATTTTTAGAAATGCACAACTTGCCAAGACTGAATCAGGAAGAAATAGAAAATATGAACAGACCAATCACAAGCACTGAAATTGAAACTGTGATTAAAAATCTTCCAATAAACAAAAGCCCAGGACCAGATGGCTTCACAGGAGAATTCTATCAAACATTTAGAGAAGAGCTAACACCTATCATTCTCAAACTCTTCCAAAATATAGCAGAGGGAGGAACACTCTCAAACTCATTCTATGAGGCCACCATCACCCTGATACCAAAACCAGACAAGGATGTCACAAAGAAAGAAAACTACAGGCCCATATCACTGATGAGCATAGATGCAAAAATCCTCAACAGAATACTAGCAAACAGAATCCAACAGCACATTAAAAGGATCATACACCATGATCAAGTGGGGTTTATTCCAGGAATGCAAGGATTCTTCAATATATGCAAATCAATCAACGTGATACACCATATTAACAAATTGAAGGAGAAAAACCATATGATCATCTCAATAGATGCAGAGAAAACTTTTGACAAAATTCAATACCCATTTATGATAAAAACCCTGCAGAAAGTAGGCATAGAGGGAACTTTCGTCAACATAATAAAGGCCATATATGACAAACCCACAGCCAACATTGTCCTCCATGGTGAAATACTGAAAACATTCCACTAAGTTCAGGAACAAAACAAGGTTGCCCACTCTCACCACTCTTATTCAACATAGTTTTCGAAGTTTTAGCCACAGCAATCAGAGAAGAAAAGGAAATAAAAGGAATCCAAATCAGAAAAGAAGAAGTAAAGCTGTCACTGTTTGCAGATGACATGATACCATACATAGAGAATCCTAAAGATGCTACCAGAAAACTACTAGGGCTAATCAATGAATTTGGTAAAGTAGCAGGATACAAATTAATGCGCAGAAACTCTGGCATTCCTATACACTAATGATGAAAAATCTGAAAGTGAAATCAAGAAAACACTCCCATTTACCACTGCAAAAAAAAGAGTAAAATATCTCGGAATAAACCTACCTAAGGAGACAAAAGACCTGTATGCAGAAAAGTATAAGACACTGATGAAAGAAATTAATGATGATACAAATAGATGGAGAAAGATACCATGTTCTTGGATTGGAAGAATCAACATTGTGAAAATGACTCTACTACCCTAATCAATCTACAGATTCAATGCAATCCCTGTCAAACTACCACTGGCATTTTCCACAGAACTAGAACAAAACATTTCACAATTTGTATGGAAACACAAAAGATCCTGAATAGCCAAAGCAATCTTGAGAACGAAAAACGGAGCTGGAGGAATCAGGCTCCCTGACTTCAGACTATACTACAAAGCTACAGTAATCAAGACAGTATGGTACTGGCACAAAAACAGAAATATAGATCAATGGAACAGGATAGAAAGCCCAGAGATAAACCCACGCACATATGGTCACCTTATCTTTGATAAAGGAGGCAGGAATGTACAGTGGAGAAAGGACAGCCTCTTCAATAAGTGGTGCTGGGAAAACTGGACAGGTACATGTAAAAGTATGAGATTAGAACATTCCCTAACACCATACACAAAAATAAGCTCAAAATGGATTAAAGACCTAAATGTAAGGCCAGAAAGTATCAAACTCTCAGAGGTAAACATAGGCAGAACACTCTATGACATAAACCACAGCAAGATCCTTTTTGACCCGCCTCCTAGAGAAATGGAAATAAAAACAAAAAAAGGGCTTCCCTCGTGTTGCAGTGGTTGGGAGTCTGCCTGCCAGTGCAGGGGACGTGGGTTCGTGCCCCGGTCCGGGAGGACACCTAATGCCGCAGAGCAGCTGTGCCCGTGAGCCATGGCCGCTGAGCCTGTGCATCCGGAGCCTGTGCTCCGCAGCAGGAGAGGCCACAACAGTGATAGGTCCGCGTACCGCAAAAAAACCCCAAATCAAACCAAACCAAAACAAACACAAAGATAAACAAATGGGACCTAATGAAACTTCAAAGCTTTTGCACAGCAAAGGAAACCATACACAAGACCAAAAGACAGCCCTCCAAATGGGATAAAATATTTGCAAATGAAGCAACTGACAAAGGATTAATCTCCAAAATTTACAAGCAGCTCATGCAGCTCAATAGCAAAAAAACAAACAACCCAATCTAAAAATTGGCAGAAGACCTAAACAGACATTTTTCTAAAGAAGATATACAGATTGCCAACAAACACATGAAAGAATGCTCAACATCATTAATCATTAGAGAAATGCAAATCAAAACTACAATGAGATATCATCTCACACCAGTCAGAATGGCCATCATCAAAACATCTGGAAACAATAAATGCTGGAGAGGGTGTGGAGAAAAGGGAACAGTCTTGCACTGCTGGTGGGAATGTGAATTGGTACACCCACTATGGAGAACAGTATGGAGTTTCCTTAAAAAACTACAAATAGAACTACCATATGACCCAGCAATCCGACTACTGGGCATATACCCTGAGAAAACCATAATTTAAAAAGAGTCATGTACCAAAATTTCATTGCAGCTCTATTTACAATAGCCAGGAGATGGAAGCAGCCTAAGTGTCCATCATCGGATGAATGGATAAAGAAGGTGTGGCACATATATACAATGGAATATTACTCAGCCATAGAAAGAAATGAAATTGAGTTATTTGTAGTGAGTTGGATGGACCTAGAGTCTGTCATACAGAGTGAAGTAAGTCAGAAAGAGAAAGACAAATACTGTATGCTAACACATATATACGGAATCTAAGGAAAAAAATGTCATGAAGAACCTAGAGGTAAGATGGTAATAAAGACAGAGACCTACTAGAGAAAGGACTTGAGGATATGGAGACAGACCTAATAGAGAATGGACTTGAGGATATGGGGAGGGGGGAAGGGTAAGCTGTGACAAAGTGAGAGAGTGGCATGGACATATATACACTATGAAACGTAAGATAGATAGCTGGTGGGAAGCAGCCGCTAGCACAGGGAGATCAGCTCGGTGCTTTGTGACCACCTAGAGGGGTGGGATAGGGAGGGTGGGATGGAGGGAGATGCACGAGGGAAGAGATATGGCAACATATGTATATGTATAACTGATTCACTTTGTTATAAAGCAGAGACTAACACACAATTGTAAAGCAATTATACTCTAATAAAGATGTTAAAAAAAACACAAACAAACACTACCATACGAAATCTATGGGATGCTACAAAAGCAGTTCTAAGAGGGAAGTTCACAGCCATACCGGCCTTCCCCAAGAAAGAAGAAAAATTTCAAAACACCTAACCTACCACCTAGAAGAAAACAAAACCCTATGTCAGCAGAGGAAAGGAAATAAAGATCAAAGAGGAAATAAAAGAGAGAACAAAGACAGATCAATAAAACCAAGACCTTGTTTCTTGAAAAGATTAAAAAAGAAAGAAAGAAAAATGACAAACCTCTAGCCAGGCTCACCAAGAAAATAAGACACAAATAAATAAAAGAAATTAAAGGAGAAATAATTGATGCAACAGAAATATCAAAAATAAGAGATTACTTTGAGCAGTTACATGGCAACAAATTGAACAATGTAGAAGAAATGGACAAGTTTCTAGAAACAGGCTACAAAAGCTGAGTCAAGAAGAAACAGATAACTTGAACAGACTGATCATTTGAAGTGAAATCAAATCTAATAAGCATATTCCCTGCAAACAAGAGTCTAGGACCAGGTGGCTTCACTGGGGAATTCCAAACATACAAAGAACTTATACATATCTTTATCAATCTATTCAAGAATTGAAAGGAGGGAACACTCTGAAATTTATTCTATGAAGCCACTATCACCCTGACGCCAAAACCAGATAAAGACACTACAAAAAAGATTACAGGCCAGTATCTTTAATATAGATACAAAAGTCAGACAAGAAAAAGTAAAAGACATCCAAATCAGAAGGAAGAGGTAAAACTGTTATTATCTGCAGATGACATGACACTCTAGAGAACTTCAAAGTCTCCACATAAAAACTAATAAGTGAATTCAGCAAGGTAGCAGGATACAAGATTAATATACAGAAATCTGTTGCATTTCTTTACACTAACAATGAAATACCAGAAAGAGAATGTCAAAAAAATCCCATTTAGTGTCAGGTCAAAAAAATACATAGTGGGTTAACATACTTGTAAAAGCAGGATAACCACAAATCAAAAACATACAATAGACTCACAGAACACAAAAAGAACACAAGTACAATACAAAAGAAAACCATCAAACCACGAAAGTAAAAAAAGAAAATAGAAAGAGATATAAAATCAATGGGAAAACAAAGTTTAAAATGGCAATAAGTACATATTAATAATTACATTAAATGTCAATGGACTAAATTCAAAAGATTTTATTATCCAATCTGCCACTCTGTAAGAGCCTACAATATGCTGCCTACAAGAAACTTCCCATAAAAAAAAGGACACATATAGATTGAAAGTGAGGGGATGGGAAAGAAAATATAAACAGAAAGAAAGTGGGTGTAGCAATACTCAGACAAAATAAACTTTAAAATGAAGGCCATGAGTAAAGACAAAAAAAGGACACTATATAATGATAGAAGGATTAATACAAGAGCATATTACACAATACAAGAGGATATTACACTTGTTAACGTTATGCACCAAATATAGGAGCACCTAAATACATAAAACAAGTACTAACAGACATAAAAGGAGAAATTGACAGGAATACAATAATAGTAGGAGACTTTAACACTAATCACATCAATGGATAGATCTTTTGGACAGAAAAAAAAATCAGTAAGGAAACAGAGATCCTAAATGACACAACAGAACAGTTAGATTTAATTGATATTTTCAGGACATTACATCCAAAAAACCCCAAATACATATTCTTTAAGTGCACGTGGAACATTCTATAGGATAGACCGCATACTAGGGCACAAAACAAGTCTCAAATTTTAGAGGATAGAAATTACTTCAAGCACCTTTTCAGACCACAATGACATGACACTAGGAAAATAACCACAGAAAGAGAAATGAGAAAAAATGATTACAGAGACTATAAAATATGCTACTAAAAAACCAACGGGCCAACAATGAAATCA